>NC_085931.1:56197125-57637125 GCF_028885625.2 Pongo pygmaeus
AGACTGTGAGCTCCAAGGTCACAAAGACTTAGATGCAAATCTCAGCTCTGCCACGCAGGAGCTACGTGTGCCTGGGGAGGGGACATGACCTCCCTGAGCCTGGGATCTTCCTGCAGATGCACACGCCTCCCTCCTAAGTCCTCAGGGCCCTGAGCACCTTGGATGCACACAAGGACCCCGACCAGGGCCTCAACAGAGGAGAGACACGAGTGGGCAGAGCAGGGAGTGAGCTGCGACCGGCTCCCTCCCCACCCTCCCAGTGCCCTGTGTTTCTCGGTGAGTCTCCTTCTGCCCAAGCCCATTTCCCAAACCTTAAAACAAAGGCTTGGCCCAGATAACTCCGGAAACCCCATCCCTCTCTGACATCCTAGGATTCCAAGTCAGTGCAGGTGTGGAGCTGCTTCTTTATCATTTACTAGCGTTAATAATGGCTCCTCCCGCCCGGGCAGTGCTTCTTGCGAGAGTTTACGAGGCATCCTCCCACTCAGGAGCCTTTTGGTCTTCAGCCCTGACAGTAAGTAGGACAGATGATCATGACACTGATTTTACAGAGGAGGAAACGGAGGCTGCGCCGGGGGGAATTCACCTGCCCACAAGCAAACACTGGGAAGAGAGAGCCACGTCTGCCTCAGCCAGACTCTTCCCGGCTCCAAGCCACCCATGCCTTTCTGCAAGGCTAAGGCCCCGGGGAGAAGTGCCTAACACCCATCTCACGAGAAGGGGAAGCTAAGGAGAGAGGCCCTGCGTGGAGCTCACCTCCTCGAAGCTGTCAATCATGAAGAAGATGTTGGGGTAGCTGATCTTGGACTCCTCCCCCTTGCTGTCCATGGGGTGTTTACTGGGGGACGCGAACACTTGCTGGAAGAAAGCAGATTTGGAGGACAAGTGAGGCCCCACCCGGCACACAGGCCCAGAGCCAGTCCAAGCCAGTATAGGGAGGCCACCCGGCCCAGAGCCAGTCCAAAGCCAGAGACCTACCCAGAGATGTGGGGGATAAGCTGGTTCTGTGCTCCTCGAATGGGATACAGGATCCCAGGAGCTGAGCGGATTTCTGGAGTCAGACCCCTCACCTCCGGGGCAGAGAAGTAAGCAGGAGGACTTGTCTCTCTCAAATGCTGGGCAGCCAGAGGTCTGCCACGCCCAGGCTGCACTGGCAGTTAGGAGGCTGGGGGCTCTCGCGCCAGGGCTCACCTGAGATTTCTTCTTATGGATGTGAATGTCCCCGCCATCAGCACGTGTGCACACCGCACAGGTCACCATGTAGTCCAGCTGGAAGAGAGCACGGGTCAGCGTGCAGGGACGGGTCGGCCGTCCCTCGGGGCCAATCCGCAGCCCCACCCTTGCCACCCCATACCTTCTGCAGGATGAGATTCAGGCAGACGCTCTCTTCCCAGTCGATGTCAGGGTCTCCCAGGCCTGGCAGCTTCTTGGAGTCCCGCCGGTACACCTCCACCTCCACCTCGGGCTCAGCTGCCTGCGAGGCCCAGAGCAGAAGTAAGTGCCCAGGGCCCACTGTGACGCTCTTCTTGCCTGACTACTATGCAGGCATTACGACGGACAAGGACTCCAATTCTTTTTTATTATTATTTTTTGAGACAGGGTCTCGCACTGCTGCCCAGGCTAGAGGGCAGCGGTGCAATCACAGCTCACTGTAGCCTCAACCTCCTGGGCTCAAATGATCCTCCCACCTCAGCCTCCCAAACAACAGGGACCACAGGCACATGCTACCACACCCGGCTAATTTTTAAAAATTTTTGTAGATGTGGCGTTTTGCCATGTTGTCCAGGCTGGTCTCGAACTCCTGGGCTCAGGTGATCCTCCTGCCTCAGCCTCCCAAAGTGTTGGGATTACAGGTGTGAGCCACCGTGCCCGGTCAGAACTCCAATTCTTGCTCCTCGGTTCTCTAGCGACGGGAGATGGGACCCAGGGGCCATCCATTCTCCTCACTGAGCCTCAGTGTCTTCATCTGTACAATGGACTGAGGGCATCTTCCCTCAAAGTTGTCATAATGATTTAAAGAGCTAATATTTACTAAGTGGCATCAATGATAACAGTGACACCTACTGAGCTCTTAGTGGACGGTGGGGTCTGGGCTACACATGTTACAAATTATTAATCCTTTTAAAGCAACGCTGCAATGCAGGTATCATTAGCCCCATTTTAACAGATCAGAGTCAAATTTACTGAAGATCAATAATAAATACATATCAGAGAGAAACCAAAGCATGTCTACACCTCTCCTGGGAGACTGGCTTTCAATTTTTTTTTTTTTTTTTTTTTTTGAGACAGAATCTCACTCCATCTGTCACCCAGGCTACAGTGCAACACGTCTTGGCTCACTGCAATCTCCGCCTCCTGGATTCAAGTGATTCTCCTGCCTCAGCCTCCTGAGTAGCTGGGATTACAGGCACGTGCCACCACACCTGTCTACTTTTTGTATTTTTGGTAGAGACGGGGTTTCACCGTGTTGGCCAGGCTGGTCTTGAACTCCTGACCTCAAGTGATCTGCCCGCCTCGGCCTCCCAAAGTGCTAGGATTACAAGCATGGGCCACTGTGCCCGGCCTCAATTTATTTCTTATTTATTTTTTTGAGACGGAGTCTCGCTCTGTCACCCGGGCTGGAGTACAGTGGCACAATCTTGGCTCACTGCAACCTCTACCTCCTGGGTTCACGTGATTCTCCTGCCCCAGCCTCCCAAGTAGCTGGGATTACAGGTGTCTGCCACCACAACTGACTAATTTTTTTTTTGGATTTTTAATAGAGACAGGGTTTCACCATGTTGGCCAGGCTGATCTCGAACTCCTGACCTCAAGTGATCTACCCACCTCGGCCTCCCAAAGTGCAGGGATTACAGGCGTGAGCCACCGCGCCCGGCCTGGCTTTCAATTTTGAAGCAGCTGTGCTGACTGGGGGCCTCTGGTCCTGGTCCTGGGTGCTCTCACTGACTCGGGCTCTGAGGGGCTGGGCACTGCTGGGCCCTCTTGCAGGTGCACAGGCCTGCGCCCCCCAGGGACAGAGCTGGGATCTATGGAAAGAGGTGCAGGAGGCCAACCTTGCCTAGGAGTGAGAAACAGATGTCCCGGGGTCGGGCGGCCTCCCACTTCCACCGCCTGTATGGCTCTGCAGTCACCCCGAGCCCCTGAGCTGAGAGTCCTGGGGTTCACAAGACTCTGCTGTTCCTCCTGGTCTCACTTCATTGACCTGTTCATTTGCTTTTGCTCAGCAAAGCGCTGTGGACTCAGTGAATGAAAGGCTCGGGGGCACGATCACACGGCTGTTGAGGGCAGCACCACAGCACAGGCAGGCGAAAAGAGCAGGTTCCCCATCAGAAAGGTGCCCATGTGTGCACCAAAGCCAGGCCCAAGAGGACACTGGGAGCTGCCTGGTACCCACTGAGAGGAGGGTGGCCAGGCCCCCATGGTACACTCTGCAGGCATTACACAGCAGTGAGACCAGATTACAACCACCTGTGTCAACAGGCATGACTCACAAACATGACACGGGGAGAAAGAAGCTTGAAACAACATATACTGCCCGATTCCAATGTACAAGCTGTGAGAACAGGCAGAACCCGCCAACTCCACACACATGAGCTGTGATAACAGGCAGAACCACTGACTCCACATGCAGGAGCTGTGAGAACAGGCAGAACCACTGACTCCACACGCAGGAGCTGTGAGAACAGGCAGAACCACCGACTCCACACACAGGAGCTGTGAGAACAGGCAGAACCACCGACTCCACACACAGGAGCTGTGAGAACAGGCAGAACCACCGACTCCACATGCAGGAGCTGTGAGAACAGGCAGAACCCGCCTGGGAAGTGTGAGGAGGCAGAGCAGCAGCTGCCCAGGGGGAGGGTGAGCCCTGGGGTGGGGTGAAGGGGCCTCGGTGTTCTCATCACACTCTGTATCTGGGGGCTGGTGAAACCAGGTGTTCAGTCTAAGAAAAATCAAGCTGTGTACACGTCTTTGTTTTTCTGTATAGATGTTATATTGAAAACAATCTACCAAAAAGGAAAAAGTGAGACTGGGGACAGGGCTTCGCCGCTGGCAAGCTGTGTGACCCCAGGAAACTTCCTGTTTCTGAGCTTTGGTTTTCTGAGTGGGTGTGAAGATGATCTGCACCTTAGGATCCTGAGGTGTCACGTGACCGTGAGACACATGGCTCGGGCCACCAGCGCAGAGCCAGCAGCACACAGAGCCAGGTCCCCCCTCCTGCCAAAGGCACACAATGGCCTGCCCAGGAACACGGAGCGTGTTGTCCAGGGCTGGAGGAAACTAGAGGGCAGGGAATCCAGGACATCCCTCCCTAGGAAAGGCTGGACTGGGATGTCCCTCGGGCCCTGGAGCACTGCGGGGTTCCCGGCATCCTGTCCCCCTGACACTGCAGCTCCTGCCCATCCACCCTCCCCTGCTAGGTGCAGGAGGCCCGGCTGGTTGCTATGGCAACCGGGTGCCAGCGGGATGGGCATGGGGAGGGGGCGGGAAGCAGCCAGGCTGCCGCAGAGGACTTGCAGTGCGCAGGCGCCTCTGCGGGGCCCCCACCTCCACCCAGGGCTCAGGGCTTTTGCCAGCGGGGGGTCTCCCGGTCTCCCCATCAGCACCTCCAGCCTGCCCCCTTGCAGGCCACTCTCAGCATTGCAGCCCGGCAAGCTGGGAAAAATGCCAAGTTGGGGCGGCCCCAGGACCCACCCACCAGGCCCCGCAATCTCCGTCGGCCCACTCTGGCAGGTCCCATGTGGCACTCGTCACACACCCTCCTGCTCCGCACTTGCTGGTCCCTCCACAGGGCGTGTCCTCAGCCCGCTGCTGCCCGCTCTCTCTGTCCTACAACCCGCCCGCCAGATGTCACCTTCTGCACTCCCGTCCCCACCATCACAGCACTGATGGCTCCGTAGCACTGGCTATACCGTCCATCTGTCCAAACAGACTGAGGCCAGATATGAGTCATTTCTGTGCTCCCGGCACTGAGTGTAGGGGGGCATCTGTACATGGCTCACAGTGGGTGTTCAATGGAACATTCTAGCATGTGAATAGCTGGACTGCCACCTGCTCCCGTGGGACTCAGGCTTCCCTCAGACCTCGACACCTCCAAATTTTCAGCAGATCTTGGATGTGGCCCCATCCCCTCTGCTCCAAATTCCTCAGGCCTGGATCCAGGGCTGCACTTTCTCAGTGGAGGGCTCTCACCTTTAAACTTCTCCTCCACCCAAGATGGACCCCTCATCTGCCGTTCCTTTCTCCTCCCCCTAGCCCGGCCTATCCAGGGTGCACACAACCCGTCCTCCCACCTCCCTGTCTGCCCTCTTGACCAGAGTCGTGACCTCTCTGGAATCAAAATTCAAAGTACAGCTGAGAGTGTCTCAAATGCGCCAAGTCCTCATTAGAGCCCCTGCTTGCAACAGACTCTGCCTTGGGGAAAAGACCAACATTTGGGGGTGGGGGAAAGGTTCTCTGCAACCTGAACTCCAGCAGAAGCTGAGAGGCCGGAGTGGACGGAGGCAGGGGCGGGGTCCACAGCCCTAGGACGACAGAGGGCCTGAGCCTCCGAGTTCTGGCTCCCATGGGTGAGAGGAGTGCCTCCCCAAGAACTGTGCTGAGGTTACAGGAGCCTGTGCCCGCCATGAGGGTCACGGACAGTGAGGATCCTGAGGCACCAGCCACCTCTCTGCCAAGCACACTCATATGGTCACGCCAACCCCAAACCTCCCAGCCTCCCAGGTGTCCACAATGGGAGGGCCCTCACCTTTCGGGGCACCTGCCCTGATCCCCTTTTACCCCAGAGAGGAGATGACCTGGCAATGTCATATGGTAAACCAGGGGGAAACAAGACTGGCCTTGAAAGCTGGTCTCTCAACTGCACACCCAGACAGGGCGGGCATGGCAGCAGATTCTGAGGAGCCCTGAGCCAGCTCCAGAAGGTTCTTACTCAGGGATCCCATCACCAGTCAGGCCTCCTCTTCGTCCCTCCCGGAAAGCATTCCTTGCCTCCCTGAGTGTGGCTCTAGTCCCTGCACACCTGCCACTGAAGCTGCTGCACCAAGACCGCCACCCCTCCCTGGCACCAAATCCAACAGGCCCTTCAGACACTGCACCCCACTGGCTGCACCGTCTCCAGACCTCCCCTCCTGGGGTGCCCTCCCCTCTCCTGGCTGTTCCCCCACCTCTCTGGCCAGTTGTTCATGGTTTCCTGCTGGTCCCTCCAAAGTGGGGCTGGCTCAGGGCTCGGGGCCAGCATGCAGGCATCCAGGCCCGTCCACTTGCAGAAAATCCATCCCGCGTGTGTTCAGGCTCAGAAAATGGGCCCAAGGGAAGGCCAGGCTCCAAGTAATCCCTGCATGAGCCTCTGCCAGCAAACCATGGCCCCACAGTCACAGAGCCAGGCAGGTTGCAAGTTCCAGACCTGGCTCCACGGCCCTCTCATTTCTTGTTTTTAAAGGAAAACAAAAGCATTTCCATATCTGGCATATGGGGTTGCTTAAACATTTTACAAACTGCAAAAGCCTGTGAAAAACAGAGAAGGAAGCATGCAAAATGTATTTTATTAGCTCCTCCCACACTTCGATTTAGTGGATGAAATACGTTAGGCGAATCACTTCATCTCCGAGCCCTCCGTTTCCTCATGTGTAAAAGGGATAAGAACACCCACCCTGTCGAGTTGTTGGGACTTCACAATGGGGCTAAGAAGAAGAGAGCTCAGCACTGTGTCTGGATGATGGCGACGGCTCAGTAAGTGGAAGGCACCATCATCATCACCACCACCGAGTCAGGTCACCCTGCCATGGCCAAGGGAGGGCCCTGGGCTCTGGAGTGCGACCTTTGCTCTACCATCTATTGACTAATCCTAAGAGGCCAGCCAAGTCAGCTGTCTGTGAACCTGTTTCCTCAAAGCTACAATGGTGACGGCAATCACTGCCCTTCAGGGTCACAGTGAAGATGAATGACAGACAATGTGTACAGACACCCAGCACATCCAGATTTGCACATGAGACTGTCTACACAGTTCCTGGAATACAGTAGGTGCTCAATAAATATCACTCACCCTCTGATATGCATGAGCACTGTAGGAAAGCCCACATGCACGCCGACAGCAGACACCACAGGGATGCTTGGGGCACGGACACAGGGGCAGGGGCCGGGGGTCACTCACCTTCCTCCCGTCTGCACCGCTTTCGCTGCTGGAGTAAGCCAGCTTCCGGCGCACATAGAAAAGCATGTCGTCCTGCCGGGGAGCCCATTTCTCCATGAAGTAGGTGGAGAACATCCAAGTCCAGAAGACGATGCGGTCATCCTTGAAGCACCCTGCAGAGGGAGGCCAGACAGGAGTGAGGAAGGACGGCCACTCTGGCCCTTGCAGCATGGCCTTGGGCAAGCTGTGCCCATACCCCCACATTTCTGGCCAGAAATTTGCGAGGGCTCTGAGATGCGCTGCCCCTCCCTCACCACTTCCGACCCCCACCCATGGAGCATCCAGAGAGGCTGGAGGACACCTCCCAGGAGGCCCAGTTCCTCCGCCCAGCAGCAGCCTGAGAGCCCATGCTCCCAGCCCCACAGCTGAGCCGGACTCCAGCCTGGGGATGAATCAGCAGCTTCGGAGGAAAAGGAAAATCCCGAGGAGCCAGGAACGCCACTGGCTGGCTGCTGTCTGGGCTGGAAGCCGGGAAGGCTTGGCTGGAGGGGAGCCTTTGGAGAGGCAGGGCTCTCACTAACATCTCTCACCCCCACCCACTCCCCCTGGCTGCGGCAGTCCCAACGGGAACCCGACTTAAAGGGACAGCCGCCCTCCAGCCAGCCAAGGCTGCAGGCGGGAACCGCGGGGAGACAGCACCCGCCCCACCCCTGCCCCACGTCTGCGCAGCTTCGTGCTCATCTGATCCTCACGGGGACTTCTCCTTCTATTACAAATGGTATTTCTTTATGATAAATATTTGTAATATTTTCCTGCAAAACAGAAAAAGCCCACAGGCTTTGGTAGGGAAGATCTGGGTTTCCGTTCCAGCGCTGCCGCTGGTGATGGGACAATGGGCGGGGGCTCTGAGCCACAGGTTCCTCGGGGCACATGCAGACAAACCGAGACCACGGGCACACAGCAGGATCAACATAGGTGGGTCTGTCCCCTCTCTAGACAGATTTAACACTTCAAACTATGCGGCCAACTCTCTCTTATCAACTCAGTAGATTAAACTGGGTCTGCTTTTGTTTTCTGTCTTCCTCACTGACCAGTGCGATCTAGTGCTGGTACTCGGGCTGGAAGGAACTAATACCGACACTTAGAGATGGGGAACCTGAGGGCCAGTGGTGCCAGGACCCTCTCTCGCCCTCACAGGCAGGCCAGTGGGCCGACCAGGACTCGGCCATCAGCTGAGTCAAATGCAGAACACCCCAGCCTTGGTTGACGTCAGCCACACTACTAACCAAAGAACCAGGACTTGTAGCCAGCCCCAGCCCTCGGCCCTCAGCCCTCAGCCCAACAGTGTGTTGCTCACACACTCCCATGCCCTGCCTGGCTCCTGGACTCTAGGGCAGTGAGAGGGAGGAAAAGAGAAGGAGGCTTCATCGGTGAGGGTCTGGGTCAGCGAGCCCTGTCAGCCTCCAGGGGTGAGGGCCAGGAGAGCCCACGGGACTGGCAAGACCTCCCAGGAGAGCCCACGGGACTGGCAAGACCTCCCAGGCTCACAGGACCCGGGAGAACGAAACACGCGTACTGTCTGCAGAGTTGCTTTGAAGTTCCTGCCGCGTTTTTGCAACAGGCAAAGCCCAAGTCACGCTACTACAGACCCTTGCAAAATTAAGCAAAGCGCTATGATTATTCCTGGATAAACTTCAATTCTTTTTTACTTCCTCTTAACATTGCTTCACTTTTGGTTCCCTCTTAGAGCCCAACAGAATAACAGAATAAATTTGGTCTTTAAAAACCAGCCCTTGGCTGGGTGCGGTGGCTCATGCCTGTCATCCCAGTACTTTGGGAGGCTGAGGTGGGTGGATCACCTGAGATCAGGAGTTCAAGACCAGCCTGGCCAATATGGTGAAACCCTGTATCTAGTAAAAACACAAAAATTAGGCGGGCATGGTGGCAGGTGCCTGTAATCCCAGCTACTCGAGAGGCTGAGGTGGGAAGATCGCTTGAACCTGGGAGGCAAGAGGTTGCAGTGAGCCAAGATCGCGCCATTGCACTCCAGCCTGGGCGACAGAGCAAGACTCCATCTCAGAAAAAAATAAATAAATAAATAAGCCGGGCGTGGTGATGGGTGCCTGTAGTCCCAGCTACTCTAGAGGCTGAGGCAGGAGAATCACATGAACCCGGGAGGCAGAGGTTGCAGTGAACCGAGATCGTGCCACTGCACTCCAGCCTGGGCAACAGAACGAGACTCTGTCTCAACAAACAAACAAACAAACTAGTCCTTAGGAAAACTGCCAGATTCTCACAGAGTTAAACATATACTTACAAAACCAGCCACTAGCCACTCCTAGGTACCTGCCCAAGAGAAATGAAGCACATGTCCACAGAGACTGGCACACAAATGTTCACAGCATCTTTATTCATAACAGCCACAAACTGGAAACCAGGACAATGCACACATGTCACAATAAAAACAAACTAGTGATCCACACACGACACCGTGGATAAACCTCAAACTTGTCCTGCAGAGCAAAAGAAGTCAGGCGCAAAAAGCTATTTACTGTATGATCCCATTCACACGATATTTCGCAAAAGGCGGAACCGTAGTGACTTAAAGCAGGAAGGTGGTTGCCCTGAAAGATTCTAGATCTTGATTGTGACGCTGGTTTCACAGGTGCATATGGCCATCAAAACTCATCAAACTTAGCCGGGCGAGGTAGCTCATACCTGTAATCCCAGCACTTTGGGAGACCAAGGCGGAAAGATCGCTTTAGGCCAGGAGTTCAAGGTCAGCCTGGGCAACATAGTGAGACCTGGTCTCTACAAAATAAAAATAAAAATTAGCTGGGCATGATGGCACGTGGCTATGGCTCCAGCCACTAGGGAGGCTGAGGTGGGAGGATCACTTGAGCCCAGGAGTTCGAGGCTGTAGTGAGCTATGATCGAACCACTGCACTCCTGCCTGGGGGACAAAGTGAGACCCTGTCTCTAAAAGGGTATACAAAAATAAAATTTAGGCCAGGTGCGGTGGCTCACACCTGTAATCCCAGCACTTTGGGAGCCTGTGGCGGGCGGATCACTGGAGGTCAGTCAGGAGTTCAAGACCAGCCTGAGCAACATGGTGAAACCCCACCTCTACTAAAAATACAAAACTTAGGTGGGCGTGGTGGTGCTCACCTGTAGTCCCAGCTACTTGGGAGGCTGAGGCACGAGAATCACTTGAACCCGGGAGGCAGAGGCTGCAGTGAGTCGAGATTGTGCCACTGCACTCTGGCCTGGGAGACAGCAAGACCCTGTCTCAAAAAATTAATTAATTTAAAAAACGTAAAACTTATCAAACTGTTTAGTCTACATATGTGCAGTTTATTTTACATAAATTATACTCCAATAAAATTGTTAAGTTGTAGCTGATGCTGGCAAGGGTGCACTGAACTGGAACTCTCCAATATGCTAGAGAACAAAACGTGTGAGATGCTAATGAGCATTTTCTCACTCCTATGCATCTACCTTATGGCAGAGTACAAAATTAAAGGCCTTTTGCACAAAAACATTTCATGTGTTACTAATGAGAAAAAATAATATAACAGCAATAACCACAATGAAGATGACGAAAGGAAAGGACACAATATCCTGCAATTTCTGACATTTCCCCGAGGTAAAGCACGCCATACAGATTCAACCAAATCACCACCAGTCTTTTTAAAGGATGGCTATAAAGACTACACACAGATGCATGGGAATACGTGTAATATGATGTTTGGTGGAAAAGCGGAACCCCAAGTTGTAGACACACTGATGACAACTACGTAAATCACATGGAAACACCAGAGGTAAACAGACCAGAATGCCAGGAGTGGATGAAATGAACACAGCATATGTTTTTGTTTTTTTTTGACTTAATATTTTCAGTCATAAGATTGTACTACTTTTTCCCATGAATGTACAACTTTTAATATCATAGGACTCACTAAGAAAGGGAGCGGGGAGGCGGGCGCCTGTAGTCCCAGCTACTCGGGAGGCTGAGGCAGGAGAATGGTGTGAACCCGGGAGGCAGAGCTTCAAGTGAGCCGAGATGGCGCCATTGCACTCCAGCATGGGCGACACAGCGAGACTCCCTCTCACAAAAAAAAAAAAAAAAAAGAAAGAAAAGGAGCGGGGAGAGTGAGAGAGGAGAGTCTCTCTTCAGAGGGAGGAAGGGAGGCAAACACAAACACACTCCACATCCAAGAGCCAGGAAAGGTCAGGACTGGAGGGATATCTCTGATTCCCGGAAGCACAGTACAATGATAGGAGTTGCAGTCAAACATATGTGAGCTCAGGTCCTGACGCTACTCTTCCCTACTCAGATGGCCAATTCATTCAGCCAACCTCTCTGACCCTCAGTGATTCTATCTGTCAGATGGGTCTCTAACCTGCCACCCTCCCAGAATCCAAGGTGAGGACTTGGCTGAAAGTGAAAGTGCTCTGCTGGCTGCACAGCTCCAGCTGCTGCAATGTGGGCTGCTGGTGACCCTCTGCTCTGCTGCCCTGCATGTCAGAAACACTGACAACGAGCACGTCAGTGGATCCCAAACCTTCCAGTGTCCTTTGGCCTCATGGTGCAGTAACTGGCTGTGAATAAACACACGAGGTACAGCTGGCCTGTGAAGTCACTGCTGACTTTCTCCCACAAGCAAACCCCTTCTCCCTTCACCCTTTCCCAGGGCCTGCCGAGCAAGAAATCCCCTGGGTCACAAGCCCTGGGAGCTGCTAGTCTAGCACAGAGCCTCCTCGTCTCCAGACTTCTCTCTGTCCCTTCTCCCTACCGTCTTGCCAGTCAGGGCTGCAGGTTCTCCCCACCCTCAAGCCCAGTGGAAACTTACGGAAGCAGATGTGGCCCCTGAAAGCTGAGCCAGGCTTAAGGTGGTGGCACCTCGGACAGCTCTGTGCCCCCGGCCCTGCCTTCCCTCCCGGGGTCCTATGGAGCCAGATTACCATCCATTCTCCTGATCTGAGGCAGCGGTGAACACCAAATTAGTCAATACCGACCCGCTGGCTCCTAAGGGAAATACAAGGTTAGGGTCCTCTGATCACATTTTCAGCAACTGATCAATTCATAACCTTACTTTATGTATGTTTCTCTTTCAAGACACCTTACTTAAGGCCAGATGCGGCGGCTCATGCCTGTAATCCCAGCACTTTGGAAGGCTAAGGCGGGTGGATTACTTGAGGTCAGGCGTTCAAGACCAGCCTGGCCAACATCGCAAAACCCCATCTCTACTAAAAATACAAAAATTAGCCGGGCGTGGCGGCGGATGCCTGTAATCCCGGCTATTTGGGAGGTTAAGGCAGGAGAATTGCTTGAACCCGGGAGGTGGAAGTTGCAGTGAGCTAAAATCACGCCACTGCACTCTAGCCTGGGAGACAGAGCAAGACTCCATCTCAAAAAAAAAAAAGACACCGTATTTAACATATAGTCCATTCGCTAACATTGAACTCATGGCCAACAACGATCAATGTTGAACGAAGCTTCTCTAACACATGTATTTTCTCCATAAAGTACATCACAGCCATCTTGTGCCTGGGACTAGATAGCACCTCAGCCCAGGGCCATTTTAAAGCACTGACAAAAAGCACAAAAAATGCAAAATACATGGCACTAACTAGACTGCAAAAAGGACACTTCTTTACAGTGTGAGGCGGAGCACTGCCTCATCTGACCTCAGCTGGGAACGTGTGTCAGTTAAGGAATTTTTCGACACTATTTTTCGACACTCCGTGAATGTCAGTCATTAACCCGAAAGTACCATCAGTACTGA
Source organism: Pongo pygmaeus (assembly GCF_028885625.2). Taxonomy (NCBI): domain Eukaryota; kingdom Metazoa; phylum Chordata; class Mammalia; order Primates; family Hominidae; genus Pongo; species Pongo pygmaeus. The sequence continues at coordinate 56,210,047 of NC_085931.1, forward strand.
TTTTGGGGTTACAAATAAATTTCAGTGAGTGGGTGAATCCGCAAATAATGACAATGGCCTGGACCAGGCAAACCGATATTTGCTAGGAGTTCTGGCGATCTGGCTGCCTCCCCTGCCTCAAGCAAGTGACCTGCTTCTGTAAGTCACTCTCTTCAAACTCCAGAACTGGAAGAGCCCTTTCCAGGTGAGTGACTCCAGGGACGAGCAGGGGAGAGGGCGCATGGGAAGTGAGCACTAAGCCTGGGCCGTCCACACCCCAGTGTGGTGTCTGCCACCTCTGAATTGCCACTAACTCTCCTCCTGCTTCTGCACGACCCTGGACTGGTGACATGACAGTACCAAGAGCTCAACAGTGCTGGTTTCAGGAGCGAGGAATGTGATGACAGCTCGTGTGTGCCCTGCACCCTACAGTTTATTCATTTACTTTTGAGACAGAGTTTCGCTCCTGTCGCTCAGGCTGGAGTGCAATGGCGTGATCTCGGCTCAATGCAACCTCAGCCTCCCAGGTTCAGGTGATTCTCCCGCCTCAGCCTCCCAAGTAGGTGTGATTACAGGCATGCACCATCACACCCAGCTAATTTTTTTGATTTTTTTTTTTTTTTTTTTTTTTTAGTAGAGATGGGGTTTCACCATGTTGGCCAGGCTGGTCTCAAACTCCTGACCTCAGGTGATCCGCCTGCCTCAGCCTCCCAAAGTGCTGGGATTACAGGCGTGAGCCACCATGCTCGGCCCACCCTATAGTTTATAAAGCCCTTTCACCCATTGTCTTTTCAGATCCTCATGGCAACTTTATGAGGTGGGGACAACCTCAGCTTAGTTTCAAACCTCAGTCTTCATTTTCAACCAAAACTTGAGACTCTAGCGGCTAGATGGCGTGTGCAGGAGCTGAGACTCAAACCCAGCCCCTCCAACAGAGCCCATATCCTTCTCCTGGATAAGCCCACATCCTTATCCTTAGCCTGGCCCTGCACGAGGATTCTCCCAGCTATGTTACAAATGCAGAAACTGAGAGAACCCGGGGGTCACCCGGTGAACAGCTAGGAAAGCAACTCAGGCTTTCAAACCTTCCCCCTCCCCCAACTTCTGAGTCCCCAGCGGGCTGGGCTCACAGGGGCCACTCTGAGCCCTGAAGCACCCTCAGGGCTTCCTGGGATAGCCTAAGAACCCCTGGAAGAACTTCAGACAAGAGCTTCATGCACAGGGGCTGTGGGATCCACTTCCCAGCCGAGTGCCAATTTAACATAATTTAATTATTTTCCATGGGGATGGTTCTTCAGATGCACACTGAAAAGGAAGGGAAACTTTTACCTTTCGAGGCATTTCACGCGAATCCAATCACAATACGGGATGGGGGAAGACTTTGTCAGACTGCAGTTCAAGAGCAGATTTGATTCCCATTCGTGATACACTGCCCACGTGGGTAAGTGACTGAACCTCTCCTGCCTTCAGTTTCGTCATCAGTAAAATCAGAACAACTGCCTCCTACGGTTACCATGGAGACCAAATGAGCTCCTACACAGTGCTCAGCAGTGCAACACGCACTTAGAAACGATGAATGACAACTGCCACTGTGGTTACTATGATAACTTGGAACATTTTCCACTAACCAGACCCTGGGAATAATCACGAATTAGACTTTAGGAGGCATTCCTTGAAACCCACCCCAATCCTTTTTTAGAAAAGGATTAAACCATTAAACCACACAAGTAAGTTACGGTAAAGCCCTAATTAAAATAGTTTATAGCCATTAAAAATGATGGTTCTGTATTAAATAAAGAAAAATGTCCAAGAACTACCCCCCAAAAAAGTACATTAACACAGCAGGCCAAGAGGTGATTTTTTTTTTTTTTTTTTTTGAGATGGAGTCTCAGTGTCACCCAGGCTGGAATAACGTTGCATGATCTCGGCTCACTGCAACCTCCATTTCCTGGGCTCAAGCCATCCTCCTGTTTCAGCCTCCTGAGTAGCTGGAACCACAGACATGCACCACCAGACCCAGCTAATTTTTGTATTTTTGGTAGAGACAGGTTTCACCATGTTGCCCAGGCTGGTCTCGAGCGCCTGAGCTCAAGCGATCCGCCTGCCTCGGCCTCCTAAAGTGCTGGGATTACAGGTGTGAACCACTGCACCCAGCCCAAGAAGTGATTTTGGGAAGGCAATCCTATCAGATTTTCAGGAAACAGACAGCTAGCTTCAGGGCTACTCACACAACTTCAGAGCCTAAGAAACATGCCAATTCTTTTTCACAAGGAGGCACAGTATTGATTTCAAAGACCACACACACAGAAAATTACAGGCTAATCTCACTTACAGATGTCAAGACAAAAATCTTAAATATAGTATTTAAAAGAATCCAGCAACTTATTAAAAATATATGCCATTGGCCAAGCAGGATTTAACTGGGAATAAAGAATGGTTTAGGCTAAGCTCGGTGGCTCACGTCTGTAATCCTAGCACTTTGGGAGGCCGAGGCAGGCGGATTACCTGAGGTCAGGAGTTCGAGACCAGCCTGGCAAACATGGTGAAACCCCGTCTCTACTAAAAATACAAAAAAATTAGCCGGGTGTGGTGGCGGGTGCCTATAATCCCAGCTACTCGGGAGGTTAAAGCAGGAGAATTGCTTGAATCCAGGAGGCGGAGGTTGCAGTGATCGAGATCGGGGCACTCCAGCCTGGGCGACAGAGACTCGGTCTCGGGAAAAAAAAGGTTCAATATTAGAAAATCTATTAATATATTCATATCTATTTAGAGCTCAAAAGAGAAATAACACAGGATTATCTCCACAGATGCTGGAAGAGCATTCAATCAAATTCAACACCCATTCTTGATTTCTATTTATTATTTTATTTTGGGACAGGGTCTATGTTGCCCAGGCTGGAACACAGTGCTATGATCATGACACACTGCAGCCTCGACCTCCAGCCTCAAGCGATCCTCCCACCTTACTTTCCCAAGTAGCTGGGACTACAGGCATGCAATACCACACCCAGCTCTGTTTTGTATTCTTTGTAGAGGCAGGGTTTTGCCATGTTGCCCAGGCTGGTCTTGAACTCCTGGACTCAAGCGATCCTCCCACCTAGGCCTTCCTAAGTGCTGGGATTATATGTGTGAGCCACTGTGCCCGGCTCCCCCAACCCCATCCACTTCTCACAAAACACTGCTTCCACCCTGTGCTAAGCGTCACCATCCCGGTCCATATCACCATCACTGCCTGCTCACTGGTCTCCGCATTTCCACCCTGCTCACTGTTAGAACACAAATCAGTTCTCATCACTTCTCGGCTCAAATTCTTCCACCAAGCTTATTTCCTGACTTGCCCCCAGGCTCTTTACTGAAATATCACCTTCTCAGAGAGGCCTTCTCAAACCACCTGATTTAAAATTGCAAATCCCACCCCCAACATGCCCTATCCCACTTCCAGCTTGATTTTTCTCCACAGCACTTGTCACTATCGAATATATATTTTGCCTATTTGTTCTGTTTACTTTCAGTCTTTCACTAGTAAAGGAGTCAGCAAATTCCATGAAAGTCCAGAGAGAAAATATCTTCAGCTTTGCAGACCATAGCTGCAAATGGCATGGCAGTACATCAAGAAATGGCATGCCATGGCAATACGTAAGGAAATGGACATGGCTATGTTCCAATAAAAGTTTCTTTACAAAAACAGGAAACAGTCTAGATTTGGGGTTATAGTTTGCCAACACCTGCCCTACCAAAGCTGATGTATGTTTTCACACAGATGCCCTACCAGAACTTAAGCTCCATGAAGACATGATTATTTTTGCTCTATGATCATTTTGTTCAATGCTATACGTTTAGTTTCCAGAATGGCTTCTGGCATATACGACGTAATAAATATTTGCTAATTGAATAAATGAATTAAATGATTAATGAAAGCAAGGTGGTATCAGTACATGACTGGACAGATCAATGGAACAGAATAGAAAGCAAAAACACAAAACTCAAACACACAATAACTGGGTTTTTCTTGTTGTTGTTGTTTTTTGAGACGGAGGCTCACTCTTGTTGCCCAGGCTGGAGTACGGTAGCACGATCTTGGCTCACAATAATCTTTGCCTCCCAGGTTCAAGCGATTCTCCTGCCTCAGCCTCCTGAGCAGCTGGGACTACAGGCACGCGCAACCACGCCCAGCTAATTTTTCTATTTTAGTAGAGACGGGGTATCACCATGGTGACCAGACTGGTCTCAAACTCCTGACCTCAGGTTATCTGCCCGCCTCGGCCTCCCAAAGTGCTGGGATTACAGGCATGAGCCACTGTGCCTGGCCAAGAGTTTTTATGAAGACAGCACTTCAAATCAGTAGGATGCAGATTATTCTTCCACAATTGGTCTTGGTACAAGTGGCCTGCTGAGGAAAAAGAATAAGCTTGGGTCCCTGTTCCAGCCAAAATAAATTCCAAAAAGATTAAAACTTTTAATGTTAAAAGTAAAACTATAAAAAAGGAAAACCATGAGAGGATTTTTTATTCCCTCAGAGAGGGAGAAGGCTTTCTAAGGAGAACATAAAAGCTATTAACGAAAAGAATGATCAATCAAACTACATAAACACTTAACATTTCTCTTTTTTTATTTGAGACAGGGTCCCACTCTGTCACCTAGGCTGGAGTCCAGTGGCACAATCACTGCAGCCTTGACCTCACCAGGCTCAAGTGATCCTCCCACCTCAGCCTCCTAAGTGGCTGGGACTATAGGCGCACGCCACCACACGTGGCTAATTTTTGTATTTTTTGTAGAGATGAGGTCTCACTATGTTGCCCAGGCTGGTCTCAAACTCCTGAGCTCAAGCAATCCGCTTGCCTTAGCCTCCCAAAGTGCTGGGATTACAAGCATGAGCCACTGGGCCTGGCCAAAAATTAAAAATTTCTATAGGGAAATAAAACCACTCCCGTGCCCCACCACCACACACATATGCCACAAACAAAGCAAAAAACAAATACCACACTGGAAACATAGACAGAACTCTTAAATGAGGGCAATTTCCTTAACAAATACTAAGTCGTATACAATGCATAAGAAAATAAAATGGCAAGGAAAGCAGAAGGCAATTAAGTGGTTTTAGAACACAAAAACATGCTCAGCTTGACACAATTAGAGATATGTAAATTAAAGCCTCAAAATTCTACTTTCCACCTATCAGATTTGCAAAGATCAAAACACCTGACAACACTTCAGGTCAAAGAGGATGTGGAGAAACAGGGACTTTATATCCTGCAGTAGGAACGTAAACTGCCAAAAATACCAGATGGTCAAAATCACAAACGCATTTTACCTCTGACCCAGTGATCCCACAGATGAATTTTTCCCTGTGGTCTCACTATCTGCCTCCTACATAAAATTATTACAGCATTACAGCACTGTTGGCAAAATGCTGAAGTTGTCCTATCAATAGGGATAGTAGTTAAATAAACTAACTATAAGACATTCACAGAACAGAATACTACGCAGCAATTAAAAAAGATTGAAGCAACTCTATCTGTTCCAAGGAGGAAAGTTCTCTAGGATAAACGAAGCGAAAAATGGAGAGCAGACCAATATTAGAGGTTTTTCCTATTAAAGCCAATCGTTTAACATGACTCCAATGCTTGCTGGAGCCTGCGGAAGAGAAGGGAGGTGAGAAAGCCAGATCGTCAGGGTCCATCCTGGCTCCAGCAGTTCTGGTCATGTGACAGACAAATCCAAAACTCTTGGTGCCTGTTTCCTGACTTGTAAAATGGCAGTAACAATGGTATCTACCTCCTGGGTTGCTGAAAGTTAGTCCATCCACGTGAAGCCTTTAAAATTGTGCTGGCACCAAGCCAGCACCTAGGATTAGCACCAGATAAGCACCCAGAGTCAGCACCGAGCCAGCAACTAGGATCAGCACCAGATAAGCACCCAGGGTCAGCACAGAGCCAGCACCCAGGAACAGCACCAGATAAGCACCCAGGGTCACCACCAAGCCAGCACCCAGGGTGAGTAAGTATTATTACATCATGACTAGTGTCCTCATGGCCTCTGGGGAGAAAAACTATGAAGGAGAAAGACTCAGTGTTTTCATTAAGAACCCTCTCATAACTTTTGTATTTTGTACCCTGAGCACGTTTACCTATCCAAAAAGTAACCAAAACATTTCTAACAATGCAGTTACTTGGAAAAATGCTCATGGTAGAGGAAAAAAGCCAGGACACAAAATTATATCTGAATACTTAAATGAAGGAAACTGTCTCTTTTAAAAAATGCCTAGGAGGAAAGACTGAAGGAATTACACGCACATGTCCACAGTGAAGGGTTAAGAGTGGTGCAGTGCACAGACCCTCATCCTGCAAACAAAACAAAGACAAAAAAAAGTGAGGCCAGAATAACTTTGTCCTGTTTTACAAATATTCTACAGCATGTTTACAAATACACCCAGGGCTTCCTGTGTGCCAGGCATGGTGCTAAACACTGGGGCCTGATGCTCTTGATCTCACAACTGAAGCAGTTTATTTTACAAATGAGGACGCAGCAGGAGGGAGAGACTGCCCGGCTCCCGCAGTTGGAGCTGGTGCTTGAACCCACTCGTCCTCACATCAGTTAGTTTGGTCTCATGCGGTCCCTTCTCCCCCCGCCATCCCCAGCTTCAGTGGAAGCAGGCTGTATTTATAAGTAACAAAGACAGAAGTGAGATGGTAGCCGTGGCAGGGGCCAGTAGGGGAAGGTGATGGCTGGACAGGGAATTCCAGTCAGCTGGGGACTCAAGGAAAACTAGGAATCAAGCAGGCAAAGGTGGACAGCATTCAACGCTCCCCTGGGGGGAAGATGAGTGAAGCCAGGATGGTGGATCAGCCCTGAGGCTGAGGAAGTGGAGTGGGAAGAAGAGCTGGAGGGGCCGGGCCCTCTTCCCTGGGTCAGGGGTTCTGTGTTATCCCCAGAGGGCTGGGGACCCCTGAAGTGTTTGGTGGGGAGGGGGCTGAGAAGGCGTCTCTGCCGTGGGGTGGCCTGCAGATGCTGGGTGCCTGTCCCGGGACTGTCTGGGTCAAGGGCCTTGAGAGCGTCCTCTCCAGAGAACACCGGGCTCAGCAACAGACTCCACTTGGCCCTGGCCACGGTCCAAAGGTGGGGGTCAACTGGCCCCTTTGGGGAGAGTCCAGGTGGCCCTTGGCCCTCTGGAAGCCTCCGCACCCAGGCAGCCAGGGCTGGCTGAATGGGCTTCTGTGGCCCCTCAATAGGCCTTTCATCCACTCGTGCCTCGCAGAGCCTCTCCCAGAGCCTCTCCAGCTGAGGGCCTCCCTCCCTCGGGGCACAGAAAACAAAGGCACTGTCCAGGGAGGCCCCTGGCTGCTCTGACGAGGCACTTGGAGGAGGGGAGCTGGACCATTGAGTCCCCACGTGAGCAGTGCCATGCCCTCTCCTCTGACCAAAGGGAAACGTGGGGTCTCCACGTTGCGTGCCTAAAACCCCTGCCTGGTTCCACATCTTCCTTTGGAAGAAGTCCAGGCTCCCTTACCAGGCAAGCCAGGCTCTCCAGGCAGCCCCCGACATCTGCCATGTGGTCCCCGATGTTCCAGCCAGCCTCGGCCCTTCTTCCCTGACCAAACGCCCCGCATCCCCTGGAGGGCCTCGACCACACCACAGGGCACAGGACACGGGCACAGCGCCCATTCCAACTTGGCCTGTGCAAGTCAGCTCAGTGGCCACCTCCACCTCCGCAGTCACCCCCTCGGGGTGCCTTCCTTACCACCCCACCCCAGCACCGGCCTTCCCTGACCCAGCTGGGGCCCTGCAAGACATCCCGAGTGCTGCCCGTGCCCACGTTGCCTCACTTGGTCTTCACAAAGATCCTGAGAGGTAAGAACAATTCCCTTCATTCACCTGATGAGGAACTTGGGGCTCAAGGCCCAGGCGCCTGCTCTGCAGTCACTCCGCTGGCATGGGTCAGGGCCAGGCCACAGCCCCACCTGCCTGCAGAGCCACGCTCCTGGCTCCACGCTGCAGGCTTGTCACCCTGGCTCCTAACCACCTGTCCCGAGGGCCCCTCCCCACCCAGACAAGGCCCTTTGCTGGCAGGGCGTCCGGGGCCCAGCGCAGGGCAGTATCCACCACAGGGAGCCAGTGAACGACAACACAGGATGTGCCGAGCCTCAGTGCGCTCAGAGAGCACGCGGCAGCCTCTCCACTCACCCCCAGCTGCTGGCAGGCAGAACTTTATTCATGGGCCTGGCTTAGACTTGCACAACGTTGTGAAATCCTCGAAGTGCTTTCACAATCCCTAGGCCACATCTGTGACCGCCTAATAGCCATTTTACAGTTAAGGAAACCGAGGCCTTCAAGTCCGGGCACCTGGCAAGCTGGTGGGAGCTGGGCTTCGCATCCAGTTCTGCGGGCCTGCTCTGCCCCAGGCGCTGCATGAGGTCCTGGGGGACAAAGGGGAATAAACCCTGACCTCAAGGTGCCTTGCATGGGGGGGAGGCTCCTGCTGGATTGGGGCTCCCATAAAGCGTCCTTTATCCTCCTCTAAGCAACAGTTCCCACAAACCCCTCACCTCCTGTGACCACCGCACCTGCCGCCCCCCACCCCACAGCTGTTTCCGGACAGTTTCAGTATCTCCTAAGCACAATCATCAAGCTGAAACAGTGGCTCCAGATTCAAATTCCCGTTTTCTGTGAGATCATCCTCATGGGGGCCTTATCCAAGCTCCTAACTCACTGCTCTGCTCAGACACAGAAAATGGCCTCCTATGCGACCAGCTGACCGACCACTTCCTGAGTAATTTCTCAGGCTTCTCCTGACACTCACGCAAAGGTGCCCCATCTCAGCCAGGAGCCAGCACCACCAGCTTCCCCCCCACTTTCCTCCACTGCCTGGGCTTGAGGCCACCCGGTCACTGCCCAGTCATCATTCCACCTCCTCCTGCCTCCTCCTCTGCAACACGAGGAAGTCACAGAACCCTTGAACCCTGAGGCCCACCCATGCCCCCAGCTCACGATATCTGCAGAGATGCCAAACCCTGGCGGAGGAACCCAGACCACGTGCTTCACCTCCTCCCTCACTCCTCCACTCCCTGCCCAGGCCCTGAGCCGGGAGCCAGGCACACAACTGGACCCATCCGCCAATGCCACCCACCCGTGCCCAGCACCCGGCCCACGGCAGGTGCTCAGTGTGCAGGCCCACGTGTACTAGGTGCAAGGCAACGACACACCACACAGGACAAGGATGCAAGGCCCCTTCTGGGCGCTTCTGCGGCTCTGCCTTCCCAGGGGTCTCAGTCCCCTGCTCCATCTCATGCTCTCCGCAGGCAGCGTCCTCGGAAATGCCCACTCCCGCACCAACCCTCATTCCTAGCCCTCCTCTACTCTGACTTCTGAGACCCACTCATTGTGAAAACCAGGGGGCTGGGCCCTGCCTCGTACACTATGCCAGGACAGGCCCACCCAGGAAAAAAAAGGCATCAAACATCCTTCCCTGGAGAAAGGGATATGTTTGAGCATGAGAAGGGCAGCGCCAGCCTCGAATCCAGGAGAATTAGGTCCAGCATCCCCTGCTGCTATGGGACCCTGCACAAGTGCTTTAGCATAAGTCCCACTGTCTCCCTCTGCCAACAGGCACCACACCCCTCTCGTCACTGGGCTGTCACTGGAATGAAATGCTGCCGATACAATACTGGAGGAAATGAAATCCCCTCCGTAAAGGGGATGGCAGTTACTCTGGCTCCAACTGTCCCTGGGAGAGAACAGGCCCCGCTGAACTTCAGGGAAGGATCCTGGACGCAGAGCCTTCTTCTTGTCGCAGCCTCTGATACAGATGACCTCATCCCTGTACCCTAAAGCAGTAGTAGCTCTGGCTGGGGTGGATCCATCGGGGTTTGCTACAGGGAGAAGGCTCCCAGGAGCTGAGCAGCAGCTAACGAGCTCCCACTGTGTGCGGGGGCAGCTCCCTCCTCCCTGGATCAGGAGAAACCTGGAATCCTAGACCCCCACACCCCTGGTAGGCATGGTCTCAGGGATGGCCCAGGTCAGCACCGGCCAACGCAGACAACCCGTGGGCTGGCAGGAGGGACCTGCAGATAAGAGCTGGGGGTTTGGGGCAGGCAATCTACAGCCCAAAGGGTGAAGGTTGTGGGATGACAGGGTTCGATTTCTATTTTGTGGGGCCAGAGTGGGGTGTGATTCTTGTCGCGTGTCTTGCTTCCTTCACTTCTGATGTCCCCGAACCCCAGCAGACACAGCATCAACCTCCCTGAGCAGCTGGTTTCTGACTGCCCATAGTGCTTTTTACAAGTGGCTTGGTTTCAAGTGGTTAAGAGTGTGGACCAGTGAACATGTGTCCCAGAACCTTGGCTGTGAGCAGTGACCAGGTCAACCTTCTTCTCCCTAATTCATAAAAGGAAACTGAGGCACAGCTCTGCCACCTGTCACAGGCAGCCTCCATGACACACTCTGAGACTCTAGGTCCGACCCTCGCTCCCTCCGCAGGTAGAGATAGAGCAGCAAGCAGTCCTACTCTGCAAAGGGGAACGGAGCCCAGAGGGCTACAGTGACTTCTCGGAAGCGACTTAGCAAATTACAGTGTGAACCTTCATTGCCCTTTTCCTGCCGCCTCTGCTCAGGCAGGGCCCTGTATGGGCAATGCCTCGCTCAAGGGCCAGTTCCCCAACAAATGATCACCTCTTCACCGGAAAGATCCCTCTCCACCCACCACCACCAAACAGTCACCCGAAAGATCCCTCTCCACCCCTCCACTACCACTCACCTGAAAGATCCCTCTCCACCCCACCACCAAACACTCACCCGAAAGATCCCTCTCCACCCCTCCACCACCACTCACTCACCCGAAAGATCCCTCTCCACATCCCAACCACCACTCATCTGAAAGATCCCTCTCCACCCCACCACCACCACTCACCCGAAAGATCCCTCTCCACCCCATCACCACCAAACATTCACCCGAAAGATCCCTCTCCACACCCCTACCACCACTCACCCGAAAGATCCCTCTCCACACCCCCACCACCACTCACCCAAAAGATCCCTCTCCACCCCTCCACCACCACTCACCCGAAAGATCCCTCTCCACCCCCCAACCACCACTCACTCACCCGAAAGATCCCTCTCCACACCCCCACCACCACTCACCCCAAAGATCCCTCTCCACCCCCCAACCACCACTCACTCACCCGAAAGATCCCTCTCCACACCCCCACCACCACTCACTCACCCGAAAGATCCCTCTCCACACCCCCACCACCACTCACTCACCCGAAAGATCCCTCCCCACCCCCCAACCAACACTCACCCGAAAGATCCCTCTCCACCCCCCCACCACCAAACACTCACCCGAAAGATCCCTCTCCACCCCGCCACCACCACTCACCCAAAAGATCCCTCTCCACCCCTCCACCACCACTCACCTGAAAGATCCCTCTCCACACCCCCACCACCACTCACTCACCCCAAAGATCCCTCCCCACCCCCCACTCACCCGAAAGATCCCTCCCCACCCCACAACCAACAAACACTCACCCAAAAGATCCCTCTCCACCCCCCAGCCACCACTCACCCGAAAGATCCCTCTCCACCCCGCAACCACCAAACACTCACCCGAAAGATCCCTCTCCACCCACCACCACCAAACACCCAAAAGATCCCTCTCCACCCCCCAACCACCAAACACTCACCCGAAAGATCCCTCTCCACACCCCCACCACCAAACACGCCCCTAGGCAGCTCCCCTGTCACTCCCAGGGGCCTGCGCCCAGGCATCCGTCTACTCTGAGCTGGTGCGAGGGATGAAAAGCCAGAGCCGTGGAGGGAAGCTCAGGTGGGACAGGGACAGGAGCCACACACGGGGGACTACACAGTGTCACAGCACAGGGGCAGGAATTGACAGGTGGCACCAAGAACAAGGGGAGTGGTGGCTGATTCCACCAGGGTCAGGAAGAGGACACAGAAGGGCCCTAGAGCCAAGGGCCCCCCTCTCCGCCAACAACGGGTTGAGGAGGGTGATTCCAGCCTGAGTGTGGAGGGGCCCTCGGGAAACCCCCTCTAACAAGTCTTACGGCTGGGGCTCAGGGGGTCAGCTGGGGCAGGTCACCAAGGGTCTTGGACTATATGCCTGGCAGACATCAAGAGGTTCTTAAAGGTGTGAACATGGGCCAGGAGCAGTGGCTCACGCCTGTAATCCCAACACTTTGGGAGGCCAAGGCGGGTGGATCACCTGAGGTCAGGAGTTCAAGACCAGCCCGGCCAACATGGCAAAACCCTGTCTCTACTAAAAATACAAAAAATGAGCCAGGCATGGTGGCAGGCACCTGTAATCTCAGCTACTCAGGAGGCTGAGGCAGGAGAATCACTTGAACCCAGTGGGCAGAGGGCGCAGTGAGCTGAGATTGTGCCACTGCACTCCAGCCTGGGTGACAATGACAGTCAGGAACGGCCACATGGGGACATATGGGACAATGCAGGTGGGGAGAGGAGACAGCCCAGCACAGCCTGGACCTCAGCTGGCTGAGGGGCAAGGGAGGGCTGACTCTTGGCCTGCGGCCGAGGAGAGCAGACACGGGGCGGGCAGCGAGTCACGTCTTGGTCAGGCTGAGCTGGAGGCACCTGGGACACATACAGGTGGGAGCAGATGTCCCAGGGGCAGTTGGTGATAGGGTTCAGGCCACGTTACCCCAAAATACGACACGCTAGCATTTGAGAAAATAGCAGAAGCAGGAAGGTCTCTCTCACCCTCCCCCTGCCCTTCTCCGTGAAGCAGGTCATAAGACCCTCATGTGAAAGGCACCCTCTCTATGTCTGGAGGAAAAGAGCATCCTCATTTCTGAAGACACAGGGATTAGTTGAGAGAAGAATCTCAACAAACAGGCCTTGCTAAGTGCCCCCAGTTTATTACCACCAGATCACGTTCTTTTTTTTTTTTTTTTTTTTTGAGACAATGTCTTGCTCTGTCACTCAAGCTAGAGTGCAGTGGAGCAATCTTGGCTCACTGCAACCTCCGCCTCCCGGGTTCAAGCGATTCTCCTGCCTCAGCCTCTCGAGTAGCTGGGATTACAGGCACCTGCCACCACGCCCGGCTAATTTTTAGATTTTTAGTAGAGATGGGATTTCACAATGTTGGCCAGGCTGGTCTCGAACTCCTGGCCTTGTGATCCACCCACCTTGGCCTCCCAAAGTGCTGGGATTACAGGAGTGAGCCACCTCTCCCAGCCCAGATCACACTTCTTTATCCAATCAGACTCCTCCACAATTACCAGCTTCTTTATCAAACCTAGCATAGAAAATAAACAGGTTGAGGCTGGGCACGGTGCCTCAACATGCCTGTAATCCCAGCACTTTGGGAGACTGAGGCAGGTGGATCACCTGAGGTCAAGAGTTCGAGACCAGCCTGACCAACATGGTGAAATCCCATCTCTCTACTAAAAATACATAAAAATTAGCCAGGCATGGTTGTGGCCGCCTATAATTCCCGCTATTCAGGAAGCTGAGGCAGGAGAATCGCTTGAACCCAGGAGGCAGAGGTTGCAGTGAGCCAAGATCTGAGACTCCGTCTCAGGAAAAAAAAAAAAAAAAAAGAAAATACACAGGTTGAGACCATTTCTTTGGATTTTCATTTCCTTATGAAGGCTCCTGTATCATGTAAAACTTACACGAAATTATACTTTTCTCTTTTCTGCCTTTTGTTATAGGAACCTCAGCCATGAACCTAAGGTGAGAAGAAAGGCAGTTTTCACCTCCTACATTGGCGGTGGGGCCTGAAGATCCGAGGGATGTCTGGGCTTGTCCCAGCGATGTGTGTGAACAGGATACAGAGGCAGGGGCGGGAAGCCAGAGGCATGAATGATCAGCCTGTACCTGCCTGCCACCACCCCCTCCCCAGGGAGTGCCAAGCTCCCGGGAGTCAGATCAACCTTAATTCAGCACTGCATTTCCAGGGCTCAATAAATATGACCTCCACGAATGACACAATGGTGACTACAAATACATAAAAATGTATACTCAGACAGGGGCAAAAACAGCAGAGAAGTTAAGAAATTAACAGGCACGCCAGGCGTGGTGGCTCACGCCTGTAATCCCAGCACTTTGGGAGGCCGAGGCAGGCGGATCACGAGGTCAGGAGATCAAGACCATCCTGGCTAACACGGTGAAACCCCGTCTCTACTAAAAATACAAAAAATTAGCCAGGCATGGTGGCGGGTGCCTGTAGTCCCAGCTACTCGGGAGGCTGAGGCAGGAGAATGGCGTGAAACCGGGAGGCGGAGCTTGCAGTGAGCCAAGATCACACCACTGCACTCCAGCCTGGGTGACAGAGCGAAACTCCGTCTTGACAAAAAAAAGAAAAAAAAAAACATAAGAAATTAACAGGCACAAGGATCTTGAATGGCTGTTGTTGCTGGAAAGGTGCGTATGAAGCAAGGTTTCAGAAAGAACCAGAAGGCAGAAGCCTAGTCCAGGGCCACCTCACCCCAGGTCCACCTATCACTCTGAGGCCCGGTCCGCCTCTGTAAACGGGATGACACCCCTCCTGCCTTCTGCTCAGCAGTGCTGTGAGGACACACCAGGGTGTGCAGGGCAGCATTTCTCTATCATAATTACATGGATAATCCACACGCTTCATAACGTGGATTTGTACTCTGCTTTTCTCCCTTTCTCTGCCATAAGTGTTGCTGCAAGTGTGAAAAGCATTTTTCAAGATTCAAAGCACATCCCAATACAAAGCCTTTTTACATTAAAGATGATGGACACGTGGAGTAAGGGAACTCTGCCTGTCGTTCGCGGGCCTCGGTCTCCTCACCTGCACCATGGGGCAACAGGCAGCACTGGTGAGATCAGGCAGCCAGCCCTCCTGATTTGTCACTGTTTGAGTCAGTCGGGGTCGACTCTGAGTCTCGCCTGTCTGTGTCAGTGATAGGGCTAGGCTGGTTGAATTCTGGGACTCTCTCCATCCCAGCTCCCCCAGGACAGGCTGTGACCCAGAGGGCATTCTGCTGCCTCAACCGAAACTGGGACACTGGGAGCAAACTGCCCCCCTACCTTGGGAGGGTAGAGCTCATCAGGCACAGGAAGCCTGGAGTCACATCTTCTCCCAGGAGAACGCGCATCCTGCAGAGTGGGCCGGGCGGGGACCGGCTCCAGGGAAGGCTGGCCCACCGCCTCTCCATGTGGTGGGGCTGAGCCAGGCTCTGTACTTGACCTCAGCCTCCTTCTCCCTGATGTGCAGAGTTTGGCTTTGACTCAGGGGCACAGGTATCTCTGGGGGTGAGGAAGGGACCCCGTGGAGCGTTTATTTTCCCATCCACCCCCTGCCAGGTATAAATGTCAATGACATTAAGGTTCATGCTGTTGGGGCTCAGGTGGGTCCAATGACAGGCGGCTAGGAGCAGGCCAGATCAGGAAGGTGGAGGAAGGCATCACAGCCAGTCCCTCCTACCTCTGAGCCTCGGTGGCCCCATCTATCACATGGGGGCAGGGGTGGTAAACAGTCCAGTGGCCACCAACCCAGGCTGACACACCCAGGCACAGGGAATGAATTACACCACAGGCTCCAGGACCCCCCAGGAGGACTTTCACTCAGATGCCCAGGTCGGGGGAAGGAGTGGGCATTTTGTTTTAAAGCTCCCCAGGGTTCTGTGTTCTGGACACGGTGTGGTACACAGTGGGTAGACTGAGGCAGGTGGGGTGTTCCAAGGAGTGGAGGCTGAGGTTCAAGTGGAACGAGTAAGCAGAGGTGCTGGGCCGAGTTCCCCAGCACAGGCCATGCAGGGCATGCAGCCCCACTTCCAAGGAGTCGGTAGGCCTGGGTGAGAAAGGTCCCCTCAGCACAGGAGCCGCAGCCATAAAGGCCCAGAGGCGGACATCACCTGGAACGTCTGGGAAATCACATCCAGTCAAAACACGCTTTTAAGTCAGCTGCAGAACAGCCCTGGTGCCCACCTGGGTGGCAGGACCTTCACTAGGTGGCAGGGGACCTGGTGGCTGCTCTCAGGATGCTGGGAAGGTGGGCAGGACAGCCGGGTTTGGGTGATGGGTAGTGAGCTCTGCCCTCTCAGGAAGCTGAATGCACCAGACCCAAGCTGCTGGAAATGATCGAGGGAAGGTCTACCCAACCCTCTGAGCCTCTGCTTCGTCCCTGTAAGACATGGGCTAACTCCCACCTGACGGGGGTTATGAGATTAGATGATGTATTGTTTACAAGTCCCACTTGGCCCTGCCTCACCCAGCACTGCATGCAGGAGGGATCGGAGGCCCAGAGGGACACAGGCTTCCAGACGACAGAAGAGTGGGGCTGGGGCTGCAGCTATGCACCAGGGCTTCCCCAACCCCACAGAACCCTTAGCGGGGAGAGCCTGGACTGGGGCTTGCAGAGCTCCTGTCTATAGCAGTGACAGGGAGACGCTGGTTGAACTCTGAGACCCGGGGGCCTTGGCAGAGGCGGGGCACATGTACTGACCCTGAGGGGCAAACGTCTCTGTTGTCTCCGAGGTCCCGGCAAGCTGGGGCGGCCTGCAGTGAGGGGTGACCAGGAGTGGAAGGTCAGTGTGTGTGGGTGCAGTTGGGGAGCTGGCCTGGCCTGTGCTCAGGGCTCAGCTCCCAGGCCTCACAGTCCTCCGATGGGGATGAGGGGGCCTCTGCTTCCTGCTCTGGGAAGACAAGCCTGAAACGCAAGGGGGAGAGCTCTCAAGTAAGAAGACAAGGTTGGAGGATCACAGACTTGCAAGGCATGGGCCCAAAGTCTAGTCTGAGACTGGATCCTTTCTCAGCTCCCTGCATGCCCTCGGCGGGGACGCCCATCACTACCTTCTGCAGCTCACCTTCCTTCCTCGTCCACACAAGCTATCTAAAAGGGTTCTCCTTCAGCCCCATGAACACCCGTCTACCACCTACGGTCCTACCCCTGCCCTTGGGGGTCACACAGCAGCCTCCAAGAAATGGCCTCCCAGGTTGCCAGCTTAAAGACATACTCCAAATACAGACACCTTTGCACGTATAAAAAGCTTTGCTGCAAGTTATTTGTAACAGTGAAAACTGGATCTGAGCTATGTTTCCAACCACATGAGACCAATTAAGTAAATCATGGCATGCCCACCCAACTCTCGAGCAGTCATTTAATGTTTAGAGTCTGAGAAACATGGGAAATGTTTTAGGAACTTTAAATGAAAAAGCGTGATTAAGAAACCTGTATAGAGAAGATCAAGTACTCTTTTAAAAACCTCTGGAAAGATCAGAGGGCAAGACTTTGCAAAGTTAATAGTGTGTCTCTGGGTAATTGGAACTAGGAATAATTGTTTCCTATTTTCTAGTTTCCGTAACGTGCATATAACTTTTTTTAATTAGAAAAAAATTTGTTTGGGAAATCCAAGGATTAACAAGTCTCCTGCTTGGGGCTTCTTTACAGCAGCCTAGTGGTGTGGCTGATACGAGCCTCCCTAGCTCGATGAAGGAGGCAAGGAGACCCAGGACAGTGAGGGGACAGCTCATGCCATGGAAGTTCCTCTGCAGAAGGCGGGAAGCCGGAGGCGGAAATGACTCCCCAAGGCCCCTGAGCAGGGCAGCACAGCATTCTTACCCAGGCCAGTGGTGCCTACGCAGCCGCTGCAAAGACATCTGTGCAGCTGTGGTCCTCGGCCTCTTTAAAGTGTAAGGTCCAGCGTCCTCAGGTTCCCCCGGAAGGACACAGTCTCAGCTTCAGGAGAGGGCCTCCTCGGCTGCTCCAGCCCCAGGAAGGGGCAGAGTCCGGAACCCACAACCCTTAAAATAGGCCCAGGAACCGAAAGAGGCTCTTCCACCATGCCACAGGGCCACACTTCCTCCCCGCTGCGCTGGCCCACAACCAGCTCTGACTGCCCTGGGGTTGGAGGGCCCCAAGGAGCGCAGGGAGAGCTTCCGCATTGACTCAAAGCAGCCCGAGCGTCACGGCGCAAATACAACCCTGATTCCACGTGCAGGCACTGGGCCAGGTGCTTTGCATCCTGGATAATAACAGCAGACTAGACCGCACCCGACTCCACACCAGGGGTTTGTGCTGAGCCTGTACCTGCCACGTCTCATTTACTCCCTGTCACTTCTCTCATACAATTCCCCAAGTCCCTAGAGAGTTTGTGGTCTCCAGTCTACAGATGAGGACACTGAGGCCCGAGGGCTGGAGTGCTTAGCCAGGGCTCACAGTCTTCCTTTCCAGCGGCACCTCCCACTAAAGCCCCCCCAGCCCCCATCACTTATGCCCAGCTACACCTAGCCTAGCAAAGTGATTGGGGGTTGGGGGAGGCGAAGGGTGCACAGCGCTCTTCCCCATTCGCAGGCCTAGCACACACAGGTGTTCAGCACAGAGGCAAGGCCGTCTCCCTCACTCCTCTGGCCCATTCCACAAACCCTTCCGGGTTGGCTATTTGCACATGATGGGCCTCAGCTGGAATGGCAGCTCTGCCACCTGCCAGCTATGTGGCTGTGGGTACATCCCTCCCCGCTCTGAAGCTCAGCTTCCTCACCTGCAGAATGAGGTCAAGACAGAACCCACCTCTCCGGGAGTGGGCCTGAAGGAAATGCGGCAGGTGTCAGGCACCAGCTCGCGGCAGGCACGCAGCATCCTCTGCACTGACGGCCCCTCCCGTGCAGCTGCCCCACAAATCACACCTGCAGGGCTTCCCGAGGCCAGGGCTGGGAAATACCAAGTTCTCAGCCAGGGATTACTCCAGCCTCGACTTCCATAGCCCCGCTTAGAGCAAAGTGAGCTTCTGCTCCTCCATCCACACAAGCCCATCCAGCCTCAGCCCTGCTTGAAGACTACGCTGTCCACAAACCCCTCCCGTGGGCCACGCTGGTGGCTCCGTTCTCTGTGGCCTCTGGCTAAGTGCTCACAGCTCCACTGGGGCCCTGCCTCCATCCACTGTGGCCAGGCTGCCACACAACCTGAAACACCAGACCCTCAGCACCCTGAGGACAGGTCTAGGTGGGCCTCACCTCTGTGCAGGGTCAAGCAATTAAGAGCTTGGGCTCAGCAAGATTCGGCCACTTTCTAGCCTTGCAGCTGGGGCACATTACTTCCCCCCAACCTGTGTTCCCTCATCAGGACAAAGAGAAGAATAGAACACATATCTAGCCCACAGGATTACTCCAAAGACAAAAGGAAAGAATGAACATAAAATGCCCCTTCTCTGCAGCACTCCAGACACGGAGAATCCCTTAGCCCCAAATGCCAGGCACAAATTGCTCCAAGAATGCTCAGCTGAGGCAGGGCACAGAGACAAGCAGCCAGATGTGGGCCCCACCTGCTCATGGCACCTCTCAGGACTCACACCAGGTCTTGGGCCCAGGTCGCGTCCACGTCACCTGACCAACTGTCGGGTGGGCTGCCCCTGTTGAAAGGGGGCCTGCGTGCTTGGGCTGAGGTCCAGGACCCAGGAGAAGGCCCAAGCACCGGGAAGAAGTAGCAGGGTTTGTCCCCCTTCGGTCCAAAGGTCTGCATCGCACACCTGGGTCCTGAATCACCTAGTTCATCTGTGACCTGGAGTCACGAGCAGTGTCCTGTGGATGTAACACCAAAATCTTGCTCTGGGCAGCCGCAGCCCCGCTGCTTCCAACAGGGTTTGTACTTCAGCTAACAGTGACCTGTGCTCCTGGCTGTCTCCCCCAAGGACTGTGCCCTCCCACAAGGCAGGGATCAGGGCCCAACACTCCTGCTCCCTCTCAGTACAGAGCAAGTGCTCAAGTCCCCTTCTACTGCAGAGGCTGCCACAGACAAGCCTCGAAAGCCAGGTGTGAAATCTACAAGGTGCCTTTCATCACGAGAGCTGAGCGATGACCCCTGAGTGGGGAGGGCCAGGAGCTTAGTCCCATCTCACAGACACTGACTCAGAGAATGACAACCACTCAACCAAAGCCCAGCGCCTCCACCTGAGGCTCCCCTGACACCTTCAAAACAACCTCAGAGGACACAGCAGGGTTCTGAGTGACCCAAGCTTTCGCTAAACAACAACAAAAATCTGGGAGATTTAAATTCATTCATAAATCTAACAGGCTGTCACAGAGGTGAAGTAGAGATGATCAAACACAACCCTGCCCCCATAGCTTGAGAGTGTTGATGAGTCAGTGGACGCAGAAGTGCTCCAGGGCTGGTGTTCTGGCTCCTCTCAGGACTCACACCTGAGAGGTGAGAGGTGCGCTCCACTCTGGGCATCAAGTTCCTAGTAAGCTCACCCCTCGCTGAACATCAAATCTCTCATCTGAAAAACGAGCCCTTCTTTTTTTTTTTTGAGACAGAGTCTCACTCTGTAGCCCAGGCTGGAGTGCAGTGGTGCGATCTCGGCTCACAGCAACCTCCGCCTCCCAGGTTCACACCATTCTCTTGCCTCAGCCTCCTGAGTAGCTGGGACTATAGGCGCCCGCCACCATGCCCAGCTAATTTTCTTTTTTTTGTATTTTTAGTAGAGACGGGGGTTTCATCCTGTTAGCCAGGCTGGTCTCGAACTCCTGACCTCATGATCTGCCCACCTCAGCCTCCCAAAGTGTTGGGATTACACTTTGTGATCCACTGCGTGAGCCACCACACCCAGCCAAAAATGAGCCCTTCTAAGAAGTTAAGATTCTCATCTCCGTGGCCCTCCACGCCCTTCATCTGCCAGTCCAGATAATAATTTTCTCACTTGTTCACTAAATGTTTACTGGGCACCTGCTCCGTGTGTGCCCCATGCTGGGCACCAGATGAATCAGACTGGGTGATGCCTTTGAAGGCCTCACCTGCTAACTGGGGAGACAGCACACAGACCATGACAAGGCCACAGTCGTCCTGATTGTCCCAACAAACATGTGCCTAGCACAAAGAGAACACAGGCAGAACAGGACTGTGTGCCTGGGAGCTGGAAAGAGTTCCCAGAGAGGCAGCATTGGAGCTGAGACTTAAAGGAAAACTTGGAGATGCTTGTGGGGCACATGACTAGGGGCGGCTTTCCAGGCAGAGAAAACAGCAGGTTTTCTCTGCTTCAGAGCCCTGCAGGGACTGAGTTCAGCAGCAGGGGAAGAGGGGAGACCTGGCAGGTGTGGGAGGCCTGGAGGCCTGGAGAGGAGACAAGGAAACAGCGTGAGTATTGTAGGCACAGAAAGAGCTGGCTGGGGATATTCCGGGAGTGGAGGGCAGGCTCTGAGGTCAGGCTGGCAGGGGGTCAGTCCCAGCTATGCTGCTTCCTCATTGGTTGTCCCTGGGCAGGCCTCCTCTCTCTCTCTCTCTAACCCTCAGGCTCTTCATCGCTGATATGGAGATAATACTGCTCCCTGGCAAAGTCAGTATTGTGTCAGGATTAAATTTGCAGCATGAGTAAAGCACCCAGCACACAGTAAGTGCTTAGTAAATGCTAGGTGCCATTTTCACTGTTCACTGTTCTTCTGGGAATGGCCCTGCAGCCTCCTTGTGGGAGGGGCTGCCTAAAAGAGGAGAGAAGGTGCTCACAGGTAAAGGTGGTCAGAGGACAGTAGCTGTGTGTGGACAGGGGAGTGGGGAGGGACTGCTTGAAGCTACTGAGCAAACAGGGCCAAGTGACCTGCAGCAGATGGTCCTTCAGATGCATCCCAGCTCAGATATTCGGTGCCAGGTGACAGGTGGGCCTGCCAGGGTGGCACACAGTAGGTGCTCAATGAATGTTTGCAGAATGAATGAATGAGCATGCTCCAATTTCTGCTCAAAAGTAAATCTTGACACCTTTTCAGAAAGAAACCATTGAAACCTTGTCAGCCATTGAAGTTCTTGTCCATTTCACTTCATAAGCACCCCCCACCCCACCCCTGCATGAGAAAAGGCTCACCCGGGCAGGCTAGGCTGGGGCCTGCTCACTGGGAAGCCTCCCATGCCAAGCCTGCCTCCTACAAAAGGGATTCAAATTTACTTCCTCTCCCCACTCCAGCCTCCAGGGTGTGGCCTGCTGAGGGGCCCTGAATGCCTGGGACTGCCATATCCCTGCGGCTGTGTGACCTTAGGGGGATGCATTTGTTCTCTGGGACTCAGTTTCCCCAACGGTGAATGAAGGGGTGAATCTGGAAGGCTGACATTCCCTACTCAGCAATGCTGTCACCGCCTCAGAAATCCCCAGTCTAGCCTGGGGGTGGGGTGGGGGGTGGCTGACAATGTGGTATGAAGTCATTCCCTGCACGGAGGAGGGAGGGGTCTTTTCCATGGAGAAAATGAAGAACCTGAGACCACAAAAGAGGGGGCTTCTCCTGGGCTTGAGTCTGGGCACGATCCATCAGTAATGGATTACCTCACTGGCTGGGAGACCCCACCCACACCTGCAGTCCCAGGCCCTTCCAAACAATACGAGGCACCCCCATCCCACGCCCCCTAGTAGATCCATGACTTAAAGCCCAGAATCACACCGAGAGGCAGCAGGCCCTGCCCCTCAGCCAAGCGGGCGGGTTCTGGGGGCCACTGCCCAACAGGTCCCTGGATACAGCTAAGGGATGAGAGGGGCCGGTGGGTGCGGAAAGACAAAGGCTTCGGGTAGCAGGAGACAGTGGCCAGGGCACGCTCGCAGCAAGGTCCACCCAGAGCCCAACGAGGGCCCGACCCTGCCGCGCTGGGCTAAGGGTGTACCCAGATCCCACGCCCACACTCCCTGCCGCCGTGCTGAGGGCCCGGAGCGGCTTCCTGGAGAAGGAAGAAGACCCGCAGAGGCACGAAGAGGAAGGAGGTAGGTGAGACAGACACCCGGACGGACTGACAGGGGAAGACTCTGAATGAGACCCGGGCACAGGGGTGCGGGGCGCTCGTAGGACGAAAAGCAGAGACAGACCCAGATGCAGGGGCGGGGGAGGTATGGAGGAAGACAGGGTACCCAGGTAGACCCAGAGACCACGACACCCGCGCAGAGACACGGACGCGCAGAGGCGGCCCCGGAGACGCTCACCTCCCCCGGCCCGGCCTCGCCCCCGGGTCCCACTCACCGAGGCCGCAGACCTCGCGGCGCAGGCTAAGGCGGCCGCGCTCCTCCGCTATGGCACGCAGCATGTGCTGCAGCGAGCGCTCCTCGGCCTCGGCGCCGCCAGCAGGCTCGGGGGCGGCGGCGGCGGGGAGGGCGGGCGGCCCGGCCCGGAGCCCCGCAGGCGCGGACGCCGAGGCGCAGGCCTGGCCCGGCGGCCGCGCGGAGGCCATGCCGGGCCCCGGCTCATCGCCTGCGCCGCGCCCGCAGGGGCCCCTGGCGCGCCCCGCCGCCCCCGCCCCGACGCAGCCCGCCGCGAGCACCAAGGAAGCCACAGTCCGCCTCTGTGCGCGTCGCCGTCGCCGCCGCCGCCGCCACCACCCGCCAAGCCCAGCACCGGCGAGCACACCTCCGCGCCGCCGCCACCCGCGCGCCCCCAGCTCCGCTCGCCCCGCCCCGGCCCGGCCCCGCCCCGGTTAGGCCCCGCCCCTTCCCCGCCCCTGTCTCCTCCCGCCCCGCCTCTGAACGGCCCGGACCCACCCCCGGCCCCCTGGTCCCGCCCCCTGACCTCCGTGGCCCCGCCCACTTCCAAACGGTCAGTCTCCGCCAATCTTCGGATGCCCAGGACTCCCTCCCTCAAACCGCTCGCGGGGTCCCTCCTCCACCCACGGTCCTAAACGCCCTGCCAGCAGGATCATGCCTCTGAGCCCCTCCCGCCGCCCCTTCAGGGCCCCCTCCCCTCCCCCGCTGCTGCCCCACGGGATGTGTACTTTGTCACCCGCCCTGTGCGTTGCCACCTCCACCAAGTCTCCTCGGCTGACTTCTGGGAACTTCCTCTGCAGAACCCCTGAAGAGGTCACCTGCCCCCAGAAGGTGGTCTCCTGGGGGACACCGTGGCTAAGCCCTTCCGGCCCCCCTCCTTTGCACCTGGCACAGTGCGGAGTGTTGCGCCTCCATTTCCTCAGCTGCACCATGGGGGAACCTTTCCCTGCCTCGCCTCCCCAACATGGGGGAGTGTTGATGAAGCGGGAGGTATGAAGTTAGCTGGGCGTGTCATCCTGATGAAGCCAGGTCTGGCCAGCATCCCTCCGTGTGCTGGTTGTGGCTGATACAGGAAGACCCTGAAGAAGCAGCCAGTGGCCTCCCCAAACCTCACGCCTGGTGGTCCATTTCCAAGAACAGGGGGAGATGGAGAGACCAGCATTGATTTCCAGGTCTCCCCAAAGCTAAATCTACATCACTCCCTGCATTCATAGCCTCCGTGTGGACCCCCAGACCCATCAAGGCCCCCCTTTCGCCTGTCTAGAGTCCTCTTTTCCCCATTCCTGTGTAACTTGTTTCCTTTGTGTCCCGAGTGTCACCTCCTCAAAGAACCTCCCCTGACCGCCTTCCCTCCCTCTCTCTTCCCTTAGTCTGTTTCTCTTTCACAGGGTGACACTTGCCTCCTCCTGACACATCGGATACCTATGGGTTTGCTTATTGTCTTTTCCACCAAGGGAGGGGCCTGTCTTACTACACAGCTGTTGTCTCAGTACCCAGAACATTGCCTGGCACACATTAGATGCCCAATAAATAAATATGGGCTGCAGGCTGGGCACGGTGGCTCATGCCTGTAATCCCAACACTTTGGCAGGCCGAGGTAGGTGGACTGCCTGAGGTCAGGAGTTCCAGAACAGCCTGGCTAAAATGGTGAAACCCCATCTCTACTAAAAATACAAAAATTAGCCCGGCATGGTAGCACACATTTGTAATCCCAGCTACTCTGGAGGCTGAGGCAGGAGAATTGCTTGAACCGGGGAGGTGGAGGCTGCAGTGAGCCGAGATCTCACCACTGCACTCCAAGCTGGGAGACACAGCAAGACCCCGTCTCGAAAAAAAAAAAAAAAGAAAGAAAGAAAGAAAAAAAATGTAGGCTGCACAAACGAAGAATGATGGAGAGGTCTGACAGGGACGTAGGGGTCTTCCTGGGAGGCACGGCGAGAAGGAGCCGTGGTGTTGGGCAGAGCCCCAGAAGGGAAAGGGGATCTGAATCCTGCTTCAGGCCTCTGCCCCAGTTTTGTGCCACTGGCCCCTGAACTCTTCAGAGCAGAGCCACGTCTGACGCCTCTGTGTCCCCAGCGCCAGGCCCAGGAGGGCTCTGTAGAAAGGTGAGCAGTGAGGGAATGAATGAAGTGCGCGACCAGCCTCGGGTGTATTTCTCTTCCCCAGTGGGCCTGCATCCCTGTCTGTAAAATGAGGACACTGGCATGAGGGCTGAGGCCTCTGGTTCTGCATCTGGAGAGCTGGGGTTTGGGCTGGTGGACATGAGAACTGGGGATGGTGGATCAGACAGCATGAGCGAGTCCTCCAAGGCTGTCAAGTCCAATAGTCACATCCCTCTTTGCCTCCCCAAACCCCACAGCACCCCCTGCCTGTTCCCACTGCCATGCCTTTGCCCACAGTGTTCCCTTGGCCTGAAATCCTTTCTGTTCCACAACTGTAGTTGCCTTTGGGACCCGCATTGCCTGGTTACGCTTGGCCAATGCATCGTGTTCTTATTTGCTTCGCAAACCCCCTTTCCCCACCCCACCCTCCTGCACACAGTTGCCTCCGTGGATTCTGTGTCATATGACCAGCATTGAACCGATTCATCCCACTTCCCCTGGCACCCAGCCCAGGACTGGTGCCAGAAAAATATCTGTTGAATGAATAAACAAACATCGCTTGGGCTCTCTCCTTTGTACTTCAATAGTACTCCAGGTATTACCTATACACAGAATTTTCTTTTTTTTTTTTTTTTTTTTGAGGCGGAGTTTCGCTCTTGTTGCCCAGGCTGGAGTACAATGGCGCAATCTCGCCTCACCGCAACCTCCACCTCCCAGGTTCAAGCGATTCTCTTGCCTCAGCCTCCCAAGTAGCTGGGATTACAGGCATGCGCCACCACGCCCGGCTAATTTCATGGAGATGGGGTTTCTCCATGTTGGTCAGGCTGGTCTCGAACTCCTGACCTCACATATACACAGAATTTTCTAATGTCAACAAATGCTAAATTACACTGTGCACGGGAAGAGGGCAGGAGCAGGACTTCTGGGGCTACAGAGCATGTTCTGTTTCTTGATCTGGGGGCTGGTTACACGGGTGTGGTCAGTTTATGAAAATTAAAAGGCTGCACAGCTGGGCGTGGTGGCTCACGCCTGTAATCCGAGCACTTTGCGGGGCTGAGGCGGGCAGATCACCTGAGGTCGGGAGTTCGAGACCAGCCTGGCCAACATGGCAAAACCCCATCTCTACTAAAAATACAAAAATTAGCTGGGCGTAATGGCGCACACCTCTAGTCCCAGCTATTCCGGAGGCTGATGCAGGAGAATCGCTCGAACCTGGGAGGCAGAGGTTGCAGTGAGCCGAGATTGTGCCACTACACTCCAGCCTGGGCAACAGAGCGAGACTCCATCTCAAAAAAAAAAAAAAAAAAAAAGTTAGAAAATCAAAAGGCCGTGTGCTGTGGTTCAAACCTGTAACCGCAGCACTTTGGGAGGCCAAGGCAGGAGGGAGACTGGCTTAGGCCCAGGAGTTTGAGACCAGCCTGGCCAACATAGCAAGACCTCATCTTTACAAAAAAAAAAAAATTAGCCAGGTGTGATGACACACACCTGTGGTCCCAGCTACTCAGGAGGCTGAGGTGTGAGGATTGCTTGAGGTGGGGAAGTCGAGGCTGCAGTGAGCCGCGATCACACCACTGCACTCCAGCCTAGGCAACAGAGTGAGACCTGGTCTCAAAACAAAATATATATATATACATATATATATAACATATATATGTAATATATGTTTATATGTAATAGATATGTTATATATATGTAATATATGTATGGAATATATATATATATAGCTGGCATTTTGTAATTATTTATGCACTTTTCTGTATACAAATATTCAGAATATAAAATAGAATTGAAAGTACATAGGCAGAATAATGGCCCCAAAAATGCCCACACCCTAATTCCTGTGAATATGTTGCCTTACCTGGCAAAATGGACTTTGCCGATGTGATTTTTTGTTTGTTTGTTTGTTTGTTTTTGAGACAGGGTCTCACTCAGTTGCCCAGGCTGGAGTGCAGTGGCACGATCTTAGCTCACTGCAACCTCCACCTCCCCAGCTCAATCCATCCTTCCACCTCAGCCTCCTGAGTAGCTGGGACTAAGGGTGCGCGCCACCACACCCAGCTATTTTTTGTATTTTTTGGTAGAGACAGGGTTTCACTATGTTGGCCAGGCTGGTCTTGAACTCCTGACCTCAAGTGATCTGCCCACCTTGGGCTCCCAAAGTGCCGGGATGACAGGCATGAGCTGCCACACAGGGCCTAAGAGTACAGACATTGAGATAGGGAGACTATCTTGGGTTATCCAAGTGGGCCCAATCTCATCACATAAATTCTTAAAATCGGGGAACATTTCCTGGCTGTGGTCAAAAAGAGATGGGACAACACAAGAATGGTCAGGTAAATGCAATGTTGCTGGCACTGAAGAGGGAGGAAGGGGCCAGAAGATAAGGCATGCAGGCAGCTTCTGGAAGCTGGAAGAGGCAAAGAAACAGATTCTCCTACAGATGCCCCCAGACACGACACAGCCCTGCCTGCACCTTGACTTTAGCTCTGCAAGACCCCAGTTGGACTTCTGACCTGCAGAACTGGAAATGCATGAAGGCAATAACATTGTGGTAACTATTACAGCAGCGATACCAATACATGGGCAAGCCTGAGATGAGGGCATTGTGTCAGCTCTCCACCTAAGCGCTTCTATCCCTGAGGTTTATTTTGCAAACACTTAGAACAACAATCAAGCAAAGTTTAGCAGAAAGAAAAAACAACCACAATCCAATTGCTTTAATAGGTCAGTTGCTTCATTTTTTCAGAGTTCCTGCCTGGGGTTTGCCTAATGCCATCCCTCTACACTATTGTAACAGCGGTGTCCGACAGCACACCTTTTTATCTCCAAATGCTTTGGGCTGATCTTATTCAAAGAGCCAGACAGTGTTAAGAACAAAAACTTCTTTTTTTTTTTTTTTTGAGACAGAGTCTTGCTCTGTCACCCAGGCTGGAGTACAGTAACGCAATCTCGGCTCACTGCAACCT
Source organism: Pongo pygmaeus (assembly GCF_028885625.2). Lineage (NCBI taxonomy): Eukaryota > Metazoa > Chordata > Mammalia > Primates > Hominidae > Pongo > Pongo pygmaeus. The sequence continues at coordinate 56,238,034 of NC_085931.1, forward strand.
CCGCCTCCCAGGTTCAAGCAATTCCCCTGCCTTAGCCTCCCGAGTAGCTGGGATTACAGGTGCCCGCCACAATGTGGGGCTAATTTTTGTATTTTTAGTAGAGATGGGGTTTCACCATGTTGGCCAGGCTGGTCTTGAACTCCTAGCCTTAAGCGATATACCTGCCTCGGTCTCCCAAAGTGCTGGGATTACAAGTGTGAGCCATCGCGCCCTGCCACAAAAGCTTCTTTAGAATTCCCCCGCCATGTTTTAAGTGACTGACAGGCCCAGAGACTTGCCAGTTGAGCTTCGAGGCCCTGGCCACCACCCTCTCCTGTCTAGGCCTCAGTTCACGTCACAGTCTGTATAGGAGGTGGTGGGACTGGCTGATTCTGAGATAGCTCCTGGCTTTAACGTTCTGCAAGACTGTTATTAAACTCCAGTTGTTCATCTTTTCTCCTTGGTCCCCAAGGAGAAAAGATAACTAATTCCCAGTCGCGTTAGGTATAAACAGCTCCAATCTCAGGTCCATGAGCTCATGTTCCGAAGGCCAGGTTCCAGGGCTCTCCCATCCACCCTTGGAAATCGTTAACATACTTGCCGTGGTCCTGTGATAATGTGTGTCAGCAGCTTCCGGCCAGACTTTTCCCCGTGACTCATGGTTCTCCTTTGCTGGGAATCCCTGCTTCTCACCTGGAAAACAGATGAAACCCAGCTATCATCCCCAGACCTAGACTGCAGCAGCCCCCTCCAACACGGGCCTTTTCTCACCTGCTACAAAGATAGAGGCGCTACTTGAAAAGGTTCAGTTGCTTCCCTTCCTCCCTTCCACACCATTGCACCACCCCAACACCCCCACCTAACCTAACTCCACACAAAATATTTTCTCATTCTCAGATGTTGTCAGAAATTCTACCATAAGTGATCTGCTTTTTTTTTTTTTTTTTAACAGATCCCTGCTAAAATTCCCCTGGAGAGAGTAGCCTTAAAATTATTATTAGGTTGGCCGGGCACAGTGGCTCACGCCTGTAATCCCAGCACTTTGGGAGGCTGAAGTGGGTGGATCATGATGTTAGGAGTTCGAGACCAGCCTGGCCAATATGGTGAAACCCCATCTCTACTAAAAATACAAAAATTAGCCGGGCATGGTGACACGTGCTTGTAGTCCCAGCTACTCGAGAGGCTGAGGCAGAAGAATCGCTTGAACTCGGGAGGCAGAGGTTGTGGTGGGCTGAGATCGTGCCACTGGACTCCAGCCTGGGTGACAGAGAGAGATTCTGTCTTAAAAAAAAAAAAAAAAAATTATTAGGCATGACACCTTGGTGAGAATAAAAGATTCAGAAGACACTTTGAAAGAGGAAGCACCTGATGGGATTAGGGGTCGGGAGATACATACTAATATTTCCTGAGGCCCTGCCGTATGCCCAGAGCTTCATGGATGTGGGCAACTAGAACCGCTGAGCCCCGGAAGGCAGCCAGTGTTTTTTCTTCATGTGTTAGCGGGGGCAAGCAAAACCCAGAGAGGTTGAGTCATGTTCAAAATCACACAGCAGGCCGGGCGTGGTGGCACACGCCCATAATTCCAGCACTTTGGGAGTCTGAGGCAGGCAGATCACCTGAGGTCAGGAATTCAAGACCAGCCTGGCCAACATGGTGAAACCCCGTCTCTGGGCTGGGCACGGTGGCTCATGCCTGTAATCCCAGCACTTTAGGAAGCTAAGGTGGGTGGATCACCTGAGGTCAGGAGTTCAAGACCAGCCTGGCCAACAAGATGAAACCCTGTCTCTACTAAAAATACAAAAAAAATTAGTCCAACGTGGTAGCGGGCACCTGTAATCCTAGCTACTTGGGAGGCTGAGGGAGGAGAATCGCTGGAACCCAGGAGGTGGAGGTTGCAGTGAGCTGAGATCACACCATTGCACCAGCCTGGGCAACAGAGCAAGACTCCATCTCAAAAAAAAAAAAAAAGAAAAGAAAAGAAACAAAACTCTGTCTCTACTAGAAGTACAAAAATTAGCTGGGTGTGGTGGCACACGCCTGTAATCCCAGTTGCTCAGGAGGCTGAGGCAGGAGAAACACTTGAACCCAGGAGGCAGAGGTTGCAGTGAGCCGAGATCACACCACTGCACTTTAAATGGGCGACAGAGGGAAACTCCATCAAAAAAAAAAAAAAAAATCACACAGCAAATCAGAACTGAGCCAGGATTCCAACCCTCCCGTAGCCACGAAGGAAGAGATATCAGTGTACACTCTGGTATTAACTCATCTGTTTTCTGGCTTAAGGTGGGAAGGTCCACTGGAAAGCAGAGTGTGGAATGCTAAGTTGTTGTTGTTTTGAAACAGAGTCTCACTGTGTCACCCAGGCTGCAGCGCAGTGGCGTGATCACAGCTCACCACAGCCTCCATCTTCCCGGCTCAGGTTATCCCCCTGCCTCAGCCTCCCAGGTAGCTGGGAGTACAGGCATGTGACACCATGCCTGGCTAATTTTTTTTGTATTTTTGTAGAGATGGGGGTTCTGCCATGTTACCCAGGCTGGTCTCGAACTCCTGACCTCAAGTTATCTGTCCACCTCCATCTCCCAAAGTGCTAGGATTGATTACAGACACCCAGCCCTGGAATGCTGTGTTTTTTTCTTTTGTTTTGTTTTGTTTTGAGATGGAGTTTTGCTCTTGTCGCTGAGGCTGGAGGGCAATGGCGCGATCTCGGCTCACTGCAACCTCCGCCTCCCAGGTTCAAGCGATTCTCCTGCCTCAGCCTCCCAAGTAGCTGGGATTACAGACGTGTGCCACCACACTCGGCTAATTTTTTTGTGTGTGTTTTTAGTAGAGACGGGGTTTTACCATGTTGGCCAGGCTGGTATCGAACTCCTGACCTCAAGTGATCCACCCACCTCCGTCTCCCAAAGTGCTGGGATTAATTACAGGCATAAGCCACTGCGCCCAGCCCTGGAATGCTGTTTTGAAGGAAGAAAACCTATGTCATGCAACACAGGACAGCTTCATTGCTGGGAAGTGGAGTGGAGATGCAGGGTGCTCCAGGGCAGGGGCACCTGAGACCAGTGCAGCCTGAACCAGGCAGATCCCTTCTGCTCCAGAGCCCTGCTCCATCTGTCAATGAGAAGGAGGCTAAACTAGATATTCCCTTGGGCCTCTCCAGACCCGACATCATGGGAGAACAGGTAGGGTGGGCCAGGGCAGGGAGAGCTGGAGAGCCTGTTCCCCTTTTCCTGCCCCCTGAGGCTCCAGTTCAGAAGATGTTCCCCTTGTCCATGAACACACAGCCTTGGCACCCTCTGCCTCCTGCCTGGTCATGGCTGTGATCCAGGTGAACCTGACCTACCTGTCTCTGGACAGAACCTTTTGACTTCTGCTAACACAGCTCCCTGGCATCTCCCCACCCCCACAGCTTTGGTGCGCAGAGCCAGGTGGGACTGCGCAATAGGTCTGGTCATTGCCTCCATTTGGTCATCTCAGAATCAGCCCCCTTGGAGGCATCTGTGTGACCTCTGCCCCTGCTGATGCTACATTATTGGTTAGGCTCACAGGGCTGGAGCTCACAGAATTTTGAGGGGCGATGAATACTGTGTTAATAATTAACATTGTGTACTACTGTAAAATGCAAAAATAAAATGGCAAAATTAAAATTAATAGACATTTCATTAAATACCTACAAGATGGAAGGTTATGTCATCTTTTCGATTTGATATTTATAAAGTTTTACTACATTTGAAAACTCTTTGTGGGTTAGATTTTCTCACGTAGCAAGAATTCTGAGAGTGCCAGATGGTCGATGAGAAATCAGAAACTGAAAGTTACTGGTATTTTAGTTTATTTGGCAAACATGTATTCAGGACTTACCTCTGCTGGGCATGGTGTTATGAATTTACATATGTCAACACACTGAATTCTATGACTTAAGAGCCATCATTATTCCTGTTTTATGCATGAGGAAACCGAGGCATACAGAGGTTATGTATTTTCTCCAAGACTAGCAAAGGCAGAGTCACGTAGCCAAGAAAATTCAAAGGCAAAATTATAGAAATCTTTTCAGAATTTTTTTTTTTTTTTTTTTTTTTTGAGACGGAGTCTCGCTGTGTCACCCAGGCTGGAGTGCAGTGGCGCGATCTCGACTCACTGCAAGCTCCGCCTCCCAGGTTCACGCCATTCTCCTTCCTCAGCCTCCCTAGTAGACTACAGGTGCCTGCCACCACGCCCGGGTATTTTTTTTTTTTTTTTTTTTTTTTGTATTTTTAGTAGAGACGGGGTTTCACTGTGTTAGGATGGTCTCGATCTCCTGACCGTGTGATCCACCCGCCTCGGACTCCCAAAGTGCTGGGATTACAGGCATGAGCCACTGTGCCTGGGCTGAAATCTTTTCAGAATTTTTTAGGGGATAAATTTTGATAAGGGTGCATTCATGTTGGAGATGATATAGGCTGAGCCTCTAAAAGCTAGAGTGACTCAGGCCAACAAATGCCTGGAAATGGCTCTGTCCTCCAGCCCACATGGGGCCTACACGTGGAAGGTAACTGTTGAAGAAAGAAGAAAATTAGGCCAGGTGCAGTGACTCACGCCTGTAATCCCAGCTCTTTGGGAGGCTGAGGGGGAGTGGATCACCTGAGGTCAGGAGTTCAAGACCAGCCTGGCCAACACGGTGAAACCCTGTCACTACTAAAAATACAAAAATTTTCCAGGCGTGGTGGTGGGCGCTTGTAATCCCAGCTACTTGGAAGGCTGAAGCACGGGAATCGCCTGAACCTGGAAGGCAGAGGTTGCAGTGAGCCAAGATGGTGCCATTGCACTCCAGCCTGGGGCGACAGAGCGAGATTCCGTCAAAAAAAAAAAAAAAAGAAAGAAAAAGAAAGAAGAAAAATTAACAAATCATTGCTCACTTGGAGGGATAGCGTCTCCGGAGAAGGGAAAAGACAGCACTTCTTAATAACACTCAGTGCTATGCCAAGGTCTCTGTATCCCCCTTTAATCCCCCTAAATTAACTGCAGGATTGTACTGGGTATTTTTGGGTTTTGTTTTTGTTTGAGACGGCGTCTCACTCTGTCGCCCAGGCTGGAGTGCAGTGGCGAAATCTCGGCTCACTGCAACCTCTGCCTCCCAGGTTCAAGCGATTCTCCTGCCTCAGCCTCCCAAGTAGCTGGGACTACAGGCACTTGCCATCATGCCAGGCTAATTTTTTGTATTTTTAGTACAGATGGGGTTTCACCACGTTAGCCAGGATGGTCTCGATCTCCTGACCTCGTGATCCACCCACCTCCCAAAGTGCTGGGATTACAGGTGTGAGCCACCGCGACCAGCCTTGTTTTTATTTTTGAGACAGTGTCTCACTTTGTCGCCCATGCTGGAGTGCAGTCTACAGCTCTCTGCCCCCCAGGCTCAAGTGATCCTCCCACCTCAGTCCCCCTGAGGAGCTGGGACAACGGGATCACACCCCTGCACTGGGCAGATTTTTGTATTTTTAGCAGAGACGGGGTCATGCCATATTGCCCAGGCTGGTCTCAAACTCCTGGGCTCAAGCAATCTGCCTGCATCCACCTCCAAAGTGCTGGGATGACAGGCGTGAGCCACTGCACGTGGCCTCGATTGTACTGTTATCATCCCCACTTTATAGGTAAGAACATTGAGGCTCACCTTTTGACAACATTTTGCAGGGAGCGGAGATGCCGAGTGGCTTACTCAAGGCCACGAAGCCAGGGGGTTGTGCCCGTGGTAAGCGCTGAGAAGAAGGCAGTGACTGTACTTGTATATCTGGCCTCACTTCAGTTATATTGATGTGTTTAGCACCTACTTAGTGAAGAGCCCACAGCTGTTCCCGCCCAGTGCTGCCCTTTCCTATATGGGCGATGGGGCAGTGGTGCATCATGGGAGCGGCAGAATAAGGGCTGGATGGGAAAGTTTGGGCACATTTGGAAGCCTCAGGCCCTTGTATAGACCTCCAATCCTGGGAGTCATGACCAAGGAGTATTTATGGTGCTTCAGAAACATGAGCTGAGTCTGGGCACAGTGGCTCACATTTATAATCCCAGCACTTTGGGAGGCTGAGGCATGCGGATCACCTGAGGTCAGGAGTTCAAGACCAGCCTGGCCAACATAGTGAAACCCCGTCTCTACTAAAAATACAAAAATTGGCCGGGTGTAGGGGTGCACACCCGTAGTCCCAGCTACTCAGGAAGCTGAGGCAGGAGAATCACTTGAACCTGGGAGGCGGAGGTTGCAGTGAGCCCAGATGGCTCCACTGCACTCCAGCCTGGGCAACAGAGGGAGATTCCGCCTCAAAAAAAAAAAAAAATTAGAAACGTGAGCTGGGTGAGTGTCAGTTTCCCGTGGCTGCCGTAACCAGTCACTACAAACTACTGGCTTAAGCCAACAGACATTTATTCTCTCACAGTTCTAGAAGGCAGAAGTCAGAAACCAAGGCATCCATGGGGCTGCGCTGCCTCCAGAGTCTCCAGGGGAGGAGGCTTCCTGCCTCTTGCAACTTCTGGTGGATCCAGGCACTCCTTGGCTTGGGGCTGCACCACTCCAATTTCTGCCTCCATCTCTTCACATGGCCTCTTCCTCCGTGTCCCTGCGACTCAGTCTCCCCTGCTGCTCTTAAAAGTTCACACTCGGCCAGGTGCGGTGGCTCACGCCTGTAATCCTAACACTTTGGGAGACCAAGGCAGTGGATCACTTGAGGTCAGGAGTTCAAAACCAGCTTGGCCATGATGGTGAAACCCCGTCTCTACTAAAAATACAAAAAATTAGCTGGGTATGGTGGTGCGTGCCTGTAATCCCAGCTACTCAGGAGGCTGAGGCAGAAGAATCGCTTGATCCTGGGAGACAGAGGTTGCAGTGAGACGAGATCGTGCCGCCGCACTCCAGCCTGGGTGACAGAGTGAGACTCCTTCTCAAAAAAAAAAAAAAAGTTCAGGCTAACACCTATACAGGCTCACAGCTGTAATTCCAGCACTTTGGGAGGCCACAGCCGGCAGATCACCTGAGGTGAGGGGTTCGAGACTGGCTTGGCCAACATGGTGAAACACTGTCTCTACTAAAAATACAAAAATTAGCCGGGTGTGGTGGCAGGTGCCTGTAATCCCAGCTGTTCGGGAGGCTGAGGCAGGAGAATTGTTTGAACCCAGGAGGCGGGGCTTACAGTGAACCGAGATTGTGCCACTGCACTCCAGGCTGGGCGACAAAGCAAGACTGTTCCCCCCCCAAAAAAAAGTTCACTTGACATTGAAGTGAACCACCCTGAATCCAGGATGCTGTCACCTCAAGAGACTGAACTTAATCACATCTGCAAAGATTTTCTTTCCAAATAAGGTCACTCGCATTCACAGGTAGATATCCCATTTTGCAGGAAGTGGGGGACAAACTTCAACTCACTGCTGCAGCCTTCCACCACTTTTGCTAGTATAGCATCTGTTCTATCCTCTTCTCATGATGGGGTTTTTCCTCTGGGACCCACCCTGTCCCCATTTCAGTTCATGAGAGATGAGCCAGGTCTGGCCCATTAAAACAGAGCATCTCCCTCGCCATAGTGATAGTCCAGGGATGGTCCAGTAAGGGCCAATCCCAGGACTCTGGATGTCTTTGCAGTAGGGCCACTAAGAGGACAGCTGCCAGCCGCCATCTTGCCAGCAGCCATCTTGGTAGGGCGACCCTGGCTGAGAATGGAGCCCACACAGAGGAGAACAGAGCCGAGAGATGGAAAGGGAAGGCCAGTCTTTCAGTTGCAGAGCCAATACACCCCCTTTCCTGCTGAAGCCAGCTGAGAGGGGTTTCTGGCCCTTACTCATTGTTAGATTTTGAAGAAAAGGCAAGGGTTAAAGGAAGACACGCGCACACACACCACACACACACACACACACACACAGAGAGAGAGAGAGAGAGACAGAGAGAGAGAGAGGTGGGGGGTGGGGGCACGGCTCTACAGCAAACACAGGCATTTATGTCCAGCATCAGCCCTGTGGAGGTGGGAACCAGCTTGATGCCAGTGGCCACTGCCACTTACAGGCTGGAGTAAGTATAGGCCTGGGCAGGAGGGGTCTCAGGGGCATGGCCTGCTGCCTGGAAAAATGTTCATAACAGGCCAGGCGCGGTGGCTCACACCTGTAATCCCAGCACTTTAGGAGGCAGAGGTGGGTGGATCACAAGGTCAGGAGTTCGAGACCAGCCTGGCCAACATAGTGAAACCCTGTCTCTACTAAAAATACAAAAATTAGCCGGGCATGGTGGCGGGCATCTGTAATCCTAGCTACTCGAGAGGGTGACGCAGGAGAATCACTTGAACTTGGGAGGTAGAGGTTGCAGTGAGCCGAGATCGTGCCACTGAGCTCTATCCTGGGCAACAAAGCAAGACTCTGTCTCAAAAAAAAAAAAAAGTTGATAACATGCCATGATGAGGCAGTTTGGCCGTTGTTTCCACAGAATGTGACAGTGATGCTTCTTCAGCTGGGTCTTTGCCCAGCAGGGTCTTATAAGAAAGTCAGGCAGTCGGGGAGGATGTTTCTCACCACCTGAACCCTTGTGGAATATTTCACTTTGATCAAGACCTGTGAAATGGCGGGGGGCTTACAAAATGGTGCAGTTTGGGCCGGGCACTGTGGCTCACACCTGTAATCCCACCACTTTGGGAGGCCGAGGCGAGCAGATCACCTGAGGTGAGTTTGGGACCAGCCTGGCCAACGTGGTGAAACCCCATCTATACTAAAATACAAAAATTAGCCAGGCATGGTGGCACGTGCCTGTAATCCCAACTACTCAGGAGGCTGAGGCAGGAGAATCGCTTGAACCCAGGAGGTGGAGGTTGCAGTGAGCAGAGATCGCGCCATTGCACTCCAGCCTAAGTGACAGAGTGAGACTCCGTGTTAAAATAATAATAATAGTAATAATAAAATGATACAGTTAACACTCATCAGTGGGTTATGACTGAAAGAGACTACCATGAGCCCTCACTTAACCAACGGGTGAGTCCCAATGGTACGTTGGCTGCTGGGCCCTCCCTACCAGAGATGAAAGTGGGACGGGCAGTAGAGGGTGAGCCCTGGTAGGGCCTTAGGAGGCCTCTGGTCCAGCCTGTCCATTTCACATCGAAGGGACAGAAGCCAGAGAGGCAGGGACCAGCCTGAGGTCATATGTGTGCTGCCCTCGGCCTAGGATACCCATTCACCCTCACTCTCAGCTCAGGCCTCTCACGTGGGCTCTCTCTGAGGGTGGCTGGCTGTCAGCAGGCACAGTCTTCCTGCTGAAGCCCAATATGTCCTGTCTGCACCCCCCATAACAGCCCTGCTGATTCTGCTGCTGCTGCTTGCTGACATTTTCTTCCCGTCTGGCCATGCTGTTCTGTTCACGAAGTGCACCAATCCATGCCTCATCGTGGCATAGAGCTTGGGCTCTTCATCCTGACTAGAAGTCTGTAGACAGAATTCAGGAGATCTGTGAACTTGGGTAGGAAGAAAATAACACCTTTATTTTTACTAATGTTGAACAGAAATTTGTCATGCCTTTCATTATGACTGTAGGCTACAGACCACAGATATACTGGTAATATCTGTGACTTTGTCACCAGTGTCCACACAGGGCCTGACAAGAGGGTGAGTCAGATGCAGTTCCTGCCTTCCCAGAGCTGCCCTGAGTTTGCAGGGGTTTGCAGGAGGGGCCAGGAGACCCGGACTGGAGTGTTGCTGTGAGAGTGAAGTAGGGGAGGAGACCAAATCTAGAGATAATGAAGCAGTCACAGTGGCAGGCCTTGGTGGCCTGTGTGACACGCAGCGAGCACTGCACTGCTTCTCACCCTGAGCCCTCTCCCTCCCTGGTGTTTTAGTCTGTTTTGTGCTGCTATAACAGAATACTGGGTAATTTATAAAGAAGAGAAATGTGTTTCTTGCAGTCCTACAGGCTGGGAAGTCCAAAACCAAGGTGCCAGCATCTGGTGGGGGCCTTCTTGCTGCGTCCTCACATGGCAGAAGGTAGAAGGGCAAAAGAGCACTCGTGTGCAAGAGAAAGGAGGCCAAGTTTATCCTTTATAAGGATGCCACTCCAACAGTAACAAACCCACTCCCACTCCATAATAATGACATTAATACATTTGCGAGGGAAGAGCCACCATGACCCAATCACCTCTTAAAGGCCCCACCTCTCAACACTGTTGCACTGGGGAATAAGTGTCCAGCACAAGACACATTCAAATCATAACACCCAGCTTTTAGGACCCAGGAATCCATCCCTCCAGGCTTCTTCAGAGTCAGGTCCTTGGGGGTCCATCCTGGGCCCAGCTCCTCCCTCCCATGGCACCAAACTCCATCACACAGCAACCACTCCCACATCTGCTTGACCTTCAGCCCTTACCTTTTCCTGTGCCCAGCTGAAAGTTCAAGAAGTTCATAGAAATGCCTGAAGGGACACCTCAATGTGTCTCCCAGATCTCATCATCCTGCAGGCTCTCCCTCTCGATTTCTTTCCAGACGCCCCCTCCTTTGCTCTCAGCTCTCATCCATCTGGCAATTTCATCTTCTAAGTACTCTCAGGTCCATCTGCTTCACATCATCCCCACTGTCACGAGTTCTTGTGCTTGAACTCTTTTAACAGCGTATTTGTTTTCTATTCCTGCATGACAAATTATCACAAACTAAGTGCTTTGTCAGCTCACGGTGTTATTGGTTGGTAGTTCAGGCTAACTGTAACCGGGTTCTCTGCTCAGGGCATCCCAAGGCTAAAATCCTGGTATTGGCCAAGGCTGAGGTCTTACCTGAGACTTGGAGCACTTTTCCCAGATCATGTAGTTGTTGGCAGAACTCATTTCCTTGCAGCTAGAGAACTCACGGAGGCTTCCTTGACTTTTTTTTTTTTTTTAGACAAGATCTCGCTCTGTTGTCCAGGCTGGAGTACAGTGGTATGATCTCAGCTCACTGTAGCCTCAGCCTCCTGGGCTCAAGCGATCCTCAGCCTTCCAACTAGCTGGGACCACAGGTGCACACCACCATGCCCAGCTAATTTTTGTATTTTTTTTGGTAAAGACGGTGGCTTGCTATGTTGGTGAGGCTGGTCTTGAACTCCTGGGCTCAAGAGATCCATGCACCTCGGCCTCCCAAAGTGCTAGGATTACAGGTGTGAGCCACTGTGCTTGGCCTTTATTTTTATTTATTTATTTGTTATTTTTTAAAAACAGAAACAAGGTCTCACTATGTTGCCCAGGCTGATCTCAAACTCCTTGGTTCAAGTGATCCTCTTGGCTCTGCCTCCTCAAGTTTTGGGATTACAGGCATGAGACACTGTGCCCAGCCCCTTGGGGGGGGTGTGTGTGTGTGTGTGTGTGTGTGTGTGTTTGAGATGGAGTCCCTTTCTGTCACCCAGGCTAGAGTGCAATGGCATGATCTCGGCTTACTGCAACCTCTACCTCCCGGGTTCAAGCAATTCTCCTGCCTCAGCCTCCCAAGTAGCTGGGATTACAGGCGCCCGCCACCACACCTGGCTAATTTTTGTATTTTTAGTAGAGACAGGGTTTCACCATGTTGGCCAAGCTGGTCTTGAACTTCTGACCTCAAGTGATCCACCTGCCTTGGCCTCCCAAAGTGCTGGGATTACAGGCGTGAGCCACTGTGCCTGACCAAATTAACTGATTTTTGACCAAAGTGATGAAGCAATTCGGTGGGGAAAGGAAAGTGTTTCCACAAAGTGTTGGATCAACTGGACGTCCATATATATAAAAAAAAATGAACTTCCACACTTACCTCATACTACATACAAAAATTAATTTGGGGCTGGGTGCAGTGGCTCACGCCTGTAATCCCAACACTTTGGGAGGCTGAGGCAGGTGGATCACAAGGTCAGGAGTTTGAGACTAGCCTAACCAACATGGTGAAACCCCGTCTCTACTAAACATAGAAAAATTAGCCGGGTGTGGTGGCACTTACCTGTAATCCAGCTACTCAGGAGGCTGAGGCAGGAGAATGGCTTGAACCCAGGAGGTAGAAGCTTGCAGTGAGCCAAGATCACACCACTACACTCCAGCCTGAGTGACAGAGCAAGACTCAAAATAAATAAATAAATAAATTTGGGAGAGTCTGTAAAATTGATCACAGACCTAAATGGAAGAGTTAAAACTGTGAAACTTTTGCATGAAAACAGCAGAAAATCTTAGTAACCTTGAGTTAGACAGAGGCTTCTGAAATAGCACACAAAAAGCACAAACTATAAAAGGAATAATTGATAAATTGGACTTTATCCAAATTAAAATTTTTTAGTTTTTGCAAAGCATACATCCAACAAAGGACTTGTATCTAGAACACTTTCTCAGCCTTTTTCCATTCCCTTCCTCATCCAAGGAATATTTTTAGACAATCCTTGCTAATCACCCCCATGAAAATTTAATACACAGGTACCCGTTTATGTATTGTGCGTTTATTGTGCTTTGTACGTAAAGAGCACAATTTTTTCATTCCACAAGAACCAATTTTTTCCCATTGGGGGCAATTTTGCCTCCATTGAAAATGCATGATCAGGCCAGACGCAGTGGTACACACCCGTTGTAATCCTAGCACTTTCGGAGGCAGAGGCAGGCAGATCACTTGAGTTTAGGAGTTTGAGACCAATCTGGATAACATGGTGAAATCCCATATCTACAAAAAAGTACAAAAACTAGCCAGGTGTGGTGGTGCATGCCTGTGGTCCCAGCTACCCAGGAGGCTGTGGTGGGAAGATCACCCGAGCCCTGGAGGTCAAGGCTGCAATGAGCCACTGCACTCCAGCCTGGGCAACAGAATTAGACCCTGTCAAAAAAAAAAAAGAAGAAGAAGAAGAAGAAAATACATGATCTAGAATATATATTAAAAAAAAACTCTTACTAGTAAACAATAACAACCCATTTTTTTTTTATTTTTAATGGGCAAAAAATTTGAATAAACTTTTCACCAAATAAGGTATACAGATGACGAACATGAAAAGAAGTTCAAAACCATGAGTTCTGGCCGGGCGCGTTGGCTCACACCTGTAATCCCAGCACTTTGGGAGGCCGACGCGGGAGGATCACGAGGTCAGGAGTTTGAGACCAGCACATCCAACATGGTGAAATCCTATCTCTACTAAAAATACAAAAATTGGCTGGGCGAGGTGGCTCACGCCTGTAACCCCAGAACTTTGGGAGGCTGAGGCAGGTGGATCACGAGGTCAGGAGTTCAAGACCAGCCTGGCCAAGATGGTGAAACCCCGTCTCTACTAAAAATACAAAAATTAGGTGGGTGCAGTGGCGGGTGCCTGTAATCCCAGCTACTTGGGAGGCTGAGGCAGGAAAATCGCTTGAACCCATGAGGCAGAGGTTGCAGTGAGCCGAGATTGTGCCACTGCGCTCTAACCTGGGTAACAGACTGAGACTCCAACTCAAAATAATAATAATAACAATAATAATAATAATAATACAGAAATTAGCCTGGTGTGATGGTGCATGCCTATAATCCCAGCTACTTGGGAGGTTGAGGCAGGAGAATCACCTGAACCCAGGAGGCAGAGGTTGCTGTGAGTCAAGATCATGCCACTGCACTCCAGCCTGGGTGACAGAACAAGACTGTTTTGAAAACAACAACAACAACCATGAGTCCCAGCTGGGCACGGTGGCTCATGCCTGTAATCCCAGCACTTTGGGAAGGTGAGGCAGGCGGATCATCTGAGGTCGGGAGTTCAAGACCAGCCTTGCCAACATGCAGAAATCCCGTGTCTACTAAAAATACAAAATTAGCCGGGCATGGTGGTGCATGCCTGTAATCCCAGCTACTCGGGAGGCTGAGGCAGGAGAATCACTTGAACCTGGGAGGCAGAGGTTGCGGTGAGCCAAGATCGCGCCATTGCACTCCAGCCAGGGCAACAAGAACAAAACTCTGTCTCAAAAAAAAAAAAAAAAAAAAAAGATTCCCTAGGGAATGAGATGTTACAGTGAGACACCACTATACACATACCAGAATGGCCAAAATGAAGAAGACTGAACACACTCAGTGTTGGTGAGGATGTGGAGGAACCGGAATTCTCATGCACTGCTGGTGGGAATGTAAATGGACATCCACTGAAAGACAATTTGACAGTTTCTTAAAAAGCTGAACACATGCCTGCCACATGGCCCAGCCATTGTACTCTTAGGTATTTATCCAACTGAAATGAGAGCACATGTCCACACGGAGACTTGAACAGGAAGGTTCATAGTAGCTTTAGAGCTAAAATTTTAAAAGTGCCTATCAACAGGTGAACGGATCAGCTAACTGCATATCCAGTTGCATATCCTACAATTGGATACTACTTGGCAATAAAAAGGAATGAACTATTAATGTCATCTAAGAAAATGGATGAACCCCAAAATAGTTATGCTGAGTGAAAGAAGTCAGACCAAAAAAGAACACGTTATGATTCCACTTACATGAAATTCTGAAAATTTCAGTCTCATCTATACTGACAGAAGCAGACCAGTGGTTGCTTGGGGGTGGGATGGGGGTGGGGTGGAAGAGAGGGGAGGGGGGATGAAGAGGGAATGGATTACAAAGGGACAAGGACATACTTTTTCTTTTTCTTTTCTTTTCTTTTTTTTTTTTTTTGAGATGGAGTCTCGCTCTGTCACCCAGGCTGGAGTGCAGTGGCGCAATCTCGGCTCACTGCAACCTCTGCCTCCTGGGTTCAAGCAATTCTCCTACCTCAGTCTCCCAAGTAGCTGGGATTACAGGCACATGCTACCACACCAGCTAATTTTTGTATCTTTAGTAGAGATGGGTTTTCACCATGTTGGCTAGGCTTGTTTCAAACTCCTGACCTCAGGTGATCCACCTGCCTCGACCTCCCAAAGTGCTGGGATTACAGGCGTGAGCCACCACGCCTGGCCAGAGGCACACTTTTGGGAGTGATGGAAATGGTCATTATCTTACCGTGGTGATGGATTCACAGAATATACATCTATATATCAAAACTCATCAAATTCTATACTTCAAATATGTGTGATTTATTTTATTTCATTATTTTATTTTGAGACAGGGTCCTGCTTTGCCACCCAGACTGGAGTGCAGTGGCACTATCATAGCTCACTGTAGCCTTGAACCTCTGGGCTCAAGCAATCTTCCTGCCTCAGCCTCCCGAGTAGCTGGGATTACAGGCATGCGCCACCACACCCAGCTAATCTTTTATTTTTGTGGAGATGAGGTCTCACTATGTTGCCCAGGCTGGTCTTGAACTCCTGGGCTCAAACTATCTTTCCGCCCATGTCCACGCATGGTCCTTTCGTCTGCCACACACAGAGGAAGGACGAGGGGCAAGAGGATCTGTGGGAGCTGAATGGGGGAGCCTAGGAGAGAGGGGGTCCGAGGGAGGGAGTGGAGGGGAGGGGGTGCATGCCCCGCCACTGCTGGGCTTCCTGTCCCCATCTCCTTCCCCGCCAGCCTGCAGCCTTCCAACCTCTGCCCCCGCCCCTCCGCTCAGGCCCCCCCCCCCAGCTCCA
This sequence comes from Pongo pygmaeus, assembly GCF_028885625.2. Classification (NCBI taxonomy): domain Eukaryota; kingdom Metazoa; phylum Chordata; class Mammalia; order Primates; family Hominidae; genus Pongo; species Pongo pygmaeus. The sequence goes on from NC_085931.1 coordinate 56,253,477, forward strand.
AAACCGTCCTGGGCTGCCAGGCCCCGCCCCGTCGCCCCCCATCCTCCACCCCCTGCCCCTTGCTGACCTCATCACCCAGCCCTCTCCCCTCCCTCCTCCTGACAGCCGCCAGTGAGGTTCCCTCTGCCTGGAAGATCTTCCCAGTCTCCCCAACCTCCCTCTGTCCCCTCCTCCAGGTCCCCGCACAGTCCCTTCTGGTGAGGCCACCGACGCAAGCCCCGCCTCCACCCGCTCACCCCTCACTCGCCCCCAACCCCCTCACCTGCTCCACTCCCTTCACTCGCTCCCCTCATCCCTCACCCTCCTCCATCTCCCTGGCCCGCCCCCACCCTCCTCACCTCTCACCCGCCCCCACCCCCCTCACTCCTCACCCGCCCCCATCCCCCTCGCCCGCCCCCATCCCTCCTGCCCCTCGCCCGCCCCATCTCCTGCTGTCGTCTCTCCCAGCACAAGAGAGGGCCGCGGGTTTGCTGGCCACGTCCCCGCTGAAAGGCGACTCCGGGAGCACAGACTTCTGCCCTGTCCTGATGTCCCTAGCAGCGCCGGGCACGCAGCAGTGCTCGCTGGGTTTTTGTTGTACCTTTGAGAGGAAAAGGAGCTCGGTGTACCCTGCATCCCCTGGAAGTGAGGCGAAGGAGGCCAGGATGGAGTTGGGTGGGCACCCATCATGTGTTCGTCCCCGGATCGTGGAGGCCGCGGGCCCTGAGCGTTAGACCCTGGGGGGGACCCTCCCTCCATTATAAAAAAATAATAATAAATTAAAGCAAAAGCATCTCGCGACTGCGCTGCTGTAATGGCAAATGCGTCGAAATTATACGCGAAAACAATTGCTTCCCCTGAGAGGGCATTCTTCTGATGCTAATAGAAATTGGGGGGGTCAGCCTTGCTGTGGTCGCGGCACCGCCCCCTCCCCGACCGAACCGCCCGCGTTGCGCCGCCAGGGGGCGCCCGACACCAACGCGAGGCTCCACGCGCCAGCGGGGCGGGGCTGAGAGGAGGTGGGGGCGGAGCTTTGGTAGGTGGGGGCGGAGCCTGGGGGGCGGGGGCGGGGGCGGGGGCGGGCTCGTGGGGGAAGGCCCCGGGGGGCGAAGCCGCGCTCCACAGCCAGGACCCTGCTCTCCCGGCCCCGGCCCACCCTTGCGGTCCCGACTGCACCCAAACCCGACCCCCTGCACTTCTCACCTCCCGGCGTAGTGCATACTGTTCCTTCTACCGGGAACACGCGGCATACCTTCCCCGTTCAAGACCCAGTCGAGGCACCACCGCCTCCAGCAAGCCTTCCCGAGCCTCAGGCTGAACCAGGCACCTCCCTTGGGCTCCTACAGGTCCCCTGGCCACACTGTCACTCTGTATTCTTCTCCTGGGACTGTGGACAGTGAGTCCCCCGGCCAGGATGGGGCTGGGTCACCCACGATCCTAGCACGTGGTGAGTGGGTTTCAGGTGAGTAAATCTGGGAGCCGGGAGCCCCACGCAGCTTACTCAGATAATCGATGGTGGAAGTCCTGTCCCCCCACCCACCTTTGCTTAGAGCCTGGGACCACGGACGCTCAGTAAGTAACTGGGTTCCCTGGCTCCTGCCCCAGCCTGTCAGCCCCCATCTATAACTTGTGAGGGCTGAATCTTCCTCCTGCAGAATCTTCCTCCTGCAGAACCTCAGGCTCTGAAGGTGATCCTTAGCAGGCCAGCTTCCAGCCCAGCCTTTGCATCTAACAGCGTCCCCCCTTTTCACAGTCTCTCCCTGTTCCCTTGTTCAGTTGGGGTGGGGGATCGTTTGTGAGACTTGTCTTCAAATTGTGAGCAATAATAAAGTACTTAAAGATATTTGAAAACTATTTCCTTACGAATAATAGAGAAGATTCCAGTTATCCCTGTAGCAATCTGTTTCACTCATTTGCAACCTTGCAGACTTAGTGGTTTCAGAAAGTCTTGCAAATACTCAGCCTCTCATTCCCCGGGGTCCCATGCTGGCATCAGGCTCACACATGCACCACGTGACTGGTTCAGGCACAGAAGGAAGCAGACTGCCTGGGTTTAAATTCCAGCTCCACTCTCCATGGCTGTGTGACCATAGGTAAACTACTCAGCCTCTCTGTGCCTCAATTTCTACATGTGTAAAGTGGGATGGTGATGTCAGAGCCACCCCTGGGTTTCTCAGGATGATTCAGGAAACTGCCTGTGGTGCTCTCAGGAGGGTGTGGGCCGCAGAGGAAGTGCTCAGTAGGGTTAGTAGTGAGCAGTGCTATTAGGCCTTCAGGGTCACTGTCATGTGCTCAAGGAAGCGGGAGAGAAAGGAGCGAAGCTTGCCTGGCCCCAGGACGGCGCTGCGTGAAGTCCCTGAGACCGTCTTTTCTCACACTCCTCTCATGTAACCCTGAGGTGGGGATGCACCTGTGTTTGTCCTCCCCCCCATCCTCCTGACCGAGAACTCTTGGAGGGAGGACAGGGCTAAATTGTTGGGGGCAAAGGAGAACATGGCTGCCCTCCTCTCCTGGGTGAGAACTCTTCATTCTGTGGTGGGAGTCAAGGTCCTGACTTGAGGAAGCAGGAGCTCCGCATGTCGACTGAGTGAATGAGTGAACAAATGAATGAATGAATGAATGAATGGATGGATGAATGGATGAATGAATGAATGTATATGCCAGGGGCAGTGTCACACAGTGGCTAAGGATGGGGGCGTTGGCTTCCAACAGCCTCAGATTCAAATTCTGGCTCACCTGCCTGCCAGTCATGGGGACCCTGCTCCCTGACTGCTCTGAGCCCCGGCATCCTCCTCTGCACTGCCCACTCCGTGCCTAACCTCTGGCTGTTTATGTCTGCCTTAAATGTGTCCACTGAAGCCCCAAGCGCCTGTATTTGGAGATAGAACCTATAAGGAGGTAGTTAAAGTTCAATGAGGTCACAAGGGTGGGGCCATAATGAGGGGATTAGTGCCCTCATTAGGGAGAGCTTGCGCTCTCTCACTCACTGTCTCTCTCTCTTTTTTTTTTTTTTTTTGAGACAGAGTCTCACAGTGTCACCCAGGCTGGACTGCAGTGGTGCAATCTCGGCTCACCACAACCTCTGCTTCCTGGGTTCAAGCAATTCTCCTGCCTCAGCCTCCCAAGTAGCTGGGATTACAGGCGTGTGCCACCACGCCCAGCTAATTTTTTTTGAATTTTTAGTAGAGAAGGGGTCTTACTATGTTGCCCAGGCTGGTCTTGAACTACTGAGCTCAAGTGATCCTCCCACCTCAGCCTCCCAAAGTGCTGGGATTACAGGCATGAGCCACCAAACCCAGCCAAAAACTGAATTTTGAAATTTAATTTTAATTAATGTTAAACAGGCATGTGTGTCTAGCGGCTACAGTATGAGACAGTGCAGTTCTAGAGAAAAGAGAAGCTTGGCCACACAGACTGATTCGAGGGGCAGTGAGAGATCAGCTTCTTCCCAAAAGGCACCCTCTGTCCCGCCCCTTGGTGTGCTTCATCCATCAGTGCAGGTTGTCTGAAGCAAGGGTCCACTAAACAAGCAAAGGCCCAGCATTCAGTCACCAAGCACTTGTGATGTTCACCGCCCCATTTAATCTTCACAATTGGGTATTGTTGTGTGCATTATCTTATTTAATCCTAAGAGCCAATCCACAAGGGAGAGAGTGTTATCATTTTCATGTGGTCTTAGCCAAAAGGCTGAGAAGCGATGGTTATCATTTTCGAATGTGAATACAGTGCAGAGAGGCAAAGCGCCCTGCCCAAGACCACAGAGGCGAGTCCTTTAGGTTTAACTTTCATGTCTCCCAGCCTCCCCAGGAAACCGCCAGGGACAGCTGGAGGCATTCACAGCCCATGTGAGCAAGTTTGTTAGGACTTAAAGTCTGGCGGCTGTTAAGGGTTGAGTGGGGACAGGGACATGGAACTAGTTCTGGAGCTGGGGTTTCTGGCAGAATGTTCCAAAAATAGGAACTAGCAGCCAAAGGACAATGTCAGAAATGACCAAGTCAGGAGTGGTCTGTGTCTGAGCTGGGAGAGGCAGCAGAGAGGATTGTGGTTTGATACACATTTGTGTAAATAAGCACGCCTGTTTTGTAGATAGGGAAGCTGGGGCAGAAATAGGGCAAAAACACAATTTTTAAGCCAATCCTGGACAGACATGGTGGCTCATGCTTATAATCCCAAAACTTTGGGAGGCTAAGGTGGGAAGCTTGCTTGAAGCTAGGAGTTCGAGACCAGCATGGGCAATAAAGCAAGACCCCCATGGTATGCACCCGTAGTCCCAGCTATGCAGGAGACTGAGGCTGGAGGATCACTTGAGCCCAGGAGGTCGAGGCCGGAGTGAGCTATGTTTGGGCCACTGCACCCCAGCCTGGGTGACAGAGCAAGACCCTGCCTCTAAAAAAATAAAGTAAAATAGGCCAGCCCTGCTGGGGCCATGCTGGTGGCTGGACTCTGAGCTTCCCTCTGAGCCTTGGTCTCCTCACCAAAACCACTTGGGGGTGGATCTGACTCACATAGAGGCCCCTGCCGCTGGTCGGGCAGTGCCTGGGATGGACCACGCAGGATGGGGGTGAGCAACAGTAAAAATACACCAAGGCCCAGAGTCCAGGCTCCTAGTGTCCAGCTATCACTAGGGCCTAGGAGTGCCCACCCCAACCCTCCATCCACAAGAACTCCTGAAACTGGACTCAGGGGATCACAGCATCCATTCAGTTTTTGTCTGGGTCCAGTGGCTCATGCCTGTAATCCCAGCACTTCAGGAGGCCCAGGTGGGAGGATCACTTGAGCTCAGGAGTTCCAGACCAGCCAGGGCAACATAGTGAGACCTCTTCTCTTCTAAAAGAATATATCTGGGCCGGGTGCTGTGGCTCACGCCTGTAATCCCAGCACTTTAGGAGGCCAAGGCAGGCAGATCACAAGGTCAGGAGATCGAGACTATCCTGGCAAACATGGTGAAACTCCGTCTCTACTAAAAAATACAAAAAAATTAGCTAGGCGTGGTGACGGGTGCCTGTACTCCCAGCTAGTTGGGAGGCTGAGGCAGGAGAATGGCGTGAACCTGGGAGGCGGAGCTTGCAGTGAGCTGAGATCGCACCACTGCACTCCAGGCTGGGCAACAGAGCGAGACTCCATATCAAAAAAAAAAAGTGTATCCAGAGATCCGGCAGGAGACTCAGGGAAAATCACTGCAGCATTGTAACCCCATTTTTCTCCTCTGTAAAGTGGGGGTGGCATGGACAGTCTCCTCGAGTTGCTACAGGGTTGAAGGGGCACTGTTTGGGAGCTGTGAGGTGCTCCTGCTTCCACCCAGGGCCTGCACGAGTCCTCCTGGCTCTGACCCCCTACCCAGGACTGGCTCAGGGTGAGGGGTCAGTGGTCCGCATGGCGGAGAGAGAGAAATTCTGAGCCAACAGACTCTGTTCAGGGGACAGGAAAGGCCCTCATCCCCACTGGCTTCCAGATCTCCCAGATAAGGAGAAATTAATGTTTGATCTGAGCTTCATTCCAGAGACAGACGAACCAGTTTACTGCTGCTGACTGAGAGGACACCCCACCCCTGCTATCGCACCTCACCGCCCTTTGGACTTGACACAGGACTTCTCCTGGGCCCCAAGGGTCCAATTGTCCTCAGGCCCCTGTGCTTAGCATGGACCAGGCAGTCGGTGGGCCTGGGGGATGTTTGCTAAAATCAGGTTGCAAATCCAGCCCACCACCTTCCACCACTTCTTAGTGGGAGAAGCTGCCTCCGAAGCCAGGGCTGGAACCCTCATCAGGAAATCAGCCTCATGGATCCCAACGTGGACGCTGCCAGGAGGAGAAGAACACAGAGATCTGACTGCCTCACTGAGCAGCTGTTGGCCTTGGCCGAGCCACCTCCTCTCTCTGGGCTCCAGACCCTCAGCTGTAGAAAGGAGTCTTAATCCCTTCTCCCCTCCAAACCTGCTCTTCCCCATCTCATCTCAGGAGTTCCCCAACTCCATCCTTTTGGCTCCTCAGGCTACAACTAGGGTCCCCCTTGATTCCTCCCTCACTCTTACCCCACCTCCAGTCCATCAGCAAAGTCCTGTGGGCTCAACCTTCAAAATATGTCCACCACGAGAACTTTCCTCCTGCCTGCACCGGTGCCAGCCTGCACCACGCCATGCTGCTCCCTCCTCTACCTGTCTGGTGTGATCCAAGATGAACTTAGCACCTAGAAAGAGCCTTCCGTCTTCCACACATGTTAATTAGAAAATTTACCTGTTCGGCCTGGCATGGTGGCTCATGCCTGTAATCCTAGCACTTTGGGAGGCCGAGGCAGGTGGATCACCTGAACTTGGGAGTTCGAGACCAGCCTGACCAACATGGAGAAACCCCGTCTCTGCTAAAAATACAAAATTAGCCAGGTGTGGTGGCACATACCTGTAATCCCAGCTACTCGGGAGGCTGAGGCAGGAGAATCGCTTGAACCCAGGAGGTGGAGGTTGCGGTGAGCCGAGATCACGCCATTGGACTCCAGCCTGGGCAACAAGAGTGAAACTCTATCTCAAAAAAAAAAAAAAAAAAAAACAAAGAAAGAAAATTTACTCTTTCATTCATTCGTCAAACATTGCCGAGAATGTGCTCTATGCAGGACACAGGAGGAGGAGGATTTGGGCCAGGCCTTGGAGAATGGGGGGCTTCCATGGTGGAAAGTGGAGCACGGGCACCCCAGGCAGTGGGCACAGCAAGTATAAAAAGAGCTTCAAGGCAGGGGTGGGGGGCTTCGACTGTTGATGTCAGAGTTGGAAGGCACTGCAAAAGTCCTCATCCTTGGAGCCACCAAAGGGCAAGAGAGAGCTGGGTGAGCTTGGGGACCTGTCAGTGTTCAGTGGGGCTGGTGCCGGGGAATGAGGTAAAACAGGAAGGAGGGGAGGTGGAGAGGTTGGTGGGAGCTGACTGGCCACCAGGGCCTTGCACACCGGGGTAGGAAGCGTGGGCTTTATTTTTTTTTTTTTTTTTTTTTTTTTTTTGAGATGGAGTCTTGCTCTGTCACCCAGGCTGGAGTGCAGTGGTGCAATCTTGGCTCACTGCAGCCTCCGTCTTCCAGGTTCAAGCAATCCTCCTGCCTCAGCCTCCTGAGTAGCTGGGACTACAGGTGCATGCCACCACGCCTGGCTAATTTTTGTATTTTTAGTAGAGACGGGGATTTCACCATGTTGGCCAGGATGGTCTCAATCACCCGACCTCGTGATCTGCCCTCCTCGGCCTCCCAAAGTGCTGGGATTACAGGCGTGAGCCACTGCGGCCGGCCGGAAGCGTGGGCTTTATTCGGAGGACAGTGGGCAGCCTTGACGGGCTTTACATGAGGAAAGTGACAACCAGACTTGCACTTTAGAAATGTCGCTCTGGGGCCCGGATGAGACGCAGCACCACGCTTGCCCCTTCCTTTCCAGCCGCGGCCCCGGACCTTGCAGCCACATTGACGTTGATGCCTAAGAAGAACCAGATTGCCGTTTATGAACTTTTTAAGCAGGGAGTCATGGTGGCTAAGGAGGGTGTCCACCTGCCTAGGCACCCGGAGCTGGCAGACAAGAATGTGCCCAACCTTCATGTCATGAAGGTCATGCAGTCTCTCAAGTCCCAAGGCCAGAGGGAGGAACAGTTTGCCTGGAGACATTTCTACTGGCACCTTACCCATGAGGGTATCCAGAGTTTCCGTGATGACCTCCATCTACCACACTGTGCCAGGCACCCCACACTGCAGCCACCCAGAGACTGGCAGGCCTCGGCTAGGTCTGGAGGGCAGTCGACCTGCAAGACTCACAAGAGGGGAAGCTGACAGAGACCCACAGATGGGGCACTGTGCCTCCTGGTGCAGACCAGAAAGCTGAGGCTGGGGCTGGGTCAGCCTCCAAGTTTAGAGGCAGATTTGGTCATGGACATGGTCAGCCATGTCAGTAAAACTGGAGAGGATTATTTTGCATTGAATAAACTTATAGCCAGAAAAACTTTTATTTTATTTATTTTTTATTTTTTTACTGAGACAGAGTCTCACTCTGTTGCCCAGGCTGGAGGGCAGCAATGTGATCCCAGCTCACAGCAACCTCCACCTCCCGAGTTCAAGTGATTCTCCTGCCTCAGCCTCCCAAGTAGCTGGGATTACAGGCACCCGCCACCATGCCCCACTAATTTTTTTTGTATTTTTAGTAGAGATGGGGTTTCACCATGTTGGTCAGGCTGGTCTCGAAGTTCTGACCTCAGGTGATCCGCCCTCCTCGGCCTCTCAAAGTGTTGGGATTACAGGCGTGAGCCACAGCACCCGACCCAGAGAAACTTTTAAAAAAGAAATATTACCCTGGCTTCTGGGTGGGGATGCATCAGAGGAGTGACGCATGAACAGGGAGACCCAGTAGGAGGTCAGTCTCTGTAGAGGACAAGGTGTGGACACCAGGGTCCCATGGCCTGGGTTTAAAACCCATCTACCTACTCCCTGTGTCTTACCTGGAGAACGCTGGGTCTGTCTACCTGTCCATCCCAGCAGGGTCAGGCACTGTGCGGGTGCCGCGGTTAGAGTTCGCGTTTTAGTGGGCAGTTATTCAACTGCCTTGAGCCTCACTTCATCTGAAGGTAATGGAGGTAATAGTACCCGCCTGCCAGACCAGATGTGACAAATAAGTTGAAATGTGTAAAACCCTTAGCACAGTCCCTTACACGTGGGGTCAATTGTTATTATGTTATTAGTCCAGGCATGAAAGTGTGGAGGGGGCCAGTTACATGTGTGAGGACTCAACCACACCCCCCAGAACTCATCTGTCAAAGTCCTAAGCTTTAGTACCTCAGTAAGTGCCTGTATTTGGAGACAGGTCTTTAAAAGGGTAATTAAGGTAACATGAGGTCATTAGGGTGGGCCTTAATCCAATATGACGGGTATTCTTATAACAAGAGGAGGTTAAGGCTGGTCACGGTGGCTCATGCCTGTAATCCCAGCAGTTTGGGAGGCTGAGGCGGGCGGATCACCTGAGGTCAGGAGTTTGAGACCAGCCTGGCCAACATGGAGAAACCCCGTCTCTACTAAAAGTAAAAAAATTAGCCGGGCATGGTGGCACACACCTATAATCCCAGCTACTCAGGAGGCTGAGGCAGGATAATTACTTGAACCCAGGAGGCAGAGGTTTGGAGTGAGCCAACATCGCACCATTGCACTCTAGCCTGGACAACTGAGCCCGACTCCGTCTCAAACAAACAAAATAAATAAATAAAAAATAAATAACAAGAGGTCAGTGGGCTGGGCGTGGTAGCCCACACCTGTAATCCCAGCACTTTGGGAGGCTGAGGTGGGAGGATTGCTTGAGGTCAGAAGTTCAAGACCAGCCTGGGCAACAAAGTGAGCTCTTGTCTCTACAAAAATTTAAAAATAAGCCAGGTGGCGGCAGGTGCAGTGGCTCACACCTGTAATCCCAGCACTCTGGGAGGCCGGGGCGGGTGGACCATGAGGTCAGGAGTTCAAGACCAGCCTGGCCAAGTGGTAAAACCCTGTCTCTACTGAAAAAAAAAATACAGCCTCTCCCTCTCCCTCTCCGTCTCCCTTTTCGGTCTCCCTCTCCCTTTTCGGTCTCCCTCTCCCTTTTCGGTCTCCCTCTGTTGCCGAAGCTGGACTGTACTGCCGTGATCTCGGCTCGCTGCAACCTCCCTGCCTCAGGCTCCTGTGACTCTCCTGCCTCGGCCTGCCGGGTGCCTGGGATTGCAGGCGCGCGCCGCCACACCTGAATGGTTTTTGTATTTTTGGTGGAGACGGGGTTCCCCCGTGTTGACCGGGCTGGTCTCCAGCTCCTGGCCTCGAGTGATCTGCCTGCCTCGGCCTCCCGAGGTGCTGGGATTGCAGACGGAGTCTCGCTCACTCAATGCTCAATGGTGCTCAGGCTGGAGTGCAGTGGCGTGATCTCCGCTCGCTACAACCTCCACCTCCCAACCGCCTGCCTTGGCCTCTTAAAGTGCTAAGATTACAGCCTCTGCCCCGCCGCCACCCCGTCTAGGAAGTGAGGAGCGTCTCTGCCTGGCCGCCCATCGTCTGGGATGTGAGGAGCCCATCTGCCCGGCCGCCCCATCTGGGAAGTGAGGAGCGCCTCTGCCCGGCCGCCATCCCGTATAGGAAGTGAGGAGCGCCTCTGCCCGGCCGCCCCATCTGGGAGGTGAGGAGCGCCTCTGCCCGGCCGCCCCGTCTGGAAGGTGAGGAGCGCCTCTGCCCGGCCGCCCTGTCTGGGAGGTGAGGAGCGCCTCTGCCCGGCCGCCCTGTCTGGGAGGTGAGGAGCGCCTCTGCCCGGCCGCCCTGTCTGGGAGGTGAGGAGCGCCTCTGCCCGGCCGCCCCGTCTGGGAGGTGAGGAGCGCCTCTGCCCGGCTGCCACCCCGTCTGGGAGGAAGTGAGGAGCGCCTCTGCCCGGTTGCCCCATCTGGGAAGTGAGGAGCGCCTCTGCCCGGCCACCCCGTCTGGGAAGTGAGGAGTGCCTCTGCCTGGCCGCCACCCCGTCTGGGAGGAAGTGAGGAGCGCCTCTGCCTGGCTGCCCCATCTGGGAAGTAAGGAGCGCCTCTGCCCAGCTGCCACCCCGTCTGGGAGGTGAGGAGCGCCTCTGCCCGGCCGCCCAGTCTGGGAAGTGAGGAGCGCCTCTGCCCGGCCGCCCCCTCTGGGAAGTGAGGAGCGCCTCTGCCCGGCCGCCCTGTCTGGGAGGTGAGGAGCGCCTCTGCCCGGCCGCCCTGTCTGGGAGGTGTACCCAACAGCTCCGAAGGGACAGCGACCATCGGGAGCGGGCCATGAGGACGATGGCGGTTTTGTTGAAAAGAAGAGGGGGAAGTGTGGGGAAAGGAAGGAGAGATCAGATTGTTGCTGTGTCTGTGTAGAAAGAGGTGGGCATAGGAGACTCCATTTTGTTCTGACTAGGAGAAATTCTTCTGCCTCGGGATGCTGTTGATCTATGGCCTTTCCCCCAGCCCCGTGCTCTCTGAAACATGTGTTGTGTCAACTCAGGGTTAAATGGATTAAGGGCGGTGCAAGATGTGCTTTGTTAAACAGATGCTTGAAGGCAGCATGCTCTTTAAGAGTCATCACCACTCCCTAATCTCCAGTACCCAGGGGCACAAACACGGCAGAAGGCCGCAGGGTCCTCTGCCTAGGAAACCAGAGACCTTTGTTCATGTGTTTATCTGCTGACCTTCTCTCCACTATTATCCTATGACCCTGCCATATCCCCCTCTCCGAGAAACACCCAAGAATGATCAATAAATACTTCATTAAAAAAAAAAAAAAGTTTTAACGGTAAACACTCAATACATTTTAGCTATAATGAATAAACTGAAAATACGTAATACAGAAATGACATGAACTGTATGTAGCATAAGATGATCCCCAACATTGTCTTAATTCCTTCTTGATTCCTTCCCTTTAAAACAAAAATTTGAAAGATATTTAAAGGGCATGTTTTAAGTGAAAACCAGACATCCAAAAAATAAAAAAGAAATGACTGCTTCTTACTTAACCTGGTTAGATGTTCAGCTGGAGAAGGAGAGTAAATTTCTGAATCTGATGTAAATTGTTTTCCTAGCGCTGTAACCTCCATAAATTGATATTATTGTGCACCCTGATCAATTCTGAGGATATGTATTGACATCGTCCCCATTTCACCAATAAAGGATTCATTTGAAAAAAAAAAAAAAAACAAAAATTAGCTGGGCATGGTGGCGGGCACCTGTAATTCCAGGTACTCAGGAGGCTGAGGCAGAGAATTGCTTGAACCTGGGAGGCAGAGGTTACAGTGAGCCGAGATCGCGCTGCTGCACATCAGCCTGGGGACAGAGTGAGACTGTCTAAAAAATAAATTAAAAAAAATAAGCCACGTGTGGTGGCACATGCTTGTGATCCAAGCTATCTGGGAGGCTGAGAGAGGAGGATCGCTTGAGCCCAGGAGCGGGAGGCTGCAGTGAGCTATGATCGTGCCACTGGACTCCAGCCTGGGCAACAGAAAGAGACCTTGTCTCTTAAAAAAAAAAAAAAAAAAAACGGAGATTAGGACACACAAACACAGAGGAAAGTCCATGCGAGGACACAGGGAGAAGACTGCCATCTGCAAGCCAGGAAGAGAGGGCTCGGGAAGAACCTTTGATCTTGATTAGCCAGCACCCTGATCTTGGACTTCCAGTCTCCGGAACTGTGAGAACGTGAATTTCTGTGTAAGCCACCCGGTCTGCCTTACTCATTACAGCAACCCTGGAACACGAATGCACCGTGCCAGGCAGCGGTGGCAGCATCAGAATGGAAGAGGTGGGTTCCAGAGTCACTGGGAAGAGCCGTGTGCCCAGCACGCAGTAGGCACTCAACAAACACCTGTTGAGTAAGTTTGGATTCTACGTGAGTGGGGCCTGAAAGGAAAGAGGTGGCCCAGAGGAGACAGGACTAGCCCAACAGAGCCCAGGGCGGTGGTGACACCTGGGGACTGTGGGGGACCCTGCCGCTGCCCACCACCGCAGTCACAGGGCACATTCACACCCACGACTGCACTTCATCCCACCCCTCTGCAAGAGGACCGCTTGAGCATCCCCATCTTCCTGAAAAAGAAAGCAAGGGTAAAGACCACCACAATGAGAATCAGAGCCAGGGCTGAACGCGGCTCTTCAGAGAGTCCTGTCATGCGCGGCCCCTTGGGGTCGCCAAGGAGGGCATGTTCTGCAGGACGGGCAGCTGGAAATGTGGGTCTGGAGCTTGGGAGACAGGTGGGGGCCCCTTAGAGCAAAGTGGGCGTCCTCATCACAGAGCGAGGATAGACGGGTGAGCACCAGGCGGGGTTTTGGTTTCTTGTTGTTTTAAAGTGACTGACTCTCTGGTTGGGCGCAATGGCTCACACCTGTAATCCCAGCACTTTGGGAGGCTGAGGCAGGTGGATCACCTGAGGTCAGGAGTTCGAGACCAGTCTGGCCAACATGGTGAAACCCCATCTCTACTAAAAAAAAAAAAATACAAAAATCAGCTGGGTGTGGTGGCACGCACCTGTAATCCCAGCTACACGGGGGGCTGAGGCAGAAGAATCGCTTGAACCCAAAAGACAGAGGTTGCAGTGAGTTGAGATTGCCCCACTGTGCTTCAGCCTGGGCAACAGAGCAAGACTCCATCTCTAAATAAATAAATAAATAAAGTAGCTGAATCTGAAAGCACTGAAAAGCTTGGCTTCCAGAGTCCTGGGACAGAGCCCCCACACTGAAAGCCAGAACTTGCTGTGGTGGGATTCCTGCAACTTCTCTGACTTCTAAAGAGAGGAGTCATGGAAACCGACTGGACCCGGCCTCTTCAGTGTTTGGAGAGACATTTCTGGGTCAAGAATTCCAGCCCATAAATTCCCCATGCTTCAGATTCAAAGGAGGTCTGTGAAGGGCTGGGCTTTGCTTAACCTTTCACGTCGCAAAACTTCCTGCTTCTCCAGCCTCGGACAAACACGTCCTCCAGGCCAGGGTTCAGAAGGACGGTCAGATAGATCTAGATATATAAATGACCTCAAGTCAGACTGAAGCTGAGTGCTCTAGAAGTGGCCTGATCAAAAAGGAAACAGTAAAAAAAATTTTTTTTTTAACTTTGGGCTGGGCACAGTGGCTCATGCCTGTAATTCTAGCACTTTGGAGGCCGATGCAGGAGGATCAATTGAGCCTAGGAGTTTTAGACTAGTCTAGGAAACATGGTGAAATCCCACCTCTATAAAAATACAAAAATTAGCTGGGTGTGGTCGCCCCTGCCCGTAGTCCCAGCTACTAGAAAGGCTGAGGTGGGAGGATCGCTTGAGCTCAGAGACGTCGAGGCTGTAGTGACCAGGGATCAGGCCAGTGCACTCCAGCCTGGGCGACGCAGAGAGACCTTGTCTCAAAAATAAAAAAGAAAGAAAGAAAGAAAAAGAAAAAAGAAATAAACAAATAAACTTAGGAAAGTGCACGTGGAGCATCAAGGGACGCTGGCAGGTGTCAAGCCCCCTTTTTCTCCTGTTTGCCCTCCACTGACACCAAAATGGTCTCTCCCAAGTGAATTTCCCACAATGATTCATTTCTCCTGTAATTCCCCCTCTTCAGAATGAGCCAAACAAAAGTCAGCAATCTTTGAAGTGGACATTTGTTTATAAATCTAAGATTTTTTTCTTTCCAGAACATGTTTTGGGCCTTTGCAGATTATTGTTTTAACATTTTCCTTCAAATGTTCTCTCCATATTTGGGCAAGGCAAGAGACAAGAGGACTTTTTGGGGTTTTTTTGTTTGTTTTTTTTTTAAAAGAAACTGCAGCGTCTTGGAGAAAACAATTTCCTGGGCCTACTTCCTCTCACAGGTGGTTCTGGGCTGGGCCTTTAAGATCAACTCTGCTGAGGCCGGGCGTGGTGGCTCACACCTGTAATCCTTGTACTTTGGGAGGCTGAGGCTGGTGGATCTTGAGGTTAGAAGTTCGAGACCAGCCTGGACAACACGGTGAAACCCTGTCTCTACTAAAAATACAAAAATTAGCCAGGTGTGGTGGTGCACACCTATAGTCCCAGCTACTTGGGAGGCTGAGGCAGGAGAATGGCTTGAACCTGGGAGGTGAAGGGTGCAGTGAGCCAAGATTGCCCTACTGGACTCCAGCCTGGGTGAAAGAGCAAGACTCCATCTCAAAAAAAAAAAAAAATCAACCCTGCTGGCCTCTGATAAACTGCAAGTTCACAACCAGGTTCACAAACAATTGTTGAACAGGAAATGTCAGTCTATAAAAATTCTTGGAAGAAAACCGCAGCCCTGTTCAAGAGTTCCTTACCTCTGGGACATTTTCTGTGTGCTGAAGATAAGGATCTGATCATCCGCTCTCTGCATGTCAGGGCTGAGAGGTGATCAAACTCCCTCCCCATTTTCTAGAAGGTAAACTGACACCCAAAGAGGGGAACAGTGCATTTTTGTGGCAGACAACAGACTCTGTCCCCCAACATTTTCACTTTGAAAAATGTCAAACCTACAGAAACATTTCAAGAACACTACAGTAAATACTCATACTTATTTACCAATTGCTAACATTACACTAAATTTACTTTCTCTTTTTCTCTCGAATCTCATATATGTGTTAGTTTCAGGTATCATGACACTTTATCCACATGCAAGCTGGGAGGATCCCTTGAGGCCAGGAGCTAGAGACCATCCTGGGCAACATAGTGAGACCCCATCTCTACCAAAAAAAAAAAAAAAAAAACTAGCTCAGCCTCGTGGGTCATGCCTGTAGTCTCAGGATTGCTTGAGCCCAGGAGGTCGAGGCTACAGTGAACTATGATCATGCCACTTTGAGCTGTGATTAAAGCTGCAATAACAGAGCCAGCCCCTGTCTCTTAGAAAAGGGATAAAGAAAATCAACAGAAACTAATTAATCTCTGTATGACGTTGATGACATGACCCCACTTGCAGAAAAAGAGTGAAACGATCTGAGTAATTATGGAGCTGGGTTGCCCAGTGGTACCTCCTTAGTGGAGTACACTCTAAGAACTGGGAGGCCTGTGACAGAACCCCAAACCTCACTAGTGAGTTTGTTATTGGCAGTGGGGAGGGCGGAGCCACTCTGAAGCAACTTTGGGTTATCCTAGGATTGGTGGTACCAGAACCCAGATTCTCACTGTAGGATGAGGGAGATTTGGAATGGAAGAAGGAAAATGCTGGTGTTTTCTTATTTGTAATTAGTTATGGAAAAAAATTGCTAAAACAAGATTTTTAAGTGAAAAGAAAAGAAAAAGGCTGGCCAGGCACAGTAGCTCACGCCTGTAATCCCAGCACTTTGGGAGACTGAGGCGGGTGGATCACTTGAGGTCAGGAGTTCGAGACCAGCCTGGCCACATGGTGAAACCCCGTCTCTACTAAAAATACAAAAAAATTAGCCGGGCATGGTGGTGTGCACCTGTAGTTCCAGCTACTCAGGTGGGTGGCTGAGGCAGGAGAATCTCTTGAACCCAGGAGGTGGAAGTTGCAGTGAGCCAAGATTACCCCATTGCACTCCAGCCTGGGCAATAGAGTAAAACCGTCTCAAAAAAAAAAAAAAAGAAAGAAAGAAGGAAGGAAGGACAAAGAAAGAAGAAAGAGAGGAAGGAAGGAGAAAGAAAGAAAGAAGGAAGGAAGGAGAAAGAAAGAAAGAAGGAAGGAAGGAAGGAGAAAAAGAAAGAAGGAAGGAAGGAAGAAAGGAAAGAAGAAAGGAAAGAAGGAACGAGAAAGAAAGAAGGAAGGAAGAAAGGAAGGAAGGAGAAAGAAAGAAGGAAGGAAGAAAGGTAGGAAGAAAGGAAAGAAAGAAAGATAGATAGAAAAAGAAAGAAAAAGAAAAAACTAGGTTCATTGAGACAGACCTAGAAGCAGTAATACGCAGTTGCAAGAAGCACCTTGCCACTGTTAGATTTTAAACTTCAGTTCCCAGTGAAAGGCACCAGTGCCCCTTGGAGAGATGGCTGAATCCAGAGCTGGGACAGGGAATGTCAAGAGGAGGCCGGGACATTTTACTGTGCCAGAAAGTAAAGAGGTTCTCAAAGAATGGTGGGAGCATGAAAGCAGCTAGCACAGAGCTGCTGGAAGGAGCTGCCAACAGCCAGGCCTGGGAACATTTGAGCACAAAGTAAATAATGGAAGTCATACATTCAGCTTGCTTTTTTTTTTTTTTTTTTGAGACAGAGTCTCACTCTGTCACCCAGGCTGGAGTACAGTGGCACGGCGCGATCTCAGCTCACTGAAACCTCCACCTCCTGGGTTCAAGCGATTCTCCTGCCTCAGCCTCCCAAGTAGCACTGATTAGAACTCACCGTCATGACCATATCCTGCCCAAAAGGTTTAACTTGAATTTCATCAATAGGAAACCATCAGACAGATCCACATGAGGGGACTTTCTGCAAACCAGCTGGCCTGGATGCTTTGCAAATGTTCACATCATGAAAGACAGAAGCAAAACAAAACAAAACAAAACAAAAGGCTGAGAACTGTCTGATGGTTTCCTATTGATGAGATTCAAGTTAAACCTTTTGGGCAGGACATGGATGTCCAAGTAGCAGGGACTGCAGGCGCCCGCCACCACGCCCGGCTAGTTGTTTTTTTTTGTTTGTTTGTTTGTTTTGTACATTTAGTAGAGAAGGGATTTCACTCTGTTGGCCAGGCTGGTCTCAAACTCCTGACCTCATGATCTGCCCACCTCAGCCTCTCAAAGTGCTGGGATTACAAGCGTGAGCCACCGCATCCAACCGGGGAAAGATTTTTAGGGATCAAGGGCTGGGCGCAGTGGCTCACGCCAGTAATCCTAGCACTTTGGGAGGCCGAGGTGGGTGGATCACGAGGTCAGGAGATCGAGACCATCCTGGCTAACGCAGCAAAACCCCGTCTCTACTAAAAAAATACAAAATATCAGCCAGGCATGGTGGCGGGTGCCTGTAGTCCCAGCTACTCGGGAGGCTGAGGCAGGAGAATGGCATGAACACGGGAAGTGGAGCTTGCAGTGAGCCGAGATCACACCACTGCACTCCAGCCTGGGCAACAGAGCAAGACTCTGTCTCAAAAAAAAAAAAATAAGATTTTTAGGGAACAAGACATACATTAATCCAGAGATACCAACTTTACCAAATGATGAAATGGAACATCCCCAATAATGGGACACACTGACCTCATGTGCTTCTTTCCTCCATTCCAAATCTCCCTCATCCTACAGTGAGAATCTGGGTTCTGGTACCACCAATCCTAGGATAACCCAAAGTTGCTTCAGAATGGCTCCGCCCTCCCCACTGCCAATAACAAACTCACTAGTGAGGTTTGGGGTTCTGTCACAGGCCTCCCAGTTCTTAGAGTGTACTCCACTAAGGAGGTGCCACTGGACAACCCAGCTCCATAATTACTCAGATCGTTTCACTCTTTTTCTGCAAGTGAGGTCATGTCATCAACGTCATACAGAGATTAATTAGTTTCTGTTGATTTTCTTTATCCTTTTTCTAAGAGACAGGGGCTGGCTCTGTTATTGCAGCTTTAATCACAGCTCAAAGTGGCATGATCATAGTTCACTGTAGCCTCGACCTCCTGGGCTCAAGCAATCCTGAGACTACAGGCATGCCCCACGAGGCTGAGCTAGTTTTGTTTTTGTTTTTTGTTTTTTTTTGGTAGAGATGGGGTCTTACTATGTTGCCCAGGATGGCCTCTAGCTCCTGGCCTCAAGAGACCCTCCTACCTTGACCTCCCAAAGTGTTGGGATTACAGGCATGAGCCTCCTTGCCCCTCTTCTATTGGTTTTTTTCCTATCCTTGTTGACTTCCTTTTATTTCTTAAATGTAAAATTGATTTAAGGTGCATCCAGAGATGTGCACAGATTCTTGTGATGGAAGGAACCGTGCAGTCGTGGTGAGGAGTCCATCATAATTTTCAAACACCCCTTTAAGAAGTAGGCATTAGCACCCTGCTCCATCCCTTTGGAGGCAGCCCTGGGCTGAGCACAGGACTCCTGGGTTCCACCAGCCTCAGTGTCTCCAGGAGTCCAATCGCGGCCAGGGGGTGATTCCCTGTCCCCGCGCCCCCCACCACGCTCCAATACTTACCCCCTCCCCCACCCCCCAGCCTCCTGGGCCTTGGCTTGTACCTGTGAACCGAAGGGGTCATACTAGGGGTCATACTAGGGTCTCTGGATAGCTCCCAGGCCTGGACTTCGTTTTCCAGGATATCACCGTTACTGGTCAACCCATTTTGTTTCACAAGAGCCCAGTGAGTGTTTGGCACGTGATAGAGCCTCCCTAAATAGTTGTAGAAATTAGCGTCATTTCACAGTATGGAAACTGAGGCTCCAAGTGGGAGTGGCTTGCCCTCAAGGTCTCATTGGTGAGAGACGCTGTGGAAGGGCTGCCCTGGCCTGGGCACACAGTAGGCGCTTTGATGCGGGCTCGGGAAGGTCCTGCCCGGTGGGATTGCGCCCTGGGGCACCGCGCACGAGTCGGGGAAGCCCGAGGCAGGGCTGTATGCAAATAGTGCGTGAGGAGGCCGCGGATTGGCCGGCCCAGGCGGGGGCGGGGCGCGCCGAGGGCCCAGAGCTGGCAGGTGCGCTGGCGGGGACAGGTCTGGTGCCCGCGCCTGCCCGCTGGACCGCCCGCCCCGCGCTCTGGCGGCTCCTCCCGGGCGATGCCTCCGCTCTGGGCCCTGCTGGCCCTCGGCTGCCTGCGGTTCAGCTCGGGTAGGCGGTGAAGGGCAGGAGGGGGCTGCGCCCAGAGAGAACGGGCAGATCTGCCCTGGGGCGCCCGCCGCCTGGACCCTGATTCCTGGCGCTGGGGACCCAGATATTACTATTATGAATAATAGTGATAGCCAAAGTTTACGTGCCTCCTCTGGTGGGAATCCGAGGGCTCACGGATGGCTGCAGCCCTGCGATGTATGTTGCAAGAGACCAACATGCAGGGGTGCTGCGGTAGGGCAGAGAAGGGACTAGCCCCAGCCCCATGGTGACGCCTGGACGGGGGCAGATAGAGAGATATTTCGACCGAGGAAGCAGCATGGGCAAGTTCATGGAGGGGAGACAGCACTGGGCTGTCCTGGGAATTGCCAGTCCATGGGACCAGCTAGAGCGTGGGGTGAGGGGAGCCTGTGGGGGAAGGGGTGAGGCTGGAGACCCAACAAAGCAAAGCCCAGAACTTCAGGACCTCACTGCCTTTCCAGAGAGGCTGGACTTCGTCAGGGGGCGCTGGGGGACCATGGAAGGGCCATAGCTAGAGAATGAGGCAGTCAGACTTGCATGTGGGGGGAGGGTGTTGTTACTAGGGCCCAGGTGAGGAAGGTGGGATGGAGGAGGGCTGGGCCGATGGCGTGGAGAGATGCTTAGGAGGGGCAATGGAGTTCTTGGCAACTGAGTGTCTGCAGCAGGGAGAGAAGGCAGCAGTTTGGCCCGACCGCTCCATTTCTGAGCAGGATGACTGGGCAGGGGGCAGTGTCTGAGACAGCTTATGCGGTGGCCCAGGGGGAGGGTGAAGCCCAGGGCCTGGTACACAACAGGTGCTCAGTAACTGCAAGCAGAGTGGGTGTGGACAGTTCTGCCGGAGGTCAGTTCCCATCCTCACTGCCTCCTCCAGCTGTGAACCTGCAGCCCCAACTAGCCAGTGTGACCTTCGCCACCAACAACCCCACACTTACCACTGTGGCCTTGGAAAAGCCACTCTGCGTGTTTGACAGCAAAGAGGCCCTCACTGGCACCCACGAGGTCTACCTGTATGTCCTGGTCGACTCAGGTAAGGGTCCTGCTTCCCTCTGGCTACTCCAAAAGGGGCTCTGACCTGTCTGCCGGGAGGAGGAAAGGAGACAGATAGAGGAAACGTCCATGCCTGTAGTCGTCCCATGAAACTACCCATGCTCTTTGTCAGCATGCCCTGACCTCCACTGTGGGCCAGCCCTTGGCTGGATGCTGCAGCCACAGACCTGTCCTTGCCTTGCAGGGACATCCAGTTAGTGAGGGAAGTAATACCACCAGTCACTGAACACCTACACCATAACAGGCACTTTGCACACCATAGAGCTAATATCTACAACTAGCTTGTAAGGTAGCTATTACCAATCCCCATTGCAGAGCAGGGAAGCAAGGCTCAGAGAGGTGGAATAACCCCCTGGAGCTCCCAGGGCTGGAGAGTGAATCCTGATCTCTCTAGTCCCCAAGCCCAAGGTCCTTCCTGAGCTCCGAAAGGTGGCTCAAGATTGGTGTTTTTGAGGCAAAACCATGCATTTGGACCTGCTGCTCTGGCCCAGCCCCAACCCCTGCCCTGGAGGGGATCCTGAGCTTCTGAGACAAGCCAACATCAACTCTTGCATTTCTAGCAGCCGGTCATTTACAACAGCTCATTCAGGGCCATCATTTTCTTCTTTCAGCACGTGTTTATTGACTATAAACTAAAGTGCCTGATCTCCGGGCACTTAGGGAATTTCTCTCCCATTTCATAGAAGACTAGGGTCTGGAGAGGTAGAGTGAGTTGTCCAAGGTCACCCATCTACTAAGGAGGAGAGCTGGGTCCTGCCTCCACGTTATTTCCCTTGGACGGATGACCTTCCTTTCCCATTTTACACAAGAGAGGATCCAGGGCTTTCAGCAATGAAGAGACAAAGGTCTGTTGGGATGGGGGGTTGCAGGAATGTCACAAGATAAGGCGAGAGTCAGACACGGCGCCCAAAGCAGGAAGGTGATCCTTGTCCATCTCCCACATTGCACTGAGAGGGCAGAGACTAAGTTTGCCCCATGCCTGTGATGCCAGTGCCCAGCACAGGGCTGGGGCAGAAAGGATGATTGCGGCGTTTGATGAATAACTGAGTGAGTGTCGCTGAGCCGGAGTGGCCAGGAGCCTCACTCCCTGCACTGCCTTTGCAGCGGTTTCCAGAAATGCCTCAGTGCAAGACAGCACCAAGACTCCACTGGGCTCAACGTTCCTACAAACAGAGGGTGGGAGGACAGGTCCCTACAAGGCCGTGGCCTTTGACCTGATCCCCTGCAGTGACCTGCCCAGCCTGGATGCCATTGGGGATGTGTCCCAGGCCTCACAGATCCTGAATGCATACCTGGTCAGGGTGGGTGCCAACAGGACCTGCCTGTGGGATCCCAACTTCCAGGGCCTCTGTAACCCACCCCTGTTGGCAGCCACGCAGTACAGGTAGGTGTAAACAAACCACTATAGGAGAGCCGCGGCAGTTCCCCAGTCCTGATGAGGGAGAGCAGGGGCAAAGGAGGAGCAGCCACACTTCTTGAGAGCTTATATGCTGAAAACATCCCAGGTTCCAGGCAGGCCACACTGAGCCTCAAGTTCAGAAGGGGCCCCTCTTGGATTGATGCTCTGCAACTACCGTCTTGAAATTCTTTATTTTATTTATTTATTTATTTTTTGAGACGGAGTCTCGCCATTTCCCAGGCTGGAGTACAGTGACACAATATCAGCTCACTGCAACCTCCGCCTCCCAGGTTCAAGCGATTCTCCTGTCTCAGCCTCCTGAGTAGCCGAGATTACAGGTGCACACCACCACGCCTGGCTAATTTTTCGTGTTTTTAGTACAGATGGGGTTTCACCATTTTGGTCAAGCTGGTCTCGAACTCCTGACCTCAAATGATCCGCCTGCCTTGGCCTCCTCCATAGTGTTGGGTTACGGGCGTGAGCCGCCACGCCCGGCCCATCTTGAAATTCTTAATTGTTGAACAAGGGCCCACATTTTTATTTTGCTCCGGGCCCCACAAATTATGCAGCTGGTCCTGGCCCAACTACATGTGTGGAAGTCACCCACCCAAACCCCTTCGTCTTACAGGAAAGGAAACTGTGCCAGAGAGGGAAGGTCACCCAGTGGAAAGCTGGGGCCCAGCATGAACAGAAACCTCACCAAAGCCTTGCCATCCGCAGCCTCAATTTCTGCTTTTTTTTTTTTTTTTTTTTTTTTTTTGAGATGGAGTTTCGCTCTTGTTGCCCAGGCTGGAGTGCAGTAGTACAATCTCGGCTCACCACAACCTCTGCCTCCCGGGTTCAAGCGATTCTCCTGCCTCAGCCTCCTGAGTAGCTGGGATTACAGGCATGCGCCACCACGCCCGGCTAATTTTGTGTTTTTAGTAGAGACAGGGTTTCTCCATGTTGGTCAGGATGGTCTCGAACTCCCAACCTCAGGTGATCTGCCCCCCTCGGCCTCCCAAAGTTCTGGGCTTACAGGCATGAGCCACCGTGCCTGGCCTGGATGAGATTTTAAGGATCTTAATTTATATTTGCATGTTAAGCTACAGGCCATAGATGTCTTTGTCATCAGAACGTCCATCATTTGAAGCTGACTGTGTATGAGACCTAAAGTGGCTGTGGCTATTCTGTACTGCATTGCCGCATCTTCTTTTGTGATTAGTAATACTCGTTGCAGGGTTTCTGCACTTAAAATATACCTCCTGCAGAAGGGCAGCAGGGTTTGTGATGGATATTATTCCAGTTTTTTTCTTTTTCTTTTCTTTTTTTTTTTTTTAGAGACAGGATCTTGTTCTGTGTCCAGGCTAGAGGGTAGTGATGCAATCTCAGCTCACTGCACCTTCTGTCTCCAAGGGATCCTCCGGCCTCGACCCCTCAAAGTGTTGGGATTACAGGCATGAGCCACCGCACCCACCCTCAGTTTTTTTCTTTTTTTTTGTTTATTTATTTATTTTTTTTTTTGAGACAGAGTCTCGCTCTGTAGCCCAGGCTGGAGGGCAGTGGCGCCATCTCGGCTCACTGCAACCTTCACCTCCTGGGTTCATGCCATTCTCCTGCCTCAGCCTCCTGAGTAGCTGAGACTATAGGCGCCCCCACCACGCCTGGCTACTTTTGTTTTTGTATTTTTAGTAGAGATGGGGTTTCACCGTGTCAGCCAGGATGGTCTCGATCTCCTGACCTCATGATCTGCCCGCCTCAGCCTCCCAAAGTGCTGGGATTACAGGCGTCAGCCACCGCACCCGGCCAATTTTTGTATTTTTAGTAGAGACGGGGTTTTGCCATGTTGGCCAGGCTGGTCTCGAACTCCTGACCTCAGGTGATCTGCCCACCTCAGCCTCCCAAACTGTTGAGATTAAAGGCGTGAGCCACCATGCCCAGCCTCAGCCTTTTTCTTTTTAAGTTTTCTTTGTGATGCCAAGGAGCAGGCTTGGAGTAACGGAAGGCAGAAATGCAAGGAAGACAGATGCATTAGTGCTCAGCAACTATACCACGTGTGTTACATGGAGGAAAGAAATGGAGGGGAGCTCTAAAAGGGAGTGCCTAGAAGAGCGGCTTCTGATTCTGAAGGCTTCATGGATGCAGGAGGTGGCAGCTAACCCGGGGAAGGGTCCAGGGGGTCCTAATGGCCAAGCTCAGCACTGTCCTGTTGCCCAGACCCCACTCAGTAGCCGTCTACATTTCCATCTCCTGGAAGGACCCCCGCTACCGTCTCCCACCCCTAGGCCATCCTACATCCCCCCACCACCTCCCTGTGGCTGGGGCTCACAGGAAGCATAAAAGTCACCCTGGCTCCGTCTCCTTCCAGGTTCAAGTATGTCCTGGTCAATATGTCCACGGGCTTGGTAGAGGACCAGACCCTGTGGTCGGACCCCATCCGCACCAACCAGCGTAAGTGGTGGGCAGTGGTGGGGGTGATGCTCAAGGGGACCCGAGAAGGCAGGGCCAGGCACGGCGGTGAGAACCAAGGCTCATCTGTCCCTGTGAAAGCCTCCCAGGCCAGGCAGTGATGAGTAAAATGCTCCTTAAAGCCGTTGAGCCAGGACAGGTGTGGTGGCTCACATCTGTAATCCCAGCCTTTGGGAGGCTGAGGCAGGCGGATCACGAGGTCAGGAGATCGAGACCGTCCTGGCTGACATGGTGAAACTCCGTCTCTACTAAAAATACAAAAACGAAAGTAGCCAGGTGTGGTGGGGGTGCCTGTAGTCCCAGCTACTCGGGAGGCTAAGGCGGGAGAATAGCGTGAACCCGGGAGGTGGAGCTTGCAGTGAGCCAAGATCGCACTACTGCATTCCAGCCTGGGCGACAGAGTGAGACTCCGTGTCAAAAAAAAAAAAAAAAAAAATTAGCTGGGCATGGTGGCACGTGCCTGTAATCCCAGCTACTCGGGAAGCTGAGGCAGGAGAATCACTTGAACCAGGGAGTCAGAGGTTGCAGTGAGCCGAGATCACGCCACAGCACTCCAGCCTGGTGACAGAGTGAGACTCCATGTCAAAAAAAAAAAAAAAAAAAAAAGTCATTGAACCTGGAACTTCCTCCTTCCTCCTTTCCATCCTTGAGGGCCAGGTGTGGGAACAGATCAAGGTGGAGGCCTTGGTGGCATTTGGGCTGGGGATGGGTGTAAGTGGATCAAAGCCGGCCCATTCCTCCGTCTCTCCAGCCCTTACAGTGGGTTGGCCTCAAAGGCACGCGGAGCTGACCCGGCATTTAGGTCCTAACCAGCCCCTTTGCTAAATCCTCATAGCAGCAAGCACCCTATGGCTAGGTAAGATGTCTCCAAGGCCTAAAACTAAGATGGCGAAAGCAGCAAGGAACCGCTCTGCCTCCCTGAACGCCTACTCCTTAGCACCTGGGCGGCTTTCCTGAGGGTGGAACACCAGGGTCCTGCCCTGTTCCTTGCTCAGCAGAGACCCAAAGTTCATATACAGAGTCGAGTCTGCAGAATGGCAGGGGCCACGCCAGGGACTTTGATGGTAATTTTGAGCAAATGACACCCTAACTTAAGATCCCCTCCCGCCACACCTTGGCCCCCAAGACAAGGCTGTCTGGCAGGACGAGTGTCAGGGGGCTGTGCATTTCACCTGCAGAGCCTCCTGTTGTGCCCATGTGCACCCCCAGGGGCGTGGGGGGCTCTGAAAGGTTGCCTGGGGTCACACATGAGTGGGTGGTAGAAAGCCTTGTGTGTGAGTATGTGAGTGCCTGTGCCTGTTTTGGTATGTCTATGTGTGTGTGTTTGTGTTGTGTGGTATCTGTATAATGTAGTTTATGGTGTTGCGTATGTGTGTGAGTGGTGTGTGAGTGTGAGAATGTGTGTGGTACGTGGTGTGTGGAGAGTATGTGAGGAGTGTGGTGTGGATGAGTGTGACAGTGTGTGGTGTATATCAGGGTCCCCAACCCCTGGGCCATGGACTAGTACCAGTCCATGGCCTGTCAGGAACGGGACCGCGCAGCAGGAGGTGAGCAGTGGGCGTGAGTGAAACTTCATCTGCATTTGCAGCGGCTCCCTATAGCTCGCATTACTGCCTGAGCTCCGCCTCCTGTCAGATCAGCAGTGGCATGAGAGTGTCACAGGAGCGTGAACCCTGTTGAGAACTGCACATGCCAGGGATTAGGTTGCATGCTCCTCATGAGAATCTCATGCCCGATGATGTGTCACTGTCTCCCGTCACCCCAGATGGGACCGTCTAGTTGCTCAGGGCTCCCACTGATTCTACATGATGATGAGTTGTACAATCATTTTATTATATATGGCAACGTAATAATGATAGAAATAAGGTGCGCAATAACTGTAATGTGCTTGAATCATCCCGAAACCACCCCCAGCCCACTCCCGTCTGCAGAAAACCTGTCTCCCACAAAACCGATCCCTGGTGCCAAAAAGGTTGGGGACTGCTAATGTATGTGGTGTGTGGTGGGGCTGTGTGTGTGAATATGAGGGTGTGTGTGGTTAGTGTGAGAGTATGTGTGGTGTGTGAGCGTGAGAGTGTGTGTGGTGTGGGTGGTGTATGTGGTGTGTGGTGGGGGTGTGTGTGTGAATGAGGGTATGTGTGGTGTGTGTGGTTAGTGTGAGAATATGTGTGGTGTGCGTGAGAGTGTTTGGTGTGAGTGGTGTATGTGGTGTGTGGTAGGGGTGTGTGTGTGAATATGAGGGTATGTGTGGTGTGGGTGGTGTATGTGGTGTGTGGCGGGGGTGTGTGTGTGAATGAGGGTGTGTGTGGTGTGTGTGGTTAATGTGACAGTATGTGTGATGTGCATGAGAGTGTTTGGTGTGGGTGGTGTATGTGTGTGTGGTGTGTGTGTGGGGTGTGGTATGTGTGGGGGAGTGTGTGGTGTGTGAGTTTGAGAATGTGTGTGGTGTGTGATATGTGTGGTATATGTGTGTGTGGTGTGTGTGTGTGTGGTGTGTGGTATGTATGTATGAACATATGTGTGGTGTCTGTAGTGTGTGTGTCAGTGTGAAAGTGTGGGAGTGGGATCATGTATGATGTGTGTGGTGTATGTGAGTGTATGGTGTGTATGGTGTGTGTGTGGTATGTGTGTGGTCTGTGGAATGTGTGTGGTACGTGGTACGTGGTGTGTGTGGTATGTGGTGTTTGAGTGTGAGTTGGTGTGTGGTGCGATTTGGTGTGTGGTGTGTGTGGTATGTAGTATGTGGTGTGTGTGTGGTATGTGGTATGTGTCTGGCGTGTGGTATGTGTGTGGTGTGTGGTGTGTGTGAGTTGGTGTGTGGTGTGAGTTGGTGTGTGTGGTGTGAGTTGGTGTGTGTGGTATGTAGTATGTGGTGTGTGTGTGGTATGTGGTATGTGTCTGGTGTGTGGTGTGTGGTGTGTGCATGTAAGCATGTGTGGTGCATGGTGTGTGTGGTACATAGTGTGTGTGAGAGTGTGCGTGTGATTTGGTGTGTGCCATGTGTGGTACATGGTGTGTGTGAGTGTGAGTTGTGTGTGGTGTGTGG
Source organism: Pongo pygmaeus (assembly GCF_028885625.2). Taxonomy (NCBI): domain Eukaryota; kingdom Metazoa; phylum Chordata; class Mammalia; order Primates; family Hominidae; genus Pongo; species Pongo pygmaeus. Next base: position 56,280,570 of record NC_085931.1, read on the forward strand.
TGTGTGTGGTATGTGGTGTGTGTGAGTGTGTGTGTGAGTTGGTGTGTGTGGTATGTGTGGTGTGTGAATGTGTGTGTGAGTTGGTGTGTGTGGTGTGTGGTGTGTGAGTTGGTGTGTGTGGTGTGTGGTATGTGTGTGATGTGTGATATATGTGTAATATGTGGTGTGTGATAGTGTATGCGGTGTGTGTGTGATGTATGTGAGAGTGTGTATTGTACGTGTGTGGTGTGTGTGGTGTGTGGTGTGAGAGTGTGGCAGGTGTGTGTGTGTGAGTTTGAGTTGTGTGATGTGTGTGGTGTGTGAGTGTGAGAGTGTGTGTGAGAGTTGGTATGTGTGTTGTGTGGTGTGTTAGAGTGTGGCAGTGTGTGTGTGTAAGAGTTTGAGTTGGTGTGTGGTGTCTGAGTGTGACTGTGTGTGTGTGTGAGTTGGTATGTGTGGTGTGTGGTGTGTGAGAGTGTGGCAGTGTGTGTGAGTTGGTATGTGTGGTGTGTGGTGTGTGGTGTGTGAGACTGTGGCAGTGTGTGTGAGTTGGTATGTGTGGTGTGTGGTGTGTGAGAGTGTGGCAGTGTGTGTGAATTGGTATGTGTGGTGTGTGGTGTGTGGTGTGTGAGAGTGTGGCAGTGTGTGTGAGTTGGTATGTGTGGTGTGTGGTGTGTGAGACTGTGGCAGTGTGTGTGAGTTGGTATGTGTGGTGTGTGGTGTGTGAGACTGTGGCAGTGTGTGTCAGTTGGTATGTGTGGTGTGTGGTGTGTGAGACTGTGGCAGTGTGTGTGAGTTGGTATGTGTGGTGTGTGGTGTGTGAGACTGTGGCAGTGTGTGTCAGTTGGTATGTGTGGTGTGTGGTGTGTGAGACTGTGGCAGTGTGTGTGAGTTGGTATGTGTGGTGTGTGGTGTGTGAGACTGTGGCAGTGTGTGTGAGTTGGTATGTGTGGTGTGTGGTGTGAGAGTGTGGCAGTGTGTGTGAGTTGGTATGTGTGGTGTGTGGTGTGTGAGACTGTGGCAGTGTGTGTGAGTTGGTATGTGTGGTGTGTGGTGTGAGAGTGTGGCAGTGTGTGTGAGTTGGTATGTGTGGTGTGTGGTGTGTGAGACTGTGGCAGTGTGTGTGTGTGAGTTGGTATGTGTGGTGTGTGGTGTGTGAGAGTGTGGCAGTGTGTGTGAGTTGGTATGTGTGGTGTGTGGTGTGAGAGTGTGGCAGTGTGTGTGAGTTGGTATGTGTGGTGTGTGGTGTGTGAGAGTGTGGCAGTGTGTGTGAGTTGGTATGTGTGGTGTGTGGTGTGTGGTGTGTGAGAGTGTGGCAGTGTGTGTGAGTTGGTATGTGTGGTGTGTGGTGTGTGAGAGTGTGGCAGTGTGTGTGAGTTGGTATGTGTGGTGTGTGGTGTGTGAGACTGTGGCAGTGTGTGTGTGTGAGTTGGTATGTGTGGTGTGTGGTGTGTGAGAGTGTGGCAGTGTGTGTGAGTTGGTATGTGTGGTGTGTGGTGTGAGAGTGTGGCAGTGTGTGTGAGTTGGTATGTGTGGTGTGTGGTGTGTGAGACTGTGGCAGTGTGTGTGAGTTGGTATGTGTGGTGTGTGGTGTGTGAGAGTGTGGCAGTGTGTGTGAGTTGGTATGTGTGGTGTGTGGTGTGTGAGAGTGGCAGTGTGTGTGAGTTGGTATGTGTGGTGTGTGGTGTGTGGTGTGTGAGACTGTGGCAGTGTGTGTGAGTTGGTATGTGTGGTGTGTGGTGTGTGAGAGTGTGGCAGTGTGTGTGAGTTGGTATGTGTGGTGTGTGGTGTGTGAGACTGTGGCAGTGTGTGTGAGTTGGTATGTGTGGTGTGTGGTGTGTGGTGTGTGAGACTGTGGCAGTGTGTGTGAGTTGGTATGTGTGGTGTGTGGTGTGTGAGACTGTGGCAGTGTGTGTGAGTTGGTATGTGTGGTGTGTGGTGTGTGAGAGTGTGGCAGTGTGTGTGAGTTGGTATGTGTGGTGTGTGGTGTGTGAGAGTGTGGCAGTGTGTGTGAATTGGTATGTGTGGTGTGTGGTGTGTGGTGTGTGAGAGTGTGGCAGTGTGTGTGAGTTGGTATGTGTGGTGTGTGGTGTGTGAGAGTGTGGCAGTGTGTGTGAGTTGGTATGTGTGGTGTGTGGTGTGTGGTGTGTGAGACTGTGGCAGTGTGTGTGTGTGAGTTGGTATGTGTGGTGTGTGGTGTGTGAGAGTGGCAGTGTGTGTGGCTGGGGTGGCTCCTCCCATCCTCACTCCCTACAGCCCCTCCCGTGGCATTCCCACGCAGTGTGGTTTCACTGAAACAGCCTCGGAACCCTTGGGACTAAGAGTCCTGAGCCCAAGCCCAGCCTCCGCCCCTCACTGCCGTGTGAGCCATTATGGACCTCGGTTTCCTCATCTGAGAAGAGGGAAGAAAAATTCTTGATGGGCCTCCACAGCAGGGTTCCTTTGGGGAACCCAGGCAGAAGCACAAGGCCCAGTTCTCTTGGGGGAGGACCGTGGGGCCCATCTGGGGGACATCATGCACCTCAGGACCAGGCCGGCCCAGCTTGAGCCTGGATTCTGCATGTCCTTGGCTGGGGACTCAGGCTCCCTGAGCGCAGTGAGTGATCTGCAGAATGGGGTCTCCAGGGGACCTACCTGGAACAGTAGCTGCAAGTGGCTGGCTGCAGTAGGACCTACACATCATCTGTTCACATCGTTCCAAAGGGTGAGGCCATCCCCAGAAGAATGACAGCCACTGTCCACCTGGCCCCGTCGGACCAGGGCCCTTTGCCTCATCTTTATTTATAATCCACATCTCATCCATCTCACCAGAAGACTTGAGTCAGTTTATGATTTTAAAGTATGCAAAGCTGGGGCACTCTGGTGGTGGCTCACACCTATAATCCCGACACAGTGGGAGGCTGAGGTGGGAGGATTGCTCGAGCCCAAGAGTTCAAGACCAGACTGGACAACATGGTAAAACCCCAACTCTATAAAAAAAAAAGTACAACAAATTAGCTGGGCGTGGTGGCGTGCACCTGTAGTCCCGGCTGCTTGGGAGGCTGGGGTGGGAGGATTGCTTGAGCCTGGGAGTTTGAGGCTGCAGTGAGCCAGGATGGCGCCACTGCACTCATGCCTGGGTGACAGAGCGAGACTCTGTCTCAAAAACAATAACATAAAATAATGCAAAAAAACAGAGAAGAAAGAGTTAAAAGAGGAAGTGGCCAGAAACACAGAAAAGAAAGTTGGGAAGTGGAATGTGGGGAAAACAAGGTAATTGTGCCTAAAACCTGAGAGAAGTCGCCACACTGGGTCCCAGGGTCATCCCTGGATCCCCAGCAGCCAGGGCGGGGGAGACACCTGCCGCCTCCTGGGAGAAGGCTGAGGGTGGCGCGGTGTCTGGGGAGTAACCGGGCTGCATCCCACCACAGTCATCCCATACTCGACGATCGACACGTGGCCAGGCCGGCGGAGCGGAGGCATGATCGTCATCACTTCCATCCTGGGCTCCCTGCCCTTCTTTCTACTTGTGGGTTTTGCTGGCGCCATTGTCCTCAGCCTCGTGTAAGTACCTGCCAGCTGGGAGGGCTGGACCCCAGGGACATGCCAGACACATTTGGCTCTCAGGGACTCAGCAGCGGGGTCCTCCGAGGCAGGGGACAGCCCGGAAGGCAAGGAAGCTACCCTCTGCCCTGTGGGTGGGGTCTGGTGAAGAGGGAGCAGAATCCTAGGATTTCAAAGCGGGAGGACCATCAAAGTCAAGTTGCTCAGCTGGGAAGGGTGGGACTCAGCACCTGGGCTTGTGGGCAGACGGCCGATTCGGATCTTAGCTCTGACACTTAAGAGTTACGCAACCTTAGGTATAGCTTGCTATCCTTCTGTGCTTCAGTTTCCCCATCTGGAAAATGGAAATAATAAATATTAGTCACCTCACGGAGTTGTGAAGGTTGAGTGGAATAATCTCTATAGAGTCTCTAGAGCAATGCCTGGGAACTCAACAATTATTTGCTTTCGTTGTCATTATAATACACCTACTTGCAGTACAGAGGGGGAAACTGAGGCCCAGAGGGGGTCAGAGAGGCCCAAGGAGACACAGCCTGGGACCAGAACCCAGAGTTGGGGGCCTAGAACCCGGGACTCGGGACTCCACTGACACCTCTGATTTGTGTCGCCTTTGGATGAGGACTTGAAGTCTCCCGAGGGGTGTACCAGGTTTCGCGGGGCTGTGGGTGGAGAAGACAGGTGAGCCCACAGTCCACTAGCCCCTGGGAAGACCAGGCGCAGACAAACCAAGGTGCCATGGGAATCCAGAGGAGGGCAAGGGGGGGCCTGGAGCATCAGGGCGGCCTTCCTGGAGGAAGGGTCAGCGTGAGCAAACTCTCATCAGCAGAGTGCTCCTCAGTGAGAGGCAGGGAGGCAGGGAGGCCCAGGGGACTTTGAAGACCGAGAGAGGTCCCAGTGTGGGTAGGGGTGGAGCAGATAGGAAAGTTTCTTGGAGTAGGTATAATTAAGTGGATCCATGGAAACTAGCCAGGCAGGAAAAGATAGGTGGGGTGGGTGGAGATTGAGTGAGGAAGGAGGCTGAGAACTTGCGAATCAGGTTGGTGGACTGTGGGCTCACCTGTCTTCCGCACCCCCAGCCCTGCTAACCCTGGTACACCCCCCGGGAGACCTTGAGTCCTCATCCAAAGCTGACATAAATCAGAGGTGTCAGTGGAGTCCTGAGTCCCAAGTTGTAGGCCCCCAATTCTGGGTTCTGGTCCCAGGCTGTGTTACCTTTACCATTTAACGACAAATGACTCTGACATTTAAGTTTAAGTGAACAAAAACAAAATAGATGATATCAGCCTCCCAGAAACTCTGCCTGGCTGCACCCGGGAGCAGTCAGAACACAGCAATGTCCCTCCTTCCTTTTGGACAGTGCCCTAATCTGGCATTGAAGACCCCATTATCTGAATTTAGCCCCAGCTTTTCCATGTATCCCTCCTGCTATCCCCACTCTGTTCCGGCTCCAGCTGCACCAAACTGCGATCTGTACTGTCGCTCCAGATACTCCTCAGCCCTTCCTGCCTCACACCCACCATGTACTGACTGACCCCACACTTGAATGCCTTTCTCTTCCCCCACACTCCTTTTTTTTTTTTTTTGAGACGGAGTTTCGCTCTTGTTGCCCAGGCTGGAGCGCAGTGGTGCGATCTCGGCTCACTGCAACCTCCGCCTCCCAGGTTCAAGCAATTCTCCTGCCTCAGCCTCCTGAGTAGCTGGAATTACAGGCGACCATCACCATGCCCAGCTAATTTTTTTTGTATTTTTAGTAGAGATAAGATTTCACCATGTTGGCCAGGCTGGTCTCGAACTCCTGACCTCAGGTGATCCACCTGCCTTGGCCTCCCAAAGTGCTGGGATTACAGATGTGAGCCATTGCACCCAGCCCACACACCTTCTTTAGGGCCATGTGAGCTGCCGCCTCCTCCAGGAAGCCTTCCTGCAGCTCCCACCTGCGCTTGTCCATGCTGCGTGGTCATTGTTGCAGTCAGTATCCCCCTGCAACCTTAGCTCTTTGGGAACATGGGACAATGGCCTCAAATTGTCCAGCTCCCAATAAGACCTATCAGTTGTTCACATCATTCCAAAAGGTGGACCTCTTCCTTATTCCCAGGGCCTGGCACAGGGTCAGTGCTCCAGAAAGATGGGTTGATTGAATTCACATCTACGAAGATGATATCTGTGAAAGCTATGTCTGAGTCTGAAGGTCCCCAAGCAGCTAAAGGCATTTGGGTTTGCTCTGGTCCCCTAATCCTGGGTCTTTCCATCCCCTTGGACAGGGACATGGGGAGTTCTGATGGGGAAACGACTCACGACTCCCAAATCACTCAGGAGGCTGTTCCCAAGTCACTGGGGGCCTCGGAGTCTTCCTACACGTCTGTGAACCAGGGGCCGCCACTGGACAGGGCCGAGGTGTATTCCAGCAAGCTCCAGGACTGAGCCCAGCACCACCCCTGGGCAGCAGCATCCTCCTCTCTGGCCTTGCCCCGGGCCCTGCAGCGGTGGTTGTCACACCCTGACTTCAGGGAAGGTGAAACAGGGCTTGTCCCTCCAACTGCAGGAAAACCCTTAATAAAATCTTCGGATGAGTTCTAGTTCAGTAACTACTTACAGAATGAATGAGTGAGAAGGTGAATGAATGAATCAATGTCAAACTGAGGGCTTGAATTGTTTGTCTACAGGGTGGGTGGGAGCAGGGGACTAATTTTCAGTCAAGGCTACGGCATGTGAGTTGCCAGGCAGTGGCACGTGCCTGTAGTCCCAGGGACTCAGGAGACTGAAGTGGGAGGATCGCTTGAGGCCAGGGAAGGCAGGGCTGCAATGAGCTATGATCGTACCATTGCACTCCAGCCTGGGCAACACAGCAAGATACTGTCTCAAAAAACAAACGGGCTGGGCGCGGTGGCTCATGCCTGCAATCCCAGCACTTTGGGAGCCCGAGGTGGGCAGATCACCTGAGGTCAGGAATATAAGACCAGCCTGACCAACACGGTGAAACCCTGTCTGTACTAAAAATACAAAATTAGCCGGGCGTGGTGGCTCATGCCTGTAATCCCAGCTACTCCGGAAGCTGAGGCAGTAGAATATCTTGAACCCGGGAGGCAGAGTTTGCAGTGAGCCAAGATCGTGCCATTGCACTCCAGCCTGGGCGACAAGAACAAAACTCTGCCTCAAAAAACAAACAAACAAAAAAACAAAAAACCAAGTTGGTTGACCCTCCCTTACCCTCTATGCCCCTAGTCTCGGTCTTCTCATCTGTAACATGGGTGGGTGGAAATGGTGAATTTCTGAGGCCATGCACACCTGGCTAGCAAAAGAGAAGAGCTGCCCAGCCCCCCTGCCCCAGGCCTCAGTGCACTCCCACTCCAGCAGGAAGACCAGAGGAAGGTGAATGAGGCACAGCGACAGAAGCTGTCGCTTCTGGGCTGAGGCTGCCAGACACCTGGGAGGGGGCACCAGGTCAGCCTGGGGGGTGAAGGGTCTGTCCCAGTCTAGGGTCTCCATTCAAAAGCTTCAACTCTCTCTTCTGAGCCAGGCAGAAAGACTGCTTCCCCATTGGGTGTGCAAGACAAAATCACAGTCCGTCTTCCTGTTGCTGAAGGAAGATGTGGTTTGTCAGAGCAGGGTTGGTTACACAGTGGATGCTACCCAAGCGCTACAAATACGACAGCCCAGGCAGGCTTGCGGGTGCCCCAGGTGGACCAGATACTTACCCCACGGCCACTGTTAAGCAATGAATGTTTGTGTCCCTCGACATTCATGGGTTGAAATCCTAACACTCACTGTGATGGGATCTGGAGGTGGGACCTTTGGAAGGAGATGAGGCATGAGGGTGGAGCCCTCTTTCCATATGTGGGGATACAGTGAGAAGGCAGCAGCGTGTGACACAGAAGGCGGCCCTCGTCAGAGCCCCACCACGCGGGCACCCCGATCCCAGATGTCCAGCTTCCAGACCTGTGAAAGAGAAATTTCTGTTGTTTACAAACCACCCAGTCTGCAGTTTTTGTTTTTGTTTTTTTTGAGACGGAGTCTCCCTCTGTCGACGAGGCTGGAGTGCAGTGGCACACTCTTGGCTCACAGCAACCTCCGCCTCCCGGGTTCAAGTGATTCTCCTGCCTCAGCTTCCCGAGTAGCTGGGACTACAGGCACGTGCACCATGCCTGGCTAATTTTTTGTATTTTTAGTAGAGATGGGGTTTCACCGTGTTAGACAGGATGGTCTTGATCTCCTGACCTCGTGATCCGCCCGCCTCACCCTCCCGAAGTGTTGGGATTACAGGCATGAGCCACCGCACCCGGCCTCCCCAGACAGTATTAATTCCTCCTGCTTCTGTCCCCAAAGAGACTGCTGGGAGAGGCTGCCGAGGCAGTAAAGTGCAGTCACTCTGAAGTCAGAGGGGTCTGACTTAAACTTTCAGCCAGGTGACCTTTCAGCAAGTGCTTCTGGAGGAGCTACCCCACCTCCTGCAGCCTCCATTTCCTCATTGGTAAATGGGGGCCACACACTGTGGGGGTGAGGGTGAAGTGGAACAGTGCTTGTCCACTGGTATCCTTGCTCCCCGCTACATTACAGCCGCCATGTTCTGGCTGGTGAGTGTCTCTGCAGCATCTAGACCGAGCTACTGGAGGGCCGGTAAAGGTTGGATCCGTTTTTGTGACCCCCACCCCACCCAGTACACGGCAAGGAGGGGAAGGAGTTTGGTCATCATAATAATCACTCACGTCGTTATTTATTGGACACGTGTTTTGTGCTCCGTGTTCATGGAAGGAGTGAGGCATCCACTTTAAGGAGCTATATATATATATTTATTTGTTTATTTTTTTGAGACAATGTCTCGCTCTTGTCACCCAGGCTGGAGTGCAGTGGTGCCATCTCAGCTCACTGCAACCTCCGCCTCCAGGGTTCAAGTGATTCTCCTGCCTCAGCCTCCCAAATAGCTGGGATTACAGGTGCCTGCCACCACGCCCAGCTACTTTTTTGTATTTTTAGTAGAGATGAGGTTTCATCATGTTGACCAGGCTGGTCTCGAACTCCTGACCTCAGATGATCTGCCCTCCTCAGCCTCCCAAAGTTCTGGGATTACAGGCCTGAGCCACAGCACCCGGCCAGGAGCAATATTTTGCCAATGTTGGAAGATTCAAGGCCAGCAAGAGGAGAGGTGGCCGAGGGTGGGAGAGGCTCGAGGCCACCATGGGGAGGCTGGATTTTATTCGGGGGCTAATGGGAAGCTCCGAACAGTTTCGCAGAGAGAATGGGTCTTCGTAAAGCCCACTTCACAGCTGTGCACAGGATGGATTTGGGGGCAGGAAGCCGAGGGGTGGCAGTGTAACTCTGATGGGGACACGGAAGAACTTGCTGATGAACTGGCTGTGGGGAAGGAGGGAGAAAGGGGGTCTGGCATGACCTCTGGATTGGGGACTAGGGCCACTGAACACACGGTGGTGCCCTCAACCAGAATGGGGACACGAAGTTTCAGCTAGAGGCAATCCAGAATGCGGGTTGGGCTCAATGCAAGCTGCATGGGTGCATCAGTAGGGCTGAGTAGCAGGCTATGGGGTATCCAGGTCTGGCGCTCTGGGGGAGGAAGGGGCTGCAGATATCTGTGTTGGAGTTGTCAGAGTTATTAGAGGGGTTAGAGCAAATGGTTGCTCCCAGATACTCATTGCCTGGATTGGAAAGGATTATACTCCCTCCCACCCCTCATTGTCAGGTCTGGCCGTGAGACAGGCAGGGGCCACTCTGAGCAGAGGTTTGAAGAGCCTTTGGATGGTTCCGCTGCTGCTCAGCCTCTGCCGGGAGAACAATATAGCCCAAGCGGGACTGCTATGTGTGCCCGGGCCCTGAATTAGGAAGATGCATGGAGCCGAGTCACAGCCTGCTCACAGCCAACAGGGATCCCAGACAGGAAATTCACCTTTGTATTGTAAACCACTGAGACATTAGGGTTGGTTGTCACTCACTGTAGGGGAACCGCTCGGAGCAGAGCCGATGTCCCGCAGCCCTTGTCCCTATCCACAGAGGCCACAGAGGCCCAGCTTCCCCGCTGCTGGTCTAAGCCTTGGCAGAACTCCCTGTGGTCCTCCCAGAACATGAGAGCATGGGAGGTTTGTGAGTTGCTGCCACATGGCCCTGTCCCCACCTCCCATCTTCCTGGGAGCCTTTATGAGAGTTTCTCGTGGCCCTCGGCTCTGATGAGGTTTGAGGCTCCTTCCTCGTCCTCCTCCTTAGGGTACAGCTGCAGCTCAGCAACAGGGTGCCTCCTGCTCATGCTGTCCTCATTGGGCCCCTCTTATTTCAGTGTCATCTTGTGGGATGAGGATGCAGGGAGCAGGGGGCAGGCATCTTTGATCTTTTGCTGTCTGAGTCTCATGAGGACTTTGTTATTGCTTTTTTTTTTTTTTGGCCAGCTGAATCCATTAGCCTTACTTTGTCAGTCATATTAAAGCAAAAAGAACCTATGGCAAGCTTTCTGATACACCAAACAATGAATGATAGTATTTGAAGCTCCAGGGCTGCTGAGATCACGAAAGGCTAAGGACCAGAGATGCAGCGAAGGTGAGGGACAGAGCTGCGGTAGTATTTGGGTGGGGACGGAGGGACACCACGGGGGCCAGGAGAGAACTCATGGGAAAGCCGGACCCTGCTCTGTCTCCTGACAGCCCTGTCACTGAGAAAGCAGCGGTGCTACTCTACTGGCCACTCCACCCGCACTCCTTTTTTTTTTTTTTTTTTTTTGAGACAGAGTCTCGCTCTGTCACCCAGGCTGCAGTGCAGTGGCGTGATCTCCGCTCACTGCAACCTCTGCCTCCTGGGTTCAAGTGATTCTCCTGCCTCAGCCTTCTGAGTAGCTGGGACTACAGGCACCCACCACCATGCCCAGGCTAATTTTTGTATTTTTAGTAGAGACGAGGGTTTCACCACATTGGCCAGGCTGGCCTTGAACTGCTGACCTTGGGTAATCTGCCTGCCTCAGCCTCCCAAAGTGCTGGGATTACAGGCGTGAGCCACCACACCCGGCTCTCCACCCAAACTTCTGCAGACAAAACAGCTCCTCCTCTTTGGATGGGTCCTTGCAGAATGTGGATCCCAGGCCCCTCCTAGGCAGCACCAGGGGACAGGCAGTAAGTTTGGATTCCGAGGGGTAGGACAAGCCCTTGCCAGCTTCCAATCAGCTCTCCCCAATCCCCCTGAGCTGAATAGCCCAAGCTGGTGGTGGGGTTGAGTGAGAGTTGCTGCGCTTGGCTCCTGAGCTCTGGGCTGGACTCAGGCTTCACAGAAACTGCTAATTATAAATCCATGCAGAAGCAGTTTTATTAGCTCGCTTCTCCAAGTCTGTAGGACTCATCTGCCATGGCCGGGATGGCCGGGCCTTCACAGCTGAGCTTCCCACGTCTACACAGAGGCGGCTTCACCCTCTTCCCACTCCAGCCTGGTTCACGGGTTCGCTACTCACCCTAGGTGAGCTGTGTGATCTGCAGCAAGGAGGTAACCTCTCTGGGCTCCCCTGACCTCATCTGGGCAAAAAGGGTCAGATGCTTGGGAAGGCTGCTCCCTAATGGGTAATTTCTTCTGAGTTCAGGCCATCCACAAGGGATGCCATTCAGTTCGATCCAACGGAGCCCGGAGCCCCAGGCTTAGGAAACCTGGGAGCCACCCATCCGGTCAGAAGAACAGAAATCCCTGAGGAATTGTCAGAGCAGAACCTTGGACAGAATTGGCACCCTAAATAAAAGGGCACCTGTTCCTCGTCACCCTCTGTCAACTCACCTAGCTTGATTTTCCCACTTTATTGGGGCATCACTGATGTATAATAAGATGCACCTATTTAGAACATATTTGATGAGTCTTTTTGTTTGTTTGTTTGTTTTGTTTTGTTTTGTTTTGTTTGAGAAGGAGTCTCTCTCTGTCACCCAGGCTGGAGTGCAGTGGTGCAACCTCGGCTCACTGCAACCACCGCCTCCCGGGTTCAAGTGATTCTCCTGCCTCAGCGTCCTGAGTAGCTGGGACTACAGGCGCCCGCCACCATGACCGGCTAATTTTTGTATTTTTAGTAGAGATGGGGTTTCACCATATTGGCCAGGCTGGTCTTGAAGTCCTGACCTTGTGATCCACCCACCTCGGCCTCCCAAAGTGCTGGGATTACAGGCGTGAGCCACTGCTCCCGGCCCAGCCACTGCTCCCGGCCCGGCCACTGTGTATACATTTTAATAAATGTATACACCGGTGAAAACTCCACTGCAATGGTGATAACATCCATCTCCCTCAAAAACTTCCTTGGGCTTCTTGGTAATCCCTCCATCCCACCCCTGCCCACCCTGTACTGCAGTGATCCTTTTTTTTGACAGTCTTACTGTGTTGCCCAGGCTGGAGTGCAATGGCACAATCTTGGCTCACTGCAACCTCCACCTCCCAGGTTCAAGTGATTCTCCTGCCTCAGCCTCCTGAGTACCTGGGGTTACAGGCTTGAACCACCATACCAGGCTATTTTTTGTATTTTTAGTAGAGACAGGGTTTCATCATATTGATTAGGCTGGTCTCAAACTCCTGACCTCAAGTGATCTGCCTGCCTTGGCCTCCCAAAGTTCTGGGATTACAGGCATGAGTCATTGCACCCAGCCTGAACTTCTTTCCATCACTAAAGATTAGTTTGCAGTTTCTATAATTTTTATATAAATGGAACCATATGGTATGTTCTCTTTTGTGTCTGGCTTCCTTCACTCAGCATAACTATTTTGAGATTCATCATCCTGCTGCGTGTATCAACACTTTGCTCCTTTTCCTTGCTGAGAAGTATCCCACTGTGTGGATATTCTACAATGTGTGGATCCATCATTGACCTGTTTTGTTTCCAGTGTGGGGCTATCACACATAAAGCTGCTGTGAGCACTCACGTGCAAGTCTCTTTGTGGACATCTGCTTTCGCTTCTCTTGGGTAAATACTGGAGAGTGGAATGGCTGAGTCATATCATGGGGGTATGATGAAAAATTTTTTTTTTTTTGAGACAGTCTCAGGCTGGAACACGATCTTGGCTCATTGCAACCTCTGCCTCCCAGGTTCAAGCGATTCTTGTGCCTCAGCCTCCCAAGTAGGAGGGACTACAGGCGTGCCCCACCACGCCCAGCTAATTTTTTGTATTTTAGTAGAAACGAGGTTTTGCCATGTTGGCCAGGCTGGTCTCAAACTCCTGGCCTCAAATAATCTGCCCACCTCAGCCTCTTTTTTTTTTTTTGGAGACAGAGTCTCACTCTGTTGCCCAGGCTGGAGTGCAGTAGCACGGTCTCGGCTCCCGAGACCTCCACCTCCCGAGTTCAAGCAATTCTCCCGCCTCAGCCTCCCGAGTAGCTGGGATTACAGGTGTGCACCACTACACCTGGCTAATTTTTGTATTTTAGTAGAGACGGGGTGTCACCATGTTGGCCAGGCTGGTCTCCAACTCCAGACCTCAGGTAATTCGCCCGCCTCACCCTCTTAAAGTGCTGGGATTACAGGCAGGAGCCACCGCGCCTGGCCATGGGGTATGATGAATTTTTAAAGAAACTGCCAAACTGTTTTCCAAAGTGTTTGTACATTTTTTAGACAAAAACCTTTTATTTTGAAATGATTCACAGGAAGTTGTAAAAAAGAAATGTACGGGGAAGTCCTGAGCACCTTCACCCAGCCTCTCCCCTTGTTAATGCCTCATATAACTACAACATAGTTATGTCAAAAACCAGGAAATTCAAATTGGTACGATACACAGAGCTTATTCAGCTTTCACCAGCCACAAGTGCTCGTGTGTGTGTGTGTGTGTGTGTGTGTGTGTGTAGTTCTGTGTAATTCTATCAAATATGTAGCTTTGGGTTACCATCAACACAACCAAGATACAGAACTGCTTCACGTCCGCAAGGCTCCTGCACCCCTGCACAGCCACACGCACCGCTTCCCCAGCCCCTAAACCCTGGCAATCACTAATCTGTTCTTCATCTTGACAATATTATCATTTAAAAACTATTCTACATGACATTTTGGTCTGGATGATAAAAACAAAATTAAAAATGAAAATAAAAATAAAATAGAAACGGTTCTAGAAATGAATCATAGAGTTTATGTAACTTTAAAAGATTGCTTTTTCTTCATGCAGCATAATTTCCTTGTGATCCATTCAAATGATTGCATATATCAAGAGTGCATTCTGGCCGTACGTGGTGACTCATGCCTGTAATCCCAGCACTTTGGAAGGTGGAGGCAGGTGGACCACCTGAGGACAGGAGCTCAAGATCAGCCTGGGCAACATCATGAAACCCTATCTCTACTAAAAATACAAAAATTAGCCGGGCGTGGTTGCGGGTGCCTGTAATCCCAGCTATTTGGGAGGCTGAGGCAGGAGAATCACTTGAAGCTGGGCGGTGGAGGATGCAGTGAGCTGAGATCGCGACACTGCACTCCAGCCTGGGCGACAGAGCGAGATACCGTCTCTAAAAAAAACAACAGTGTGTTCTTTTTGTATTTTTTGTAGCAACAGGGTCTCAACATGTTGCCCCAGCTGGTCTTGAACTCCTGGCCTCAGGCAATCTTCCCCCCTCAGCCTCTCAAAGTGCTGGGATTACAGGCGTGAGCCACCATGCCTGGCCTCCTACTTATTGCTGAGTAGTATTCCACAATATAAATGTGCCACAGTTTGTTTAACCATTTGCCCACTGAAGGACATTTGGGTTGTTTCCCGTTTTTGGGTATTATATCAATCTAGTTTTCATTTCTGTGGGATAAATACCTAAGAGCACAATTGCTGGATGTTTTGGTAAGTGTAAATTAGTTTTATGGACGGAGTCTTGCTCTGTCGCCCAGGCTGGAGTGCAGTGGCGCGATCTCAGCTCACTGCAAGCTCCGCCTCCCGGGTTCACGCCATTCTCCTGCCTCAGCCTCCCGAGTAGCTGGGACTACAGGCGCCCGCCACCACGCCCGGCTAATTTTTTGTATTTTTAGTAGAGATGGGGTTTCACCATGTTAGCCAGGATGGCCTCCATCTTCCGACCTTGTGATCCACCCACCCCGGCCTCCCAAAGTGCTGGGATTACAGACATGAGCCACCGCGCCCGGCGCAAATTCCTTTTAAAAGAAACTGCCAAACTATTTTCCAGAGTGACTGTACCATTTTACACTCTCACCTGCAATGTGTGGATGGTCCAGTTTCTCTGCATTCTCACCACCAATTGCAATTGGCGTCATCTCTCTTTTTTATTCTAGCCATTCTGGTAGGTGTATAGTGGTATCTCACTGTGTTTTTGATGTGCATTTTCCTAATGAATAATAATGTTGAGCATGCTTTCAGGTACTTATCTGTCATCCATATATCTTTGGGGAAGTATGTGTTCAAATCTTTGCTCAGTGTTTTTTTATTTTTTTTGAGACAGGGTCTTGCCCTGTCATGCAGGCTGGAGTGAAGTGGCGCGATCTCGGCTCACTGCAACCTCTGCCTCCTGGGCTCAAGTGATCCTTCCATCTCAGACTCCTGAGTAGCTGGGGACCACAGGCATGCACCACCACATCCAGCTACTTTTTGTATTTTTTGTAGAGACGCAGTTTCGTCATGTTGCTGAGGCTGGTCTTGAACTCCTGAGCTCAAGCAATTTGCCAGCCTCGGCCTCCCAAAGTGCTGGGATTATAGGTGTGAGCCACTGTGCCCAGCCTTACACAGATTTTTAAGATTGAGTTGTTGACCTTCTTCTTATTTGTTGTTTTAGAGACAGGGTCTCACTCTGTCACCTAGGCTGGAGCACAGTGGCACAATCATACCTCACTGAAACCTCCCAACTCCTTCACTCAAGCACTCCTGCTGTCTCAGCTTCCCAAGTAGCTGGGACTACAGAGGTGCACCGTCATGTCTGGCTAATTTTTAAATTTTTTAAATTGAGACAGGGGTCTCACTACGTTGCCCAGGCTGGTCTCAAACTCCCGGCTTCAAGCAATCCTCCCACTTCGGCCTCCCAAAGTGCTGGGAATACAGGCTTGGGCCACCGTGCCTGGCCCCTTCTTATTGAACTGTGAGTGTTCTTGTTATATTCTAGATCAGGTCCTTGGTCCGACATATATTTTGCAAATTTCTTCAGTCTATGTTTTGCCCTTTAAATTTTGTAGCAACATCTGTCCCTTACACAACTTCATTTGTCTTCATAGCCTCATCACGCCCTGACACCCGGGTTCATTGTCCATTTCCCCATCCACTACGCTGTGAATGGCAGATGGACCTGACAGCAGTAACTTAAGCGTACCCTGAAAATGACCCTTTGGTCTAAGAAGAATGTGTGTTTGGAGTCCTGAGCTAAGGAATCCGGGAGTGGCCAACTAGGAGGTTCACTTCTTATCTATGAAGAGATCTGAACCCCTGGCCTGTCGGTCCCTTGGAATGCAGGCCGTACAGGGGATCCAGGCCCTTTGTTGTGGCTTAAATGGAGGTTGCTAGGTGGAGGGGGCTCCACAAAAATTGCTATATAAATTGCATGCTTTTTACAAATGATAGTGCTTCTCCTGTCCAGCCCACTGCCACTGGATCACTTTTGTATCTAAGTCCTCAATAAACCCCATGTCTCATTGACTGACTCTGGGTCTCTTCTTCGGCCTCTTGGACACGGTGCCATTCTTATTGGAGTCAATAAGGGCCTGGCGCATCATGTTGTCAGCTCCACGAGGGCAGGGCTGGTTTTCCCGCTATGTCCTCGGCTCCTTACACAGTGGGTGTTCAGCAGATATTGTTCAGTGCTCCTGCCAGTCCTCCCGGACATGGCGTGTCTTGGCGGCAGGTGACATGGATTGGTGAGTGGAGACCTCAGAGCAGCCTGTTGCAAAACTTCCAGGCCAGCAGTAAGGGGGCCTGAGCTGGGGCGCGGGCGGGGTCTGGGGAAAGGGAGACCAGCTGATGGAGAAGGAGGGCCAGAGGGACTTTTCCAAGGTGCAGGCTCCCCTCTTCCCTTCCCCTGCCTGCCACACACACCCCGCCTGCTGCTCAGCAATGGCGTCACAGCCCCTCCTGCCAGCCTGCCCAGATGCAGGGAGCAGCAGGAGAGTTTCTATAGGAAATAGACATGGGCATGGGTGGCATGTGGGGAGGCTCTAAAAGGCTTAATTAGCTCCTTTACCGTGAGTGTGTTTACAGCATGTATGTGTAATGACACACACGGTGTGAGGGTGTATATTGCATGGTGCGTGTTATCTCTGTGGGGTGTGTTCTTGTACACCGGTGCAGGGCGTATATGTGTTATGATGTGGGTTTGTCCAGAGAATAAAGCAACAACTTCCTCTCCAGGATGGGAGGACTGTTATGTGGTCTCTGGTGTCCTTTCTGTCTATTCTTTAGAGCATCCCACCAGGGACCCTGCCTGTGAATCTGTTGGCTCTCTCTTTTCTGACAGTGCAAAGCTCCTTCTGCAGCCAGACAGACCCTGGCAGCAATTCCAAGCAGATGCCCACTTACCAGCTTGGACTAGTTGCTCTAAAGCCTCTGAGCCTGTTTTTTGGTCTGTTAAAGGAGATTAATAACACCTACCGCACAGGGTGGCAGCGACAGTGAGGAAAGGTATGCCTATGAAGAGCTTGGAATAGCGCCTGGCACACAGTAGGTGCTCAATTCATAGTAGTGTATATGCCCACAGACAGGTATGTACATTCCAAATGCACCAGCGCCCCTCAAGGTACCCTCAATACACAAATAAATTGAGTCTGGGCTGGATGCAGTGGCTCAAGCCTGTAATCCTAGCACTTTGGGAGGCCGAGGTGGGAGGATCACTTGAGCCCAGGAGTTCAACACCAGCCTAGGTACCATGGTGAGACTCTGTCTCCATGGAAAATAATTAATTAAAAATTAAAAAAATATATTTTAATTTGAAAACTTTTAAAAAGGAAAGAAATGGACTGGGTCTGGTCGCTGGGCTCCTAGCAACAAGGCTTGCTGTGCACACACATCTTCATTAGTGTGAGTTGTGCTCACATCAGCTGTGTGGAGGCTGGGACAGACACGGACACCCCACAGTGCCCAGTGATGTGTCACACCCACACATTAGCACCACGCCGACCTCTTGCCAACCTGCCATATCTGCCCCCTTATCTACTCATAATGGTCAAGGTGCCCAGGGGACAGTGTCTCTCAGTAATTTTCCGCAACCTGAGAAAAAGCCGTGTCTCTCTCAGATGTGGGGAAAAGGGGAGCCCTTGCTCCTGAGGAATCCTTCCTGCTGTCCTTGCTCTTGTAAGGCTAACTGGCTGAGTTTTTGGGTGGAGGGGCTGAGGCTCCCAGCCTATCTCAGATGGTGCTGAATGTGGCTGGAGGTTATGATTGCTTTGGTTCCACCACCCCTCAGAGGATGCCCTGCGCAGAGTCTTGGGTCTGACTGACCTCGGCAGCACCCAGCCCATAAGGTCCTGTTAATCAAAATCCTTGCTGGGGCCTGGGAGCTCCTTGAGGGAAGGGGCCACATCTCCCACAGGTCTAGGGCTTCAGCACCCAGTACAGGAGCAGGTGTTCATGAGCTGAATTATATATTTTTTGCATTAAAATTTTTTTTTTTGAGACAGAGTCTCGCTCTGTTGCACAGGCTGGAGTGAAGTGGCATGATCTCAGCTCACTGCTGCCTCTGCCGCTCGGGTTCAAGTGATTCTCCTGCCTCAGCCTCCCGAGTAGCTGGGATTACAGGTGTCCACCACCACGCCCGGCTAATTTTTGTATTTTTAGTAGAGATGAGGTTTTGCCATGTTGCCCAGGCTGGTCTGGAACTCCTGACTTCAGGTGATCCACCCGCCTCAGCCTCCCAAAGTGCTGAGATTACAGGCGTGAGCCACCGGCCTTTTTTTGCATTTAAGTCGCACCTCCAGGGGTTGGGGAGCTGTATGCAGTGGTGGTTACATGTGTGGGCTGAGGCATGGAACTACACAACCTCTTGGGCCTGAGCTTCCCCTTGTTACATTGGAATAACAATGAAGACGCCTTCCTCATAGGGTTGTTCCAAGAACACCATGAAGGAACGCATGCAAAGTGCTCAGGGAGTGCCTGACCCCACATACAGAGCACCCAGGGGCTACCCTCTTTATCCCAGAGTCACTGCTCCCACTGTTTTCCGGGCTCTGGCCCCCCCTAAAATTTCACAGGACGCTAACACAACACTACCTTCTGTCACAAAATGAGAGCTTTCTGGTGGCCTAGGGTAGGGGGAGATATTAACAGCCAACTTTAAAATCAGGCAGAGAAAAAGGTGCCAAGGAGAGAGGAAGTAATAATTGACTCCAGGTTGGGCAGGGCAGGCTAGGAAGAGGAAGTGGATTGGGTCTTGTTTAGGTAAGAGAAAGACTTCAGTGGCAGACAAAGGAGGAGTAATAAGATCGCTAGGGGGCCCGTGCCCAGCCCACCCACGCACAATCTCACTTAGTCCTCGCAATACCCCCAAGGTAGGTGCTAGGATCACACCCTTTACGGACGCGGCACCTGGGACAGGGATGCGCGAGGAGTCAGGGGGCCTCGCTGGATCGAACCTAAGCTGGGGAAAAGTATTTCTTGTATTTTTAGGAGAAATTCTCAGCCTCGGGGAAGAGTATTTCTTGATGAGGGAAGAGCGCGGGGAAGACACTCAAGCACGCACAAACATGTGGGCGGCCATGGTGTGCCCAGCGCCGTGCTGGCTTCTGGGAACCCCCAGTGGACAAGACGGACAAGTACTGGCTCTCATGGGAAGTGGGAGCCAGTTACAAGCGCACCTAATTTCGGAGAGTGACAAGCACTCTGAAAAAGAAAGAAGGTAGGGCAGGTGACTGGCCAATTTAAGCGGGCAGGAGTCTGTTGGGGGACGGAGACCAGCCTCAGGTCTGGGTTGGGGACAGAAGCTGTGCCTAAGTGTGGTGCAGGATGCAGCCGCAAAGGAGCGCTTCCGATCGCACTTGATGCTCGCCACGTCCCTGCAAAGTGCTCCCGCCCTCATTCTGCAAATGAGGAAACGGGACGTGCGGCTCGCCGGGCCAGGTAGGGCTGGGAGGCGGATTCTGGGCCCAAGCGCTCCCCCGCGCAAGCCCTCCCCTGCACACCCGACCGCGCCTGCGCTGGAGACCCCGGCGGGGGGGGCGTGGCCTCCCGGTGGGCGGGACTGTGGTCACCCAGGTGGGCGGTGCCAGCGGCTCTGGCGGCGGGGCGGGGCGCGCGTAGTGGCTTCGCCCTTCCCCGGGGCGGGGCCTCCGGGGACCGCGGGGCCGTTGGTTTCGGGGCGGAACGTTCACGCGGCGGGGGCGGGCGCGCGGGGGAAGGGTTTGCGGCGGCGCCGCTGCCGGCTAACGCGGAGGGGCGCCTGGAGGCGGCGTGGCGTCCGCTCGGGCTCCGACTCCGGCTCCGACTCTGGCTCTCGCTCTCGCTTCTAGCCCGCGTGCCTGCGCAGTCCCCTCCCCGAGAACCATCCCCTTGCCCTGCCCAGCGTCAGGGGTGCGCGGCCGCCGAGAGACCCCGGAGGCGTAGCCGGCTGCGGAGGAGAAGAGGTGGGAGCGCGAGCTGGGAGCAGCGTCTCGGAGGCGCCGCAGGTGAGGGGGCGGGGCGGTCCCGCGGTCCCTGCATCCGGAGCCCCTGGGGACCCCGAGAGCCTCAGGATCCGTCCCGGCCCCGGGGCCACCCCAGGACTCCCTCTCAGCTCTTCCCCTGGAGCCCCTACCCCCCGAGACCCCCTCAGGATCCGCCCTGCCCTTCCAGGCCCGCGAACCCCGAAACTCCAAGATTTTCTCTGGACTCCGAGACCCCTGAGGACCCCGGCCGCTAGTGGGCCCTGAGAACTGTTGGTTCCGGAAACTCTCGAGGTTCCCTTGGGACTTGCTTCTAGCAGCCTCCTCAGAAGCCCCCACGCCCGGGGCATCTTCCTGGGGGGAGCCGTGGTTCCCAGTGTCCTTAGCCCCGCGAGACCCCGGGCCCCCGTGCCGCCCACCCTGAGGCTCCCTCTCCGACCTGATCTCAGGGCTAGGTTTCTCCAACTTGAGGTCCCTGGACCTGCGGGGCGTGGGTGGAAGTGTTCCCAGGGCTGGTGATAACTTAAGACGGTAACAGCGCGCTCGACGACCACCTCCTAAGCTGTGGTCCCCGCGCCTGCAGGTGCAGGGCCGGGTTTAACTTTTAATGTTCTGCTGAGACTCTGGTGGCTCCACAGGACAGTCTGTAGAGCAGGAGACCTGAGGTGGCCGAGGGCGGCCGAACCGGGGAGGGAGCGAGTTAGGGCACATGGGGACGCTTTTAGGTTGTCTCCTCCTTAATTTTTTCATTCAAGGAACTAACTTTTTTTTTTTCTGAATGCCTGATAGGCTCCAGGAATTGACACTGGAAATAGAGATGACACGGTCCCTGCTGTCAGGGCCTAGGGACCTGGGGCATAAGACAAGTAGGTCGTTTTTATCTGGAGGAAGCTGTGTCGTCGCTGGCAGGGAACCCATCTGGGTGGGCGTGGGATTCTGGGAAGGGGTGGGATTCTGGGGAAGGGGTGGGTGTTAAGGAGGGCGTCTTAGGAGTCGTGGGGAGGAGATGCTAAGCAGCAGGTGAGCTGATTCTTGAAGGTTGATCTAGAGGAGAAGGTTGCCAGGGTCATTCCAGGCAGAGTTCCAGGGGACAGCCAGTATGTCAAAAGGCAGAGAGGCTGCCACGGCACACAGTGTTGGAAGGCGGGAGGTGTGGCTGGAGCGCACCTAATGAAGGTGGCGTGAGAGTGAATGCTAACTGCGGAGAACCCAGCTTTGCTCCCGGAGGCCCACCGGAGGCCCACCGTGCCCTTGGGCCTTTCTTGAACGACTGCACCTGCCATTGTCCTGAGAAATGATCCAGCTGAGCTGAAGGAAGGTGGGAGGTGGTTAGGGGGAGAAGTGAGGGAAGTGTCTCGCTAGAGACCTGGTATGGGAGAAGCTGGGACTTTTGCAGAGTACTGGGTTTGAGGTGGGAGTGACAAGAAAGAGGGTGTGATTCTGAGAGCCAGTCAGGACCAAAGCATGCACAGTTTAAGCTGAGTGGAGGGTTTGGTCCTTCAAGGGAGTGGGTGGCCATTGAAGGGCTTTGGGAGGAGAGGGGCGGGAGTTGGTGTGTTTTTGAACCATCCATGTGGCTGTGATGGGGAGACTTTTTTGGAGGAAGCAAGACCCTATGAGAGATGGGGACGACCTGGACCAAGGCGGTGGTCGTGGGGGACTGTGGCTTTCTGGAACGGGGCTAAGCTTCTGAAAGCCCAGGCCCAGAAGACTGGTTCCCGCTCTTTCCTGTCTGAGCCTGGGGTCTGAACTTAAGTGAGGTTTTTGTCCTATTACCATAGGGTCTGTGGTTGCCTTAGTGCTTCATGGTGACGGTGTGTGTGTGCTTCACCATAGTCTAATGACCACACAGGACGCAGTGGGGCAGGGTGGGGAGAGGCTGAGTCTCAGAGGTGGGCCAGGACCATGCTGGGCTAGGGGTCCTGAAGAGAACCTGTGTGTGGAAAAAACACCCAACGTGCTTTTTCTATTCTCTCACTCAACGACAATCAACAGAGATGTCTTCTGTGACCAAATGTGGGGAGAGGTTTCTCCCTGCCACCAGGCGGGCTATCATTTGTGCAAGAGACGCCAACTGGGTATCTTCCAATTCAGTTCTCACACTGTCTACCTGGAGATAGCATCAAATCTCACAAGTTGAGGGCTCAGTCCCCCAAGACTGCCCTCCACCCCTTCGGACACCAGTCACAAGCCTGAGCCTCTGGAACTTCTGATCCATCAGCTTCAAGTTGGGGTTCCCATGACCCTTCCTTAGGTTTGATTAATTTGCCAGTCGCGGTGGCTCATGCCTGTAATCCTAGCACTTTGGTAGGCCGAGGAGGGTAGATCACCTGAGGTCAGGAGTTCTAGACCAGCCTGGCCAACATGGCAGAACCCCGTCTCTACTAAAAATACAAAAAATTAGCTGGGCATGGTGGTGTGCACCTGTAATCCCAGCTACTCAGGAGGCTGAGGCACGAGAATCCCTTGAACCCGGAAGGGTGAGGTTGCAATGAGCTGAGATTGTGACACTGCATTCCAGCCTGGGAGACAGAGCAAGACTGTCTCAAAATTGCTATGGAACAGCTCACAGAACTCAGGGAAACACTCAGATTTACTGCTTTGTTATAAAAGATATTGCAAAGGACACAGATGAGAAGATGCATAGGGTGAGGCGTGGGGGATGCTGTGCAGAGCTTCTGTGCCCTCCCCGGGGTGTACCATCCTCCAGAAACTTCCGCATGTTTGTATTTATCTCTCAGGAAGCTCTCAGAACCCTGGGCCTTTTATGGAGACTTCTTAAGCATGTAGCCATGCTTAATGAAACCATTGGCTTTTGGTGATCAACATTATCTTTAGCCCTTTCTTCCCCAGGTTAGTGGGTGGGGCTGAAAGTTTCAAGGATCTAATCCTGCCTTGGTCTTTCTGGTGATAAGCCCCCTTCTGAAGCTGCCCAGGGCCTATCTGCGTCAATCAGCTCATAAGCATATAAAATGACAGCACTTTGGAGATTCCAAGGATTCTAGGAGTAGTAAGACAGGAAACAGGATGAAGACCAAATAGAGATTTCAACAAAATGCAAAGCTGTTGGAGGGGAGACAAATTCAGATGTGTCAGAAATTTCCCTCTGGTGACTATGTGGGACTAGAGGGGCTGGAACTGAAAGCAGGTGCCTTTCAGTGTCAGACACGACGTCATGAGGGTTTTTTTTTGTTTGTTTGTTTTTTGTTGTTTTTTTTTTTTTTTTGAGATGGAGTTTTGCTCTTGTTGCCAGGGCTGGAGTGCAATGGTGCGATCTCGGCTCACTGCAACCTCTGCCTTCCAGATTCAAGCGATTCTCCTGCCTCAGCCTCCCAAGTAGCTGGGATTACAGGCACCTGCCACCTTGCCCAGCTACTTTTTGTATTTTTAGTAGAGACGGGGTTTCACTATGTTGGCCAGGATGGTCTTAAACTCCTGACCTCAGGTGATCCATTCGCCTCGGCCTCCCAAAGTGCTGGGATTACAGGTGTGAGCCACCGCTCCCAGCCAGGTTGTGAGGGCTTTAAGACTGTGGCAGATGGTATGGATTAAACAGATTTAGGAAGAAAAATCTACAGGACTTGTTTGTTGAAGTCTGGACTTAGGTGAGGGAGAGACTCAGGGATAACTGCACAGTGGAACTTCTGTGGTAACCAAAATGTAATGACTGCTGTCCAGTACACACTGGCCGCTTGTGGCTGCCGAACACTGAAAATATGACTAATGTGACACTGCTGTTTAATTTTATTAATTAGCTTTAATTTTAATTAAATCTAGGAAGGATTCCCCATCACACATTTAGGGTGTAGTAGGAAGCACACTGTTCCGGGCTTTGTTCTTTTATTCCATTTAATGCTTCCAGCAACCTTAGGAGGTATAAGATATTCTTTCCTTTGTAGAAAAAGTAAATAGGCTCAGGAATGAGTCCTTGCCCAGGTAGTAAGGAGTTCAGCCAGTACTGATTTGTTGGCCAGGCTCTTGCTCCTATATCCTACCTCCTTCCCCTAAGGAGCCCACAACATCCGCTTGTCAGGAAAATGCCGTCCTCTTGAGTTGGTGGCATTGTTCCTCTATGTGGCCCTCCTTATCTCTTCCCACCCCCCCCAAGCTAACATGGACAGTTGAGTGATAAGCACACTGTGCAGAGGCTGGTCTTTTTCCTGGAGCTGCTCTGCCTGCCGCCTCTTCTGTCTGCCTAATGGCAACTCTTTTAACATTTCCGGGGAAGGAGAAACTGTAGAAAACTAAACTGTATGCCTTATTTGTAATGATTTGGTGGTAAAGAGGTAGAAATGAGTGCCTTAAAGTGTTGGGGTCACAGTGGACCAGACAATGCCCAGGCCGGTGGGAAGGGTATGGGACATAAGCCAGGAGTTACTTTATAGCTTGTTCCCAGCCCCATGGGGGAAGTTGACAAAGTCACTGCTTCTCAGTCTCAATTTTCACTTCTGAAAAATTAGGGCATTTGGTTTCATGTAACCTTTAAGATCCTGCCCGCTCTGAAATTCTGTCATTTTACATTTTGTTGGAGGTTTACCTTCTAGAACACGTCTTACGTATCCTCTCGAGGTGGGGTAAAGGCAGGTGGGTCCACAAGCCCCTGGCCTCTGTCTTGGCGTGTTTTAACATTGGCTTGTTAAGTAACATGTTTATTTGAGTTAATGTGTCACATCTGGTGGACAAACTGTATGTAAAACGCTGAATGCTTTAGTGGATGGCAGAGTTCCCAGTAAAATATCAGGTATATTTGTTTGCCATTTCAAGCTGCACTGATGTTAGGAGGAAAGGCGCAAGAATATATAATACACAACTTGGGGCTGGCCTGTTAGAAGGGTTCAGTGTCGGCCTTGTCCAGGCTGTGGGCCATAGCAGTCGCCACCTCATCGGGTTATTGAGGTTAACTGAGATAGTGCGTGTAAAACGCTTAGCATTTTCCCTTGAATCTCTATTAAGGGCTGAAAAAGTTGCAGTAATTAATGTTGCTCTTTGAATTAATTTGTGACCAAATTAAACTAAATTTGAATTAGATTCTTTTTCTAGTGGTGGGTTTTGCTGTTTTCCTGGTTTGGGTGTATACGTCCAGGCAGCTCTGTTTGGTGGGACTGGTTTCAGGAATCCAATTAACTTATTTCCATCATTACAAAATAAGTCATTTTTCCCATTATAATTAAGTTCAACAGAATAAAAAGTAATTGGTTAAGTGGAGTGCGTTCAAATTAAGGGTTCGTATTTTCTGTAAATTGAAGAAAATAACTCATCCTGAAGATCCCTTATTATTAGTAATGGCTGAGATTAAGTTTTACCAGAACCATGATTACACTGAAATGTAGTTGTGGTGACTGCCTTGGAAGAGTGGTGCTGGCGTGAGGCGGTTGAGAGTAACAGACACTGTGCACTTTATTAAGCGCCTTTCAGATACGCGTCTCCCTTGAACGTCTGCAGCAGCCCAGTCAGTGGTGCACATGTTGGGATCCCCATTTGGGAGATGGGGAAACAGGTTTAGAGAGTTCTACCTGGCTGGGGAAAGGGTGGCTTTTCCTTGTCTCCAGATCCTGTGTTTTCTCCACCTTAGTCCTAATGCTGCTTCAGGTGGGGGTGTTGTGGTTTCAAGGCTAAGCCTCTCCTTTGTAGTTCCAGAAGCTTAATTTTTTGCCCATTTGTGCCTTGTTTCCAGTTCAGGTGACCCTAGTCATGCTAATCAAACTCACCAGAAACCTATCAGCTAGATCGCAGATGATTCATTTGTGGTTAGAAATATGACTGTCACATGTGCTTGAAGACTGTTGCTCAGTGATTTTTTTGTTTTTGTTTTTGAGATGGAGTCTTGCTCTGTCGCCCAGTGTGGAGTGCAGTGGCATGATCTCAGCTCACTGCAACCTCTGCCTCCCAGGTTCAAGCGATTCTCCTGTCTTAGCCTCCAGAGTAGCTGGGATTACAGGTGCGCACCACCACACCTGGCTCATTTTTGTATTTTTGTATTTTTATTAGAGACACAGTTTCACCATGTTGGCCAGGCTGGTCTCGAACTCCTTACTTTAGGTGATCCGGCCACCTCGGCCTCCCAAAGTGCTGGGATTACAGGTGTGAGCCTCCACATCCAGCCTTGCTCAGTGATTTCTGCTGCCACACTCTTCTCCTCTCCCAAGCCTACGTGGGAACCTGATGGCTGTGAAAAAGGAAGTCTGTGGGAATCACATCTAGAATGAAGGGAGAGGAGGATATTAATGGCAGGGTCTGGCCGTTGAGCTTCCGTGGCATGCAGTCATCTGTCTTGCTGAGGGTCATGCTGGGAAGGGCTTGCTTGAAGGCTCCCAGTCTTCCAGAGCTGCCTTGGTGTAGTCAGAATGCAGTGGATAGATTCTGGCCTCCTTTAAGGACGTTCCAGTCCTTAAGATCCACTCTGGCTACACAGATTAAATTTAGTGTTTCCCAGCCTCTCGTCTCCGGTCAGTAGCACGTTAATAAATGGTTTCTCAGTGGGAGGCGCTGTTGGCACAGTGGCGGCAGTAATATTGGTACTAATAGCCTACTGTGTTGCCGGGCTTTGCTCTAAGGGCTCAACATAAAATCAACTCATTTGTAGTCACAGTGACCTTGTCTGACTTTCTTTGCAAATTCTGGGGTCATTTTATGATCACTGTGGATTGACTACAGGTGAGTTAAAGGTGAGCATTCCGAAACTGCCGAATAAACGTGACACCACTCACTCCTGTGTGAGATGGATGTAGTTTGAGCTTATGTTTACTCTGAGTCCTTCTTGCTTCATTGTAATCAGATGCTGCTTGGACACCCTTATCTCCCTGCTTTTTGAAACTGCTCAAAGCCCTTGTGATCATCTATTTATAGAAAGAAATTAAGAAAGTCGGACACAGTGGCTCACACCTGTAATCCCAGCACTTTGGGAGGCCGAGGCAGGTGGATCGCTTGAGGTCAGGAGTTCGAGACCAGTCTCTGACCAATGTGGTGAAACCTGTCTCTACTGAAAAACCACAAACTTATCTGGGTGTAGTGGCGTGTGCCTGTGATCCCAGCTACTTGGAAGGTTGAGGCAGGAGAATTGCTTGAACCCGGGAGGCGGAGGTTGCAGTGAGCCGAGATTGTGCCATTGCACACTAGCCTAGGCAACAAGAGAGAAACTCTGTCTCAAAACACACAAAAAAGAGGTTTTCTTAAAGGATACTTTTGAGGATCCCACAATCTTGACACTTCCAATTGATGGTTTGTGCTTGTTAAGTGAAAATATAGCTTGTAATGGAAAGCGAGTAATTTGAAGTTTTTTTTGTTACGCTACTTTTAATCATTACAGTTCTTGACACACATTCCCCTCTCCCCAGAGAGCCTCGTGATGTTCGTTCATTCATCCATCTGCTCTGTTTTCCTTGGCACTCTGGACTTCTCCCTGTCCCACCAGGGTTTAGACAGCCACAGCCTATTTGCTAGCTCAGTGCCAGGCCCAGGTCCCGGCCCAGCAGATTCTTCTGCCAGGCTCACTGGAGTCACTTAACGCAGTTGTGGCCCAAGGCAGCCTTGCTCTTGTGTCGGAGGATGGTACCTCCGCTGCCCACCAAGTGGCAGGCCAGAGCTCTGCAGGGCAGAGTTCCTCCGGGACAGGCTCTGTGGTAAAGGATGTGTCAGACTTGTACTTGCTTCCCATTATCCCATTTGCCGATATCTCAGTGGCCAAAAAGTCACATGGCTAAGCCTGGAGTCTGTGAGGGGCTGTAGAAGGGTGTGGCTGCCAGCAGGCATGAGGGGGTGGGGCCTTAGCATCCTACCATGGTAGGGTTGTGAGGTACTTTGTTTTACTACCTGTAAATAACAAGTTCGATTTTGGTAGCTTATATTTTGCATTGAACTCCGTTTGATGAACGTTTACGTAGAGCTGGATGCCAGGGTTTGAAGAATAAGACAGTCTCTAGCTACTCTATGCTAGTTTATAAAATGCTAGTGATCTCAAGTTCTAAGCAGACAGCATCCTGGTAAGACTTTGGCTTTGGATTAAAAAAGACAGGAACTGCTTAGAAGAATCTCAGCTGGGGCCAGATTTTGCTTTCAGAAATGCTGATAGGTCCTTGAAAAAAAAAGAAGGGTTGCTATGATGACTTGGCTCTGGGCCTGCAAACCGTGGTGACGACACAGTCACTAAGGAAACCAGGAGACGCAGCGTCTGAAAGGCCTCCAAAGGGTTTTGTTACTGTTTTCTGGGATCTGATTGGCTTAGACGGTGTTTGGATG
The DNA here is from genome assembly GCF_028885625.2 of Pongo pygmaeus. Lineage (NCBI taxonomy): Eukaryota > Metazoa > Chordata > Mammalia > Primates > Hominidae > Pongo > Pongo pygmaeus. The sequence continues at coordinate 56,308,810 of NC_085931.1, forward strand.
GGAGCAGAACGCTGGAGCTTGCTGTCCTGCTGAAACTTCTAGGACCTGGTGCTGAGTGCTTTGGAGATCACCTTACTTGGATTTTGGTTTAAAAACAAGGGGAAGATTTAGGGTAATTTCAAGGTTATTGTGAGATTTGACTCCGATGTTTATGCTGCTGTAAAACAGGAAATGAGGTAATGTCTTTAAACATGTAGTGTTGATAATGAACTGTACATGTCTAAATATGGGCAACTGTGCAGTTCAGGTTGCAGAGTTACTGTGTTGAGTTTTTATATAATTGGGTACTTCCTGTGTTGGCTCCTTTGATCCTTAAAGGTATGCATCAGTATTAAAGTCTAGAGGCCCATCTGCCTATTGAGGTTGGACTCCGTGTGGTTGTATTTGAAATACTGTCAGAGGAGCCAGCACCAGACCTGTAGTTCAGGCTGAGAAAGAGGTTTTGAGCACTTAAGCCAGCCACAAACCACCCAGGAGTGCAAGCGTGGCCTGTTACGTAAGTGTTAGGGATAGTCATACCTCGTTCTTTTGAGAAACTTGGAAATCACTTAATTTCGGAGTTAAATATAGCCTGCAAAAGTTTAATTTGTTCATGCTGTTTTTGAAGATGTGTAAATGCAGTATTTAGGTTTTGAATTTGTAACCATAATCACGTATATGTGGAGAATTAAAAGCAATTGAACAGTAGTTGAAAGAACTAGAGGTAGATTCTGAAAGTTCTTTACTGTGGTAACAGTTTTGGGCATGTGGTTTTTTTACGTCACTGGTTGACCAGTGCGTGTTTAAAAAATGTTCTAAAATGTCGTGTACAGAAGGCTGAACTAAACAAGCCCTTCTCGTAGACAGGGAGGAGTAACTATTTGGAAGTGATGTGGATTATTTTGGGGGTCGGGAGTAGGGGGCACTTGAATTAGTCAGCTGATGAGCCCTCTTATCGTCCCCTTCCAAATAGGATTGAACAGGAGTGGCTCCTGAGTCCTGCCCCACAGCAGGAGGCCGGGAAGGGAAGTGTGCGGGCAGCCTCATCCACAGGCCAGAGCCTGAGCTGTTCCAGCTGCCAGAGCACTTTCATACGGAGGCCTGAGCTTTCAAAACTCGGCCCATTGGCAAGAATCCATGTTTTATAGTTGTTAAAACTGAGGATTGGTGAACAGTTAAATCAGTCATTGAAATCTTAGGGGTGGGGTCCAGAGTTGCTTATATTATTAATAGATGGTGGAGGGATTACATTATACAGCGGAGAAACTCAACATTTGTTACTTTCCTTAGAAAGTATCTAGTAGATTAAAAAAGACAAAAGATTAGTTTGATGACTGATGTTAACTCCTCAATGGGAAGAAGGATCAGTGTTAGGGCCAAGCCCCAGCCCAGACTCTGCCAGTCTTTCTCTGGGGCAGGTTACAGGCATCTGTGAACCTCGTTTTCTTTGCCTGTGGACTGTGATTTCTTAGCATTTGGGGTAAGGTCGCAGACATGTTTGGGAGCTGATGGAAGCTGTGAGCTCTCTCTAGGAAAACCTATGCATGGACTTAGGTAGTTGTGTACATTTTCAGAGGATAACCGGGATCCCGTTTAGCTCTGCGATCTAATGATGCTTATGGACTGATTAAGGCTTGTTTCCTCACCCTGGAAAATTACTTTTGATGACCTGATTCTAGTGGTGGGCTGTGTGTGTGTGAGTGAAGATTACACATGTGAAAAAGTGATTTTTCAGCCAGTCGCCGTGGCTCATGCCTGTAATCCCAGCACTTTGGGAGGCCGAGGCAGGCGGATCACAAGGTCAAAGATCGAGACCATCCTGGCTAACATGGTGAATCCCGTCTCTACTAAAAATACAAAAATTAGCCGGATGTGGTGGCGCGGGCCTGTGCCACTGCACTCCAGCCTGGTGACAGAGCGAGACTCCATCTAAAAAAAAGTAATTTTTCTTTTTCTTTTCTTCCTTTCTTCTTCTTCTTCTTCTTTTTTTTTTTTTTTAAGACAGGGTCTCACTCTGCGACCCAGGCTGGAGTGCAGTGGCACAATCGTGGTTCACTGCAGCCTCAACTTCCTGGGCTCAGGTGATTTTACCATTCAGCCTTCCAAGTAGCTGGGACTACGGACGAGCACCACCACATTGGCTAATTTTTGTAGAGATGGGGTTTCCCCATGATGTTGCCCAGGCTGGTCTCGAACTTCTGGGGGCTCAAGGGATCCTCCCGCCTCAGCCTCCCAAAGTGCTGGGATTACAGATGTGAGCCACCGTACTCTGCCAAAGTAATTTTCAGTCAGTGCTGGTTTGGATGTGGCAAAGCAAGCACTGACGTGTTCTGCTGACCACTTTTCTGGAAAGTGGTTTGGTGGTGTGTGCTAAGATATTTTACAGTGTTCATACTCTCTAACTCAGCAGTTCTTCTCAGAAATCTCTCCTAAATAAGTAATTTCACAGTATACAGGCTTTGTGCACCAAGTCGGTCGTCAGGGTGTTATACTAACATTCTGCATCAGACGTGTCGGGAAGAGACAATTCCATATATGTACATTACACTTAATTTATGAATAGTTTTTAATAACATAAAGGAGATGTATTTATTTTAATGCATGAAAAAGTAGGATATGCACTGTGTTCTCAAATTATGTCAACACTTTTGTTTGTTTGTTTGGTTGGTTATTTTTGAGACGGAGTCTTGCTCTGTTGCCCAGGCTGGAGTGCAGTGACGCGATCTCAGCTCACTGCAACCTCCACCTCCTGGGTTCAAGCGATTCTCCTGCCTCAGCCTCCCTTGTAAACATTTTTAAAAGAGTAGAGGGAATATATAAATGTTAACAGTTACTGCTCACAGGTCATAGGATTATAGGCGAAACCTTATTTTTTTGTATTTTTCCTGGCTTACAGTAGATATTATTTCTAGAATTGGGGGGAAATGCGATTTTGGAAAATTTTTATTTTTTATTTATTTTTTATTTTTGAAACAAGGTCTCACCCTGTTGCCCAGGCTGGAGTGGAGTGGTGTGATGTGGCCACGGCTCATTGCAGTCTCAACCTCCCAGGCTCAGGCAACCCTCCCACCTCAGCCTTCCTAGTAGATGGGACTACAGGCATGCACCACCATGCCTGGCAAATTTTTTTATTCTTTGTAGAGATAGGATCTTGCTGTATTGCCCAGGATGTTCTTGAACTCCTGAGCTCAAGCAGTCCACCTTGGCCTCCCAGAATGCTGGGATTACAGGCATGAGCCACCACGCCTGGTCTGATTTTGGAAAAATTAAAGAATATGGAGATAGCTTGGTGATAGAGACCCAGATGGTTTGGGATTTCTGTTTTTATATAAGGTAAGAATTGGCTTTTTACTTGGATGACTTCTTTAGACTGGATTTCAGTAAGGCCGAGGGGAGGACTGGTGCCTTGGAGCTGGTGCTGATGCTGAGAATGGCCATGCTCCAGCCCAGTGCTCTGCACCTTAGAGCACTCGTTGGCTTCCTCTGCAAAACCGCCTCTGGCTTCGCTTTGTTGTGCCGCTTGCTGTGTTTTGCTTCTGTGATAAGTCATCTGTGTTCATGTGCACTGGAAAGTCTTCTAGAGCAGTGTCCCAAGAGACAGCGAAAACCCCAGCTCGGAGCCCACAGAGCCCATCCTTCATCTGCTCCTGTGTGTGCGTTTTCCTCCTGTGCTGTCCCGTGTAGAACAGCGAGTCTGACTAGCCTGATGAGTCACAAGAGATGAGGAATGGTGGCTTAGGAAGCATTTTGGATGTACGTCACTTGCGTATGACATTTTTCAGATATTATAATTTAAATAAAGATTGAGGACTTTTGATTTTAATTCTAGCCTTAACTATCTTCCAGGATGCAAATAAAAACTTTTACCTGGGAGACAGAAGTCACTTCTGACTAATTTTTCTCTTTAGAATTCACAGATGGATTCAGTGGAAAAGACAACAAATAGAAGTGAACAAAAATCCAGGTAATTAAAGGCAACTATCCCTTCAAGCAGCTTCATTGACTTCATCTAGCGTCTGTTGTGAGTCTGCGCACTTGTTCTTTAGTACCTGCAAGGGTGAAAAGTGAAATAGAAACACTTGGGCATGAGGGAACCTCGAGGGCCATTTTCCACCTTTGGCTTCAATGTAAGGAATGTTCCAGAAGGCAGCTTTCTGCCCAGTCTCCAAACCAAGCAACATGTCATTAGAGGGGTCACGTCTAGAACTGGGAGTGTCAGGCTTCCTAAGAAAGAATTCTTTGACTACAGATGGACAGCAGCTTGTGTTTGCTGTAAAGTGAAGCGCCATAAAGAGGTACTTACTGTTGGGATTGGTGGGTGGCAGGAAACCAGCATTTGCCAGTAACTTTCTTATCCGTCACTGCAAGCAGGGGTCATTTTGTCATCATCGTTTGTATTCATAACCTGTGTGCAGCTTCAAAGGAATGAAAATTGCTGAGCTTTTGGTTCACAAATATATACCACTTAAACTGAGCTTAACACTGGGCAACTTAAAATGCATGAGACACAGCTGTCCCACGTCCTTTAAGGAATAAGGGTAGAACATGTGAAATAAATACACAAAGAAGGATACACAGGCCATCTCCCCACAGTGTAAGAGGGGTGTGTGTGTGTGTGTGTGTGTGTGTGTGTGTGTGTGTGTGTGTGTGTGTGTGTGTGTGTGTGTGTGTGTGTGTGTGTGTGTGTGTGTGTGTGTGTGTGTGTGTGTGTGTGTGTGTGTGTGTACAGCACAAGGCCTGAACTGGCAGAGAGTTCCAGACTTTGTGTTTGTAGTGTTTCTGCTTTGACTTTCATTGTCTCACTCCCTTGTTTTCAAGTAGAAAGTTTTTAAAAAGCCTCATCCGGAAACAGCCCCAGGAACTGCTCCTGGTTATCGGGACTGGCGTCAGCGCAGCAGTGGCCCCGGGAATCCCTGCGCTTTGTTCGTGGAGAAGCTGCATCGAGGCCGTCATCGAGGCTGCAGAGCAGCTGGAGGTGCTGCACCCTGGAGACGTCGCCGAGTTCCGGAGGAAAGTGACGAAGGACCGGGACCTGTTGGTTGTCGCCCATGATCTGATCCGGAAGATGTCACCTGTAAGTGTCAGACAAGTACCTCTGGTTTCTTGGGGACAGCTTGGTTCTGCACCAGGTTGGGTGAGTCTGTGAACCTAATGTTAAACTCTGCAGGCCTAACTTGTGTTCAGTGCTCAGCAGACTCAGGCTGATGAGCCAGAAATCCTTGAGTCCATTGGAGTGTCGTCTTTTAAAATTGAGGGGATGCCAGCCACACTGCAGCGCGGGATTCCTAAAGTAGCTCCTATTAAATGGAACCTGACTGTGTAAGATCGTCTCAGGGAGATCATCCAGCTGCACTCATATGAACTTTGTGATTGTATGTTCACTTAGTGAAGGGATATCCCTTAGGCGTGTTTGGTGTAAGCAGGCCAGCCATATTTCTTCAGATGACAGGTGCTTCCTAGAAAACATTTGAAGATGGGAGAAATTCCAGCTTCTTTGTCTGCTGCGGAGATGATCTAGATGATCTCCTTGAGAGGAGAAGCACTGATGATTCAGGAGCTATTCCTGAGCGAGGCCCTGGGGCCGATGGGTCTGGTGCAGGGGGAGGTGTGTGGCAGGCCGTTGTTGTCCCAGGTCAGCCATGGTGTGTGGCCATAAAGGCTGGGAAGCTGGACCCTGTGGCTGGGGCTCTTGGCAGTCGTTGTCTTCTTCTGTTCTTGTATTTACTGAAGAGGCACAGTCACCATCTCAGAGTCAGGACGGGAAGAGATGTTGGACGTTTGAACAGAGGAGATAGCAGGAAATAAAGTGAGCTCGTCACCAAGGAAAGTGGGAGAGTTGAGGTTGGCTGTGAAAGGAAACCTTAAACCACATGGCTTCGTGTGAGCACCTTTATAATCCCCACCTAGAGACCCGGGTGGGCAGCCCAAGGAGAACACAGTGGCCAGGCAGGGCCCCTCTTTGCTCGCTCTGCCACCCTCAACAGGCAGCTTCCGCCTGGTGCTCTGCGGGCAGCTGTAAATGATGTGTGTGCGCAGGGAGTGCGTGGCAGAGGGAAGTGCGGGGAGGGGAGGAAGTGGGGGGCTTCAAGGGCCACCACCGAAGTCACATACACCACTTCTGTTTCATCTCATTGGCCAGAGTTTTAGCTAGGGCTGCACCTAGCAGAGCTTGGGAAATGTTTTTAGTTAGGTGACTGCCACACGTGGGTGTTCTATTAATAAGGGACAACTCTCATCATAGGCCAGGGGTTGGAAATTTACAGCCTTGGGCCTGTTTTTGCAAATGAGGTTCTGACAGGCGGCCACACCCATTCATTTACGTATAGTATGTGGCTCCCTCATGCCTCCAGGCCAAGGCGAGTAGTTGCAACAGAGACTTTATGGCCCACAAGGCCTAAAATATTTCCTCTCTGAGGCGGGGCGCGGTGGCTCAGGCCTGTCATCCTGGCACTTTGGGAGGCCAAGGCAGGCGGATCACCTGAGGTCAGGAGTTTGAGACCAGCCTGGCCAATGTGATGAAACTCTGTCTCTACTAAAAATACAAAAATTAGCCGGGCGTGGTGGCGGGCACCTGTCATCCCAGCTACTCAGGAGGCTGAGGCAGGAGAATCGCTTGAACCCGGGAGGCAGAGGTGGCAATGAACCGAGATTGTGCCACTGCACTCTATCCTGGGCAACGAAAGTGGAACTCCATCTCAAAATATTTTCTCTCTGGCCCTTGTAGACAACATTTGCTCGCCCGTCACAGGAAGAAGGAGGGAGGAGTCGAAGGCAGGCCAGGGAAGGGTCCTGAAGTTGTCCTTCAGGTGAAGAGAGGCCATTTGTCTAGAATGAGAATTGTTTGTCTTGAAAACAAGTAGTTGAGCATCATTCAACTCTTCTGTTCACTTTTGCGTGTTTTTGAAAACCTCCATCAGGAAGCGTTGAGGTGAGGCCGTTGACACAGCTGTGTTGAGAGTTGGAGAACAGGCACGGGGGAAGCTGAGAGTTGGTTGCATCAGGAATTCCAGCAACACCAAAGAAGGGCGAGGGGCTTGCAGGTGTATCTGGGGGAGTTGTAGTGATCCATTGTAAACTCTAAGCTGCTTGATGGAAGAAGGCAGGACAGCAGGGCAGCGAGTGACTGGTCGGTGGTAGTGGGGTCAGTAGCTCACGGGCCTCAATGGGCTTGAAGTTTCCCTGGGAGCCAGGGTGCTACAGAGGTGGCCAGATGGGAGGGAGTGGTTGGACAGGGGAAGCTGGCCCAGAGGTTCTGGAAAGGATCGAGGTCTTGGTAATGATGAGGCCTTGGGGGCTGTATGTGTGGATGGCTGAGATGGACCATGAGTATTGGAGGAGAGTGATGGGTGGAATTGAGAGGCCATGATCCCAGGGAGAATCATCCAAGTGGACATGAGAATCATCCCAAATTATGATGGCACAGCTGGAGAGACTCCAGGGAGCCTGGAGCCAAGCCCTCACCTTCATCGGTGCAGGGAGTGCGGGGGAGCCCCCGGGAGGGGTCTCAGGGATGCATAAAGCCAGGTCTCAGGTCAGGGAGAAGGTGAGCATTCCCAGGAGAGGATGGAGATGTGGGGGTTGGCTGATGGCAGACCCCCTGGGAACAGTGGGAGGGTTTGGGGGGTGGGACAGTCAGAAGAGCTGTGGCAATGAGTGGGAACCTGTGAGTCTTGGTTTTCTTGTGCCGGCCAAGCAACACGAACAGGCACAGAGGGCGAGGGGAGGTGCCGAGGCAGAGGGTGACAATGAGGCTGGGAGCCGGGCAGAGGGGACCCTGTGTCCTCCCGAGCCCTCCCCCACCCCACCTCTCTGTCCCCTCCCAGCAAAGCTCTGCAGCATGGTTGCTGCATCTGCTGTCACCAGCCCTTCCTTTTTCTCTTGAAGCCATCCCAGCCAGGCTTTGGCTCTCAAGGCCCCTTGGAGGCAGCTTCTGTCAAGGCCACCGGTGAAGCACTGAGGCTGCCTTCGGAGGCCGGGCCTCAGTCCTGATCCTCTTGTGTCTCAGAGTATATGCGGCACTACGGGCCGGGTGTGCTGGCTCACGCCTGTAATCCCAGCACTTTGGGAGGCCAAGGTGGGCAGATCACTGGAGGGCAGGAGTTCATGATGAGTCTGGGCAACATAGCGAGACCTCGTCTCTAGAAAAAATTAAAAAATATTTAGGCCGGGTATAGTGGCTCACGCCTGTAATCCCAGAACTTTGGGAGGCTGAGGCAGGTGGATCACCTGAGGTCAGGAGTTTGAGACCAGCCTGGCCAACTGGTGAAACCCCACCTCTACTAAAAATACAAAAATTAGCTGGGTGTGGTGGTGCTCACCTGTAGTCCCAGCAACTTGGGAGGCTGAGGCAGGAGAATTGCTTGAACCAGGAGGGGAGGTTGCAGTGAGCCAAGATCACGCCACTGCATTCCATCCTGGGTGACGGAGCAAGACTCTGTCTCAAAAAAAAAAAAAATTAAAAAATTAACTAGGTGTTATGGTGTGCACCTATAGTCCCAGCTACTTGGGAGGCTAAGGTGGGAGGATCACTTGAGCCTGGGAGATCAAGGCTGCAGAGGGCCGTGATCGTGCCACTCACTGCACTCCAGCCTGGGTGACAGAGTGAGACTCTGTCTCAAAAAATAAAATAATAAAATGAAAAATGAAATAATATAAAATAAATTAAATTAAAAAATTTTTTAAAAAATATAATGAGTTGGGTGTGGTGGTGGCACCTGTAACCCTGGCTACTTGGGAGGCTTAGGTGGGAAGCTCGCTTGGGCCCAGGAGTTGGAGGCTGCAGTGAGCTATCCTGGCACCACTGTGCTCCAGCCTGGATGACAGAGCAAGGCCCTATCTCAAAAAAAGAAAAAAGAAACACTGCCTCCCACCTCATTGAAGGTGCCACGAAGACATGCTGTTTCATTACCACCGAGAAAGAGAAAACTGGGACTGTGCAGCGCTCAGGGAAAGCCAGAGTCTTCACTGTGGTCCTCAAGGCCTAGGTCATCTGCTTCTGCTGCCGACACTTCCCCTCACTCCTCTCCTGCGTCAGTGGCCTCTTGCTGACCTGGGACATACCTGAGCCATGACCGCAGTGCTGTGGCCCTTGCTCTTCCCTCTGCTTAGAACATTCTCCACGAGCCCTCACCTCCTCGGGCCCCTGTTCAGATGCCCTCTTCTCAGAGAGGTTTGCCTAGTGTCTTGGTCCTGTCCACCCTCCCCTGACAGCGCCTGCCCCCGTCTCTGCCGTGCTTTCCCGTGGCAGCATCACCGGTGGCGTGCTACACGTGTGCATTGCCTGGCCCCCTGCTCTGGAGTTTCAGTGCACTCTGTGAAGCCAGATTTTCTTTGTTTTCAGCTGCTATATCTCTGGCACCCAGAACATGGGCCTGCTTAGCTGCTGAGTATTTGTTAAGAGCTGATGTTTTTGTAACTGTCATTCCACCTTTTTGTAGCGCACAGGCGACGCCAAGCCCAGCTTCTTCCAGGACTGCCTGATGGAGGTGTTTGACAACCTGGAGCAGCACATCCAGAGCCCTCTGGTGCTGCAGTCGATCCTCAGCCTGATGGACAGGGGCACCATGGTCCTGACCACCAACTATGACAACCTGCTGGAGATCTTTGGCCAGCAGCAGAACAAGCCCATGGAGTCTCTGGACTTGAAGGACAAGACCAAGGTATGGGCTGGGGGTGCGGGCAGCCTGCAGGTGTGGGGAGTTCTGTGCCCTGGGAGCTGCTTTCACTTTGTGGCAGTGAATTACTAATAAAGTAGCCAGGCGTGGTGGCGCCTGCCCGCAGTCCCAGCTACTGGGGAGGCCGAGGTGGGAGGATTGCTTGAGCCCAGGAGTTCCAGACTGAAATGAGCTATGATCATGCCACTTATTCCAGCCTGGGTGACAGAGTAAGACCCTTTCTCTTAAAAAAAAAAAAAGTAATAATGGAAGGTGGCACAGTGGCAACTTGGGAGGCTGAGGCAGGAGAGTAGCTTGAACTGGGAGGCAGAGGTTGCAGTGAGCTGAGATCACTGCACTCCAGCCTGGGCAAGAGAGTGAGACCCTGTCTCACACAACAAAGAAATACCTGAGACTGGGTAATATATAAAGAAAAGAGCTGTCATTGGCTCACGGTTCACAGCTGTCTAGGAAGCATAGCAGCATCTGCTTCCGGGGAGGCCTCAGGAAGTTTCCAATAGTGGCAGAAGGCAAAGTGGGAGCAGGCATGCCACATGGCAACAGAGAGAGTGGCAGGGGGGTGGTGCCACATGCTTTTAAATGACCAGATTTCTCAAGAAGTCACTATCACGAAGATGGCACGAAGCCACGAGGGATGATCCTGCCCCGTGATCCAAGCAGCTCCCGCCAGGCCCCACCTCCAGCACTGGGTATCACAATTCAACATGAGATTTGGGTGGGGACAAATGTCCAAACTATATCAGTTAGCGTATATTTACAGTTATAAATAACACTACAGGGTCCTCATACTTTTATGTCCTGTTTTCAAGATCAGTTCCTAGAAGAGTTTTACGGTCAAAAGGTATGAATATTTTGAAGACTGATGATGTAAATTACCAAATTGTTTTCCAGAAGGAGCACCAGTTACACTCCCGGTAGTGGCTGTGTGTGGGAGTATATCCATTTCCTGTATCTTGCCAACACATGGTGTTATGAAAAAACAAAATGAAATACACTTTGTCCATTTGATAGCTGAAAATTTTCAACATTGATTTCTTGTGTTACTAAAGGTCGAGCATAGTTTCATGTGACTCTTGATATTTCTTTTGTGACACACTTGTGACCTTTGTGTGTCTGCTTATGTTATTCATAACTAACACTGCTGCCTGTGTTGTCTGGGCTGCCTTGTGAGGGAAGGCCCTGGCCTTCTGTGTACAAAGAAACTGAATTACAGGCAGTGTACACAGGGGCAGGGCCGCCTGAGGGGAGCAGGCAGGGCCAAGGCACCCACTCCTGCCGGCAGTGCCATGGGGTAGACATCTGCTCTCTGCGTCTGAGCCACACGGTCCCCACTGCTGGGGCTTGCTGTTGGAAACAGCCAGCTGCATAAACAGAACCGCCAGCTGGCTCACCGCCCAGTGATGGCAGCAGGGCTGTTGGTGTTTGTCCATTCCACCTGCTGCTGTGCGGTCTCTGGGGTGAAGATGACTTGACAGTGACCCGATGGGCATCTTTATAAGGTCCTGTGTTCTGTATCTTTATAAGGTCCCGTGTTCTGTATCTTTATAAGGTCCCGTGTTCTGTGTCTTTGTAAGGTCCCGTGTTCTGTGTCTTTGTAAGGTCCCGTGTTCTGTGTCTTTATGAGGTCCCGTGTTCTGTGTCTTTATGAGGTCCCGTGTTCTGTGTCTTTATGGGGTCCCATGTTCTGTGTCTTTATGGGGTCCCGTGTTCTGTGTCTTTATGGGGTCCCGTGTTCTGTGTCTCTATGGGGTCCCGTGTTCTGTGTCATTATGAGGTCCCGTGTTCTGTGTCTTTATGAGGTCCTGTGTTCTGTATCTTGAACTGAAAGGAATGCACTTAGCCATTTGATGAATACTTTTCTCCACATACATATGTATATATTTTTTCTGGGTGTGTAGAAGTAATACAGAAATAGCAGTAATTAAAATATAACATATAACTTAGAAGTGAAAGTCCCCATAGCCCACCTAAAGTAATCACTTTTAACAGTTTGCTTTAATCTCAAGTGTTAAAGACATTTTCTGTGTAACTGTCTGTCTTTAAATAAGTCCTTTTTTTTCCCCCCCTGAGACGGGGGTCTCACTTTGTTGCCCAGGCTGGTCTCGAACTCCTGAACTCAAGTCTTGGCCTTGGCCTGAGTAGCTGGGATTATAGGCATGAGCCACCATGCCCAGCTAAAGAAGCTCTTTTGCTATCATGGGACCAGCATGACTGGCGCTAACAGCAGATCCTCTCTCAGGTTTTACAGGTGTGATTGTACCGTCGTAGGACGGGAATAACTAGGGCTCACAGCCGAGTTTCTCTTAGGTTTTGAAGGTGTAATTGTAAAGTGAAGCATCTCTCTGATTCTTTCCAGGATAGGTTTAAAAACTATGAATCCATTTGCAGTATTTTCTTCTCTGTTTGAAACAGTTTGAGGATGTGTTTCTTTTTCTTGGCTTGATGTTTGATAGGTCCTTGAGTGGGCAAGAGGGCACATCAAGTATGGCGTCCTCCACATTCACGGCCTCTACACAGACCCCTGCGGGATGGTGCTCGACCCATCGGGGTATAAAGACGTCACTCAAGACGCAGAAGTCATGGTACGGCCCGTCCTAATTAGCATCGGTGCGTCCTCTCAGGGATTACTGGTAGCCACTGGCCATTGGCAGCAGTTGAGTGGCTTCCCAGGCTCCAGGCATCCGTGCCCTTCAGGTCGGCCCTGCACACAGTTGCTGAGGGAGGGGCCACGTCTCTTGTCCTTGTCTGTGTCTCTGGGGTCCTGCATGGTGCCTCCATGTTGAGTAGGTGCTTGGCGAACATTTGTTGGAGGAAGGAATTCATGATTCCTTTAAAAGCATAGATCTGCCCTTACCCTCTCCAGGAGCCCTAGCCGTTTGGTGGTTCTCACCTGCCCAGGTATACAGTGAAACTCCTCAGCATGACATACAGGGCCCCGTGCAGTCTAGAATGTCGTCCTTGTTCTTCCAGGCTTTTTCTGGTCTGAAATTCTCTGCTCTCCTTCCTGTAGTTGTAAAGCTTCATTCTTGGCCTGGTATAGTGGCTCATGCCTGTAATCCTAGTGCTTTGGCAGGCCAAGGCAGGAGGATCGCTTGAGTCCAGGAGGGAGAGGCTACAGTGAGCTGGGATCGCACCACTGCACTGCAGCCTGGGCAACAGAGCGATACCTCATTTCTAAAAAAAAATAAATAAATAAAAGTAAATGAACTTCATTCTCTGTGAGGTTTTTTTTTTCTTCTTCTTAAATAGACAGGGTCTTGCTCTGTGGCCCAGGCTGAAGTGCAGTGGCATGATCAAAGCTCACTGCTTCCTTGAACTCCTGGGCCCAAGGATCCTCCTGCCTTAGTCTCCCGAGTAGCTGGGACTGCAGGTGTGCACCCCTACTCCCGGCTGTGAGGTCTTCTTGATGCCCTAGAATGAAGTGTGGAAAAGCTGTGCTTCTGTTAAGCACTGAGAAACTCGGTGTCTGTGGATTCACCCACGAGCACACAGCTAGGCGCCGTGTTCCTCAGTGCTCATCCCTGGGCCGGTGTCATGCCGTGACATGTGTCAGCAAATGAGTGACTGGGCAGATGCTTTTCAGTTGCATCATTAATACTGCTTGGTTATAAGAAATACCTGTGCTGAGATTGAGCCTGTCTGAGATGTTTGGTTAGCTGAATTGGTGATTCTCTCCTGCTTGCCTGAGTGACCCCATGCAATCTGCTTTCCCTGTACCCACCCGACCCCGTCAGTCATGGTCCCTGATCCCCTCCTCAGCTCTCCTGCCCTCATTCGCAGAAACACCCCTGCAAGAATTTCCACATATGACCCACTGAGGTCAACATTAATTTCAGGGTGTTTTATGTGCATAATTCTAAACTGAAAACATTTACTGTCCTCATTTTATGTTTTAATAATTTAAAATTATACCCAATTTGAGAAGATCTGAGTTGTGTGACTGCGCTGGTGAGTGTGCGGGGTGGGCGATGGGCTGGCCTTGCTGTAAGGGGCGTGTGCACTGCCACCTACTTCGGCCAAAGACCAGTTACCCTGGCTTAGGTGGGGACAGGCAGGCTCAGCCCAGCTTTGGTCTTTGCTGCCACAGGCTGCTGCTGTGGGGTGACCTGAGTGCCATGTCGGGAAAGGATACTGTCCTTCTAACTGTGCTCCTCAGTGTGGCCCCGGGAACGCCTGTCAGGGAGCAGTGATGTAAAAGCACACGCATGTGATTTGGTTAGTTGTAAGCTCTTGCTGTCTTTCAAATGAGCACTCAAGTTCTTCATTGGCCTTTTCTAGGAAGTCCTCCAGAACTTATACCGCACCAAGTCCTTTCTGTTTGTGGGCTGTGGAGAGACCCTTCGTGATCAGATATTCCAGGCCCTCTTTCTTTACTCAGTGCCGAATAAGGTGGATTTGGAGCACTACATGCTTGTGCTGAAGGAGAATGAAGACCATTTCTTTAAGCATCAGGCAGATATGCTTCTGCACGGAATCAAAGTTGTATCTTATGGGGACTGTTTTGACCATTTTCCAGGATATGTGCAAGACCTTGCCACTCAGATCTGCAAACAGCAAAGCCCAGGTATGGGATCTGGCTTCACTTTCCTTTTTCTTTCTTTCTTTCTTTTTCTCTCTTTTTTTTTTTTGAGATGGAGTTTCACTCTTGTTGCCCAGGCTGGAGTGCAGTGGCACCATCTTGGCTTACTTACCACAACCTCCGCCTCCCAAGTTCAAGGGATTCTCCTGCTTCAGCCTTCTGAGTAGCTGGAACTGCAGGCATGCGCCACCATGCCTGGCTAATTTTGTATTTTTAGTAGAGACGGGGTTTCACCATGTTGGTCAGGCTGGTCTCGAACTCCCGACCTCAGGTGATCCACCTGCCTCGGCCTCCTGAAGTGATGGGATTACAGGCGAGAGCCACCGCGCCCGGCCTGTCTTCACTTTTCAAGTACAAAACTCATAGGGCTCTTCCAGTTGTTTCTCTCTCTTTTTTTTTGATGTAATTCACATACCCATAAAATTCACCAATCTTCCAGTTATTATTTTTTAAAACTGCCTCTGTAATTTAAAATTAGAAGATTGGAGTAATTGGTGTCCTAGTGACAGTCTGTAACTAGAACTTGAACTTTAGGCTGGGCGCCGTGGCTCACGCCTGTCATCCCAGTTTTTTGGGAGGCCAAGGCAGGAGGATTGCTTGAGCCCAGGAGTTTAAGATCAGCCTGGGCAACATAGGGAGACCTGGTCTCTACAAAAATGTTTTAAAAAATTAGCTGGGTTTGGACTGGGCGTGATGGCTCATCCCTGTAATCCCAGCACTTTGGGAGGCCGAGGCGGGCGGATCACGAGGTCAGGAGATGGAGACCATCCTGGCTAACACGGTGAAACCCCGTCTCTACTAAAAATACAAAAAATTAGCTGGGCGTGGTGGCGGGCACCTGTAGTCCCAGCTACTCGGGAGGCTGAGGCAGGAGAATGGCATGAACCCGGGAGGCAGAGCTTGCAGTGAGCTGAGATCGCACCACTGCACTCCAGCCTGGGTGACAGAGCAAGACTCTGTTTCCAAAAAAAAAAAAAAAAAAAAGCTGGGTTTGGTGGTGGACATCTGTGATCCCAGCTACTCTGGAGGCTCAGGTGGGGGGATCGCTTGAGCCCAGGAGTTAGAGACTGCAGTGAGCTGTGATCAGGCCACTGTATTCCAGCCTGGACGTCGGAGGAAGACCCTGTCTCTAAAAATAAAAAATAAAGTAACTTTGAAGTTTACAGCTGTGCAAACATGTATAGCTGGACACATTTATTCCTGTTTCAGGTTTCCTTAACCAAGAAAGAAAACTACCAGGCTAGCTTTATCAGTTGTGATACTTAACACTTGAAAGACACAGATATCTCATATTTGTGTCCTGTCACTGCAGTTGAAAAGTTACAACTTCACAAGCACAGAATGATTTCATGAACACTTTACTTCTTTTTTCACGTAATGTATTTTCCCTGTTGTGAATGCAACACCTCTTTTAAGTAGTGCTCCTTGGCCCTTTTGAGAAATTGCTCATCTATCAGGAATGACCAGGGCGAGTGAGAAATTCTTCAACTTGGTCATGTTGAGATAAGGGAATTAATAGCTGGGAGTCTGGCATCATAAAACATGGATGATGGCAAGCTTGGAAAGGCCTGTGCTGGCTCGTTTAATTGTAACAGGAAACCCACGCACACTCACCACACACTGGAACGAGGTTAGCCACCGAGGCAGGTATATGTGACCAGCTGTGAACTTGGAGACTAGAGAATGCAGAGATAATCCAATCGCTAAGGTTTTTGTTGTTTTTTTAACCACTATCATTTCTTTTCAGAATTGCTAATAATTAGCAAAATGGACCAAGGTAAGTTCCATTTCCATAAATAAAAGTATAATTAGGGCAACAGCTTCTTATTCAGGGCAGAAGAAAAGAGCTCCTGCTTGCCGTGTGTCACCCTCCACTCAGAGTTCCATATTCTTACCTTACTTGGTTTTCCAGTGGCAGCATGCAGTGCTAGTAAGTAGATGATTTCATAGATGAGAAGAGCTGAGCTGGCACAGGCACATAACGTGCCCAGACATTTTGAAGCTGGGATTGGGATCCTGGCCTGACTGCAGAGCAAAATACACCATTTGGTGCATCCTGGCACCGGCCCACATGTGTGGGGCTCTGCAGAGAGGCAGCGGGCTTTCCTCATCTCTGCCCCCATCCGCCGCTTCTCATTCCACCCCCACACTCCCTGGAAGAACAGGACCCAGAGTAATCCTGCATGTGCTCGGGCTCCTAGAGTGGGGCTGAGTAGCTTTCTGTCCCACTGAGCCTCCCTTTCCAGGTTGGGGCAGGCAAGTGGATTCGACAGGCTGCCGGAAGACTGCAAGGTCATTGGGAGTTTTAATCTGTGACTGTGTCATGAAGGACATTTGTACTTTAATTCATGGAGTGCCACTCCTGATGGGAGAGGAGGCCCATGACAGTGACAGTCATGCTAGCGATCGCGGACACCACACCATGCTCCCTTTGCCAGCTGGCTCCTTCAGCGAGCCCTCGCGCCAGGCCTGGGAGGCAGACGTGATGGCAGCGAGGAGCGCAGGAGTCCACAGCCCGCGCGGGCTGAGCTGCCCAGAAGCCTGTTCCCAGTCACTGCCGTTCCTAGTCACTGCCTCAGGGTGGCCTGAGGAGGACTAGCTCTTGGCGTCTCGGCTCCACTGACTGCTTTTCTTTCTCCTTCAGATGCTGATCGCGTGGACAGCACCACATTATTGGGTAAAGCAGATCTTTCTTCTTGCCAGCCTGTTTTTTGCCTACACATTCCATTGTCTTCTGTCACTAATTGTAGAATCATAAACATTTGTTTTTCACCTTAAATAATTAGCTTGTATTAAAACAGCCCCACTGAAGATGATAAATAGCCATGCCTTAGCATGGTCCCTGCCACACCGAGAGACTAAAAGCCATCCCTTTGACGAGGAAGCACAGCCGAATCACACGTGGGCCAGCTGGCACCTGAGAATAATTTCTTACCCTAGAACCAAGAGTGACGGGACTTGGAACAGGTTCTATTTGTGTGATACCATGTGGTGCCAGATGCAGTGCCTTAGAATGACCCAGCTCTTCCGAAATGTTCGTTGCATGGGTCTGAGCTTGCACACAGAAGAAGCTTTCTATTTAATACTTGTTTTGAAATGTGAACGCTCTTCTTGCTGGGCTCAATTCTGCCTGTTTATAAATTTAACAAGACTCGGTGGCCATGAGCGTCCTCCTGTGTGTGAACTGGGCACCAGGTGCCTCCCCTTGCCGAATCATTTGGGTAAAAGGGACTCTGGTGAGTGGCGCGGAGGCCTCTGTGCGCAGCCCTGTTTTCCCTGGCTGTTTGGCCTAGTGCGTTCACAGATGAGAAAACGCGCATCAACGTGGGAGCTGCTCACATCACATCCATGTTAGTGGTGCAGGAAGTACAAAACCACCGCAGTCAGCTTCCCGTTTCCACCTATTCCCATGCGAAAGGACATCTTTATTACAGTTGCTTTCTCACTGAGATGCGACTCCTGGGATAGAAGCCGTAGCGTGGTTGATGTCATCTGTAGTGGATGGCAGGGTCTGCTTGGCCAGTGCTTCAGTCAGGTCACATTATGAACTGTGCCTTGGCGAGTGGCTTCTGAATAAACAGGCTTCTTAATAAATTCTTCTCTTTCAGGTCATGCGTGCCAGGACTGTGCAAAGAGGAAGTTAGAAGAGAATGGAATTGAAGTTTCAAAAAAACTCAGACAGTCAGATGCTGGTATTGTGTTCTTTTTGTGGGGAGCTGCCTCAGGTCTCTCTTGTTGGCAGGCATCTTCAGGGACCGTGCTGCGCCTTAATGCCCCGGGCCCTACGGTGGGAGGACGGTGCATACATTCTGTCAGGGCCAGAGAGCACAGGAGGCTTAGCAGAGACCCTGGCCTCTCACCCCAACCCAATTCCAACTGCCCAGAGGTACTGGTACCTCTTTAGAAAAACGTTACGGAGAAAACATACACTAAGAGGGTGCAGCGGGCAGAAGGGTGCTCTCTACAAAAAGAAAAGTTAAAAAGATGAATAAAAAGTGCACAAGTTATGTCAGGTCAGCTCAGTGCATTTTTGCAAAGTGAATGCTCCCATCTAATCACACCCAGTTGAGGAAGCAGCATTGCCAGGACACCCCTTGTCACTCTCCAGCCTCCTCCAGTCTCCTCCAGCCCCCAAGGGTGACCACTAGCCTGATGCATGTCAGCTGAGTCTCTGGAGAAAAGCACTTTAAATCATTTGAGCTTTGTTGCCTCTGTTACAGACTAAGATTTATTTAAGTGATTGAACTATTTATCTAAACAGTGTATTTGAATAGGCCTCTCTGTTGACACTATGAAGGGTGATCTCGCGCGTTCGTGCCGGTCCCTCCCTCTCCTCCCCTTCTCCTCTCAGGTTTTGCATAGTGCTGTGTGTTATTTCTCATTCTTTAAATAACATACTTAGGCCAGACTTCCCAACATGAAGCCTGGGCTGGATGGGCCCCTGCTTGCGTATCCCACCCCCTAGCCCACTGGCTTCCCCGTTTTGTCGGTCTCCGTGATGACAGGACAGAAAGGAAATGAGACCCCCAGTCTGTCTGTAGGTTGACTGTAAAAGTTGGCAAACAAAAGCATTTACTTGATGAAAACAGCGTCAGTGTTCTTTCCTGCTTAGCCAGCTTGTGGCCGTGGCCGTGGGCCCAGTGCCACGGTGCCTGTGCCAGCTGTAGCATGTGTGTTGTGTCCGTGGGCCCAGTGCCATGTCGCCTGTGCCAGCTGCAGATGTGTCCTCAATGTCAGGGTCAAATGTGGCTTGTTCTTACATTCCATTTTCCCATTTTTTATTGTTTAATGTTGGGGCTTGAAGACATTTGTGTTACTTCTTATTTTTTGAGTTTTTAGGTTCTTCTTTCCCCTTTGTTTTCCAAAAACCGTTTCCCAATATTCTTAAATGTATGCATTCCCTCAGCTTTCAGAACTGAATAATAAATTTTTTTTAAAAAAAGTATGCATTCTCCTCATCCTGCCACCCCACATCTCCCAGGACACCTTCTCCTGGTCGGCTCCACTGGGGACTGCTGCCTCCTGAGCTTCCCTCCTTCTTTCTGAGATGGAGGCCCAGGTCTCCCTTGTTCTGGCCCCCCATCCGTCCTGCTAGTACCTCCTGAGGCTGCTTCTGCAGACCCCAGTGTGGGGTCACCTCCCGAGGGCCATGTGTCTGCAGGTGTCTGTGCCATCCTCACGCTCGCAGGAGTTTTGGCATGGGATTCTTGGTTGTGATTCCCCCGGACTCCACTGTCTGAAGACCAGGTTTCCTATGAAGAGGGTCTGATGGGAACCTGTTCCCAGTGATTTGAGGGTACCCGTTGCTTTTTTTCCTGGGAGTTTTTAGGATCCTCTTTTCCCTTGATTAGAAATTCAATGAGGATGTATTTAGGTGGGAAACTTTTTTTTACCTACCTTACTCACATGTTCTTTTTCCTCTTCCATTTCTCCAGTTCTGGAATGGTCTGTGATTCTCTTTATTTCTTCTTTCCATCTTCTCTGTTCTCCCTTTCTGGAAGTCATACTAGTTGGGATTGCCTGGATTGATTTCCACCGTCTTTTAAGTTTTCTCTGATGTCTTTTTTTTTTTATTTTTTGAGACAGAGTCTTGCTCTGTCGCCCAGGCTGGAGTGCAGTGGTGTGATCTCGGCTCACCGCAACCTCCGCCTCTTGGGTTCAAGCTATTTTCCTGCCTTAGCCTCCTGAGCAGCTGGGACTACAGGCGCACACCACCATGCCCGACTAATTTTGTATTTTTGGTAGAGATGGGGTTTCACTATGTTGGCCAGGCTGGTCTCAAACTCCTGACCTTGTGATCCACCCACTTTGGCTTCCCAAACTGCTGGGATTATAGGCGTGAGCCACTGCGCCCGGCCAAGCTCTTGTTTTCTTAGTTACCTTTTCTCAGAGCATCTGCTGCTGTAAGTCTGTGAGAACTCTGGAGACAGAAGTCAACCTGGTTATCTGACTCTACTACATTCCTGAAAACATTGGGAGAGAAGATTTTCATGTAATAGGAGTTTATATTTAGTACTTTATATAAGTAAACCAAAGTAAAACACTCTTAAATACCTATATAGCAGTCCACCCAAAATTTCTGAGAGCTATGAAGCATCCAGCTTATCAGTTACCTCTTCATTTAACATTTAAATCCTTCAGTGGGTATGCTGGAGCAGTATTATGTCCCTGTATGTTCCTTCAACACCACAGGGACCATGTGCAACAGTACATGTTATAAAGATTCTTAGTGAGTGCAAATTTAGTCAAGTAAAATAAGGCAGTTCTAAAAGGGCCACCTGCAGAGTGAATTATAGCACAAGCGAGGGCTGGCGGCAGGGGGTGGGGGCGCCCTAGCGTCCTGCCGTCCAGGGGCAGGGAAGATGAGAGTGAGCTGATGGTGGGGGTCCTCGTGGGAGAGCTGTGAGGGGCAGCTGTCACAGACTCGACATCCTCTCATTTAGTTTTATACAACTTTGGCTGGGCGTAGTGGTTCACGCCTGTATTACCAGCACTTTGGGAGGCTGAGGCAGGTGAATCACCTGAGGTCAGGAGTTCGAGACCAGCCTGGCTAACATGGCAAAACCGTCTCTACTAAAAATACAAAAATTAGCCGGGTGTGGTGGCGGGTGCCTGTAGTCCCAGCTACTCAGGAGGCTGAGGCAGGAGAATTGCTTGAACCCAGGAGGTGGAGGTTGCAATGAGCCGAGATTGCACCATTGTACTCCAGCCTGGGTGACAGAGCAAGACTCCGTTTCAAAAAAGATAATAATAATAGTTTTATACAACTTCAAGTGCGCTTGGGGGCACACACGTTTTAGAGAATTCGATTTTGATATTGTTTTGGATCAAACTGTTTGAAATCTTTTTGCAGATATTTGGATTGTGAGTTCAGCTAGTAGAACCATCACATAAGTAAAAACAAAACACAAAACTGGTGTTCTGTGAACTGTTTCCTCTGGGGTAGGCGGTTCTTTTCCACTACTTTCTTTCATGTTCATTGTTTTGTTTGCTGCATATCTGGGCTCCTCCAGTGCCTGCTGACAAGAACGAAGGCCCGGGCGATTATTCTCAATAGATTGGCTTTCTTCTGCTGTTGCTGCTGTTGTGTGTACATAGATTTTGTCCCCTGCGGCCTGCCTCTGACTGGTGTGCACATCCGGGGCAGGGCCTACTGCCTGGTAGACCTTGCCATATGGAGCATTGGGCAAGGGTTTTCTTCAATACCTGTGAGATCTGTGCTCCTAGACGCCATCACCTGCACCTGCAGCCCCGGCTCTCCCCACCCAGTCATGTCTCCTTAGGGCGAAGCTCCTGGCCTCTGTTGTATGGAAAGTCTTGGCCTGTCCTGCATGTGGGTGAGAGAAGCCAAGCCTGGGGATCCCAGAGGAATCGACAGGCTTATTCTTCTCCATACCTCCAACAGGCTCTCACTGTATGTTTGTTGAAATTGCCCCATCCTCAGTCCACTGAGAAATAAAAGAGCATCCATGTTCATGGATTGAGATTCCCACAGATCGTTGCAAATGTAATGTCATCACTTGCTTGACCCCCTGATAGTATTGATAATTACACAAGGTCATTTCCAGACAGTGGCTACTGTTTCCATTGTGGAGGGGTTTTCAAAATCTTCTGTACATAAGAACAATTGTAAAGCAGTTTCTGAAATAGAAATCTATTGCAAATAACTTCTTTTAGCTGGACTTTAACCCTTGGGCATTTCATTCTTTTATTTAAACAGATGATGCTGGAGGGTCTTGAAATCTTTAAAACCAGTAAAACCTGCAACTTGAAAACTAGCCTTCTGTAACCACGGTGCCCAAACGAAGAGGAATGTATGGAGAACTCCACGTGGATCTCTGATTGCGAAACCGTCACATACACCAAGAGAGCCACATGGGCATGTGGCCCTCAAGGCTGGGTGAGAGGGCTCCCCTGTGTGTTGAACTATGCAGGAGGTGACGCAGACACACTTCAGGTGGACTTTGCAAGGACTGATGGATAGCTACCTCAGGGGCCAGATCCGTGGGAAGGGGTGGACCTGGTGTTCCCGTTCCCATCTGACAGGCTCTCTTTTGTCAAGGTGGTATTTTTCGTAATAAAAGGGGAAGAGTAAAGACTGTCCAAGCAGCAGTAGTTGCCAAAGAGAAAATACGAAACAGACACTTTTTTTTTTTTTTTTTTGAGTCAGAGTCTCACTCTGTCATCCAGGACAGAGTGCAGTGGTGCGATCTCAGCTCACTGCAGCCTCCACCTCCTGGGCTCAAGTGATTCTCCTGCCTCAGCCTCCTGAGTAGCTGGGATTATAGGCGTCCACCACCATGCCCAGCTAATTTTATTTTTAGTAGAGTTGGAGTTTCACCATGTTGGCCAGGCTGGTCTCGAACTCTTGACCTCAGGTGATCCACCCACCTTGGCCTCCCAAAATGCTAGGATTACAGGCATGAGTCACTGGGCCCAGCAAAATAAACACATTTTATAATTGTATGTGGAAACATGTTACTATAGAAAGCATTTTAAAGGTACGTTTTAAAGGTATGTTTGTTCCACTGTTAAATAGTAAAGAATGAATCCGCTAGTGAAAATGTTTTTAGGGAGAACAGCTGGATCAAAAGGGCTTCTTTGGAACTAGGTTGTTTTAGTAACTTCTGTTCCAAAGAAACACAGGTCTGATATTGCTAAGAACTGAAATCGGAGGAGCTAGAGACCCTTTTCAGTTCAGGCCAGTGTTGTGCAGGACCACTGTGGGACTGACAACCGCGATAGCAGAAGTTTGAAAGACCAGGTTTCAAACATTATAAATTCCAGGCTTTGCAAATCTTTATTCTCTGGGGTGAGATCCAGTCTTTCTGTTATTGTCTCTGAAAATTCTCTTCCAGGCCCACATTAAGGGAGTTTGCAGAGAGTGAGGGAGGCAAAACTTGAAAAGGGCCTGCAACACTTTAAACCTTCTCAGGTTCACCCACATGAAACGGCTGTGCTGAGTGCGCTGCTGGTGCCCGGGGAGCTTCTCTGACTGTGACCGGCAGAGGCTTCTGTGGCGGTGCATGAGCGGCCCTACAGTGGAGGGTTCTCTTTGGAAACAAACAGCCCTGCTTGGTTTCAGTTTGAGGCCACTTATCGTCAGTGTGACATTTCTTGCCAAGCCCTGTGACACTCCCCATTGATGACTCCCATAGGTACAGAGAAAGTTAAGAACAGGAAACAGAAGGGTAGGATGCATAGGGAGGGAGAGAAGCCCTGAAAACTTTTTTTTTCTTTTTGAAGCATGGAAAACAAATCTTTTATGCCACTCCAGCCATAAATAAAATTTTAACTTCAACCCTGTGTGCTCAGTGTTTCTTTAATTATGCCAAGGCTTGCTAGAATGTTATTTAGTGAGAATTTTTAGCTTGAGTTGCCACCCAACTGTGAAATCAACTAAATGATTACTTGAACGTATTTAAATGTTTTAAAAAGCAAACATTATAAATTTTTCTTTAATATCATTTAGTAAGTGCAGTCAGGGAATATCTGAATCTGAGAGCTGGCCAGACACAGGGTATAGCAGAATTACAAGCATAGAGGATGCTGTGCAGTTGGATGTAAAGCTCATTACAGCCCATTTTTAAGAAAAGCTTTGTGTGCTCTGCTGGAGGACGCAGCCATGTTGCTGTACCACATAGAGGTATCTAATCGGTTCTGTTGTATACTCGTTGTAGAATGTAAAGTTTATTCCAATCCGATTGAGAGATTAGAGGCAACTCCAGCATAGTGCACTTGCTTGTGTGTAGTTTAGTCAGTGAGAAACATCACATCAGGAGGTAACAAAGTTGGCCCTGCTGTTTACTGCCTCAAGCTAGAATAGCTGTTACATTTTAAAATGGTTATATTTTAAGACAGGGCAGGTAGCTCAAACCTGTAATCCCAGCACTTTGGGAGGCTGAGGGGGGCGGATCACTTGAGGCCAGAAGTTTGAGACCAGCCTGGCCAACATGGTGAAACCCTGTCTCTACTAAAAATACAAAAATTAGCCTGGCGTGGTAGTGTGCGCCTGTAATCCCAGCTACTTGGGAGACTGAGGCAGGAGAATCACTTGAACCAAGGAGGCAGAGGTTGCAGTGAACCAAGATTGCAGCACTGCATTCCAGCCTGGGCAAGAGGGAATTCCATCTAAAAAAAATAAAAATAAAAATAAAATGGTTACATTTTAAATAGTTATACAAGTACCTGCTAAGAACCTCCTTACTATCTCGACAAAGCCTGAATATGTGCTGTGGCCCTTAAATTAGGTTACTGGGCACGCTCTGTTATATCAGAAATGACTGAACTTGGTGGGATCACTGACAGTCTATAAGTCAAAGTTATGAAAGAGAACAGCCAAGCGCGGTGGCTCACGCCTGTAATCCCAGCAATTTGAGAGGCTGAGACGTGTGGATCACTTAAGGCCAGGAGTTCGAGACCAGCCTGGCCAATGTAGTGAAACCCTGTCTCTACTAAAAATACAAAAATCAGCCGGGCACGGTGGCAGGTGCCTGTAGTCCCAGCTACCTGGGAGGCTGAGGCAGGAGAATCGCTTGAACCCAGGAGGAGGAGGTTGCAGTGAGCAGAGATCACACCACTGCACTGCAGCCTGGGCAACAGAACGAGACTCCGTGTCAGAAAAAGAAAAAGGACAAATAGAGTGGCTTCTGCTGTCTGCAGTTCATAGAGGTCAGCTATCTCACCATACTGAAGTCCCCTCCAGGAAGGAACCAAATCTTTTGAGATTTAATTTCTTCCTCACAGAGTGCATTCTGTTACTACATAAAACAGTGTTGTTAAAATGGATACATTTACTCAGGAGGCTACTCCTTGGTTAGCACTTGGGCCCAAAGCAGTCTGAAGTGGAAGCCCACCTCAGAATTTTCTCGTTCCTTTTTTTTTTTTGAGACAGTCTCTGTCACCCAGGCTGGAGTACAGTGGTGCAATTTCAGCTCACTGCAACCTCCACCTCCTGGGTTCAAGCGATTCTCCTGCTTCAGCCTCCCGAGTAGTTGGGATTACAGGTGCACCCCATCACACCTGGCTAATTTTTGTATTTTTAGTAGAGACAGGATTTCACCACATTGGCCAGGCTGGTCTCGAACTCCTGAGCTCAAGTGATCCACCCGCCTCAGCCTCCCGAAGTGCTGGGATTACCAGCGTGTGAGCTGCCGCTCCCGGCCTGTCTTGTTCCATTTTGAAGTGGAAATGAAGTGGTGAAAGTGCAGCTTTCTGCACATAACAACGTTTGTAAGTGGAGAAGTCAGTTGTCACTTGAGAAACTCTGGATTCTTCAATATTTCTGTAACAGAAATTCTATTTAGAAAAATTCAGATTGCATCGAAACAGACATAATTCAATTTCACCATTAAAATATTTTTGGCTTCTAAAATTCTACATTGGAGACATTTGAAATTAGAACATTTTTTATTGATATTTTCAATACTAACATAGTTTCTCTGAAACAATTTCCCAAAAGCCAGGTTCAACAGTTTATTAACAATCTTATAACTAGTATGTTTAAAAACCAAGAGAAGTTCCCTTCAAGATTACTTGGGTGCGAGGCAAGATCAGAGTGAAGATGAAGCCGAATTCAAAATTTTTCCAACCAGACTAGCTTATTTCAAAGTAGAAGTTAGAATTATAGTACAAAATTGTACCTTTTGTTTGTTTTTTAAAAACTCATTTAACACCTGCTCTCACTGAAAACTTTCCCTACTAGAATGGGGTCTGAACACTCAACTAAAGTGAGCCACAGCCTCTTTGGCTAGACCGACTAAGGTTTCTCTTAAAGGGTGCACCAGGCTGGTCCTGCTTGCTCCAGAAGTCTCCTGTGGAGGAGCTGTGTGAGTATTAGAGTGGAAACTGAACAGTGATCAGGTGACCGCTGCAGGACTGCCCCTAGTGGGACTCTCCGTGTCTCTTGCTTTCTTGGCCTTCAGTGTCTGGATACTGAGAAAGATCTAGGGTCAAAACTCGGCTGAACATGCAGTCATCGTACTAAAATGGAGAGAAGACAGTTAAAAGTTCCCCTAATTAGGGAAAAAGTATTATTAAAGTAAAATAAGAGCCATTAGTGAGTCTAGAATTGCATTCAAAAGGAATCTTCTTCAATCTAATAAGATATCTGCATTTGTATCGGTTGTGGGTTTTTTTTGGTATTATCTGGTATGAGAATTTCCATTACTCATGCATTGTATTTCCAGGTGGTCCCCTAACATTCTGTAGGCACAGGAAGGTAAATTTTTATCTTTGCTTAAAGGAAAATTCAGGAAGTAAATCCTAACTGTCCAAAACCAAATGACCTGAACTAGTGGCTCTACTCCATGAGTTCAGGTTAGTATTTTCAATGGCTTGAGAAAGGTGTGTTCACATTTTAGAAGTTACTATACAACTGGGAACTTCTAATGTATTTTTTTGTTTTGTCCTCTGATACTTTTGGAGGATAAATGGTTCCTTGCTCTACCACAGTGCATTTGTTTTTGCTTAAAACACTGAAACACTACAGAAATAAGAAGTATAATGTTAACAGTTCGTGTAAATTAACATGGACTATTATTTCACGAAACAAAACTATCCTACTTACTGTTCTGCAATTTTCCATTTGCTTTTTTCACTTAAAATATATCTTCAATCTCTATGTATTGTCTAGGAAAACACCAGTAGTTATTTTTAATCTTATTTGATTAAAAAATCATTTCAGCGTTAGACTCCATTTGGAAGTTTTAATTAGGAAAGCCCGGTGGCTGTCAGGGTACTAAGGGAAGCTGGCAGTGCGTACACTCCTCTCGCCTCTGATTTGTCTACCTCAGGATAGATGCCGATTAGCGCACCGGCTCTGGAATAGAACTTGGGTACACTCCTCCCCTCTGATTTATCTTTACCTAAGGATAGATGCCAATCAGCGTGTCGGCTCTGGAGTAGAATTTGGGTACACTCCCCTCTGATTTGTCTTTACCTCAGGATAGATGCCGATCAGCGCGTCGGCTCTGGAATAGAACTCTTCTTTTAGGGAGATGACTATCATCTGAAACTGGTCTTGAGTTTGCTCTTTGATGTAACTTGACACCTGGAAGAAATAAAAACACACATTTCACTAGGAAGGAAAGGCCTTGTCTGGGCTCTGGGGACAGTAATTCTGGCATGTCTCTGAGTCTGGTCAGTTTAGGTGACAAGGACTTATCCACCTTTCCAATAATTCAATAAATCCTCAACAACTGCAGAAATGGAAATAGATTCTAAAATGAGATAAACTTCATTAAACCTATGATCTAAAACTTTAAGAACATTTTAAAGAATAAAGCTCCAACTTAAGATACTGTGATGTGATAGGTAATCAGCCTTTATAACAAGAAAAAAACTACCACTCAAAAGTATTTTTTGAGGGTGAAAAAGGGCTGGTATTTAAACTTATAACCTCTAGACTGGGTGCAGTGGCTCACACCTGTAATCCCAGCACTTTGGGAGGCTGAGGCAGGCGGATCACCGGAGGTCAGGAGTTCAAAACCAGCCTGGCCAACATGGTGAATCCCGTCTCTACTAAAATTACAAAAAAAATTCGGCAGGCATGGTGGCAGGTGCCTGTAATCCCAGCTACTCGGGAGGTGGAGGTTGCAGTGAGCCGAGATTGTGCCACTGCACTCCAGGCTAGGCGACAGAGTGAGAGACTCCATCTAACAACAACAACAACAGCAAAAATCCAAAATAATTTCCATCTTCCTATTTTGCCAACTCAAAGCCTGAAAGGAAAAACAGGGCAATTATGTATGTATTCGTAATCCATAATCAAGTCATTTGGTTAGAGGTGAACTCTGATTCCTTAAGGAAGCTCAATTCCAAGGAAATGAGAAGTGCAAAATGGACTCAATAGAGATGAGTCTTGGTGAACAAACCACTCAGAACTTGGACAGTGATAAACCCCAAGAAGAGAAAAACTACCAACAGTCTAACAAAGGTAATGCCAACTCCTGGATTTCTCTGAGGGCCTACAATGGGTCTTCTCCATGTGCACCAAAGATCCTGTGGACACAAGCTCTGGAAGTAGGAATGGTAGCTTCCATTGAGGAATGAGTGGCCATGTTTTATGTGAGAAAGGAAAGAAACTGCTCTAAGAGGCTGAATTCATAGAAGGAACTTCCAGCATTAGAGGCAATGGTAGTAGCCACTATGACAGGGCTGAAAAAAGGTCTTGGGCCCATAATAGGAAAAGAAGGGGAGACAGGATGCGAAGATGCAGGGCATGCGTTTTTCCTGGAGAGTTACCTGTTGGGCACCCTGATCACAAGAGGGAGTGGAGGGTGCTTCATAGTTCATACTACATAACTGCTCATACTCAATTCAGCAACGGAGTGTCAGAAAGATACATCTCAAAAGGAATAATGCAATTAAGAGGTTTTAATACGTAGGATGGGTACTAATAGGAGTCTTAAGTAAGATCTAGTACCTGGAGATGCCACCAATGCAAACATCTAATTTTTCCTCAAACAAATACCTTCAATACAGCCAAGAAAAAGATAACCACCAAGATTTCCCCTCACAGAATGTGGGATATAAAGTGCCAAAATTCTCCTCCTAAGGGGAGATTTCTCCCAAATGAGTCCGCCATGGAGTCCAGTCATTTGATGCACGCTGGCTGGCGTTCAAGAGACAACTCAAGATGTTCTTCTGTTCCTGTTTCCTTTCCCAGCTGCCATGAAGTTTCTGGCAGAGACTTTTTGGGGGTATGGAGTTGATGTGATACTCTTGTGTATCCTGTGCCATGTTAAAAATGCAGGGCCTTCAAGAGATTTTCTCAGATGAATACAATTTGAGAAATGCTCAAAGACTACATTCACGCCATCAGAAGGTACCTCAGGTTGCAGCTACCCAGGCAATTCACGTGGGACTCAACAGAGTAAGAAATCAAGGAGGTCAGCTTCGGAGGTGCAGAACCTACTGGGCGGTACCCCGAGACTGAACACATCTCTCAGCCATGGGCTCCTTAACATCACTCACAAGACTAGGTTATAAACCAGAATGCCAATTTCTTTCTTTTTTTCTTTTTAAATTTCTTTATAATAGAGACAAGGTCTCACTATGTTGCTCAGGCTGGTCTCGAACTCCTGAGCTCAAGTGATCCTTCCGCCTTGGCCTCTCAAGTGTTGGAATTACAGGCATGAGCCACCGCGCCTGGCCCAGAATGCCAATTTATAAATAAATGATGAGAAATACATCTCTCAGCATGACCAGAGCAGCCACCCTGTAAGCAGCCATTAATGCAAAGCCTGGTCATTTCTAGAAGATGGATGGGCCTGGAATCAGAACCAGGAGAACCTAATTCACCCATCTCCAAGAATGAATGGCCCCAGTAGCAGAACCATGATACTGGGAACTCTGCAGGCCAGTGCTACCCTTCCCCTGGGCAGTGTCGGGCACTGCCAGGATTTGCCTCCATCCTTTGTTCATGTTCCATAGCAGACCCCACTCTCATGTCCAAAATTCAATCTAGTCACCGTCAAGATGTGTGGGCTGAGAGCCCAGCTCTTTTAGGTGGGCTCTGAGTATCTACCCACTGATCCTTGAGTACTGACCAAAATTTAACTCTTAAGTGTGAAACTGTTCCTTAGTTCTCTCATTCTCTCAAAGACTGAAAACAGGATCATGCTCAAGTACAGTAAATTATTGGATACATTTTGATAGAACTGGGAAGTAGGGCTGGTGTGGTGGCTGACGCCTGTAATCCCAGCACTTTGGGAGGTTGAAGTGGGTAGATCTCTTGAGCCCAAGAGTTCGAGACCAGCCTTGGCAACATGGTGAAACCCCATCTCTACCAAAAACACAAAAATTAGCCAGTCTTATAACCTGCTCTCAAATAAATAAATAGATTAAAATAAAAAAAAAACTGGGAAGGTAGGATTTTAAACTTTAATTCTTTTGGAATTTATTTAGAGATGGTATTCTTGGGGCCTGTTATTAGGGGTTCTCTAATTCCCAATATCTAGATTTGGTGAGAAGCCTGTTATGCCAGCAGTAACAATGTTGATCAAGTACAGTGATCCTCATTTGACCCCCATGTTGATTTCTCTCAACTCTGGAAGGTCCTCTAAGCCTTGAATGAAAACTACCCTGAATCAACTTGTTTTAGATATTTAGCTTAGATTTCAAAAGGACTGATTTTTTTTTTTTTTTTTTTTTTTTTTCCTGGAGTGCAGTGGCACGGTCTCGGCTCACTGCAATCTCTGTCTCTCAGGCTCAGGTGATCCTCCCACCTCAGCCTCTTGAGTAGCTGGGACCACAGATGTGTGCCAACATGCTCAGATAATTATTTTTTTTAATTTTTTATAGGGACAAGGTCTCCTTATGTTGCCCAGGCTGGTCTCAAACTCTTGGACTCAAGCAATCCACCCGCCTCGGCCTCCCAAAGTGCTGGGATTACAGGCATGAGCCACCAAGCCCAGCCTACAAGGATTGATTTTTTTTTCTTTTTTTTGAGACAGAGTCTCTGTCGCTCAGGCTGGAGTGTAGTGGCACAAACTCAGCTCACTGCAAACTCCACCTCCTGGGTTCAGCCAATTGTCATGCCTCAGCCTCCCAAGTAGCTGGGATTACAGGCACCCACCACCACGCCTAGCTAATTTTTGTATTTTTAGTAGAGATGAGGTTTCACCATGTTGACCAGGCTGGTCTCGAACTCCTGACCTCAAGTGATCCACCTGCCTCAGCCTCCCGAAGTGCTGGGATTACAGGCATGAGCCACGCGTGCCTGGCCAAGGACTGATTTTTTTTTTTTTTTTTTTTTTTTGAGACAGAGTCTCACTCTGTCGCTTAGGCTGGAGTGCAGTGGTGCAATCTCGGCTCACTGCAACCTTCACCTCCCGGGTTCAAGTGATTCTCCTGCCTCAGCCTCCCAAGTAGCTGGGATTACAGGCACACACCACCACACCCGGCTAATTTTTGTATTTTTAGTAGAGACAGGGATTCACCGTGTTGGTCAGGCTGGTCTCAAACTCCTGACCTTGTGATCTGCCTGCCTCGGCCTCCCAAAGTGCTGGGATTACAGGCGTGAGCCACCGCGCCTAGCCCAAGGACTGATTTTTAATGAGCATTTTCCATTGCTTGCCTCACATGATCCTTGAATTGTAGACAATCTATTGAAAATGAAAAGCAGAAACTTACTTTGCCTATGTTAGTATTGTCTAGGGCTGCATCCACTTC
This sequence comes from Pongo pygmaeus, assembly GCF_028885625.2. Classification (NCBI taxonomy): domain Eukaryota; kingdom Metazoa; phylum Chordata; class Mammalia; order Primates; family Hominidae; genus Pongo; species Pongo pygmaeus. Next base: position 56,340,217 of record NC_085931.1, read on the forward strand.
ATCTAAAACAAAGAATGGGGCAGGACGAAAACTAGAAAAAAATTACAATCAAGTAAGTTACAATTTTCTATTTGTTTTACAAAAGACTTGGAGGAAAAGATTAACAGTATTCAGAATAAATAAAACACATTCTTTTGGATATTTCTAAGTAATCGGTGACCTCTATGTTACTAAATCCAGTGCTCAGTTATCAGTCCACATGTATGTGACCTCTGCAAGGAGTATTTGGATTGGTCACTCCCTCCTCCTTGAAATACCGCTTTGTGACTTGTAAGGGGACACAGTCTACTTCCCCTCAGCCCCTGCTTTTTCTGAGTCTGCTGAGAACTCTTCATCTCTCCAACTTTGGATGGCAGCAGTGCCCTCAGGGCTCTGTGCTTATCTAATCAACTACCTTGGTGATTAAATCTGGCCTCAGGGTTTTAAATACCACCCAAATACTGATGGCTCCCGCCCTCTTACCAATAATTCTAACCTGTCTCCTGAGTTCTAACCTCAAATGTCCAACTACTTTCTCTACAATTCCATGTGGGTGTCTAATACATATCTCAAACTCTTCTCAAAGCAAACTTCTCCCCTGCCCTCCAAACACGTTCCCTCCTGTGGTCTTCTCCATCTCAGTTAATGGCAGCTCTTATTACTGTAGTTGATTAGGTCAAAACCCACAGAGCCATCCCCTTCACATCACTTCCTTCACACCCGTACCTGTCAGCAAATTCCGTCTGCACAACCATATCCTCTCACCTTGGCCCAATCACCATCGCCGTCTTTCACCTTGATTGTGACCAGTCTCCTAGCCCTATGCCTGCCACTGCTGCATACAGTCTATTCTCCATCCATGCTGGGCTCACTCTGGCCTCGGGGCCTTTTGCACTTGCTGTTGCTGATGTCTAAGAACATTCTTCCCTTAGCTGTCCACATGACCTGCTCCATTTATTCCTTCAAATCTTTGCTCAAATGTTACCTTCTCAAATAGACCTTCCCAGATGACTCTTCAATATTGCTAACCACTTCCCTGCCACTCACCATCTCCATTCCCTGCTTTTTTTCTCTATAGAACTTGTTACATTCTAATATTCTCCATATTGGATAATTTACCTTATACCTGGATAGTTTACTAATTTACCTTATTTATTATCTGAGTTCCCCAACTAAAATGAAGTATCTTCGAGGCAGGCATTTTGTTTTGTTCACAGCTGTCTCCCCAGTGCCTGCAACAGCACCTGATACACAGTAACTAGTAAATATCTGTTGACTAAATGGATGTGGGTGCCATCTGTCTGATTCTGCTCAGATGACTTGTTCAAAGCAGGCCTGCAGCTTTTATGGTTTTCTCTTTTCCTTTCCTGTGGCGGCCTATTCCTTTTCCTTCTAGAGACCAGTAAAAAGTTTTCAAACTCTTGTATGTTTTTGTTCCTGGTCATGGAAATAGAGAAACAGCAGTATCTATATTTTACTAATTGTATTATGCGTATTTTTTTGAGACATAGTTTTGTTCTTTCACCTAGGCTAGCGTGCAGTGGCGTCATCACGGTTTATTTGCAGCCTCGACCTCCTGGGCTCCAGCAATCCTCCCACCTCAGCCTTTGGGTAGCTGGGCCTACAGACATGTGTCACCACATCTGGCTAACTTTTTTCTATTTTCTGTAGACACGGGGTCTCACTATGTTGCCCAGGTTCAGCATCTGTACTTTAGATCTTCATCTAATGTTCTGAATGTTGAAAGAGGTTAATTGCCTTAATTGTAGATAACTTTTTGTTTCTTGATTTGTTTTACAAAGAAACAGTTCCACCACCATCAGTGGAAATAAGGAGATTAAATACTTTTATAGAAGAAATACTTCAACATTCTTTACTAAGTAGCAGCTCTCTGACTATTGACTAAGAAAATAATACACAAATTGGGATTTTTGTCAATCCTGATGTCACCTCTGGCCATTCCAAATATTTTTTCTTTTCTAAAATGGAATAGTAGTAGCTATTGATAATAACAGAAATTGAATAAAAATCTGTCACTAACTAGCTGGGCATGGTAGCACATGCCTGTGGTCCTGGCTACTCAGGTGACTCAGGCAGAAGGATCACTTGACCTGGGAGTTTGAGCCTAGCCTAGGCAACATAGTGAGACTCTGTCTCCAAAAAAAAAAAAAAAGCCCACTAAAAATCTAAGAATTCTGTCTTACATTTGCTGTGTAAAGTCTAAATTGTTGTAGGCCTAAAACATAATCTGAATTGTCTGACTGAAGAAGATAGTTTTGTATCCCATTTGCTACATATTAATAAAGACAATAGTTAATATATCTTCTGTAGGAAGGTCCCCTTGGCTTCTGCCCTGATATGAAAACTGAATAGCTTTTGTGACCTTACCTGTGCACGGCAAACAGGAGAGCCAAGGCTGCCACACACTTTTCTCCCCCTGACAAATTGTCCATTGGCATAAACCGTTTGCCTGGGGCCACACAGTTATAGCTAATTCCCTCCAAGTAAGGTTCTTCAGGGTTCTCTGGGCTAAGAAATGCCTGAAACACATGTTATTTATTTAGCAGTATCAGAAAAGCAACTGATAAAGTTCAACTTGGAGTTTAACTGCAAAATATTCTATTGGTTAGCTTTTCTTCAATTTTGATGGAAAACTACCAATGCCTATAAATAATGTATTTAGTTCTACATGTAATCACAGACAACAGGGTTGTCTGGGTAGGCGGTAGAGGGAAAACACTCTCCTAACATACCCAGGAATCAGCCCTTTCCACCAGACTGCCAGTCAAACCTCAGAGGCACATGCCACAGTCTTAAAAAACAGTCTTCATGCAGTTCACTCACCGATACATTCATCAAACATGTACTGAACACCTATTATGGGCCAGGTACTGTAGATAAACAGAGATGAATCTTGTTCTCAAAGAGTTAGGCATGGTGACTCATGCCTGTAATCCCAGCACTTTGGGAGGCTGAGGCAGGCAGATCACTTGAGGTCAGGAGTTTGAGACCAGTCTGGCCAACATGGTGAAACCCTGTCTCTACAAAAAATACAAAAATTAGCCAGGCTTGTTGGTATGCGCCTGTAATCCCAGCTACTTGGGAAGCTGAGACACTTGAACCCGGGAGGCGGAGGTTTCAGTGAGCCGAGATCGCACCACTGCATTCCAGCCTGGGCAACACAAGGAAACTTTCTCAAAAAAAAAGAAAGAAAGAAAAAAAAAAGAGTTAATGGGTTTTAGTCTTACTTTACTGAAAATAAGTTATTTTCAGTTGAAGTTCTAAATATCTGATCCAGGATCACCTTTTAGTCATAAAATGAGAAAACAAAAGCAGAGCAGGTACGTAAGTCTCAACCTACATCTTCATTTCACATTCAATTCCACAAGTATTTGCTATGGATACTGATAATGGAATGGGAGTGGTTCTCATTAAAAGGGTCATATCTGAATTTGAACCCTGCCTTTAGTTATTTTCCTCTCTTTTGTTACTCTGGTCAACTCCACAGATGAACCATCTTCCCAGGATCCTCTATTATTCCACATTTACCACAGAAACCAACAGTTCTATAAAATCAAATTAATACCAGACTACAGAATTTTGGAACTAAAAGAGAATTTGGAAACAAAATGATTTAGTCCATTTATTTTTCAGATGAAGAAACAGACCCAAAGAGGTTTTGACTTGTCCACACTGAACAGTGTGGAGTGAATGGGATCTACAATGCAGGTCATTAGATAACCACTCTTCATGAACTGACTTTGCCCCATGAGTGAGTTGCTCAAATAATGTGGCAGTGGTTATTTCTCAACAAACAAACAAACAAACAAACAAAAAACCACCACCAGTAACACAGAATTCTCACTAGTATTTGAGGATGAAAGATACATACTTGCGCGCTGTTGTTTCTGCAGAGCTTCTTGTAGATTTGATCAATTGAGATTGAGACATGCTCAAAACAGTGGGTGAAAAGATCGTATCTCCTTTTTTTCACTTGTTCGAACTCTTGCCTACACATTCTGGCTTCCTTTCTGCTGGCCTCAAAAGCTAAGAGAGAATCAATGTTCTTTATTTTAGAGACCACTGAGGAGGTTCTTTTACTTAGACTGTAAAGCATAAAATATTTTTAAAATTGGATTTGAGTTTGGATCTCTTGAGTAAAGGTACCTTCAAAATACCTAAACTATTATTAATTCCAAGAAAATAGCTCTTAGAATTCATAAGCCTCTTTTCTAGTAAGGCTAATTGCTAAATAATATTGACAAGTTCTGATAGGGTATGTATGTATGTATGTATGTATGTATTTATTTAGAGACGGAGTCTTGTTCTGTTGCTCAGGCTGGAGCTCAGTGGCGTGATCTCGGCTCACTGCAACCTCCACCTCCCAGGTTCAAGCGATTCTCCTGCCTCAGCCTACCGAGTAGCTGGGACTACAGGTGTGTGCCACCACACCCAACTAATTTTTGTATTTTTAGTAGACATGGGGTTTTACCATGTTGACCAGGCTGGTCTTGAACTCCTGACCTCAGGTGATCCGCCCACCTCAGCCTCCCAAAGTGCTGGGATTACAGGCGTGAGCTACTGTGCCTGGCCTGATAAGAGTATTTATTATGTCAATTTTGTTGGTATGAAAAAAATACATGTGTTTTAAAATCACCAATAAACCTGGTTTTAAATTAAAGCAAAACATTTCAAAAAGGAAACAATTAATGATTCAGTATTAAAAGCACACATTAATATAAGACCACAGAGCAAAAAATCTATAACAAAAAGGGACAACAAAGGGGGATTGTTGGCAAATGTTATAGCAATCAAAACACCCATGAACATAATCTTGTTAGTGACTACACTCAATTTTACCATCTGTGGATTCTTGAAACTTGTCTCTGACAGTCTTTAAGTTCTCCATTGCTCGTAGGTTTGGGGCTGCTGTTTTCAATAAGATATCTTCCTGGGATGCTACTTGCTGCAATAAGAGTCTAAGGTGGGCCTCGATTTCTTGATCAGACTGTAGAGCCTATTATGGGCAAAGAACAACACTGACTGGCATGGCATGTCTTTTACATCCAGCAAGATAGTGTGCGTGTGTGGGGCCCTTCACCATCTGGACCCCCCAGGTCCCTATGCATCCATTCCTTCTCTCCCCAAAGCCCTCTCTGAGCCTGGAGGTGCAGTCCTGCTGCAATATTTGTAGCTTCCTGAGTCGGCAGTGCTCTTTTCTTTGAACACATTTCAGCTCATTTTTTAATCTGGGTAAAAACCAACAATTTATACTTCACCTTCATTTATTTAAAAATATTCATAATCTACTATGTATTATACTGAGGATTCAATGATGGAAGCTATTCAGTCTTTGCCTTTAAAGACTTACAGGGAAGTCAGACATATAAACTGGATTAAAAATTTTTTGTAAGAGACAGGTCTCACTCTGTTGCTCAGGCTGGTCTCGAGCTCCTGACCTCAAGCAAGCCTCCCACTTCAGCCTCCTGAGTAGCTGGGACTTAAACCAGCTTTTACAGCGAGGTGAAAAGACTTCTAATAGGGCAAGCATAGGTACTACGGGGCAGGGAGAGGGGATCCAATCCAGCTAGACAGGTTAACACTTAAACCTGACACAAGTGATGAATAGAAGAGAAAAAGTGGCCATGCCCTTTCAGAAGCTTTTTTTGCCACAAATACAATGAGAGTACAAAAAGTAGGCTGTGTGTGGTGGCTCATGCCTGTAATCCCAGCACTTTGGGAGGCCAAAGCGTGTGGATCACTTGAGGTCAAGAGTTCAAGACCAGCCTGACCAACATGGTGAAACCCCACCTCTACTAAAAATACAAAAATTAGCTGGGCATGGTGGCGGACGCCTGTAGTCTCAGCTACTTGGGAGGCTGAGGCAGGAGAATCGCTTGAACCCGGGAGGTGGAGGTTGCAGTGAGCCGAGATTACGCCATTGCACTCCAGCCTGGGCGACAGAGCAAGATTCTGTCTCAAAAACAAAACAAACAAAAGTCTAACAAAATATATTAACAACATATGAACTGAAAAGATGTGGTGGATATTGCTACTCAGCATCTGTTCTCCATTTTTTTGGTAATGCAGCACATGCTTTTGACCAGGTAGATCCACTTCTCCCTCCTGGACCCCATGTACGTAGACTTAGAGGCAGGGCCTGCTTAGTCTAAGGTGAAGTCCACCATCCTCCTCCCTCTACAGTGATTGGTTCAGCAATGAATATGTGACCCCATTCAGGCAACTGTGATGAGGGGACAATTGCTGGGGCTTTGTAGGTAAAACCTTTCTTCAATTTTAGAACAGCATGTAAACCAAAGAGTATCTGAGACAGGTCTCAATCAATGTATTTTATTTTACCAAGGTTAAGGACTTGCCCCAGAGAGAAGTCTGTGCCTTTCTCCAAAGCTGATTTTGAGGGCTTTGATATTTAAAGGGGAAAAGCAGGCAGGAGCAAGAGGAAGTATATGGTCACATCACTGAATCCATATATCGCAAGAGAAAAGGAGTAGGCAGGAAACAGTCAATTATGTATTCATCTCATGCTCAGTAAATCAGCACTTAACCATAAGATGAGAAACCATAAATATATCCCCAAAGAGTTGCTACCTGGGGAGATACTTAATTTTTTTTTTTTTTTTTTTGAGACAGAGTCTTTCTCTGTCACCCTGGCTGGAGTGCAGTGGCACAATCTTGGCTCACTGCAACCTCCACATCCCAGGCTCAAGCGATTCTCCTGCCTCAGCCTCCTGAGTAGCTGGGATTACAGGCACGTGCCACTGTGCCCGGCTAATTTTTTGTGTGTTTTTAGTGGAGACAGGGTTTCGTCATGTTGGCCAGGCTGGTCTCGAACTCCTGACCTCAGGTGATCTGCCCATGTCAGCCTCCCAAAGTGCTGGGATTACAGGCGTGAGCCACCACGCCTGGCCTGATACTTAATTTTTTATATGTAGCTCTCTGCTTAGGAACAAAAGGAAAGGCAGTTTTTTGTATGACTCAGCTTTCAGCCTAATTTCTTCATCTTGGTATAGTGAATTGGGGTCCAAGTTTTCATTTTCCTTTCACTAGCACCACTGCAAAAGACAGCTTCTTTCATCTCTGAAGGTTGTAGCTGTGTGGCTGGAAAGCCAAGAATAGCTGCGCTCATGTTGCATTCAGGAGAGAAGCAGCTTCAGAATGAAGCCAACACCCAAAGAAATGTATGGCTACAGGGATGACTGGGAAACAGAGCCAGAGCTGCTCAATTAAAGGCACTAAATTAAGTTAAATTAAAGCTGGATTCCAGGTCTGTGCTCTGCAGCTGGGAAGGGTGTGCCACACCATCACCTACAATCCTGAGAGAGGCCTATGTCTACTAAGGGTACTGCAGTGGGATGCCAGCAAGCAAATTTGGGATGCTGGAGTAAGTAGTTGGTTACTTTTGCTTATTGAAGGACTTCTCAAAAACATTAATATCCATTATTAATCTCTTCTCTTCCCTTCCCAAGAAGGGAAAAGACTTTCTCAAAAAGTAACCACAGAAACTTTTCTTCTTTGGCTAGACATTTCATGATACCAGTGTTCTACACAACGCAGTCTGAAATGCTGACATAAACATTTTTTAAAGTAACCAATACATTTACTGCTATTTTGTGATAACATGAGACAATAAATATATATTTGGTTTTTATCCCAGTTCTAGGCACAGCACACCTAAAACCTTTGCAATTTCCTGAGTGGTAGGAGTGGGAGGGGCATCTTTTATTATTCATGATAAGCCCCTTTCAATCATACCTAATGAGCTGACTGTTGGAGGATGGGGACTATTCCAAGAGGAACCAACCAGGTGATTGGAGGGCTGGAACCTTCATCCCCTCTTCTCTAAGGAGGTGGGGGAGAAAGGCTGAAGATTGAGTCCGGATCACCAATTGCCCATGATTTATCAATCATGTATGTAATGAAGCTCCCATAAGAATCCCTAAACAGTGGGTTGTGAAGAGCTTCCAGGTTGGTGACCACACAAGAGATGCTGGGAGGGTGACACGCCCGGAGAAGGTGTGAGAGAGGGCATGGACCCTTTCTCATACCTAGTCCTATGCATCTCATCCATTTGGCTGTTCCATGAGTTGTAGCCTTTAAAAATGAACTGGTTAATGTAAATAAAGTATTTCCCTGAGTTCTATGAGCCATTCTAGCATATTATCAAATCTGTGGAAGGAGTTGTGAAAACTCCTGATTTACAGCCAACTGGCCATGAGTCTGGGAGGCCTGGACTTGTGATTGGTATCTGAAGAGTGGCCAGGCTTGTGGGACTGAGCCATCACTTTGTGGGATCTGATGCTAACTCCAGGCAGACAGTGTCAGAATTGAACTGAATTGTAGAACACCCACTTGGTATTCAAAGAATTAGAGAATTGCTTGGTGTGGGAGAGACCCACAATTTGTGTCAGAAGTTTCATGATTACAGTGTTTTTCCTTTGTATATTTCTTCCAAAACCATTAGGAAATCTTTAAAACAAACAAACAAACAAACTTAATTCTATCATCCAAAAATGATTCTGTTAAGATTTAAATATTCCATATTACTGTGAGTGATAAACAACAGAAAGCTTTCCATTACCTTCAAATCCTCGTTTAGAGAGCTGTAGTCTATTTCAAAGGCTGCTTCTTTTTCATAGATATCAATTGTTGCCTGCGTACTTTCTGCTTCAGTTCCCATCTGAAAAATACGTGAACACATACATTTGTTGATGAAGTTTGTTGTCTTATATGGGAGTGGTTCATGGCACTCCAAAAACAATTACAATAGTAACATCAAAGATCACTTATACAGATCACCTTAACAGATATACAATAATAAAAAAGTTTGAAAGATTTCGAGAATTATCAAAATGTGACACAGAGACACAGAAAAGTGAGCACATGCTGTTGGAAAAATGGTACCAAGAGACTTTCTCAGCATGGGCTTACCACAAACCTTCAATCTGTAAAACAAAAACAAAAACAAAAAAACCCCTGCAAGATCTGTGAAGTAGAATAAAACGAGGCATGCATGTATATGGGAGGATGTGCATAGGTCATATACCAAAACTATGCCATTTTAGATAAGAGACTTCGGCATCCTCGGATTTTTATATACATGGGGGATCCTGGAACCATCCCTGTGGATATCAAGCAATGATTGTACTTCCAGCCAATCTAAAGTGTCCTGTATAATCCAAATGTGGTGAAAAAGAAAGAAAAAAGGCCAACAGGGAAATGTTAGTGAGCCTTGGTTTTATCCTGTGATTTCTCTGGTGTCCATTCTTGCCTCCTCCTGTTCTGTCACCACCTGGAGATACTTAGTAGGGCACGTTTCTTCTGAGAAGGACCTCAATACAACTCTTGGAGAAGGTGCAGAGCAAGAACCACCCCTGCACATGATGTAAAATGTTTTGAGAGTGCAGGGAACCGCTGCATACTGCCTGTGGCTCATTGTGCAAAAACATTCTTAACTCCAACAACTTTAATTGTCTGATTTCTCTTGGGTATCTAATATGTAGGTAAGAAACATGGGTTCATCCCGTGGCCCTAGTCCTCTGAGATGAGAGTCATTTTGTCCTTTTTCCCTCCTACGAGATGTCTTCACCACCCCTAAAGGGGCTACAGAGCAAGAGAAAGAATAAGCAAAGGGCAATGCATTAAGTTCCACACAACGGCACATATTTTAGAGTCATTTGCTAGTATACCTCCACTTCAATGATGTCATCCAGTGACCCCGACAAAAGGATTATCTCAATGTCTTGCACTTTGCAATCAAGCAGCAAGTTATGCTTCTCTAATCGTTTCTGTTCCAGAGAAGTTTGAATAATTACAACTTCTTTTTGCAATTTCCCCACTTCCCTGTAATTACACAGATATGAAAAAGTAATTTTACTCATTATGTAACACTGCACCAAGGAAGAAAAATGTATGCTATAAACTTGTATGAGAAAAGCATTATTTATTCCTGTGAGTGCTGTTAAGTTCTAGAATCCTCTCATTGATGCTTGTAATTTAATTGTTAACACTCCTGAGAAAGGTCATGAATATACTCAGTTAATCTAAGGGAGCATCTTCCACTAATAAATGTTACTGATTTAATCAAGGTTACCAAAAACAGTGCTTTCCTAGTTAATTTATTTTTAAATCTGTATAATTTTTCAAGCTCCAATTCTCACTCAAATATAAGCTCTACATTTTAGACCTCAAACCAAGATAAATAGTCTCTTAGCAAAAGAAATCCCTTGCCAGGTAAGTCACATACACTTAATAATCTGGTTTCCTTGCTACCACCACCACTAATGTAGTAATGCTTCTATCTGAAAATGAGGGCTTGGGTTTTACTAATCGAAATGATGTGGGATTTTTAAAGGAAACTGGAAAGAGGACCAAAAGAAAATGGAAAAAAAAAAAAAAAGAAGAAAGTAAGAACTATGTGTTTTTCAAGAATATGAAGGGAAAAAGAAAGTATTCTGTTTGGGCTGAGTGTGGTGGCTCATGCCTGTAATCCAGCACTTTGGAAGGCCAAGGGAATAGGATCATTTAAGCCCAGAAGTTTGAGACCAACATAATGAGACCTCATCTCTTAAAAAAAAAAAATGGAAGAATGTGTTCTATTTACACAAAATACAAGAGTTTTAAAAAAGCAAGAGTAAATGGACTTTAATTCCACTCCAAAATCTTAGACAAAGAACTTTCTGGCTGTATCTTGAAACACTGAAGGTCTTCGAACAGTGAGAAAAACTGTGAAATGCCAAAAGGCTTAGCAAAAACAGAGAATTAATTTTGTCTAATCACTCATGGTTATGTAAATCATGATGCATGACAGGAAAGCAGGTGTCATTTTGGTACAGGACAGTCAATTCAAATTGTCGTTGCCATCATCATGGCAAACACACAAGCTAATCTTGTGCCAGGTACTTTTTTGGTTTTTTTTTTTGAGACAGAGTTTCACTCTTGTTGCCCAGGCTGGAGTACAATGGCACTCTAAGTGCATATGAATATTAACATATGTAATACTTACAACGATTCTGTGAGGTAGGCACTATTACTATCTCCATTACTGATGAGGAAATTAAGGTATCATATGTAAACAGCAAAGCTGGGATATGAAACCAGAAATTGTGGCTCCAAATTCTATCTCCTTACCCTCTGTGCTATCTTGCACAGACTAGAGGGAATCTCTGTACAACAGAAAGACACCAATGTCAAGGGAGAATTAGGGTAAGGGACTCTATACAGGTTCATGTTTTCATCTAACAAAAAGAAGTATTTGCTCTAGGCCAGAAGCAGTGGCTCACGCCTGTAATCCCAGCACTTTGGGAGGCTGAGGTGAGCAGATCACTTAAGGTCAGGAGTTCGAGACCAGCCTGGCCAACATGGTAAAACCCTGTCTCTACTAAAAGAGAAACACACACACACACACACACACTAGCTGGGCATGGTGGTGTGCTCCTGTAGTCCCAGCTACTTGGGAGACTAAGGCAGGAGAATCATTTGAACCCGGGAAGCAAAGGTTGCAGTAAGCTGAGATCATGCCACTGTCCAGCCTGGGCAACAAAGGGAGACTCCGTCTGAAGAAAAAACAAAACACTATTTGCTCTAAACAACTAACCACTTCTCCTGGTTGAGAATGTTTGAAAAAAATTAGAATGTTTGAAGGGTGTCATGTGAGACCAAGAGCAACAAAGGGCACGTATTCAAATGCAACTCATTTCATACATTTCAGACAGTTAGTGTCCATGTTTAAAACTCTGACTAGGTCTTTCAAACTGATGAAGTCTTAATTACCTATCAACAGCCAGAAACTTCTTCCGTTCCTCTTCAATTTGAGTTTGAACTTTCTCGGCATTGGAGTTCTGAGTGATACGTATGTCCTTAAGTTGCTGCTGCTTTGCCATGAGCTCATTCACTGTCTGCAGACAGTTTTCTTCAGCCTGAACAGAGAGGATTTGCATTGTAGATTTACTATATTTTATATTAATAAGGTACTTCTATGTTCTTATCAATAACACCAAACCAATTATCCCGAGATGAACCTTCTCACCCTGTGTGCTACTTGACCCTCCATCATGGACTGTGACTCACATTCTATACTTTTTAGAAACTGGTGATCATTACCTGCCTTTATCCTTCATTTTGTTTTTGTTTTTTGTCCTTATTTTGGATTCATTCCTCAGCTCACTGACTTCTGTTCCCATTCTCCAATGACAGTGTTTTTGCTATCATGATCTCTAACTGGCAATTAAACATTTTCCAGACTTTTATGTTTTTGACAGCCTTGATCATTTCCTCCTTCCTGAAACTCGGGGGCTTCTGTGATACCACCTCTTCTGGCTCTCCTCATAAGCTAAGTGACCACCTTCCAGATCCCATCGCTGCTCCACTGCTCTTCACTGCCTACCTCCCTGCTAGGGAGTCTCAACCATTCTCATGTGGTTTCAGTTTACTCCCATAAACCAGCAACTCCCAAATCTGTATCTTCAGCCTAGACTTCTCCCATTGTCTACTCTTTAACAGCCTGCTGGAAATTGCCATCTAGACATTACATAGGCAACTCAAGCTCTACAAGTCCAGAATTTTCTCTCCTTAACCTGCTGCTCTCATTCACCAATCACCCCAGTTAGAACTAAGGAGTCATCTGTGACATCCCCTTGCCCTTCCTCCCATGTTGACATCCAGTAATTCATAAAGCTCTGCTGATTTTACTTTAAGTATTTCTTAAATCTGTCCCCAACCCCTTCACTAACAGGACCCTTCAGGATCTCACAAAAGGTTTACTACATGAAGGAAGTCATAATTTCAATGAAGAGGCACTTCAGCTACCCATTATTAATTACCTTCTTTAGGTGATCAATATCTTCACTACCTTTCTGGATAGTTTCTTTTAATGTGTTGATCTTATTCAGTTTCTTCTTAAGCTGATTGCGACTATACTCAAGTTGAATATTAAGCCGAGTTTTTTGTTTTTCAAATTCTAATCTAGTATAATAAAGTCAAGCATTACAAGTGTAAACAGAAAACTTTGATTCCTTCTTAACTTTTTCTTATGGGAAATTTCAAACAAATATAAAAGTAAAAGGAATACTATAATGAACCCCCAAGTAGCTGTCACCCAACTTAATAATTATCAATTCATGGTCATTCTTGTTTCATCTATAACTCCACTAATTGCCCCTCACACCACTGGCTTATTTGAAGCAAGTTCTAGACGTGATGTAATTTCACCTGTAAGCATTTTTGTATGTATCTCTAGAAGTGAAATGACTTTTAACTCATAACCATAAAGTATTATGGCTAAAATATAATTCATTAATACCAAATTGCTGTCATTGCCAAATTTCCTTTTTAAAAATTTTCTTTTAGTCTGGGCGCAGTGGCTCATGCCTGTAATCCCAGCATTTTGGGAGGCCAAGGTGGCAGATCACTTGAGGTCAGGAGTTCGAGACCAGCCTGGCCAACATGGTGAAACCCCACCTGTACTAAAAATACAACAATTAGCCAGGCTTGGTGGCGTGTACCTGCAGTCCCAGCTAATCAGTAAGCTGAGGTGGTAAGAACTGCTTGAACCCGGGAGGCGGAGGTTGCAGCGAGTTGAGATCACACCACTGCACTCCAGCCTGGGTGACAAAGTGAGACTCCATCTCAAAAAAACAAAAGCAGAAACAAAAAAACTTCTTTAAAAAAAAAAGAAAAATTGGTTGTTTGAATCAGTATCCACACATTGCATATGGATGATGTGTTTCTTAAATCTTTTATAATCTACAGATTTCCTCTCCTCTTTTTCTTTATGTGTTTATTCTTATTATTTAGTCTTTTCAAATAACTTTTTTTTTTTTTGAGACGGAGTCTCACTCTGTTGCTCAGGCTGGAATGCAGTGATGCGATCTCAGCTCACTGCAACCTCCGCCCCCTGGGTTCAAACAATTCTCCTGCCTCAGCCTTCCTAGTAGCTGGGATTACAGGTGTGTGCTACCATGCCCGGCTAATTTTTGTATTTTTAATAGAGACAGGGTTTCGCCATGTTGACCAGGCTGGTCTCGAACTCCTGACCTCAAGTGATCCACCTGCCTCTGCCTCCCAAAGTGCTGGAATTACAGGCGTGAGCCACTGTGCCTGGCCCAAATAACTATTCTTATATAAACACCAAACTTGGGAACTTTCATTCCTACTTTGCCAGCTTCATATACTCCTCATAAAGAATTCCATTGTCAACTGTAGCTCATCCTTTCCATGCTCACCCTGCCCCTCCACACACCCTGCTAACAGAATCATTTGTTCAAGAAACATTTTTAAGTACTAACAGCTATTGTGCTAGATGCTGCTAATACAAAAACAACTATAACAATTAAAACATTAAAAACTATTTAATGAGAGGTTACTATATACCTGACACTGTTATAAAAGTTTTTACATGAATTAACTTACAAGTTGTAAAACTCTACTAGGTCAGTAATATTATCATCTTTATTTAACAGATGAGAAGACCAAGGAACAGAGAGTTAAGCAACTTGCCCAAGGCTACCCACTTAGTGGTAGAGCCAGGGATGACACACTCAGACAGGGGGACAACGGAATCCCTGCTCTTAATCCGCGACCACACTGCCTGTAGGAGAGGTTAAGAAATTTATTTGTGCCGCAGGAGGCAGACATACAGATGATGTAGAAGTGGGACGCTTCTTCACTTGGCTTTGGGGTGTCACATTACCCTGGCTTTCCTTTCCCCCAACTAGCTGCTCTTTTAATGGTTCTTTCTCATCTCTTCAACTTGCTAACATCTTGTAGGATCTCTTTTCCTTTCTTTTTTTTTTTTTTTTTGAGATGGAGTCTCGCTCTGTTGCCCAGGCTGGAGTGCAGTGGCACGATCTCGGCTCACTACAAGCTCCGCTTCCCGGGTTCATGCCATTCTGCTGCCTCAGCCTCCCAAGTAGCTAGGACTACAGGCACCTGCCACCACGCCCGGCTAATTTTTTGCATTTTTAGTTGAGACAGGGTTTCACCGTGTTAGCCAGGATGGTCTTGATCGCCTGACCTCGTGATCCGCCCACGTTAGCCTCCCAAAGTGATGGGATTACAGGCGTGAGCCACCACGCCCGGCCGGATCTCTTCTCCTTTCTATCCACATTCATTCCATTGTTGCTCTTGTGTAGTTACATGACTTCAAGTGCCATTTATATACGGACATTCCCAAAATTTATACCTCTAGCCTGGGCCTCTCCTTTGAACTCCTAACTTGTGTATTCAGCTACCCATTCTATACCTCTAAGTGGATATCACAGACATCTCAAACTCAGTACCTACAATACACAGTGAATAAGCTACTACAAGCAACAGAGGATTTATTAAAGTTACTAGATGTTAGATCAATCTAAAATTTGAGATTAGGCTGAGCATGGTGGCTCACACCTGTAATCTCGGGCACTTTGGAAGGCTGAGGTGGGCACATCGCTTGATCCCAGGAATTGAAGACCAGCCTGGGCAACATGGCAAAACCCCATCTCTACAAAAAATACAAAAATTAGCTGGGCATGTTGGCACACACCTGTGGTCCCAGCTACTTGGGAGGCTGAGGTGGGAAGATCACTTGAGCCCAGGAGGCAGAGGTTGCAGTGAGCCAAGATTATGCCACTGCACTCCAGCCTGGGTGACAGAGTGAGACCCTGAATTAATAATGATAAAATAAAATTTGAGATTATTTTTCTACACTAGTAGAAACCAACTAGCAAAAGCATCATAAAAACACATACTGTTCACAAGAAAAAAATAAACCCTATAATTATCTAGAAATTAATAAGAAAACATAGATCTCTATGGGAAAAAAAACTCCAAAATTCTAATAAAGGATATAGATGATTAGAATAAATGGAAAGACATTCTATGTTTTTAGATGGGATGACAATATTTTGAAGGTATCAATTCTCCACAAATCTATCAATCCAATGCAATCTCAACTAGAATTCCATTTTGATTGTTTTTTGGGTTTTTTTTTTTTTTTTTTTTGAGACAGAGTCTCCCTCTGTCACCTAGGCTGGAATCTGGTGGAACAATCTTGGCTCACTGCAACTTCTGCCTCCCAGGTTCAAGCAATTCTCTTGCCTCAACCTCCTGAGTAGCTGGGACTACAGGCATGTGCCACCACGCCCAGCTAATTTTTGTATTTTTAGTAGAAATGATGTTTCACCATGTTACCCAGGCTGGTCTCAAACTCCTGAGCTCAGGTGATCTGCCTGCCTCGAGCTCCCAAATTGTTAGGATTACAGGTGTCAGCTACCGTGTCCAGCCTCCAGTTGGATTTTTGTGAGAACTTCAATAAACATTGTAATAGGCAGAATTATTTAGAAAGCAAGTCTAAATAAGAGGTCCAGGCTAGAGATACAAATTTTGGGAATGTCAGTATATAAATGTTACTTAAAGTCATATAACTAGACAAGTTCAAAGTTTACCTCAGAAGAAGAAATATGACAAGGTTAAAGAGGGGGCATTTTATGATGATGAATTAATTCATCAAAAAGACAGTGATCCCAAATATGTATGCACCTAATAACAAGGCTTGAAAATACATTAAGTAAAATCTGGCTAGGCGTGGTGGCTCACACCTGTAATCCCAGCACTTTGGGAGGCCGAGGTGCATGGATCACCTGAGGTCAGGAGTTTGAGACTAGCCTGGCCAACATGGCAAAACTCCAAAAAACTAAGTGCTGCGATTACATGCATAAGCCACTGCACTCAGCCACAAATAATTCTTAGATTTGCTCTTGAGATACTTTTCCATATCTTGTAGGCATTCTTCATTCCTTTCATTCTTTTTTTCTCTTGTCTTTTCCGTAGCCTATCTTCAAGTTTACTGATTGTTTCCTCTGCTTGATCCATTCTGCTGTTGACAGCCTCTAAGGAATTTTTCAGTTCAGCAAATGTATTTATCAGTTCCAGCATTTCAATCTCTTTGTTAAGCTTCTCTGATAAATTTCTGAGTTGCTTTTCTGTTATTTTGGAGATCACCAAGTTTCCTTAAAACTTCTACTTTAAGTTCTTGATCAGAGAGCTTGCCTACTAGTCTCACTAGGCTCAGTTACTGGCTCCTTGCTTTGTCTGTTTTGGGAGGTCATGGTTCCCCATTTGCTATCGTTTCTTCTGTATGTACATCTATCTCTTCACATTAAAGGATTATCTCTGTCTGGCTTGTTTTTGTTTTTTTATTTGGTATGTTTGCTTAGAAATTTCTTTGCAGTATACCTGTTGGGTACCTTTTCTTTTTTCCCCTCTGATAGGCTCACTGCCTGCTTTTTGGCACCAGGTGATGCCTTAAGCTCAGGTTTGCTTCAGCTCCAGCAAACTTTGGAGCGTTGCCTATCTTGCATGGGGGAGGTCCTAAAGGGGATATCCTGACAGTTTGGGAAGGCTGGCTACAGGCCGGTGCCCAGGGGACATATGGAACCTACCTCTGTGTGGTGCTGCTGAACAGCCACTCTAATTTGGTGTCTCCTTTGACCAAGTTACACAGCAGAGCTTCCTGGACTGGGGATGCTAGTCCTGCTTCACTGCTTTGTCTGTCGGTCCTCAGGAACTTTTCTTCCTTCAGTGATACTTCCTATGGGCTGAGGCAGGGACAGGCCCCTTGCCAGGGAACCCAAGATGGTGAGGAAGCTGGTTGTCCACCTTGATCTCACTCTTTCCAGGGTAGTAACCATGAGTCAGGGGAAATTTTTCTGCACACTTGGTGCCTGACATATTGGGAGAAGGGCACCACAGATATAAGTCCAACTATCTTACTGTCTGCAAGATTTTTTACTGCTCTGTGGCTTCAGGAACTGTCTCATTCTTGTTTTTGAATTCTGAGATATTGCTGGTGACAATCTCAGCACTGTATATTTGTTTTTGGTTTTCTCTGGGAAGCAGTGAAGCCAGCTTGATTCTATTCTGACATTTTGGTGACGTCACTGCCGAATTTGTATACTTTATTTTTCTTGTCTAACTTTATTGACTAGTATCTCTAGAATAATATTAGATAATAGTGATACTGAGTATCTCTAATTTCTGACATTACTAGGAAGTGAAACCATGAAACCACAATGCTGATTTCTCAGATGTATTTTTTCATATCATAGGTATCTTAACTATTCACATCTTAAGAATATTCAATCAAGAATAAATGCTGAATTTTGTCAAGTGTTTTTTCATCATCCTTAGAGTTGATCATATGATTTTTTCTTAATATGGTGAATTAAACAATAGATTTCCTGATACAGAACCATCCTTATAGTTCTGATATAAAGCCCACTAGATAACGGTACATTATTTTGTTGTTGTACTGCTGATTTGTATTTAACCTTGTTTTACTTGGTTATTTATAGGTGAGATTGATTTACAGTTTCTTATTGTATGTATACTTTTTTGAATTTTGGAATCAGTAATATGTTCCTTTTATAAAAAGATGCATTTTTTCCTCTTCTACATTCTGAAACAGTTTTTTTTTTTTTTTTTCTGAGATCGAGTCTCGCTCTGTCACCCAGGCTGGAGTGCACTGGCATGATCTCGGCTCACTGCAATTTCTGCCTCCTGGGTTCAAGCAATTCTCTGCCTCAGCCTCCAAAGGAGCTGGGATTATAGGCACCCACCACCACGCCTGGCTAATTTTTGTATTTTTAGTAGTGATGGGGTTTTACCATCTTGGCCAGGCTGGTCTTGAACTCCTGACCTCGTGACCCACCTGCCTCGGTCGGCCTTCCAAAGTGTTGGGATTACAGGCATGAGCCACCACACCCGGCCTGAAACAATTTTAATATTGAACATCTGTTTAGACATTAAACACTGAAGTTACATGTGCCTTTAAAGTTTGCTGAGATCATTCACATGTGAAGCTATCTATACCTGGTGTATTTGGCAATGGGGTGGGTAGGAAGCCTTTTTACTTTATCTTCCTATTGTAACTTGCCATCTTAGATTTTTCTATCTTGTTTGAGATAATTTTTGGTAATATATTATTTCTTGAAAATTACCACTTACTAACTACATATATGAATATTTACAGACAAGCAAATTATTGTCTTATTCTTTTTTTTTTTTTTTTTTTTTTTGAGATGGAATCTTGCTCTGTCACCCAGGCTGGAGTGCAGTGGCACGATCTCGGCTCACTGCAAGCTCCACCTCCCAGGTTCATGCCATTCTCCTGCCTCAGCCTTCTGAGTAGCTGGGACTACAGGCACCTGCCACCATGCCCAGCTAATTTTTTGTATTTTTAGTAGAGACAGGGTTTCACCATGTTAGCCAGGATGGTCTCGATCTCCTGAACTCGTGATCCGCCTGCCTTGGCCTCCCAAAGTGCTGGGATTACAGGCGTGAGCCACTGCACCTGGCCTATTGTCTTATTCTTTTAATAACCAGTATACATGTAATTATGCCCCTATTCTCTTATTTTGTGTATTTATGCTTTCTCTCTTTAAAAAATTATGGAACAAAAAGTTAGATCTCTTTGTAAGAATATAAATTTTTACTAGCTGTTTCTTTTTTTTTTTTTGAGATGGAGTCTCGCTCCGTCGTCCAGGCTGGAGTGCAGTGGCACAATTTCCGCTCACTGCAAGCTCCGCCTCCTGGGTTCACACCATTCTCCTGCCTCAGCCTCCCGAGTAGCTCGGACTACAGGCACCTGCCACCACGCCTGGCTAATTTTTATTGTATTTTTAGTAGAGATGGGGTTTCACCATGTTAGCCAAGATGGTCTCGATCTCCTGACCTCGTGATCCGCCTGCCTTGGCTTCTCAAAGTGCTGGGATTACAAGCGTAAGCCACCACGCCCGGCCTAGCTGTTTCTTGATGAAATGAAACTCAGGCATAATTCCTCTAAATTATGAAATAATAACTATTTTTATAAATATGTAAGCTCCTTACCAACATCTTTTTATAAAAATACCTTTTTTGATCAATTTCTTGTTGCCGTTTAACATGTTTGTTCTCAAATTCACGAATATTTTCCACACCAATTTCTTGACAGAAGTGTTGGAAGATATCATCTTCTACCTTTTAAATTATTTTAAAACAATTGATTTAATAAGCAATTTTAAGAAATATATAATCTTAAATATGTTTTTCCCTCCAAGATTTTCCTGAATTAGGCCAAAAACTAATCCCACCAAGCATTACTGTATTCTAAGAAGCCAGTACTTTCTGTTCCTTTAATTCCATAAATTAATTTCAAATTTCTTATTAAAAAAACTAAGAAGGATCATAATTGGCCTTATTAAATGCTTTGGCTTTCAAATTTCTTATTCAAAAAAACTAAGAAAGATCATAATTGGCCTTATTAAGTGCTTTGGCTTTATGAATGTTTAGTATAAAACTGGAAGAATTCCTTTTACTTTAGACCCACCAAAATATTACATTCTACATAAATAAAGGAAAGATTCTTTATGTATGAGTAATACATTAGCACCTTTGCCAGTATAATAACAAGTGGAATGGGGCATAGAATTAAGAATGAAAAAGACTTGGAAAAGCTAGAATGGGGAAATTCAACAAAGTAAAATTTAACCTCAATGTTTTAAAGCTGATTTTATGTATAAATTATAGGATGAGAAAGACCTATTTTAAGAACAGGACATTTAAAAAACTTTCAGATTTTAGTTGAATATACATTAAATATGAATGTGATATGACTGATGCAGTAGTAAGCTACAGTTAGCTTGACTAGATAATCCAAGTCATGAAAAGTTACAGTTATAAACATAAAGACCCACAATATGCTGTACAGACAATATTTTGACATCATGCTCTGTTCAGGGGCATTGATAACATCCAGAGGATGGTTACCAGAGCTGGTCTTAAATCCATGGCAATGTGAAATGAATAAAGAAACTAGGGATATTTAACCTGGAAAAGAGATAACTAATTAGGAAGTAACATAAGTGTGGTTCCAAATCATGTGGTAAACGTCAGGCCTAAAAGCAATGGGTGGAATTAATTGATGGGTGGTGTAACAAATCACTTTCTAAGGATCAGAGATACTCCACAGTGGAATGAATTAAATCAGGAAGTTTCTATCCCTTTATAAGCAGAAGCTAGGTGACCAAATTTTATTGTCCTAGAGCCAAGTACTGTGCCTGACACAGAATAGGTGTTTTAAAAAAAACTACTGAGTAAATAAATAACCTTAAAAGATAAGCTGAATGACAGTTCTTTCCCTCATGGTATTAGGGAAGTGGGAGAAAAGAATGAGACTATAATTTTCACAATGGGCAAGGAGAGGTTGGAGTGCAGAGGAGAGTAAGCACAGGTCATTGTCTCTTGAGGTGAGCAACAGAGGTTCTCAAAAAACACAAGGAAATTAATTTGGCAAACCAATAAAACTTAGCTTACAACATT
Source organism: Pongo pygmaeus (assembly GCF_028885625.2). NCBI lineage: Eukaryota > Metazoa > Chordata > Mammalia > Primates > Hominidae > Pongo > Pongo pygmaeus. The sequence goes on from NC_085931.1 coordinate 56,361,550, forward strand.
GTTGTTTCTGATATGGCACTGTTACCTATCAACCTTTGCTTTAGCATATATTTAAGAAGCTCTAAATCTAGTATCTGGTCTAGAACTACATATACCATTTAGGAATAAATATAACATTCATGACCTTATCTATCTTTTCTTGAAATTCTTTAATTCTTTGTTGTCGTTCCTTGATTCCTTCACTCAACATAATACATTGAGACTCAATATTTAGTAGTTCACTTTGTAGCTGAGATTGTTCCTAATAACAAAAGAGAAAAATTTTTTTAACATGGCTGTTTTAGCTTTATATAGTGAAGCCAAAAATGTGATAGGTATCTTTCAGAATAAAAGAAGAATCTATGAGATAAGATGAATTCACCTGGATAAAAGATTAAATACCACATAAATAATTACAGGACTATAATATAATCTCAATCATGGGATAAAGTATCTAAAAATTGGCCGGGCATGGTGGCTGTAATCTTTGGGAAGCCAAGGTGGGCAGATCACCTGAAGTCAGGAGTTTGAGACCAGCCTGGCCAACATGGTGAAACCCCATCTCTACTAAAAAAAATATAAAAATTACATGCCTGTAATCCCAGCTACTCGGGAGGCTGAGGCAGGAGGATCACTTGAACCTGGGAGATGGAGGTTGCAGCGAACAGAAATAAAGCCACTGCGCTCCAGCCTGGGTGACAGAGTGAGACTCTGTCTCAGGAAAAAAAAACAGTATCTAAAAATTACATGGAGCTATATAAATGTAATTCCTGAAATTCTATGTTCTGGATCAAATGCTTATCATATTTTATGTAAGTCTATATTACCTGGTAAAAAGCAACAAGGTGCTTCTTTTTAATCATCTCTAGTTCATTTTGTGAATATTTGAGTCGTGTTTGAGTTCCTTGTACCAGGGTCTGTATTTGTTTCAAATCTGTTTCTTTGCGGAGTGTCTTCATTAAATCCTAAAAAGAAAGAAAAATACGAGAATATTTTATGATAGAAAAGCCCTTTCACTTTTCAAAGTGCTTTTATATGTAATAATTCACTGATTTTTACATACCACCACACCTGCACCTTACCTCCCTTTCCTCTGATAAGAGACTGGGCAATTTAGTACATTAGTGATCTGGAGTAACCAAAATGCCATACAGCTTCCTCAAAAAAACGAACACTGCTTAATAGGAAAGAATTGGGAATGGAAAATGAAGAGGGGTGTGTATATTCCATCCAACGCACATTAATGACATATATAGGATCATGTAATTGCCTTGTTTTTAGTGCATCTTTACCTTTTGGCTTGCCTCTCTCATTCCCTTCTTCTTTCACTCACCTTATTACTCAACCAAATTAACTCCCTCAGACACTCCCTCCCATTGACTCCAGGTCTTTTTTTTTTTTTTTTTGAGACAGAGTCTTGCTCTGTCGCCCAGGCTGGAGTGCAGTGGCACAATCTTGGCTCACTGCAAGCTCTGCCTCCTGGGTTCACACCATTCTCCTGCCTCAGCCTCCCAAGTAGCTGGGACTACAGGAGCCCGCCAGCACGCCCGGCTAATTTTTTGTATTATTAGTAGAGACGGGATTTCATCGTGTTAGCCAGGATCATCTCAATCTCCTGATCTTGTGATCCGCTCGCCTCAGCCTCCCACGGTGCTGGGATTACAGGCGTGAGCCACTGCGCCCGGCCGACTCCAGGTCTTTAGATAAACTCTTTCAACCAACTGCCAAGCAGAAACTCTGAATCTACCTATAACTTGGAAGGGCTTTCTCCAACCCCCAGCTCCCAGTTCTCCTGCCTTTCTGGACTTAACCAAGGTACATCTGACATGTATTGATTGATGTCTTAAGTCTCCTAAAACATATACAACCAAGCTGCAGCCTGGTGACCTGGGGCACACGTTCTCAGGACCTCTTGAGGCGGTGTCACAGACATGTCCTTAACCTTGGCAAAATAAATTTCTAAATTGATTGAGACCTGTCTCAAGATACCTTCGGTTTACAATAAGATGGGGCACAAAATTACTTTCTCCAGATGTGCCGATACCATTTATTAAATAATCTACCCTTTTCTCACTGAACTGAAACATCATCTTTGCTCAACATTAATTGTTAAGTATACTGGGCTCTATTTCTGGAATTCCTGTTGTTTCATTAACCTGTAAGGTACCCGTAAATAGCTATATCTTGAATTTAGTAAGATTACCATAACTTCTAATCTGAGACTTTAGGCAGTCTAGTCCACAAGCAGTAAGGTTTGTTTTGGGAAAGGGCTGTTACTGTCTTCGTTTCAAAGCTAAACTATAACCTAACTTCCTCCCAAAGTTAGTTTGGCCTAGGCCCAGGAATGAACAAGGACAACTTGGAGGTTAGAAGCGAGGTAGGGTCAGTTAAGTCAGATGTTTTTCACTGCCTCAGTTATAATTTTGCAATGGCAGTTCCATAACTTTAAATGATGACTATTGCAGTTTTCATAAGTAATCTAGGTAAATGATTAAAATAATTAGGCAAATGTGATGGGATAAATACTTGTAGACAAACTCATAATTTGGAATCTAAAGTTATATTAAATAATAGATATTTCATTATTGCGTATTTTCCAATAAAAATATATTGTAGGAAAACATTCTAAAAAAAAGGATGTCCATTTCAAAAAGGTGAACAATTTTTGTCTAATTCAAAGCTTATTTAAAGATTATGTATAAAACAAGGTAAAAGGAACCAGAAAATAAGAGAAAAGAAAGTTATAAAAACAAAGAGGGTTTTTTTTTTTTTTTTGGTAAGAAAGCTTAAAGAGAAATAATTTTATATGAGAAAGAATCTTGTATAGTAAATTTAGTCCTAGAATAAAATGACTGGTTGTTTAAGAAAAAGGGATGTTCAGGACAAACCAGAAAGTTCAAGCATATCATGAGTGGTCTGTGTAAGTCACAATAAAAGGATTTATAGAAAAAAAAACAAAAAACTTTTAGATGATCAAGTTGTCTCTAATTAAAGGGAAATTATAATGGTCTTTCTAGAGATTGGGCTTGATGTAAAAAAATTATTCTTGCAACATGTGTACAAATAAAATACAGCAGGCCCAGTAAAATACAGCAATTCAGTCCTACCGTGATTTGTCTTTAGTAAAAATGGAAAACTGGAGAGAGAAAAATTATGTTTCAAAAACTAGTACACCTGTTGTTAGATTCTAGTCTTGCCTAATGTTTTTGAATTTTTACAGTTTGGACCAAATTCTAATTTTTCTTGGTTACAAGTCTTCAAAATAATGTTTTCAATTATTTCCTTCTTTTTTCCCCATTTTTCCTAATTTGGAGTCGCTGAAAACTAAGCTGTGCTTTTCGTAAAGCCCTACGAACTGAAGCTAGACAACTTAAACTTCAGAAGAAAATAACAGCAACCTATTTATGTACATAAGCCACTTTCACACCTGCCTACTAATGTATGGACTTCAGAGTAATGTGGCCTATATCGATTTCCAGGATTGTTCTTTTGTTTTTTGTTGTTCTTCCTTCCTTCCCCTATTTTCACAGGACATGAGAAAATCAGCTTTCCTGGTAACTTGGAACCTACTCATCTAGAAATAAACCATCCTAGCCATGAGAGATCACATGAAACCTGAGACCAGAGACTCATTTTCCTCTAAAATGCTTTCTCCAAAATATTCTTAAAAAGAAAAGGGGGGAAATGTGAAAGGAAAATAAATCTTGGGGCTCCAAAATCACTAAGCTAAAGGAAAAGTCAAGCTGGGAACTGCTTAGAGGAAACCTGCCTCCTATTCTATTCAGAGTCCCCCCTCTGCTCACCAAGATAAATGCATATCTGACTGCCTCCTTTGGAGGGGCTTAATCAGAAACTCAAAATAATGCAACCATTTGTCTCTTATCTACCTATGACCTGGAAGCCCCCTCTCTGTTTCAAGTTATCCTGCCTTTGCTTCCAGTTGTCTTGCCTTTTCCAGAGCGAACCAATATTCATCTTACATATGTTGATCGATGTCTCATTTCTCCCTAAAATGTATAAAACCAAACTCTGCTCTGACCACCCTGGGCACATGCTGTCAGGACCTCCTGAGACTGTGTCATGGATGTGCGTCCTCAACCTTGGCAAAATAAACTTTCTAAATTAACTGAGACCTGTCTCAGATATTCAGGGTTCACACTTCCAAGACTACATTGAATAGGGATAACAGATAACTGTCTATTTCTTGATTTTAAATAAAATGATTTCAGTGTTTTCACCATTTAAGCAATTATTTCTGTTCAAGAGCTATTTATTTTATTTAAATAATTTCCACTAATTAGTCTTTTACTTAGTAGTATTTTAACTAGGTCTGGCTGCTGAATTTTATCAAATACCTTTTCTACATATGATGACATGACTTTTCTCCTGCCTTTAATTCATTAATATAATAGATTATGATGATCACTTAAACACCCATGTATTTGTGAAATAAATTCTATCGTCAGATGTATTATTTTACTACAGTGTTCAATTCTCTAATACTGACATTTTATTTAGATATTATATATTTATACTCATAAGGGAAGTCAGTTTTTAGTTTTATTTTTTGTACTATATATTTTATATTAAAGTTATACTACCTTTATAAAATAAGCTGGAAAGTTTCCATCTTTTTTATATATTACATAGAACTGAGCTGTAAACTCATCTGGTCCCAGAGGTTATTTTTGGTTTTTACTTGTGGTAAAATATACGTACCATAAAATTTACCATCGTTACCATTTTTATTTGGCTAGTCAAGCATAGTTGTGAGATCTTTACCATTTCTAAGTGTACAGTTCAGTAGTGTTTAAATATATCCACATTGTGTGCAAGCAATCTCCAGATCTCTTCATCTTGCAAAACTGACACTGTCTCACTTGAACAACAACTCATTCTCTCCCCTTCTCCAGCCACTGGCAACCACTGGTCTCCTTTCTGTCTCTATGAATTTGACTACTCTAGGTACCTCATGTTAGTGGAATCAGACAGTATTTGTCTTCAAGTTTCATCTATGTTGTAGCATATGCCACAATTTCCTCCCTTTTTAATGCTGAATAATATTCCATTGTATGTATATACCACATTCTGTTTATCCATTCATCTATTGATTGACACCTGGATTGCTTCTACCTTTTGGCTATTGTGAATAATGCTGCTATGAACATGGGTGTATAAATCTCCTTTTGAGACCCTGCTTTCTTGTTTTGGGTATATGCGTAACATATTCACAGGTTTCTGGGGTGACAAAAAAAAAGAATTGCTGGATCATATGGTAATTCTGTTTTTGATTTTTTGAGAAGCCATCATACCATTTTCCATGATATGATACACCATTTTATATTCCCGAAGTCTTTTTTCAGTGTAGATCACAGTGGCATTAAATATTTTGTTTTTTTTTTCCTCACACAAAACTAGTTAGACTGATGCCATGACTCAATAATGGAACTAATTTTCAGCTCCTTAGTACAATGGCTTTGATCCTCATGTTTGCTTTTCCCTTGGTGCAATATTGCTGCTGCATCTTGACTGCATTCCAGTCAAGAGGAAGAAATGCAGAACACCAAAACTTTCATTTATATCTCACTGGCCAAAACTTGTCACATGGCCAGCCCTAGCTACAAGGCAACTTGTGAAATTAAGTTGCTTTTGTTTTTCACAATCTTGTAATAGAGTCTAGAAAGGAAGGAAACTGTGGATGGGGATTAGGCCAGCAAACCACACCACTGCCTATCTTTTCAAACATTTCATTTTTTTTTGTTCAATCTTGGTAATTTATATTTTCTAAAAAATATCCATTTCTTCCAGATTTTCAATTTTTAAAACCAGTTATTTGCATGTAGGATGCTTTTAAAATTATTTTAATGTTTTCATTTCTGATCATGTATGTTTGCTTCTAGCTTTTTTTTCCTTCATTAGGACTGCAGAGTTTATCTAGTCTTTCAAAAGCACTAGCTTTTAGATTTGCCCCTTTTCTATTTTGAGTTGTTTTCTACGAAATTAATGTCAGCTTTAACAAAATTTCCTAGCCTGGGCATGGTGGCTCATGCCTGTAATCCCAGCACTTTGGGAGGCCAAGGCAGGCAGATCACAAGGTCAGGAGTTCCAGACCAGCCTGGCCAGCATGGTGAAACCCCGTCTCTACTAAAAATACAAAAAATTAACTGGGCATGGTGGTGCGTGCCTGTAATCCCAGCTACTCGGCAGGCTGAGGCAGGAGAATTGCTTGAACCCAGGAGGCAGAGGTTGCAGTGAGCCAAGATCACCCACTGTACTCTAGCCTGGGCAACAGAGTGAGACTCTGTCTCAAAAAACAAAAAATTTCCTTGTATAACTTTTGTTATTTTGTGGGTATTCTAATTTCTTTTATTTTTATTTATTTTTAAACAGAGATGGGGTCTTACCATGTTGTCCAGGCTGGTCTCGAACTCCTGGGCTCAAGTGATCCTCCTGCCTTGGCTTCCCAAAGTGCAGAGATTACAGGCAAAAGCCATCACGCCTGACCAGTTGTTCTAATTGCTTTCCTTTTTTTTTTTTTTTTTTTTGAGACAGGGTCTCCTTCTGTCACCCAGGCTGAAGTGCAGTGGCATGATCACTGCTCACTGCAGCCTTGACCTCCCAGGCTTAAGTGATCCTCCTGCCAAGTAGCTGGGACTACAGGTGCATGCCACCACTCCCAGCTAATTTTTTCATTTTTTATTTTTTGTAGAGAAGAGGTCTCACTATGTTGCCCAGTCTGTGATTCCTCTATTTTTTTTTAAAGTGACTAATAAGTTCCCTTATATTTTTCTTTCTTCTTTAGTAATGTAGACATTTTCCTCTTGATGTAGCTTTTACTGTGTCTCAAAGATAATGCTAGGAAGTATATTCCTATTAATCATTTTTGAAATATTTTGTAATTTGCCTCTGGATTACTTCCTTAATCCCCAAACTATCTACAAGTACACTTCTTAATTTCTATAGAGACAAATATTATTTTGGTCACTATTTCTTATTTCATTAAATTATGATCTAGGTGACCTATAAAAAGCTCTACTTTTAAAAAACTATTGAGGTTTCCATTGTGGCCAAGCGTATGATTAATTTTCATAAATGTTTAATAGATATTTTTAACAGTATCTCACATTTATTGAGCACTTACTGTTCTATGCAATTTACATTTATTAATCAACTTAATCCTCTTAATGCTACGAAATAGATGTTATTATTATCCCCATTATACTGATGAGGAAACTAAAGCATAAAAGCGTGTAACTTACTCAGAAGTCACTCTGCTGAAATGTTCCACTATATTTTTATTTTTATTAAGAAGTAGTTTCAAGCCTTCTTTTACCTAATTCAACCAAACTAAACACTTAACCTTTCCTTCTAAGAGTGATTTTCCAACTCCTGAGTTATCTTTTCCATTCTATTAAATAAAATTAGTCTCACTCTAAATATTAATATTTAGGTGCTATGTGCTGCAAACAGTTTTATAATGGAAATCTTTGTCTTATGTTACATATAATCTTCTTTATTCAATTAAATTATAAGTACTTACTGAAAGCTTACTACACACAAGGATTTTTAAACTTAAAGTTCACATTGTCTGATATTATTACTTTTGTTTTCTTTTTGTTTGCATTTGTCAGGTAAGCATCCCATTATTTTTCAACATTCAGGGTTTTTTCTTTTTTCTTTTCTTTTGAGACAGTCTTGCCTTGTTGCCCAGGCTGGAGCGAAGCGGCATGATCTTGGCTCACTGCAACCTCTGCCTCCCAGTTCAAGCGATTCTCCTGCCTCAGCCTCCTGAGTAGCTGGGACTGCAGGTGCGTGCCACCAAGCCCAGCTAATTTTTGTATTTTTAGTAGAGACAGGGTTTCACTATGTTGGCCAGGCTGGTCTCGATCCCTTGAACCCCTGGCCTAAAGTGATCCACCCACCTTGGCCTCCCAAAGTGTTGGGATTACAGGCGTGAGCCACCACGCCCAGCCTCAACATTCAGTTTTAAAATGACTTCTTGTAAATAACACTCACTTTTTTAATCTATGAATCTTGATCTTTTAATGGGAGACTTAAATCTACTCATGTTTACCGTAATCATTGACATACAAAACTTTCATTTCTTCCATCTTACTTTTGTTTTATTCTTTTCACTCATTTTTATTAGTTTTCTATTTGTCCCTGTGTTAGCTTGGTATACTTAACACTCGAGTCCCTCCTGTCCCCCTGCGCCCAATATACATACGGTCTTTAGAATATTCTAACTTCCTCTCCTCACAGATGAGACTTTTGGAACACATTGACCTTTCTCTCCACTTCTTATTCCTTGACTTTGCTGAGTTCGTTTAGCACTATTCGTTTATTATAATTAGGTCTATTCTAATTCATGTGTTGCTTAGAGTACTTTCCTTTTTCTTTTTACCTTTTTTTTTTTTTTTTTTTTGAGACAGATTCTTGCTCTGGAGTGAATTCTTGGCTGCAGTGCAGTGGCACAATCTGGGCTCCCTGCAACCTCCGCCTCCTGGGTGCAAGCGAGTCTCCTGCCCCAGCCTCCCAAGTAGCTGGATTCACAGGTGCAGGCCACCACGCCCAGCTAATTTTTGTATTTTTAGTAGAGACAGGGTTTCACCATGTTGGCCAGGCTGGACTTAAACTCCTTCCTGGCCTCAAGTGATGCACCAGCCTCAGCCTCCCAAAGTGCTGGGATTACAGGTATGAGCTATTGCTCCCAGCCACTTAAGAGTACTTTCTCTAGTATTTTTGTCACATGGAGTATGTGGATGACAATCTGAATTTGCTTATTGGCAGATCCTCGAAAGGTAAATAATATCTTGGTTGTAGTCCTCTTCCTTTTAGCTATTATTCCATAGTCCCATCCAGTTTTGCAGTCTGATACGAGCCTTTTTTTTGTTTAAACGTATAAGGAATTTTTCTTGAAGGGCAGGTAGCTTAGCATTGCTTCTATAACCTATAGGTTAAGGAGTTGCACCCAGATCTGTGTTATTGTGGGCCCTTTCTCACCAAACGTACATGAAACTCTGTGTGTCCTTTCAACTGGTCAATTAAAGTTGATCCTTAGAGAAATTTTCTTGTTTTTAATTTAATTTTCTCTTTCTCTGTGTTCTTTTCCTCCTTTCAAGAATTTATTAGTCTCACATCAAGTTTCCTGAGTCTATCTACTAAGTCTCTATTTTCCTCATACTTCATCTTTGTAATTTTGTTACCCTAATTGAGATGCTTCTTCCACTTAGTCTGCCAGGTTACAAATTTGGTTCTCAGCAATGACATGCTTTCCTTCAATTCATCTACTACATTTTACAGTTAAGAAATATGTTTTTGGCCAGAGGTGGTGGCTTATACGTATAATTCCAGCACTTTGGGAAGCCAAAGTGGGAGGACTGCTTAAGGGCAGGAGTTCAAGACCAGCCTGGTCAATATAACAAGGCCCTGTCTCTACAAAAAATTAAAATTAAAAAAAATTAGCAGGGCCTGGTGGTACACCTCTGTAGTCCCAGCTACTTGGGTGGCTGAGGTGGAAGGATCCCTTGAACCCAGGAGTTCAAGGTTACACTGAGCTATGATGGCACCACTGCCCTCTAGCCTGGGTGATGGGGCAAGAACTGTCTCTTTAAAAAACAAACAAACAAACAATAAAAGAATTACTTTTTTTTTTTGAGATGGAGTTTCATCCTGTTGGCCAGGCTGGTCTCGAACTCCTGACCTCAGGTGATCCACCCGCCTTGGCCTCCCAAAATGCTGGGATTACAGGCATGAGCTACCATGCCTGGCCAGAAGTACGTTTTTTAGTCCTAGGAAATCTTTTTGTGTGTTGGGGATTGGCAGGGGAAGGATGACACTATACTAAATTTCCTTAATGCTCCATTACTTTTTTTGTTCAAGTTATTGCCTGGCTCCTAGAACACCTCAGATACGTTTACGTATTTCTTTGCCCACTGAGGATCATGTCTGAGTATTAAAATACCTGAAATCACAGCACCCCACAAGGATTTTCTATACCTGAGGGTCAGTAATTACAAGAGAAGACTGTCAGTACCACCCTGAGACAGAGACCACCCTGAGGCAGAGGAAAAGATACCTCTCTGGTATCCCTGGACTCTTCCAAACTCAGGAATAGGGAGGCCACAAATTTCCTGCTAAGCTAATATTTAGCTTCATGGGGTTCAAGAAGACCAGGCATCCTCACATGGGACAAATGTTTAACTTACCCCCAGATTCCGCTATGTCCTGATTCTTACCCAAGCACTTTTCACATCAAAAGAGACAAAGCCCTATATCAGCTTTTCCCAGCAGCCTCCCTCAGAACCCAAGACATCATTCCCACCTAGCTGCCACCTGGTTCAGGTTGTAACACACAGATGGAACCTTAGCATGGACATGGATGGGAAGCAAGATTCACTTTAAGTTGGCATCTTCCCAGAACTTTCTCTGTGCCTAGGCCTAAATTTGTTAAAATCTTTAAAAGCTGAATATTTCTATACCTTAGATTAAAACATAAAATGTAGTCTTATGCTTCAGAAAAAGATGAAAATTAGTCAAGTAACCTTGCCAAAATATATGCTTGAATCACCCAAGTAAGAAAACTCAATAGAAACAATAAATGAATAATCTGAAAGCATTCTATATTGATTTAGCATCTGGAAAATTTGGCTTCAATAAATGAGAGAATTACAATATTCAACAAATGATACTTTTGTAAAATGGTAAGTCAGTTGGTAAAAATAAAGCTGGATCCCCAGTCATCAAAATAAATTCCAGATGAATAAAAAATATAAATGTTAAAAACACAAAAGCACTATTAGGAAGCATTATTGAACTTCTTTTGTGATCTTCAGAAAGAATTTGGTCTTTCTAAGCATAACACATCCTAAAATCCAGAAGTTATAAAAGATTAAATTTGGCTACATAAAGATTAAAAACGCATGTATGACAAAAAGAACAAAGTCAATGTGAAAGAGATACTCAGCAATTAAAAAGGAATAAACTTTTGATACATACAACATGAATCTCAAAAATACTAAGCTAAGTGAAGAAAACATAACACAAAAGACTACTGACTGTATGAATCCATTTATATGAAAGTCTAGAAGAGGAAAAACTATAACGACAGAAAGTAGATTGGGTTGTGAGGCCCCAAGGGGTCCAGAAGAGGGGACTGAGTAAAAGGAACCCAAAGGAATTTTGGGGGTGAAGAAAATGTTCTATATCATGAGTGCAGTGATGGTTACGTGACTACATACATTTGTCAAAACTTACTAAATTATACTTAAAAAGGGTGACTGTTATTGTATATAAATTATATTCCAACCGAAGCTGACTAAAAAGTCAAATGAAAAAATGTTTACAACACATATGACTAAGGACTAATTTACTTAATACAAATAATTCTTAAAATAGTAATGAAATAAGAAACAATGTACTAGAAAAATGTGCAGAGAAAATAAGCAGTTCACAGAAGGAAAAATTACAGAGGACCATTAAATTCATGAGGAAATGCCCAACCTCAGTTATACTTTAAGAAATGCCTATCAGGCCGGGCACAGTGGCTCACGACTGTAATCCCAGCACTTTGGGAGGCCAAGGCAGGCGGATCACCTGAGGTCAGGAGTTCAAGACCAGCCTGACCAACATGGAGAAACCCCATCTCTACTAAAAATACAAAATTATCTGGGCATGGTGGCACGTGCCTGTAATCCCAGCTACTCAGGAGGCTGAGGCAGGAGAATCACTTGAACCCGGGAGGCGGAGGTTGTGGTGAGCCAAGATTGCGCCACAGCACTCCAGCCTGGGCAACAAGAGCGAAACTCTGTCTCAAAAAAAAAAAAAAAAAAAAAAACAACAACAACAAAAAAACTTGCTGCAAACACTATTTATAGAAACAGTCTATCATAAAACAAAGAAAATAGGAAAAATAATGCATACACTTGCACACACAAAGAAAATTTCTGGAAGCTATGTATCAAACTGTGTTTAGTAAATACCACTGAGATATAAGAGAGTAAGGGAAAGATTTTTATTTTTTATTTTTATTTCATTCTGCATTATTTGAACTCTTAAACTATAGAATTGGCACTGTTATTATAAAAAATCCACCTAGTTTAAAAACACAATTATTCTACTTAGTATATTACAACTTTTATGGCATGGATTTACCTTTAGCTCTTGGATTTTCTGGCTTCGTCTGTCTCTTAGATTCTTTAACTCTTTCTCATCCCAGCATCTAGCCTTGTACTTTAAGTCAGTTGACCCTCCAGAGATCACTCCAGATTTTAAAAATAATGTTCCATCAAGAGCTACTGTCTGTAAAATTAAAAATATTTTACCCTGGAGAAATGTACATAAAGATACAGATAAAGACATAATGTGGCAATTTTTAAAGCTAAGAATAAAACATATGAGAAAAGCCACTTACTGAACTTTACTAATAAAATATCTAGTTTATGAAGAGACCCCAAACAATAAACAAACCACAAATATAAAACCCATTTTACTAAGGCCCAAAGCAATTCTAGGCAATAAATTATTGATTTAGTCTTATATCAATATCTGGGTTGGTTCCAATTTTTCCTATTATACACAATGGTTCAGTGAATAAAGCTTGTACACATATCATTTCATACACATGTAAGCTAATCTATATGCTAAGTTCCTCAAAGGTACAAGTGAGATAACTGCCCTTCACAGAACTGGTATAAATTTAGGTTCCCACAGCAGTGAACAGAAGAATCTCTTTCCCCATAAAGTGTTACTAAACATTTTGATGTTGGTCAATCTGACAGGTGAAAATAGTACCTCAGTGTAATTTTAATGGGTATTTCCCATATGAGTGAGGTTGCATTTTCATGTTTAAGAATTATTATATTTCCTTTTATGAAAACAAGTTTGTTCATATCCTTGCCCATTTTCCCACTATATTATTGTTCTTTTCCATAGTGATTTGTAAGAACATCTGCTCTTTACTATGAGCTATAAATATTTTCCCCAGTTTGCCATTTTTCTTTTGATTTTTCTTATGGTAGTCTTTGCCATGCAGAAACTCTTTGTTAGGTGAATTCATTCATCTTTTATAGCTTTTGGGTTTTTTGTCATATTGGAAAAGCCTTCCTGTCTCTGAGATTAAGAAAAAATTTCCCAGGCCAGGAGTGGTGGCTCACGCCTGTAACCCTGGCACTTTGGGAGGCCAAGGCAGGCAGATCACTTGAGGTCAGGAGTTTGAGACGAGCCTGGCCAACATGGTGAAACCTCATCTCTACTGAAAATGCAAAAATTAGCCAGGCGTGGTGGTGGGCACCATTAATCCCAGCTACTTGGGAGGCTGAGGCACGAGAATCGCTTGAACCTGGGAGGCAGAGGTTGCAGTAAGCAGAGATCACACCACTGCACTCCAGCCTGGGTGACAGAGCAAGACTCCATTTCAAAAAAAAAAGAAAAAAAATTTCCCATGGTTTCTCTTCAAAATTTTATGGTTTTACTTTTTAAATTAATATTTCTAATTCATCTGGAATTTATCCTGATACAAGGAAGAGTTTTAGATTAACTATATTTTATTCCAGGTGGTAACCAGCAAAGTGGTACCCTGCACTTTATTCACTATTGTTTAATATGTGCAATTTTGGAAAAAATAATCTTTTCACAAATTTTCCAGCTACTTACTGACATTTTTCTGGGTCTGTTTTTTGCTTCACCATATTAAAAGGGCACAGTATAAATAGATCTTTCTATAATATATATGTTTTAGAGTAACAACCAACCAGTCTATAGGAGATGAAAATAAATAATTGTATCTCTGGTTAAGTGGAACAGATAGAATAATTACATATATGTAAAGAGATTCAGGATTTTTAAATTTTGGCACATAAATTTTTTAAATATGTAAAAACTGAGTTATCACTAAAATATGGTGCCCAAACTATAGCTAGCAGAATTGATGTAATTCATATTTGTAGTTTACAGATACTGTATGTAGTTTATATATACTGTAGTTTATAAGTAAACAAGTAAACCAAAATATTTAATACTACTTGCAATGTTTGACTAAAGAAAATTCTATAACATGGTATCAAGTATATAGAAAACCAAAAGCACAAATTGCAGATGATTCACCAGATGATTTGTGTGAAAATGTGACATCTATCCAATTATTTGACCCAATCTAAAACACAGAGAAAATTCTTTCAAAGTTCCTGAGATATAATTAAGATACAAATAAGATACATCTGATTAAAATTTTGAAATACTGATAAAAATAAGATACAACCTAAAGGGGTAAAGATGTTACTGTGAACAAGATAGAAACCACAAATATTTGTTATATGAAGGAATAAGCAATCATATCTTCATGTGACTTCTTTAATTTGACTATACAAATCTTCAAATACCAATTCTATGAAATATACAAATACACAAAAGTCAATGTTAGTGCAGTTAATTAGGCAGCAAAATAAGAAAAACACTTAATAACTTACTACCCTAGCTTAAATTTAACATGTAGAACTCAATGACAGTGATCACATCATGCTTAAGATTATTGATCAGAAACACCAAAATGCATGAAAAATTAATCATGTTAGATAAGTCAATAAATTTAACACTGGAAATCTTCATGTCTCATTAAGAAGTGCCTGCTTTTTGTTAATTTGCAATTCTGGACATTCCAGATTAAATGTGTTAATTGACTAGTAAGTAATAAAATTACTACCAGTTTTTGAGAGCTATTTGCCAGGCACTATAATAGCATTTTTCATGTTATTACTTAATTTAATTCTCATAACCCTATAAAATAGGTAATATTATTTCCCCAATTTTAGATGAGAAAACTAAAACTAGAGGTTTAGAAACTTCCCTAAAGTCACATAATTAGTTACTAAGTAGCATCACTGGTCTTACTTTATAGCTTATACCCTTAAGCATTATGTTATACTTCATCATAAATGTAGTTTTTAAAAAAAAACTACATCAGATTATTTGAGTTTAACATTGCTCAACTAAATACAAATATAACTAAATACTCTCTATTCAACTGAGAGTAAAATAGTACTTATTTTTAAGACCAAAATTATTCCCTCAAGATACTTGTATTTAGTAATCTCATTTCAATTGTGTTTTCTAGAAATTCAAATATGTTAAACCTTGAATATGCAAAAGGACAGTTAGTATCTCCACTAAAGTATGGAAGAATTAGCCCACATTGTAAAATAAATACCCAAAATCTTTCCTGGTATTCAAAACCACAGGTACCATATCCAGGGTCCATATAAGGTTTAAAACAACAACAACAACAACAACTAACTGCTTTAGGATATTATTAAAATAAATCTAATTTCCAAAATTATTATTTACGATATTGAGAAATGCTATAAGAGTTTTTTTTCTAAATTCAACAGAACATTATAAAAACCACTGAAGCCATAGCCACCTTAGGTTCTATGTTGGTTCTCTTTAGAAAAAAGAACATATAAAACGCATATGTAAATAACTGTGTGTGTTTCTGTATGTTAGTCTTATAAATACTACTTCAAGTTATCCAAAGGTGTGATCCAAGCCTCTTTTCTTACTTTCTGTCTTTCAGGTCCACTGAATGCAATATGCCTTGCTTCTTCCACAGTCTCACAAACAAGACCATTTCCACACACAAACTGAATCACTTTCTTCAGCTGAGGAAACTGAGTCTTTATGACATCAATCACCATTTTACAGCCTTTAAGCTCCCTTAATCTTTCATTGATTGGCTTGATCTAAAGGGTTTTAAAATATTTAACATGTTACATACACTGAAATAAAAACCAAATGTTCATTATATTCTTTCTTACAAAACATACATACGCATGGCAGCAAAAGATCAACAGTATGTACCCAGCCAGGCGTGATGCTCACGCCTGTAATCCCAGAATTTTGGGAGGCCGAGGTGGGCAGATCACTTGAGGTCAGGAGTTCGAGACCAGCCTGGCCAACATGGTGAAACCCTGCCTCTACTAAAAATACAGAAAAATTAGCCAGGCATGGTGGCACATGCCTGTAATCCCAGCTACTCAGGAGGCTGAGGCAGGAGACTCGCTTGAACTTGGGAGACAGTAGTTGTAGTGAGCTGAGATCGCACTACTGCACTCCAGCCTAGGCGACAGAGTGAGACTCCGTCTCAAAAACAAAACAAAACAAAAAAACAGTATGTACTTACATACCATAAAAGATTGATAAGAACATGATGAACTACATCCCATCATTGGTTTGGGTAATATTTTTTAAAAACAAAAACTTCATCAAAGCCAGAAGACGTAATTTCCAGTTTCAACTCTGTCACTAACTAGTCAGGATAAAACAATGCATAGGAAGTGTTCCACAAAACACTTTCAAAATCATAAAATCTAGTGAAAAATAATGCCCATTTTAGATACGTGTCAAGAGAGCAGCAAAACACTATGGAATTTAAAAAACCACTTTTGGGCCAGGCGTGTAGCTTATGCCTGTAATCCCAGCACTTTGGGAGGCTGAGGCAGGTGGATCACCTGAGGTCAGGAGTTCAAGACCAGCCTGGCCAACATGGTGAAACCCTGACTCTACTAAAAACACAAAAATTAACCGGGTGTGGTGGCAGGTGCCTGTAATCCCAGCTACTCAGGAGGCTGAGGCAGGAGAATTGCTTGAACCCGGGAGGCAGAGGTTGCAGTGAGCCGGGATCACGCCATTGCACTCCAGCCTGGGTAACAAGGGTGAGCCTCTGTCAAAAAAAAAAAAAAAAAAACCCCACAAACAAAACACTTTCGACTTAAATGATTAGGAAAGCCTTCAGACCTTCTTAGTCATGACCTTTAGTTTGAGTTTACAACAGATCACAAAGTGTCTGCAATGTATTATCAAAACCCAGCAAGTACGATCTCACTTTTTAATAAAACAAAACAAAACAAAGCAGAAAACTTATATGCAACCAAAATGTGTGTGTGTATGTGTGTGTATATACATTTGGGAATATGTAGTTATATAAATTGAGTGTATGGAAGCAATCTAAAGTAGTTACTATTAAGGAATCAGGCATTATGAAGGGGTAGGAGTATTCCCTTTATATTTGATACACTTCTGTGTTAAGATTTTTTAAAAAATGAGTTTGTCTTGGAAAAAACCTCAAGTGAGCAATAAAACAGGATTCTAACAGACAGATGAGATGGGGTAAAGAGTTTTAGTGAGCAGAAGGTAACAACAGTGTGGAAGTACAAAAGGGAGGTATGGACCATGAGTAACACCAGCCAGCATTTGCTGAGCCTCTCCTCTGTGCAGGTCCTGTGTCAGGTGCTTCACATGTAACAATTCCTTGTAGTAATCCAATAAGGTAAGAATTAATTCTTCCATTTCCACACATGGAAAACTGATGCTCAGAAAAATTAAGAATAGGACTAGCATGGTGGCTCACGCCTGTAATCCCAGCACTTTGGGAAGCCAAGGTGGGCGGATCACCTGAGTCGGGAATTTGAGACCAGCCTGACCAATGTGGAGAAACCCCGTCTCTACTAAAAATACAAAAAAAAAAAAATCAGCCGGGCGTGGTGGCACATACCTGTATCCCAGCTACTTGGAAGGCTGAGGCAGGAGAACTGCTTGAACCCAGAAGGTGGAGGCTGCAGTGAACCAAGATCACGCTACTGCACTCCAGACTGGGCGAAAGAGCAAGCTCCGCCTCAAAAAAAAAAAAAAAAAAAAGAAAAAAGAAAAAAAAAAAGAAAAATTAAGACTACATTAGTAAGAGCTAATTAGAAGTAGGGGCTGAGATTCAAACTCAGAGCAGTCCAGCTCTAAGGCATGTGCTCTTAACTATTATGCAGACTGCCTGCAATTCAGGGTCTTGACTGGTGAACCAAAGAGAACATTTTCTTGAGTAGTCAATGAAAAATCACTGAAGGATATCAATCATGATATGACAGAGTTCCTGCTTCATGAATTTAGACTCAGGATATGTTAAGGTATCTCAATACATACCTCAAGGCTCAAAATTTAGCCTTTTCCACAAAGAGCTAACACACTAGGTCAAATATTTACAATTGAGGCTGAGTTGGCATTTCCAACAGACCATACGTCTTATCCATTTCCTATATTTTGCTATATAGGACAGAATATATTGCTGGCTAATAGGTAGAGTGGTGCACTGCTAGTGCAATGAAATCAAAGGTAGAATTCTGTAAAAACTAGATAGGGAAGAAACGGTATGATGTCAAGAAAGAGAGTAGCCACTTGATATTATTCTTTGCTTGCCAATATATTTAACACCAGCCATTTAAATGATTGCCTAACTGGCATCCAAGCTACAATTTTTCTCTATCACTATCATAGTTTTAGGCAATAAGATCATTCTTTAAAAGACAAGATTTTTATCACTATAAATAACAAGCATTACAAAGTTCTTACATCAAGGTAATCTAGAGCGAGGAATGTCTCAGGTTCAGCTCTTTCCTCCTTCAGAAATCGAATACAATCTTTTGCCACCTTTTCAGAGGCTACAACAATGGCAGTGATGTACCGGCCAAAAAGCTTAGTAACAGCCAGCTGGTATTTCTTATGAATAGGATGACACAGGTCAAGTAGTCTTCCAAACTTAGCAGGTTTCAAAAAAGGAGAGAAAAAACAGATATATTAGAGTGAAATATATAATTCATTGTTTTCTAATGTAACAAAGTAGCGCAGACAAAAACTAATTTTATAAAATTACATACATCATAATTAATAGAGTTTTATTCAAATAGACCAAAGTTTCATTATGCAATGTCCATCTAGCTATGTAACACTTCATTTAAAAAAAGAGTAACAGAGGGACTAGCCTTACCAAAATATTAAAATATTTTCTAAAACTACACAATTAAATAATATTCATTTATTCCCTGATCTATTAAACAAGAATCTATAAGGGACCTACTATTGCAGGTACTGAGTTAGATACTGGATAAAACATAAATGAACAAAGCAGATACTTTCTGACCTCACAGAATTTTCAGTCTAGTGAGGAAGACATAAATAATCAATAATCACATGTATGTACAAAATGGAGCTAGACACTGACAGAGAGTGCTCTGAGAATATTTAACAGGGACCAGGTTGGCATAAGAAGTCTAGGAAGGATTTCCAGCTGGGTGTGGTGGCTCACGCCTGTAATCCCAGCACTTTGGGAGGCCAAGGCAGGCAGATCATGGGGTCAAGAAGAGATCGAGACCATCCTGGTCAACATGGTGAAACCCTGTCTCTACTAAAAATATAAAAATTACTGGGCATGGTGGCGCACGCCTGCAGTTCCAGCTGCTCGGGAGGCTGAGGCAGGAGAATCGCTTGAACTCGGGAGGCGGAGGTTGCAGTGAGCCGAGATCATGCCACAGCACTCCAGCCTGGCAACAGAGCAAGACTCCATCTTAAAAAAAAAAAAAAAAAAAAAAAATGTCTAGGAAGGATTTCCATGAAGTGTTACTTGACCTGAGACCTGAAGAATGGTCAAGAATTAATTAGACTGAAGTTCAAAAACTTTACTAGAAAATGTTTGAATGTCAAGCATCGTGTATCAGTGGTCTCTAGAATATCTGAAGGTTTAATTTTGTATCTTTGGACTCTTTCTTCCGTGTGTTAGGTTCTACTTCAAGAATACCATTTTCCTATGATAAACCATCACTGTCTTTGCTGTTTAAATATCTTTGACTTTGTCTTCTCCATTAATTTGTGATTATCTCAAGCCTTTCTTCAGGGTCAATAATTTGATTTTCAGCTGTGTAATCCATTATTTGCTACCTTTTTTTTTTTAAAGAGATGAGGTCTTGCTATGTTGCCCAGGCTGGTCTCAAACTCAAGTATTCTCCTGCCTCAGCCTCCAAGTAGCTGAAACTATAGGCGCACACCATCACGCCTGGCAGCTACTTCTAATTTATTAGTATTTCTTGCTATTAATGCTTCTAATTTGTTAATTTGTCTATGTTATTTATTACTTACATGCTAACTATAATTATTCAGTAATAATGCCTATTCTTGATTTGTTTTCACAGCTTACATTTTCCTTTTTATCTTGTTTTACCTCATATTTAGATCTAGTTTTATAAATTCAAGTTCTTATTAAATTGCCCATAGTGCAAAACATTTATGGGGATTTTCTTCTGTAACCTTCTAGACTGGGCTCTTTGACTTCTAAATGTTTTAAAATAGTTTCTTTCTCTTTGCTGTTATTGTATGTACCTATAGCTGCCACAGTGATTCTTTTCACTTTGCTTATGTTTAACGTGAGTAGCTCTGTTCAGATCTTTGATTTGCTATGGTGGATAACTTTATTAATTCCCTTTCTCACAGAAGTGAGACAATTACCTCCTCTGAGCAACAGTTGATAGAATAAGTATTTCCTATTCTGTTTACTTTCTTGTAAGGGATTGGATGGTAGGGGCAAATGAGAACTCACCTAAGACTTTTAAAGAACACACTTCATTTAAGTACCTGAATTCTCTCTCATCTGAGTTTTTAATTAATATCCCATACCAAGGTTCTTCTACTTTGAGGGAGGAGGACAAATTCCATCTTGAAGAGAGGGCTTCAAAATGGCCTCTCAATTTTAAAGCCCTAGTAAGTGAGAACTTGGGTCTTCACTTCCATTACAGAGCACATGAGCTTCACGTTCCCCAATTCACCAGTGTTTTTTTGTTTTTGTTTTTTTGAAACAGAGTCTCGCTCTGTCACCCAGGCTGGAGCGCAGTGGTGCAATCTCGGCTCACTGCAACCTCTGCCTCCCAGGTTCAAGCAATTCTCCTGCCTCAGCCTCCAAAGTAGCTGGGATTACAGGCATGCACCACCACGCCCGGTTAAATTTTTTGTATTTTTAGTAGAGACAGTGTTTCACTGTGTTGGCCAGGCTGGTCTCAAACTCCTGACCTCAAGTGATCCATCCACTTCGGCCTCCCAAAGCGCTGGGATTACAGGCACCCAGTTCACCAGTTTTTAAATCTCTCTCCAGTTAGAAGAGGAAAAGGAAACACATACATGTGAGTTTACTTCTTGCTAGATCAAGGAATACTAGGTGAGAATTCTCAGGAATTCGTCAATTTATCAGTTCAGCTTCTGTGGAGTTGAGAAAAAGCAATGCTATACTTCAATACTTTTTTTTTTAAATCCTAGATTATCACCATTTTCTAAAGTTTATGGCATCAGGTCGATTTCTTTCTTAACTAGTTGTGTGTGTGTGTGTGTGTTTCACTAGTTTTTGTCACTTGGATAGGAATTGGGGGATCCAGATTTTGTGACCCAGACTTACTCCTCCATCATTATCCAGAAGTCAAAACCAACATTTAGGAGTCAGAAAGTCAAAACAGATGCTATAAAGGAGATGAAGATGGATGGCCAGAGACATAGGAGGAAAACCATGAAAGTGTGGATATGGAGGCCAATGGTAGATGTTTCCTTTTTTTTGGAAACAGAGTCTCACTCTGTGGCCTAGGCTGGAGTGCAATGGTGTGATCTCAGCTCACTGCAAACTCTGCCTCCCGGGTTCAAGCGATTCTCCTACCTCACCCTCCTGAGGAGCTGGTATTATAGGCGCCTGCCACAACGTGCGGCTACTTTTTGCATTTTTAATAGAGATGGGGTTTCACCATGTTGGCCAGGCTGGTCTCAAACTCCTGACCTCAGGTGATCCACCAGCCTCAGCCCCCTAGAGTGCTAGGATTATAGACGTGAGACACTGCCCTGGCTTGTAGGTGTTTCAAAATAGAGCAGTGGTTACCAGTCTCAAATGCTGAAAACAGGCCATATCATAAAATAAGGATTGCACAGTATACACTGATGTTAGTGACAAGAGGATCAGATGCCACCCCGATACAAAAGGAAATAATCTTGTGATGCTGGCACCCCAAGCAACAAGTGATACTGTATTTTGGCTAATGAAATACACTAGCAATACCGGATGCACAGTCATACTTAGAGAATAAAAATATGCCAATGATGTCTGCTGAAAAAATATTTCAAAAACAAATAAAATCATGAAAAACATGAGGTTTGAGGCTATGTGTCTGGGGGGCTCAGAGTACTTCACAGCATCCAAGTCCTTTTGGAGATACTGGCCACAATTTGAACTTTCTGAGTACTATGTTCATGTCATGCTTCTCCCCAATAATTACGTATCTACAGCTACTACTGGAAGTTTTACCCTAATTATTTACTGTTACATTTTAAATATAAAGAGTCAAACACAAAACTTAAAGATGTCTGAAATAATATTGCTTTGTAATAATGGTAATATTTCTAATCCCAAATGAGAAGATACTGTTGAAAGCAAACAGGAAAGCTTAGTTTTTTTGTTTAAATTAACTATTCATTCTCATTACCACAGAATCTGGGTACAGTCTTTTAAGGTGTTCCAGAACGTCTGCTCTCTTTTGCAGACGTTTTCCTTCATGGGTATCAATCCCAGCATTCTGCAATTCACTTCTAATGAGATTCAATTCTTCATTAACTTCAGACATTCTTGATTTTGTTTTTTCAATTTCATCCACTAGGGTTTCCTCTTGCTGTTTTTTCTCTTTCAAGCAATCCCTACAAAATAACAACAAATTATATAGCAAAATGATAAACCAAAATTTAGGAATTACCAGGTACAACATACTCTTGTCTGGCATTGCAGGGGAATAGAGCAGCGCTCTATCAATTTTTAAAGGGTAAAAAATGCAATAAACCTGACACCAAACATGGGCAAAAAATATTTTGCTCATTCTTTGTTGATCTGAAAAATGTGGCTGGGCCAGGTGGCTCACTCCTGTAATCCCAGTACTTTGAGAGGCCGAGTGGGTGGCTGGCTTGAGTCCAGGAATTTGAGACCAGCCTGGCAACATGGCAAAACCCTGTCTCTACGAAATACAAAAAAAAAAAATTAGCCAGGTGTGGTGGCACACACCTGTAGTACCAGCTATTCAGGGGGCTGAGGCAGGTGGATCACTTGAGCCCAGGGGGTGCAGGTTGCAGTAAGCCATGATCACGCAACTGCACTCCAGTCTGGGCGAGAGTGAGACCCTGTCTCAAAAAAAAAAAAAGGAAGAAATACATAAATAAGAAAGCTGCAAGGGGTGCAATGGCTCACACCTGTAATCCCAGCACTTTGGGAGTCCGAGGAGGGTGGATTGCTTGGTCCGGGAGTTCAAGATCAGCCTGGGCAACATGGTGAAACCCCATCTTTACCAGAAATAGAAAAAATTAGCTGGGTGTGACGGCATGCGCCTGTAGTCTCAGCTACAGGCTGAGGTAGGAGAGTCATGTGAGCCCCGGAAGTTGAGGCTACGGTGAGCCATGACTGCACCACTGCACTCTGGCCTGGGCGATGTGAGTGAGACCCTCTCTCAAAAAATAGAAGAAAATTGCTGCAAGAAATTTTTTTTTATTCTACCTACATGCATGTCTTTGTATACTCCTCTAACTTCTCTATTCGTTTTTTATGATCTTCTATTTGTTCTTTTATTTGTTTTAGATTTCCCTAAAAGAGGAAATGAAATCTAAAATCAATTACAGCAATTCCAAACCAACAAAATTACATGCCTAGAACTTACTATAATATTATAAGCTGTTATAAAATTGAAAGATATCAAATATAATTATATGAAAACACTTATCAGAGCAAATTACAGATCAGGGTTCAACTCCTGACTCTTTACCATTTGCTAGATATTTGATCTCTAGCAATTTCTCTCTGTAACTTCAAACTTCAAGGAGGTTATTTTCAAACATCTATATAGTTCTTACCCCTTAACTAATTTACTGAACAAATATATTAGGTTGGTGCAAAAGTACTGCAATTACTTTTGCAACAACCTAAATATATTCACTGGCTACCATGTGATAGGAACTAGAGGTACAAAAATAAGCAGGAAAGAGTCCCTGCCGTCAAAGAACTAATGTCTGGTAGGAGAGACAGACAATTAAATACGTAATTATAGTAGAGTGGTTTTGTGTTATAATAATATAGGAACCTATAGGGCAACTAATAGCCTTGTGGATGAGGATTTTGGGAAAGTTTTGTTCTATTCACTTTATCATTAAATCCAACTGGAGACTACTACAAGTCTTCTCCATCTGTCTGCAACTACATGTGTTCTTCTTATTGTTTTTTTATATTCAAAAGACAACAGCAATTCAACCAACACTTACTGACATCTACTAAGTGCAAGGTTCACAATGGACACAATTAGAATCCTGCCTTTAATAAGCTTCCAGTCCAGTAGAGAGGTACCAATTAATTTTAATTTTTATGCGATCTGACAAAAGCCCTTAGATATAGATAAAAAATTGGCTGGGCACGGTGGCTCAGGCTTGTAATCCCAGCACTTTGCAAGGCTGAGGAGGACGGATCACCTGAGGTCAGGAGTTCAAGACCAGCCTGACCAACATGGAGAAACCCTGTCTCTATAAAAATACAAAATTAGCCAAGTATGGTGGTGCATGCCTATAATCCCAGCTACTCAGGAGGCTGAGACAGGAGAATTGCCTGAACCTGGGAGACGGAGGTTGTAGTGAACCGAGATCGCGTCATTGCACTCTAGTCTGGGCAACAAGACCGAAACTTCGTATCAAATAATAATAGGTAGTTATATGAGGAAGAAATTATTTTTGGGTTTTTTAAGAGCTGGGATATAAAGAAAAGGAGGGCCAGGGAAGGCTTTGCGGTGTTGGTAACTCTGGATTTTAACATGTAAAGATGAATACGTTATTCCAAAAAGAAATTAGCATGTACAAAGGCAAAAATGTCCAATGTGTATTTTCATAAATCAGTGCATAATTTTATAACATATCAATTATACAATTATACAAATGTTTCAAAAGTAATTCCTGCTATGTTACCACCTTTGTTTTTCTCCTTGCACAAAATGCCTCTTCTACTCACAGAACTATCATAGATTATGCCTTTTATATTTGTATCTTCATCTGCCAAATCATGAAATAAATGAAATGAGACCGTATAGTGTAAGGTTAAGGAGATTCATTCTGGAGACAGGTACAAAAAGGAAATAAAATTTCATTAAGAATGATTCTAAATCATTACTGTACAACCCAAGATACCTGAACTTCTCCATGCCTCCTCTTTTCAAATGCCAGTCTTTCTTCGTCTGTCTTCTGTTCCCACCGCAGTTTTTCCAGTTGTTGAGTCATTGTAGCTACTTTCTTTCTTACTTGTTCCTTAAGTTCTTTATAACGATCCAGCTGTATAAACAGTATTGAAAAATTGCTAATTCAGCTTAAGAAGCATGAGAGCAAATTCTTTGTATGAAATCCTGTACTAGAAGATAATTAATCTTCCCAAAAGCTTGCTTTATATAAATTAAATCATAATCGACCACTTTTCCCCGGTAAAATAATGTGAGCATGAAAGCTTCCTTTAAAAAAACTGTTTATTATTTATTTATTTATATTTGAAACTTATTTATTTATTTATTTTTATTTTGCCCAGGCTGGAGTACAGTGGCACAATCACGGCTCACTGCAGCTTTGGCCTCCTGGGCTCAAGTGTTTATCTTATTATTCATAAGGTAATCATTTTTTCCTCTCATAAACACTTAAAGATACATGTGGCTTTGAGGAGACATGATCACTTAATTGACAAGAAGGAAAGTGATTACTTAAGGTGCTTTAAAATGTTCAGTGATGAATTAATCTCTAACTTATTATACAAGATTTAATTATAATAAATCAGTAGATGGCAAAAACATGTAATTGACAAACAACCACATTTTTATCATTTATCTCTTTTATCAATTTTATGATAATCTTATATCACAATTATATACCAAAATAATTATGACTATATAAGTAGAAAAAAAATATCATTTTCTCTGGATTCTCCTTTCTAAGATTTTTGCACAGAGACCTTAGTATAGAGGTTTTCGTTGCTCTATTTTAAAGTCTTTTAGGCCAGGCACAGTGGATCATGCCTGTAATCCCAGCACTTTGGGAAGCCGAGGCAAGAGGATCACTTGAGCCCAGGAGTTGGAGACCAGCCTAGGCAACACAGTGTGATCTCATCTCTACAAAAAATTCAAAAATTAGACAGGTGTGGTAGCATGCACCTGTAGACAGGAGGATCAACTGAGCCCAGGAGTGACACTGTAGGGAACTATGATTGATAGCAGCAGGAGACAGACAAATCCTAGACAGACAGGGGTGGGTCCCCAGTGAAACCTGACCTTCAAGCCAAAGACAGTATAAAGCCTAGCTACAAGCGCTGGGTAAATCCACAGACAAAACTGAGAACCTCTCTTGCTGTTTGGTGTGCTTACCTCTGATTGATCCCTACCCTTCACCTATTTTACATACGCCTACCCTTCCCTAATTGGTTTTTCACATTGTTGTACCCACTTTAGGGTGGTGCCGTTGTTTTAGCCTTTTTTTGCATACTCACAAACCAATCAGTACACATTCCTCCATTCTGAGTCCATAAAAGCCCCAGACCCAGCCACACTGGGGGAGAAACCACCTGACTTCAGGTAGTGGATGACCTCTTGCATCCCCTCTCTGCTGAGAGCTGTTTCATAGCTCAATAAAATTCTTCTTTGCCTTCCTCACTCTTCGATTGCCAGTGTAGCTTCATTCTTCTTAGATGCAGGACAAGAACTCAGGACCCACTGAACGTGGGTACACAGAAGGCTGAAACACTGTGGCCCTCTGCCCTCTGCTGGCAGAGGGCAGCTGCCCCACACGACAGGAAGCAGTGGTGGGGCCGAGCAAGCCCCGGAGCTGAGGGCCAGAGTGGGTCAAGGGGCTGACAGAGCTGTTAACAAGCCTTCAGACGTGCATCCTTCCGGCTGCAGACAGGACTAAAGAGCTGATTAGCACACTGTAACACCCCCTCTGGGGCTTTAGGGTCACGAGCACCCTTGCCTGGGTGCCACTGTGTTCCCCTCATCTGGGCGCCAGAGCCCACTGTGGAAGTGGCTTGCGACACGCCTGGTCCAGTTCCAAGCACCACATGAAGCCTGCTTCTGTGCCGGTACTTGGAACAGCTGGCTGGAAACTAAACTTGCTTGCTCACACACCCTCTTCTGCTGGGGGCTGAGTGAGCAGTCGTGGCAGCTGTGGGATTCACGCCAGAGTGCAGGCCAGGTGCAGCCTGGCAGGCTGAGTGGACAGGGTGTCTCCTGCAGTGAACGTGGGACCAAGCAAGGCCTGGGCAAGGGTGTCACCAACTGAGGGTCTCTGGCTGACAAAGTGACTGAGAAAAATCCTGCATCGGCCGGGCATGGTGGCTCACGCCTGTAATCCCCGCACTCTGGGAGGCCAAGGCAGGTGGATCACCTGAGGTCGGGAGTTTGAGACCAGCCTGACCAACATGGAGAAACCCCGTCTCTACTAAATATACAAAATTAGCCAGGCATGGTGGTGCATGCCTGTAATTCCAGCTACTCAGGAGGCTGAGGCAGGAGAATTGCTTGAACCCAGAAGGCGGAGGTTGCGGTGAGCCAAGACCACACCATTACACTCCAACCTGGGCAATAAGAGCGAAACTCCATCTCAAAAACAAACAAAAAAAATCCTGCATCATGATTATGCAACTGCACTCCAGCCTGAGTGACACAGCGAGACCCTCTCTCTACAAAATTAAAATTAAAAATAAATAAATTTAGTTCTGTATACAGGCTGAAAAATTTAAATCCCCACAATTTACACTGAGGATAATCTCTTAAAATATCAGAGAGGTCATCTTTTAAATTTTTTTCTAATTCAAAGAGGCTGAAATAATAGAAACATAAGATTTCCCCTAAGTTGTCCTTTTTTACCTGACTGGCTTCCAGTTCAATGTCTCGCTTTTTATGTAAAATTTCTTCCTCAATCTGCTTTTCAAAACTTCTCCATGCAGCATCTAAATCAGCCAGCTCTGTCTCCAGGGCTTTTATATCATCTTCCTGTTTAGAACATTGTTTTTCGCTGTCCTTTATTGATTTCTTAGCCACATCTAATTTCTTAAGGTGGTGAGAAGTGTTTTCTTTGGCTTTAATGTACTGAGGCCTCTTCTGATTTAAAAGGGTTTCAACTGACCTGAAAAGGGAAAAATGTTTGCTTTAAAGAAAATTCCATTTCTTTAATATATAAAGGGAAGAAGTTGTTTTGATCAAACCACTTTAAAAAAGAAATCCTAAAAATCAACTTTCAGAGACTGTAAGCAGATCAATGGTTGCCAAAGGTTGAGCAAGGTCAGGGGGAGGGGTGAATAAAGCACACGGTCACTTTTGAGAGTGGTACTGTAGTGGTAGACACTTGACACTATGAATTTGCCAAAACCTGTATTACTTTACAGCACCAAGGATGAACCTTAATGTAAGCAAATTAAAAAAGAATCACTCAGGAGGCTAAGGGATCCTAGATGGAATGTAGAATGCAATAAAAAATCTAACTTTATTATAAATGTAGAAACAGCCTTACTGAAGGGGTGGAAGGAAAACATGCTGATCTAATTCTAGAAATGAGTGGAGTCTGTAAGACTAAAAACAGAAGAATTGTACATAAGTACTATACTATAGTTACAAAGATGCTTTCCATGGGGGTATGGGTTAACAATTCTGACACTATTACACGTGATTACTGGAAATGCACAATTAAGCAAACGGATGGCAGATGGTAGAAGCCAGATTTCCCATTGTTGAAGTGGGAGGTTACAGATAAGCAAGAGAAGGCTAGAATGATTAATGTGGTAATGGCTTAGAATTGGGAGACATCAATATGAACTCATGTTTAGCTTAATATAGATGGTCACATATGAAAATATTTATAGCTATGTGTATAAATAGTATACACAGGTATTTCCTAGTTCCAACAGCTGAGAAAGCCTAGAAGCAAGGACACGCCAGCAGCAACGAACACACCTACCACCTAGATGTTGGTTTCTAATACTGTTCTCCGATAAAAGGAACCAGGGTTCCTTGGAGAGCCTGGGGCAGGCTGCCTGGGGCAGGCTCATACAAGCTGGGGCAAGCTGATGCTTGGACTGGCTTATACAAGATGACACTAGAAGATACTTATCTTCTAGAAAGTAAGGAAGAGCTCCCAAAAAAATCACAATAATGAGAATATTTCAAAGGGACACAGGAGCCAACTCAAAGAGTTCTCAGTGGCCACAGCAGGAACAATCAAAGCAACAAAATCAACAATGTAATATTGGATTATAACTCTAAATGCAAAATATCCATAAATCTATACTGATGTAAACAAACAACAATTAATTTAATTTTAAAATAATTAAGTAGAGACAAATCTGTGCAGAATTCCAAATAAATCATGTAGATACTTTGCCCTTAAGGTAAAACATAACTCTCCTTACTCCTTAAGTGTGGGCTAAGCATAGTGACTTCCTCTCAAAGATTATAGTATGAAAAGGGAGAAAAAATTACCTCACAGAGAAGAAACATGACAAACACTACTTCAGTCAGGTGATCAAGGTCAACATCAACAGTGATACCATGTTGACATGACATATGATATAGTACATGATAAATGTCATGTAACATATATAATACACTGACACTCTGATAGAATATAATGAGAATGACATTTTACTTCTGTGGTCTTCCTCCCCACAGTCTGTATCTTCAGTCTAATTATGAGAAAACCATCAGACAAATCCCAACTGAAAGATGTTCTACAAAAAAACTGACCAATATTCCTCAAAATTGTCAAGTTCATCAAAAACGAGAACTGTCACAGCTAAAAGGTGCCTAAGGAGACATATAACTAAATGTAATATGGTATTCTGGATCATAAAAAGGACATTAGGCAAAAACTGAGAAAATATGTATAAAGTATGGACTTTAGTTAATGTATCAATATTTATTAATTCTGACAATGTATCATAATAATGTAAGATGTTAATAACAGGAGAAACTGAGTTTTGGGAATATGGGACTGATACAGGAGCTAAAAATAAATTATTTAGGCAGATAGTGAAGGTTGAGAGAGTCCTCAGCAGAGCTTCCCTTTTAACAAAAAGCAGCCCCCAAATCATTTCTCTTCTAACAAAGAAGAGCCTGAAAAATCAGGCTACAAACATACATAAGCAAGCTGGAAGCTTGCACGAGTGAATGCCGGCAGCTGAGCCAATAGAAAGGGGCTACTCAGAAGCCAGCTATGTTCAACATGAAGGTTCCATCTTCCCTTTTGTCACCACGTGTACAGTAGAAAAGCTGGCAACATGGCGCCAGCCAGGTACAGAATCTGCATAATAAAAAATTAGGGTGGGGTTGCCAGCTTCTTTGTGCACTATGCAAATGGCACACCTAGTCCTAACCAGTTCTTCACGTGCTATGCAAATGGAATACCTGATCTGACCAACCCTTCATGCCCTAAATCAGACACCGCCTCCTCAAGCTCATCTATAAAACCTCTTGTACTTCACTGTGGACCAGAAGACCCAATTGGGAGCCCTTCTCTCTGCATGAGAGAAAACTTTTCTCTTTCACCTATTAAACCTCCACTCTTAACCTCACTCCTTGTGTGTCTGCGTCCTTGATTTCCTTGCTGTGAGCCAATGAACCTTGGGTATTACCCCAGAAAAACACCACCACTTCAGGACCATTCTATACTATCTTTTTTTTTTTTTTTTTGAGACGGAGTCTCGCTCTGTTGCCTAGGCTGGAGTGCAGTGGCGCGATCTCGGCTCACTGCAAGCTCCACCTCCCAGGTTCACGCCATTCTCCTGCCTCAGACTCCCGAGTAGGTGGGACTACAGGCGCCTGCCACCATGCCCGACTAATTTTTTGTATTTTTAGTAGAGACGGGGTTTCACCGTGTTGGCCAGGATGGTCTCGATCTCCTTACCTCGTGATCCACCTGCCTCAGCCTCCCAAAGTGCTGGGATTACAGGCGTGAGCCACCGCACCTGGCCTATACTATCTTTATAATTTTTCTGTATATCTAAAAGTATTCCAAAGTAAAAAGCTTATTTTTAAAATCAATTTTCAAAGTGTCACTTATATTATTTCCTCTATCAAGCTACATATAACCCAACTGTTAATATCTACTTTTAAAAACTCACTTTAATTCTTTTTCTGTTTGTTGTAGTTGTCTAGTTAGCATTCCATGTTCCTTTTTCCTGGCTTTAACTATGTTTTCATGATGAGACAAAGACTCTCTTTTGACACTCAAATCCCTATTCACATGCTCTAACTTTGTGTTCAGGAGATGAATCTTTTTCTCATTATGGTATAGTTGAAAAAGTTTCAGTTGTATCTTGTTCATTTTCAGTTCTTCAAGGAGACTCTGGTAACGTTCTGCCTATAAAAGAGTATAATTCAACAGCAGTTAAAAGGGAGTATATTTAAGTCGGCCTTTCATAAACTCAACTACTATACCAACAAATTAACTAATGAATTTTTATTTGTTATTAGGACATAATGTTCTCGTCAAAAGTAGCATAATTTGGCGAGAGTTTCTGAATATACTTTTTAAATAACCCAATACACCAGTAAATGATTTTGTGTTCTTGTGCTCAGTGGTATGATGATAAGAACAACAAAGTGGCATGCATTAACCTGGGTCCCTTTTGTCTGGACCTGTGAGTTTGACAACTCAATCAGTATTTCTGGCATCAGCTTTCTCCTTTGTAAACTGAAAGAAGAGTGTGATATGACTTATAAGGTGCTAGCAACTTTAAATTCAATGACTCCAGGAAAAATTCCTACTACAGGAAGTAGTTTTTCTACCGATAAAACAGGACTCTTACAGTGCTAAATTATATGTGAAAAATAATAATTTCCTTAACATTTGTGCTATTAAAAAAATAAAGGAACAGGCTACCTCAAGAGGAGCTCCTAATCAATACTGGAAGTATTCAAAGTAACAGGCTATCCACTAGGATGTTGTAAAAAACAATTAGGAAGTTGTTTTGTTCTAACTGTCCTTAAAATGTTTAAATTTTGCAGTTCAGTATATTGTGATTATTATAGTCTGACTTCCACTGCTGCCACTCCTTTCCACTAACAAAACCAAGGACATGTACACATATTAGAAAATATGAAGACACAGAGAAACATCACTAATAAGAAACATCCATTTTTCATTTACTTCTTCAAATATGTATTGAGTATCTACTATGTGCCAGGCGCTCGTCTATGCATTGAGAATATAGCAGAAAATAAGACAGACTATCCCTGATCCTGTTTGTTTGTTTGTTTGTTTGTTTGAGACAGAGTTTTGCTCTCTCACCCAGGCTAGAATGCAATGGCACGATCACAGCTCACTGTAGCCTCAACCTCCTGGGCCCAAGAGATCCTTCTGTGTCAGCCTCCTGAGTGGCTGGAAAGACAGGCGTGTGCCACCACACCAGGTAAAGTTTTTTATTTTTATTTTTGTAGAGGTGAGGTCTCACTATGTTGCCCAGGCTAGTCTCGTACTCCTGGGCTCAAGGGATGCTCCCACCTTGGCCTCCCAAAGTACTGGGATTAAAGATGTGAGCCACCATACCCAGCCCAACCCTGCTCTTGTGCAATTTATATTACACTTATTCTAATGGGGAGAAGAGAGAAAGAAAAGTCAGAGAATAAACACGAGGACTAAACTCTGATGTTTTTTCTTCTCTTGCCCAAATTTCTATCTAGGGAGCCTGGGGAGTCTGCTTTACAAAGTCTCATCAGAGGTTTTTTTGTTTGTTTGTTTTTCTTTTTGAGACAGAGTCTCACTCTGTCGCCCAGGCTAAAGTGCAGTGGTGCGATCTCAGCTCACTGCAACCTCTGCCTCTTAGGTTCAAGTGATTCTCCTGCCTCAGCCTCCTGAGTAGCTGGGATTACAGGCATGTGCCACCACGCCCAGCTAATTTTTGTATTTTTAGTAGAGACGGGGTTTCTCCATGTTGGCCAGGCTGGTCTCAAACTCCTGACCTCAAGTAATCTGCCTGCCTCGGTCTCCCAAAGCGTTGGGATTATAGGCATGAGGCGCCATGACTGGCCAGAGGGGTTTTATTCAACCCTATATAATATAGCTTACTTTCCAACCTGATGCTGGCATAGTATCACATGACAGATAAGGAAGGAAATTAAAATATTTTAACTGCATATTCTTCGCCATATCTTGAAATAGCCGTGCAAAGTTGTCTCTTGTGGGGAAAAAAATCTACATTCTGTAGAGAATCCCCTTTCCCTTTTCCAAACCTTTTTTCCTGAACCAAGAGACAACCAACTAAGAGTCCGATACCTTTTTAAGTCTGATAAGAAACATTTACAATGTATTCTCTCTGAAGCCTGCTACCTGGAGGCTTCATGTGCATAACAAGAACTTTGGTCTCTACAATCCCTTATCTTAACCCAGACATTTGCTTTCTATTGATTCCAGGTCTTTAGATAAAACTCTTTCAACCAATTGCCAATCAGAAAATCTTTGAATCCACCTACAACCTGGAAGCCCTGGCTCCCCCTCCTTTCCAGAATGAACCAACATACATCTTACAAGTATTGACTGATGTCTTCTGTCCCCCAAAATGTATAAAACCTAGCTGTGGCCCAACCACCTTGGGCACATGTTCTCAGGATCTCCTTAGAGCTGTGTCACAGGCCATGGTCACTCATATTTGGCTCAGAATAAATCTCTTCAAATATTTTTACAGAGTTTGACTCTTTGTTGACAGACAAGCAAACAAATAATAAACAAGATAATTTTATACAGCAATAAACGCTACAAAAGAAACAAAATAGGGTAATGTGCTAGTACAAGGGAAAGGGTGCTAATTTAGATTGGAGGAATGAACAGTGAATGCCTACCTGAGAAAATGGCTTTTTAATAAAAACATGAATGAGAGACTACCAGGTATGCAAAATCAGGCATGCAGCTATCTAGGCAGAGGAAATAGCAAAAGCCCCAGAATAGAAAGGAGTTTGGTGTGTTCAACACATAATAAAGGCCAAGGTGGCAGCAAAGCGTAGGAAGTTAAGGCTCAAGAGGTAAACAGAGACAAGGCTAGTACGCCTTATAAGAGACAAGATTCTTGGCCAGGCGCGGTGGCTCAAGCCTGTAATCCCAGCACTTTGGGAGGCCGAGGCAGGCAGATCACGAGGTCAGGGGAATGAGACCACGGTGAAACCCCGTCTCTACTAAAAATACAAAAAAAATTAGCCGGGCGCGGTGGCGGGCGCCTGTAGTCCCAGCTACTGGGGAGGCTGAGGCAGAAGAATGGCGTGAACCCAGGAGGCGGAGCTTGCAGTGAGCCAAGATCGCGCCACTGCACTCCAGTCTGGGGGAAAAAAAAAGAGACAAGATTCTCAGTGCAGTGAGAAGCACTACGCTGGAAGGTTTTATGCATGGAAAGTTAGGATCTGATTTGAGTTTCAAAAATATCACTTTAACTACAACCGAAAACAAGGTACTATATTAGGCATTGTGAAGGGGCCCAAGAAATGTACAGAAATACATTTGCATGTTATGTGGTCATGGCCTCCTAGGAGGTTCCCGAGACCCTTTTAGGGAGTTCCTGAAAGCAAAATTATTTTCATAATAATACTAAGAGTTTGTCTATTTCAATGTGTCGACACTTGCACTGACAGTGTGGACAAAATTGCTAGGCCTTAGCATAAGTAAGATTTAACACAGAAGTGTTTATGAGAATCCAGCTGTCTTTTATCAAGTTAGACATTAAGGAAATTATAAACGTGGTAAAACAATGTCTCTCTTCTAATTGGTTTTGGAAAATACAGTTATCTTTCATAAAAATGCTATTTATATTAACATGTAATGAGTTTATTGCTATTTTTACATGGATCATTAAAATATTTTTTAAATTTCCAGTGTTAATTTCACATACAATAAATATTAATAGATATAACCCATATGAACAAAAACTCTTTGGGGTCCTCAATAATTTTTAAGAGCATAAGGGGTTTAATACCCAAACATCTGAGAGCCTTTGCCACATAAGACATAAACCCCTCAAGTTTGTTTTTAGTTGGGAAAATCAGACATTTTTCTAGTTCAGGCTGTCCCGCCTATTCGGAAAGAAAAACCCAAATAGCGGGAAATATATCAAAAAGTTTATCTTAATGAATATTGGGCTTTAATTGTCTTATACTATTAAATTAATCTTCTTGGTAACCCCAAGCCCATACCTAGTGATTCTAACATAGAAAGTTTTATATCCAACAACTAATGGTTACATCTTCGCGACATCTTACCTCTTCCTTCTCTAATTTTGCTTGTCTGCGCTCTGCTGCTACATTTTTTTTCTTATTAAAATTAAACTGTGCATCCTCTTCGGCTTTTTGTAACTTTCTTTTCTTTTCTTCATATTCTCCTATAAGCTCTCCTGAACTGCTGATTTCCTCAAAAAACTGGGTCCTTTCTTTGGGTTTCTTCATTGAAATTGACTCTACAGTTCCCTTTTAAAAACAGTAATGCACATCAACATATAAAATATAGTGACGTATTTTCAAAACTCTGAATCAAATAAACTACTACAGCTACTTACCTGAAAAACTAAACAATTTTGTGCTTTGACTATTATGCCTATCTTTTCCAACTCTGCAATGTAAACAGAACGACTCACAAGATTATCATCAAAGCGAAATTCTGAGCATCTCCCTAAAATAAAAAAAAAACCCTGATAAAAAATATATAAATACCAGATATACCTCAAAATCCACTGAAAGTTTAATAAAATTATTTTTCTTATTGAAATGGCCAGTTATATAATAATATACATGGGAATAAATGCATTTAATGAATCAACAAATATTGAGTATCCATTACATGTCAAGGTCTCTTTTACAGTGGCGAACAAAACACATGAAAGTCTCTTATCTGAAGGAGCATATATCCTAGTCAGGATGTAAAAGGAAAATAAATCTCAGAACCCCTAACTCACTAAGCCAAAGGGAAAAGTCAACCTGGGAACTAGGTCATGCAAACTTACCTCCTATTTTGTTACTAAATAAGGTAGCTGTAAAGATTAAAAAACAACAACAACAGCAACAAAAACTGCACGCCTCCCTCACAATTTACTCACAGGGAAATTCCTTGTGGGCCCCAAGATCTTTACCCTAAAACAATTCTGTTGAATTTCAACCTGACAATATAAATTGATAGCTTATCTTCACATGTACAGGACAAAGGACAAAACTCAAAAGCCATCCCTCTGCTCACCTGAGATAAATGCATATCTGATTGTCTCCTCTGCCCTATCTTTATCTTTTTTTTTTCTGAGACAGGGTCTTGCTCTGTTGCCCAGGTTGGAGTGCAGTGGCGCAATCTTGGCTCACTGTATCCTAGACCTCCCAGACTCAAGTCATCTTCCCACCTCAGCCTCCTAAGTACTGGGACTACAGGCTCACGCTACCACACACAGCTAATTTTTTGTAGACAGGGTCTCACCATGTTGCCCAGGCTGGTCTCAAACTCCCGAGTTCAAGCAATCGTCCTGCTGTGGCCTCCCAAAGTGCTGGGATTATAGGCATGAGCCCCATGCCCAGCTTATATTATCTTATATAAAAATGCAGATTCACTGAGCTAGCCTAATGCATAAATGACTATGCCTCTACCCCTGTCACATGTGAACAACTGATCAAAGGCTCAAAAGAATGCAACCACTGGTCTCTTATCTATCCATACCTTTAAAAAAAATTTCTTCCTCTTTCCCAAATCCCCGCTCTTTTCCCGTAAATATATATACACACACACACAAATTCAAACATTTCACTCAAGTTGCTTTTTGGTGGTAGAAAAAACTGTCTATAATAAAACCAAAAATATGCATACAATTTGTTCATCACTAAGAAAAACTGATAAACATAAAGAACCTCAAGAATAAATTTTATGATTTCTCTGTCTTCAGGGTACTCCTTCCTTCATCTTATTATTATTTTTTTGAGACGGAGTCTTGCTCTGTCGCCCAGGCTGGAGTGCAGTGGCACGATCTCGGCTCGCTGCAAGCTCTGCCTCCCAGGTTCACGCCATTCTCCTGCCTCAGCCTCCCGAGTAGCTGGGACTACAGGTGCCTGCCACCTCGCCCGGCTAATTTTTTGTAGTTTTAGTAGAGACGGGGTTTCATCCTGTTAGCCAGGATGGTCTCAATCACCTGACCTCGTGATCCACCCACCTCGGCCTCCCAAAGTGCTGGGATTACAGGCATGAGCCACTATACCCGGCCCTCCCTCCTTCAACTTAACCAAATATCCAGATTTTAAGATGTTATTTGACAGTAGGGGGATTTGAACAATTATGTCAGTTAAAGAAAAGCAGACATAATTGGAGAATTATGTGGCGAATCAAACAGGTTCTGTTACTTGCTTCTGAGATATGCTATGCAAGAGAAAAAAGAACTCTAGCTCATTACACCAGTAGAATAATAAACCATACCCTCCAAAGAAAGAAAAAATGGGCAATCTTACTTGACTCTTGAAAAATAAAATGAAAAAAAATTATAAAAAAATACCTCGGATAATCCTTGCAAATGTTTTCTCTTCGCCACTTTTTTCCACATATACAATTTTTACACTTGCAAAAGAAGAAATAGGTTTTCCAATATGTGCTCCATGAATGAGTTCTTGAATAGTTTTCACTCTTAAATTAGCTATTTTCTCTCCCATTACAAAACTAAGTGCATCCATTACATTAGATTTTCCTGGAGAAGAAAAGAGATAAAACATTATTCATTCTTAATGATAAAAAGCCCTACTCAGAGCTGAAGAAATCAGGCCACCAATCGAAGTGAAATATAGCCAAAAGACATGTCCTTTTTAATCAATGTTCAAAATGCATGACTGAAATATTTGATGTAGATAACTTGTTTCTTCTATGCATCTATTGTAGACTATTAAGAGGTCTAAATTTAAGGACTGAAATACACCTATCTAAATCCCAGCTCTCTTCCATTGTTAGGTATCACACCATGGCAAATCATTTAACTTCACTGAGTTTCAGTTATCCTCATTTTATAAATATGGAAACTACCACCTAAAGCATTGGTGCAGCACCAAATCCTCATATACTCTGAAAAAGAGAGGCTAAGGCTGGACGTGGTGGCTCACGCCTATAATCCTAGCACTTTGGCAGGCCAAGGTGAGATCACCTGAGGTCAAGAATTCGAGACTAGCCTGGCCAACATGGTGAAGCCCCCTCTCTACCAAAAAGTATAAAAAAATAGCCGAGCTTGGTGGCACGCACCTGTAGTCCCAGCTACTCAGGAGGCTGAGGCAAGAGAATCACTTGAACCTAGGAGGCGGTGGTTGCAGTGAGCTGAGATTGTACCACTGCACTCCAGCCTGGGCAACGAGGAGAGACTCCAACTCTAAATAAATAAATAAATGAAACAAGAGAAGCTAACTAAATCCAGGATCAAGGGCTAGATTAAAATTGTTTATGATTGGTATGAGATGGAGCTACAGAAAATTTATATAGCAGGCTTGATACTGTTATCTTTTGAAAGTCCTACTTACAAGGTTGGCTGGCTTACAGGGATTTGGATTTGGATGTTGGGAGGGTTTCTAACATTCCCTATTAAGAATGGCTCACAGTGCCTAAACTATCTGTGCAAACAATCTGATTTAATCTGAACATATGCTTTCTTTCTAGGATTCTGGAATATTATTTTATAATTTTTTTTGAGGAAGGTCTGGCCTAAGAACATTCTGGAACTTGGGTACATGATAGGCAAACGGTGCCTATGTGACAATCTCCCGATAAAAACGCTGCACATTGAGTCTTTAGTGAGGTTCCCTGGTGGGCAACATTTCACATGTATGGACTAGCTGCTGGAGGAATGAAGCACTGAGTGACACCAATAGGTAAGGACTTAGAATCTCGTAACTGGTTTCCTAAGACTTTGCCCCATACACCGTTTCCCTTTGCTGAGTTCACTTTGTATTTTTTCACTGTAATAAATAATAGTATTGAGTCAAACTATATGTAGAATCCTGTAAGTTTTCCCAACAAATTACTGAACCTAAGGGTAGTTGTGGGCATTCCTAACCCCAATGTTACATCTGTTACCCAATCATTGGCCCATAATTTTCTCTAAGACAATTTCCAAGGTGCAATGTCAATGCAGCTGTCACCATCACTATTATTTCTCCTTTTCACATCCCTTCCCCTATATCCACGAAGCAGTTTAAATTTTCAGGCTGGGCACAGCAGCTCACGCCTGTAATCCCAGCACTTTGGAAGGCCGAGGCAGGAAGATCACCTGAGGTCAGGGGTTCGAGACCAGCCTGACCAACATGGTGAAACCCCGTCTCTACTAAAATACAAAAAATTAGCCAGCTGTGGTGGCGTGCGCCTGTAATCCCAGCTACTCGGGAGGCTGAGGCAGGAGAATCGCTTGAATCCAGAAGGCAGAGGTTGCAGTGAGCTGATATTACACCACTGTACTCCAGCCTGGGCAAGAGAGGAAGACTCCATCTCAAGACAAAAGAAATAATTAATTTTCAATGCCAAAAGTAGGAAAGTAACAGGAACAAAGCAAAGGAATACTACCAGCCACCGGAAATCCGGCTTAGTTTTAGAGGTTTAGGGTCTTTCTAAAAAGAACTAGAAATAAATTGCTGCAAATTTACTTAGCTGAGTCTCAGTCAACTAACAAGTATGAAACGGCTTTTTTGGGTTAATGGATAATCTGCAGATTGAGGGCTATTGTAAGACAGTGCATACGAGACAAGATAAACATTCACTGAATTAAATTATTAAGTAATTTAAGTATTAAGTAACAGAACTAAACATAAACTATAAAATCAATAAGTCAATCCTTATTTAAATCTGCCTAAAATAAATACTTCTCATCCAAATCCATTTATTCCATTAAATTTCATTAATATTGTCCCTGCCTAATAAAGGTATAGTCTGTCAAGAGAGTCAAGGCAGCATAACATACCACAAAGTGGCAACAACCCAAACTATCAACTGATGAATGGATAAACAAAATGTAGTGTATCTATACAGTGGAATGTTATTTGAAAATAAGAAGGAAATAAGTACTAACACAAGGAGTAACATAGATGAATCTGAAAAACATTATGCTAAGTGAAAGAAGTCAGACACAAAAGGCCATCTGTTGTCTGATTCTATTTCTACGAAATGTCCCAAATAGGTAAATCCATAGAGACAGAAAGTGAATTAATAGATACCAGGGGCTAGGTGGAGAGGAGATAACAGGGAGTGATTGCTAATGAGTACAAGGTTTCTTTGGGGGCAATGAAAATGTTTTGGAAGTAGATGGTGATGATGGTTGCACAACTTTTGAATATATTAAAAACCACTGAACGGTGCATTTTATTTATTTATTTATTTATTTATTTATTATTTTTTTTTGAGATGGAGTCTTGTTCTGTTCTTGCCCAGGCTGGAGTGCAGTGGCGCGATCTCAGCTCACTGCAACCTCCGCCTCCCAGGTTCAAGTGATTCTCCTGCCTCAGTCCCCTGAGTAGCTGGGACTACAGGCGTGCACCACCACGCCAGGCTTTTTTGTATTTTTAGTACAGATGGGGTTTCACCATATTGGCCAGGCTGGTCTTGAACCCCTACCTCCAGTGATCTGCCTGCCTCAGCCTCCCAAAGTGATGGAATTACAGGTGTGAGCCACCATGCCAGGCCTTATTTTTTTGTTGAGACGGAGTCTTGCTCTGTCGCCCAGGCTGGAATGCAGTGGCACAGCCTTGGCTCACTGCAACCTCCGCCTCCCGGGTTCAAGTGATTCTCCTGCCTCAGTCTCCCAAGTAGCTGGTATTACAGGCACGTGCCACCACCCTCAGCTAATTTTTGTATTTTTAGTACAGACGGGGGTTTCACTATGTTGGCCAGGCTGTTCTCTAACTCCTGACCTCAGGTGATCCGTCCGCCTCGGCCTCCCAAAGTGCTGGGATTATAGGCATGAGCCACGGCGCCCAGCCAATTTTATTTTATATTTGTCTTATTTTATTTTATTTTAGAGTCGAAGTCTCGCTCTTGTTACCCAGGCTGGAGTGCAGTGGCGCTATCTTGGCTCACTGCAACCTCTGTCTCCTGAGTTCAAGGGATTCTCCTGCCTCAGCCTCCTCAGTAGCTGGGATTACAGGTGCATGTCACAACACCCGGCTAATTTTTGTATTTTTAGTAGAGACAGGGCTTCACCATGTTAGTCAGGCTGGTCTCGAACTCCTGATCTCATGATCCACCCACCTCGGCCTCCTAAAGTGCTGGAATTACAGGTGTGAGCCACCGCGCCCAGCCTTTTTTTTTTTTGAGACAAGAGTCACACTGTGTTGCCAGGCTGGAGTGCAATGGCGTGATCTTGGCTCCCTGCAACTTCCACCTCCCAGGTTCAAGCGATTCTCCTGCCTCAGCCTCCAGAGTAGTTTGGATTACAGGCGCGCGCCACCACACCCAGCTAATTTTGGTATTATTAGTAGAGACCTTCGCAAGTCCTCTGGCCTCTCCAGACCTCAGTTTCCCCAACTATAAAATGGGGAGAGCGGCCATGTGCCATGGCTAACCAAAGACGGTGTCGCCAGGAACTCAGCAAAAGCTCAGTCAACTGGGTCATCGTCACTGCATTCCTGGGTCAAAGCTCCCTTGGATCCAAATGGTGGTTCCGGCTGCTTGGAACCCATTACCTCCTCGACAGCTCCCTCTCACTTCAACGTCGGATGAGAAGGGAAAAGGGACGACAGTGACCAGGGCCAAAGGCCAGAGCCGTCCCCGAAGCAGGAGTGAGGGCAGAGAACAGGGCCCAGGGCGGGACTGGGGCGGAGAGGAAGCGTCAGGACCCCCGGGGTGGAGGGCGAGGGTGGGCGCCCCAGAGTGGGGGGCGAGGGTTGGGGGCCCCTGAGATGAAGGGCGAGGGCCGGAGCTGAGGTGGGGTGGGGACCCCCAGGGTGACGGAGGAGGGTCGGGAGCCAGGAGGTGGAGGGCGAGAGTGGGGCCCGAGGCGGGGCCGAGAGGAAGGGTCGGGACCTCTGAGGTGGGGGGCGAGGGTGGGGACCGAGGTGGGGCGGAGGGACAAGGGTCAGGACCCCTGAGGTGGAAGGCGAGCGCCAGGGGTGATGGGCAGGGGCTGGGCCAGGCCAGGCCGGGATCCAGTCGGGGTCAGGGTCCAGGACTGGAAGGGGAAGGCCGGCCAGGCGCCTGCGGCAGCGCCCATACCCCACAGGCCACGTGTGGCCTGGACGCCTGGGACGGCGGAGGCGCTCCGGTGGCGCCCCGAGCTGCTCAGTTACCAGAGCCGTTGGGGCCGATGATGCAGGTGAACTTCCGGAAGGGGCCAATGACCTGGCGGCCCCGCCACGACTTGAAATTTTCCACAAGCAGCAGCTCTAGGTGGCCCATGGCGCCGCCCTCCACGCCTCACCCGCGTTCTCAAGCGCCCGCGGAAAAAGCGCGGGAAGGGATTCGCCAAGTGTCGCGAGAAGAGAGCGAGACGCGGCGAGCGCGGAGCCGTTCCTTAGCAACGAGTTGTTGACATTTCTGAGAGAGCGGGATCTTCTGTTCCTCTGCGGCGTCGCTGGGAGCCCGACGGAAAACCGTGCTAAAGGCTTGTCTTTCCCCTGCCCGACCTAGGGAGCCAACCTCGCCTGCGCTACAGCTTGCTTATTTTCGTCGTCTGTTCTCCTGATACTGCGTGTTCTAAAAATCCCTTAGGCTTTCCGTGGGTTCCCAGACCATGGCGGTGGCACTGCCCAGGGACTTGCAGCAGGACGCCAACCTGGCCAAGAGGAGGCACGCGGAGCTGTGCAGGCAGAAGCGGGTCTTCAGCGCCAGAAACAGGATAATTGGGGTGAAAGGGCAGGGGCCGGGACGGGGTTAGAGCGGCAGATGCGGGCGAGGGGCTGCGTGGAGGGGGAGAGGAGATGAGTTCTAGGATGAAACATCTGAGCCAGGAGGCTACAAACGGCCTCCTGCAGGGCCAGTAATGCTCCCTCTGGAGCTCGCCTGGAGACACCAGCGGTTCTCCACCCCTGAGCCAGATTTTCTACAACTCGTTTACAGTGGGGCAGAGATTAAAAATAATAATAAGTAGGATTGTTATTACTGAATACAATTATCTGGCTCTAACCCTTCTCCTCTGTTTTTCCATTTATAGGGCGACACTGAAGCCTGGGATGTTCAAGTTCATGACCAGAAGATAAAAGAAGCTACTGAAAAAGCTAGACACGAAACCTTTGGTGAGCATTTCCTGAATGCTTATCTGTTGGTTTAGGATTGTGTGCCTTTAGACTCCAGTCTTCCCCACCGCCCCCCTGCCCCGTCTTTTTTTTTTTTTTTTTTTTTTTAATAGAGATAGGGTCTCACTATGTGGCCCAGGCTGGTCTGGAACTCCTGCGTACAAGTGATCCTCCCACATCAGTCTCCCAAAGTGCTGGAACTACAGGCATGAGCCACAGTACCCAGCCCTCCTTTCTTCACATATATAAAAAGTTGTCATTTTCACACTCTTCCTCCTTTTAAATTTCACAATTTCTTGTGCCCAGTTAACTTAATGCACTGATTCTTCTCTTAAAAGAAAAACAGCTATTGAATTCGAATGTGGATTATAAGAAATAGATTTTAAGGGTAAATGTATGTTTTCCTTCATTTTCTTAAAAAACTGGACAGGAAAAGCCTTAAACACAGAAAGACACACACACACACACTCACTTGCTCTGCTCAAAAGTTTAAGACCGTCTATGAAGGACAGCTGTTTATACCAGACAACACATATGTCCAGGCTCACACCCTCAAGCTGGCTCAGAGATAGGCATGATTCAAATCATAGTATTCAAGTACCTTAAATACTGTTATTCAAGGTATTATTATTCCACTTCAAATAGAACTCATTTTCCCCTATCATGTCCAACAATTTTAACAATTGTTGAAATAACACACTTTGAGAGGCTAAAACTAGAGGATCACTTGAGACCAGGAGCTCCAGACTTGCCTGGGCAACAAAGCGAGACCCCATCTCTACAAAAAATAAATTGAAAAAAAAAAAGAAATTTCAGTGTTTTTAAACACCATAAAGATTTTTATAATAGAAAAAAAAGCAGGATACAAAATTGTACATACAATGGGCTGTTATGTTTTTAAAATATTTTAAAATATGCTCAGAAGAAGAAGAAAGGAAATATGCCAAAATGTTAGCAGGGTAATGTTGGAGGGATAGAATTATGAGTAAACTTTATTTTCTCCTTTATACTGTTCTGTATGTTCTAAATATTTTATCTTTTTTATTAATATTTTTAGTTATGAGGTAATTCAATCTTACAAAAACAGTGTGACAGGTACATATGTACCCACCACCAGACTAGATGTTAACATTTTGCCAAATTGGCTTCAGATATCTTGAGTGTTTTCTGAGAATTGTGTTTTATATATGTGTGTGTGTGTGTGTGTGTATATATATATATATAGCAACACCGTTCCGCCCCCCAACCTCTTAATTTTCCCTTCCTTTCTCCTCAGAAGTGTTTATCATTCCCACGCTTTTTTTTCTTTTTTTTTTTTTTTCTTTTGAGATGGAGTCTTGCTCTGTCGTCCGGGCTGGAGAGCTGTGGCGTGATCTCAGCTCACCGCAACCTCCGTCTCTTGGGTTCAAGCAATTCTCCTGTCTCAGCCTCCTGAGTAGCTGGGATTATAGGTGCACATCACCATGCTGGGCTGATTTTTGTATTTTTAGTAGAGACGAAGTTTCACCATGTTGGCCAGGCTGGTCTCGAACTCCTGACCTCAGGTGATCTTCCCACCTCTGCCTCCCAAAGTGTTGGGATTACAGGCATGAGCCACCAGGCCCAGCCCCCATGCACTATTTATGCTTGTACTATTTATGTATGTATTCATAACAACATAAAATTGCTTTTATGTTTTTAAAATTTATGTAAATGGTATCCTATTGAATAGATCCATTTGCAATATGTTTTTCTTTCATCCAGGCTTG
This sequence comes from Pongo pygmaeus, assembly GCF_028885625.2. Lineage (NCBI taxonomy): Eukaryota > Metazoa > Chordata > Mammalia > Primates > Hominidae > Pongo > Pongo pygmaeus. Next base: position 56,406,350 of record NC_085931.1, read on the forward strand.
TATTTTTGAAATTAATCAGTGATTTACATATAGAGGGTATTCATTTTAATTGTTTTATGGCATTTTGTTATATGAATTAACTACAGTTTCTTCATCCATTCCCATACTGATGGCTGGTTTAGATTTTTTTTTCAGTTGTTTTGTCGTTGTGGACACTACTGCAATGACTGTCCCTGAATTGTGTCCCTAGCACATGTGAAAGGGATACCTAGAAGTGGAATTGATGGGTCAAAGGTAGTTTTATGGGGTATTGAAAAATTGTTTTGTTGTAAGTGTACCGAGTTACACTCCTACAAGCAGCAAATGAGAGGTCTTTTTTTTTCGGGAGATGGAGTCTTGCTCTGTCACCAGGCTGGAGTTCAGTGGAGCGATCTCGGCTCACTGCAACCTCTGCCTCCCGGGTTCAACCGATTCTCCTGCCTCAGCCTCCCAAGTAGCTGTGACTATAGGCACACGCCACCACGCCCAGCTAATTTTTGTATTTTTAGTAGAGACGGAGTTTCACCATGTTGGCCAGGATGAGCTCGGTCTCTTGACCTCGTGATCCGTCCACCTCAGCCTCCCAAAGTGCTGGGATTACAGGTGTAAGCCACCATGCCCGGCCGCAAATGAGAGATCTTGTTTCCCCACATCCTTACTAATGTGTGCCATTATTAGCATTTTAAATATTTTGCCTTCAATTCATTGGATGTTTCCCACCTTGTATGGGTGATCATCCTTTCATAATTGTATTGATTACTCAGGTTTTGTTTTTTGTTGTTTTTTTTTTGAGACAGAGTCTCATTCTGTCACCCAGGCTGGAATGCAGTGGCGTGATCTTGGCTCACAGCAACCTCTGCCTCCTGGATTCAAGCGATTCTTTTGCCTCAGCCTCCCAAGTAGCTGGGACTACAGGCTCCTGCCACCACGCCCGGCTAATTTTGTATTTTTAGTAGAGACAGGGTTTCACTATGTTGGTCAGGCTGGTCTCAAGCTCCCAACCTCAGGTGATCCACCCACCTCGGCCTCCCAAAGTGTTGAGACTACAGGCATGAGCCACCACACCCGGCCTCAGGCTTCTTTATAGTGATTTGCCTGGCTGTTCCTACACTTTGCCCATTTATTGGGTTGGGGTTTTGAGTTTTTTTTAATTGGTTTATAGGTACTCTTTGTATATTCAGGATCCTAATCCTTTAATTGCTGTGTTACTTTTTTGGAGGGTTGTATTACTTTTGCAGTCACTAAAAAAATTAGTTTTTAAAGTACATTCATGGGCTGGGTTCAGTGGCTCACTTCTATAATCCCAGTGACTCGGGAGGCTGAGGCAGAAAGATGGTTGGAGGCCAGGAGACCAGCCCAGGCAACATAATGAGGCCCTATCTCTAAAAAAGTAAATAATAAAAAATAAAATGGATTCAAATTTATTTTTTCCTCTGAATCCTAAGCTTATGGATATGCCATATCTCTTCCAGCTGCTGAAATGAGGCAAAATGACAAAATCATGTGCATATTGGAAAACCGGAAAAAGAGGGATAGGAAAAATCTCTGTAGGGCTATCAATGACTTCCAACAGAGCTTTCAGAAGCCAGAAACTCGCCGTGAATTTGATCTGTCCGACCCCCTAGCCCTTAAGAAAGATCTTCCAGCCCGGCAGTCAGATAATGATGTTCGGAATACGATATCAGGAATGCAGAAATTCATGGGAGAGGATTTAAACTTCCATGAGAGGAAGAAATTACAAGAGGAACAAAACAGAGAATGGTCTTTGCAGCAGCAAAGGGAATGGAAGAACGCCCGTGCTGAACAAAAATGCGCAGGTAATGAAACAGAAGAGACAGGCTGGTCTCAACTCTCTCTTCAACAAACCAACCCTACAGTTTTTTTTTTTTTTTTAAGCAACCCTACAGTTTTTGTGGGATTTGTTTAAAGTCCTACTAATGTGCACAGCCACATGCTACTTTGGCCCTGTGGGGAAAGAAAAGTCAGAGCCTGCCCTCCAGGAGGGAAACACCTCCAATCACACCTCAGTCATGTGGAAAACACCTTCTGTGTCGGGGTCCCAGTTGGATGCTGGCGTGCAGAGGTAACTCAGAATCGGTCCCTGCCCTCCCAGTCTGCTGGGAAGATGAATGGGAAAGATGCAGGTCTCCCTGAGTCTCTTGGGTGCTGTGGTAGAAATTCCTGCAGGGGACTTTGGGGTGTAGTTGCAGGCATGGTGGTCACATGCCCTCACCAGGACTCCCCAAGCCCAGGGAACCTCTTGAGCAAAGGCTCCAAGGCATGAAACAGCCTCTCATTGAGGGAACTGCAGAAAGCCCCATGCGTCCTCACTGAGGTCAGCAGCATTCTGCTCTCCCAGCTCCTCTTCATGCCTGCACTCGAGCAGCACCGACCCTCCCAGCCACTTCTGTGCCAGAAAGACCGGGTAACGAAGATGACAACAACCCTGCTCTCTTGGGGTGTGTCAGTGGGCGATGAAATAGTGAGGAGCTATGAGGAAGACAAAACAAGGACCAGGCACAGAGAGGAACGCACTCCGCCTTCTTGAGCCCCTCCTCTCTGCTTGTTAGTTTGCGGTCTCCTTGCTCGGCTCATCCTCCTCCCAGCCTCTTTCCCCAGTCTACTCTCCATGAGTGAGGTCTCCCCAGATCATCTTCTCCCATTCTTTCTGAACCCACTCCTACCAGATTTATGCCCTCCCTGCTCCACTGGAACTGCCCTGTCCAACCTCACCAGTGACCTCCATGTCGTCCAATCCAAGGTCGGTTTTTGACCTTCGTCTTGACCTACCATCAGCACAACACACAGTCGATCACCTGCTCCTCGAAATCCGCATGCAATTCAGCTTTCAGAACACCACTCTCATATTAGTTCCCTTCCCATCCAGGTCCTTTGTTGGTTTCTCATCTGCTCAACCTCTGGCTGTTGTTCACACCAGTGCTCTCCTTTACCAGCTAAACTCACCCCTGAGTGATCTTGTCTGGTCTTATGGCTTTAAATGCCACCTATAGGCCATCATTTCCCAGGTTTATACCTCCAGCCGGGACTCTTCCCTGAATCCAGACTCATAAATCCATCTAACTTCTCTTGGATGTCTAATGCACTTGTCAAGATCAGCACAAGTCCAATAACTCTGTTCTTCCCTGCAGACCTGACCTTCTACCCACATCCGTGACAGCTCTTTTCTTCTAGCTGCCCGGGCCCCAGCCCAAGTAATCTTGACTCCTTCCTTTCTCTCCATTTTTCAACTACTTTCCACACCCTCCGACATTCCCATTCTGAACTAAGGCTATCAGCATCTCTCAGCTGGGTGCAGTGGCTCATGCCTGTAATCTCAGCAGTTTGGGAGGCCGAGGAGGAAAGATCACTTGAAGCCAAGAGATCAAGGCCAGCCTGGGCAACAAAGTGAGACCTCATCTCTACAAAAAATTAAAAAGTTAGCTGGGCATGGTGTCGTGCCCATGTAGTCCCAGCTACGCAGGAGGCTGAGGCAGGAGGATCACTGAGCCTGGAAGGTCAAGGCTGCAGTTAGCTGTGATTGCGCCACCGCCCTCCAGCCTGGGCAACAGAGTGAGACCCTGTCTCAAAAAAAAAAAAAAAAGACCGGGCACGGTGGCTCATGCCTGTAATCCCAGCACTTTGGGAGGCTGAGGCGGGCAGATCACGAGGTCAGGAGATCGAGACCATCCTGGCTAACACAGTGAAACCCCATCTCTACTAAAAATACAAAAAATTAGCCAGGAGTGGTGGCAGGCGCCTGTAGTCCCAGCCACTCGGGAGGCTGAGGCAGGAAAATGGCGTGAACCCAGGAGGCGGAGCTTGCAGTGAGCTGAGATTGTGCCACTGCACTCCAGCCTGGGCGACAGAGCAAGACTCCATCTCAAACAAACAAACAAACAAACAAAAAGCATCTCTCAGCTGCTCTTTGGGTCTCTCCCCCTATCCTACAGAGTAAACATTTCTCTCAGAGTAAACGATTTTTTTCAGGGACCTACAACGCCTTCACAGTCTGGCCTTATCTCCTGCTATGCTGCCCTCTCACTCCATTCTTTCCACACTATCTTGCTGTTTTCAGACGTGAGTATATCAGGCTCACTTCTGCCTCAGGGCCTTTGCATGTGCTGTTCCCTCTGCTTAGAAATGTCTTTCCCCAGATATCGGTAGGGATCACCACTCTCCTCCAGGGCTGTGCTAAAGTGCTATCTTATCAGTGAGGCTTCCCCGACCCCCCTATTTTAAACCCTGTACCCTCCTCCCACCCCACATTCCATATCCCGTTGCTTTATTTTTCTCCATAGCCTTGATCACTGACATGTTGTATGGTTCATCCATCTCCCAAGTGGTCTAAATTTCCACCTCTGGCCAAAAGGCTTTGTTTCAGCTGTGGACTTGGTTCTTCAGCGGTCTCCTTGACGTCTCACAGGACCCCTCACAACATATCGGAAAGCAGCCCTGGATCCTCTTCTGCATCTGCTCCTTTTTCCATCTTTCTCCTCCCACTAACTGGTACCTCCTGCCCTTAAACCAGAAGTCTAGGGAATCATCCATGACCCACCCCTGACTCCAGGCCATCTCTGACTCTTGTCCCTTCTACCTCCTGCATATATTTTGAACTGTCCGCTTGTCCCCATCCCTGCTGTCACCCTTGTGGTGCAAGCCACCATCTCAGCTGAACAGACCTCTGCCAAGATCTTTCTGATGGCCTCCACTTCCTTTCTTGCCCCTCTCTGGTCCATTCCCAAAACAGCAGTCAGTGATATTTTTAAACAATGTGGGGTTTGGCCAGGTGCGGTGGCTCACACCTGTAGTCCCAGCACTTTGGGAGGCCGAGGCGGGTGGATCCCCTGAGGTCAGGAGTTTGAGACCAGCCTGGCCAACACGGTGAAACCCCATCTCTACTAAAAATACAAAAATTAGCCGGGCATGGTGGCGTGTGCCTGTAATCCCAGCTACTTGGGAGGCTGAGGCACGAGAATCACTTGAACCCAGGAGGTGGAGGTTGCAGTGAGCCGAGACTGTGCCACTGCACTCCAGCCTGGGCAACAAGAGCGAAACTCGTCTCAAAAAAAAAAAAATGCGGGGTTGGACAGCATCACCCTACCCCTTCGATCCCAGCTTCAAGCCCGCTAATGGCTTCCCACGCACTTGGAAAGAGATGCAGAATCCTCCTGCAGCCCACAGGCTCTGCATGCTGGGCCTCTGCCCACCTCTCCACTGTCGACTCTGCCCCCTCCACTTGCTGTGTTCCTGCCATCTTCCTCTTTCACTTCTGGATTCCACTGAATCCTTTCCCACCCCAGAACCTCTGCACCTGCTCCCAGCCCACTTCTTTTGTCCTGCAGGTCTCAAACTTCATTTGCTCCCAGAGAAGCAATCCCCTACCCTCCCCGCGAAACTCAGCCGCCTCAGCCAGGAGCCCCCAGCATATCTCCTCTTGGTCTCTCCGTCCTTTCCTCCCTGTCACTGCTACAGTTGGTATTAATACATTTATTCTGGGTTCATGTGTTGGTTGTTGTCTCCTCTCCTAGGCAGCAAGTTCCAGGAAGGCAGGAAAAGCCCTTTCTGTCTTACTCCCCATTATGTATCATGTGCCCAGCAAAGTGGGACCCCCATGCCAGGCTCTCCATGGCTCTCTGTTAAATGGATGAATGAACAAATGAACCATGAGAGGTGAGGCTGACTGTGCAGAGGCCAGAAATTGAAGATGAAAGAGTTTGGTCTTTGTTTTTGGAGACAGTGAGGAGACCCACAGGGCACAAATACTTGAATGAAAAAACTTCTGATTGATGACTTTTTCTTAACATAATAATTCTGCAAGCCGGGCATGGTGGCTCACGCCTGTAATCACAGCACTTTGGGAGGCCAAGGTGGGCGGATCACCTGAGTGAGGTCAGGAGTTCAAGACCAGCCTGGCCAACATGGTGAAACCCTGTCTCTACTGAAAATACAAAATTAGCTGGGCATGGTGGTGCACGCCTGTAATCTCAGCCACCCCGGAGGCTGAGGCAGGAGAATCGCTGGAACCCAGGAGGCAGAGGTTGCAGTGAGCCAAGATGCACCACTGCACTCCAGCCTGGGCAACAGAGCGAGACTCCGTCTCAAATAATAATAATAATAATAATAATTATTATTATTATTATTATTATTATTATTATTCTGCAAAGGAGGTATGTCCTGCTTCACAGGTAAGGACACAGGCTCAGCAAGGCTAAGTAATAGTTGAGGTTAACAGAGCTCGGAAATGTCTGGGCTGGGATGTGAGCCTCCTCTGTTTGACTCCAAATCTTCACATTTTGCTTTTGGACCTTCTGCCTTGACCCGTTCACCTCCTACTCCTCCTCTTTCTCTTCCTCATTGGCCTGACCAAGTCCTCCTGCCACTCCACAGTATCTGTCAGCTGGCCCTACTTCCTCCATAGAGTCCTGTCTGGTTTCTTGCTCTTTCACTTCTGGATTCCGCTGAATCCTTTCCCAAAACCTCTACACCTGCTCCCAACCCACTTCTTTTGTCCTGCAGGTCTCAAATGTCATTTCTTGGGGCTGTAGAGTATCTCTTGCCCACAGTAATGATGTAGCTGCCTCAGGATATAGCAGGACAGCAAAGGGCACACCACCAGCCTGTGCCAGGACCCCAGCATAGTAGTGATCACTAGCACTCATCTGGGAGCTTGACTCTCCCACAGCCTTCAGAGGCAGGTCCTGTCATTATTGTTCCCGTCCTCATGCTCATGGCTAAGGACGTGGTAAGAGGCAAAGGCACGAACGGCCACACGTGGGAAGGTGCTCCTGTGGCCAGGTTGGTCTGATTGCTTCTTGCCTCCTTTCAGAGGCCCTCTACACAGAGACAAGGCTGCAGTTTGATGAGACAGCCAAGCACCTGCAGAAGCTGGAAGGCACCACCAGAAAGGCGGTTTGTGCGTCTGTGAAATACTTCAACAAGAGCCAGGTATAGGTACTCCGAGACCCCGGGCTCGACGACTGGAGGGGAGGACGAGCCCACTACGGCTTCCCGAGGCTCTCCGTCCTCCCTGGGATCCCAATCTCAGCCTGCTCCCCTGGTCACATCACCAGCCCTGACAGAGACCCTGATGGGCTGCCTGATAACAGAGATGGATGAGACCCAGTCCTGTCCCTTAGCACTGAATCTTGGAGGGAAACCTGCCAAACTAGCCATGTAACCTGGGGAAGTCAGCTCACCTTTCTACACCTCAGTTTCTTCTTCTGTAACATGAGGATGGTGACATCCACCTAGACCGTTACCGCCTAGCTCTGCTCCAATGCCTGGTGCTGGTTTCCGTTTTTCCCACCTCTCAGACTTCCCCTTTACGGAGAACAGCTACTTGGATGCTCACCGATGGCAGCGATGATGAAGAAGATCATAATGAGCTCGGACACTGGGGCCTCCTGAGACCTCCCGCCTCCTCTCTAAACTCTGGCTCCCCTCCTTCCACACACTCCCCTCCCCTCCAACCTGATGCTGAAGTTGCTGAAATAAGTTCTTCTTTTTGTTTCTTTGGGTTTTTTTATTTGTTTGTTTTTGAGACAGAGTCTCACTCTATCACCCAGGCTGAAGTGTAGTGGCACGATCACGGCTCACTGCAGCCTCGACCTCCCAGGCTCAGATGATCCCCCCACCTGAGCCATCCAAGTAGCTGGGACTACAGGCACACACCACCATGCCCAGCTAATTTTTGTATTTTTTTGTAGACACAGGGTTTTGCCTTATTGCCCAGGCTGGTCTCAAACTCCTGAGCTCAAGCAATCCTCCCGCCTCAGCCTCCCAAAGTGCTGGGATTACCATGTCTGGCCCTCTTTTGCTTTTGGAAATTAGAGCTCACCCCTATGCCTCTCCCTTCCCCAACAAGGTTTTCTTTTCAAATGCACTTCTGTTTTCTGGTGGGTGGGGATTTTGCCTGAGTTCGTTGATCAGGTTCGCTTGTCGACTAGAACTATGGTCCCCAAAGAAGGCTGTGCAGGATTTGTGGGAGAGCAGATACCAGAGCCCTGCTTCATATTCATTTTTAACTTCATCACTTTTGATTTCCATGTACATATGTAGTTATAAGCATGTGCTATCATTAAGGTATAGTAGTACCACGCTGTGAACTAAATATATTGGAGATACAAGCTCAAAACTGTCCTGCTGGTGGGGGCAGGCAATCAAAAATCCCAGAGAGGCTGGACCAGACACCAGAGAATGTGGGTTTTCAACACGGGGGAGAGGAATGAGGAGAGCCAACTGCAGGTGCTGAGGAGGACCAAAGGGCAAAGCAAGACACCTGAAGTCTGAGCTCACCACCTAGTGAGCTGCAAAGGTCTTAGAGATCATCCATCTCTGCCCTTCATTTTACAGAGGGCACCCAAAGAGGGGAGGCTGTTCGCTCCAGTCCCCATTGCAAGTGCATGGTAGGATGGGGCCCTCCACTGTTGGCTGGTGATCCGCTCATTCATTTATGGAAGTGATGATGTGATGATGATGATGATGATAATTCACTCATTCATTCATCAATTCAACCAATGTTTATTGAGCCCTTCCTGCTGGGCACTGGGGTGGCTTTTGCTAAACCCTATTGTCTCATTCATCAATTTATTCATTCGTATATTCTAGAAGATGTTTAATGGGCATCCACAGCCTGCCTGGTTTTCTCAGACCCCCAGCTCCTCATGTGGTTGCTGCGAGGCAGCACCATCGCAAACACTCCTGCACTGGGGAAAGTTGCCCTCTGGCTTCTGCAGCTCTGCTCCTAACTACAACTAGGCTTTTTAATTAACCTGGGATGTTAATCCAAGGTTCTGGATAACTATCCTCAAAAGAAAAGTCCAAGCAGGCCGGTCCAGTTCAACAGGAAGGACACACGTGAGGGCCTCCAGTTCTCGGGTCGGGGCTCATTTCATCAGAGAGGCATTGTGGCATCAGGGTCTGACACGCAGGCTCTGGAGCCCGACCACACGGGTGCAAGACCAGGCTCTGCCCTGCAGCCTTGGGCAGGCCACCCACTGCCTCCATTTGATCATCTGCAGAATGAGGAAGTGATAACACCCTTTTGTGTCAGTCAGAATGTACTAACCCTTGCTGGGGTAAGAAGCACCCACCAGTCTCAGTGGCTTAAACAGAAAGTTGATGTTCCATGCATGCTCCCTGCCCGCCATGGACGGGCTGTGAGGCCTGTTCCTTGGCATGCTCACTTTGGAGCCCAGGCCCTGGGATGGAGCGACCGCCAGCCGGAGGATCTCTGCAGGAGGAGGGAAGGAATGTGGCTAGTCCCCCCAGCTTCCTCTCGGGAGCAGTACTGCCACCTCTACTCACATTTCTTTTTTTTTTTTTTTTTTTGAGATGGAGTCTTGCTCTGTTGCCCAGGCTGGAGTGCAGTGGCACAATCTTGGCTCACTACAAGCTCCACCTCCCGGGTTCACGCCATTCTCCTGCCTCACCCTCCCGAGTAGCTGGGATTATAGGCCTATGCCACCACGTCCAGCTAATTTTTTCTATTTTTAGTAGAGACAGGGTTTCACCATGTTGGCCAGGCTGGTCTCCATCTCCTGACCTCGTGATTTGCCCGCTTCGGCCTCCCAAAGTACTGGGATTACAGGCGTGAGCCACCGCGCCCGGCCTCTGCTCACATTTCACTGGTGAAAGCAAGCCACGTGGCCACGCTCACTCTAAGTGGGCAGGACAGGTAGTTCTGCCCCGTGCCAAGGAAGAACAGTGTTGAATCACTTGAACCTGGGAGGCAGAGGTTGCAGTGAGCTGAGATTGCGCCACTGCACTCCAGCCTGGGTGACAGAGCGAGACTCCGTCTCAAAAAAAAAAAAAAAAACCGGGTGTGGGGGCTTGGAAGGATGAGCTGACTTCCTTAGGGAGTACTCAGTGGCAAGTCCGGTATTGAAGTTGGGCCTGTGTAACTACAAAGCTTGTACTGTGTGACTCAATCAAGCTGGCCTCTGGTGAGCACATGTGGAAGGCCGGCTCCTTGCAAACTGCCCTGTCCATGTGTTACTGAGGACAGCTGTTAACCCAAGTACATGTCTCCTAAGCCATCTCCTGACTTTACAGAGAAATGACTGCAGCCCAGAGAGGGGAAGTGACTTGGTACAGGTCACACAGCCAGGGACCCCCCCAGGGAATCAAACAGAAATGAGACCTGGAATTGCTTTGTACTGGGGGCTGCGGCTCAGGACCACTGAAGTGACAGTGCGTTTTCTACCTTTTAGAAGTCACCACTGTTGTAAATCACTCTGTTGAGTGTTCTTTGCAGCCCACAGATGTCCAAGGGTTGCCAGGGGCACAGAGCCCTGTCTTGGGTGGGACCAGGCCCACGCGGGGTGGCAGCCTAATCCAAGGAGGGAGCTCCCTGCCTTGGCAAGTTGGTGCAAGACCCAGAGCTCTTATGCACACACCCAACAGGTGGTGATCCCCCAAGTCCAGCCCACCCGCCCAGCAGTGTGCAGGCAGCCAGGGGTTCAAGGACCCACCCACATCCGTGCCTGACAAGTCTCCCCTCCACCCGACTCCTGCTGCCCTTAGCATATCCTCCCCTCGAGGGCCCCCAGTGAGATTTGCTGGCCTGGATATCAGAATACCCCTGGGGTCACTTGGACCATCTTCTTTAATGTCTTCACCTGCTTAGGCCATCGAGTCAATAGAAAGGAAAAAGCAAGAGAAAAAGCAAGAACAAGAGGACAACTTGGCCGAGATCACCAACCTGCTGCGTGGGGACCTGCTCTCTGAGAACCCGCAGCAGGCAGCCAGCTCCTTCGGGCCCCACCGCGTGGTCCCTGACCGCTGGAAGGGCATGACCCAGGAGCAGCTGGAGCAGATCCGCCTAGTCCAGAAGCAGCAAGTCCAGGAGAAGCTGGTGACTTCCCCACCCCTTTTTCCAGAGCCCACAGAGCCAGGCTCTTTGCTCCCGCTGCCTTCCAGGCACAAATGTAGTTGTAGCAGGCCTTGTGCTCTGCCCTAGGACCTGCACTCAAGGAGTTTCCCTTCTAGTTGGGGGGAGACAAGAGCCAGATATTGTCACACCTGTATGATGTGGCATCAGGAGTACGAGTGCCAAGAAAGAGGACAGTAGAATGGGAAGACATTGAAGCAAAGACCCAAAAGAGGGTAGAGAGGGAGCCGTGTGTCTACCTGGGAAAAGGGCGACCGGGCAGGGTGAGCTGCAAGGGCAAAGGCCTTGAGGCAGGACCCTGCCGGACCTGCTCAGAGAAGAGCGTGGAGCCTGGTGACTAGAGTGGAGTGAGGAGAGGGGCAGGTGCGGAGGCCTCAGAGGCAGAGGGTCGAGGTCCTGGCAGTCCACTGGGGAGGACTTTGGCTTCTTCCGTGACTGAGACGGGGAACTCTGCAGGGTTTTGGACAGAGGAGTGACAGGATCTGACTTAGGTTGAACAGGATCCCCAGCGTGATCCCCCGGTATTGAGGGCAGACACTAGGGGTTGAGGGGGAAGGAAGGAGATCTCCAGGAAGGCCTTTGCAGTGTTCACAGTGAGAGGCGATGCTGGCTGGGACCACGGGGCAGGCAGTGAGGGTGCTGAGCAATGGTCAGATTCTGGATCTGTTTTGAAGGTAGAGTCGACAAGATTGGATGAATGATTGGGTGGGGAAGTGTGAAAGAGAGGAGTTAAAAGACGACTCTAGGTCTTGTGGCCTGAGCAACTAGAGGGATGGAATTGGCATTTCCAGAGGTGGGGAAGATGGTGGGAGGAGCGGGTTGGTGGGGTGGGAGGGGTGGAAATCAAAGTTACAATTTTGGATACGTTAAGTGTGCAAAGTCCATTAGACATCTGTATCTATTAGGATTACATTTGCCTGAATGTGGCAGAAAACCACAGATAACAGCATCTTAAATAAAATAGAACTTTCTCTCTTGCAAGTAGACTAAATCCTCAGGAAAACAGTCCAGGGCTGGTATGGCAGCTCTGTGGTCATTGACTGATGTCCTGCTATCCTTGGCTCCTGGCTCTCACTTCTTAGTGCAAGATGGCTGCTTGAGCACCAGCCATCACGTGCATAGTCCAGCTACCAGGAGGGAGGAATGGAGAACACTCTGAGGAGATTTCCACTTACATTTCACTGGACAACACTTAGTCACAAGGTTGCCCCTAACTCTAAAGAAGTCAAGGAAATGTGTTTATTCCAGACAGTGAAGTGCTGGTGATTGTTTTACTAAAGAAGAATGAAAAATGGTTACTGGGAGACAAGTAGTATTTTCTGCCACAACCTCCAATTAAAGCCCAGGAGGCAGCTGGATATGTAACACAGGGCTCAGAACAAGGTCTGGGCCAGAGGCATAAATGTGAGTCGTCACCTACAGAGAAAATGTATGCATGTATTTTGAGACAGTCTCACTCTATCACCCAGGCTGGAGTGCAGTCATGCAGTCTCGGCCCACTGCAACCTCTGCCTCCTGAGTTCAAGCGATTCTCCTGCCTCAGCCTCCCCAGTAGCTGGGATTATAGGCATGCACCACCACGCCCAGCTACCTTTTGTATTTTTCGTAGAGGTAGGGTATCGTCATGTTGGCCAGGCTGGTCTCGAACTCCTGGTCTCAAGTGATCCGCCCACCTCAGCCTCCCAAAATGCCGGGATTACAGGCGTGAGCCACCGTGCCCGGCCCTACAGAGAGTACTTAAAACTGAGGACTGAGTCCTGCACCCGCCAGGACCCCCCTTCTCACCACCACTGTTGATAAAGAGCAAAGGCATCTGAGAAGGGGCCGCCAGGGAGGTGGACAGATGCAAGCCGTGGTTTCCTGGAGGCCAAGTGAGGGAAGGTGTTTGGGAGGGAAGGAGAGGGGAACCCCTGGGTGAACGCTGCTGCCAGGCTGCAGGCTAAACGCTGGATCCAGCACCATGGCAGTCACCGGGGACCCTGTCAGGAAGGAGCATGTTTGGCAGAGGAGTGGGGCTGCCAGCCTAATGGGCTCAAGAGAGAACAGGCAGGAAATGAGTGGAGATGGCACATGTAGACAGCACTTACAAGGCGTTTGCTGTAAAGGGTGCAGAGAAATGGAGTGGGAGCTGGTGGGGGCCGTGGGGTGAAGGGAGAGTTTTTGTTTATTTGTCTTGATTGTAGAAATAACAGCATGCTTGTCATTCAGTAGAGGGGAAATTGATCCAGAGGAGAGACTGGCTGGAGCCGTGTCCCTGGGCTGCAGGAGGAGCGAAGGACATGGAGTGCTAGTTGAGGGCTTGGTGTGGCCTCTGGGAGCTCAGAGCCGTCATTGGAGTCACGGGAAGGGGCGTCAGGGCGGGAGCTTGCGAGTGAACAGAAATGAGACCTGGAATTGATTTGTACTGGGGGCTGTGGCTCAGGACCACTGAAGTGACCGTCATTTTCTACCTTTTAGAAGTAGAGCTGAGCAGGGTCGGGGGGAGTTAGTGCTAAATGGTCATCTAGAAGAGCTGGAGAGGGAACAGCCTGGAGGAAGGGGACAGGATGGTCGGACAGTGCCCAGGGCCCGCTGGGGGGTCATAGTCATGACCTTGAAGTGACCCCAGAGAGCGCTGTTGGGATGTCCCCCACCATGCTTAGCCAGATTCACTGTGGTCACCACCTGCCTGACCAAGAGAAGGACTCAGGGGGCTGAGCGTATTGGCCTGGGAGCGTCTGCCATGAGACAAACCAGGGGGCCAGAGAGAGATTGGAAAAGTGGCGGCCAGCGGACTGGAGGTCACACTTTGCGGGGGGGCATAATCATTGGAATCAGGGACTTGGAGAGAGAGAGGAAGAGGCAGGTTAGAGCAGTGAGACTGTTACTGGTAATGACAAGGGAAGGTGGAGGGTCCCAAAGGGAGGGTCTCCGGACCCACAGCATCAGCCGGGTGGGGCCTGCAGTCTGTGGTTTCGAAAGCCCCCAGGGGATTCTGATGCCTACTCAAGTTTGGGAACCACTGGTAGGGTGTGCCCAGGGGGTGAGAAGGTGAAGCAGGGACTAGATCTTTGGAGAGGAGGCAGGAGAGCTGAGCAGCTGGGGACAAGAGAGGGCTGTCTCTGTGTGTGCTGAAACCACCGAGAATCCTGGCAGGAGAGATCTGGAGAGGGACTCAAACCTGCAAAGAGTGGGTGGGAGAGGCCAGGCTGGGGTGGCAGGTGCCATAGTTGGTGTAAGCTTCTGATTTGGTGGGTCTGGGGAGGAGGAGGGACAGTGGCAGTGGCGTGGACCAGGGCGTGAGGAGTGGGTGGGGCAGCTCGCCCACCTGCTTCCCTGCAGGCCAGAGGTGCACGCGTGTGGGAGGCTGCAGTGGGGCCGGGACCTTGGCAGGCAGGGCCGTGAAGTTGAGGAAGTAGTCCAAGGTGGAAAGGGCGCCGGGGCTGGAATCAGGGTCCAGGGCCCTGCTCTGTGCTTCAGGACTGCAGCTCTGCCTGGACCGTCTGGCACAGAAGATCGGCCGGCCATCCTGAAAGCAGTATTGCTGTCTAGTTTTCATTTTTTATAGAAAATTAAGAAGACAGAAAAGCACAAAGGGGGAAAAACACACATGAAACCTCCCCACTCAGAAAGCCCCCTTCCTTTCTGGGTCCTTGCCTCCATCCCCTTTTCTATGCTTGGAGGTAACTGGGAAAGTTGGGATCTCACAGCAAACAGCTGGGCTGTCTGCTTTGCTCTTATCCCAGGTGAGTGTGTCCCATGCCATTCCCTGTTTGTCACCAAGCAGCTTGTGTGATGACCCCGGGCTCCTGAGAGCAGCCTCGCTTTACAGCGGGGGACACTGAGGTTCGTGAGAGCAGGGTGACTTGCCTCGTGGGTGACAAAGCCCGCCAGCCTGCCTTCAGTCCCAGGATGGGGCCGCCCAGACCCCCGTGCCACTCACTGGACACTTATCCTTGCTTATTTGGCGGGAGGAGGCTCTGCCCTAAAAATGGCAAACGTGGGCAAAGGGGACTCGTCTTCAGCCCTAACAAAGCTGACAACACGCGGGGAAGTACCCCTCCCTCCACACAAATCCAGCTTCCTCTTCCAGGGTTCCAGAGTTTTCAGTGAGGAGGGCAGTGAGGAATGAGCTGAAACATAGCAACTCAGGGGTTGGGGTGCCCCTCTAGGACCATAACCTTCCTGTCACCGGGTGAGGCTGTGGTGTCTGCATGTTCTGGAAGCCGCCCAAGTGATCTGCGTTCAGCTGTGGGGCAGCCAGCCGTGGCTCATGGAGGTGGCATCTGACTGCTGACCGAGCCAGGGAGCCCCCTGAGGACCTGAGGAGGAAGACTCTGGGCCCAGCCTGCACCTGAGAGCCCTGCACCCGGGAGCCGGGAGTGGAGGCTGCTGTAGGAATTGAGTCCCTGCTGTGCCTTCAGGAGAAGGAGGACGGCCAGCACCTCCTGACGGGGGAGGGCAGCCGGGCCACATGGAATGAGGGCAGGCTGGGGGTCTCCTCTGGCTTCCCGCATGACATTGGTCACCTACCTGCCCCTCCTCTGAGCCTCAGTTTCCCCATCTGTAGAATGAGAGGCCAGGCCTCCTAGATAATCCCCTGGGGCTCTTTGGCTCTGGGGAAAGGTAGTGGTGAGCCGCCTCTTTTCCTTCCAGAGGCTGCAGGAAGAAAAGCACCAGCGAGACCTGGACTGGGACCAGCAGAGGATTCAGGGGGCTCGCGCCACCCTGCTGTTTGAGCGGCAGCAGCGGCGGCAGCAGCGAGACCTGCGCAGAGCTCTGGACAGCAGCAACCTCAGCCTGGCCAAGGAGCAGCGTTTGCAGTGAGTGCTGGGTGGGACCAGGGCCAGGTCAGGGACTGGGTGGAGGGACCGCGGGGCTGTGGAGGTCAAGGACAAGGAGGGGGCAAAAGGGGAAACACCCCGCCCTGGTGGTCCTCATCTGGACACTGTGGACCTCAAGTGGGCTGGCTTGGGTTGACAGACCCATGGGCCACGGGTCACTGCTGTCCACACGGGGTGCATGGGTGGAGGGCACCGGAAAGCCCCAGGGAAGAGCACTGAGTTTGCTGGGGGAGTCAGGAAGGCTTCCTGGAGGAGGCTTCATGGCTGAGACCCAGGAGGAGGATGGCACTGCCTACTCAGGGACGGCTTTCCAGGTAGAGAGAGGGGCTCCTGGGCTGCCCCGAAAAAGCCTGGAGTCTCTTGGTTATAGACAGGACCCCAAGAGTTCAGAGCTCCAGCTACAGGAAGATGTTAAATGCAAGTAAACAGGTGAACTTGCAACTGAAAAACACAGTATTTATTTACTTATTTATCAAGCTCTTGGCTTAAACTCAGGGGCGACCCAGGAATATTTTCTCCAATCTGATGTCTGGTTGCTGGTGGGTCCATCTGTTATCATCACTTCCACTGAGGGCCTAAAAGGAGCATTAAGAGTGATCTGAGGGCTGGGCGCAGTGGCTCACGCCTGTAATCCCAGCACTTTGGGAGGCTGAGGCGGGCAGATTATGAGGTCGAGACTTTGAGACCAGACTGGCCAACATGGTGAAACTAAAATAAAACTAAACTAAAAATACAAAAATTAGCCAGGCATGGTGGCACACGGTTGACATCCCAGCTACTGGGGAGGCTGAGGCAGGAGGATGGCCTGAGCCCAGGAGCTAGAGGCTGCAGTGAGCCACGATCGCACCACTGCACCCCACCCTGGGTGGCAGAGAGAGTTGGTGTCTCTAAAAAAAAAGAAAAGAATGATCTGAGAAATCAAACGGGGTGAACAAAGTGTACAGTCACACCCACGGAGATTTAATTTTCATATGTCCCCAAATGTTACTGGTGTAAGTCCCTAATCTAACTGCAGTGTAATTATAAAGTGACTCTCGCCACTGAGGAGCGGTTGAGATGGATCATTTTGCGGGGCTCATTACGTGTGAAATGTATTCTGTATTTTGGGGATAACACACTGATAAAAAGTTTGTGTGCCTTTTCAAAAAAAAAAAAGAAAAAAGAATATTTAGGAAGTATACACATTTGCTGACCTTTTTTTTTTTTCTCATTTTGTTATCAGGAAAAAATATATGAATGAAGTCTATACAAATCAACCCACGGGAGACTATTTCACACAATTTAATACAGGAAGTCGATAATGAGGAAGACACCCTTGTTCCCGTCATTCACGTATAAAGAGTGGCAACCTTAAAGAGTCACGTTTCTTTTTTAAAAATACACTCCTTGGGCCATAAGTACCCTTCAGCTGTAATCGTCCGCTGTGGAAAAAACCTTTATCTAACCTCTCCCTTGTATTTCTGTGAGGAACATTCGTTTCTGTTCAACTCAGCTCAGCGAAGGTCTTGGGTGGGGCTCTGGGAAGGAGCTCCACGTGGGCCTGCTCAGGGCCACCCTAGAGAGATGTGGTATTTAAGGTGGTATTTAAGGTGGGCCTGTGTTCTGCACAGACTCTAGGTTCAGCTGCAGTAATCGTTACTGCTCCCAAATGCAAGCTATGTGCAATTCCAAACACTTCATGTGGAATTCACTAATTTGATTCTCACAACAGTTGGTGGTGGGTATTTTTACTACTCACATTTTCTAGTTGAATAACCTGAGTTACAGACATGTTAAGTCACTTAGCGAGGTCATACCCCCAGGAAGTGTGGTCGCTTGGGATTGAACCCAAGGAGAACTGGCTCTCAGGCACTTCACTCGGCTGGCTCCTACAACTGACCTGAAACAGCAGTGGCCTTGAAACAACAGAGGCTCGGCCAGGCTCTATGGCTCACGCCTGTGATCCCAGCACTTTGGGAGGCTGAGGTGGGCGGATCATGAGGTCGGGAGTTCAAGACCATCCTGGTCAACATGGTGAAACCCCGTCTCTACTAAAAATACACAAATTAGCTGGGCGTGGTGGTGCGCGCCTGTAGTCCCAGCTGGTTGGGACTGAGGCAGGAGAGTTGCTTGAACCCGGGAGGTGGAGGTTGCAGTGAGCCGATCTTGCGCCACTGCACTCCAGCCTGGTGACAGAGCAAGACTCTCTCAAAAAAACAAAAAAACAAAAAACCAGAGGCTGATTCCTGCTCTCATAGAAGCGCAAGTGCATATGGTGGCTCTGCCGAGGCTCCTTCCAGCTTGGGGCTCTGTCCTCTCCGCCGCCACACGCAGCTTCTGTCTTGTGGTCCAGGATGCTGCTCTCGCCTCCACCATCCTGCCACGCTCTGGCCAGCAGCGAGGAGGAAAGGCAAAAAAGAAGGGGGTCGGCATGCTAATTCTCCATGACAACATGGCATGGAAAGTGCATTTCACCTCCGCTTGTATCCCATGGACCAGAATTCAGTTATGTGACCACACCTAGGTGAATGGAGGCTGGGAAGCTTATCTGGCTGACCGTGTGACCAGGCCATCATTCCACAATTGTAGCCATCATTCCACAATTGTATACAAATGAAGTAATACATATTGGGGTACAACTAGTTATCTGCTGCAGGCCACACTTGAAGAGTGACTTGGAAATTGCCAGGCAGGAGGTGTGGGGAGGCATTTTCCACTAAGTGTGGGGACTAAGTCCAGCCCTGTCCTTGACCTCAAGGACAGGATTTCTGGCCCCAAGGCCCAGAAATGACTGGGTTCCCCCACCCCAGTTAGCTCTTCCTTCTCCACATGGGTCTCTTGTGGGGCCATATACCCAGGGCCATTGACAGATGGCAGCTCTTGGCACGTTATCCTTAGCTGAGATAGAGCTGGATACTCCAGTGCAGACAGCTTCGCTCACCTTACCCTCCATCTAAATGTATCTGGTTCTTCCCACGCTCAGACCCTTCACTGGCTGACGTTTCACCTGAGCCTCAGGATCGGTAGGGTTTTTAGGTGGGCAGAGTGGGGCTGGACTTGCTAGCAGGCATAAACAAAGGCACTGTGGTGTCCAGGAGAGAAGTGGCAGGGCAGTATCTGCTGAGGTCGGTATGCAGAGGGCCTGGGGGCTGGTGTGGGGTGGGGGTGGAAGGAAGAGGCCTGTGGCCAAGGTGTGAGGAGCAGGCGGGGCCCAGCGAGGAAGGCTGCAGACTTTATCCTGAAGGCAAAAGGGGAGCTTGGAGAGAGTTGTCGGCCAGGCAGAGAGGGCTGGGTGTACTCTAGCAGCCCAGCAGGCTCAGGCCACCCAGGGGCTGCCAAAAGGGAGGCAAGGCTTTGCAGACAGACTTTACGCCTCCCTCTGGATCCTGGCCCACACGGGCTCCCAGGCAAAGCATTTAAACGAATGACCACACTGAAGACGTGGTTCAAATCCACAGTCAACCAAGTAATGCTGCCACCCCCAGGCTGGTGTGGGACCATGGGCGGGACCCGGGGGACTGCCTCTGGAGCTGTAACTAGAGTGTGGATTGTGATGTAAAGCCAGAGAGGGGAGGGCAAGAGTCGGTTTGTTAGCGCGCCCTGTGTACCAGGCTCCCACTGGGCCTCTTGGGCAGGTGGTCTCTTTAAACTGCCCCCATCGCACCGCTGGAAAGCAGCTGCTTAGCCTCGTTTTGCATCCACAAAATGAAGGATCTCACTATTCTCATTGCACCAGGCAGGGCCACCATGCAGAGCCCAGGGCTTCAAAACTCTCAGCCAGCTGCTCACCCCTTGTTTCCTGAACTGGAGCTGCATGTTTTCAGAGTGACTGACGGTAACATGGACACTCCCTGTAGGGAAAGGGGTTGGGGGTGTACTCATTTCCCAGGCTGCCATTAACAAATGCCTGCAAACTGAGTGGCTTAACCAGGTGAAACTTCGAGTTCCTCGAGGTGCTGGAGGCCAGAAGTCCAAATCGAGGTGTAGGCTGTGTTGCTTCCCTCTGAGGCTGCGAAGAAGGATCTGTTCCGGGCCTCTGCCCCAGCTCCTTGGTGGTTTGCTGGTGATGTCTGGTGTTCCTTGGCTTGCACGCACATCACTCTGATCTGTACCTTCCCCCTCCTCTGGTCTTCCCTGTGCGTGTGTATGTGTCCAAATTTCCCCTTTTCATAAGGACACTAGCCATATTGGGTTAGAGCCTAACCTAATGATCTCATATTAACTAATTTCATTTACAATTAACCTATTTCCAAATAAAGTTCTATTCTGAGGTACCTGGGGTTGGGACTCCAACATATCTTTTGTGGGAGAACCCAATTCAACCCACAACAGGGGGAAAGGCAGGAGGGCACCTGGTTCCGTTGCCTCCCAGGATAACTCCATTAGGAACACTTGTGTCCAGGCTGAACAAGCCAGGCTCTGGGAGGGCCCCAGTGATGGGCGAGTGACAGCCAATCCTGTCATTCATCCTCCTGCTTTCAAGTGGGGAGATAAAGGGAGAAATGGGAAGTAATGTCGGTTCTTTCAATGAGCACTGAGCACTCTTCCTGTCCTGGATCAGGCTGGGGCCTGGGCCACGATCGCCACGTCTAATGGGAGACAGGGACAGGGAAGGAAATCCTTGGGAAGGAGGCAGAGGAGAAAAGGCAGACAGCCCCAGGAGGCCGCCGCAGCCATCACCACTGCGTTTATATGCCTGGAATCACGCCCCAACGTGGAGAGGCTTGCTTTAACTCTGAAGGCTGCAAAGTTGTAAAAAATACTCCTGAAGGAAGGGCAGGCGTGAGAACTTTGGACGCAGACTTGCTTTCCGTGCGCCCTCTGCCGGTGACCAGCAGCACAACACAGTCCCTGCCGTTCTCCAGGCAGGAAGAGGCACGAGGTGGTTAAACTGCGGAGGCCCAGGCCCTGGGCTGGGCAGTTTCTTGCAACAGCCCCGACACTGCCGGATGTTGTGATTCCCGTCCACAGGATAAAAGACATTCCGTGTGTTGCCCCTGGGTGGAAGGCAGAGCCGAGGCCAGACGTGGAGGGTTACTCTCCCCTGAAAGGCCCATTGTGATTTCATAAATCCAGAGGGTTTTTGTTACATTTCCTCCCTAATTTTTTTTTTTTTTTTGAGATGGGGTCTCACTTTGTCGCCCAAGCTGGAGTGGCACAATCTTGACTTACTGCAACCTCCGCCTCCCGGGTTCAAGCGAGTCTCCTGCCTCAGCCTCCGGAGTAGCTGGGATTACAGGAATGCACTACCACGCCTGGCTAATTTTTGTGTTTTTAGTAGACACAGGGTTTCTCCATGTTGGCCAGGCTGGTCTCAGACTCCTGACCTCAAGTGATCCGCCCATCTTGGTCTTCCAAAGTGCTGGGATTACGGGCCTGAGCCACGGCACCCAGCCCTCCCTGCTACGTTTTATTTCAAGCATATAGAAAAACTGAAGGAATTGTACAGAATGTACACATACATCCACCACCTAGATTCTACAATTAATATTTTGCTGTATTTATCTCCTAGCTCTCCACAGACTGGCTTTTAAAAATTCTAGTTATATATACGCCGCTTACAAAAGACACATCTAAAACAAAACAGCACAGAAAAATTAAAATAATAGCGTTCAAAAGCCATTTGTATTTGCCCAAATGACTTATGTCCACACTTATGTCTGGCATATGGGTGTCTACAGGAGCTGTATTCATAATTGCCAAAACCGGGAAGCAAGCAATGTGTTCTTCAATAAGTTAATGGATAAAAACACTGTGGTACCTCCAGACAACGGAGTCTTATTAATGTAAGATATAATAGTAAGAAAGGAGCTATCAAGCCATAAGAAAATGTGGAAGAACCTTAAATGCATATTGCTTGGTGAAAGAAGTCAATCTGCAAAGGTTATCTACTGTATGAGTCCAATCATATGACTTTTTTTTTTTTTTTTTGCAAAGGAGTCTCACTCTGTCACCTAGCCTGGAGCGCAGTGGCACCATCTTGGCTCACTGAAACCTCCGCCTCCCAGGTTCAAGCGATTCTCCTGCTTCAGCCTCCCAAGTAACTGGGACTACAGGCATGCATCACCACACCTGTCTAATTTTTGTATTTTTAGTACAGACGGGGGTTTCACTGTGTTGGCCAGGCTGGTCTTGAACTCCTGACCTCAGATGAACCGCCCACCTTGGCCTCCCAAAGTGTTGGGATTACAGGCATGAGCCACCGCACCCAGCCTGACTTTTCAAAAAAGGCAAAGCTATAGAAACAGTAAAAACATCAGCGGTTGCCAGGGGCTGGGGGGAGGAAGGGATGAATAGGCAGAGAGAGCACAAGGATTTTTAGGGCGGTGAAACTTTGCTGTGTGATGCTGTAACCGTGGGTACATGTCGTTATACATTTGTCAAAATCCACAGAATGTACACAGGGTGACCCCTAATGTAAATTATAAACTCTGGGTGATGATGATGTGTCAGTGTTGGCTAGTCAATTGTAACAAATGTACCACACTAACATGAGACGTTAATAATAGGGGAACTAGGGGTCTATGGGAAGGGAGCATATGGGAACCCTCTATACTTGCTACTCAATTTTCTTGTAAACCTAACACTGTTCTAAAAGATAGCCTATTCATTTTAAAATGAAGCCATAAGATAAACAGAAAGAAAAATAGTCATTTGCACATGGTTCTTTATTCTGTGTTCAAGTTCTTATGTTTAGAATAATGGGAAGGGGGCCAGGCACGGTGGCTCATGCCTGTAATCCCAGCACTTTGGGAGGTCGAGGTGGGAAGATCACCTGAGGTCAGGAGTTTGAGACCAGCCTGGCCAACATGGTGAAACCCTGTCTCTACTAAAATACAAACTAGCCAGGCGTGATGGTGGACACCTATAATCCCAGCTACTCAGGAGGCTGAGGCAGAATAATCCTTGAGCCCGGGAGGCGGAGGTTGCAGTGAGCTGAGATCACACCACTGCACTCCAGCCTGGGCAACAGAGCAAGACTCTGTCTACAAAAATAAAAATAAGGCCGGGCGCCGTGGCTCACGCCTGTAATCCCAGCACTTTGGGAGGCCGAGGTGGGTGGATCACGAGGTCAGGAAATTGAGACCATCCTGGCTAACACGGTGAAACCCTGTCTCTACTAAAAATACAAAAAAATTAGCCAGGCGTGGTAGCGGGCACCTGTAGTCCCAGCTACTCGGGAGGGTGAGGTAGGAGAATGGCGTGAACCTGGGAGGTGGAGACTGCAGTGAGCTGAAATCGTGCCACTGCACTCCAGCCTGGGCAACAGAGCGAGACTCTGTCTCAAAAATAAATAAATAAATAAATAAATGACAATAAAAATAAGGCCAGGTGCAGTAGCTCACACCTGTAGTCCCAGCACTTTGGGAGACCAAGGCAGGCGGATCACGACGTCAGGAGTTCAGGACCAGCCTGGCCAACATAGTGAAACCCCGTCTCTACTAAAAATACAAAACATTAACCGGGCATGGTAGCAGGCATATGTAATCCCAGCTACTCGGGAGGCTGAGGCAGGAGAATCACTCGAACCCGGGAGGCGGAGGTTGCGGTGAGCGGAGATTGCACCACTGCACTCCAGCCTGGGGGACAGTGTGACACTCCATCTCAAAAAAATAATAAAATTTAAAAAATAAAAATAAAGGATCAGCCTTATGCTAAATAATGAAAAGATTCTTTCTTGCGGTGTCCAGGTGACTCCAGCCTCCACAGTCTGCTCTAGTGAGTCACATCTCAAATGTCATGTTCTTCAGCCTACAGAGGTACACAGTGTAGAGCACATACAAAATAAATGTGCAGAACCAGATATTCAGTGACTTGAGGGTACAGCCCTAGAGCTGAATTTTCCTAGCTTTGTAGATGCGTTGCTCTAATCTCTGCCTCCATCTTCACGTGGCCTCCAGCTCTGTGTGTCTATTTCCCCTTCTTTTCTCTTATAAGAGCTTGTCATTGGATTTAGGGCCCACCCTACTACAGGTTGATCTCATTTCCAGATATATCTGTTCCCTCCTATCCCTAAATCCTACGCTTACTAACTTCTGATATTTACCTGCTGCACTGTAGACAAAGACAAGAAATGACATCATTGGGTCCTTGTAACGACCCTGGGAGATAAAGAAGCCGTTACTCATGACCTTTTCTCTTTTTGAGACAGGGTCTCACTCTGTTACCCAGGCTGAAGTGCAGTGGTACGATCTTGGCTCACTGCAGCCTCGACCTCCTGGGCTCAAGCGATCCTCCCACCTCAGCCTCTTGAGTAGCTGGGACCACAGGCATATGTCACCATGTCTGAATAATTTTTGTATTTTTTGTAGAGACATCACCATCGCCATTCACCACCATAATCATCATCACCCCCACCACCGTCCCCACCATCACCATCGCCACCATCGCCACCATCACCATCACCATCACTGTCATTACCATCCCAGAGCTGTAGTGAAGGTTCATGGGTTTCTAGCAGTCTTTTTTCCATCCACTCCCCATCCCCTTTTTCACTGAAGAGGTAGCCACCTTCCAAGTTCCAGATTAATGCAGAGGTCTTAGTTTGGATGCTGTCTGTATTAGTCAGTGTTCTCTAGAGGGATAGAACTAATAGGATAGATGTATGTATGAAAGGGAGTTTATTCAGGAGAACTGACTCACACGATCACAAGGTAAAGCCCTACGATAGGCCGTCTGCAAAGTTGAGGACCAAGGATTATAATGATGGTTGCACAATTCTGTAAATATATGCAAAACTGCTGGCTTGTACACTTTAAAAGGGTGAATATTATGGTCTGTGGATTATAGTTCAGTTTTTTAAAAACCCATGAGATATCACTACACAGCCAATGAATTGACCACATCAGACGAAGGTCGAGATGCAGAGTGACTACAACTTTGGTCCATTATTGGTAGGAGAGAGGTAGTTTCTACAAAGCTGACCATACGTTTACCCTATAACCTGGCTATTGCAAGAGAAGTGAAAACATACATTCACCCAGGTGTGGTGGCTCACGCCTGTAATCCCAGCACTTTGGGAGGCTGAGGTGGGTGGATCACCTGAGGTCAGGAGTTTGAGACCAGCCTGGCCAACATGGTGAAACCCCATCTCTACTAAAAATACAAAAATTAGCCGGGTGTGGAGGCACGCACCTGTAGTCCTAGCTACTCAGGAGGCAGAGTCATGAGAATCACTTGAACCAGGGAGGCAGATGTTGCAGTAAGCTGTGATCATGCCACTTCATTCCAGCCTCAGGTAGAGAGTGAGACTGTCTCAAAAAAAAAAAAATCACAAAAAGACCTTTACAGAAATGTTTATAGCATCTTTATTCATGATAGCACCAAACTCTGATCAACCAAAATGTCTATCAACAGGTGATCAGATAAACAAAAGTTATATTCCTATCGCTCATCACTTAAAAGAAATAAACTGCTGATATGCCCGTCAAATGGCCGAATCAGAATCATAATCAGGGCGGGGCGCTGCGGCTCACACCTGTAATCCCAGCACTTTGGGAGGCCAAGGGGGGCGGATCACGAGGTCAGGAGTCAAGACCATCCTGGCTAACATGGTGAAACCCCATCTCTACTAAAAACACAAAAAAATTAGCCAGGCGTGGTGGCATGTGCCTGTATTTCCAGCTACTCGGGAGGCTGAGGCATGAGAATTGCTTGAACCTGGGAGGTAGAGGTTGCAGTGAGCCAAGATTATGCCACTGCACTATAGCCTGGGCAATAGAGCGAGACTCCATCTCAAAAAAATAAATAAATGAAATAAAAAATAAAAATAAAAAATTAGCTGGGTATGGTGGTGAGGGGTGGGGTGAGGACGTACCTATAATACCAGCTACTTGGGAGGCTGAGGCAGGAGAATTGCTTGAACCCGGGAGGCGGAGGTTACAGTGAGCCAAGATCTCACCACTGCCCTCCAGCTTGGGTGACAAGAGCGAAATTCTGTCTCAAAAAAAAAAAAAATCATAATCAGAAACATTGTAACAGATACAAAGGAGTTCACAATTTACAATTCTATCTATGGGGAGTTCCAGAATTGGGATAACTATTCCAACAGTGCCTGCCTGGGACAGGGTGAGGGGGCTTGATGGCAAATAGGCATGAGGCTACTTTTTGGAGTGATGGAAATGGACAGAAAAAGAAAAACCAACCACACTCCCACCCCTGACAGGACTGCAAAGGGAGGACCCCTAAGAAACTGGGTACCAGCTGTATGCGTGCAGCAGGACGAGCCGCAGACAAAACTCATCAGACATTGAGTTAAAGAAGGAAGTGGTTTTTCGGCCGGGAGCATCAGGCAAGACTCCTGTC
This sequence comes from Pongo pygmaeus, assembly GCF_028885625.2. Classification (NCBI taxonomy): domain Eukaryota; kingdom Metazoa; phylum Chordata; class Mammalia; order Primates; family Hominidae; genus Pongo; species Pongo pygmaeus. The sequence continues at coordinate 56,432,327 of NC_085931.1, forward strand.
TCAAGAGCCGAGCTCCCCGAGTGAGCAATTCCTGTCCCTTTTAAGGGCTCACAACTCTAAAGGGGTCCGGTGAGAGAGTCGTGATCGATTGAGCAAGCAGGGGGTACATGACTGGGGGCTGCATGCACCGGTAATCAGAAGGAAACAGAACAGGACAGGGATTTTCACAATGCCTTTCCATACAACGTCTGGAATCTATAGATAACATAACCGGTTATAGGTCAGGGGTCGATCTTTAACTACCAGGATTAGGTCAGGCAGGCCCAGGCCCGGTTTCGGGTCTGGTTCGTAGGCACCGGGCTACCTGCCTTTAGTTTCGCTTCTCTTTCCTTTTCTGAGTATAAAACAAGATAAAACAATATGAGAGGGTCTGTCTCTCTTTTCTCATGTGCAGTGAGCTGTTGCTGTCTACCGGAGAGCTGTCCGCCAGCAGGTGGCACATCTATCTCGCCTGCTCCCAGCATAGCCTCTGGCCATCTTGTTTCCACCTGCACCGGGTCTCCCTCTGCAGAAGTGACAGCCACTTTGGAATGTTGGTGCAATGAGGTGACAGGTCCCCACGCTCCTGGGTGGAGCAGCGTCCTGAGCCTGGTTACAGGAGGGTTCCTGGGGTGAAGGTTGGGGATGGAGCAGGGGCCTCTGGAGCACCTTTTCCAAAGAGGCATGTTTTCTTTTCTTTTCTTTTCTTTTTTTTGAGATAGAGTCTCGCTCTGTCATCACCCAGGCTGGAGTGCAGTGGTGCGATCTCAGCTCACTGCAACCTCCACCTCCCGGGTTCAAGCGATTCTCCTGCCTCACCCTCCCAAGTAGCTGGGACTACAGACGCATACCACCACGCCCAGCTAATTTTTTGTATTTTTAGTAGAGACGGGGTTTCACCGCGTTAGCCACGATGGTCTTGATCTCCTGACCTCGTGATCCACCTGCCTCGGCCTCCCAAAGTGCTGGGATTACAGGCATGAGCCACCGCGCCCAGCAAGAGGCATCTTTTCAACCATATGGATTGTGCCCACGTGATGTTAAGAGAGTGGTGAAAAGAAGCTGGAGGAAGCCGAGTGAGAACGAGGCTGTGAGTGATACAGAGTAGGTAGTTGCCAGGTGGGGCTTCCTCTGTGCTTGCCCCGACCAAGTAAAGGCCTTGATCCTCCCCCACCCACCACCTCATCCAGCCCACCCCCAGATTCATGCTCCCCCATCTTCGAACCTCACTTGCCCTCTGCCCAGACCTGGCAAAGTCAGTTTCATCTACTGAGTCTGGAAGGTCTGCCTTCCTTTCTTCTTCCAGCGAATGAAGGATGAATCGAAAGTCCCTGGGGCCAACCCCTAGCATGGCCCCCAGAAGTAAACGGGAATGGGAACGAGGGCAGATGGAATGTCTGCGAGTCAGTGGGTCTTTTCTTTTCACCAGACGTTCTAGAAAGCTCTCCAGACACACTTGTTCTAACAGTGTCAGAAAAGACTCCAGCCTCATTGTCCACAATTGTTGGGGACAGAACATTCCAGAGCCTATTGAAGAAAAAAGTGGGTAGGGCCATCTCCTCCACACCAGGCTGATCTGTGAATTAATTGCCCCTGAAGGTTTTCCCCGGGGCTCTGGAGCTGACAAATGCGCCTTTGTTACCTGGATATCCCTTGGAAACTGGCAGAGCCTGAGGACAGGACTCATAGCCACAGAGTCTCTCACCCAAAGCCACTCAGTGTTCTCGGCTGCCCATCTGGTAACTGGCCCTAAAATGGACGTTCAGCTCCAGCACTGCCACCCCTCCCAGCCCCACTGGCCCCACCTCCTCATTCCCAGCTCAAATTCGTGACCAGGGGGCCTATGAGACCTGGTCATCCTTTCAGATGGACAGTCCATAGGTCAAGGCCCACTCCCTGGCCCCATCCTTGCGTGGGGAGAGTCGGCTCAGAGTATATTCAGAGGCAAAAAGGGCGGTGGGCTTGAAGCACCAATAAACATGTCCAGCAAAATATGCTGATGGTGTACATGGCTGCTGCTTGCTGAGCCCGCGTGTACTGATGCCACAGAGCTTATCTTCTTAAAATCTGTAGGAGGTGGCCAGGCGCAATGGCTCACGCCTGTAATCCCAGCACTTTTGGGAGGCCGAGGCAGGTAGATCACCTGAGGTCAGGAGTTCGAGACCAACCTGACCAACATAGAGAAACCCCATCTCTACTAAAAATACAAAATTAGCCGGGTAGGGTGGAGCATGCCTGTAATTCCAGCTACTCGGGAGGCTGAGGCAGGAAAACTGCTTGAACCCAGGAGGCGGAGGTTGCGGTAAACTGAGATTGCACCTTTGCACTCCAGCCTGGGCAACAAGAGCGAAACTCCGTCTCAAAAAAAAAAAAAACCTGCAAGAGGCTGCGAGAAGTGTTACCAGTTTCATATCCCCGATGAGGATGAGGAACGTGAACACAAAATACCTAAGACAAGTCTCAATCCATTTAGAAAGTTTATTTTGTACCTGGGCTTGGTGGCTCATGCCTGTAATCCCAGCACTTTGGGAGGCTGAGGCAGGCAGATCACCTGAGGTTAGGAGTTCAAGAACAGCCTGGCCAACATGGTGAAACCTCGTCTCTACTAAAAAGACAAAATTAGCCGGGCATGGTGGCAGGCGCCTGTAGTCCCAGCTACTTAGGAGGCTGAGGCAGGAGAATCACTTGAACCTGGGAGGCAGAGGTTGCAGTGAGCCAAGATCATGCCACTGCACTCCAGCCTGGGCAACAAGAGCAAAACTCTGTCTCCCAAAAAAAAAAAAGGAAAGAAAGTTTATTTTGCCAAGGTTAAGGACGTGTCTGTGACACAGCCTCAGGAGGTCCTGCTGACATGTGCCCAAGGAGGTTGTGGTATAGCTTGCTTTTATACATTTTTGGGAGACATGAGGCATGAATCAATATGTATAAGATGTACATTGCTTCAGTTTGGAAAGGCAGGACAACTGGAAGCAGGGATTTCCAGGTCATAGGCATATAAAAGATAAATGGTTGCATCCTTTTGAGTCTTTGATCAGCCTTTCACTGAATACACAATTTCCATGTGAGCGGAGGGTAGAGTAGTCCTGTGTGCCCTAGTCTGGCTCAGTGAATTTGCATTTTCACATAAACGATAGGGCAGAGGAAGCAATCATATATGCACTTGTCTTAGGTGGGCAGAGGGCTGACGGTGAGTTCTGTCCTTTGTCCCACATCTGTGAAGATAAGCTATCAATTTACATTGCCAGGGTGAAATTCAACAGAACTGTTTTAGGGTAAAGATCCTGAGGCCCACAAGGAATTTCCTTGTGGGCAAATTGGGAGGGAGGTATGCAGCTTGTTTATCTTTGTAGCTATCTTATCTAGGAAGAAAATGGGAGGCAAGTTTGCCTGATGCAGTTCCCAGCTTGACTTTTCCCCTTGACTTTGTGATTTTGGAGTCCCGCGATTTTCCTTTCACAAGAACTAAGGGCTAGAGACGGGAACTCACTTTCCCAAGGTCCCAGAGCCAGTTCAAGATGGAGCCAGGAATTGCGCCCAGTTCTAAAGTCCCAGCTACCTCTGACAGAATGCCCCCAAGGAGACAGTCAGCAGAGCTCCAGGAGGGGAAGACAGGTGACAACCCTCCAGTGTATTTCTCTAGCTTGACCTCTGCTGTGAATTCCAGGCTCGGTATCCAAATGTCGACTTGATAGCTTTACTGGGATGTCTAACAAGCAGGCAGTCAACATGAAGGCATCTGAACAGAACTGGTTTCCCTCTACCCACACCTGTCCCTCCAAAGTCTTCCCTGTCTTAGGCTATGGAAACCCCAGTGCTTCCAATTGCTCAGGCCAGAGAGTTTGGATCCATCGTTGGGCTCTCTCTCTCTCAATCCATGAGCAAATCCTGTTGGTAAGACTTCAAAATATAAAACAAATCTGGCCAGCCACGGTGGCTCACACCTGTAATCCCAACACTTTGGGAGGCCGAGATGGATGGATCATCTGAGGCCAGGAGTTTGAGACCAGCCTGGCCAACATAGTGAAACCCCATCTGTACTAAAAATACAAAAAAAGAAAAAAAATTAGCTATGCATGGTGGCTGGCACCTGTAATCCCAACTACTCGGGAGGCTGAGCCAGGAGAATTGATTGAACCTGGGAGATAGAGGTTGCAGTGAGCTGAGATCATGCCATATTTTTTGCATGAATTGGTGAAATGTGGGCGTGAGTTTCACAGCCTAAGCCTGAACACCCAGGGTTCAGGCATACTGAGGACAGGTCTAGACAGCAAGGAATGTGGATCCTCCAAAGACCTCTTTGTGTGATGATGGAGGAGCTGCTGGGAAAATCTCATCCTAGGGGCAATGACAGTCCAGGCACACAGACGTACGTGTCCTAGTTATAATGCGTGACTGATAATGAAGAGAGCTGGGGCTCAGCTCCGTGGGGTCTGTTAGAGGTCTGGGAGAGGGCACTGGAATTCAAAAGCTCGTATCTCTGTGAGCCCTAGGGGGCACAGGCAGCGTGACCCCACAGTGGCACCCAAATCATGGCCCAAGCTGTCAGAGAGCATGATCAACCAAGCCTGGACGCCAGGTAAGTGGCACCACCTCCCGACGATGGAGAAGCCATGTCAAGAGGCCGGAACAACATGGTCTGAATCACACCCAACCGCATGCTCGTAGTGCAGCACTTCTAAGGAATGCATTTGTGCTGCATCCCTCTCTTCCCTGGGTTCAGAGGTGAGAGGACATAGCTTCTGCTGCAGAGAACTCATGCTCTGGAAGTCAACGCTGCCATGAGCTGTGACGGCACCACTGCACTCCAGCCTGGGTGACAGAGCGAGAACCTGTCTTAAAAAACAAACAAACAAAAAAAACAAATGAACGTGTAAAATATGTGTTTACCAAGAGCCCACAACAGTATTCCCAAAGTTCTGGTCCTTGGCTTCTGCAGCAATGAAGAAGTCCTGGCTATGCACGGCTGCTCATGCCTGGAATCTCAGCACTTTGGGAGGCTGAGGCAGACAGATCACGAGGTCAGGAGTTCGAGACCAGCCTGGCCAACATGGCGAAACCCCATCTCTACTAAAAATACAAAAATTAGCCGGGCATGGTGGTAGGTGCCTGTAGTCCCAGCTACTCAGGAGGCTGAGGCAGGAGAATCGCTTGAACCCGGGAGGTAGAGGTTGCAGTGAGCCGAGACGCGCCACTGCACTCCAGCCGAGGTGACAGAGTGAGACTCTGCTTCAAAAAAGAAAAAAAAAAAAAAAAGATTGACACCTTTGGAGGATTTTGAGCAAAGAGTGATTGGACTTCCATGCTGGAATGACCTGTCTGGCTTCTGGGATGAGACTAGAGTGTAAGAAGGCAAGCATGGAACAGAGAGACCAGAGAGGACAGGGCCGTGGTAATTATCCAGGTAGGAGACAGCCGTGGCTCAGACCCAGATGGGCAGCAGAGGTGGTGAGAAGTGATTCGCTACTGCACAAATGTAAAGATGGAGCAAAGAAAGCTGCCGACAGATCAGATATGGGGTATGAACGTGGGTCAGGATGATTCCAAGGTTTTTGGACTTGGCAATTATTTGAATAGAGTTGTGGTTACAAAAATGGATGTCTTATTTCAAAAGGATCTCTTGGGCTGAGCTCACCAAGCAGGGACAGGCACTGGACATTGGAGTTAACCCTTCTCCAGCCCCTTCGGTCCTGGTCGTCCAGTGGAGGAGACACCAGGCAGCGGATGGTTTAACCAATCAGGTGGGGCAGGGCTGTAAGGACAGAGAGACCTGGTGGAAGTGAGGAGTGGAAATAGACTGCACCTGTGGCCTTGTTTCTTCTTCTGGGACACATATTTTAGGAAGGGTATTGACACATTGATGCATTAAACAAGATCCAGGGCCAGGCGCAGTGGCTCACGCATGTAACCCTAGTACTTTGGGAGGCCAATGCAGGTGGATTGCCTGAGGTCAGGAGTTAGAGACCACCCTTGGGCAACACGGTGAAACCCTGTCTCTCCTAAAATACAAAAGAAAAAAAAAATTAGCCAGACATGGTGGTGCGCGCCTATAATCTCAGCTACTTGGGAGGCTGAGGCAGGAGAATCTCTTGAACCCGGGGGTCACAGGTTGCAGTGAACCGAGATCATACTACTGCACTCCAGCCTGGGCGACAGAGTGAGACTCCGTCTCAAAAAAAAAAAAAAAAAAAAAAAAAGAGCCAGTGATAAGTCTAATAACTACACTAATTTTGAAATAGAGGTGGCCATTATTTATTGAGGAAATGGTCACAGGTGCTGCTAATCTTCCCCTGGAATGTTCTGTACCTTCATCATGGGAAGAAGTACTGCATTTGGTGACGGGCTGGTTGGAATAAAGGAGCAAGTTTCCACTGGCCGGGCACGGTGGCTCACACGGATTACAGGGTCAGGAGTTCGAGACCAGCCCAGCCAATATGGTAAAAATACACACACACACAAATTAGCCAGGCGTGGTGGCGGATGCCTGTAGTCCCAGCTACTTGGGAGGCTGAGGCAGGAGAATCGCTTGAACCCTGGAAGCGGAGGTTGGAGTAAGCCGAAATCAGGACACTGCACTCCAGCCTGGGAGACAGAGCAAGACTCTGTCTCAAAAAAAAAAAAAAAAAAAAAGAAGAAGCAAGTTTCCCCCATTCCATTTCATGGGCTCCCTTCTCCTCCGGCTTCTCCATGGATCTCTTGGGAATCTGTGTGCTCAGCTTAAGAAATCCTGTATTGGCCGGGAGCGGTGGTTCATGCCTATAATTCCAACACTTAAAAAAAATTTTGTCAAGCCAGGCATGGTGGCTCATGCCTGTAATCCCAGCAATTTGGGAGGCTGAGGTGGGCAGATCACAAGATCAGAAGTTCAAGACCAGCCTGGCCAACATGGTGAAACCCTGTCTCTACTAAAATAGAAAAATTAGCCAGGTGCAGTGGCTCACGCCTGTAATCTCAGCACTTTGGGAGGCCGAGGTGCTCAGATCACCTGAGGTCAGGAGTTTGAGACCAGCCTGGCCAATATGGTGAAACCCCATCTCTACTAAAAAATACAAAATATAGCCGGCTGTGGTGGCATGTGCCTGTGCTCCCAGCCACTCGGGAGGCTGAGGCAGGAGAATCGCTTGAACCCAGGAGGCAGATGTTGCAGTGAGCCGAGATTGCACTACTGCCCTCCCACCTGGGCGACAGAGTGAGACTCCATCTAAAAAAAAAAAAAAAATTTTTTTCAAATATGAAAAAAAGAAGGAACCCTGAATTACACCCATTCTGCTGATGAGTTGAATAAAACGAGGCTCAGGCAGGTGAAGAGACTTGCTCAAGACCATGTGGTCCCGAGCTGGATGGGAATCCAGGCTGCGTGGCCACAAAGCCCACTTCAGACTGCTGCCCTCCGTCTGTAAATTGGAGATCACCCGGCTCACCTGGCTCGGCTGCTGTGAGAATTTGGTGCAATGTGTGTGCAAAGGTCCAGTCCACGGGAAGGGCTCCATCAACAGCTACTCCTGGGATCCTGGGATCGCCGGATGAGATGGAGGCCAGACAGAAAGAATGGGCTCTGGGCGCTTGCCCTGTGGCTGTCAGCGGCCTGGATGATTTGAGGATGTTTTTGAAGAGCCCAGCCCTCCCTCAGGCTACAAGTTGGCAAGTTGAGTCCCAGGCCCGGCTGGTGGCCTGGGGCCAGCTGGGTGGGTGGAGCAGGGAGCTGGCTGGTCACCGAGGCACCAAGCAGGGAGGAAGAGAGAGGCTCCCCCAAACTTGACCCAACCCTGCCTCGCAAGCAAGCACCAGAGGAGGGAAAGAATGGACTCGATCTCTCGACTCCTTTCATGTGGCCGTGTGCACAAGATGAATGGCCGGGGAGCTGTCAGGAGGAAGGCCTCGGCCTCTGGATCTGGGTGGTCTTCCTTCCTGTGGAATTAGCTGCACAGGCTCCACGCTCTCTTGCCTCCTCGCCAGGGTTCCCAAGTCACACCTGGTGCAGCCACAATTGCACTGAGGCCCCTGGAACCTCCTGGGGGTTTATTATTTATTATTATTATTTTTTTTTGAGATGGAGTCTCGCTTTGTCACCCAGGCTGGAGTGCAGTGGTGTGATCTCGGCTCACTGCAAGTTCTGCCTCCCAGGTTCATGCCATTCTCCTGCCTCAGCCTCCCAAGTAGCTGGGACTACAGGCACCCACCACCACGCCCAGCTGATTTTTTTTGTATTTTTTAGTGGAGACGGGGTTTCACTGTATTAGCCAGGATGGTCTCGATCTCCTGACCTTGTGATCGGCCCGCCTCGGCCTCCCAAAGTGCTGGGATTACAGGCGTGAGCCACCGCACCCGGCCTCTCTTATTTTTTTTTTGAGACAGAGTCTTGCTCTGTCTCCCAGGTTGGGAGTGCAGTGGCATGATCTCGGCTAACTCCCAGGTTCAAGTGATTCTTGTGCCTCAGCCTCTCGAGTAGCTGGGATTATGGGCACCACCATGCCTGGTAATTTTTGTATTTTTAGTAGAGATAGGGTTTTGCCACGTTGGCCAGGCTAGTCTCGAACTCCTGGCCTCAAGTGATCCACCCGCCTTGTCCTCCCAAAGTGTTGGGATTACAGGTGTGAGCCACCGCACCCAGCCTATTTATATACGTATGTATGTATGTATTTATTTATTATTTTGTATGTATTTATTATTTATGTATGTATTTATTTATTATTTTTTTCTAAGACAGAGTCTCACTCTGTTGCCCAGGCTGGAGTACAGTGGTGTAATCTTGACTCACTGCAACCTCTGCCTTTCAGGTTCAAGCAATTCTCTTGCCTCAGCCTCCTGAGTAGCTGGGACCACATGCATGTGCCACCACGCCTGGCTAACTTTTGTAATTTAGTAGAGATGGGGTTTCACCATGTTGGCCAGGCTAGTCTTGAACTCCTGACCTCAAGTGATCCTCCTGCCTTGGCCTTCCAAAGTGCTGGGATGACACGCGTGTGACCTGCTGCACCTGGCCCTATTTATTTATTTTTGATGCAGAGTCTCTCTCTGCCACCCAGGCTAGAGTGCAGTGGTGCAATCTTGATCTTGCCTCACAGCAGTCTCCACCTCCTGGGCTCCAGCAATCCTCCCACCTCAGCCTCCCAAGTAGCTGGGTCTACAGTTGCGCACCACCACACTTGGCTAATTTTTGTATTTTTGTAGAGACCGGGTCTCACCATATTGCCCAGGTTGGTCTTGAACTCCTGGGCTCAAGAGATCTGTCTGCATCAGTCTCCTAGAATGCTGGGATTACAGGCGTGAGCCACCGTGCCGGCCCTCTTGGGGGTTTCTCGGGCTAAGCCATTACCTCTCAGCCTCCGTGCCCCGGTGGGCTCTGAAGGAGCCTGTTTCATCCTGAGCAATGGTGGAGGCGGAGGCTGCAGAGGAGGGGTGAAGTCCTGGGGCTCTGGAGGAGACAAAGGACCCTGTTGGTGTCCCTCAGACCCGGGTTCTGACCCCTCTGCTTCGTGTGACTTCAGACAAGTCGCTTTACCTCTGTGAGTCTGTTTCCCCAGCTGTAAAATGGGGATCATAACATCAACCTACCTCTCAGGATCCCCAAGAGGAGGAAGTAGGCGAATGTACAAGAAGGCCCCTCCCACCCAGCCTGGGCACTGCTGGTGCTCACAGGGACTCAGGAACAGTGCGTCATGGGGCGTGGGTCACCTTCCCTGGGCTCAAATACCAGCTTTGCCTCTCACTGGCCGAGTTCTCTTGGAAAAATGACCTACGTTTCCTAAGTCTGTGTTTCCACATCTGGAAAATGAGGATGATCCGCACATAGTTGTCCCAGTATTATTCTGAGAATTAAATGAGATACTTCATTAAAGTACTTGGTGCATAGGATGAATAAATAAATTATGGGAATATGTAAGGCCTGTGAGTGGAGAATGCCATGCTGGGGATGTTATTTGGAAGGATCCAGAATCACTAAAACAGAATTTAACAGGGAGAAGGATAAAAGTTCTCCATTAAAGTTCCAAACATGAGTTTCGTATATTTTTCCATTTCTGTGTCAGAGAAGCCACACCTCTCCCATCACCAGCCCTTGGAACCTGCAGAAAGAAATGTCAAATGGGAAGACCTCGCATGTGCTGGCTTTTGGCATTCGCCTGTTTCTTTTCACAGCCAACGAACCCGCACTGAGCACCGTCTGTGTGCCCTGAGGTAAGGGGTCTGGGGAAGCCCCAGGAAATGAGCCCAGGTCCTCATCCCTAAGGGGTTCACCCTTTAAGGCTGTTCAGCCTTCCTTGTTGAAAGTTCAGATGAACACCCTGAAATTGACCAAGTGGCTGGCTTTCTTCCACCCAGAAACACATTGGGAAATGGATATTCTAGAAGAGTTCTCCAACAACCATTTCTTGGAATTGTAAATGTCTGAGGGCTGCTGCAATACTTCGGATTATCTTGTTTTCTTGATCCGTGGAAGCCAAGATTTTAATGCTACATCTGTGTGAGTATCTTTTGATAATAAGAACCAAATGTTGTCGGTGGAAATGACTGGAAATTACACTTAGGATCAGAATGTGGGGTTTTAGATTCCCTCTTGGAAGGCAGTGCTGAGAAACAAACACAAGGGACATTTTCCCTATAAATCACTCAGGATGTTGCAACACTCAAGGCTCCTGCCTGCTCTCTCCAGGCATCAGGAAGCCTGGGATGGAGCACCCTGGGTGAAAGTAGTCCACTGGTCAGTAGTAAATATCCTATAGCTCAAATTAAACCTCCAGTTCCCGTCTCCCCTCTAAATTCTTTCTTATTTTTTCTAGACGGAGTCTCACTCTGTTGCCCAGGCTGAGTGCAGTGGCGCGATCTCGGCTCACTACAGCCTCCGCCTCCCAGGTTCAAGCAATTCTCCTGTCTCAGCCTCCTGAGTAGCTGGGACTACAGGTGCATGCCACCACGCCTGGCTATTTTTTGTATTTTTTAAATAGAGATGCGGTTTCACCATATTGGTCAGGCTGGTCTCGAACTCCTGTCCTCAGGTGATCCACTCACCTCGGCCTCCCAAAGTGCTGCGATTACAGACATGAGCCACTGTGCCCGGCCAGTTCCTTCTTTTTCTGCTGCTAGAAAGCTTCACCTGGCTGTCCCACAGGCACGTTCAAAATGAACTCATCATTTTCCCCAAACCTGCAGACTCCACATTGATGAAAGACACCACCTGGCCCTGGGAGAGAAACCTGGGAACCATTCCTGATCCTCCCCGCCGTGCTGCCCCCACATCAGTCAAGTCCTGGCCCTTCTCTCTCTCACTTAGCTCCCCCTTGGCACCGGTCCTGGTTTGGGGTCCTCCTGCAGAGCTCGGGCCATTGCTTCAGCCTCCTCTTGCCAGCCCCCAGCGGTCGGCCTCCCACTCCTCCAATCTCACCTCCAGCCAAAGTAATCTTTGGAAAAACCCAGCTCCCACTTGGCCATGGCTCTTCTTAAGAACTAAATTGGAACCTGAATGCATCAGTTTTCTCTACTTGAACTCCACCTTCACATGAAAACATAAATGACATCCACAGAAACTCAGATCTAGGATTTAGGAAAAGGCGGTAGGGAACTTCCAGGAACTGCCCTGAGACCAGGACACTCAGGGTGCAGATGGTCCCCCTTCCTTCTGTCCACTATGTCCTGAACAATAGAACTGATGGTCTGGTGGCAGGATCTGGTACCTGTGCTGGGGAGGGCCCAGGACATAGAGATGACCCAGAGGCAGTCCCTGCAGTGAGGGGCTCTGAGGATGGGTCGTTGAGAATGACTGAAAGGGGAGGGGCCAGACAGGGGCAGAGCCAGCTTGAGAAGCACCTTGGAAGGCAGGCCAAGAGCTGGATCCATGCCCATGGGCTGGGGGTGATGGCAGAGCATTAGCAGGACGCGGAATGGGTGGTGCTGGGCTTTCGAGCAATCCAGCTGAAGGCCACAAGCTCACCTATACCCCGTTCCAAATCTTCGCTTGTGGCTTGGGCTTTGCACTTGGGAATCAGGCTGAAGGACAGAGACCACCCTGGGCCCCACCATCCCTCAGCTAGAACTGCTTCTTAGGCTTGCGCCAGCATCTCCACAGTGTTGGGAGGCCTTCCTGTTGCAGCCTGAGAGTTTCTGATTAATAACAGATTTTATGTGCATTTGATTCATTTTGCTTTTTAGAGGGCCTCAAGGAAATAAATATTTGCTCGGTGAATGAACAGTCCCCATTTCTCTAACATAACTCCCCTCCCAGTCTGCCCTGAGACACCCAAAGGGCAAAGCTAACAAGAGCTCGATGTGGTTTTGTCAATGATGGGGGCATCTCTAGCACAACAGTAATCATGGCTAATGCCTGCTGGGCCCCTATCATGTTCTCAGCATTTTGTTTGGATGACTTCATGTCACGCTGACAGCAATCTGTGAGCTCCATGCTCTGATTACTCCCATTTGCAGATGAGAAATTGAGGCTGCCGTGGGCTAAGCCACCTGTGGAAAGTCACCCAGTCAGTGAGGGTCTGGACGCAGCTGGTCTCACTCCAGAAAGCCCACTGTGATGCATGGTGCTGGGCTGCCCTGGCCCCGAGATCCAGCAAAGCTCCTTCCTGTGGCACATTCTCTTTCACCCCCTTCTTCCTGCTAGAGCACAGACCTGAGCCAGCCACCCTCCAAGCCTATGATCAGTGGGCGCAGAGTCTAAAGAACCGTATTGAGGCCGGATGAGGTGGCTCACACCTGTCATCCCAGCACTTTGGGAGGCCAAGGAAGGTGGGTAGATCACTTGAGGTCAGGAGTTCGAGACCAGCCTGGCCAACATGATGAAACCGCGTCTCTACCAAAAATACAAAAATTAGCTGTGTATGGCGGCGCACGCCATGCCTGTAATCCCAGCTACTCAGGAGGCCGAGGCAGGAGAATCATCTGAAACGGGGAGGTGGAGGTTGCAGTGAGCTGAGACCGCGCCACTGCACTCCAGTCCTAGCCTGGGTGATGGAGCAAGACTCTGTCTCAAAAAAACAAACAACAACAACAACAACAAAAACCAAGAACTGTCTTGCACAGAATGTGGGACAAACTCAGAACAGTCAGTACTCAGCATATGTCTGCGGAAAGAGTGATGGGTGCCTTCCCTAATAAGACAGTCAACAGCCCCCACCGCTGCAGGACCCTGCCTTCCCCGGAACCAGCAACTCTTTTGGATGCCAACACTAAAGGCTTTGGGGCAGCTGTAAATTGATATCTGGGAGGGGAAGTCCTTACCCCTCAATCCAGTTGATATAAATGGATCCATCTGTCCTTTCCAAATGGCTGGTCCTACGAGCAGTCAGCTCCGTGGTCAAAAAGATTCACTGAATACCCACAGAATGGTCAAACGTTTTGGTGAATCCATCATAAATCAATGTGTGGTTTTCTTTTGGGAAGGCAGGCATGGGCTTTGGGTACAGGAGGGTCACAGAAGTAACAGTGGAGTACTCTGTCCCCACCTCCCCGCAGAGGAGCCCATCCTAAAGGGGCCACTTCCAGCCATTCTGACTGCAGTCACTGCCTCCTGGGCCCTGGGTGCGTGTAATTGGTTCTGCATGGTGTTTGTTATGGTTTAGCTTGAAATCAGAAAGAAAGAACTTGGTGGGGAGGGTGTCAGAGACCACATGGTTGACTCCCTACTGGCGTCTCTACTAACCTGTTCTCAATTAGAGGTTTGTGGGGCTCAGGACCTGGAGTTTGTTTGCAAAGCTCTTTGACCAAATTCAGCCTCTGAGCGCCCTTTTTGGAGCCGTGTTTCCTTTTTAAAATGCAGGCTAAAAAAGTGGAGGTGAGAAACAGCAAGATCGTGCGGCCGGGAAGGGTTGGGATATTATTAACCCTTGTCCTTCTGCACCAGGCTAAGTCCAGCAACAGGTTTACAGGGCTGACACTCCTCCAGCCAATGCTTCCAGCCGTTGCTGGCCACCTGGATTCAAGAAACAGCTAGGTGGAAATTTGGGAAGAAGCAGTATTTTCTTCCAGGGCTTGGGTACCATTTTTGCCATCTACAGAAATACACTTTGCTATATTTAGGCAGTGCTATTAACAGGCCTCTCTCTCTTTTTGCTCCCCCTCAAGAATGTTTCTCAGTTTGTTTTTGTCATTTAACATTTTTTTCCTACCACCTGGAGAAATCATCAAACACTCACATCCATGAATCAAGTTTTCCCGCCACTTGCTAATTAAAATAAATCTCTGGCCAGATCATGGCCGTCTAGCCTAATTTAGGTGTCGGTGGAAAATATGTGTGTATGTTTACCCCACCTCGGAGAGCTGGTCGCTGGTATTTATGGGCACCTGCTCTGTGCCAGGCACTGCTGGTTGCCCTACACACATTCGCCGAGTTCAGGCTCTTTTCCGCTGCGTTGTGGGAACTGTGATCCTCATACCACGTTACAGAGAGAACGCTGTGCCCTAGGGAGGTCACACCACTTCAATTCCACAGCCACAAGGGCTCGGGGAGATGGAGATCAGAATCCAGATTTGCTTGACTCTCATCTGTGTCCAATATGATGCTAAACAGCCACCCTCGGTGTGGCGCTCAGGTCAGAGCTGGAAGTGAGACACATTTGGGACATCCACTTCTGAGGTTCGGCAGATTTTATTTTGACTTAGAATTCCACCAGCGTCTGACTAATTGATCCTGCCTGAAGCATGTTCCATCAAAAGGGCCCTGGCCTAGGGACTCGAGGGGGGCGGACCTCCCTCTGAATACACCACCGTCCATCAGCACTACCCGAGAAGTCAGCTTTTAACTTCCGGACCTCTCCCCACGATGAAGGTGACAAGTGAGGCCCTCTTTATTGCTCCCAGAGGTCCCAGCATTTTAGATATTTTAGGTATGAATTAGGAAAAACCACCCCTGCCCCCATGCAGGGCTCTCTGGGTGGGTGTGGTCCCTTGTCCAGACACACGGCTTGGCCAGCTTCCAGTGGGTGACATCCGGGGCACAGCCTTTATCCCAACAACTGACAACCACAGGGTCACAAGCAAATGGGTCATATGGATCATATTGAGGGAACTGTGTGCAGACACCATTCTAAACACTTATAGTTATATGAACTCATTTAATCTGCACAACAGTCATATGAGGTAGGTTCTATCACTATTGCCATTTAACGGATGAGGAGGCCGGTCGGGCGCAGTGGCTCATACCTACAATCCCAGCACTTTGGGAGGCTGAGGCGGGTGGATTACTTGAGGTTAGGAGTTTGAGACCAGCCTGACCAACATGGCAAAACCTTGCCTCTACTAAAAAAATAAATACAAAAAAAATTAGCTAGGCGTGGTGGTGTGCACCTGTAATCCTAACTACTCAGGAGGCTAGGGCAGGAGAATCGCTTGAACCCAGGAGGCAGAGGTTGTGGTAAGTCAAGATCACACTACTACACTCCAGCCTGGGCAACAGAGCAAGACTCTATCTCAAAAAACAACCAACTAAACAAACAAACAAACAGATGAGGAAGCTGAGGTTGTCATTTGAGAATACAGGAACCATGGGCCAAGGCTTTTTTTGTTTTTTGGGGTTTTTTTTTTTCAGACAGGATCTCACTCCGTCCCAGTCACACAGGCTGGAGTGCAGTGGTGCGATCACAGCCACTGCAGCCTCCTACAGGTTCAAGCAATCTTCCCACTTCAGCCTCCTGAGTAGCTCGGACCACAGGCATACACCATCATACCCAGCTAATTTTTGTATTTTTTGTAGAGGTGGTGTCTCACTACCAGCCACCAGCCCAGGCTGGTTTTGAACTCCTGGGCTCCAGTGATTCTCTCACTTCAGCCTCTCAAAGTGCTGGGATTACAGGCATGAGCCACCACACCTGGCCCCAGGGTTATTTTATAGGACAAACTCCACCACGTGACTCTCCTGAATCCTTCTGGGCAGCCCTCACTGTAACATCACAGAAGATGGACATGGCCTCCAAAGCCCCCTCGGTCAGGTTCCTGCCTCACCCCCTCCAGGGCCCCACACCCACCCTGCTCTGGCAGCACTCCAAAAGTGCTCTGAGCCTTTGCACTGGCTCTCTATCCTCCTCAGATTATCCTTCCCCACCTGGTCTGCCTGGCAAACACCTCTTCTTCATCTCTCAACACTTCCTTGAGCATCGTGGTTTGAGGGTCTTTTCAAGAGCAGCTTCTTTCTTCCTTCCTCTGGGTCCTGCTGTGTCCACCACATACATCTGTCACAGGACACCTTACAGCTTTTCTGTGTTCACTGTGCACCTCCTGCAGTCGACAGTGGGTCCTGGGAGGACAGGCGCCAGGCCACTGTAGGGGTCTTGTACCCTAGGCATCCTGCAGGCTGGCCCAGGCTAACTGCTTAGTGCTTGGGAAGGGCCCTGCCCTTCTGCCAACCCCCAGCCCAGGCCAGCCTTGTTCAATGAGCCTGCCCCCACCCAATCTCCATGCCACCCATGTTAGGCTCCTCAGGGATGATCCAAACCACACTTAATATTTGCTGAAACCAAAATACCTTCTGTCTAGATCTGATGGTTGCGAAGTTCTGGATAACATAATCTAGCCTGTTCTTTTCTCATACTTGTTTGGTGGCACTGGTTTGCTGATGTCTTGAGCATCTGTGAAACAGTCTCACAGAGGCCTGGGGAGAAAGCAAACAGACGTAGAAATCTTATGGAGATTGCTACTCATTTCAGTGAACCCAAGGCCGTGTTCTCAGCAAAGCATGCTGGGAAACACTGGGCTAGGCATGTGTGGTGAACATGGGTCCTCGGACTCTCAGCTCCTCAAAGGAGATGTACTCAAATTCATGGTGACAGTATTCAGATCGTCCAGGGTAAGGGCTTTCCGAATTAAGAGAAGCCCTCAGTACAGACCTCTTGCACCACTAAATACCTCACTCGGAAATTGCAGCATAATGGTTTTGCATGGCTATAAAAGGACCTGGAGTAAGCCGTGTTGGCCAGGCCTCATGCCCAAATTCCTGGGGCATTTTCCTCATCCTACAGCCCTGCACTATTGGGGCTTTGTAGTAATGTCTGGGCGGCACCCACACGCGGGCCCCCTGTCGCCATGAAATGATGGCCCATTGGTGCCCTACCTGGCTGTGTGCACTGCGATGACAGGTCCTGAGGAACACGGATGGTGGTGGTGAGAGAGGAGGAGGCAGCGCGAATCTCAAGCCTCTTTCTGACTTGGGCAGCTGGCTGGGTGGGAGTCTCTTTCACAGAGGCAGGAAACACAGGAGGCAAGCCAGGGTTGGGGTGGAAATGTAATCAGCGTCCTAGGGCTGCCATGACAAAGCCCCACAGACCGGCGGCTTAGACCCCAGACTTCTTTTTTTTTTTGGAGACTGAGTTTTGCTTTTATCGCCCAGGCTGGAATGCAGTGGTGCGATCTCAGCTCACTGCAACCTCCACCTTCTGGGTTCAAGTGATTCTCCTGCCTCAGCCTCCTGAGTAGCTGGGACTACGGGCATGCACCATCACACCAGCTAATTATTGTATTTTTAGTAGAGATGACATTTCACCATGTTGGCCAGGTGTCGAACTCCTGACCTCAGGTGATCCACCCGCCTTGGCCTCCCAAAGTGTTGGAATTACAGGTGTGAGCCACCGCACCCAGCTTAGATCCTGGGCTTCTTGCCTCATAGTTCTGGAGGCTGGAAGTCTGAGACAAAGGTGTCAGCAGTGCTGGTTTCTTCAGAGGTCCCCTGCCTTGCCCTGTAGATGCCTCCTCCTCCTATGTCTTTACGTGGGCATCCCTCTGTGTGTGTCTGTGTCCTAATCTCTGCTTAAAAGAATAATAAGGTGGGCTGGGCGCAGTGGCTCACGCCTGTAATCCCAGTACTTTGGGAGGCCGTGGCGGGCAGATCACGAGGTCAGGAGTTTGAGACCAGCCTGGCCAACATGGTCAAACCCTGTCTCTACTAAACATACAAAAATTAGCTGGGCCTGGTGGTGGGTGCCTGTAATCTCAGCTACTCGGGAGGCTGAGGCAGGAGAATTGTTTGAACCCAGGAGGTGGGGGTTGCGGTGAGCCGAGATTGCACCATTACACTCCAGCCTGGATGACAGGGCAAGACTCCATCTCCAAAAAAAAAAAAAAAAAAAAGAATAAGGCAACTTCAGCCCTCATCTGTTAAATGGGAAGACAACCAGTCACATTCTTATAAGAACTCACCCTAATAGACTCATTTTACCCTAATGACACCATTGAACACCCTGTCTCCATGTGCGGCCACATTCTGAGGTTCTGGTGATGACAGACTTCAACATGTGGATTTCTCGGGGACATGATTCCGCCTGGAACAGCATGTGTGCAGTTCTGAACAGGCCAAGTTCTGAGAACCTCTGAGATGTCCAAGAGGTGGCGTTGGAGGTATGTGTCTAGGTTCAGAGGGAGGGCAGGGCTGGGGCTGGGAAAATGATGGTGCCTAGAGCCACAGAGTTGAGCCAGGACTAAACACACAGGAAACCCACAGGGAAAAGGGGGATGGCAGCTGTGACTGATGGGACACAGGAGACCCAGGGGACAGTGGAGTCACAGGAGGGACCCACGGAAGGGACTGCTTCAAGGAAGAGGAAGTGTGGCCATGCTGAATTGGTTTTGTTGGGGCAGGCCTCTTTCCCCCAGCCCTCATTGTATTTCATGTCTTCCCCAAGATGGCGGGCATCTGGAGACAGGAACTTGGTTTTATCCAAGTCCCCAGCACCCACCCCAGGGGCTTGGCTCAGGAAAGGAATAAAAATTGAAATATAAAAATATCCATAGGCCAGGTGTGGTGGCTCACACCTTATAATCCCAGCACTTTGGGAGGCCGAGGCGGGTAGATCACCTGAGGTCAGGAGTTCAAGACCAGCCTGGCCAAGATGGTGAAATCCTGTCTCTACTAAAAATACAAAAAATTAGCCAGGCATGGTGGCGGGCGCCTGTAATCCTAGCTACTCCGGAAGCTGAGGCAGGAGAATTGCTTGAACCCAGGAGGCGGAGGTTGCAGTGAGCCGAGATCACGCCACTGCACTCCAGCCTGAGCAACAAGAGTGAAACTCCATCTAAAAAACAAAAAATTCATTTACAGTTTTCTTTAATCAGGTATGAATTTCTACTTTAATAAAATCAGCCTCCCTTCTGAGAGTTAAAGATGGGTAGACATAGACTTTGATCATAAGAGGCGTACACCCTGCCCAGCAAATGGTTCTGAGCTAAAGTGAAACACTCAGACAGGCTGTTCTACTTGGAAGGTTAAAAAAAAAAAAAAGACAAAAAGAAAAAGACCCAACCCAGCCTGTGCTCACTGTGTCTTTCTTTGGCTTTTAAACACTGATTGGTCGAAGTGAATGATGTTTTCCAGATGCTCCCATCTCCTCCAGCCTGGAGTCCAGCTGGCCAGCTGGGCCCCCACTGCAGGCCTCTCCTTCAGTCCAGCCTCCTGCGCAGCCAGGCGGCCTTCCCTGGGCCCAGCTTCCATCCCTCCTCCCTTCAGCGGTGTGGCTGCGGCCTCACTTCCTGAGTAGAGGAGGCCTGGGCCCATGGTCCCCGTGGACCCTTCTGGCTCTAACATTCTACAGCTGTGTGCTTCCCGGGCTTATGGTGCCTCAGAATCAAAGTCAGGCATTCGAGGACCCCAAGGGGGTTAGCAGTCATGACGCCTTTTATTTGAAAAGTGCTTCATAATCCTCAGGGACACCCCCTCCACATCTGTCCCAAGCTGCCTGCCTGGCCCCACCTCCTTGAGCATGGGTCCTGGTCCCACTGCCTTGATAAACCCACTCCTGGTGACATGCACCCCATGCTTGCTCTGCCTCTGAGCTGCTATCCTGGGACTCCTCCACCCCTTGGCATTCATCGCACACTGGCTTGAATCAATAGATAGCTTTCTTCTCTTAGAATAAATATCTTTCTGGCTGGGTGCAGTGGCTCATGCCTGTAATCCCAACACTTTGGGAGGCCAAGGAGGATGGGTTACATGAGGTCAGGAGTTCGAGAGAGACCAGCCTGTCCAACACGGTGAAACTCAGTCTCTACCAAAAATAGAAAAATTAGCTGGGTGTGGCAATGCACACCTGTAATCCCAGCTACTCGGGAGGCTGAAGCACGCGAATCACTTGAACCTGGGAGATGGAAGCTGCGATGAGCCGAGATCGCACCACTGTACTCCAGCCTGGGTGACAGAGAAGAATTATGCATTCAGAGGAAGTTGCAAAAAAATAGCACAGAGACTTCTGTTTCTGGAAAGATAGAGAATATATACTTTTCCCTATTTCTCCCGCTAGGTACGATCCCAAACCCCAGACATTAAATATGAAACAAACATAAGAATATTCTGAGAGAAGGCTGGGTGAAGTGGCTCATGCCTATAATCCCAGCACTTTGGGAGGCCGAGGTGGGTGGATCATTTGAGGTCAGGAGTTCGAGACCAACCTGGCCAACATGGTGAAATCCTGTCTTTACTAAAAATACCAAAAAATTATCCAGGCATGGTAGCGCATGCCTGTAATCTCAGCTCCTTAGGAGGCTGAAGCAAGAGAATCGCTTGAACCCAGAAGGCGGAGGTTGCAGTGAGCTGAGATCATGCCACTGCACTCCAGCATGGGTGACAGACGGAGACTCCATCTAAAAAAAAAAAAAAAAAAGAAAATTCTAAGAAGGCAAATTGACTAGGGACCACAGGACCCAGGGAGCCAGCATGGTGGTGGGCTCTCTGGGTCTTCCTTCTGCCTTGTATACATATTATAAAGTTGGAGCTAGGGGAGCTGGCATCTAGAAATGCCAAGAGGCCCAGACAAAAACAAGTCCCACCAAAAGCCTGTTCTCTCTCACCAAAGGACTAGCAGACGGGCAGTCTAGCAAGACAGAAAACTTAGACAATAACTGCTCTAACTAAACACCACAGAAAGAAAACATCACCCCACCCACACCCATGAGAGGTGGTAATGAGGTGCCCCACCATCCTCAGTGAGCTGGAACTGGAGAAGGTCAGGTGGAGAGCCAGGTCTTTCATCCCTGCCAGCTAGTGATGAGGCTCCCCCCACTCATGGTGTCAGTGGGGACACACAGAAAGTCTGGGCTTCCACCCCCACCTGGCATTAGCAAGGCATCCCTCCTCATCTGCAATGGGGCGGTACCCTAGGAGGCCTAGCAGAGAGCCAGGACTTTTTACCATGGCCCAGCGGTAACGAGGCCACTCCTTCGCACCATCCCAAGGCTTCAGATGGGAAGAAGTGATAAGGCATTTTCATTTCACCCACCAGGAAAGTATCAGTGGAGGTTAGCAGGGAGCCTGAACTCCCTCCCTGATCCAGCAGCAATGAGGAGTGCAGCACCCTCAACATTCAGGTGTCAACAAAGGCTAAGTGAGAAACTTGGATTTCTGCCGCCATCTGGCAGTAATAAGGCAGTGCCCCTTGGTTCCCCTGCCTGAACAGTGTCAGAGAAAGTCAGCTGAAACAGAAGGTTTAAATAATATCCACAATCTTGTTTGTTTTGTTTTGTTTTGAAACAGAGTCTCACTTTGTTGCCCAAGCTGGAGTGCAACAGCATGATCTCAGCTCATTGCAACCTCCACCTCCCCGATTCAAGCGATTCTCCTGCCTCAGCCTCCTGAGGAGCTGGGATTATAGGTATGGGCCACCACGCCCAGCTAATTTTGTATTTTTAGTAGAGACAGGGTTTTACCATGTTGGCCAGGCTGGTTTCAAACTCCTGATCTCAGGAGATCCGCCCACCTCAGCCACCCAAAGTGCTGGGATTACAGGTGTGAGCCACCACACCTGGCCTGGAATCTCGTATGTTATGTAAGAATATCCAGGTTATCGCTAACACAGTGAAACCCTGTCTCTACTAAAAATACAAAAAGAAATTAGCTGGGCATGGTGGTGAGCACCTATAGTCTCAGCTACTCAGGAGGCTGAGGTAGGAGAATGGTGTGAACCCAGGAGGCAGAGCTTGCAGTGAGCCAAGATTGCACCACTGCACTCCAGCCTGGGCAACAGAGCTAGACTCCATCTCAAAAAAAAAAAAAAAAAAAAAGAAAAGAAGATCCAGGTTACAACTGAAAATCCCTCATTATACCAAGAACTAAAAAGATCTCAAACTGAATGAAAAAAGGCAATAGATATCAACCCCAAGATGACAAAGATGTAAGATTATTTGACAAATATTTCAAAGCAGCCATGATAAAAGTGTCAGCAAGCAATTTGCTTAAAACAAATTTAAAAAATAGAAAACTGGGCTGGGCGCAGTGGCTCATGCTGATAATCCCAGCACTTTGGGAGGCCGAGGTGAGCAGATCACCTGAGGTCAGGAGTTTGAGACCAGCCTGGCTAACATGGTGAAACCCCGTTTCTACTAAAAATACAAAAATTTAGCCAGGCGTAGTGATGTGTGTCTGTAATCCCAGCTACTTGGGAGGCTGAGGCAGGAGAATTGCTTGAACCTGGGAGGCGGAGGTTGTAGTGAGCTGAGATTGTGTCATTGCACTCCAGCTTGGGCAACAAGAGTGAAACTCTGTCTCAAAAAAAAAAAAAAAATAGAAAACTGGCTGGGCGTGGTGGCTCACACCTGTAATCCCAGCACTTTGGGAGGCCAAGGTGAGCGGATCTCTTGAGCCCAGGAGTTCAAGACCAGCCTGGGCAACATGGCAAAAACCTATCTCTACAAAAATACAAAAATTATCCAGGCATGGTGGCATGAGCCTGTGGTCCCAGCTACAGCTGGAGTGGCTGGGACACAGGACACCAAGTCCCTAGGCTGCACACAGCTCAGGGACCCTGGGCCAGGCCCACAAAACCACTTTTTCCTCCTAGGCCTCTAGGCCTGTTGTGGGAGAGGCTGCTGCAAAGGTCTCTGACATCCCCTGGAGACATTTTCCCCATTGTCTTGGGGATTAACAATTGGCTCCTCGTTACTTATGCAAATGTCTGCAGCCTGCTTGAATTTCTCAGAAAATAGGATTTTCTTTTCTATTGCATTGTCAGGCTGCACATTTTCTAAACTTTTATGCTCTGTTTCACTTTTAAAATCAAATGCTTTTGACAGCACCCAAGTTACATCTTAAATGCTTTGCTGCTTAGAAATTTCTTCTGCTAGATACCCTAAGTCATCTCCCTCAAGTTCAAAGTTGCACAAATCTCTAGGGCAGGGGCAAAATGCTGTCAGTCTCTTTGCTAAAACATAACAAGAGTCACCTTTGCTCCAGTTCCCAAGAAGTTCCTCATCTCTATCTGAGACCACCTCAGCCTGGACTTTATTGTCCATATCGCTGTCAGCATTTGGGGCAAAGCTTTCCAACAAGTCTCTAGAAAGTTCCAAACTTTCCCACATTTTCCTGTCTTCTTCTGATCCATCCAAACTCTTCCAATCTCTGCCTGTTACCCAGTTCTAAAGCTGCTTTCACATTTCAGGTATCTTTTCAGCAACTGGTGCTGGGGAGCATACACCAAGACAGACCATATCTTGGACCATAAAACAAACTTTAACAAATTTTAAAGAACTGAGATCATGAGGGTATGCTCTCTAATCACATAGAATCCAACAAGAAATTAATAGCAAAAAGATAACAGGAAAAGCGCCACATACTTAGAAACTCAACAACACACTTCTAGACAATCTATGGGTCAAACAGGAAGTCTCAAGGGAAGTAAGAAAAACACATTAAATTGAATAAAAATGAAAATACAACATATTAAAATTTGTGAGACACAGCTAAAGCAATATCATGAGGGAAATTTATAGCAATAAATGCACATATTAGAAAAAAAAGCCTCCAGCCTGGGCAACATAGTGAGACCCCATCTCTATTTTAAAGTTTATCTGTATAATTTAAAAAGAAAAAGAGGCCAGGCATGGTGGCTCATGCCTGTAATCCCAGCATTCTGGGAGGCTGAGGTGAGCTAATCACCTGAGGTCAAGAGTTCAAGACCAGCCTGGACAACATGGTGAAACCCTGTCTCTACTAAAAATACAGAACTGACAACTCAGCTGTTTCCTACATTCCTAGAGCATGTTCACTGTCAGTCTATGTGGACCCCTTGACCAGGTTCAAGAGTTCCTTTTCATTCCAGTTTATTGAGACTTTTTTTTTTTTGAGTCGGAGTTTTGCTCTTGTTGCCCAGGCTGGTGTACAATAGTGCAATCTTAGCTCACTGCAACCTCTGCCTCCTGGATTCAAGCGATTCTCCAGCCTCAACCTCCCGAGTAGCTGGGATGACAGGCACCCGCCACTAAACCCGGCTAATTTTTGGGTTTTTTTTTTTTTTTTTTGACACTAAGTCTCGATCTTGTCACCCAGGCTGAAGGGCAATGGCGTGATCTTGGCTCACTGCAACCTCTGCCTCCCGGGTTCAAGCGATTCTCCTGCCTCAGCCTCCCAAGTAGCTGGGATTACAGGTGCCTGCCAGCATGCCCGGCTAATTTTTGTATTTTTAGTAGAGATGGGGTTTCACCACGTTAGCCAGGCTGGTCTTGAATTTCTGACCTCAGGCAATCCACTCGCCTTGGCCTCCCAAAGTGATGAGATTACAGGAGTGAGCCATCGTGCCAGCCTGTATTTTTGGTAGAAATGGGGTCTCACCACATTTTCCAGGCTGATTTTGAACTCCTGACCTCAGGTGATCCACTGGCCTCAGCCTCCCAAAGTGCTGGGATTACAGGCGTGAGCCACCGCACCCGGCCTACTGAGACTTTTTAAGCATCAATGATTGTTGAATTTTGTCAAGTGTTTTTTCTGCTGTATTAGTTTGTTTTCCCACTGCCATAAAGAACTTACCTGAGAGTGGGTAAATTATAAAGGAAAGAGGTTTAATTGACTCACAGTTCTGCCTGGCTGGGGAGGCCTCCGGAAACTTAACATTATGGTGGAAGGTGACAGGGAAGCAAGTACTTTCTTCACAAGGCATCAGGAGAGAGGAGGGTGAAGGATGAGCTTCCAAACACTTATAAAACCATCAGATCTCTTGAAAACTCCCTCATTATCATGAGAACAGCACGAGGGAAACCGGCCCCATGATCCATTCACCTTCCTCCCTCCACATGTGGGAATTACAGGTCCCTCCCTCAACATGTGGGGATTACGATTGGAGATGAGATTTGAGTGGGAACATAGAGCCAAACCATATCATCTGCATATATTGAAATGATTACATGATTTATGGCAATGTGGTGAATTACACTGATTGATTTTCAAGTGTTAAACCAACCTTGAATTTCTGTGATCAGTCTGACTTGGTCATGATGGATTGTCCTTTTTGTATATTTCTGGATTTGATTTGATCATATCACATTAAGGATTTCTGTGTGTGAAAGGAAAATAAAATCTTGGGACCCCCAAATTACTAAACTAAAGGAAAAAGTCAAGCTGGGAACTGCTTAGGACAAACCTGCCTCCCATTCTATTCAAAGTCATCCCTCTGAGGCTCACCTGAGACAAATGCCTATCTGATTGCTTCCTCTTCCCTGTCGTTTATGTAAAAATGCAGATTCACTGAACCGGACTAAATTGTGTATTCAGTGGAAGACTGGTCAAGGACTCAAAAGAATGCAACCTTTTGTCTCTTGTCTACCTCTAACCTGGAAGCCCCCACTTCGAGTTGTCCCACCTTACAAGACCAAACCAATGTACATCATACGCAGGAAGCTCAGAAAGCTTAAAATAATGGCAGAAGGTGAAGGGGAGCAGGCACATCACATGGCAAAAGCAGAAAGGTGAGAGAGAAAGAGAGAGAGAAGAGGGGGAGGTGCCACACGCTTTTAAATGACCAGATCTTGCATGAACTCAGGGTTAGAACTCACTTATCAGCAAGGGGGTAGCCCAAGCCATTCACGAGAAATTGGCCGCCGTGATCTAAACACGTCCCACCAGGCCCCACCTCCAACATTGGGGATTACAATTCAGCATGAGATACGGGTGGGGACAAATATCCCAACTGTATCAGCAAGGATATTTCTATATTTTGGAAATCATTCCATTCAAAATTGACAAAATGAACAAACAAAGCCTTGTCACTGGAAGTGGTAAGCTTCAGTATTGCGGGGGTGTTGGGGAGGGCAATTGCTCAGGGGGAACTGGCATTTTCCAGATTCGTTCCAACTCATTTGATCAGTGAGTCATTACTGTGTGGTGTTTTTAAAAAGCAGTTGAAATACTCTATTGCTGCAGCAGAGAAGGATCCAGGCAGCCCAGCTCCAGGTTTTGAGTCTCGGTGGTGACTTCAGCGTTTAGAAACAATTGTTTTTGGTTCAGTTCTAAAGCATTATGAATTCTGTTTAACTATGAACAAATTCTTATTTGACCCTCTAAAGTAGATCTCCTATCTTTATGATCTGTTTCATTTTCCATTAAAGTTTTAAAAACATATTTCAAATATCCCCTGGCATCAAAATGAAGTTATAAGACCTCAGAATCACCAACAAATGCTCTCTTTCTAGAATGCGAATGTGTGGGGAAGTTTTATTAAAGTGATTTTCATGTGCAAAAAGAGATTAGGCACGAATAAAGCCTGCCATAAAAAGCACACACATTCTCTGGGGAATGTCTCAGTTTTGATTTCAGAGTTCAGTCTCGGCAAGATAATGATAGTCTTTAACATATGCACATTTCTTTTCTTTTTTAGTTTGGGCTTGTTTTTTGTTTGATTGGCCTATGTCCCCATTGTGATTCTAACTTGCCAAAACTTAAACCTGAAAAACTGGCATTCGAGATTAGGCATAACATTACGAAATTATACATACCTCCAAATTTTTTCATGCATTTTGGATAGTCTCAATTCCAATGTTCTTTTATGCCAATAATGAACATGTGCTGAGATGCAGTGCGGGTTGTTCAAAGTGCTTGCCAAACATACTTCTAAAGCTAACCCCATTAGGGGAAGAAAAAAAAATCACATTACAGCACATTGGCTCAAAAGCAATGTACCCAAAGGTTGGCCCTCAAATGTTTCTCATTAAGAATCTTCCTTCCCCAAGGGCAGGCCTGGACTTGTTTGTTCCTTAATTTTCAGCCTTTAGCTCAGTGCCCAGCAGTGTGAGGTGGTTAATTGCTGCCAACCAGACAGGTTATTTGAAAATATTTGCCTTTAAGAGGTGTGTTAAATGAACAGTCCCCAGAAGTAAGATCCACGCCTCAGGGCAAAGGATGTTGTACCGCTTTTCACTTCCAAAGTGGACTTGCAAACTGAGATGTCGCTCTGAAATCCAACAAGCTGCTTGGCCTGGAGGGAAAGGTTTCTGAGAGGGGCAGAAGAGAGCGCTGGCACTGCTGTGTTCCTGGGTAGGGCTGTGCCATGCCATGCTCCACACTGTCCTTTATTTTTATTTTTTTATTTCTTTTTGTTTGAGATGGAGTCTTGCTCTGTCACCCAGGGTGGTGTGCAATGTCACGATCTTGGCTCACTGCAACCTCTGCCTCCTGGGTTCAAGCAATTCTCCTGCCTCAGCCTCCCGAGTAGCTGGAATTACATGCACTCACCCCCATGCCTGGCTAATTTTTGTATTTTTAGTAAAGATGGGTTTTCACCATGTTGGCCAGGCTGGTCTTGAATTCCTGACCTTAAGTAATCTGCCCACCTCAGCCTCCCAAAGTGCAGGGATTAAAGGCATGAGCTATCACACCCGGCTCACACCCCTCCTTTAGAATAGTAGCGCCTACACCTGGGTGGGGTGAGTGAGGGCTGGTGCAGACAGGACCCGCTGGTGGCTTCTGTCTGGAATAAGCTTCTTCATCCCTAAGTAATTCTTACCTCTTCTTCGAAACTCTGGTGAGACGCTCCCACTCTGCGGAGACTACTTTGAGGCCCAGTCTGGGTTACCTGTCTCCTCTCCTGGGCTCCGGGTCCTCCCCGTGTCTGCCTGTCACAAGCTAAGCCCAAGGTATTGCCATCCTGTTTCCCTCCTGGCCTGTCAGCTCCTTTGGGAGAGGACCGCGTGTGGCGCATCTTTGTGTCTCTGTGATCAGCAAAGGATGCTCCTACGTTCCCCACTAACCCTCCCTCTGCCCACCCCAATTCATCAACGTTCTTTTGAAGGTGCTTTGTCCTCCCCCGCCCACCGCCATCCCCAGCTGCTTTTTCCTTGTGCTTGCTTTCCAGCACTTTGACTGTGCTGTGTCTAGAATGTGGTTTTCTGTATGTTTATCCTGCCGGGGCTAAGTAGAGCTGCTTTATTCTGTGGATTGCTATCTTTTATTATTTTCTGGAAATTCTTGGCCATAATCTGTTCCTTTCTCTACTCCTTTCTCTGCTCCCGTTCCTTTCTCTCTCTCCTCTTATTCTGGGACTATGCTTACTTGAAGGGGTGATACGGTTTGGCTCTGTGTCCCCACCCAAATCTCATGTGGAATTGTAATCCCCACATGTTGAAGGAGGAGCCTGGTGGAAGGTGATTGGATTATAGAGGTGGGTTTCCCCCTTGCTGTTCTCGTGATAGTGAGTGAGTTCTCACAAGATCTGATGGTTTAAAAGTGTGGCACTTGGCCAGGCACGGTGGCTCACACCTGTAATCCCAGCACTTTGGGAGGCAGCGGGTGGATCACCTGAGGTCAGGAGTTCGAGACCACAGCCTAGCCAACATGGTGAAACCTAGTCTCTACTAAAAATACAAAAAGTAGCCCAGCGAGGTGGCACGTGCCTGTAATCCCAGCTACTTGGGAGGCTGAGGCAGGAGAATCGCTTGAACCCGAGAGGCGGAGGCTGCAGTGAGCTGAGATCGTGCCACTGCACTCCAGCCTGGGTGGCAAAGGGAGACTCTGTCTCAAAAAAAAAAAGTGTGGCACTTCCCCCATCTCTACACCTCCTGCTCTGCCATGGCAAGACGTGCCAGCTTCCCCTTCTCCTTCCACCATGAGTGTAAGTTTCTTGAGGCCTTCCGGTCATGCTTCCTGTTAAGCTTGTGGAACTGTGAGTCAACTCAACCTCCTTTCTTCATAAAATACCCAGTCTCAGGCAGTACTTTTTTATTTTTATTTATTTATTTATTTATTTTTGAGACAGGGTCTCACTCTTGTCCAGGCTGGAGTGCAGTGGCGCAATCTCGGCTCACTGCAACCTCCACCTCCTGGGTTCCAGTGATTCTCGGGCCTCAGCCTCCCAAGTAGCTGGAATTACATCATGGAATTAGCCACCATGCCTGGCTAATTTTTGTATTTTTTGTAGAGACGGGGTTTCACCATGTTGGCCAGGTTGGTCTCAAACTCCTGACCTCAATTGATCCACCCGCCTCAGCCTCCCAAAGTGCTGGGATTACAGGCATGAGCCACCGCGCCCAGCCTCAGGTAGTTCTTTATAGCACTGTGAGAACAGACTAATACAAGGTGAGAGCTTTTAACTATGTCCCATAGGTCTTTTTATCCTCTGATTTGTTTTTCCAATTCTTCTTTCTGTGCTTCAATTTACGTATTTTCTATTAACTTGTCTTCGAGTTTACTTTTCTTGGCTTCTGCTGTGTCTAACCTATTGTTAAACCCTTCCCTTAAGTTTTTGTTTTGTTTTGTTTTGTTTTCTGAGACGGAGTTTCGCTCTTTGCTGCCCAGGCTGGAGTGCAATGGTGCGATCTTGGCTCACCGCAACGTCCGCCTCCCGGGTTCAAGTGATTCTCCTGCCTCAGCCTCCTGAGTAGCTGGGATTACAGGCATGCGCCACCACGCCCGGCTAATTTTGTGTTTTTAGTGGAGACATGTTTTCTCCATGTTGGTCAGGCTGGGCTTGAACTCCCGACCTCAGGTGATTTGCCTGTCTCAGCCTCCCAAAGTTCTGGGATTACAGGCGTGAGCCACTGCACCTGGCCTGTATTTTTAGTAGAGGTGGCGTTTCAACATGTTGGACAGGCTGGTCTCAAACTCCTGACCTCAGGTGATCCATCCACCTCAGCCTCCCAAAGTGCTGGGATTACAGGCATGAGCCACTGTGCCTGGTCCCCTTAAGTTCTTAATTGTTTAGTTCTAGAATTTTAATTTCGTTCTTTTTCTTCAAAGATGTCAATTTCTCATTGAAAAATATAACTTTTATTATTTTATCTGCATTTCCTCTATTTTCTTTGACACATTAATCATTATTACTTTTATTGACTTTTTGTTTATTTATTTGTAGAGACAGTGTCTCACTCTGTCGCCCACACTGGAGTACAGTGACACGATCATGGCTCACTGCAGCCTCAAACTTCTGGGCTCAAGGGATTCTCCCACCTCGGCCTCCCTAGCAGCCACCAGAGGCACAACCCACCATGTCCAGCTAATTAAAACAAATTTTTGTGGAGATGGGGTCTTGCCCAGAGTAGTCTCAAACTCCTGTGCTCAAGTGATCTTCCCACGTTGGCCTCCGTAAGCGCTGGGATTAGAGGCGTCAGTCATCATGTTCAGCCTCATTAGTATTTCAGAGTCCTTGTCTACTCACTTTAATATCTGCATCTGACTCTTTTCATGTCTAGTGATTTTAATGAGGTGCTGAACATTGTATATAAGAAGGAAGAAGGCTCTAGGTGATGTCATTCGCTCCAGGGATGGGTCCTCTTCACCTCCTAAAAATATTCATGCTTAAGTGAAAAAAGCTGTATATGAACTATCCCTATTGGATAACAAGTATGAAGGGGCTTTTCACCTCATTCTAATCAGAAACTGAGCAGTAAAGGGGCAGGGCTGCAGTTCTCATCATATTCAGCCTGTATCCAGGGTGTCCTTGTTTCCAGACCATGCCTTCATAGTCTCTCTTTTTTTTTTTTTTGAGATAGAATCTCACCTTGTTACCCAGGCTGAAGTGCAATGGCGCCATCTTGGCTCACTGCAGCCTCCGCCTCTCAGGTTTAAGCTATTCTCATGCCTCAGCCTCCTGAGCAACTGGGATTACAGTTGCACACCACCATGCCCAGCTAATTTTTGTATTTTTAGTAGAATCGGGGTTTCACCATGTTGGCCAGGCTGGCCTCGAACTCCTGACCTCAGGTGATCGGCTCGCCTCGGCCTCCCAAAGTGCTGGGATTACAGGCTTGAGCCACCATGCCCGGCCCATAGTCTCTTTATTGAGAACCCCTGGGACTTTGTCTCCTCAGCCCTAAAAGATGACAAGACAGCAGCTCTGTCCGTCAGAGGTTCCAGCCTAGCTCTCCCCACTCCTTCCAAGTAGCCTTAAAATCTGGCAAGTGTCTGGAGAGGAGACATTGGCAGTGTGTTTGAGACAGGTCTCCTCCCAGGCTGATCTTTTGTTCCCTAAGCACAATTCTGCCCTTTAG
The DNA here is from genome assembly GCF_028885625.2 of Pongo pygmaeus. Lineage (NCBI taxonomy): Eukaryota > Metazoa > Chordata > Mammalia > Primates > Hominidae > Pongo > Pongo pygmaeus. Next base: position 56,463,461 of record NC_085931.1, read on the forward strand.
AAAAAGTTTCCTCCCCACTCCCCAGCTTCCGGCACCAGAACCCAGCAAATGTACCTCCAGGGAGAACAGGCCAGATTCCCACAAGTCTCCTTAGCACACTGTCCCATGTGACCACTCAAATATCTGCTGCTTCCCCCACCCTGCAAAGGCTTTCTGCCTTAAGAAGCCCAATCCTTAGCCCTCAGGAAAAAAATAAAATAAACAAAACAAAACAAAACAGCTGGAGACCGTCCACTCACCTCAGGGCCTCCCAGCACTAGAGTCTTATCTAATCTAAGCTGCGTTGCCTCCACAGCTCTTTGATGTCTTTCAAAGTATGTTTTTTGCTATTTATTCAGCTTTTTCTAATTGTGGCAGTGGGAACTTTGGCCTATGATGATCTACTAAGTATTCTGATTTAAAAAGTAGAAAAAGAATGTCTCCTAATAGCTTATCCACATACTTGCTTTTTAAAAAAATCATGCTTAAGTGAAAACACTAAAAGCACAATTGCATGGACACTAAGATTGCGGCTGCAGAAAGCCTCCATGCAAGCAAGCCAGAGCTAGAGGGAAATGCAGACAAATGAAGCCTGCTGGGCTGGGCGAGGTGGCTCACACCTGTAATCCCAGCCATCTGGGAGGCTGAGGCAGGAGAATCACTTGAACCCTGAAGGCGGAGGTTGCAGTGAGCGGAGGCTGCACTGCAGCCTGGGAGACAGAGCGAGACTCCAACTCCAAAAAAGAAAAAAAATGAAGCTCGGTGGGCTGGGTGGTTGGATTCTGGGCCCCTGTTTTTCTGTGCTTTTGATTTCCTTTAATATGACTTAAATGACTCAAATGAGGTTTATGGAATTTTCCAACATGTCATTTTGAAAATCCAGGCTTGGCTCTGTGGTTCCACCTAAGGTCTGCTTGAAGCTTTTGTCCCGGGTTCTTGAATGGACCAATGCCCACCCACTCTACCTGTTGTGAGTCACCCCAGGTGATTCCCTGCTCTTTTTCTTTTCTTTTCTTTCTTTCTTTTTTCTTTTTTTTTTTTTTTTGAGATGGAGTCTCACTCTATTGCCCAGGCTGGAGCGCAGTGGTGCGATCTCAACTCACTGCAACCTCCGCCTCCCGGGTTCAAGCAATTCTTGTGCCTCAGCCTCCTGAGTAGCTGGGATTACATGCATCTGCCACCACGCCCAGCTAATTTTTGTATTTTTAGTAGAGACGGGGTTTCGCCATGCTGACCAGCCTGGTCTCGAACTCCTGAACTCAGGTGATCTACTCGCTTTGGCCTCCCAAAGTGCTGGTACTACAGCCATGAGCCACCACACTGAGCCGATTCCCTGCTCTTTTGAAGAAGCCCCCACCTCATCTTGCCCCTGTCATTAAGAGTCTTAGAAAGGTTAAGGTCTGGGAGAATCAACCACATCAATCCATTTAAGTCTCCTATTGTCTGGTGCTTTTGTGGATTGAGCTCTAAACTTGGAGCTGGGGAGATAAGAGAACCAGGCTGAGCCTCTCACAGACTGTGTGCCACCTAGAAAGCCACTGCCTTTTCCAGCCTCAGTCTCTCCATCTCTAAAGTGGGCACAATACACCTGCCTCTCAAGGTTGTTGGAGGACTCAGGGCCATACTGTGTGTGGTGCCAGCCCCAACTCATGCTGAGAGAGATTGGCAAACCGTCAATGCCAGCAGGAGCTGGCAGGGGGGAAGGACCCGTGGGGACCCAGAGGAGGGCAGAGAGGAGAGGAAACACACATCCCACACGGCCCCACAGACCACCCACCCTTCACCCCACATCTGCACACTGGTGCACATTGCACCATCAAACTCTGAAACCCCAGGGGGAGTTAAAGGCATCTGGTGGTCTGAAACATGAGACCGCATACAACATGGTCATAAATGAAGTCAGTCTTATAAAGTATGAAATCCAAGACGCAGGCTGACTTTTTCCTGTTTCCGAATAAACACCGCAGATTTTACATTCAGAAGGAAACTAAGACCAGAGATAAAGTTAGAGTCCCGTTCTGTGGTGAGATCACCACCTGGTATCAAGTGTACCTCTCAGACCAAGAAGCTTCTGTCTGTGATCAGGGAGGGGGAGTGCAATGCTGAGATAGTTTTTGTCTGTTTGATTCGATTCCGCTCCCAGGACAGTAGCTCGGCGCATGGTCACACTCAACAAAATCCTTGCTGAGCGAGTGCATGAATGAATAAAGAAGCCGTTCACTGAGCATGCAGAGAGAGGAGGCTGAAGACGCAGCTGAAGAAAACAGACAGAGTAGAGTGTCCCTAGGGCCACACGTGGCAGTTTGGGAGGCTGGACTGAGTCCTGCAGACACTGGGGAGTCAGGGCGTGTGGCAGGATCCTTCTGCTGTTGCCCAACAGTCCCGGTGCTGCAGGAGGGAGGGGCGGGCGTGGGGATGGCTGGACCTTGGGCATTGCCAGAGACATCATAGCCTTCCGGGACAGCCCAGGGGCTTGGCACAGTGTCTTGTTGTAAAGCTTGTGGGGCCTGCAGGGCCTGTTCTGGCTACACCCACCCACAAGGCCACGCAGCCAGAGGTTGCGGGAGACAAACAGGAGCTGAGCCAAGAGGCCAGAAGGAAGGCTGGGAGCAAGCCCCAGCAGAAGCCAAGCCCAGCAGACAAGGTTTGTGACATCGAGAGGAAGCCACTGTGGTGCCCTGGGCACAGCGTGGCCAGGGGGACAGGGGGGAAAGGCTCCCCGGTGATGCTGAGGAGACACGGGGGGACAGACTCCCTGGTGGTGCTGAGGAGACACGGAACACCCCACACTTCCCTCTGTAGAAAGCAGATTCCCAGGCCTCGGGGTTAAATGGGAACCAACAGGCAGCATGGGGCCAGGCCTTGGTTAGAGCTCCATCAAGACATGCTAGCATGGAATGGGTGGGACTGGCTCATGCCTGTAATCCCAGTGCTTTGGGAGGCTGACGCAGGAGGATCACTTGAGCCCAGGAGTTTGAGACCAGCCTGGTCTACATAGTGAGACTCCTGTCTCTACAAAAACTAGAAAAATTAGCCAAGCGTGATGGTGTGTGCTTGTGGTCCCAGCTACTTGGGAGGCTGAGGTGGGAGGATCGCTGGAGACTGGGAGGTCAAGGCTGCAGTGAGCCTTGATTGCACCATGATTGCACTCCAGCCTGGGCAACAGAGTGAGATTCTGTCTAAAAGAAGAAGGCATACCAGCATGTGGCCAAAACAGTGATGGAGACACCCACTCCACCTACAGAGGCTAAGGCCTGTCTCCAAACCTTTGCCCTTCTCTCTGCCTCAGATGCCTCTCCCCTCCCATCTCTGCCCACAGAACTCATCATACTCTTCCCAGCTCAAGTTTCAGAATCTCCACGAAGTTTTCCAAGGTCACCTCTTCCTGCCGCATCCTCCTCCTCCTCTATCATAGCCAACACTTAACAGACAGTGCCAAGTGCAGGGCTAGAAGCTTCATATGTGTTATCTAATTTAATGCTCCCAATACCAGTATGAGAACAGTGTCATCATCCTTTTGCACACAGAAGCCACTGCGGCTCAGAGCAGGTAAGTGGCTTCCCCAAGGTCATCCAGCCGGTGAGAGATAGAAGCCATGTTCAAATACAGGTCTCTGAGGGCAAAGCTCATTCTTAAGCATTAGGACCCCTTGCTACCCGTGAGAGAGTGGACATGGCCCCCAATATTGTCTCTTGGTGCTCTCTCTTGATCTTTTTCTTTTAGGGTTTGTTTTATATACTTGTCTCCACCCAGGAGACCAGGAGCTGAGTCTCTTGAGAGCCAGGATCTTGTCCCAGTTGCCGCATGCTCTCCCCTCTTGTTCCCAGCCCTCACCCATGCTGCCCTTCCCTCCCTTTCCCGCCCACCTGGCAAACCTGCTGGGCTCCAGGCAAACACAAGCTCCTCCAAGGGCCCTCCCTGCTCCTTGCAGGCCACCTCTTCTCAGGGATCCCACAGTTTTCCATGGCGCTGAAATGGCTGGTGTAGGAATCCGTCTCCCTGAGACTATGAGCTCCTCAAGGAAGCTGGGACTGACACCTCCATGTCTCCAGGGCTCAGCCCAGAACCTGGCACAGCTCTGTGTCCAGTGTTGGCTGAATGAATGAATCCAGTCCACCATGAATTGATCCTGAAGTGGACCTAGAGTTGGAGGGACTAGACTATCGATTTTGCAACTTATTAACTATGTGATCTCAGACCTAAGTCCCTTCACCCATTTGGGCCTCAGTTTTCTCATCTGTAGAATGGGGATGATTTGAGGAAAAGAGAGGTTGAAGCACTTCATAAACCGAGTTGCTGCATAGTTGTGAGGTGAGGTGATGGAGGTTCCCAAGCCCAGGCTCCAGGGAAAGACTTTGGCACTTGCTCCTTGCTAAACAAAGCATGCAATTTTAAAGGTTCACAGCTATCACAGATTTTCCTAAAACATGCGTCAATACAAAAGATTGTTGAGTTCCTTTAGAAAAACACTGTAACAGAGATTCCCTGAACTGACAATTTAGCTGAGCAAGTTTGCTCTGGCTGTACAGGCCCCAGGGACTCCTCCATACCTGCAGCTGGAACCCATGAAGAAACTTTGGGCCTTTAATTAGAACCATTTGTCCTTCCAATGAACGGCAGGTGGCTGGGCCAACTTAGAAAGAGATGCTCATTAGAGCAGTATGTGCCCTTTGATCCATCCGTCTGACTGCTGGGACTCTGTCCTAAAGAAATAATCCCAAATATGGAAAGGCTTATGAACAAATACACCATCTTTGGAGTATTTCTTGTAACAGCAGAGAAACTGGAATCAACCGGAATATCCAATGGGGAATAAGTTGGTGATGTTTCCTCAACTTGATGGGACTTTATTACCCACTGAGAAGAAATGGCTGGGAAGGTTTTGGAGCAACATAAAGTATGTTTATGATAGAATGTTAAGTAAAAAAATCAGTTTACAAAACTATGTACTCTGAGATGAACCATGCAAACTATGCATATAAATATTAGAAATAGGCTGGGCATGGTGGCTCATGCCTGTAATCCCAGCACTTTGCGAGGCCGAGGCAGGCGATCACGAGGTCAGGAGTTTGAGACCAGCCTGACTAACATGGTGAAGCCCCGTCTCTACTAAAAATACAAAAATTAGCCAGGTGTGGTGGCAGGCGTCTGTAGTCCCAGCTACTCAGGAGGCTGAGGCAGGAGAATAATTTGATCCTGGGAGGCAGAGGTTGTAGTGAGCTGAGATCATGCCACTGCACTCCAGCCTGGGCGACAGAGTGAGACTCCGTCTAAAAAAAATTCATGGTAGACTGGATTCATTCATTCAGCCAACACTGAACACAGACCTGTCCCAGCTACTCAGGAGGCTGAGGCAGGAGAATCGCTTGAACCTGGGAGGCGGAGGTTGTGGTGAGCTGAGATGGCGCCATTGTACTTCCAGCCTGGGCAACAAGAGCGAAACTCCGTCTCAAAAAAAAAAAAGTTTATTATAAATTTTTAAATATCAAAAACATAGACTGTCTCTAAAATAAAATCAAGACAAAACAAAATTTAAAAATAATTAAAAATAAAAAAGAAACAAAGGGCTAGTTTTCCAAGGGTAGAGGTAAAACCTGACGTTGTAAAAATGTGTTCTGGAGAATCATTCGTATGGCCTGTTTTAGATTTTTTTTCTTTAATGAAAAAGTAACACATGTACAGGGTAAAAAATATTCTGTGTGAAAGATATACAAACACCACAATCCTAATGAAACTGCCTTTTTCTTCCAATATTTTATCTATATTTGTATATACTTTAACAAAGTCTAGTGTACATACAATTCAAAATTCCGGCTGGGTGTGGTGGCTCATGCCTGTAATCCCAGCACTTTGGGAGGACAAGGTGGGAGGATCACTTGAGCCCAGGAGTTTGAGACCAGCCTAGGCAACATAATGAGACCCTGTCTCTAAAAAATAGAAAAGAAAAAAAAAAAAAGCTGGTCATTGTGGCACGCATTTGTAGTCCCAGCTACTTGGGAGGCTGAGGTAGGAGGACTGCTTGAGCCTGGGAGGTCGAGGCTGCAGTGAGCTGCGATGGCACCCCTGCACTCCAGCCTGGGCTGCAGAACGAGACCTTGTCTCAAAAAAAATTTTTTAAGTTTAATTTTTACTTTATATAAAAAACAAATGACTTGGTTGCAACAATCTTTATATTTATAAATTTAAAGAGTTATAGGATACTCCATAGTAGAAATATATTATATTTATTTCACTGATCTTTGATATTATATATTAGTTGTTATGATTATGTTTCTTTTATATATCTCATGGAAATACATATGGTTGTACTCAATGCGTATATAGTTGCACATAATTAATACGTAAAATTCATATGTAATATGAAAAATAAGATTTTTCCTTTATATTAACAATAACAAATTGGAAAACATGATAGAAAAAAATACTCCAATCAGAATGACAATAAAAATATTAAGTGCTTAGAACTAAAGAAGGCACCCACAACATGGATGAACCTTGAGGATATTATGCTAAGTGCAGTAAGCCGGACACAGAAAGACAAATATTGCATGATCTCACTTATATATGGAACTCAAAGAAGTTGCATACGTGGAAACAGAGAACAAAACCGTGCTTATCGGGGCAGATAGGGTAGGCAGGAAACGGGGAGATGTAGGTCGATGGATACAAAGTTACAAGATCTAATGTACAATGTGAGGATTATAGTTAATAATATTGAACTAAATTCAGAGTTTTTCTACAGCAGGGGGATATAGTTTGGCTCTGTGTCCCCACCCAAATCTCATGGTGAATTGTAACCCCTGCATCGACTGTGTTGGAGGAGGAGCTTGGTGGGAGATGATTGAATCACAGGGCTGGACTTCCCCTTGCTATTCTCATGATAGTGAGTGAGTTCTCACGAGATCTGGTTGTTTAAAAGTGTGTAGAACTTCTGCCTTCACTCTCTCTCTCCTGCTCCCTTGTGAAGATGTGCTTGCTTCCCCTTTGCCCTTCCTCCATGATTGTAAGTTTCCTGAGGCCTCCCCAGCCATGTCTCCTATACAGCTTGTGGAACTGTGAGCAGATAAAACCTGTTTTCTTTGTAAATTACCCAGTCTCAGGTAGTTGTTTATAGCAATACAGGCATTGGGGACCCCTTGTATTAGTCTGTTCTCACATTGTACTGGTCCATGGTCTGTTAGGAACCAGGTCATATACGGCAGGAACCTGAGCGGGAGGTGAGCTAACATTACCACCTGACCTCTGCCTCCTGTCAGATCAGTGGCAGCATTAGAGTCTCACAGGAGTTTGAATCATTTTGTGAACTGTGCATGTGAGGGGTCTAGGTTGCATGCTCCTTATGAGAATCTAATGATAAGTGTAATGCACTTGAATAATCCTGAAACAGTCTCCCCACCACCACTGCCCCTTGTCTGTGGAAAAATTGTCTTCCATGAAACCAGTCTCTGGTGCCAAAAAGGTTGGGGACCACTGTTCTAGGGAGTAGATTTTGGGAGCTCTTGCCACACACACACAAAGGAAAACTGTGTGAGATGATGGCTATGTTGATTTGCTTGACTATAGTAGCCATTTCAATATGTATAGGTATATCAAAACATCATGTCATACACCTTAAACATATACTGTAAAAAATTAAAAAGGTGCAAGATCTAAATATATACAACAAAAAATAAAAAAGGTGCAAGATCTATACTTTAAAAAACTGCAAGATTTTAATAAACACATATAAAAGATGTGAATAACTAGAGCAACAACTTTGTCACTGATAGAAAGAATCAATATTGAAAAGATGTGGCTGGGTGTGATGGTTCATTCCTACAATATGAGCACTTTGGGAGGCCCAGGTGGGCAGATCACTTGAGGTCAGGAATTTGAGACCAGCCTGGCCAACGTGGTGAAACTGTGCCTCTACTGAAAAAAAAAAAAAAAAACAAAAATTATCGAGGCATGGTGTCAGGCGCCTGTAATCCCAGCTACTCAGGAGGCTGAGGCAGGAGAGCTGCTTGAACCCAGGAGGCGGAGGTTCCAGTGAGCCAAGATCACACCACTGCACTCCAGCCTGGATGACAGAGTGAGACTCTGTCTTAAAAAAAAAAAAAGGAAAGAAAAGATGCTACTTCAGTCAAATACCTTTGCAATGAACAGGAAAGATATTTGCAAAATATCTCTGCAACCTTAAACATCAAGGGAGATTGATGGAAGGATTTTATAGAGCAGGGGTCTCAAACTTGCCCACATCCCAAGATTACCTGGGGATGCCTGACAGCCACCCCTGGAGATTCTGACTTAATTGGTCAGGCTATGGCCCAAGTATCAGGATTTCTACAGCTCCCTAAAGCCCCTTAGAACAATGTGCACTATGGTCAGGAATCTCAGAGTCCAATAATCAGATTAGCTGGGTCCATTGGTGGGGATAGGGGCCACAGAGGGTGATGTAAGAGAAACATTCTTCCAGGGACCAACCCTGTGGTCAGTGAGAAGGGTGCAGTTCTCAAACAAAAGGAAGTCATGGGCTGGACACAAGTCCCCAAAAGTGCCCACCACTTTCCACCCCTTGGCTACCCAGTCCACACAAACACTCTTTTCCCTGTATGCACAAACTTGCCTTGGTTTAATTCAACCCAACCATCTCACACACACCTTCCAAGTTCTCAACTTCCCCCTTACCAGAGGCAACCAAAGTCATGTCCAGCTATTCCATCCAGAGGTAATGAAATTGGGACCACTCTTCTCAGTGTCCACCATCTTTGGGGGTGTCCACCTCTCCTCTAATTCTGTAACAATCCTAGTATCAATGATGACTCTTTTTTTTTTTTTTTTTTGAGACAGAATTTCACTCTTATTGCCCAAGCTGGAGTGCAATGGCACAATCTCAGCTCACGGCAACCTCCACCTCCAGGGTTTAAGTGATTCTCCTGCCTCAGCCTCCGGAGTAGCTGGGATTACAGGCATGCGCCACCACGCCTGGCTAATTTTATATTTTTAGTAGAGACAGGGGTTTCTCCATGTTGATCAGGCTGGTCTCAAACTCTTGGCCTCAGGTGATCCATCCGCCTCGGCCTCCCAAAGTGCTGGGATTACAGGTGTGAGCCACTGTGCCCAGCCAATCATGACTCTTAGTTGCAAGCAATGGAAACCCACTCTGGCTGCTGTAAATAGGAAGAATTTATTGACGTGATATTTGATATTTGGTAGCTCATAAAATCATCAGGAATACTGCAGATTGAGCCTAGAAGCTGGGCTTACACAGGGACATCTGGAATACAGACAGGGCCATAAAGCCAGTCAGATGATGGCATGGCCACCATACCACCATGCCACCGTCATTCCATGCTGGATGCTACAGGTCACTTTGCCATCAGTGCTGGTCCTGAAACCCACCTTCCCACTGCTGCTGCTACATCTGGTGACCAACAAAATGGCCTGGCTACCAGCCCAGTTAGGAGCCCTCATAAGATAAGTAAGCAACAAGGAGGAAAGGGCCCCAGGTCAGGGAGGGCTCCAGGTGGGGAAGCACAATGAACAATTGTTCTGAGAAATGGCTAATCACAAACAACCTGAGGGTACAATGACTTCAGTGAACACAGTGACCTCTGTCTGCATGTGGCCCCCTCCAGCAGGACTCTATAAAACTTCCCTTCAGCCCCTGCCTCTTTGCAGACAGCCCCTTCTCTGCTGTACTGCCTGTTGCAACCTTGCAACGTATATCCATATCTTCTCTCATAAATCTGCCTTTCTTTACTTATTACTGTCTTCGTAAATTCCCTTACTGCCTGCGACATCGGTCCTAGCTAGTGGATACTTGCAACATTTTGGTGGCCAGTATGGGGACTCTCTCTTCTTACAGGGAACCCTCTCCCCTCTCTCTATTTCTTTTATTTCCCAACTCAGGACCCTCAATGGACTGCGTCTAACCATGGACACAACTGAAAGTCTGTAGCCAAGGCTGCACTCTGGTGAGACTGAAAGGTGTCCATGTGGAAGCCTCTGACCTCTGCTGCTTGATTGGGTGAGAGTTCAGAGTTTGCTTTCCTTTTCAGTCTCCCAGTGGACAAACTCTAGTGTCCCTCTGGCGATTGACTGCAACTGGCCAGGGCCACTCTCTGGTATGGCCTGAAGGCCAGCGGGTCAACAGGTTTGACTGCCTTGTACAGAAGGAAGGAAGGGCCCCTCCTGTCCTTTCTGGTCAAAGGTACCTGATCCCTCTGTGTGTTGCAATTGACACACGTGTTTTGGGGAACTCAGACCCCCTCTTTCTCTTTCGAAATTCTTCCATGAAGACAGCCACACCTCCTGCTCTGGACGTCTCCAAATCAGGTGATCTCATGTGACCTCAGAGTTTCCACATTCCTGCTCCCTCTCCTGGGCTGGCACCAAGCTGAGTTCATTCTTTACCCTTTCTTCCTCATACCTGGGCTGATCACTCAGTGTGACAAGGCCCCAGAGCTGAGCACTGATGGCAAAGTGACCTGTGGCAAAGTGTCCTTTCTAATAGGTGGGACATCCCTTTAGAAGGTGTACCTGAGTCCCTCAGTGGACATGAGTGGAACTCTCTTCCTCAGTGGTATACCCCAAAAGAAGGTGCAATTCATGTCCCAGCAGATGTGACTCGCTGGCAGCTCCTTTTCCAGCCCCACTATGGGACAAAACCCGTCTATTCCTTCAGATTCACCTCTGGGTTGCATCCTAGAACACAGACAAATTTAACCCTCAGACTCTCAAAAAGAAACACCTAATTCTCTTGTGTAATACAGCATGGCCCCTATGCACGAAGTCCTCAAATTAGCCTCCTCAGTCTTTTATAACCGAGAGCATAATATGGAGGACGGGGCTAAGGAGAAAGAAAAATGCAGGGACAAGAGGCAGGCTCAACTGTTGGCTGCTTTACAAGCCCCAACCTGGCTCCAGGTTGCCCCAAGGACACTCCTCCTGGTAACTGGCATCAGTGCAGAAGGCCAGGCCACTGGAAGGCAAACCGCCCCAATGGGACACATGGGGAAAAAACCCACACAGCTCGCCCCCTCTGCGACAAGCCCGGCCATTGGAAATGGGACTGCCCTGAGGGCCGAAGGGTCCCCAGGACAGAATCCCAAGTATTGATGGCCTTAAGCTGATGGGGGCTCTCTGCCCCAGCTGGCTTCCAAATCAAACAACATCATCAACAAAATGAAGCCAAGGGAAACTCTGGAGGTGGCAAGTAAAATTATAAATTTCCCTTTTGCGTTCAAGAGCTGCTTATCATAAAAATGCCTCCTCTACCCCTTTCTGCAAATGTATACCTTTTACCATATATATGGTAAAAACCTGGAAAATTACTGTCTAGACTTAGGCTTTTAGATTGAGTCGCTCTTGGAACTGCATACATCATTGAATGAAAAAGGTTAAGTTGAAAGAAGGATGCATAATAATAACATGGCTAGTCTTAGAAAATTCTCTCAAGCAGTTAAAATCTTTCGCAAGCTTGAAAATGCCCTAAAGTCCTTCTGGAAAAAACAACAGCTGTCACCTTGTGCTGGAGGTCAGTTGCTAAGGCTTTGCCCTTTTCACAGCGGTGGCCTGGAAATTCCTGGCTTTGGAAGTGAGTCCTTTGAGGTTTAATACTTGTGGTATTTTTGCCATTTATTGATTCTTTTCCCCCTCCATGGACAGCTTCTGTCTTGTCGTGGCCCAGAAAAATAGAAACTTTAATGCCTTTTAGGTCAAATGACTCTTATCTTTAAAAAATAAAGACAGTCTGGGCCGGCGCGGTGGCTCACACCTGTAATCCCAGCACTTTGGGAGGCTGAGGTGGGTGGATCACCTGAGGTCAACAGTTCAAGACCAGCCTGGCCAACATGGTGAAATCCTGTCTCTACTAAACATTTAAAAATTAGCCAGATGCTGTGGTGGGCTCCTGTAGTCCCAGCTACTCAGGAGGCTGAGGCAGGAGAATTGCTTGAACCCAGGAGGCGGAGGTTGCAGTGAACTGAGATTGCGCCACTGCACTCCAACCTGAGCGACAGAGTGAGACTCCATCTCAAAATAAATAAATAGATAAATAAATAAATAAATAAATAAATAAAGACAGTCTGAAGAGTGTTGGTAAAGTAAAACAAAAATGTCTTCAAAGTTCACACATTTGAACTAAATTCAGCAGGTCAGGTACTGTTTGCCAGATACTTTAAGGCCATAAACTGCCTCTGCAACTTCTATTAATAATAATTGTTTGACTTGTCTGTTTACGGCCATTAAATTCTTTTTTTTTTTTTTTTTGAGACAGAGTCTCACTCTGTCGCCCAGGCTGGAGTGCAGTGGCACGATCTCGGCTCACTGCAAGCTCTGCCTCCTGGGTTCACACCATTCTCCTGCCTCAGCCTCCCGAGTAGCTGGGACTACAGGCACCTGCCACCATGCCTGGCTAATTTTGTTGTGTTTTTAGTAGAGACAGGGTTTCACTGTGTTAGCCAGGATGGTCTCAACCTCCTTACCTTGTGATCCGCCTACCTGGGCCTCCCAAAGTGCTGGAATTACAGGTGCGAGCCACCGCACCCAGCCGTTTATGGCCATTAGATTCTAGGTAAGGCCTGGAGAAATACGGAGTTAGTCTGGTTCCCTGGCTAGGCTGAGAAGAGTCAGACGTGATCTGCAGCTCCATCCTTGTCCTGAGCTCTGCAATCCTGACACGGTTAAAACTGCTTGCTCACCAGGTTTTTCACCAAAAATAAAAGTTGCTAAGAGTTAACGTTGTAGCATGTACTTGAGACTACTTGTATTAATCTGTTCTCAAGCTGCTAATAAAGACATACCCAAGATTGGGTAATTTATAAAGGAAAGAGGTTTACTGGACTCACAGTTCCACATGGCTGGGGAGGCCTCACAATCATGGCAGAAGGTGAAGGAGGAGCAAATGCACATCTTACATGGCAGCAGGCAAGAGAGAAAGAGAGCCAAGCAAAAGCAGAAGCCCATTATTAAAACCATCAGATCTTGTGAGATTTATTCACTACCACAAGAACAGTATGGGGGCAACTGCTCCCATGATTCAATTATCTCCCACTGGGTCCCTCCCACAACACATGGGAATTATGGGAGCTACAATTCAAGATGAGATTTGGGTGGGGACACAGCCAAATGTATCACTACTGGAGGAAGAGTTTAGATGCAAAGTATAGAAGGAAAGTTGAACGTGTTTTTGGTGGGAGGTTAGAAGAAGGCATGGGACTACAGCTTTGTTAAAGCAGTGGTCCCCTCACCTTTTTGGCGCCACGGACTGGTTTTGTAGAAGGCCATTTTTCCATAGACAGGGGGTTAGGGGAATGTTTTTGGGATGAAACTGTTCCACCTCAGATTATCAGGCATTAGATTCTCATAAGGCGTGCACAACCTAGATCCCCCAAATGCACAGTTCATGATAGGGCTCAGGCTCCTACGAGAATCTGCTGCTGCTGCTGATCTCACAAGAAGCAGAGCTCAGGCAGTAATGATCACTTGCCTGCCACTCACCTCCTGCTGTGTTGCCCAGTTCCTGACAGGCCACGGACCAGTTACTGGTCCTTGGCCTGGAGGTTGGGACCTGGTGTTAAAGGGAATGTAATCTTGTCTAGCTCAGAGGGTTTTAAGGATTGGCCTAACCTAAGAGAGTCATGAGACAAAACTGAAGATTTAAGCAAGTTGAAAAGGGTTTGTAAAGGGCTAATCTTGTAAAAAGTTCTGTGGGTATAAGGAAGTTGGCTAAGATACAAACAGATTATTTAGTTTTTCCATAGGTTGAACATTGAAATAAAAGCATACTGATGTAGAGCTGGAATCTGGGCCCATGTGTCTGAATAACAGTTTTCCTAGGAAATTGATCTGTTTAACAGAAAATTGTAAAGAGTTATAAGAGGTTTATGGAAATGTTACCTTACAGTCAAACTAATTAAGACTGTACAGATTTGTTGATAAGTTTCTATTAATAATATAGTAATGCAAAGGTGAAATCAGGTTTTCTCTTTTAAACAAGACTTTTATGTAAGATTAAAAAATAACAAAAGATTCTTGTTTACCTTTTAATAAACAACAAATAAAGGATGGGAGAGGAGACAGATTCAGTTGGCCTCATGCTGTCTTTATTGCATCCTGTTTGGAAAGTTGTGTGTCCCCTCTATCAGCAAGTAAAGATTTTTGCATTTAAAAAATTTTGGAGTTATCATTTTCTTTAAAGAAATGACTTATAGCGATTCTACAATACTCTCCTTTTCTGAGCAACTCTCCTCCAAATCCTGTTGGGTAATGGGAACAAGTGGTGCTCTCTGACTCCAAAAGAAAAAATTTATACATCTTTATATTATTTAAGGGACCAATGCCATTGTCCCACCAGTCCCTGGTAATATCTAAATACCTCACACCCCTTTGGGCCAAAAATATACTTTCCAAGATAGGTGCCTGCTTCATATTTACACAGCCTCTGAGTTCATCTTTCCCTCTAATAGCCCTATTTCTCCCAAGAAAGCTACCTAAATCTTGAATGAATAACTTCAACCTAGATAGTCCTTCCCCAAGGGTTAAAAATAGCCCGCATTTATTCAGAGAACTCTAGCAAGAAATCTAACTGAGCAATCTCTTGAGGGGGGATAACATCTACAGTGTGTAGATAACTTCCTTAATCTGTTGCCCCTTCACACAGAAATCACACAGCAACATGCTGTACAAACCTTAATTTCCTAAGAAAAAGAAAATAATTTATGTCTAATTCAAAGTTTATTTAAAGGTTACATACAAAACAAGGTAAAGAGGAATAATTCAAAGTTTATTTAAAGGTTACATACAAAACAAGGTAAACAGGAATAATTCAAAGTTTATTTAAAGGTTACATACAAAACAAGGTAAACAGGAATAATTCAAAGTTTATTTAAAGGTTACATACAAAACAAGGTAAAGAGGAATAATTCAAAGTTTATTTAAAGGTTACATACAAAACAAGGTAAAAGGAACCAGGAAATAAGAGAGACATAAAAAGGTCATAAAGGTAAAGAGGTATTTTTGGTAAGGAAGGTTATAAAGAAAGAGATTTTATATGAGAAAGGGTCTTGTATGGTAAACTCTTGTCCTAAAGGAAAATGACTGGTTGTTTAAGAAAGAGGGATGTTTAGGACAAGTCAGAAAGTCTAGGCATGTGGTCGATGGTTTGTGTAAGTCATTAAAAGGTTCATAAAGGGGAATTTATGAAAGGAATTTTATACGGGATTAAGATGATTATAATTGAAAGGGAATTATTTAGGATGATCTTTCTAACAATGGTCCCCTGTGTTAAAACAAGGTTTTCTTAAGGTATTAATCTGCTCTTAATAAAATTGCAAGAAGTTTTACTTTTAATGTTTCTTTTAAAAAACTTCTCGGAATCATATCTCAGAAATTCAATGTTTGCTGTGTCCCACTGCTTTTACCATTTTCTCTCCTGGAGAAGGCCTATGATAATAACTCTCTCCTTCAGTTTTTTGTTTGTTTGTTTGTTTGTTTGTTTTAAGAAGAGTCTCGCTCCATCACCCAGGCTGGAGTGAAGCGGTGCAATCTCGGCTCACTGCAACCTCTGCCTCCCAGGTTCAAACAATTCTTCTGCCTCAGCCTCCCAAGTAGCTGGGATTATACGCATGTGCTGCCTGGCTTTTATTTATTTATTTATTTTTGTACTTTTAGTGGAGATGGGGGTTTCATAATGTAGGCCAGGATGCTCTCAATCTCCTGACCTCAGATGATCCACCTGCCTTGGCCTCCCAAAGTGCTGGGATTACAGGTATGAGCCACGGCATCCAGCCATCTCTTTCCTTCAGTTTTTATCAGCTCCTGTAACTTTTTCCTCCAGTTCTAACTGTTATGACCTAATGCTAAAATGTTTCAACTTGAAGGTCAAAAATGTAAGCACTGTTTTCCTCTAACATAACTTAATTCTGTGCCCTTAACTTTTCTTAATATATCTGAATTCTCAATGTAAAAAAAACCACAAAAACTTCTCATGCTGCTCCTAAGAGTCATGTATTCCCCTCCTATGTTCATAACTCTGAACACACTCTTCTTTTGTCTAATTAAATTCAAACACTTTTTCATTGAGCTTAACTTCCAGGTTATCTAAATGGGCTTCCAATGAGGAAAAACAGTCACACTGCAAAAGGGTTTTTTTCTTTGCCTTTTTGGCAACTGGCTTAAGAAACAAAATTTTATTGGCTGGGCATGGTGGCTCATGCCTGTAATCCCAGCACTTTGGGAAGCTGAAGCAGGCAGATCACTTGAGGCCAGGAGATCAAGACCAGCCTGACCAACATGGTGAAATCCTATCTCTACTAAAAATACAAAAAGTAGCTGGGCATGGTGGCACATGCCTGGAATCTGAGCTACTTGGAAGGCTGAGGCATGAGAAATGCTTGAACCTGGGAGGTGAAGGTTGCAGTGAGTCAAGATCATGCCATTGCACTCCAGCCTGGGCAACAGAAAAAGACTCTGTCTCAAAATATTACATAAATAAATAAATAAGACACAACATTTTATCTTCTATAATTCAGCAGTTTCACCTTCAAATGATGCTGCAAACGGAATATTGGTCTCTCCCCAATGATGTCTGCTACTTTTATAAGTCTCCACTGAATTCAACTGGACATCAGGGTTTTTTTTTTTATTTGCTTTGTTTTGTTTTGTTTGAGATGGAGTCTCGCTCTGTCACCCAGGCTGGAATGCAGTGGCGCCATCTCAGCTCACTGCAACCTCCACCTCCTGGGTTCAAGCAATTCTCTGCCTCAGCCTCCCGAGTAGCTGGGATTACAGGTGCCTGCCACCACACCTGGCCAATTTTTGTATGTTTAGTAGAGATAGGGTTTTACCATCTTGGCCAGGCTGGTCTTGAACTCCTGACCTTGTGACCCACCTGCCTTGGCCCCTCAGAGTGTTGGGATTACAGATGTGAGCCACCTCACCCGGCCTGGACATCAGTTTGCTCCCCCTCTCTGAGTTTCTTCCTCCATCCAGCAAGATCCAATATCCTAGGTCCCGCAGTCTGGGACAAGGACCCATAGGGTCTGTTGACAGATAGATAATCCTAGGTAGGGGTAACCCTATGCCTCTGGTCAGCAGGAATCAGTTGAAAGATGAGACCTCTGCCACAATGCCAAAGATTTGTCATTGTTGTTTTGTCAGAGGGGGCATGTGGAGTCCCTATAAGATAAGTAAGCAACAAGGAGGAAGGGGCCCCAGGTGGGGAAGAACAACGAACAATTGTTCTGAGAGGTGGCTAATCAAACAACCTGAGGGCACAACGACCTCATGGCACAATGACCTCATGGCACAATGACCTCTTCTGCAAGTAGCTCCCTCCAGCACAACCCCATGAAACTTCCCTCCAGCCCCTGCCTTTTTGCAGGCAGCCCCTTTTCTGCTGCACTGCCCATTGCAATCTTTTAACATATTTTCTTTTTTTTCCCTTTCTTTTTTTTTTTTTTAAGACGGAGTCTTGCTCTTTCTCCAGGCTGGAGTGCAGTGATGCAATCTTGGCTAACTGCAACCTCCACGTCCCGGTTTCAAGTGATTTCCTGCCTCAGCCTCCTGAGTAGCTGGGACTACAGGCACCCGCCACCACACCCAGCTAATTTTTGTACTTTCAGTAGAGACGGGGTTTCACCATGTTGGCCAGGATGGTGTCAATCTCTTTACCTTGTGACCTGCCCGCCTCAGCCTCCCAAAGTGCTGAGATTACAGGCATGAGCCATCACACCCGGCCATGCAATGTATTTTCATATCTTCTCTTATAAATGTGCTTTTCTTTATTTACAACTGTCTTGATAAATTCATTTACCACCTGAGACACTGGGCCTAGCTAATTGCTACCCACGACACCCTGCTCCTTCCCACCACTGGCCCCCATGACAAAGCCCAGGGTGGCCACATTTGATGGCCTGGCCTGGGTCCTGGGCCAGTACCCCAGATTTAAGGGAAACTGGTGGGGGAGAAGTGAGAGTTTTGTTTCTGTAGTGGAAAGAAAGCAGGGTCTCCTAATGGAACTCTTAAGTGGGAATTCCTCAAACACAGGAAGAAAAAGAAAGGCATCCTTTAGAATCCCACTTCACTGTTCTGCAACCTGGACCAACAGGAAATTTAAAGATCACCATTTCTAAGCAATAGTTATGGCTCATATGGAAGAAATGCAAATCTTCCCTGAAACAAACAAAAACTCACACAAAATGACTGTCCCGATTGCCACTGCTGCCCCCAGGCTATGGGGCAGTTTTTCCAGAACACTCTTGGTGCATGTTCTCTCGTTTTGTCAAAATGAGAGACAAACAAAATTGCATTTGCTTCAGCCACGTAATGGTTTTGTTTTGTTCTATTTCTTCCACATGAGCACCCATGCTTTAATCTTTTGGACATTCACTTTTTCCAGCTCCACCAACTACTATTAGAGAGCCAGAACGGCACTCTCCCTGCCCCCAGTGTTAGGATCCTACCAGCTTTTTTGTTTCTGGACTTTTGTTCCTGTGGCATAGAAACTTCAGTCTTCAAAACAGAGTAGAAGTATGGAACTCAGGAGCTATGGGGTTGATTTATTATTTTTTTTCCAGTAGAGAGTTTATTTGGGTTCCATTCGAGGACTACAACATGGGAGTATAGATTCAAGTTGCCCTGGATATAGGCTCCCAGGAATTATGTTTTAACATAAAGATAAATGACGTTCATTTTGTTTGAACTGGTGTCCCAGGATAGTGGAGGTTCTGGAACGTCCTGGAATGTTGTGCTCTCCCACTCCTTGCTTCCCTGGTTCACACCTATTTACAACGTCCCAGATCAGGCTGGGTAAGGTGGTTCACGCCTGTGATCCCAGCACTTTGGGAGGCCGAGGCGGGCAGATCACCTGAGGTTCCAGCCTGGCCAACATGGTGAAACACCGACTCTACTAAAAATACAAAAATGAGCTGGGCGTGGTAGCACATGCCTGAGGCAGAAGAATCACTTGAACCTGGGAGGCAGAGGTTGCAGTGAGCCAAAATTGCACCACTGCACTTCAGCCTAGGTGACAGAGCAAGACTCCGTCTCAAACAAACAAACAAACAAACAAAAAAAAAAGAAAAGAGCTATCATGTCCCAGATCATAGACACATAATTCTTCTCCCTCAAGTCTCCAGTTGTACTAGTTTGTTCAGGCTGCCATAATGAAGGACCACAGACCGGATGATTAAACAACAGAAATGTATTGTAGAGGCCAGAAGTCCAAAATCATTGGGTCGGCAGGGTTGGTTTCTCCTGAGGCCTCTCTCCTTAGTTTGCAGAGGGCGTCTGTCTTCTCCCTGGTTATCATATGGTCTACTCTGGGTGTGTGTGTGTGTCTGTGTCCTAACCCCCTCTTCTTATAATCCTCTTCCTATTGGATTAGGGAGGGCCCATTCATATGACCTCTGCAGAGACCCTACCTCCAAATACAGGCACATTCTGAAGGACTAGGGTTAGGATTTTAACAGATGAATTTACGGGGGACACAGTTCAGCTCCTAACACTAAGCAATCATTTGGCAGTGTGCTGTGTGGGCGCGGCGTGGTGGTGAGAAATGGCTCAGGTCCCAGGCATGCCTGGGTTGCATCCTGGCCCTGCCATGGGTCCTCATGAAGCTGACTGGTTCCTTTATGATCCTGCCTCCCTTGTGAGACAGGAGAGCATGCGTCTCTCACGGCTGACTGTGTAAGTAAAATGAGACCAAAGGCCTGGCACATGCTGGGGCGAACGACACATGGAAATTAACATCCTTAGATAGAAGTGCAAGACGGGCCTCCAGCAGGGAGCTGAGAGGGCAGCTGGTCTGCCAAATTTCCTTTTTTTTTCTTTTTTTTTTGAGATGCAGTCTCACTCTGTCATCCAGGCTGGAGTGCAATGATGCAATCTCGGCTCACTACAACCTCCGCCTCTCCAGTTCAAGTGATTCTCCTGCCTCAGCCTCCCGAGTAGCTGGGAATACAGGCACGCGCCAACACGCCAAACTAATTTTTTGTATTTTTAATAGAGACAGGGTTTCACTATGTTGGTCAGGCTGGTCTCGAACTCCTGACCTCGTGTTCTGCCTGCCTTGGCCTCCCAAAGTGGTGTGAGCCACGGCGCCCGGCCTAAATTCTTAACCCTCTTTGAGGTGTTTGGTATAGGACCACTCCCTACTGTCCACCCTTAATGTGGCAGCCCCACCCACCTTTCAGCCCCTCCTCTGATCACCCCTAACCCCAACCTCTGCTGAACTACACCCACTACTTGAACCCAACATCCTTCCTCCAGACCTGTACACAGCCTGCTCCCTTATCTGGGATGTTAGTCACCCTCCCCGAGGCCACTTCTCCTGGTCCTGAACCTCTTTAACTCCTACTCACCCTGTAGACTGTGAAAGTGCCAGTGTTTGTTGGGTCACCTCCTCTAAAAAGCCTTTTTTTTTTTTTTTGAGACAGAGCCTTACTCTGTTGCCCAAGCTGGAGTGCAGTGGCACAATCTCGGCTCACTGCAACCTCTGCCTCTCGGGTTCAAGTGATCCTCCCACCTCAGCCTCCTGAGTAGCTAGGATTACAGGCATGCATCACCATGCTCAGCTCATATTTTTGTATTTTTAATAGACATGGGGTTTCACCATGTTGTCCAGGCTGATGTCAAACTCCTGACCTCAAGTGATCCACCCATCTCAGCCTCCCAAAGTGCTGGGATTACAGGTGTGAGCCACCGTGCCTGGCCAGGAAGCCTTCTTTGACCACTTCCTTGGTGCTTCCTCAGCCTCCAGGGATTCCCCCATCACCGCCTGGCCTGAGGACATGGGGTTGTCATTGCAGGAGGAGTCCCATGAAGACAGTACATGGCATTCTGGAACGCCTTTGTATTAGTCCATTTTCATACCACGATAAAGACATACCCAAGACTGTAATTTACAAAGGAAAGAGGTTTAATTGACTCACAGTTCTGCATGTCTGGGGAGGCCTTAGGAAACTTACAACCATGGTGGAAGGCGAAAGAGAAGACAGGCACCTTCTTCACAAGGCTGCAGGAAGAAGTGCCAAGTGAAGCGGGAAGAGCCCCTCCCTTATAAAATCATCAGATCTTACGGGTGCGGTGGCTCATGCCTGTAATCCCAGCACTTTGGGAGGCAGAGGCAGGTGGATCACTTGAGGTCAGGAGTTCAAGACCAGCCTGGCCAACATGGTGAAACCTTGTCTCTACTAAAAATACAAAAATTAGCTGGGTGTGGTGGCTCCCTCCTGTAATTCCAGCTACTTGGGAGGCTGAGGCATGAGAACTGCTTGAACCTGGGAGGCGGAGGCTATAGTGAGCTGAGATGCACTCTACTGCACTCCAGCCTGGGCGACAGAGCAGGACTCCATCTCAAAAAAAAAATAAAAAAGTAAAAATAAAAATAAAAAATAAAACAAAATGAAATAATCAGATCTTATGAGAACTCACTATCACGAGAACAGCAGCAGGGATCCACCCCCATGATTCAATTGCCTCCACCTGGTCTCTTCCTAAATCCCTGTGGGTCACAATTCAAGATGAGGTTTGGGTGGGGACACAAATCCTGACCATATCAGCCTTGAATTGGGTGTCGTGCTGTGTGGGAGGCATCTACTGGAGGCTTGGCAGAGCCCGTGGTTCTCCAAATTTTATGTGTGTGGAATAACTTGAAATCTCTAATTTTTTGGCAGCCCACTTAAAAGCATGGAGTTCTTGTTGCATTCATTGCTCTAGTCAAGCCATTGCCCCGGGACCTTCCTAGTGAGGAAAAAAGCCCCTAGTGGAGGAGGGACTCAGAAATGGACCCAGGAGTGACTGGGCATGGTAGCTCACGCCAGTATTCCCAGCACTTTGGGAGGCCAAGGCAGGCGAATTACCTGAGGTTGGGAGTTTGAGACCAGCCTGACCAACACGGTGAAACCCGTCTCTACTACAAAAACACAAAATTATCCAGGCGTAGTGGCACATGCCTGTAATCCCAGCTACTCGGGAGGCTGAGGCAGGAGAAGCACTTGAACCCGGAAGGCGGAGGTTGCAGTGAGCCGAGATCGCGCCATTGCACTCCAGCCTGGGCAACAAGGGTGAAACTCTGTCTCAAAAAAAAAAAAAAAAAAAAGAAAAGAAATGGACCCAGGAGTGGAGGTGTGGAGGTGGGTGGACCACAGCTCCCATGCTGGCAGAGGGCAGTATCTGGAAAGCCACACCGAGTACAGGGACTCTGCCACCTCTCTAAGCCAGTCTCATCTGCTGTAATATGGAGAGAATGGCTATCTCAGCAGTGGCTGTCATATTACACATGGCTCTGACTCAAAACACACAGCATTGCCAGCTGCTAGGCATTGCCCTCTCCATTCATGCACCAACAAAAACGTACTGAGCATCAAAGATGTGCTCAATAACCCAGGGCATAGCAGCAAACGGGGCTGACACTGTCCCTGCCTTCAGGGAGCCCGTAGACTAGTGGGCAGAGGAAAAAAATCGATACATTAACAAAGAAATAAAGGAATACGAAGGGGGATATGTGTCATAAAGGCGGGGGTGGGTGTAGGGCACCAAGGTGCAGGGACTTGGTCAGGATGATAGGCAGCAAAGCCTCTCTGCAGAGGTGGCATCTTGGCTGAGACTTGAAGGACAGGAAGGAGCCTGGTTGAGCAAAGATGCAAGGAAGAGAGGCTGGAGCTTGGGTGTTCTAGGAGCCCTGCAAGGGCTGGGGGGCTGCTGCACGTGTGCAAGGGACGTGAGGCTGAGGTGCAACCTGGAGGGGTGAGCAGAGACCAGGGCAGCTGCTGCTCTCAAAAAGCTGAGAGAGAGAGCGGACGGGGCGTAGCAGCAGCAGCACCACGTGCAAAAACCGATGGAGACTTGTGTTCCGAGGTTGGGCGGCATCAAAGCTGTCTGCGTCCTAACTCAGGGAAAAACAGTCCACGCATGCCAATAATGACCTTTCAAACGTTCGGAGGGCTATTTGTTATCAGGGGAGAGTGACCTGTTGTTCTGCTCATCTGGGATGGAAAAAAGCTGGACTGTCACAGTGGGACATAATGAATGACTTCCTGCTTGGAGCAGATTCCTTGGGGTGTGTGTCAACTTGCCCAGGACCCAGGGATCAAAGGGTGGGGGGGGCCTCCTTGGCCCCTACATCCCCTAATGGAACTTTTCCAAAGACCAGTTTCATTTTTTGCAAACTACAAGCAAATCTGCTGCTCATCAAGTCTCTTGACTCTTACATAAAGACTCAGGAGAGCTGGATGAGGTGGCTCACGCCTATAATTCCAGCACTTTAGGAGGCCGAGGCAGGTGGATCACCTGAGATCAGGAGTTCAAGACCAGCCTGGCCAACATAGTGAAACCCCGTTTCTACTAAAAATACAAAAATTTGCCAGGCTTGGTGGCGCACACCTGTAATCCCAGTTACTCAGGAGGCTGAGGCAGGAGAATTGCTTGAACCTAGGAGGTGGAGGTTGCGGTGAGCTGGGATTGTACCATTGCACTCCAGCCTGGTAGGCAAGAGTGAAACTCCATCTCAAAAAAAAAAAAAAAAAAGACTCAGGAGAAAAATGATGATAATTTAATGCCAGAAACAACCATGTCTCTCCTAATGGTGGACTGTCTTTGGTCAGGAAACAAGAACAGTATAATCATAATTTGATCATAATTTGAATTTTGCTTTGGTTGCCAAGAAACTCGGGGTCAGGTTGAAGTGCAGTGACTATATATGTCTCTAGGTTTTTGGCACAATGATTCCTCCCTGACTCAACTGTTTCCTGAAACAAAAAACAACAACAAAAAGTTTTCACTAGTCAAACACACCATCCACTTTCCTTCAGTTTCCTTTTAGTCTTTAGCCACATGAATACAGCTTTTACGTGGTCCTCACTGCACACTCACACTCAATTTGGTTTTCTATTTTTTCACAGAATATTAGTTCACAAATACCGTATTTCTATTATGTATCCTATTCTGTCTTCTCAGCAATGGCACAGATATCCCACTGAATCATGAAATATTGATAGGGTTGAATCCAGCTGTACATACCATAAATGGGCTATTGTTGAACTCTGTATTTTTCCCTAGATTTTCACTGTTCTGAATAATTCTATTACAAAAATAAACAAGTAAATGTTATGAAGGGAGCCATCCAAAGAGAAATAGAAATGGCTAATAAGCATATGAGAAGGGTTCAACCTCTCTGATGATTAAAAACATACTTTGAAAGAAGATAAGAGTTTCTTTTCCCTGTGGAAATGGCTCAGATTAAACAACAAAGTGACACAATGCTGGCTGGAAGTGGAGAGACTCACAGCTGCTGTGTCTCTCTCTGGATTGTGAATTTGTCAGTTTCTTGGTGCAGCACTTACTCTTCTAGTCCATTCCTGCTGGGAGCCACAGAGGTACAGCTGAACCTGAAGCGCACACGTTTCACGGCAGCACAATTTCTAACGCTGCAAAGTTTAAACAACGAAAATGTCCCCTAATAGGAGAGTGAGTGCTTAAGTAAATGTGTATGCGACTTTTAAACATATCCACTCACTGGATATGTAATGGAGATTTCTAATAAGACAGGGAAATGTTACAATGCTATAATGTTTATTGAAAAACAGAACCCAAGATACAAAGGGAGTCAGATGACCTCCATTCAAATAAAGGCACTGCCAATCTCTAGTTCTGAGACTCCTGGGTCAGAGACAGGGACTTTATTAGTTGCAGTAAAATAATAGCTGCAGTTTCAGCATGGTGTTCACACGAGTTCCCTGTGTCTTCCAAGTCCTAGGGTTGGTGTGGGGTGGGCGAGACCAAGGGCCCATCATGGATGGTGGATGCCTGCACACACAATGGGCTGCATTACACAGGAAAACACTGAGTTTGGGGAATTTACTGCTTTTACGGTAAACTTGTCCAGAGGGAGATGGTACCTCCTCCTTTGAGGGTGCTTGTTGCAAACACAACCCTGAGACATGGGTACAGAGTGACCAGTGCTTTGCATTTGGGGCATACTCAGCAAGAATGTGCAGGAATGCCCGTGCCCATGATGGGGTCTTCTCCCACCACCTGGGTGTGGGTCACCTGGACTGCAAGAATCTCAGGCCTGTGATCTTCCAGTGGGCCTCTGGAAGATGGATGTGCTGAGAACTAGAGAAGGCGGCCGAGAGTCAGCCTGGGTTTTGGGGTCTGAAGCATGCTTAGAAACATCCTGGTCCGTCTCCTGCATTTTGCAGATAGGGAAACTGAGGCCCAGAAAGGGACTTGCCCAGAGCCAGACAGTGAATGAGGAGGGGGTCAGGACTGGTGCTCCCCTGTTCTGGTCCTGAGGGCACAACACTGTCACCACCAGCACAGCAGCTGACAGTGATTAAATTACAGAGTTTTCTCTGTGGGGCTCATGTGATGAGAGTCAGCATCTCCTTCAATTCTCACGACCGTGCAAAGTCCTAATCCTTGCCCCACGTGACAGATGAGGAAACAAGGTACCAAGAAGTCAAATGCTCAATGCCACAGAGCCAGAGAGTAGCGAGCTTGGATTGGAACCCAGGTGGTCTGGCCTCAGAGCCTGTCCCAGGCTGTCAGGACCCCCAGCTGGTCCTGGGGGATAGGGGTCCATGGTGGTGCCTCCTTTCCTGACACCCAGTGCCTGACTTTCCAAATCACCAGCCACAGGGACAAGAGGATGTGGAGAGGCCATGGAGGACAGGCCTGGGATGAGGACCAGAGTGAGTGCCTGAAAAAGGGGTGCCTTAGCTGGGCGCCATGGCTCACGCCTGTAATCCTAGCACTTTGGGAGGCTGAGGCAGGCGGATCACAAGGTCAGGAGTTCGAGACCAGTTTCACCAACATAGTGAAACCCCGTCTCTACTAAAAATACAAAAAATTAGCTGGGTGTGATGGTGTGTGCCTGTAATCCCAGCTACTCCCAACCCTGAGGCAGGACAATTGCGTGAATGCGGCAGGCAGAGGTTGCAGTGAGCCAAGATCATGGCATTGCACTCCAGCCTGGGTGACAGTGTGAGACTCGCCCCCCCCCCCAAAAAAAATGGTGGGGGGTGCGCCTCAGAACAGGAGTAAGCTCTTGAAGCTTCGGGAAAGGCTGGGAGAGGACAGGTTTCCATGTCCTCTCTGCTGGCTCCGGCCTCCCTCCCCAGCTGTTGCAGGCTTGGCTCAGCCCTCCTCCTCCCAGCAGTCCCTCTGCCTGCCTAGGGCAGCGTCAGTGCCTAGCTGAATGAAGGAGTCACCTCCTCCTACCGTCCCTGCTTCCTCATCCGCACCCCCTTCTCAGCCACCCACAACACAGCCACTCCCTCCCCATCCCCAGAAAGGACCCCGGTCACATCACCAGCGGCCACCTGCTCCAACCCCATTGGGACTTCTCAGTCCTGGCTTCACTGAGCACTGGGCCACACTGGGCAGTCCCAGCCAGAATCACCTTTTTTTCTGTCACCCAGGCTGGAGTGCAGTGGTATAATCTTGGCTCACTGCAACCTCCGCCTTCAGGGTTCAAGCAACTCTCCTGCCTCAGTCTCCCAAGTAGCTGGGACTACAGGCATGCACCACCATGCCCAGCTAATTTTTGTATTTTTAGTGGAGATGGGGTTTCATCATATTGGCCAGGTTGGTCTCCAACTCCTGACCTCAAGTGATCCACCCACCTCAGCCTCCCATAGTGTTGGGATTATAGGCATGAGCCACCACGCCCTGCCCAGAATCACTTTTTGATTCCTTCTTGAATATTGCCTTCTCCTGGTTTCCTCCTACCTCGCTGCCTGTTTCTACCAGTCTTCTTTCTGGATCCCCCAGGTCCCCTGGTTCCCCCTTCCCCCTCCACCACCTTCTCTTAGTCATCCAGACTCCTTCCAGGGCACCGCATTCTCCGATGGCTTAAACGAATTAAGTTAATACCAAAGTAGTAATAAGTTCCCAACCTGTTCCAACTCAGAAATGCCTCCCTCGGGCCATCTGCTGATGTGCTGTGTTTCCGCACCCCACCCCATCCAAAGTCAAAACGGACCAGGATCTCTGGTGCCTCCAAACCTTTGCAGAGACATCAGGAAAGCTGGCACCACCAAGGAAACCCTTCCCACCTCTGCTTACCTTTCACTGGCCAGTCGCCTGTCATCTGTTCCTGGGGGGCCTCCTTAACCTCAGAGGCGTGAGCATGCTGGTCCCCTTGGTAAGCTTTCCTGGGCTCTCTGCAAACTTCATACTTGTAAGACACCCTGTGGGGAGATGAGTTCTTGTCCTTTTGTTTTCCATTTTAAAATTTAACATGTGGCTGGGCACAGTGACTCTCACCCCCGTAATCTCAGCACTTTAGGAGGACGAGACGGGTGGATCACCTGAGGTCGGGAGTTCAAGACCAGCCTGACCGACGTGGAGAAACCCTGTCTCTACTAAAAATACAAAACTTGCCAGGCGTGGTGGCATATGCCTGTAGTCCCAGCTACTAGGGAGGCTGAGGCAGGAGAATCGCTTGAACCCAGGAGGTGGAGGTTGCGGTGGGCTGAGATTGCACCACTGCACTCCAGCCTGGGCAACAAAAGCAAAACACCATCTCAAAAAAAAAAAAAAAAAAAAAGAAACAGCATGTATTCAGAAAAGGGCACGTACCATAAATGAACAGCTCAATAAATTCTCACAAACTGAGCCCAACCTTGTAACCAATACCCAGAGTAAGAAAGCTGAACCTAACCAGCCCCCGAAAGCCCAGCACGCTCCCACTCCAGGATCACCACTCTCCTGACCTCTGAACTGTTCTTGCTTTTTTTTTTTTTTTTTTTTTTTTGAGACGGAGTCTCACTCCGCCGCCCAGGCTGGAGTGCAGTGGTGAGATCTCGGCTCACTGCAACCTCCGTCTCCCGAGTTCAAGTGATTCTCCTGCCTCAGCCTCCCGAGTAGCTGGCACTACAGGTGTGCACCACCATGCCTGGCTAATTTATTTTTATTTTTATTTTTAGTAGAGACAGGGTTTCACCATCTTGGCCAGGCTGGTTTCGAACTCCTGAACTCAGGCAATTCGCCCACTTCATCCTCCCAAAGTGCTGGGATTACAGGTGTGAGCCACCGCCACCGGCCTGTTCTTGCCTTTTATGTAAATGGAATCATGCAGCGAGTGTCCCTTTGTGGCTGACTCTATTACTCTGACTTATGTCTGTGAGATTTACCCGTTATGTGAGGTGCGGATCATTCATTCCTGTTCAGTTGGTCGTGCTCCTAAGCCCGAATACTCCGCGATATTCATCTGCCTTGATGACGTTGGGCTTGCCAATTGGAAGAATTATGAATGTGCGGCTATGGGCGTTCTCCTACATGTCTTTCTGTCTTTTGGAGCATATGTTGTATGCGTTTCTGCTGAGCGTAAGGCTGGGAGGGCCGTTGGTGGCTCAAGGGCTCCATCGTGAACTCACAGGAACACCGCTTCGAGCTGCTTAGTGGCGTTCCTATGCGTCTCATCCAGTTCCTCCGCATCTTCACCTGCACCATTTTATTTTTCTTCTTTGGAAAATAAATCTACTTGTGGTTCCAAAGACTAATTCATCCTCAGTAACCCCGGTAGCCATGAATTCCTATACAAGAAGAGGCTCCCGCAGGCCCAGCGCCAAAGCTGCCTCCCCTGCGGCCTCGGTGACTTCCCGGGTCTCTCCCTCGGGCCCTGGTGTCCCGGGTAAGCCCAGCACACGTTGGGATTTTGGTTGGTTGTTGGCCTGGCCCGACTGTCCCTGTCTCTGAGGGCAGAGTCGGGTCCCATCCCGGGACACGCCTGGGGTCAGCCACCGACCTGCAGCCTCCGGGCCGAGGGTGCGGGGTTGGCGGTAAGGCCTGCCCCTGTCCCCCCAGCAGCCGGGCCTCCGACTCCAGGCCGGGGTCCCTGCTCCTCCGCGCGGAGTCTGGCGGGGATAACCTTTGATCCTGAGCCCGCCCCTCGAGAGGGGGTGGGGGGAGGAGGGGATCGGGTTTCAGGGAGCGTTGGGGGATAGGACCGGGGGCATCCGGCCCAAAGGCGCCCCCTCTGTGCCCCCTCCGGGAAAGTCTGGGGTCCAGGCCCTCGCCCCCAGCCGTGGGCGCGCGCCCCTAGCAGCCGGGGTGCGGGGAGTGAGGTCCCGGAGGGCCGCGGCAGGGGGCGCCGGGGAGGGAGGACCAGGCAACCCGCGGCCCCGCCTCCGCCGCGCCCTCCTCCCGGGCGGGATAATTGAACGGCGCGGCCCTGGCCCAGCGTTGGCTGCCGAGGCTCGGCCGGAGCGTGGAGCCCGCGCCGCTGCCCCAGGACCGCGCCCGCGCCTTTGTCCGCCGCCGCCCGCCGCCCGTCGCCCGCCGCCCGCCGCCCATGGAGCGCGCCGCGCCGTCGCGCCGGGTCCCGCTTCCGCTGCTGCTGCTCGGCGGCCTTGCGCTGCTGGCGGCCGGAGGTAGGGGCGTCCCGGGTCCGCCGCCCCCGCTTAGGGTCCCGACCCCCTCGGCCTCGCGCTCCCTGCGAGTTTCGGAACCACGGGGACTCGGAGTCCGTGTGCTGCCCTGCGCGGCGCCCCCGGACTGTCACCGCCGAGGCCCCGGCGACGCCCCCCCTCCCCCACGGCCAGCTCGGGTCCTCATCTCCTCCCCGGCCTGGGGACTTGTTTCAAAACCGGATTCCCCCACCTCTCAAACACACTCTCCTACCCCAGTCCTAGCAAGTCCAGCCGGCTCCGGGGGCCCTACCCCGGGCCCTGGGGGTTCAGGGGCGCTGGCTGGGCTGGGGGACGCTGGCTGGGGGTTACCGAGCCCAGGGCGCCTTGCACTTGGCGCTGGTAAGCGCCCTCGGCTATCTTTCCTCACCGCTTCCCGCCTCCACCCCCAGGTAGCGGCTGTTGTACCCAGCTTGCGGATGTGAAAATTGAGCCTGGAGGTTGGGAAGCAAGTTATTTCCCCAGCAGACACTAGCGGTCCTGGGATAGGGGCTGGAGAGGAAGAAATGAGAAAGCCAGGGAGCAGCCTGGAGGTTTTTGGGGCCGTAGCTGGGAGGATGGAGGGGATGCGGACCTGGCCACCTCCTCCCTGTCTCCCTCCTGGGACAGAGGGCCCAAGGCAGTGGTTCTGCCGGGCTCGGTGCTCAGCGGGGACTGGGGACTGGTCACTTCCACCAATGGCAAGGGGGATGGAGTTTTCCAATAGCAGATCTGATCGATGGCCCAGACCTTAGGCCCCAACTCTGGGACTGACAGCTCCGGGACAATGCCCACCGGCCTGCGCTTTTCTCCCCCCTAACCCTCAAGGCCTGGTCCCTGGGGGGACCAGCACGAGGTCCTCTGATCAGAGCAGCTGCTGGGCGGCAGAGCTATGACCTGTGACCTCTCTGCTGACCCATGGCTTCTCAGAGCCACTAGCCAGGCCCAGCACTCCTGGCGTCTTTGTTTTTCCAGTGGCCCAGGTCCAGGGGAGTGCCCTAGACCACCCTCGGAATCCGAGTCTTCATCCCTGGTTTAGTTGAGTTCCTTTTAACCTCTGGTGACCGCCTTTGTTAGTCAAAAGGTCACTTGTCCCAACTAATGCTCACTGGGGGCTTCCAGGAAGGGGGTTGAAGAGGGCTGCAGGGGGAGGCCAGGAGCTGAGCTCTACAGAGTTTTCTTGACTGGCTTGCTGCAGCAGAGCCCTGTGGAGCTCTGACTGTTCAGGCGGTGCTGGGCACGGCCTGGGCACCTCCTGGGGTTGGAGACGGTGTGGGGAGGCGCAGATCTCAGTGTTGGCACCAGGAGCCTTCGCAGCCCCTGGGGGCTCCCTGGAGGCTGTTTAGAAGAGATGGAGCTTGATGTAAGCGGAGCGCGGGAAGAGGGCACTGCAGCAAGCAGCAGGCGGCTGGGTGGCTGCCAGCTGGAGGGAAAACCCAGAGGGGCCCTGGGTGGTGGGTGGGTGGGACATCCGAGACTCCTGTTAGAAAAGGAAAGAGCCTCAGAGACCCCGATTGTATAGATGAGGAACCTGAGGGCCTGAGAGAAGGTGTGGTAAAACTCTCCCCGGCCTGGGAGTCTCTGCATTCCCTCTCACTGTTCTTTTCTGTCTACGGTTTGCGAACAATTTCTCCCTGCGTGTGTGTGAGTGAATGAACACCCCAGGACTTGGGGGCCCGGAGTGGCTCACTGCGCCGCTGACCCTTCTCCACAGAGAAGTTTGTAAGTGGAAGGGTTTAAAAAAGCCTCCTAATTGCACACTTCGATAAAAGCAGCTGGATGTTCTGTGGGCCTTTTGTTTCTTTTGGGGAGAAGTCTCTTTGAGTTTCAACAGGTTTAATTTGGTACAGTTTGGGAAGGGGCTTTTAAAGACTGCCTGGCCCCTATCTGCAGCTGTGAGGCCCCCGAAGCCCTGTATGTAAGGCCACAAGTGGCACCGCCCCTGCTCTCAGAGCTGTGGGGCCGCAGATGGTGAGCCTGTTAGCTGATCTGCAGAAAGTCCTTTGGCGACGGCCACTTAAATGGAGAAGGGCGCTGATCTTTCTTGCCAAACGGCCGAGAGGAGCCGCCTGTCTGTCCTATGTCTGTCCGTCCCGTTGGGCTTTACTGAGAGCTGGGTGGGAGGGAGTGGAGAGGAGGAGGTGTTAGGAAAAGACAATTGTGTTTTCTCCAAGGCTTTCTTGGCCTCTGGCTGCAGCTGGGCAGCGTTTCCGACTGATTAACAAAGTTGGGAGGGAGAACAAAGGCCAGGGAGGACTTGGCTTGAAAACATGTGGTCTGTGCCGCCACTCCTGGAAGTTTCCCAGTCAGGAGGTGGGGGCCAGGGCACTGAATGCATGAAGATGAGACTCTGTGCCATGGGGGTCAGGGCTGGGGCCTCTCCTGCAGCACCCACAGCTCTGGCTCACACCCCGCTCCTGGCCCTGCTGAGGGCCCCCCAACTCAGGGCTGCATTTGCCACCCCTGTTAGGTGTGTGGGGCAGGAGTAGGGGCATGCAGCTGACTCATCTTCAGGTCCTGGAGGGCTGCACGGGCCTT
Source organism: Pongo pygmaeus (assembly GCF_028885625.2). NCBI lineage: Eukaryota > Metazoa > Chordata > Mammalia > Primates > Hominidae > Pongo > Pongo pygmaeus. The sequence goes on from NC_085931.1 coordinate 56,495,353, forward strand.
GTGAGACTAGAAATCAGTTTGCATCAGAAAAAGCCATGAGATGGTTTGGTGGTTTTTTCATTTATAAAATGAAGGGAACAAAAACCTACTTAGGTTGTCTTGAGGATTAAGAGAGAGAACATAGGATAGTGTCTACCATGGCAGCTATATTATTAGTATTATTATTATTTTATTTTATTTTTGAGATGGAGTTTCGCCCTTGTTGCCCAGGCTGAAGTGCAATGGCGTGATCTCGACTCACTGCAACCTCCGCCTCCCAAGTTCAAGCGATTTTCCTGCCTCAGCCTCCCCAGCAGCTGGGATTGCAGGCGCCCACCACGCCCAGCTAATTTTTGTATTTTTAGTAGAGATGGGGTTTTTCACCATCTTGGCCAGGCTAGTCTCAAACTCCTGACCTCAGGTGATCCTCCTGCCTCGGCCTCCCAAAGTGCTGGGATTACAGGTGTGAGCCACCGCGCCGGCTGGCAGCTCTATTATTAATATTAGCTATTACTCCTGTTGTCCCCTTCCCTAGGAAGTGTTGGCGCCAGGAGCCTTCGCAGCCCCTGGGGGCTCCCTGGAGGCTCGTTGGAGGAGATGGGGCTTGATGTGAGGGGAGCGCGGGAAGAGCGCGATTCTGCCAACACCCCAGAATCGTTTTCCGCAAGATGCCTCTGAACGTTCTACTACTACTGAATTTTCCAGCCAGGCGCTGAGAAGAAGGCCCCATGGGGCTATAGGACTGGTAGTTGTCAGTGCCAAACCCATGTCAGGAAAGGTGGTGTTCTTAGCCATTCATTCACTAAGGGACAGCTCAGTGCCAGACACTGCTCTATGACTTGTGGATGTGGCAGTAAGGACAGAGACCTGGTTTTTTCCCCCCATGCAACTAGGAGATCCAGAAAAATGAACTGAGCCCTACTGGCAGAGTCAGGGAAGACTTCCTGGAGGAAGCGGCATGCAAACTGGGAACCTAAGGAGGAAAAGGCAGTGGCTAAGTCTGTGGGTAGGGCTGGGAGGATGGGGTAAAGGGTGTTCCTAGCAGGGGAAATGGCAGGGCCAAATACCTGGAAGGAAGAGAAAACACGAGACTTCCAGGGAAAACCCCTCCTTCTACCCCCTTCCGTCTCCTTCCAGTTCCACTCCCTCCTCACCACGGGGGGAGACTGTGCTGTCTAGAGACTTCTCCAGCAGCTTCCCCGACCTGGTGAGACTTTAAGGCCGGGCTCTGAGCACTGGGCACCTGGGCAGGGCCGGCTTCCAGGTGAAGTTTATTAGAACAGTTCTAAGAGGGCATATGGTTATTTTGCCAGCATATTTTATACAACAAGATTTTCCTTTTGCAGAATAGCAAATCATAACAATTTGATGAATGAATCCTTTCGTAGGCCCCATATGGTTCCAGTTTCCTTGTGATGAAATCACATGTGGCCCCATAACTAAACAGGGTGGGAGGGGGGAACCACTGTGTCAACTTCCCTGGGATCGGAGACCCCCTCAGGCTGGAGGGGAGCTCAGGGCTGGCTAAGTCATCTGCCACAGGTCACCCAGCGAGGAGCGGGGCTGGGGCTGGGCCTAGAGCTGGGCTGGGCCCCACCTCCTTTAACCCCACAGTGGGCCTAACTAGAGGCTGGGGTGGGAGGGAGCGGGGCGCCTGTCGCCATAGCTTCCTACGTTATTTGCGGGTTACTACACTGTGCGGAGCCAACATTAGAAGGGGGTTAGGAAGCTGTGTGTTGGTCCCAATTCTGAAAGTGTCTGGAGAGAACTTGATGACACCCACAAACTCTCTGCCTCTGTTTCCTTCATTATAAGATGTGAGTGTCCTCTGGGTAATTATTATAGGTGAAATGCTTTACATTTAGTAACGAATGTCATCTTCTCAGCAGCCCTACGAAATAGGTGATCCAGTGTTGTTTTGAACCTATTTTTATTTTTTTATTATTATTTTTGAGATGGGGTCTCACTCTGCCGGCCAGGCTGGAGGGCAATGGTGCGATCTCGGCTCACTGCAACCTCCACCTCTTGGATTCAAACCATTCTCCTGCCTCAGTCTCCTGAGTAGCTGGGACTACAGGCATGCACCACCACACCTGGCTAATTTTTGTATTTTTAGTAGAGATGGAGTTTCACCATGTTGGCCAGACTGGTCTCGAACTCCTGACCTCAAGTGATCCACCCGTCTCGGTCTCCCAAAGTGTTGGGATCACAGGCGTGAGCCACCGCGCCTGGCCCTGTTTTTCCTTTTGGATCCTGTTACCCACTGGAGTGAAAAGGTCCTGTGCATTTTGCTACCTAGGTATGAAGCCTGGCTTCTTGTTTTGGCCTAGAACTCCTCTGTGGACCTGCATAGTGCCATTTCTGAGAGTCACTGATGCGTATGGTAGGTTGAGGATGGAAATCCAACACCTGTGCACCCAGCGTGGTCTCCCCACAGCACGGGGACTCGAGCACCTTCCTGCCCCACCCCTGCTCCAGTTCACCTGTGTTACCTAGCTATACCCTCACCCTAGCCCTGCAAAGGAGGTGCTGTCATTGTCCCCCTCATCAATGAGGGGACATGGAGGCCCAGAGAGTCCAGGTAGCAGGCCTGTGGGTGCACAGCTGCTAAGTGACAGCAGCAGGACTCGAGCTTGGGCAGCTTGGCCGTGACGTCATACCCCTCACCAGCACACCGGACAGCCTCACGTATCTTTTTTTTTTTTTTTTGTTGAGACGGAGTCTCGCACTGTCACAAGCGTGATCTTGGCTCACTGCAACCTCTGCCTCCCAGGTTCAAGCAATCCTCCTGCCTCAGCCTCCCAAGTAGCTGGGATTACAGGCACCCGCCACCACACCCGGCTAATTTTCGGCTAATTTTTTTGTATTTTTAGTAGAGACGTGGTTTCACTATGTTGGCCAGGGTGGTCTCTAACTCCTGACCTCGTGATCTGCTCACCTTGGCCTCCCTAAGTGCTGGGATTACAGGTGTGAGCCACCGCACCCAGCCAGCCTCACGCACCTTTAGAAGACTTGAATCTTTTAAGTCTAGTTCAGGGGGGGATGCCTGTTTCCTTTGGAGTGTGATGGTGGGGTGTGTATGAGCTTTGGAGTCAGAGCTGGATCTGAAGCCTGCCTCTGCAGAGGCTGCATGGCCTCGGGCAACTTGGTGATTCTCTCTTTGCCCCCGTTTCATAGAAGAGCTAGGATCATGTGAGATCATTTGTGCATTCATTCATTCATGGACATTTATTGAATGACTGCTCAGGGCAGGCATGGGGGCAGGAGGCAGAATGAGACAGTGTCTGGCTCAGTCTCGTGGCACTAAGTACAGAGTTAATTATTTGTGCTAAGTGCTGGGAAGCTCAGGGTACAAAGAGACCATGCAAGAAAGAAAACATATTTGTCCCATGTGCATGTGTGTGTATGTGCATATGTGTGTGCATTGGCGGTAGTTAGGGAGGACTTCCTGGAGGAAGGGACCTTTGAGCTGGTGTGGCATGAACAAGCTGGCCTGAGGAGAGCAAACGTGCTAGGACCCTCCAGCCTGTGAAGCTCCAGGTTCCAAATGCCAGGTGCAGGGGATGCATGACAGGTGGCCAGAGGGGTGAGAAGAACACCGGGGGAGATGCATCCTGGAAGCCCAGGAGGCCCTTGGAGCAGGGTGGGATGTTGCAGAAGGATGAGGATGCCCCTCTGTGCACTGGGCTGATGTAGGAAGTTGCTGCCTGGGCCAGAGCTGCCTGGAGGGAGCTGTGGGGAGAATGCTTCTCGCCTTCCCAGAGAGGTACCTTCTGCTCCTTCTCTCTTGCTGCCTCCTCTCTGCTGGTTCACCATCCAAGACCCCCGTCATCTCCGTGACAGATGCTGGGAACAGGCTCAGCAGTGGACACAGGCAGGTCTTATGTTGGGGATGGGGCCAGGAGCCCTAAGAGCAGGCTCCAGTTTGCCCTGCTTGCTCCTGCAGAGGCCAGGTGGTCTTGAAGAGGGGACATGAGTCTGTCCTCATCCTGGACCTGTAAGGGATGCAGGGACATAGGCCAATCTAGCTGGACCCCTGCTGGCTTCCCAGACAACATAGTGAAACTCCGTCTCTACTGAAAATACAAAAAATTAGCCGGGCGTGGTGGTGGGCGCCTGTAATCCCAGCTACTCGGGAGGGGCAGGGCGCAGGTGGGGGTTGGGTGGAGTCGCCCAGTCCTGTTTGGTTGGAACTTTCCATCAGGGTCTCTGTGGTTGACATCTCGTTGCGTTTTAGGCTTTTCGGTTCCTTGGTTCTGGGCACCATGGGGGCCACTCCGGCTCTTTGCTGTAACTTTAGACAACGCTATGGGGCAGGTGGGGCGGGGGCATGATCCTTTTGCGTGGTGAGTCCAGGAGGCACACTGGACGAAGCCTCAAGCTCCCATTCACTTTTCAAAACTCCTGATGCCCTCAGCTGCCTCTGAGTTTTTGAGCTTGAGCAGAGGAAATCAAGGAAATTGAGGCTGGCTTCTGATCACATGCCTTTACTTCATCCCCAGCTATTCACGGAGCTTTGCCAACTTAAAATATCCTCATTTGCCCGATGAGGATATTAAAATAAAAAACAGACACCCAATCAACCACCGTCTCATATCGTCACCACTTCACAGAGGTAGGGGACATTTTAATGCCCTAGATTTTGGAAGGACACGGTCTCACAATAAAAGACAGTATTGTAGATGGAATCGGGCCGGCTTTGTAGAGGTCCCTGGGTCCTGCTTTGCTTTCACCCTATTTTGTTGCAACCCAGTGGAAATTTTGCCAGAGCAATGTACATGGGGTGGGATTCGGGAAGCCTGCTCTTAACTGCAGGCCAAATCCTCCATTCAGTTTATAAATGAAAAAACTGAGGCCCGGACTTGCTCCAGGTGGGAAAACTCTCAACCATGAGATCAGAAGCAAACTCCAGGCCTCCAGGTTCCCAGCCCCCAGTCTCCCCTCTGTGACTGTCTACTTGATCAGCAACCTGGGAATTAAGATCCTCATGGCTCACAGGCTGCCGGGAATGGGATCAGGCGTTGCCCAAAGCTTCTTCGATGTTTCCAGCTAGCAGGCTGACATTCTGGAAGCTTCCACCCAAGGAGTGGTACAGAATCTCTCTGAGCATCTGTAGTCTTAGAAAGAGCACGTGGCCATATCCTTCCCAGGTGTCCAGGGCATGGTCCCCACAGGCCGTGTGACCTGTGTTTCTCTGCATGCCTTGGAACATGGGGCATGCCGCTGATCTACACCATAATCTTTATGGAGGTTTAACTCACCTGGAAAAAATTTAGTTTTAGCAGCTGTCCCAGGCAACAAACGGTATCTGAGGCCTGTGAACTGAGCCAGCTCTATCCATCTGCACCAGTTACTCCGGCAGGCATGTCTCTCTCCTGAAGAGAGGTGGTGGACGTGGTGGCGTGTTGGCCATCGGGCACCATGTCAGCCTTGGGGAGTGTGTGGTTCCTTTGAAAAAGAATGTTCTCCCAATCCTGGTGTGATAACTTTTCCCTTTGTTTAATTTTGAAGCTTCTGTTTTTTCCTGTGGTCAGTGTGCTGATGTAAGCACTTTTCCTGGATTATCTTATCAATCTTCCCCCTTTTTTTTTTTTTTGAGATGGAGTTTCGCTCTGGTTGCCCAGGCTGGAGTGCAATGGCACGATCTCAGCTCACTGCAACCACTGCCTCCTGGGTTCAAGTGATTCTCCTGCCTCAACCTCCCGAGTAGCTGGGATTACAGGCATACGTCACACGCCTGGTTAATTTTGTATTTTCAGTAGAGACGGGGTTTCTCCATGTTGGTCAGGCTGGTCTCAAACTCCCAACCTCAGGAGTTGGGAGAGGCCACCTGCCTTGGCCTCTCAAAGTGCTGGGATTACAGGCATGAGCCACCATGCCTGGCTTTTTTTTTTTTTTTTTTTTTTTTTAGACAGTCTCACTCTGTCACCCAGGATGGAGTACAGTGGCGTGATCTTGGCTCACTGTAACCTCTGCCTCCCGGGTTCAAGTGATTCTCTCACCTCAGCCTCCTGAGTAGCGGGGATTTCAGGCACCCGCCACCATGCCCAGCTAATTTTTGTATTTTTAGTGGAGACGGGGTTTCACCATGTTGGCCAGGCTGGTCTCGAACTCCTGGCCTGAAGTGATGTCTGCCCACTTCAGCCTCCCAAAGTGCTGGGATTACCCACGTGAGCCACTGCTCCCGGCCTCTTCCCCCATTTTTACAGATGAAGGAAGTGAGGCTCCCTGAGTCTTAGTAAGGGAGGGAGCCGGATTCAAGGCTGAGGAGTTTTAACCCGCAGTGTTGCCTTCCCTGGGAACATTCGAGTTGAAGGTTAACAAGATTTTGCGAGAGTTTGCTCTTGGGTTGTATCGAATATTATGCTTTGAATCTAACTCATTTGGTCAGATGCAGTGGTGAGATTGAGACTGGTTGATTGAAACTCCTCTGAAACAACAGGAAATGGTCTGGGAGAGAAGATTCCAGGTCCCCTGAGGCCCTGCTTCTCTCTTGATCCCCCACAGCCCCAGTGACGGGGTGTCGAGTTACCAGCGAGTGCCTGTTCTGCTTGGGTGGGTGTCCAGTGTGGGACTGGTCAGAGGTAATTTTTGGATCTCAGAGCTGCTCACAGCTGTTGGTGGTCTGGGATGGAAGAAGCAGGCGTGGCTTCGGTTGGCCCACGTGATCCTCCTGACTCACAGTGTTCCAGGGCTGCTCAGCTGTCCTAGGGTTTGTGTACAAATGGCCTTGATTTGACACCCTTCTGAAGGTGGGGGTTCTGACTGATCAGGCAGTTGGTTGGATGCTGTCGACCCCCGCAGAACTCTTGGTACCCATGAGGCGTGGAGTTGGCGTGGGGAATCTGTTAGCCCCAGTCCCCTTTTTGTCCCCACCCCAGCCTGGCCGAGGGTCCTGGGCAGGCACTGAGAAGGCATCACATGGGGTAGGACTCGATGAGCAGGCGGGTAGGAGAGTGAGGTGGGAGGTGCCTCTGTGGGCCTCAGATGGTCCCCAGCCTGTGTGATGGGGCAGTGAAGCTCAGGACGCCCGGTGTTTGGATATCCACAGGTGACCCGATCCCCAGGCAAAGGGGCAACTGGAAATGCCTGCAGGGATGCAGGAGGCACAGCCAGGGTGGGGCTGGACCCCAGGCCCTTCCCCACCCCCATCGCCCCACCCTCACAGGACACACGGGGGAGCTGTGATCCTCAGGGTGTTCTTTTGTTTTTAGTTTTTTTGTTTGTTTTGAGACAGGGTCTTCCCCTGTCCCCCAGGCTGGAGTGCAGTGGTGCAGTCATGGCCCACTGCAACCTTGAAATCCTGGGCTCAAGCGATCCTCCCACCTCTGCCTTCCAAAGTGCTGGGATCATAGGCTTGAGCCACCATGCCTGGCCTTTTTGTTGTTGTTCTTTTAAAGTTGTTAAATCATCTTTATTTTGGTTGCAAAGTTGCAATCTATTTTTTACTGAACATTTTAAGTCTCATTTGAAGTTTCATAGCTTGCCATGTAAACCATTGCATACACTGTCAAACTGCTGTACAGAACATTCTGAAATACAATCTACTAAATTAATTCGCTTGACACTGTTCAGATTACTGCATGAAAACAACATTGATTGAAGAAGGCAAGTAAGTCAACGGGGAAAACATCGATTGCTTTCCTAATGCAGGATGTTATAAGATGACCAACAAACACTAAATTATTTTGCTTAATAAATGTACTTTTTATTGTGGTAAAATATGCATCACATAGGATTTGCCATTTTAACCATTTCCTTTTTTTTTTTTTTTTTTTTGAGATGTAGTCTCACTCTGTCGCCCAGGCTGGAATGCAGTGGCATAATCCCTGCTCACTGCAACCTTTACCTCCCAGGTTCTAGTGATTCTCCTGCCTCTCAGCCTCCTGAGTAGCTGGGATTGCAAGCTCACCCCACCAAACCCGGCTAATTGTAGCTGGGATTACAGGCGTGAGCCACTGCGCCCGGCCCATTTTAACCATTTCTAAGTGTACGGTCCAATGGTATTAAATATAGTCACATTATTGTACAATCATCACCACCCTCCATCTCCAGAACTTTTCATATTCCCAAACGGTTAAATACTTAACTCCCTGTCCTCTCTCCCGCAGCCTGCGGCACCCATCCTTTTACTTCCTGTCTCTGACGAATTCCCTACAAATTTAACTCCTCTAGGGACCTCATAGGTACTCTTGTCCTGGGCCACCGTACCTGCCTTACTGGCCTTTCTTGATTTTCGTAACCAGAGTAAAGCTTGTTTATTTTATTTTATTTTGAGACGGAGTCTTGCTCTGTCACCCAGGCTGGAGTGCAGTGGCGTGATCTTGGCTCACTGCAACTTCTGCCTCCCAGGTTCAAGTGATTCTTCTGCCTCAGCCTCCTAAGTAGCTGGGATTACAGGCGTGCGCCACCACGCCTGGTAATTTTTGTATTTTTAGTAGAGACGGGGTTTCACCATGTTGGTCAGGCTGGTCTTGAACTCCTGACCTCATGATCCTCCCGCCTCGACCTGCTGGGATTACAGGCGTGAGCCACCGCACCTGGCCAAGCTTGTTTATTTAAAATGGGACAGAGACAACTTTTTTTTGTTTGTAGTCGGAATGTGTCTTGGAAAGGATATGTCTGAGGGGTGGGAGCGGAGTTGGTTTTGTGCTTCAGGGAACTTGTTCCTGCCCTGTCCCAAGGTAAGCTTGTAAAGAGGTTGGTGCCCTTGTTTTGGAACCCACGTTAATGACACACCTTTTCTTGTGTGGGCTACACACATCTTTAACTTGCTGCAGATAGTACTTTTGTTGGCATATGGAGCCATGATGCCAGGCCCCTCTTCTCCCTGAAGCTCAGTTTTCCTCTAATGGGTGGGAGGTAACCAGTGCTGAGTCCACCAGGGAAATCGAGGCACATCTCCAAGGCTAAGAAACTGGCAGTTCTGTAGCCTCAGCCACTCCCCTACCCCTAGCTCATCCCTGGCTTTTGCTGAAATTCTAACCAGCCCCGTATTTTGTGTTGGTGGGCTCCAGCCCCTAGGGATTTTCCTGGGGGTCACTGCCTCCACCCGCTGGGACGATGGAGGAGGAGGACGCTTGTTTGTGGGGCAGAGGATCTTGCCCCAGCAGCCTTTGCATGTCAAGAGTGGTCTTGCAGATGGGGCCCCTTGTCCTGGCTCTGTTTAACTGGTGCTTACTGAACCATGACGTTTGTGCTGGGCGTGGGCAGGTGCGACATGGACAGTGAGAGGAGGAAGACACCATCCCTGGCCCCGAAGGAGGTTTTAATTCAGGAGCAGCAAGAAAGAACAGTGTTGGAGGCTGCCAGGACTGAGCCTGATGCCAGAACCCAGGGCCCAGGAGCTGTGGGTGAGAGCAGTGGGCAGGAGGGCGTGGGGGCCTCCAGTGTCCACTGAGCCCTGTGAGGAGCTGGTCGCACACTGGTTTGCTGTGGGTGCAGCACAGCCTGGGTGGGAACAGGGACACCTTAACACGTATGTTCATGTCACTGGTGACTTGATGCTTTTCACCTTCCTCTGTTCTTAATTCCATTTGGAGCCCAGGCTGGAGGATAGCAGAAAGAATGGAAGGGGTTGAGGAGTGAGAGCCGGTGAATGAGAGGGGCCTTGTCTGTAGGCCCTTGTTGGTCAGGGCCTGGCAATAGATTGGTGAGTGTTACAGTGAGGATGATCGTCCACTTCTTGGGTCCCCTCCCCATGCCTCTGCCTTGTTACCATCCAAGCTGGCCATGGTCCCTGCTCGGCTCTTCGTGGACTCTCTGACGGGGCTGTGCAGGAGCTCTCCCTTGGCTAATGATGGGATGAGCTCAGCTCCCTTCGGGAACAACCCCCAGACAGCTCTGCTCTGCAGAGTTCAGCTCTGGGGCTGCTCAGAACATGGGAGCTGCCTTCTGAATTTCTGGAAGACCGAAGGACTTCACATTTGATTGTCCTGCTGAGAGTGAGGTTCACAGTACCCAGACTCCCCAGCAGGAAGCATTTCCAAACCGTTTCTGCAGCTCTGGGTGCAAAATTCCCAGGGCCATGGGAGCCTGCCCTTCCCTGTGTTTTCCTTTCTCAGAGTCTGAAGGAGGCTCTGGGGCCGCAGCTCACCTGCGGGGGATTCCGCACGCCAGCACCCCGCTGTGTCTCCCCATTTCTTATGAGCAGTGATAAGTCAATCCCCTTCGATGGTTTAATTCTCCAGCCACTGTTTACAGAGAACTTTCTGTGTGCTTGGAACTTTCTAAAGTGCATCCCTCTTCTCAGTAACCCTGGGAAGATAGTGCAAGCCCCGTTTTCCCACTGGGGAAGCTGTGGTTCAGAGAGGCGACGCTGCCTGCCCAGGGTTAAGAGAGCAAGAAAGTGCTGGAGCTGGGATTGGAACCAAAGGCTGTTTGGCTCCAAAGCTTACGCTGTTTCTACTCAGCTCTGTAGCTGCCACATGCTGGCATGGATGCCGGGGGTATACAAGGACAGGAGACAGAGCCTGCCCCCAAGACATTTGTGGCTATGAGGGTAAGGCAGGCAGGCAGGGTTCTGGAGGGTGGGGAGACATGCGCCAGGCACGAGGTGATATGGGAACAGAGGGCTCGGGTGAGCCATGCAGGGTAGGCAGGCAGGCGGCCAGGAGAGGGTGACAGGGAATGGGAGGCGGGCTAGGATAGGAGATGGGCTGCGGAAGACACGAGGGTGAAACTGCAGGTGGGGGCTGAGTGGGCCTGGCCAGAGAAGGGGTGAGGGGAGTGTGGGGACAGACATGGGAACCGGGCTTGGCCGCACAGGGGAGAGCAGCCTCGCTGTCAGCCCACATGGCTGGATCACATCGTGTTCATCCAGGAGTGCACCATGGCCTGTCTCGTCTGTAACAGATAAGGTCCTTGGCTTAGTGAGTGCTTTTGCTTTTCTTAGTGAATTAGAGCAAGAATGAATGAATGAATGAATGGGAACATTCAAGGTTATCCCCATGATAACGTGGCTGTCACTCCTGATGACTTTTCCTTTGGTGCTGGGAGGCAACTCCAGACAACTTGACGTTAGCTCTGGCTCCTGGTGAATCTCACATTCACCGAACAGCATCGTTGGAGAGGGGACACCTGAGGTGGGAGAGGGGCTGAGTGGTCAGGCTGCTGGAAACTGTTGGGCTTTGCTGTGGGACGAACCTTCATCCTTACCCACGCCACTGCAGGACTCCTCCTGCCAGCCTGGGGGAGCCGGGCGAGAGTCAGAAGGGTGGGTCTACCTTGCACTGCAGAAAGCAGCTCTGAGTTTCCTGGAAGCCCTGGGGAAAAGGGAAAGCCCAGAAGTTGTCACTGGGGGACATGGTTCTAGGTGAGACCCCCTCCTCCTGGCCTTGTGGAATGGCCTGGCTGAGCCCTAGCTCATTCGTGCACTGACCTTATCCATTCTGGAATGTTTCTGCAAGTTTCTCCTCCTCCCCTGCTGAGAACGGGATGGAGCATCTGAAGGCCGCATAGTCTAGAAGTGCTTATGGTGGCTGATGACCGATAGGCTGATGACCGATAGGGTGGTTTAGCAAGGCACTGCCGCACCCAGCAGACAGCAGCCTCCCTCTGGGCCACCCCGAGGGCCCATCCTGGAAGAAGAATGCATTCAGGCAGAGCACCCACAGTTGTGTGTGCGGAAACGCTGCCAAGCCCAGTGGGATTTACCCTCTAGGGGCCGGAAAGCCATTAGGAAGGAAAAGTGGTGCTTCTTAAAGCCCAGTTTTGTAACATCCTGCCGAGAGGTGACCTTCTGCCCAGCAGCTGGGGCTGTCGTGCTAATGCTTTCTGGCATTTGAGTCCTTTAGAATGAGGGCCAAGTATGTGGGCACCTGGCACCTGGCCGCTCCTCCCTCGGGGCACAATGGGGTCGTCTCCCTTCTGTGAGCTGAGGGGCTGGGAGGGTGCCCACTGGGGCTGTAGCCTGGGCTGGGGCATGGGGCACAAGGGCCTGTGTGCCCAGCTCATTTGGGCTGTGGCCTGGCTCTGAGGGTGTGGGCCGGCTGCTTGGAGCGTAACCCATTCATCTGCCCTTTTTGCGAGTGGGAGATAAGATGGCCAGGCTGCAGTTACTCCTGAACCTGTGCTCTCTGCTTTGCCAGTCCTGTCCTCACCAGACTTCTCACAGGTCACCGTTTCTGTAGAAGAGGGGGTCTTGTGATAAGTCAAGGACAGAAACCATCACCAGCCTCGGTTTCCTCATCTGTAGCTTGAGGCTTATGTCCCCCCTCCTGCCCCTTTGCTCCCAAGATTAAAGGAGAAAACATGGATGTGGGTCACAGAAGCTGGTCTAGAAATGGTGGTTTTTAGGCTGGGTGCGGTGTAATCCCAGCACTTCGGGAGGCCATGGCCGGCCGATCACGCGAGGTCAGGAGTTCCAGACCAGCCTGGCCAACATGGTGAAACCCCATCTCTACTAAAAATACAAAAAATTAGCCAGGCGTGGTGGTGGGCACCTGTAATCCCAGCTACTCAGGAGGCTGAGGCAGGAGAATCACTTGAACCTGGGAGGTGGAGGTTGCAGTGAGCTCAGATCGCGCCATTGCACTCCAGCCTGGGCGACAGAGACTCTGTCTCAGAAAAAAAAAAAAAAAAAGAAATTTTTTTTTTTACCTTCTTACTTGACTCGGCTCGTTGCATTTTGAAGCCCTCCCTGTTCGCAGTCTCTCCTCTGGAAAGAGTCATGTCGGCTGTTTCCTGATCTGCTGGGCTGGGCTGGCCGGCAGCGTGGCCGTGCCTGTGTCATCAGGGGCTGTCTTCTTGCCCACTGGACGGTGAAGGCAGGGACCCTGTCTGGACAGGGACCGCATCAGCATCTCCAGCATGTGGCTGGAGCAGGGATCCATGTGTGCTTGGATCTTAGGGGCTGAGCCGTAGCCCTGTCCAAGTTGGATTCAGACGGAGGAGGATTCAGGTCTTTCTTCTAGGAAGGAGTGGGGTGTGGACTCTCAGCTAGGGCCTGGTGGGGTTTTCAGTACTGGTTTGCAGAGTGACTAAGGGATGTGCCCTCAGCCTGATGCCGTAGTCAAGATAGAAGGACATGCGTGTCCTGGTGGTGCATCTGGGAGGGCCCTCCACCCGTTGAGTGGCCCGTTGAGTGGTGAGCCACCTCTCAGCTTGTTCTCTTCCCTGCACAGTGGATGCGGATGTCCTCCTGGAGGCCTGCTGTGCGGACGGACACCGGATGGCCACTCATCAGAAGGATTGCTCGCTGCCATATGCTACGGAATCCAAAGAATGCAGGTACGTTTGCCAGTGGCCACTGTTTCACTGGAACAATATTCCTTTAGAGAAAAGTGGGGGAGGAAGGGACAGTGTGTGCCAGACCTCTTGGGAGAGGCTGGACACCCAGGCCTGGATCCATCCAGGCTACAGGTGCTGCAGTGGGTGACTCCTGTGTCCCTCCTGGCACTGGCCTGGCACCGGGCCTTGGCTCACCCTTCCTGTGCCACTCTGTGATTGTTGGGGTATCTGTCTCTTTCACTTGGCTGGGAGCAAGAAGATCTGGGCTTGCAGCTGCTCTGCCACAGCTGGGCAACTGTGGGCAAGTCAGTTTGCTCTTTTAAAAAAAGGGGGGGCAGTTGTGGGGGAGCAGAGGAGATGATGTGACTAAAGAGCCTTGCGAACGGAAACACGGACCACCTACAGACCCCACAAATGCCGATAAGCCGGCACAGAGTGAAGCGTTTCACCAGCCGGTTTTTCACCTTCTGCAGTAGCCAACATCTGGATCGACTGATTTTACTCTTCTCTCCCTACATTGACTCCAGCTCTCTGAAAATTCTGAGACCCTGTAAGCTTAGAATAAATGATGAGAAACTGGGCGCGGTGGCTCACGCCTGTAATCCCAGCACTTTGGGAGGCTGAGGTGGGTGGATCACCTGAGATCAGGAGTTCGAGACCAGCCTGGCCAACACAGTGAAACCCCGTGTCTACTAAAAATACAAAAAAAAATTAGCTGGGCGTGGTGGTGTGCGCCTGTAATCCCAGCTACTTGGGAGGCTGAGGCCAGAGAATCGCTTGAACCTGGGAGGTGGAGGTTGCAGTGAGCTGAGATCGCTCCACTGCACTTCAGTCTGGGCAACAAGAGCGAAATTCTAACTCAAAAAAAAAAAAAAAAGGAATAAATGATGAGATTGGGTCATGCTGATCATCATCATAAAAATAATAGTGAAAACCCCAGAATGCCCGTGTGGAGCACCCACTTTCTGTGTACCGCCTGCACGGACAGCAGCCACCCTGGCCCCGGGAAGGACAAGGGCTGGGGAGGTGGACCAACCTGGTGGGGTTTCTGGCTGGGTGACCTGAGCCAGCTCAAAGGCACCATGATACCTCCTCTTCAGGGTTGTTATAATGATCAGAGATCACCCGGGCATGGTGGCTCACCCCTGTAATCCCAGCACTTTGGGAGACCAAGGCGGGTGGATCACCTGATGTCAGAAGTTCCAGACCAGCCTGACCAACATGGTGAAACCCTGTCTCTAGTAAAAATACAAAAATTAGCTGGGCGTGGTGGCGGGCATCTGTAATCCCAGCTACTCGGGAGGCTGAGACAGGAGAATCGCTTGAACCCAGGAAGCAGAGGCTGCAGTGAGCTGAGACTGTACATTGTACTCCAGCCTAGGTGACAGAGTGATACTCCGTGCCCCCACCGTCAAAAGAAAAAAATCAGAGATCACCTATGAAACCAACACCACAAAGCCAGACCGTGGCAACGTATTGGTTTTCTAGGACTGCCAGAGCAGAGTATAAGGGGCAGGGTGGCTCAACCACCGGCTCCTCATAGTTCTGGAGGCCAGAAGTCTGAGACCGAGGTGTTGGCAGGGTGGGCTTCTTCTGAGGCCCCTCTCCTGGGCCTGTAGATGCCCTCTTCCCCCTGTGTCCTCACACGGCCTTCCCTGTGTGTGTGTCTGTGTCCTGCTCACCGCTTCCTCAAAGGACACGAGTCCTATTGGATTAGAGCCTGCCCTATTGACCTCATTTAACCGTATCACCCATTTAAAGTCGCTGTCTCCAAATAGAGTCACATTTTGAGATACTGGGGCTTAGGACTTCACCAGATGGATTTTGGGAAGACACAGTTTAGCCCATAATAGGGAGCCACTCTTATTAATACTTACTGAAATAAAAGAAAGTGAGGCATCAGCCTGTGTAACCCCTCAACGTGCAGACAAAGGAACTGAAGTCGCAGATTCAGCAGCTCTCTGGGCCTTGCTTGTGAATGGGGATTTTAGTCACTATCAGATGTTATTACTGACTTCTACTCACCAATGTCTTTGATAAATTTTGGAGTTATCTTTTTTCTTTATTTTTTGAAACAGAGTCTTGCTCTGTTGCCCAGGCTGGAGTACAGTATGTTGATCTTGGCTCACTGCAACCTCCGCCTCCTAGATTCAAGCGATTCTCCTGCCTCAGCCTCTCGAGTACCTGAGATTACAGGCACACACTACCACACCAGGCTAATTTTTGTATTTTTAGGAGACACAGAGTTTCACCGTGTTGGCCAGGCTGGTCTCGAACTCCTGACTTCAGGTGATCCTCCTGCCTCAGCCTCCTAAAGTGCTGGGATTATGGACATGAGCCACTGCGCCCAGCCAATTTTGGGGTTATCTTTAATCTCCATTGAGTCCCAGAGGACAAACACATTGCCTTCTTAGAAATTTCAGACATACATTAGATTTCCTGGAATGTAAGAAATACCATCAGAATGGCTGAGGGAGCATTCCTTCTCTCTTTAAGTGCGGGTGCAAGTCCAGACTCCTGGGTATCGTGAGTTTCCATATGACAGTGTCCATGAAACATGTGGCTCAATGCCCAGGACACCACTCCAGGGTCACCAGATGCAAATGACTGGCCCGTTGTGTCACTTAGGCCCCAGGAGGCCCATTGACTCATCCCAGTGGACACACAGGCCAGGGGCCACATACCTGTCCTAGGCTGCCTCTCAAGTGAGCTACTGAGCTGCCCGGCTCTGCCTGCGTCACTGCCCTGTGGCCCCAGGTGCTGTCCGCTGCCCTCCAGCCCTTCCTGTGTGCTTCCCCTTTACCCTGTTCTCATTGGGGTCCAAACCCCACGAAGCCTGTGTCAATCAGAGGCTAAGCCTGGGCTCCAGGTCACAGTGAGACGGAGCCCACATAAGGGTTCAGGAGGCAGGCACTGATGCGGCTGTGGGGGTCCTTGGGTGAGCAGGACCCCGCCTCAGCCTCCCCAACCTGGGGAGGTCAGAGCTCCTGTCTGGGTGAGGCAAGGGCTGTGGGTGCGGGGCGTGGCCAGCAGTGCAGTGATGCTAATGAAGGGATTTTCTAATGAGTTTTGTACAGATTTTCATTTTTAATGAAGGCAGGGAAGGGATAGGGCAGATCAGAAATCAAATCTGATTTACAAGAATCCTCTTAATAGTGATATTTAAAAGATGTAAGAAACAGGGATCACTGACCACCTGGTTTGTCTGTTGTGTTAGCTAGCTCTTTTTTTTTTTTTTTTTTTTTGAGTTGGAGTCTGGCCCTGTCGCCCAGACTGGAGGGCAATGGCGCAATCTCAGCTTGCTACAACCTCCGCTTCCTGGGTTCAAGCGATTCTCCTGCCTCAGCCTCCTGAGTAGCTAGGATTACAGGTGCCTGCCACCATGCCCGGCTAATTTTGGTATTTTTAATAGAGACGGGGGTTTTACCATGTTGGCCAAGCTAGTCTTGAACTCCTGGCCTCAAGTGATCTGACGCCTCAGCCTCCCAACGTGCTGAGATTACAGACATGAGCCACTGCGCCCAGCCAAATTCTCTTCTTTTGAAGTGGCTTTCTGTGAGGCTCACCAGCTGAAGTAAAATCAGTTTTTGTTCATTCAACAAATCTTTTTTCGTTCTTGATGCTCAGGAAGAGACATGATGAAAGCCATGGGCAGGCAGGCAAGCCCAGGCCAGCCCTCCTGGCAGGAGTCGAGGGTGTGAGGCCCTGAGGGTCCATAGGGCCCAAAGGAGGGGGTGTCAGCTCCCTAAGTGGGTGAGAGGCTCAGAGAGGACTGCAGGGAGAGGCCGACCTCTCCGCAACCATGGGCTCTAGCCAAGCAGGGGTTAAGCAGCCTGCAGCTTCGACAAAGACATGTTTGGTGTGGTCAGAAGATGGCAGCTTTGATGTTTTCCCATCATGAATCATCTTGACTCTAGGTCTCCACCAAGGCCCGACATTCCTTGGGATCCAGATCTAAATCCACCTAAAACCTTGGATTAGATTAAACCCACATGTCCTTCAGCGTCTTTTGGAGGAATTTGGACACATCCAGTGAAACCTAAAGCAGGTCCCAAGCTGACATTTTCCAGCCCAGCGTTTCTCTCACCCCTTCTTTATTTTGCAAATCTCACTGAGGGCCTGCTAGGTTCCAGGCTCCATTCTGGTGAGCGGGGATAAATCGGTGAACGAAATATGCAAAGTCCCCTGGCCTTGTGGAGGTGGCATTCTACAGGGGATGCAGAATGCAAAGGAAGTAATAAGTCCGTCTCATGGTTTGTAGGAAGGCAGGATGTGCCGTGGGGGAAACAGGGAGGTATAGGGGCTTCTGCTCATGGCGGGTTTATAATTTTAGAGCCGTGGGGTTGGCCTCACTGTGCCAGGACCTGAATGGGGCGTGGGCAGTATGGAAAGTGGGAAGAGCATCCCAGGCCAACGGAACAGCCAGCGCAAGAGCCCAGAGGAGAGGGTGTGTACAGCAAGGCGGCCAGGGTGGCTGGAGTGGAGCCAGCAAGGGCCAGTCCCAGGGAGGAAGCACCAGATACAAGGGTAACCAGGTGGCTGAGGGGGCCGTGAGATAGAGGCTGGGGTGTTGGGGGTGAGCCTGAGGCAACTGGACACCCTGAGGTGCCTGGGACACTTGATTGCTTCCACCTTTTGGGTGTTGTAAATAATATTGCTGTGAGGCCGGGCGTGGTGGCTCACGCCTATAATCCTACCACATTGGGAGGCTGAGGCAGGCAGATCACTTGAGGTCAGGTGTTTGAGACCATCCTGGCTAACATGGCAAGATTTCATCTCACTAAAAATATAAAAAATTAGCTGGGCATGGTGGCGGGTGCCTGTAATCCCAGCTACTTGTGAGGCTGAGGCAGGAGAATCACTTGAACCCAGGAAGCGGAGGTTGCAGTGAGCCCAGATCGCAACATTGCACTCCAGCCTGGGTGACAGAGCAAGACTCCATCTCAAAAACAAAACAAAACAAAACAAAAAAAACGACAACAAACTGCTGTGAACATGGGTGTGCAAGTATCTGTTTGAAACCGTGCTTCAGTTCTTTGGATATATACCCAGAAGTGGACTTGCTGGGTCCTATGATTATTCTATTTTTAATTTTGTGAGGAACTGTGCTCCACGGCAGCTGCACCCTTTTCCATTCCCACCAGCAATGCACACGGCTTCCAGCATCTCCACATCCTCACCAACACTTGTGATTTTCTGGCCAGCCAATAGTTTTTGAATGGATGCACGCATGTCTGGTGGCTTGCTCTGGCAGTTTAGTGAAACACCTGTTATTTGCAAATCCACCAAAAGCATGAGTGAAATGTGTGCTAGCTCAGCTCTGTAATTCCATCCCGGAACCTGAAGGCAGTTTTGGAGACACATGGGCAGCCGGGTTCAGGCCTCCAGTCCCCCAGGGAAGGTTGGGGGAAGATGCACTGGCAGCTGCCATTTTTGTGCAGAGGTGGGCTGGCTGGCAGTGCAGGGAAGCTGGGGAGGCCCCCACCCTCTCTCCTGGAGGCATGGGTTGAGTGGCTCTTCCTGCCCTTTCTAGCTTTGGCCGGAGCTGGGGTTATTTTGGGTCTGGTCAGGGGCCACCCGTGACACACTTCTCTCCTGCTCATTGCCTTTGGAGCCTGCCCACGCCAGCCCCTAGCTGTCACAGCCTCATGGTTGTGTTGGAGGAGCTGATTTTGGCAGGTCGAGGACTTCTCCTCAGAGCCCCGGCAGGGCTGGGAGGCGTGGGCTGTGCAGCTAGGTGCCATTGCAGCCACCATCCCTCCCTCTGGGGCCTTGGGTAGGCTACCCAACAGGACTCTCAGAAGCTGTTTGCTCTGAGCCTGGAAGATGGAACGAGCACTGAGAAGAGCTTAACCTGATAAAGGGGTGGAAGTTTGGGCCCAGAGTCAGCCCCCCGCCGCTTTTTGGTTTTCAGATCAGCAGGAACATTCTGCGGGTGAAGCGTAGTGCTCAGAGGAGTGACGCAGCCACTCTGGTGACAAAACTGGGCCTCCTGACTCTGACTCCAGACACCATGCTGCATTCTTTCTTTTTGTAAAAAAAGAGGCCGGGCGCGGTGGCTCACACCTGTAATCCCAACACTTTAGGAGGCTGAGGCGGGGGGATCACCTGAGGTCAGGAGTTCCAGACCAGCCTGGCCAACACAGTGAAACCCCATCTCTACAAAAATACAAAAATTAGCCAGGTGTGGTGGCGCATGCCTGTAGTCCCAGCTACCGGGGAGGCTGAGGCAGGAGAATCGCTTGAACCCGAGCGGCAGAGGCTGCAGTGAGCTGAGATCACACTACTGCACTCCAGCCTGACTCCATCTCAAAGAAAGAAAGAAAGAGAGAAAGAGAAAGAGAAGGAGAGAGAGAGAAAGGGAGAAAGAAAGAGAGAAAGAGAAAGAGAAAGAAAGAGAAAAAAAAGAAGGAAAGAGGGAAAGAAAGAAAGAAGGAAAGAAAGAAAGAAAAGAAAGAAAGAAAGAAAAAGAAAGAAAGAAAGTCTTACCATATTGCCCAGACTGGTCTCGAACTCCTGGGCTCAACTGGTCTTCCCACCTCGTCCTCTCAATGTGCTGGCATTACAGGTGTGAACCACTGTGCCCGGCTAAGCCTTTCTAACTAAATGCTAATTGAGCTCCTTCTGTATGCCACTGGGGCACTTTGTGTTTCTCTCTCTGTGTCTGTGGGAGCAGGGAAGGGGAGGCTCAAAGGTGAGAGCACCCCCACCCCCGAGGATCTCGTGCCCCGGGCCCCCTGCCCACAGAGCCTTGGCCCAGCCCACCCCTCGCCCACAGGATGGTGCAGGAGCAGTGCTGCCACAGCCAGCTGGAGGAGCTGCACTGTGCCACGGGCATCAGCCTGGCCAACGAGCAGGACCACTGTGCCACGCCCCACAGTGACAACGCCAGCCTGGAGGCCACGTTTGTGAAGGTGAGAGCCAAAGACCGTGTGGGGTTGCTGTCCGTCCCCACTAGTTGGCAGACCCAGGCCCTCCCAGCCAAGCGGCACTGTCTGTCAGCGCTCCCTGCCTCAGGCCACCTTTCTTCGTGAGCAGCTGGGGGTTCCTGGGACAGGAGGGAGGTGGAGAACCCCACTGTTTCTCCCCCTCCACTGTAGCCGTAAACCCCGGAGGACACCTGGGGCTGAGTCTCCCACGAGGCCGGGGGGTGAAGTGAGCTGGCCTTGCCCTGAGAACCGCCTGTCTCCAGACTTTGGGCAGACGCAGAAGTCAAAGCAGGGCTCCTCCTGGGCTTCCAGAATCTTCTTCTCAGTTCAGGGTCGGCACCCTCACCCTACCCAGGAGGCTCTCAGGCTTCTCTACGCACAGACTAGTCAGGGTCCAGAGGTAAAAATGGGCCCTCACTAAGACCTCTGCTAAGATCTGACCTCTATAAGCACCCTAGAAGAGGAAACTGGGTTCAGAGAGGCCCACCCTCCAAAATGGCCTCTCTGCAGTCCGGTCAGGGACCCAGACGGGATCCTGCCCTGAAGGTAAGCTGTGAATAAATGGCATAGTCCTCTTCCCTGAGTGCTCCTAGGACCCTACGTGCTAGCAGGTCACTCAGGACCGCTATGGCCGTGGAAGGGCTGTGTCTTTGCAAGAGGTGGAAAGGTGCCTGACAGCATTGCCTACGGGCAGTAAACCCAAGGTGTCCAGGCCATCCCTCCCTTGCTATCCAGCCAGCAAGGAAAACAAGCCCGGCCAGGAGGAACTTGGGCCTGGAGGAGCTCGGGTTTGGAAGCTGGGCTTCTGTTAGAAGTGCCAGATGACGAAAATGCATTCCCTGGAAGAAGCTTCCCGTTCCTAGTTAGGAAGGTGATGGAATAATTTTAAGAAGCAAGAATCTGAATGAAGTCTGGATTCCAGGAGAGGGTGTGGGAGCTCCTTTGTGGGGATTCTCCACATAGATTGGGCTGTGGAGGGACTCCATGTAGAGGAGTTGGGGGTCCCGAGCCCCCTGCGCACCTTGGCCTGCGTGGGCTTTCACAGGGCAGGGCTCTGGCCTAGGAGAGAGCTGGGTGGGGTGAGGGTGGGAGTGCCTGGGAACCAGGACTTTGGGCGTTTCATGACTGTCCCCACGCCCAACACCCAACACCCAATGCAGGGCTGGGCCTTGCAGATGCCGTCGGTCCGGCACACAGCTGTGCCCATGTCCCCAGACTTGAGAGGTGTGGAAAAAGCACAGAACATTCTAGCAGGAGTGGGAACAGATCGCTTTGGCAGATGAGCGACTTGTGTTTCCGGGAAGGATTACTCACACCCCAAAAGATGGACGAGGTGACTGATGCTCCTTATGCTTTCTGGCAGCGGAGGGCATAGAATAAGCAGCCTGGAAGACCCATCAACGCCACATAACTGAGGCAAAGCCACACCTCCCGGCTCCTGCTGGGGACTGTTTAGAAAGTTCTGTGCTCCTCTTAGTATAACCACTTAATAAAGACTGAAGCAGGGCTTTTCATGTGTCAGGGGAAATGTTGCTTCTGGGCCTCAGGTGTGAGGCCACAGGGACTTGGAAGTAACTATTGGGACCTGGGTCCAGGTGGCAGACAGCCCCCCTGTCCTTTGACCTTGCTTGATGACTTGTCTTGAAGTTCCTGTGCTTTCAAATGCACGGTGCAGTTCCTGCTGCCTGAACCCCTCTAACTCAAAAACGGAGAGGCAAGATGCATGCGTGTCATTTTTCCGGGCATGGTAGAGAAATCTCAGACCGTGCAAAAGGAACAGAACTTTGGAGCTGGTGCATGGTGCTATAAGAAGCTCCCCCTTGCTGGAGGTGTGTGAGCAGAGCAGGGTGGTCGCTGGGCGGGGCAGGGATGTTGAGGGGTGCAATTGCATGTCCTGGTGGGGAGGGGAGGTGGATGCCAGGCCCTTTAGGGTTCCTTTCAAAACTGGGACCTAGATGATTTGGGGTAGAGGGATGGCCTTGCTTTGCTATTTGTTGCTGACATTTAGAAGTGGTATCTAAGCCAGACTTGAGTCATCACTCTACAGGTTGTGTGGACAAGGGGCTCAGAGAGGCATCCCCTGAGGCCTCTCGTGGACCCCGCTGGGCTGTCTGCCCCGCTCCTCCATCTGGGATCTCCACCTGTGTTTGCAGAGGTGCTGCCATTGCTGTCTGCTGGGGAGGGCGGCCCAGGCCCAGGGCCAGAGCTGCGAGTACAGCCTCATGGTCGGCTACCAGTGTGGACAGGTCTTCCGGGCGTGCTGCGTCAAGAGCCAGGAGACTGGAGATTTGGATGTCGGAGGCCTCCAAGAAACGGGTAATTTTCCCCCTTCCTTCCCTAATGGGCAGTGTATCAAGGTTCTCCAGGATGTGTATATAGAGCGAGAGTGGAGAGAGAGAGATTTTAAGGACTTGGCTCATGTGATCGTGGGGGCTGGCAAGTCCAAAATCTGCAGGGCAGGACTTCAGGCTGGAGCCCCAGGTAGGGAGGGGCGTTGCAGCTGGAGTTCAAAGGCAGTGTGCTGGCAGAACGCCGCCT
Organism: Pongo pygmaeus; assembly: GCF_028885625.2. NCBI lineage: Eukaryota > Metazoa > Chordata > Mammalia > Primates > Hominidae > Pongo > Pongo pygmaeus. The sequence continues at coordinate 56,518,029 of NC_085931.1, forward strand.
TCCCCGGAGAGGCCAGTCTTTTTTCTCTGAAGGCCTTCTGCTGATTGGGTGAGGCCCACCCACGGTATGCAGATGATCTGCTTTTCTCAGCACCAACAGACTTACATATTAGTCTCTTTTTTTTTGAGACAGTCTCGCTCTGTCGCCCAGGCTGGAGTGCAGTGCAGTGGTGTGATCTCGGCTCACGGCAACCTCCGCCTCCTGGGTTCAAGTGATTCTTGTGCCTCAGCCTCCCGAATAGCTGGGATTACAGGTGTGCACCACCACACCTGGCTAATTTTTGTATTTTTAGTAGAGGTGGGGTTTCACCATGTTGGCCAGGCTGATCTGGAACTCCTGACCTCAGGTAATCCACCTGCCTCGGCCTCCCAAAGTGCTAGGATTACAGGTGTGAGCCATTGTGCCTGGCCAATATTAATCTCTAAAATACAGCTTCACAGCAACATCCAGGCTAGTGTTTGACTAAATATTTGAGTACCATACCCCAGCCAAATTGACACTTAAAATGAACCATTACAGGTAACATGTGCATCCGTGTCACCATTGCCTTAACTCAGCACGGACTGACTCCGGTTGTTGGAGCCATTCATGTTTGTGACCTTATCTGAAAGCTGCTGTCCTGCAGTGATGCTGAGTGCTTGGAATCTGGGATCGGACAAATCCATGCTCCCATCTGGGTCCTAATGTGTACCTCAATCCCCTCATCTGGGAAGTGGGGGTAGTTGCAGTCCTACTTCATCAGGTGCTTGGAGGATGGAGTGCGAGATTGGGTGTCAAGGGTTGGGTACAGCACCTGGCCCCCTAAGTGTCTGCCCTCACCATCTCCCCTTGTCCCTTCAGCTGCCCGGGGCAGCATGCGTGGCTGGCTTTGTTCTCACTTCTTGGGTGAGGGTCTGATGCTCAAGATCACACGGCCGACATGTGGAGGAGGGAGACCCTGGCCTTCCACCTCCGGGCCAGTGCTCTCTCCATCTGGAGTGGATGATGTATGGGCGAGCAGCTGGGGGCCATCGCTGGCTAATAGCTGGCTATGCTCTGTCAAATCATAGACACTTACTCAGCAAAGGGGCATGTGACCCCAAGAGCAGCTTCAAGAGCGCTCTCAGCTGTGTGCCGCCCATTTCTGTGTGGTTCAGTTAGAGGATTCAGGAGACTTCGTGGCTGTCCAGTAGTCTCTTACACTTAGGCCATGGTTTCTTGTGCTGTAACAGAATTAACCTGGAAGAAGGCAGGACTCCGCCTGGGCCAAGCTTGCTGTGTAGTTTTCGGCCTGTTCCCTCCTCTCTCTGAGCTTTGTCCCCACTCTCTTAAAAAATAAAGAGGCGTGAGCTGGGCACGGTGGCTCATGCCTGTAATCCCAGCACTTTGGGAGGCTGAGGCAGGCGGATCACCTGAGGTCAGGAGTTCGAGACTAGCCTGGCCAACATGGGGAAACCCTGTCTCTACTAAAAATACAAAAATTAGCTGGGTATGGTGGCGGGCGCCTGTAATCCCAGCTACTTGGGAGGCTGAGGCAAGGAGAATCGCTTGAACCCCGGAGGCGGAGGTTGCAGTGAGCCGAGATGGCGCCATTGCATTCCAGCCTGGGTGACAGAATGAGACTCAGTCTCAAAAAAAACAATAATAAAATAAAGAGGTAGGGAGGTGCCGGAAGGGGGGAAAGGGAAGAACCCTCAGACCTGTAGTCTCTAAGTCAAGCTGATGGCTGTAGGGTCTCGGGTGACACAGAACCTTTCACTTCTTGTTCTTAGGTTTTCAAGTCCAGGCTGTAGGGTCCCGGGTCACAGCGGACTCATCTTTCACTTCTTGTTCTTAGTTTTTCAAGTCCAGGGCCCCATGGATGCCACTGAGATGATTTCAGATGTCACAGTCATCAGGAGGGATTGGGGCCACATTCTGCCTCATTCCTTGGCTTTTGAAATCAGAGATGACATTTTCACTTTAAACAAACCCAAACTATTCGTGCTGGTGGAGGATTTCTCCTGCGTCTCGGGGGTGGATTTTCACTGATTTATGTCTGCAGCGTGAGCAGTCTCTGGGCTTTTCTGCAGCTCCAGATGTTAGATGTTTTATCTCTCTGTTTTTTATCTGCTTCAGTCCTTGCCCCAGACTATCCTTGCATGCTCCCTCCTCTGGGAGGGCTCCCTGCCTTCACGGCCGCACCGTCCTCTCACTGCTACCAGTGCCATGGACCCGCTGTGTGCTTCCTGGGGGCCATGCAGAAGGTCCCCAGACCAGTGCTGGCCTGTGACAAATACGTACAGAAATGGAGAGTAACCCTTGTCAAACACATAATAGCATTTGATAGAATCAATCAGGAGACACAAGTTTTTACTGCGTGCATCACTTTAGACTTGGAGGGCGTGTGTTGGTTGTTAGCAAGGCTGTGACTGCATTTGCTGAGATGGTCAAGTAATTTGGACTATGGGAACATCACCCAGCATGAAGTCAATGATTACAGGCTTTTGTGTCTGTGGTCTTTCTGTTATAATTGATCCTTTTTTTTTGAAATGGAGTCTCGCTCTTGTTGCCCAGGCTGGAGTGCAATGGTGTGATCTTGACTCACTGCAACCTCTGACTCCTGAGTTCTAGCGATTCTTCTGCCTCAACCTTCTGAGTACCTGAGATTACAGGCTCACGCCACCACACCCGGCTAATTTTTGTATTTTTAGTAGAGACAGCATTTCACCGTGTTGGCCAGGATGGTCTTGAACTCCTGACCTCTGGTGATCCGCCCGCCTCAGCCTCCCAAAGTGCTGGGATCACAGGTGCCCACCACCACGCCTGGCCTATAATTGATCAGAGATCAATTATACATTTACAAGTGTAACTCTATCTTAAAGAGGATAAAGTTAATACTTAGCTGTTTATATAAGATGTTCAAATGGGCATTACTGCCTGATAGTGACAAGAAGAGAGAAGGTTGGGAGTTTCTTTTAAGATAAGATGGATGTTTGGATAAATGTCTGACTTGGTCTTTTTCCCCCTTAGATAAGATCATTGAGGTCGAGGAGGAACAAGAGGACCCGTATCTGAATGACCGCTGCCGAGGTGAGACTTGGGCATCTCCCATCAGCTGGTATTTAAACAAACCCCAAGGGGCCAGCAACGTGGCTCAGGCCTGTAATCCTAGTACTTTGGGAAGCCAAGGCAGGAGGATTCCTTGAGCCCAGGAGGTTGAGGCTGCAGTGAGCTATGACTGCGCCTTTGCACTCTAGCCTGGGCGACAGAACTAGATCCTGTCTCAAAACAAAACAAAACAAAGGAATCTCAATGCTGATCTCATTGGAAGTTGGAATCCAGGTTTTGCTTTGGTTTACCCTGCAAAGTACCCTTTGGCTGGGAGCCACTCATGAGCCACTTCCGCCCTGAGGAGTTCTGGATTCCCAGCAACTCCTTCCCTTCCCCCTTCCAGATCTAGGGCTGGCTGGGGAGGGGAAGGGTAGGCTTACCAAGGAGGGGCCCTGGTGAGGGCTGGTGTGGAAAGCCTGCACATTGCCGAGCCCCCAGGCCTTGTGAAGGTGACAGAGGCCTCCCTCAGGCGCTCAGGGGAGAGGAGGGGGCTAAGTGTTCCCTGCCTTTGTGCCCCTGGAGCCCCAGCCATGGTTCTGTCACCATTGGTGATATTCATTTACCTCACAAGGAGATGTTTGCACATTTAAGTAAGGGCCTCGAAGGTTTGTTTTTCATATGATAAAACTGTTTTTCTTTCATGGAACATTCTGGCATGTCTAGACCTGCAGATCTGCCTCCCAAGCTTTTTCAGTGGTTCGCCCTGTGGTTAGGGTGTTAATTAGGGGCCAGTTTGATCCCCAAATGATGCAGTCAGTGTACAGTGACAGTTGGTCCAGGGGCGCGGTCCAGGGACCTGGTGGAGGGAGGAAGGGAGTGACCTAGAGCCCCAGCAAGCCTCAGGGCTATGGGAGGAGCTTTCTGGGGAGGGGAGAGCTGGTCCGCAAGGAGGAGGTGGGATTAGCTGGGAAAATAACCCTGAAATGGTCCTCAGGGAGACCTGAAGCCTTGTAAAGGGCACGGACCCACTGTAGCGGGGTACTGGGAGGCAGTGGGCCGGGGAAGGAGGTGGGGTTAGAGGGCCAGAGGGAGGGGCCCTAGAAACAGGCAGGCTGGCAGCAGTTAGAAGTGTATCTCGTGAATCTTTCCCTGGTCGAGGCTTATCCTGATGAGATTTGCACTCTGAGCATCACTCTGGCCGCCCTGTAGGAAGAGCAGGTTGTGGGGTGCTACTGGGCTATGCAGAAAGACCAGGTAGGAGGCCGTGGCCACAGCCAGGTGGGCAGCTGCAGGAACTGAGGCCATGATGGTGGGCTTGGAGCAGCGGGACAGCTCGAGAGTTCAGTGAGGAGCAGGTACATGAGGCCTAGTTGGGGCCTGGCCTTCCACGTGGAGCCCACACCCCCATGTCCGTGACCGGCAGTGAGCTCTTCTCTGCCTCGCCCCTTCCAGGTCCACCCCAGCCTACAAAGGGCACCCTGCACACCACCTGATTTTCCGGACGGGGAGGTTGGGACCTGAAGCAGCAGCCCCTGGGGGGTGTCCAGAGCCAGAGCCTGGGGGTCTCCCAGGAGGGCAGCAGGTGGGCTCCAGCCAGGTCAGCCTGCCTTCCTGGGTTCGTCTGCCCAGAGGGCGTTTTCTGTGACCCAGCCTGAACAGAGCTAGAAACCAGGCGGTGCCTGGGTGCGTCCAGCCCTGGCTCACGCACGCTGTGCTTCCAGGAGGCGGGCCCTGCAAGCAGCAGTGCCGAGACACGGGTGATGAGGTGGTCTGCTCCTGCTTCGTGGGCTACCAGCTGCTGTCTGATGGTGTCTCCTGTGAAGGTAATGTCTCTGTCCCAGGTGCCAGCAGGACTGGCAGGTCACTGTGCTTGGGAGCTCTGTGCTGGAGGACTGAGCAGGGCCTGCCTTGTACAACCCAGACCCCATTCAGGGGTGGAGAGCAGCCTAGGACTCGCTTTCTCGTGCTCCCTGGAGTTTGCAGCGCAGAGGCCCCTGCCAAGACTTCCCTCCAAGACAATATAAGCACTGGGGTTGGGAAAGAGGACTCATTTGGGGTCTAACCAGGTTCTGGATCCAGGATCTGCTGAGTGGCCTTGGGCACATCCTTCAGGCTCTCCTGGCCCCCGTGTCTGTGAGATGGGGGAGATGGAGAAGATGCTGCCCCTCCATGGGGTTCTTGAGGACCACATAACTCCAGTCTCAGAAAAAGCAGTAGATACGAATGTTAGCAGGGGAGAGAAATCACTGCTTTCGATTCCATGCAGTCCGCAGCCTGGATGTGCACATGGTGGGCCTCAGCTCAGTTTGTGAGGGTGCAGAGAACCACTTCCACCATGACTTTGGCACATTCCTTCTGAAGATGTATTAGGATGGGTCGTTCTTGCTGGTCACCCCCGCACTGCCTCGGTCTCTCCTAGATGTCAATGAATGCATCACAGGCAGCCACAGCTGCCGGCTTGGAGAATCCTGCATCAACACAGTGGGCTCTTTCCGCTGCCAGCGGGACAGCAGCTGTGGGACTGGCTATGAGCTCACAGAGGACAATAGCTGCAAAGGTACGGCATGCGCTCCGAGTCTGCAAACCTGGTCTCCCAGGTGTAGATACGGCGCGGTGGGAAGGGCAGCTCTGGGGTCTGGGCTCCCGCAGTCCTGCGCCCTCTGTGGCTGCCTGGGCGACTGCCTGCTCATCTGCAGGAGGGAGGTGGTTATACCCACCAGGGTGTCTGGACGGGTGGGATGGAAAGTGAAAGTGCTTGCCAATAATGTTCAGAACATTGAAAAAGTTGACAGTAGTGCACCGGTACCAGCTAGTTCTGCTGTTAGGAAAGATTTACGTTCTTATGGTGCAGAGTAAATGATGGCAGATTTGGGTTTCTAAAAAAGCTCAGTGCATGATTATTTAAAATCAAGACCAGGGATGAATTTCAGGTTCTCACATGTACTTTCTACAAAAAAAAAAAAAAAAAAGCAAAAAACAAAAACAAAAAAAACCCCCACAACTCTTTTTGCACAACAGCTGCCTTCCATCCAAATCCAGGCTTCCTTGAAGTTCAAAGCGTATCCCCTTCCACTGCATAAACACATGGCATTTCTGGCTGCCAGCCTTTCCCCGCCAAGCCTTAGGTGTTATTTGGCAGATGGGGAGGCTCTGATGAGGATCATGTAGAACACAGTTTTGCAGAGCGTTTCAAGCCTTTCAGAAGGACAAATCCACTTGTGTAAAAATGTCACTCACTGTATCATGAGAGTGACTTCAAAGCACGGCACACCCCTTCTGACATCTGAGGGCCACAGAGCAAATTCTGTCCTCCCCACCCCCGCACACCAGCTGGGTGGTTTGGACCCCAAGAGCCCAGTGGCCAAGCCAGCTGAGTATACACATTTGACCATTTGACAGCCATGAACTTAAAGGGAAGGGCAGCCCATCACATCTCATCATGACTGTAACCCTTATTAATATTTGGATTATTGTGAAGGCTTCAGATTGAATCTGTTTATAGAGACTGTGTTTGTTGCCACTAAGATAATTGCTTTATGATCTAAACTAAACATACACTTAGCCTGAATGAATACTAATATATATATACCTGCCAGGAAAATGCCAGGGTGATTTATTATAACAGACAGTTTGCCTCATAAGAGCCTTGGGAAAAAAGTCAACTTTTTAAGTCTTTAGCAACTGGAGCACGATTTGGCTCAGTGAAGTCCTTTTTGTGTATGATTTCTCTATTAGAATGTTTTGGGATATAGTCTGAGTAATGCACATTAGAAAAAAACTTTCTTGTGATTTTAAAGTGTTGTAAGATGCTTCTGGCAGGACTCTTGCTAACAATTTCCTTTTTTTATGATGTACCAGATATTGACGAGTGTGAGAGTGGTATTCATAACTGCCTCCCCGATTTTATCTGTCAGAATACTCTGGGATCCTTCCGCTGCCGACCCAAGCTACAGTGCAAGAGTGGCTTTATACAAGATGCTCTAGGCAACTGTATTGGTAAGACGTGTGCTGCCAGGCTTAGTGGGTTGTTCCAGGAGGGGCCAGCGATCTAGCCTTGGGGCAGGCCTCTGGAATCTGCGGGGCCGCATGGTGTACAGAACAGGGGTTGGCAAACTTTTTGTGTAAAGGGCTGGACAGCAAATAGAGCAAATACTTTAGCCGTCGTGGGCCATATGGTCTCTGTCGTAATAGTCAACTCTGCTGTTATAGTCTAAAGCGGTCAAGGGCCATCTGTAAACAAATGGGTGTGGCTGTGTTCCAATAAAACTTTATTTACAAAAATAGGCAGCAGGCTGGATTTGGCCCAAGGGCCACGGTTTGCTGATCTGGGTTTAGATTAAAGAGCTTAGGTTTTGGAGTTAGAGTGACCCAAGAAAATTACTTCTTCTGAGCTTTAATTTTTTCCTCTATAAAATGGGAGGAATCATAATACCTGGCTTGTAGACTTGAGGCCAGGATTAGGCGAGTACTTGCGAAGTACTGGTACACAGGAAGCGCTCGGTGAGTGGTGATTCCCTGCCACAGGCATTTAGCCTATTAAAAAATTATTTTAAAAAATACTTGGCTGGTCACAGTGGGTCACGCCTGTAATCCTAGCACTTTGGGAGGCCAAGGCAGGAGGATTGCTTGAGCCCAGGTGTTTGAGGCCAGCCTGGGCAATATAGAGAGACCCCATCACTACAGAAAATTAGCTGGGTGTAGTGGCGCATGCCTACAGTCCCAGCTACTTGGGAGGCTGAGGTGGGAGGATCCCTTGAGCAGGGAGGTCGAGGCTGCAGTGAGCTGTGATCGTGCTACTGCACTCCAGTCTGGGCAACAGAGCAAGACCCTGTCTCAAAAATAAAATAAAATATAAAAATAAAAAATAGTCTGTGTTAGTATTTGAATTCATAGAGACAGAAAGTAGAATGGAAGGTGCCAGGGGCTGGGCAGGGTGGAGGATGGGGAGTGAGTGTTTCCGGGGTGCAGAGTTTCAGTTTGAGAAGATGAAAAAGTTCTGGAGATGGATGGGGGTGATGGTGGCACAACAGTGTGGATGCACTAATGCCCCTGAACCGTCTACTTAAAATGGTTACGATGGCAGATTTTATGTTACATAAAATTTGTAGTTCACATGTAGTTTACCACAATAAGAAAAGAAACTCTGGCCAGGCACAGTGGCTCACACTTGTAATCCCAGCACTTTGGGAGGCCGAGGAGGGTGGATCACCTGAGGTCAGGAGTTTGAGACCAGCCTGACCAACATAGCGAAACCCCGTCTGTACTAAAAATACAAAAATTAGCTGGGCGTAGTGATGGGCACCTGTAATCCCAGCTGCTTAGGAGGCTGAGGCAGCAGAATCGCTTGAACCTGGGAGGTGGAGACTGCAGTGAGCTGAGATCACGCCACTGCACTCCAGCCTGGGCGACAGAGCGAGACGCTGTCTCAAAAAAGAAAAAAAAAAAAAGAAACCGCTGATATCAGAGAAATACTAATATGAAAAGAGAGAATCCTATGTGAACTTAGTATGAATTTAGGAGGCCTGGATAAGACTGCTCACGCTAGAGGAGCTGTGTGGGGTGCAGCCGGGGAGCTGGCCGGCCTGGGTTACTGGTTCTGGAAAGACAGGAGGTGAGTCCTGCTTTCCTCTGCCGTTGTCAGGTTAACTGCCTGGCTAGGCCGCTGCGGTCAGCGCTTAAGTCCTGATCCACCGGCTCTCCCTCGGCCTCTGCTTGGCAGATGCTCCTGGGTCCTGCCTTTGAGGTCAGAGAGACTTTTTAGGAGAAGAGGTGAGGAATCCCAGCTACAGATCACACTAGTCAGAACCTCCCCACCTGGGGTGGCCACATCACCTCTCCCCTGCCATGAGCCAAGGGAATATAAATTTCCATCTTGCTTCTATTTCAACTTTTCCTTAGCGAAATCTGTATTGATCATTTATTTGAAATAGTGGTTTGGAAAGAGCTCTTCCCCCACTGCATTTTTTTTAACCACCGAGATATTTAAAGACAAGTAGATATGGCCGGGCACAGTGACTCACACCTGTAATTCTGGTACTTTGGGAGGCCAAGGCGGGTGGATCACTTGAGGTCAGGAGTTCGAGACCAGCCTGACCAATACGGTGAAACCCCGTCTCTACTAAAAATACAAAAATTAGCCGGGTGTGGTGGTGAGCACCTTGTAATCCCAGCTACTCAGGATGCTGAGGCAGGAGAATCGCTTGAACCCAGGGGGCGGAGGTTGTAGTGAGCCAAGATCGTGCCATTGCACTCCAGCCTGGACAACAGAGCAAGACTCTGTCTCAAAAAAAAAAAAAAAGAAAAAAAGACAAGTGGAACAGTGAGCCCTTAGGACAGGGGCCTCGTCTGAAACCCACCCCAGCCTTCCTCCGTTACAGCTTCCCTGTCATCTCCTGGGGGAGACTTCTGAGCTGGGGGGGGCTGTGGCTCAGCTGCCAGTCGGCCCCTCGCCAGTCCCTTGCCAGCAGGGAGGGGTGGTTGTCGCTCAGCGCAGGGGTTGGTGAGCAGGGAAGCCACGGGCTTTCCGGGGCCAGCGGGGAGGATAGTCCTGCTCAGACTTGCAGCCTGCTCAAAGGGGGTCCGGAGGAGGCTGGCGTCGACTGAGGATGGAAACCCTGACTCATGGCAAAATCAGCCCCAATTTCCACAAACAGGCAGCGTTTGCAAGTCTCAGCCTAGCCCTGACTTTCCTCTCTACAGGATGCAGCACTGTGTATGGGCTGAGGCTCTGGAGCCGTCCCCTCACTGTCCTTCCAGGACTGGCAAGCAGGCTGTGGGCTGAAGGCCAGCCTGGTGGCACTGAGCTGTTCCGTGCCATCTCCCTGAGTCCTCAGTGACAGCATCGAAAGCCAAATGTTCAGCTCCCTCAGGGTCCCCTTAGCTTGGGATGCCAGGATGAGGATGGGGTTCCCCTTTTCATGTGCTCTCAATCCTTGCAATCAAGCTCAGGAATCATTGTTTTAAAAGATCTCTATTTATTTCAAAAATTATGTATGTCTTGATTTACAAATCAGCAAACAAAACCTAAGTGTAGGAAGTAAACGCTCCTCCCCTGGCCGATCCTGCCTGCCTCTTGGCAGGTTCCATGAGCCCTTCTGGGCTCTGCTCCCTTGAGACTTTTGTTTTTTTATGAAAATGGGACCAGACTGTTCTGCCACTTGCTTTTTTCCCCACTTGACAGGGTATTTAGAAATCATTTCATGTCAGCACCTTTATGTTATCTTTTTAAAAACGACTGCATCAGCAGAAATACTTCTTTCTAAGGAGAAAATACATCAAGATAGAAGGTAGTTTCAGGCCGTCTGGGAGAGGGCTGAAAAGGTTCTATGTCAGGTCCTGGTCCCCCAGCATGCACCCTGGGTCCTCTGCTCCCACACCTCTGCCCATGGTACCCGCTCCCTAACCCAGGAACAGCATGGTCTATGGTGGGAAGCGCCGATTCCCTTGTGTAGCCAGAATCCGTCTTCCTGGAGCTCCTAGAACCATCCTGGGGCCCCAAGAGCCCATCCAAGCCTCCTGCCTGTAGCAGAAGAGCTCTTCCTGCAGAGCTAGCACAAGGGATGGGTCAGGGTCCCAGAAAGTGGAGGTCTCTGCCCCTATCATACATGGAGAATTTTCTAGGACCTTAAGGTTGTGTCACCAAGGGCTTTGAGACCAGCATGACTTTGTCGGGTTTTCTTTGCTCTTTTTCTTCAAATTCCCTCCTCCTGCTGCTGTCTTCCTTTCTCCTTTTCCTCCTCCTCTTCCCCCTCCCACTCCCCTCCCACTTCCCTCCTCCCCCTCCTTCCCTTCCCCTTCTCTCCCTCCCCTACTCCCCTTCTCCCCCTCCCCCTTTCCCTCCTTCTTCTCTTTTTTTTTTTTTTTTTTTTTTTTTTTTTGAGACAGTCTCACTCTGTCACCCAGGGTGGAGTGCAGTGGTGCAATCTTGGCTCACTGCAACCTCCACCCTGCTGGGTTCAAGCAGTTCTCCTGCCTCAGCCTCCCAAATAGCTGGGATTACAGGTACCCATAACCATGCCTGGCTAATTTTTGTATTTTTAGTAGAGATGGGGTTTTGCCATGTTGGCCAGGTTGGTCTCGAGCTCTTGACCTCAGGTGATCCCCCCGTCGGCCTCCCAAAGTGCTGGGATTGCCGGCGTGAGCCACCACGCCCGGCCTCTTCCTTTCTTCTTGAGTGGGGAGGAAGGAATGGGCCAGGGCTTCCCACATGCCCTGGCTGACCTTGCCTGGGGATGTCGGCAGGTCCTGGGGCAGGAAGGGGTTCCACTGAATCTAGGAAGCACTGGGTGAAGCCAAGTGAACGGGGACCTTGGCAGCTTGGGCTTTTCCCATGTGAATCCCTGAGAGGGAGAGATCGGGCGCCATGTTCCCAAACTCACCCGATGCTTTACATTGATTTGCTGTCTGTTTATTCATTCCCATTCATTCATTCATTGATAGCCAGGTCTTAACCCCGTGGAGCACATGATGTTCTGAGGGACACTGTTGTTCTGTGGAACAGAGTTTGGGGAGTGCAGTCTGAGCGAGGAGCCTGTAGCGCCTGGGAGAGTGCAGTCTAAGCGAGGAGCCTGCAGCGCCTAGGGGAGTGCAGTCTGAGTGAGGAGCCTGCAGCGCCTGGGGAGTGCAGTCTGAGTGAGGAGCCTGCAGCGCCTGGGGGAGTGCAGTCTGAGTGAGGAGCCTGCAGCGCCTGGGGGAGTGCAGTCTGAGTGAGGAGCCTGCAGCGCCTGGGGGAGTGCAGTCTGAGTGAGGAGCCTGCAGCGCCTGGGGGAGTGCAGTCTGAGTGAGGAGCCTGCAGCGCCTGGGGGAGTGCAGTCTGAGTGAGGAGCCTGCAGCGCCTGGGGGAGTGCAGTCTGAGTGAGGAGCCTGCAGCACCTGGGAGAAGGCAGCCACCACTCTGCTAAACGCTGCATTTATTCGTGTTACAGCGGTCACCCAGCTGTTTCTCTAAAGGGCTAGATGGTAAATAACAACTTCAGTCTCTGTGGGAACCACTCAACTCTGCCTTTTGCAGTGTAAAAGCACCCCTGAGCAATGCGTCACAGAGTGGGCCTGGCTGCACGCTAATAAAAGTTTATTTACAAAAGCAGGTGTAAGCCGGATTTGAACCAAGGGCCATCATTTGCTGACCATGATTTAAGGTTGCTGGAAAGCAGGAGACCCTGGTTCTAGACCTAGGCCCTGGTTGGCCCCTGACTCCAGCCACGAGCCCAGAGTCATTCAGTCTCTGGACCTTGGTTTCCTGTTTATAAAGTGCAGGCAGTAATGATAGTGATACCGGCCTCACCTCGCTTGCAGGCTGGCTGTGGTGCTCGAGAGCGGTAATGGATGTAAAAGCTTTTGTAAACTGTAAATTGCTGCACGGTCAGCGTGAAGGGCTGACTCATTTGACTGAGGAGGGTGGACTTGGCTGGCAGGGAGAGGGGTACAGCGGTCCTCCTTTGTAACTTATGCTCAGGGGTCTTCCACCATCACTCCCGCTCTTTGTCCCCCCACCCCAGATGCTTTGTAAGTGTCTGAGCAGGGTTCTCCAAGGTGATGTTTAGATGCTCAGGTCCTTTTCCACTCCCTCTATCAGGAAGTGCAATCTGTGTATTCTTCCTCCGAATTTGAGCAGAAGGAGGGTAGCCCTGTGTAGCATGGCCCTCCTGGACCATTCATGGGTTCACACTTGCTCATTGTATGTTATCAAAGGTAAATGCCCCACGGTCCGCATGTCAGAGGTGTGTCCACTTGAGGAAGGAGACTGCCGTGCAGTGAGCTCAGGGAGCCATGGCACCTCCCAGGTGGGCCTGGGTCAGCATAGGCCCTGTGAAGCCTGGTCATCGGAGGGGCCTAGAGCCTCTCTGGGAGCCAGAGTTGCTGGCACCACGTGGACAGTCACCTGTCTCCTTAACACCGTGCCCAGTGTGTGGAGTAGATGAATGCAGGAGAAGCCAGGAAGGCAGGTCCCGATTTGGCGCAGCGAACGATGGAGGTGCTGGAGATTTAGGGACAGGAAGAAGGGCCAGAGAGGTGGTGTTTGAGGCGGTGTGCAGTGATAAAATTTGGGAGCCAGCTGGGAGGCGGCTGTGTGGTCCAGGGTGAGGGGGTTGAGCCCCTCCATTTGTGGTTTTGCAAAGAGGTGGGAAGGGGAGTTTCTTTGGAGATCCAGTTTTTGGGTGCTGGGACACCCTCCAGGTTTAACCACATGGTCTCTGTCTTTTCCCGCTGTAGATATCAATGAGTGTTTGAGTATCAGTGCCCCGTGCCCTATCGGGCATACATGCATCAATACGGAGGGCTCCTACACGTGCCAGAAGAATGTGCCCAACTGTGGCCGTGGCTACCATCTCAATGAGGAGGGAACGCGCTGTGTTGGTTGGTATTAAGAAAACAAATCTGAAATCCACTTTCCTGTCTGCTTCCAGCATGCACCCTGCCTTCTCTGGAAGCAGAAAGTTGATCCCCAAAGCAAAGCCATTTCTATCAGCCCATCCATCCCATTGTCAGTTCCCAAGCATGGGGCTTCATTGTCTTGCCTGGACTGGTGCAGTAGAGCACCAGCCCGTCTACTGCCTCAGCCTTGTCCGGCTTGTCCTGAGCCCAAAGCTCTCGCACCCCACCCTGTTTACAGCTCCATCAGCTCCCCATTGGTGACAAAGGACAGATGCCTCTGCTTACAGTCCAGTCCCCCAGAGCTGGCCCAACTCCACAAACCTTGTAATTCAGGCAATGTGGGTCTTGCCACTCCCCACACAAGCACTGTCCTTTCCTCTCTGTGTGGGTGTTTGCTCTTACGTCATTCCCTCTGCCCACCTGCTTCTACGTTCCTTTGGATCCAGGGCACCCAGCCTGCCTAGATCCCGCCAGGGAAGGAGGCTTCCTCGCATAACCCCCAGGACACTTCTTCAGTGTCTCCCTGGGTTCCTGGGCACTTCCTACCTTAATGAGAGTCATTGCCGTCCTGCCAGCCAGGTAGGGCTGCCTCTGGGTCAGTTGTCTTCCCAGTCCAGGGCCCGGCACTCAGTAGGTGCTCTGTGAAGTCGTGTTGAAATGGAATGCCCGTTTCCATGTGTGTTCCTTTCTTGCTTTCCTTTCTGATCATCTTGAGGGGAAAAAACCCAAACTAAAGGTTTTCATCATGGTTTTCTTTCTCCTTTGCAAGATGTGGACGAGTGCGCGCCACCTGCTGAGCCCTGTGGGAAGGGACATCGCTGTGTGAACTCTCCCGGCAGTTTCCGCTGCGAGTGCAAGACGGGTTACTATTTCGACGGCATCAGCAGGATGTGTGTGGGTGCGTGGGGGGCCCCGCAGGCCTCGGGGGAACCCAGCCACGTGGCACCAGGGACACATTCTGTGACACCTCGAGTGATGTGATTTCTGATCCTCATCTCAGATAATCCCAAGTGCAGGCAGACCCCGAGAGAGAAGACCCTGAGTCGGGAGACCCCATTCTAGCCCCAGCTCTGCTGCTGCCCAGCCGGGTGGCCACTGGCACAGCCCCGCTGTGTGTGAGCCTTCTCCCTGTCTGTGGAAAGGGGTTCTGCTTGACCCAGGACCTCCAAGTGCTGATGAGCCAGGTGTACACATGTGGGCAGCACCAGTGATTTCCTGGAGATTCACTGCTGAGCTGTAGAGCCACAGGAGCTAGAGAGATGTGCCTTTAGCAGCGAGGGGAAAACTTGACCAGGAGTGGGGTCAGGTCCTGTCCAGCCAGTTCCTGCTGTCACCAAACCTAGGTGCTCAGGGAAGCCTGGCAGCTGCCACTCACTCCCCCAAAGTGGGCACTTTGCTAGATCCTGGCAGACCCTCCTTGTGGGCCCTGGAGAGGAGGACTGGCAGGACGGCACCAGTTCAGACGTGCTGCCGCAGAAGGAGCACGAGGCTCGCCCAACAGGCAGGCAACCGCAGCAGTCCCGGCTCTCCCACTGACTTCCCGCATGCTCGGGACAAGTCACTTTGCATTCCTTGTCTGAGAAATGAGGCTGGAGGCCAGGCGCGATGGCTCATGCCTGTAATCCCAGCACTTTGGGAGGCTAAGGCAGGTGGATCACTTGAGGTCAGGAGTTTGAGACCAGCCTGGCCAACATGATGAAACCCCATCTCTACAAAAAATACAAAAATTAGCCGGGCGTGGTGGCACATACCTGTAATCCCAGTTACTTGGGAGGCTGAGGCAGGAGAATCACTTGTACTGGGAGGCGGAGGTTGCAGTGAGCTGAGATCATGCCACTGCACTCCAGCCTAGGAGACAGAGCGAGACTCCGTCTCAAAGATGAAGAAAAAAAAAGAAATGAGGCTGGAGAAGGTGGAGGACAAAGGACATGAGCTGGCCTTACTAGGAGGGTGGAGTGTGGTGCCACTGTGTTGGACATTGCCCTGAGTTGGCCCACACCTCACTTTCAGATGTCAACGAGTGCCAGCGCTACCCCGGGCGCCTGTGTGGCCACAAGTGCGAGAACACGCTGGGCTCCTACCTCTGCAGCTGTTCCGTGGGCTTCCGGCTCTCTGCGGATGGCAGGTCATGTGAAGGTGAGGCTGGGGCCCCGTCCACTCACTTCCCCCAGCTCACCTTCCTCCTGGGGAAGCCACCCTTCTGCAGACCGGTTTGGAGCAGATCTGCGTTGGTTTCCCTGTTAAATGACATGTTAGCAGGGGAAGTGCCTGTAAAATATTGTTAATCAGAGAGGACTGCCTGCCTGCCCACCCGATTTCTCCTGATGACATCCACCCTCTGAGGCCGTGTCGGGATTCATAGGCTGCAGCAGAGGCCATGTGGGATGTGGCTAGGATTATGGGGCTTGGAGCATGAGACCCACGAGTCACAGGGCCTTGGTGATGCCCGACCTCTCCCTGCCTCCATGTCCTCCCCGGGGAGAGGGGTTGATGTGTGAAACAGCAGTGAAAACTGGACACTAGTTTTGCACAAAGACGGTGTGTGGGTTTTAATCAGATGCTGCCTAGGGGAGACAGGCCTCTGTGTCCATTGATCTCAAGTCACCCAAACAAAAGGAGGGAGGCTTTGTAAATGACGAGCTGTGAGAGGAAGTACTGAGGCCCTTAGGGCGTGGGTCACTGTGCACCTGCCTCTAACTTTTTTTTTTTTTTTTTGAGACGGAGTCTCACTCTGTCACCCAGGTTGCAGTGCGATGCCACGATCTCGGCTCACTGCAACCTCCGCCTCCTGGGTTCAAGCGATTCTCCTGCCTCAGCCTCCCAAATAGCTGGGATGACAGGTGCACACCACCACGCCCGGCTAATTTTTGTGTTTTTCGTAGAGATGAGGTTTCACCACGTTGGCCAGGCTGGTCTTGAACTCCTGACCTCAGATGATCCACGCACCTCGGCCTCCCAAAGTGCTGGGATTACAGGCGTGAGCCACCGCGCCCGGCCTGCCTCTAACTTCTTATTGCAGTTAGGCTTTTCCCTCCCACAGAGACAGGGAGAAGCACCCTGGCCTTCCCGATGACGACATTGCCCAGGCATGTCCCCAGCCCTTGAAAAAGACACTCCTTGGTTGCACATCTCAAAGAGACAGAGAAACCATTTACATTTGCAAGTTTTTCTGAAGTAGATGCTTCTCAGGAAAATGGAAGTCAGCGCCTGTAGTCAGGTTTGGGCTGGAACCAAGAGAAAATTCTTTTGGCAGCATTGATCTTTCTCAGGCAGGCATGCCAAGGGGGCTGGGTCTGCATCCTGGGTACATGGTCTTGGGCCAATGGCAGCCATGCTGAAGTTGGGTCAGGTCTCTTGGTATGTGGGGGTTAGACAGAGTTGTTCCTGCCAAGAGTCTTGTGGTTCTCAGATAACATCAACCTCCTGGGCTGATGGGAAGGTCACATGAACAGCATGTCAGCCCAGCGCCTGGCACATACTAAGTGCTTGGCAGATGTCGCGTCTTATATACGGATTAGGTTCTGAGCTGAGCAGACACTGAGAGCTTTGGACGGCCCTCCACAATTGCCCACATTGCCCATGACACCCTGTTTGGTGCAGTGCACTGGCTCAGAGGATGGCTTCTGCAGCCTGACTCAAAACATGGCAGGTCCTAAAATTCTGCCATGAGAATTTTCCTTCCTGATGAGATGGTCACAGGGGTTAGATACACCAGGGTGAGCTGTGGTGTGCATAATTCTCAAATTGGAGGATGGACGGTGTGAGGGGGTCCTGGGATTAGTTCACAAGAATGCATATGGACAAGGAACAAGATTCACGAGTTGAGTCTCTCAGGCTTGTGTTCAAACCTGACTTCTGCCATTTCCATGGCCTTGAAGAAGTAACTCAGTCTTTCTTGGGCCATGGTGTCCTCATCTGTAAAATGGGCATAGTAGGACCAACCCCATAGGGGATTGTGAGGATGAAACCAGATTAAGCATGTGAAGAGCTTATCGCAGGGCTGAGCACAGGATGAAGAGCTGGCGGTGCGGAGGCTGCTGGCTTTATTATTATTTAGTAGAAGTAGTGGGATTCCTGGCTTGTGCTTCCTCTAGTCATTCAGAAATTACTGAAAAGTCGGCATTCATATCCACATTAGTGGATAATATTGTGGATGTGGAACCAGAGCCTGGCCAGCCTTGCCATGTGACCTTACTAAGCATTTGTTAAGCACCTGCCCCGGGTGTGTAGCAAGAACTTGGTCCTGCACTGGGGAGTGTCTCTAGCGGGGGACGAGAGACCACACTGGACAGGTGGAGGCCAGGCCTGGTGTGTGGGGGCCACAGAGATGAAACACGGGGTGGAAGGCTATTGGACGTTCTGTGACAGCCACACAGTATAGATTTAAGGCTTCTCCAGCCACAATCGCTGTTGCAACCGCTCAGCTCTGCTGTGGTAGCAGAGAAGTGGCCAGACGACCATGGTAAAAGAATGAGTGTGGCCGGGCACAGTGGCTCACACCTGTAATCCCAGCACTGGGAGGTCGAGGCAGGCGGATCACTTGAGGTCAGGAGTTCGAGACCAGTATGGCCAACATCATGAAACCCTGTGTCTACTAAAGATACAAAAATTAGCCGGGCATGGTGGCGCACACCTGTAATCCCCCAGCTACTCGGGAGGCTGAGGCAGGAGAACTGCTTGAATTCATATCCACATGTAGGGGACAATAGCCTCCCGGAGGTGGAGATTGCAGTGAGCTGAGATTGAGTTACTGCTCTCCAGGCAGACTTTGTCTCAAAAAAAAAAAAAAAAAAAAAAAGAGGAACGAACGTGGCTGTATTCTTTATTTTATTATTATTGTTATTTTGAGACGGAGTCTCGCTCTGTCACCCAGGCTGGAGTGCAGTGGTGTGATCTTGGCTCACTGCAACCTCCGCCTCCTGGTTCAAGCAATTCTCCTGCCTCAGCCTCCCGAGAAGCTGTGACTACAGGCACGTGCCACCATGCCCGGCTAATTCTTGTATTTTTAGTAGAGATGGGGTTTCACCATGCTGGCCAGGCTGGTGTCGAACCCCTGACTTCGTGATCCACCCACCTCGGCCTCCCAAAGTGCTGGGATTATAGGCATGAGCCACCATGCCTGGCCTGGCTGTGTTCTAATAAAACTTTATTTATAAAAACAAGTATTGGGATGAATTTGGCTCATGGACTGTGGTTCGCCGACCTCTGCTCTAGGTATAGGGGACAGTTGAGCAGTAGTTCAGAGTTGCTGAGTGGCCCAGTGAGTTCTGTGCATTGGAGTATGAGGAGTACTGGCGTATGGGCTGGGTGGCCGAGGCCTTCCTTGTGTGCCGTCATCTGTGTAGGATGCCATCTTGGAGGTGAAGTGGGGAGCACAGGACCAGATTTCCATTTGAGAACTAGAATGGACTCTGGCAGCCAGGTCAGGGCAGGCTTCCAGGGGCCAAGGCTGGAGGCTATCACTGCCGTCCTGGCAGGAGAAGTTGTGGTCGAAGCAGGCAGGGGCAGGGATGGAGGGTCTGGAGCCACCAGTGATGACGCCTCTCCTTCAGCCACGCCCCCCCGGGACCTCCGCCTCTCCGAGTGTGTTAACCTGAGGGAGATGGAGAGGAGGTTTTTTGTTCACTGACCCTGAGGGCTGCTGTGGAGGCAGGGACATGTGATGCTCTGAGCGGTGACCCTTGCTTTGTATTTCAGACATCAATGAGTGCAGCAGCAGCCCCTGTAGCCAGGAGTGTGCCAACGTCTACGGCTCCTACCAATGTTACTGCCGGCGAGGCTACCAGCTCAGCGATGTGGACGGAGTCACCTGTGAAGGTGCGGACGCCCCTGCTTGCTGAGGGGGAAAGCACCCCCTGGCCTTGCCATGACACAGCAGCACGGCCTCTGACTTTCAAAATCCACAGGGAAGAGCCTGCTGGGATTTCTTCACCTGGCAAACCTTCCATGTCCACCCTTGGAGGCTAGCGGGTAGCGGGTGGTTTGCTGTTTTCCCTCCAACTGAGGTTTTTTTTTTTTTTTTTTTTTTTTTTTTGAGACAGGGTCTCGCTCTGTTGCCCAGGCTGGAGTGATATGGTGCAATCACTGCTCACTGCAGCCTCAGCTTCCCAGGCTCAAGTGATTCTCCCACCTCAGCCTCCCAAGTAGTTGGGACCATAGGCGTATACCACCATGCCTGGCTAATTTTTTATTTAAAAAAAATTAGAGACGGGGCCTTGCTATGTTGCCCAGGCTGGTCTCGAACTCCTTGGCTCAAGTGATCCTCTTGCTTCAGCCTCCCAAATTGCTGGGATTACAGGCATGAGCCACCGTGCCTGGCCCCCAACTGAAATTCTAATATACTTTTCCCATCCTTAAGCGTGAGTGTGGGAAGGCAGCAAACCACTCCTGACTTGTTCTTTAATAAATGTGCACGGTGGTAATTACAACATGCACTGGGACCTTGGGCCGCATATCTCAGGGCTTGGTGGTGGTGCGTGGCTGAGAGGTAAGGAGGGGGCTCAGGGACCACCTATATCCCTGACTCAGAGCTCTAACTCTTCATCTGTAACATGATGATTAACTTCAGCCTCACCAGATCATGGGAGGATTAAACCAGATGACAGCAATTACAGGCAATTAAAGGCAATTATGATGATTACCGTTTTCATGTAAGGTGTGTGTATATTTTGTTTGCTTGTTTGTTTTTGAGACAGAGGCAGCTCTGTCACCCAGGTTGGAGGGCAGTGGTACAAACACGGCTCACTGCAGCCTCCATCTCCTGGGATCAAGCAATCCTCCCACCTCTGCCTCCTTGAGTAGCTGGGCCCACAGGCGTGCACCAGTATGCCTGGCTAACTTTTTTGATTTTTTGTAGAGACAGGGTCTCACTTTGTTGCCGAGGCTGGTCTCGAACTCCTGGGCTCAAGTAACCCACCTGCCTCAGCCTCCCATGCCTGGGATTCCAGGCATGAGCCAGTGCACCCAGCTGAGGTGTGTTTCTTGTTATTGAACTCTGGTCCATATTTCCCCCTGCCCACCACACTTATACTTCACACCATGAACTTGCTGTGTGACCCCAGGCTAGTCCCGTCGCCTCTCTGAGCATGATGGTCTCTGAGGCTTCCTGTGTTCAGCTTGTCCTGTGCTGCTACCCTCCTGGGCCCCAGTGCAGCCCCCAGGGTGATGTAGCGTGGCCAGCAGCCATGGCCAGGTGCCAGGACACTGAGGCTGAGGTGGGCTTTGCCATTGCAGACATTGACGAGTGCGCCCTGCCCACCGGGGGCCACATCTGCTCCTACCGCTGCATCAACATCCCTGGAAGCTTCCAGTGCAGCTGCCCCTCGTCTGGCTACAGGCTGGCCCCCAACGGCCGCAACTGCCAAGGTGAGCAGGCGGGATGCCCTGGGGTCCCTCATGCTCTGCTTGGGGCCCTGCGATGTCGTGGGGCTGAGGCCGGGCTCGGGGGCTGTGCTTCCCCAACCCAAGGGCCACAGCACAGATGGAATGCATTCAGGATAAGGAGGGACCCCCATCCAAGGGGTGTCCTGGGGTCCGCAGCACCCTGGTCTCCCACACCCAGGCCCCAGCACACTTGTCCTCTGGATTGTCTGAGCCCGTGGCAGCTGCATCTGGCAGGAACACTTGAGCCCTCCTCCCCTCCCCTCAGCAGCCCCGAAAAGGCTGGAACAGAGGCCTTTAGGAAGATGCCCGCCAGGGAGGAAGCAGTCCAGGCCAGGGGATGGCGTGGCCTGGTGTGGGATGGTCCAGGGATACTCATGGCTATGGGTCAGCTCCAGCATGGGCTAAGTAATGGGGGCCAATGGCATTGGTTCTGCATTCAGCCCCCAATTCTATGAACGATCTAGGGGGCAGTATGTGTCCCCCAGAGCCATCCGATAACCATCCATTCAATCACTGACAGCGGGTGCTGAGTAGATGTTTGTGAGCACGTGATCCTCAGTGTACACACTGGGCCCAGAAGCTGAGTCATGGAGGTGGGGCTGTCCAGCCTGTTCCTCGGGAGCCCCACACAGGGCTGTGGATCCTGGGGCTCTGGAAGCCCCCTGGGTCCCACAGATGTAGCTTCTGGTCATGAGGAAGGTGACTTTGATGAAAGGCAGGCAGGAGCTGCGGTGTTTCCTGGGAGGCCCCCTCCGCTTGCCCCGGGCTCTGGATGGAATGCCGGTTGTGTCTGCATTTCTGACGGAGCAAATGACTTTTCTCCTGGCCCAGCTCCCTCACCGCAGCCTGGGGTCCCGCCCAGACTCAGCATAAACACATTCCTGAGCCGGGCCTTTGAGGCTGGGGAGTGTTGTTTTTGCCACCGATGCTCAGGCATTTGGCACCTCTTAATGGATGTCTCCCAGGATTGGTGACAGCCCCTGAGCCCCACTGTTTGGCTGCTCCAGAGTCTGTGGGAATTGGGCTGCTCCCCCATCTCCAGGGGCCTCTCAGTGTGGTGCCCCAGGCCCCATCCCAGGAGTCCCAGGCCTGGTGGTTCCAGTCCACCCTGAACAGCCACCAACCCCAACACACAGGGCAAGACGTATGATCCCTCGAAGGCTGTTTTTCTCATCATTGTGTGGAGCTAGCAGCTCTTGCCCTTTTCTCCTAAGAGGTTGTGTCACACCTAGGGTAAGGGTGCTGAGCCTTGGGAGCCGCAGAGAGGCTCTGGTTAGTTAGTACATGGACTCTGGTGCCAGCCTGCCTGGGTTCAAAGCTCAGCTCTGACATTTATAAACTGTGTGACCTCAGGCAGGTCTCTTAAGCTCTGTGAGCTCCTTATAAAATGAGGATCATAACAGTATCTGCCTCATTGAATTCTTAGGAGGATTCAGTGACTTACCCTTGCGAGGCACTCCCAGGACCCATCATGTAGTATTTACTTTTACCATCGTCACGCTCCCTCCAGGGATTGCGAATGATAAGTTAACAGTCTATAAATGTAAATATCCTATAAATGTAAGAACTGGCACAGGACGCTGCTCCGAAGATCAGCCAGTGGAGGGCAGGGATGGCCTGATTGCCACCCCTAACCCTAGTTGATGGGAGGCCTGGGCTCCTCCGTCTCCAGATGGGGATGGCTCCTGCAGCCTCTGCCTTCACTGTGCTGCTGTGGGGTCTCTTGCAGACATTGATGAGTGTGTGACTGGCATCCACAACTGCTCCATCAACGAGACCTGCTTCAACATCCAGGGCGGCTTCCGCTGTCTGGCCTTCGAGTGCCCTGAGAACTACCGCCGCTCCGCAGCCACGTAAGTCCCTTGGACCATGCCATCGTCTGTCTGTGTTGGCCTTCTTGGTGACCTAGCTCCCGGGTGAGTGGGTTATCAGGCTGTAACCTCAGTGTCCTCCCATGAGGGACTCAGGGCACTCAAAGATCACCTGATCCCTGGCCCTCAAGCCCCTAAATGCTAGTGACACTGGTCTCAGAAAGTCAAGGGAGTAACTGCAAATGAGTCTGGGGTCTATAGTCATGTTTTCAGGCCAAGGCTGTGCACAGAACCAGGCAGAAACCACAGCCCTCTTTTTTCCTAGGGTGGAAGCCTTGGGCAAGCTCTCTGGGCCTCAGTTTCCTCATCTGTAACATGCAGATGTCAGAACATGCTCTGACTTAGATGCGTGGGTAACAATGTCTCCATGTCAGCCCAAAGCCAGGGAGCCGATGTGACTTGTTGGACATTGTTGTTAGTGCCCACCTGAAAGCCAGAATTCGTCCAGCCTGGTGACTGTGTGGGAACAGCATCAAAGATTCCAGATCCTAAACGTGGGGCTGCGTGCCCCTATGTCTTTGTAAGCTCACTCATTCCTAGGCCATCACGGCGCCCACTTGAGACCACGGTTCCCACTTCCTGTCCCCGTTGCCCCTAATTGTATTCAGAAAGTCTCATTTAGTGCCACTGTCAGTTGCTTCAGGAAACGCTCCATGCTGGGACTGATCTCAGGACTGTGGACTTATGACCTCCCCCAGCACTCTGAATGCACGATGCAGGCAGCCAGCTGTTTCCGAGGCCTTGGTCCCTTGACCTTCAGCCTGCCTTGGGCTCTTGGCCAGCTGCCCCCGCCACCTGAGGGTCAGTGGTAGTGTCCACCGCTTGACCCTAGGGGCAGCTGCCCTGGCTTGTGGCATAGCAAGGCTTCTGGGTCCCTGAGCAGCCCTGTTGTCCCTGGCAGCCCTCCATATTCTTCCTGGCTTTGGGATTCTCACTGGCTGGCCCGGCCGTTTCCCTGATCTGCTGTTTCCCAGCACGGATTTCTGTCAGCTTGAAAACCCAACATCTTGTTTCCTTCCTGAGCTTGGGTTAGGAAAAAGCTACCCCAAAACTGGGTTTGCAAGTCTGTAGCATCCCGAAGAGCTCATGGTTATGCAACAGCCTGGCAGGCAGTGACAGTGCTTCCCCGAGCCATTAAGAAAGTTCCATGGCCTCGGCTGGAGGCTGTGCAGCCGTCTGTCATTGTAAGTTCACTCTCTCCCCAGCCTTTGTCAGCGCCTGGGCTTGAGGATTCCAGGAGGCTGGCTGTGGTTGTGACCTCGATTTCTAACTTGCGCACAGTCGTGAAACCACCTTTCGAAGAGGGGAAGGCTGCCCTGCACAGGGGCCCTGGCGCCTCCTAATCCTGAGGGTGGGCGGGTTGGCCATGTGTGCTGAGGTCATGGCTGAAATCAGCAGAACCCAGCTCTACCCCTCATGTTGGCTGTGGAAGCCTCTGCCACCCCTCAGTGCTGGAGAAAGTCATTTCTTCCTGGACCTACTGCGTGCAGGCACCTGGGTAGACAGCCCACAAAGGCCTTTGTCCTCGCACTGGCTCTGCCTTTGGAGTGTGTGCTAAGAGGCAGGAGGGGCCCCCACCTGGCTGGGCGTGAGGGTGGGCAGAGGGCTGTCTGGAGTGGGCCATACCTGCGTGAAAGTGGAAGGGGGAGCAAATTAGGCAGAAGTGGCGGGAGTATGGACACATCTGCGGTGAAATGGGGAGTTCAGCCTGAAACCTGGGCGCTGTGTGCTGTGCAGTAAGGGATTGAGCTGCTGGGCGCCTGGCTTGTTCTAGCCCTTGGACTCCCGGGACTGATAGTGAGGAGGGGACACCCCCTCTCAGCACTGCTAACCCCTCAGACTGGAGTTCTGTATTTTACAGCCCCTTTTCCTGCTTATCAGAAATCCAAGCTTCTTAAAACGTTTTTTCATCTAAACTTCAGAAAGCAATTTTTTAAATCGAAAAGAGCCATATTTAGGAGGGACCCATGGCCGGCGCTTCGGTGGTTAACAACTCAGCAAGAGCGCCTCACTCGGGAGCCTTGACAGACAGGACTGCAGAGTCCGCTTCTGTGGCTTTCTCTCTCTCTCCAGTCACACGGCTTCCATCTGGGGAACATCCTGGCGGCCGAGGGCTGGTAACTGGAGCATGACCCAGGAAGCTGGGCCGCAAACCACAGGGCTCGGCCTTGTGGACAGGACCAGGCTGTTACAGTCCTGCCCACACAATTCCCTTCTGCCCACAGGAGGAAGTGTGCAAAGCTGTCCCACAGCCTTTGATGGGGCCGGACACATCCTCTTTATCCCCTCAGTGGGGCCAGCACCTGATGACCTGTGGTCTAGAAAGCTGGAGCAAAGCCAGGTGGCCTTAGTTGCCGCTTCCCGGGGATGGGACACGAGTGAACAGCTGTGGGCCTGAGAGTGTAACACAGTGGACGGTGGTGGAGATAGAGCCGTCGATGGCCCCCCTGCCTTGGCCAGTTCCTGGGGCTTGTCTCCCGGACGACAAGCATGTGAAAGTCAGGAAAATGCCGGCAGGGATATCCACAAGCACCTGGGGTGGCCAGAACTGCTGTGCCTCCCAGGAGAAGGAGGGGGCCTAGAGGGCCTATTTTCTCTGGTGTGTGGTGGCTTAGGATCATTTCCATAGAGCTTGGGGTATTAGGGTCAAATGTGTTGAACTGGCAAGTTGGAGCACATTGTCCTCTAACGCATGACATGGCCCAGGATGTATGGCCTGCTGAGGGGACATGTCTGGAAACCAGGGCCTGCGTGGCAGAGGGGGACGGGGCGGGCTCGGCTATGCCTTGCTCTGTGATAGACTCAGTGATGACAACCCGTCCCTGACCTAGACACACTGGCTAAAAGGGATTTTTGGGCCGTTCCCAGTCTGACAGGCAGTTTGCCAGACAGTTATGTTTCTGGTGTTTTAATAAGTTTGAGTGGAGCGAAGTAGGATCATTGAAACCAGGACTTACCAGGAAAATCAAGGACATGTTTATTTTTGTGCATTAGTCATTTGCAAAGCACATAGCGGGTGCCCCAGGCCCTGTTCTTTGTCCAGAAGGAGCCAGCCCCGAAACTCCTAGTGTAGAGAAGGTTTTGGGGTGCTCTGAGGAATGACTGTGTGGGGTTGGAGGGGGAGCCTCCAGGGGAGGAGTGACCAGCGCGCTGTGTGTGATGACGGCGGGAGCTGCACTAGAACACCACGCACACCTCCCATTGCTTTCCTCCAGCGTGCTGGGTGAACGCTTCCCTCTGGCAAAACAAATTCCACCCCGGGTTAGTACCCGCCATGCTGAGAGAAGCGGGGAAGCCGAAATCCCACCAGGGCGACTCTAGCGCCATCTGCTGACCAGCCCCATCCAGGCTGGTCCTGAAGTTGCTGGTGTGTGTGCGCGCGCGCGCGTGTGCGTGCGTGCGTGTGTGTGTGTGTGTGTGTGTGTGTGTGTGTGTGTGTGTGCAAAAGCTTTGAAGTAAGACAGCCTGACTTTGAAAGCCAAGCCTGCCCCTTACTACACACCATGGAGCCATCAGCAAGTTCTGCGTCCTCACGGGGCATCTGTCTTCCAGCCAGTAGAGCAGGAGGACGATGGGAGACAGTGGAGGGAGCGAGTGGAAGGAAAGCCTGCTGCTTGCAGCCTGCTCCCTGCACCCGGAAGCGCAGTTCACCTGCACCCGGAAGCGCAGCTCATGGGTCCCATGCTCCTCCCCCAGTTCACGGAGGCTTCGGTCGCAGCTCCTCAGAGGCCCCCCTGGGGGAGAGCTCTCAGATGGCCTGGAGCACTCCCTTTTGGCCTGGACCTGGGCATCTCGGGGGAAGGCCACCACCAGCAGCACCCGTGCCCACCTTCTTTCCTGCCTCTGTTTTGGGCCCCTCCCAGGCAGGACTCCCACCTTCAGTGCCCCTGACTCCCAGGCCAGTCCTTTCTAAGAGCTTGGAATAGTCACTAGCCAAGTAAATGCAAGGCGTCCTGTCAGTCCCGACACACCTGGAAAGAGGAGGTAAAGGGAGACTCCAGTCTCAATAAATGCCTCAAGCAAGTCCAAGTAACCCAGCACGAGACATGGAAACTTAAAAAGCCAAAAGGGAGATGTGATAGAAGGCCAAGACGAGAGGATGCTCCTGACTGCAGAATCCAGACCCAGCCCAAATGGTGGGGCTTCCTGGAGCACCTGGGCCAGGTCCTCTGGGGCTCCGCACCTGGGCCCTGCTTCCTAAGCCAGCCACCTTCAGAGGATGATGGGCCAGGAGTTCAGGACACAGGAGACGACCTCTGTCCCATCTTGTGACAAGAAATTAGAACTTGTTACTATCTTGTAGCAGGAAGATAATACCTATCTCCATCTTGTCACAGGAAGTTAGAATCTGTAACAGGAATTTGGAATCTGTGCTCATCCTATATAGGAAGTTAGGACCCGTCCCCATCTCCACCACAGGAAGTTAGGACCTGTCCCCGTCTCCACCGCAGGAAGTTAGGACCTGTCCCCGTCTCTACCGCAGGAAGTTAGGACCTGTCCCCTTCTCCACCCCAGGAGGTTGGGACCCATCCGTGTCTCCACTGCAGGAGGTTGGGACCCGTCTCTGTCTCCACTACAAGAAGTTCAGACCTGTATTAGGGTTCTCTAGAGGGACAGAACTAATGGAATATATTTACATATATAATGGAATATGTATATATAATGGAATATGTATACATATTCCATTATATATGTATATATAATGGAATAGATATACATATTCCATTATATATGTAAAGGGGAGTTTATTAAGTATTAACTCACGTGATCACAAGGCCCCACAATAGGCCATCTCCAGGCTGAGGAACAAGGAGAGCAATCTGAGTCCCAAAAATGAAGAAAAATAAGTCTGACGTTCAAGGGCAGGAAGCATCCAGCACGGGAGAAAGATGTAGGCTGGGAGGCTAGGCCAGTCTCTCTTTTCACGTTTTTCTGCCTGCTTATGCTATAGCCGTGCTGGCAGCTGATTAGTTGGTGCCCACCCAGATTAAGGATGGATCTGCCTTTCCCAGCCCACTGACTCAAATGTGAATCTTTTTTGGCAACACCCTCACAGACACACCCAGGATCAATACTTTGTATCCTTCAATCCAATCAAGTTGACACTCAGTATTAACCATCACAAGTCCACCCCTTGTCAACTTGAACCCATGCACATCTCCTGAGATCATACATAATCGTCAAATAAAGACAATAATAAGGTCATAATTACGCCTGACATAACACAACTATATTTCATACAACCAGAAACTCACCAATCCCCAACCCAAATACTGTTGTATAAAGTTAGCGATACTTAAATGCTGATGTGAATTCAATAAATCTTATGTCACTTGATAGAAAGGAAATAAAATGAAGACATTTTTGTTAGTACAAGTGTATACATGCACAAACATTTTTGATTGTTTTTTGTTTGTTTGTTTTTTAAGACAGAGTCTCCCTCTGTTGCCTAGGCTGAAGTGTGGTGGTGTGATTTTGTCTCACTGCAACCTCCACGTCCCGAGTTCAAGTGATTCTCCTGCCTCAGCCTCCTGAGTAGCTGAGATTACAGGTGTGCACCACCACACCCAGCTAATTTTTCTATTTTAAGTAGAGATGGGGTTTCACCATGTTGGTCAGGCTGGTCTTGAGCTCCTGACCTCAAGTGATCCGCCCGCCTCAGCCTCCCAAAATGCTGGGATTACAGGCGTGAGCCACAGCACCTGGCCATGTTTTTAAAAGAAGGAGGAAATACTCATGACAATTACAGCTCTCGTTTCTGCAACTGGTCACGTGGCTCGTAGCTGGTATTGATGACTGCCTTCTTCTACTACCCATTCTGTATTCCCTTTGCCTTCAGCAAGCACCTTGGCAGATCTTGTTTTTTTTCCCTGGTGGAGTGACCCAAACCTTCATTCCTGAAGGGTCTGGGTCATTTGTAGTCCTGCCTGGATTGGGCTGTTGTAGTTTCCCATTGACCTTAATCACAGGGCATGGTAATACTAAGAGATGCCCTGATGGATCTCCTGTATTCCACGAGTACTCTAACTTATCTTCATTGTGGAGTAGTAGACTGATTTCTTCTTGATAGTCTGGGTCAGCCACCCCAGCCAACACTGTAACTCCCTTCTTAGCCTGTTGACTTAAAGGTAGGAGGAGCTTCAAGTGTCCAGGTGGCAATCTTAATTTCCAGTTTAATGGAATCATTGTTGTGTCTCCTGGTGGCAGCGTTCTTCCCTCTGGAATGAAGATCTGTAGGCCAGCAGAACATAATGTTGTAGGAACAGGAAGCAAAAATTTTGCTAGTGGATCACTAGGGGTGATGGTGAGTGGTGCCACTTCCATTTCCACCCTTGGATTCCTGGACCCGTGAATCTTGGCTATGGGAGAAACAGTGCCATAATATTGGACCCTGATTCAGAGCATACATGGCCTTCTGTAGAACTTTGTCCCAGCCCTGCAAAGTACTGTCACCTAGTTGGCATTGTAATTGTGACTTCAAAAGGCCATTCCACCATCCTATCAATCTACCTGCTTCAAGACGATGGGGAACATGGTAAAACCAGTGAATTCCATGAGCATGAGCCCACTGCTGCACCTCTTTAGCTGTAAAGTGAGTGCTTTGGTCAGAGGCAATGCTGTGTGGAATACCATGAGGGTGGATAATGCATTCCATGAACCCACGGATGGTAGTCTTGGCAGAAGCATTGTGTGCAGGATAGGCAAACCCATATCCAGAGTAAGTGTCTATTCTGGTGAGGACAAACCTCTGCCCTTTCCATGATGGAAGAGGTCCATTATAATCAACCTGCCACCAGGTAGCTGGCTGATCACCCCAAGGAATGGTGCATATCGAGGGCTCAGTGTTGGTCTCTGCTGCTGTCAGATTGGGCACTCAGCAGTGGCCATATCCAGGTCAGCCTTGGTGAGTGGAAGTCCACGTTGCTGAGCCCATGTGTAATCTCCATCCCTGCCACCATGGCCACTTTGTTCATGGGCCCATTGGGCAATGACAGGGGTGGCTGGGGAAAGAGGCCGAGTGGTGTCCACAGAACGAATCATCCTATCCACTTGATTGTTAAAATCCTTCTCTGCTGAGCACTTTTATGTGATATGGGGAGCGCTCTCATGTGATACAAATATCTTCACAGTTTTTGACCACTCAGAGAGGTCTATCCACATACCTCTTTCCCATATTGCATTGTCATCAATTTTCCAATCATGCTTCTTCCAAGTCCCTGACCATCCAGCCAAACCATTGGCCACGGCCCATGAATCAGTATATAATTGCACATCTGGTCATTTCTCCTTCCATGCAAAGTGCACAACCAGGTGCATTGCTTGAAGTTCTGCCCACTGGGAAGATTTCCCTTTACCACTGTCCTTCAGGGATGTCCTAGAATGGGGCAGTAGTGCTGCAGCTGTCCACTTTCGGGTGGTGCCTGAATATCGTGCAGAATGATCTGTGAACCAGGCCCTAGTCTTCTCTTCCTCTGTCAGCTGATTGTGGGGAACTCTGCATGAGGCCATCGGTGCAGGCTGGGGAAGAGAAGGCAAGTTGGCAGGGGTGGAGACCACGGGCATTTGAGCCACTTCCTCATGTAACTTACTCGTGCCTTCAGGACCTGCTCAAGCCCGATCGCGTATATACCACTATCCATTTGATGATGAAATGCTGCTGTGCATGACCCACTTTATGGCTAGATGGGTCACAAAGCACCCAGTTCATGACAGGCAGTTCAGGTCCTATGGTGACTTGATGACCCGGAGTCAAATATTCAGTTTCCACCAAAGCCCAGTAACAGGCCAAGAGCTGTCTCTCGAAAGGAGAGTAGTTATCTGCAGAAGATGGCAGGGCCTTGCTCCGAAAGCCTAGAGACCTCCACTGTGATTCATCTATGGGGGCCTGCCAAAGGCTGCAGCCAGCATCCTTATCTGCCACTGACACCTCAAGCAACATTGGATCTGTTGGGTCATATGGCCCAAGTGGCAGAGCGGCTTGCACAACAGCCTGGACCTGTTGCAGAGCTTTCTCCTGTTCTGGACCCCACTCAAAACTGGCAGCCTTTCAGGTCACTCGATAAATGTGCCGGAGTAACACACTCAAATGAGGAATGTGCTGCCTCCAAAATCCAATAGGCCCACTAGGTGTTGTGTCTCTTTCTTGGTTGTAGGTGGGACCAAATGCAGCAACTTATCCTTCACCTTAGAAGGAATATCTCGACAGGCCCCAAACCACTGGACCCCTAGAAATTTTACTGAGGTAGAAGGTCCCTGAATTTTATTATCGGATTTATTTTCCATCCTCTGGCATGCAAATGTCTCACTAATAAGTCCAGTGTGTTTGCTACTTCTCACTCACTGGATCCAGTCAGCATAATGCCAACAATTTAATGGACCAGCGTGATATCTTGCAGAAGCAAAATGTGATCAAGGTCTCTCCAAATAAGATTATGACATGAATAAGATTATGACACAAAGCCGGAGAGTTGATACACCCCTGAGGTACGACAATGAATTTATATTGCTGGCCTTGCCAGCCGAAGACAAATTGCTTCTGGTGGGCCTTGGAACAGGAATGGAGAAAAAGGCATTTGCCAGGTCAGTGGCTGCATACCAGGTACCAAGAGATACGGTAATTTGCTCAAGCAATGAAACCACATCTGGTATAGCAGCTACAATTGGAGTCACCACTTGGTTAAACTTACGATAATCCACTGCCATTCACCAAGATCCATCTGTCTTCTGCACAGGCCAAATGGGAGAGTCGAATGGGGAGGTGGTGGGAATTACCACCCCTGAGTCTCAAGTTTTTGATGGTGACACTAATCTCCTCAGTCCCTCCAGGAATACAATATTGTTTTTGATTTACTGTTTTTCTAGGTAGAGGCAGCTCTCATGGCTTCCATTTGGCCTTTCCAACCATAAAAGCCCTCACCCTACCAGTCAGGGAGCAAGTGTGGGGGTTCTGCCAGCTGCTAAGTATGTCTGTGCCAATTCTGCATTCTGGCACTGGGAAAATGACCACAGGATGAGTCTGGGGACCCACTGTAAGTCAGACCTGAGCTAAAACTCCATTAATTACCTGACCTCCTTAAGCCCCTATTTAACTGGAGGGCCACAGTGACGTTTTGGGTCCCCTGGAATCAACCTCAGCTCAGAACCAGTGTCCAGTAGTCCCCAAAATGTCTGATCATTTCCCTTTCCCCAGTGCAGTTACTCTGGGAAAAGGCCAGAGGTCTCTTTGGGGAAGGATGGGAGAAAGATTCACTGCATAAATTGTCAATAATGTCGTGGGGTCCGTCCTCAAGAGGACCCGACCTCCTCTTCATTCAAGGGGTTCTGGGTCTGTAAACTGGTTCAAGTCTGGAAATTGATTGAGGGGCCGTGATTCTCTGCTTTTGTAATTCAAATTAGTCTTTTGTCCACTTGACCTAGAAGTTTTCTGCTTGTACAAATCAAGTAGGAATGCAGTAGGCTTCCTATCAATTTCACTTCTAGGAACACTGTGGTTAATTAGCCAATGCCAGAGCTCTACACGAGACAGACTATTCCGATTGCCGCTTTGCCTCTGCTGTCCATTACAGAAGCTACACCCACCTTGCCTTTGATGGTTGAGTGCTATCACTTGGCCACTGCCACCTCAGGATCCAATTATTTCCATTGTATTTAAATTTTGTAGTTGAGTGACTGTGGTTCCCACTGTTAGATCTGACATACGAAGATGAGCAATTACAGGGCTCTTCAAAGATGCAGGTGCTGCCCTTACAAATCTGTTTCGAAAGGCATTGGTCAAGGGTATATCTTCTGGACCCTCCCAGCTTGGTTGAGTAGGTCTAAAGTGACTAATCCACACCACCATCCCGATCTCCCTAAGTCTTTGGATTCCTTCCTCTACATTAAACCAAGGAAGACCAGGCATTTCCAGTTCACTCACAGTGGGCCATCTCTTCATCCGTATTTCAGCTAAACCAGCAAATAAACTATTAGAACCTTTTTTTAACTCCCCGAGTTGCAACATTAAATGCAGAGTCCCTGCTTAGTGGGCCTAAATCTGTAAATTCAGCCTCATCCAACACTATGTTCCTTCCGCCATTCTCTGATACCCTTAGTATCCATTCTCATGCCTGTTCTCCAGATTTGTTTCTATAAATTAGAAAACTCAAGCAGTTCTTTTCGAGGGTAGCTCACTTCCTCATGGGTCACACTGTCAACCTCATCTCTAGGGGCCTGCCAGGACTTTAGTCTAGTTATAGGTCTAGAGGCAAACAGGGGTGTTAGGGGTGGCTCCTGCGGAGAATCAACATTATCTTGCCTGGCAACTGCCTCACAGGAGGCCATCACTGTTGCCTCAGGCAGCATGGGGTTTATCTCCTTAGACAAAGGTGGAAAGGCTGATGGGTCGGGGTGGGGATGTTGCCACTACTGGGGATGGGGAAGCTGTTAAGCTGTTTCTTCTGGCAAAAAAGGTTCATCAGAGTTTATAAACTCAGTGTCCCTAGCTTCATCAGGCTCCTCCCACATGTCCCCATTCCAAGTTGCAGGGTCCCATTCTTTTTCAATCAATGCCCGCACTTTAACAGCAGACACCTGGCGAGGCTGTGCATGCATCTTTCATTGCAGGTCAGCCACTCGCATGATAAGAGCTTGTGTCTGTTTTTCCACAATTTCACTCCTCCTCTACAGGAGATAAGACTCTCACTCAGGGCAATCTTAGCAGATTTGATGCTCAGTATCTGCTTCTGAAGCCGGGAGATGGTATCCCTGAGTTAATCATTTTCTTTCATCACTTTGTCCACTAAACTTAGGAGCAACCAACCAGCTTCATTATGTTCCTTGGTTCTCCACATATGATCAAAGATTTTATGTATAGAGTCACTAAACTTGGCTCACAAGCAATGAATCAGGAGTTTCAAATGCGTTTATTTTTCATAACTCTCTAAACAGTTCATGCCAAGGACTATCAGTGTTCTCCATACTATTAGAAGTGGAGTCCTTAGCATTTTTGGATCTATTTGTTAACCAGCGAACCCCAGAAACCCCAAAACCAACGAAAGAACTCCATCTTTAATATTCTGTTCCTCTAGAACCACTCCTGGTACCAAAATCTGTAGTAGTTAGGGTTCTCTAGAGGGACAGAACTAATGGAATACATATGTATAATGGGGAGTGTATTAAGCATTAACTCACACGATCACAAGGTCCCACAATAGGCCATCTGAAGGCTGAGGAGCAAGGAGAGCCAGTCCGAGTCCCAAAACTGAAGAACTTTGAGTCCGATGTTCGAGGGCAGGAAGCATCCAGCACAGGAGAAAGATGTAGGCTGGGAGGCTAGGCCAGTCTCTCTTTTCACATTTTTCTGCCTGCTTATACTCTAGCTGTGCTGGCAGCTGATTAGATGGTGCCCACCCAGATTAAGGGTGGGTCTGCCTTTTCCAGCCCACTGACTCAAATGTGACTCTCTTTTGGCAACACCCTCACAGACACACCCAGGATGTATCCTTCAATCCAATCAAGTTGACACTCGGTATTAGCCATCACAGGACCCGTCCCTGTCTTCACCGCAGGAAGTTAGGACCCGTCCCCATCTCCACTGCAGGAAGTTAGGACCCATCCCTGTCTCCACTCAGGAAGTTAGGACCTGTCTCTGTTTCTATCACAGGAAGTTGGGATCTGTCCCCATTTCCATTCCAAGCCCTGAACTGGCCCTGTGGACCCAGAGTGGGTACTGGGCCTGGAACACAAGGGCTTAGTGACAGGGAACTGGGAACTGACCTCGACGGCTGAGCAGAGATATGGCTGCCTCACTCACTGTGTGACCTTGGGAAGTGGAGAGGCCACATTCTTTCTGAGCCTCAGTGTCCTCGTGTGAAAAATACCACCGAAGCCACTGTCATGGGGTGGTGGCAGCGATCACACTAGAGAGCGCGTGGTGAGGAATAGCTAAGCACTTGGTAAACGGCAGCAGCTCTGATTGCTAGTGGCAGAGATAGTCATTTCACGGGTCACCTCCGAGACACACCCTAGAGCCCTGCATAGCCCTGGCCACTGTCTGGGCAAGGGCCTGGGAAGGGCAGGTTGTGCCTGTGGAGTGCCCCTGGGGTGGCTCTGCCAGTGAGCAGGGGACGCACCTCACTCCGGGCACAGCCCTTGGCCCCCGGCCACCCAGCGCCCCAGATGGTGTTGGAAGAGGCTAGTGCCTGAATCAGCAGCCTGGAGGTCCACGGCGCCTCCCGCAGGTGAGTGGGGGGCGCCCTTCCTGTTGGCTGAATCGGCCAGAGGGGCGGCGGGAGGCCCTGCCTGCCAGCCCCGCATCCCCGCGCTCTGCCGTTTCTCCGCTTGCTGGACCGGCCCTAACCCTCTTCTTGTCTCTCTACCCACTTTTCTTGCAGCCGCTGTGAGCGCTTGCCTTGCCATGAGAATCGGGAGTGCTCCAAGCTGCCTCTGAGAATAACCTACTACCACCTCTCTTTTCCCACCAACATCCAAGCGCCCGCGGTGGTTTTCCGCATGGGCCCCTCCAGTGCTGTCCCCGGGGACAGCATGCAGCTGGCCATCACCGGTGGCAATGAGGAGGGCTTTTTCACCACCCGGAAGGTGAGCCCCCACAGCGGGGTGGTGGCCCTCACCAAGCCTGTCCCCGAGCCCAGGGACTTGCTCCTGACCGTCAAGATGGATCTCTATCGCCACGGCACCGTCAGCTCCTTTGTGGCCAAGCTTTTCATCTTTGTGTCTGCAGAGCTCTGAGCACTCGCTTCGCGTCGCGGGGTCTCCCTCCTGTTGCTTTCCTAACCCTGCCCTCCGGGGCGTTAATAAAGTCTTAGCAAGCGTCCCACACAGTGAACCTCGCGTGCCTTGGTTTTATTTGGCATGGTTGGGAGTCTGTGCCGCTTGTTACCTGGGGGTGAGCTGGGCACTGGCCGCCGCCTGGTACCCCTGAGGGCTGACTGAGGAGCACTCCCCACTAGAGGGTGTGTGCTCAGGGGTCCCTGTTCACAGAGCCCACTGTCTGTGCCGACAGGGAGGCCAGGCCGGGCACATCATTTCACATGTGTTAACTCGTCTTCATTTGTGTTGAACCTGAAGAATAAAGGTGGTGGTGGAGAAGGGCCCTCAGATTGCTGAGCACAGTCCCCTCTCATTTTACAGATGTGGAAACTGAGGCCCAGAGAGAAGGTGAAGGGTTGGCCAGGGTCGCTTGGCCTGCTGTGGCCACGCCAGGTCAAGGAAGCGGGTCTGCTGGCCCCTGCCTGGTTCTTTGCTGTATCCCCAGAGGTGAGCATTTCACTGAGACAAGAAAGCTCTCTCCTGAGATTCAAGCCTCGTGTTCTGTTTGTCTTGATCAGAAGCCCAAATCTGTGGTGCAGAAACACGGAATGCGGTTGTGGCTCCTAGGATGCAGCTCTTGCCTCAGTGAAGTCGTTTTGCCCCCACTGAGGATCCTGGCAAAGGATCCTGTGCCAGGGGGAGGCAAAGGACCATACAATACATGTGATACTCACGGGATCCTTCATAGGCCTTACACCAGTCCTGCCAGGCAGGTAGTTATCCTCATGAAGACTCAGAGAGGGCAAGTGATTTGCCCAAGGTCACACAGCTGGTATCCGAGCCCTGGTTTACTGAGTCGCAGATCTGGCTGTTGCATTCTGCCACAATACCTCCACTGAGGGCCTTAACCCCCTGCCTTCCTCCATCTCCTCCACCATGGTCCAGCCAAGCCAGTCACCTCTCCCGCTCTGCTCCTCCCAGCATCCATTCACCTCCCCTACAGCTCATTCTTTGCTTAGCAGCTGGAATGATCTTTTAGCCTCTGCCTAAAACCGTTCCTGGCTTCCTTACCATTTGGGTTAAGGCCTCCAGATCCTCAAGATGTCTGAAGGCCGTGCCTAATTTAGTCCTTGCGTGCAATTTCCAGGCTGGCCTCAACTTGTTCTATCCTTGCCCACTTCCCTTGAGCCACGCTGCAAGCTCTGCTGCCTCGGGCCCCTGGTACGTGCTTTGCACCCTTGGCCTGAATGTTGCTTAAACTCCCGCTCATGTGCCTTCCTCAGAGAGGCCTTCCCTGCCACCCCTGGCTTCTGTTTTCTCTGTCCGTCGTTCTCATGACCCCTTTCGTTCATGGTACTTGTAACAGGCTGCGGTTCCTGTTGACTCGCGTTTCACATTTGTCTTCCCCACCTTCCAAAAGGCTCTGTGAAGGCAGGGACCAGGTCTGTCTCATTCAGTGTGGTGTTCCCAGCTCCTTGCAAAAAATCTCGCGTGCAGAAGGTGCTCTGTCAATGTCTGTTCAGGGAACAGATGACTCTGCCAGCCCTGGTTTATGTCACTAGCATTTCTGTGGCTGTGACACTGTGCTGACACCGTCTCCAGGCAGAAATCGAAGAAGGAAAGGCAGAACACCCCAGCAGGGTCAAGTAAAGAGGACTGCAGGGTTCCTCCATGGAAGCAGGGGTTGGGGGATACCCACCTTGATGCCTAGTGAGGAAGATGGACCTGGACAGACAGTCAGCCCCACACCTCGCACTGAGCAGCTGTGATTGTGCCACGGGAGCATGAGCCCTTTTCCCCACGGCCCTCGCCACTTTGTCTCCCGGCCCTCTTTCTGATCATACCTGGTCTGCACCAGCCTCGAGTCTCCCATATTCTAGTACATTCTCCAAGATGCAGCCCAAGAGCCTCTCTGAAGGACCAGTCTGGTTACGATGGTCTGAGCTTCCTTAGAACCTTCCATGGTTGTCTTTTCCCAGCAGATGAAGCCTAGCCTCCTTGGAATGGCATTGGAGGCCTGGCCTGATCTGGCCTCTGCCCACCCTTTGAGCTGCACCTACCCCACTCCAGCTCATCCATGTGCTTGTGCTCTGGCCCCATGGGGAGGCTTGCCCTTCCCTGAATCTGCCTTCTTATGGCTTTAGCATGTGCCATGCTGTCCCCCTGCAGACTGCCATTCTCCTTGCAGACTTGGCTCAGAAGTCACCTCCTCAGTGCAGTCAGCCTGAGCTCCCCTGGCCCCAGGCACCTCCATCAGAGCATTTACCCCATTGTGTTGTGGCTGTTTCTTAATGTCCCCGCTAGCCAGGCTTTTTGAAGGCAGGGATTGTGTCTGGTTAGTTTCTGTATTCTCTGCAACTTTGCAATGTTTGGCTTGAAGAAGGAGCTCAGTAAACATCTGAATAAACATGCGGGTTGATGGATGGATGGACAGACCAATGGATGGGTGGATGGATGGTGGATGGATGGATGGATGGATGGATAGCATTTTTAAGGCTTAGTTCAAATATCATCTCCTCGGCCAGGTGTGGTGGCTCACGCCTATAATCCCAGCACTTTGGGAGGCCGAGGCAGGCAGATCACCTGAGGTCAGGAGTTTGAGACCAGCCTGGCCAACATGGAGAAACCCCGTCTCTACTAAAAATACAAAAATTAGCTGGGTATGGTGGCAGGCGCCTGTAATCCCAGCTACTCAGGAGGCTGAGGCAGGAGAGTCACTTGAGCCCAGAAGGCAGAGATTGCAGTGAGGTGAGATCGGACTATTGCACACCAGCCTGGGCAACAAGAGTGAGACTGTCTCAAAAAAATAAATAATTGTCTCCTCTGTTTAGCCAGCAAGCCACAGCAGGGGTTCTTGTCCTATTCAGGCATCCATTCGTCCGGGGCGGGATTACTCAGGCTGGAAGGAACACCTGTACTTTCATGTGCATAGGAATGTGAAGAGGTGGGGGAAACCTCTCAGGGGCTTTGGAGGCTACCCAGTGACCTTCCACAGCTTGCCAGAAGCTCCTCTGCAACATTCCCACCAAGGGGCTCTCCTTTGCTTGTGGAACTCCCTGCCTCCTGAGGGGTCCCGTTGCATTTTGGGATCCCACCGAGGTTTGCGTGTGTGCCTGAGTGCGCCGTGGGAGTGACAGCTGAGTGCTCACCCCTGTCCTGCAGCTCCTTGGGGCTCCTTAGCCATGTTCCCAGCCCATGCTGCTGACAGAGGACACCATGCAGGAAAAGCAAAATAAGAGCAGGAGGTTGAATTTCCTTCTTGCTATTTACTAGTTCTGTGACCCTGGATACGTCGTCAGCCTTTCAGAGCCTCAAGGCCCACCTCATGGTTGATTTTGAAGATGGCCTGAAATAGGCCAGCAGGCAGCGCCTGATACAGAGTAGGCACTCCATAAGTGTGAGTGTGGGTTTCTTCATTCATTGGAAGGTAACTGGGTGTTCGTGTGGCTCTTCATTGAAATGGGGATGAACATTCAGAGAGTTTGGAGGGATCCAAGGTCATATGTGGAGCTGACATCACTTTTGATTCCTAGAACCTGTGCTTTCCTGGTTGTGTCACTAGTAAATCAAGCTCCCAAGGAGAAAAGACAGTAATAAGGGTGATTTTTATTGTAATGATAATAATAACAACACCAACAGCTAACACATAGAGTGCTGACCATGAGACAGGCACTGTTCCAAGCACGTAATTTGTTTACTCCTCACGGCAGCTTAGGGAGGCAAGCAGTGTTAATATCCCCATTCCACAGTGAGGACAGGGAGGCACAGAAAGGTGAAGGAACTTGCCCAAAGTTCCACAGCTGGTTTCCAGTGGCACTGGGATTCAAACGTAGGCAGTCTGGGCTGGGATCTGTGCTCTGAACCCCTGTCCTGCACTGCAGCAAATACTGGGGAGAGGCAGCATCCCTGGGAGAATGAGACTGTTGCTCCAGCCCCATTTCACAGAGCCTGC
This sequence comes from Pongo pygmaeus, assembly GCF_028885625.2. Lineage (NCBI taxonomy): Eukaryota > Metazoa > Chordata > Mammalia > Primates > Hominidae > Pongo > Pongo pygmaeus. The sequence continues at coordinate 56,557,368 of NC_085931.1, forward strand.
TCTGCCATTCCCAAACTCAAAACAGAGTATCTTATTAGCTAAAGGAGGAGGCAGTGTGGTAAAGAGGAAAGGGCTATGAGGCTGGAATGAAATAAGATATGCAAAATGGACCAGGCATGGTGGCTCATGCCTGTAATCCCAGCACTTTGGGAGGCCAAGGCAAGCAGATCACTGAAGGTCGGGAGTTCAAGACCAGCCTGGCCAACATGATGAAACCCCATCTTTACCAAAGATACAAAAATTAGCCGGGCCTGGTGGTGCACACCTGTAATCTCAGCTGCTCAGGAGGCTGAGGCAGGAGAACTGCTTGAACCTGGGATACAGAGATTCCAGTGAGCCAAGATTGTGCTGCCACACTCCAGCCTGGGCAATAGAGTGAGACTTTGTCTCAAAAAAGAAAAAGATGTGCAAAACGTGTAGCATAGACTCCGGAAAGATGCAGATGCATTATTTCTGAAGCTCTTTGGTTCCCAACCAAAAAACATCCAGACAACTAGACAGGAAAATAAAACTCCATGGAAAACATTGACAGCTAAACAAGGTATGGTTGTCTGCAGTTCAGGCCCACCTGCATGACTTTGGCATCTGTGCAGGAAAAAACAGTGGCAGAACCCCAAAATAATGAACAGGTATCCCCAGAAAGTGTACTAGGTGCTTTGGGGGAACAGCAGCTGAAAGTGGGAGGCATTTTGCTCACTCCAGGGGCCAGAGTGCGTACAGAGCCAGTGGCAGGGAGGAAGGGGCTGGCGCAGGCTTGCTCTTGGGAGCTTTTGAAACTTAGCCACCACAGCTCCCCCTGAGGTCAGGGTCTCACACGAGGGACAGACTGCTGGAAATGGAACAGAAATTGTGTAGGAAAGAGACCCTAGAGCCTGCAGGAAGAGAATGTCCTGGTAAATGTGGAAGAGTGTCAGGAGGTGAGCTCTGCAGAGTCAGGAAGATAACTGCGAATGATACTCTTTCTCAAACTCCAGGAAAACTAATTTCCTCTAAGGATGATCAACCCAAAAGCATCAAGGTCAAATTCCATGGATGAGTTTGTATAACAAAGTACCATAGACTGGGTGGCTTAAAATAATAGAAATGTATCATTTCGTGGTTTTGGAGGCCAGAAGTCCAAAATCAAGGTATCAGCAGGGCTGCACTTCCTCTGAAACCTCTAGGGGAATGCCTCTTCTGTAAGGGAATGCTCCTTCTGTAGAGCATGCTCCTTCTGTAGGGGAGTGCTCCTTCTGTAGGGGAATGCCTCTTCTAGGGAAGTGCTCCTTCTGTAGAGCGTGCTCCTGTAAGGGAGTGTTCCTTTTGTAGGGGAATGCCTCTTCTAGGGGAGTGCTCCTGTAGAGCGTGCTCCTTCTGTAGGGGAGTGCTCCTTCTGTAGGGGAATGCCTCTTCTGTAGGGGAGTGCTCCTGTAGGGGAGTGCTCCTTCTGTAGGGGAATGCCTCTTCTGTAGGGGAATGCTCCTTCTGTAGGGGAGGGCTCCTTCTGTGGCGGAGTGCTCCTTCTGTAGGGGAATGCCTCTTCTGTAGGGGAATGCTCCTTCTGTAGGGTAGTGCTCCTTCTGTAGGGTAGTGCTCCTTCTGTAGGGTAGTGCTCCTTCTCTAGGGGAATGCCTCTTCCGTAGGGGAATGCTCCTTCTGTAGAGTGTGCTCCTTCTGTAGGGGAGTGCTCCTTCTGTAGAGGAATGCCTCTTCTGTAGGGGAATGCTCTTTCTGTAGGGGAATGCTCCTTCTGTAGGGGAGTGCTCCTTCTGTAGGGGAGTGCTCCTTCTGTAGGTGAATGCTCCTTCTGTAGGGGAGTGCTCCTTCTGTAAGGAAATGCCTCTTCTGTAGGGGAGTGCTCCTTCTGTAGGGGAGTGCTCCTTCTGTAGGGGAGTGCCTCTTCTGTAGGGGAATGCTCCTTCTGTAGGGTAGTGCTCCTTCTGTAGGGGAATGCCTCTTCCGTAAGGGAATGCTCCTTCTGTAGAGCGTGCTCCTTCTGTAGGGGAGTGCGCCTTCTCTAGGGGAATGCCTCTTCTGTAGGGGAATGCTCCTTCTACAGGGGAATGCTCCTTCTGTAGGGGAGTGTTCCTTCTGTAGGGGAGTGCTCCTTCTGTAGGAGAGTGCTCCTTCTGTAAGGGAATGCCTCTTCTGTAGGAGAATGCTCCTTCTGTAGGAGCATGACTTGTCCCAGCTCCTGGCGGTTTGTTGGTGATCATTGGTGTTCCTTGGCTTGCAGCTACATCGCTGCAATTTCTGCCTTTGTCATCACATGATCTTGTGTGTTTTTGTCGTCACATAGCCCTCTTCTTATAAGGATATCGGTCATCTTAGATCAGGGGCCCACCCTACTCCATTGTGACCTCATCTTAACTAATTATATCTGCAATGACTGTAGTTCCCAAAAAGGTCACATTCTGAGGTACTGGGGATGGAACTTTGCCATCTTTCTTGGAAGGACATAATGCAAACCATGACACCCATACAAAGTGTTAGGGGCTGAATTGTGTCCCCCGCCAAATTCATATGTTGAATTCCTAATCCCCAATACCTCTAAAGTCCCTGTCTCCAAATGCGGTCACATTCAACGAGGTAATTAAGATAAAAGTAAGATCATATGAATGGGCCCTAATCCAATACAACAGGAGTTCTTATAAGAAGAGATTAGGGGCCAGGTGTGGTGGCTCACGCCTGTAATCCCAGCACTTTGGGAGGCTAAGGTGGGTGGATCACAAGGTCAAGAGTTCGAGACCAGCCTGGCCCACATGGTGAAACCACATCTCTACTAAGAATACAAAAATTAGCTGGGCATGTTGGCATGTGCCTGTAATCTCAGCTACTTGGGAGGCTGAGGCAGGAGAATCGCTTGAACCCAGGAAGCGGAGGTTGCAGTGAGCCGAGATCATGCCACTGCACTCCAGCCTGGGCGACAGGGCAAGACTCTGTCTCGAAAAAAAGAAGAAGAAGAAGAAGAAGAGATTAGGACACAGACATGCACAGAGGGAAGACCATGTGAGGAGGACACAGCGAGAAGTCAGACTTCTACAAGCCAAGGAGAGAGGCCTCAGAAGGAACCAAACCTGCCAACACTTTGATCTTGGACTTTCAGCTTCCAGAACCATGAGACAATCCATTTCTGTTGGTTAAGCCACTCAGTCTGTTGTGTAGCAAACAAATGCACTGCTATTATAAGCAAAACAGGAGTTCGAGACCACCCTGGCCAACATGGTGAAACCCCGTCTCTACTAAAAATACAAAAATTAGCCAGGTGTGGTGGCGGGTGCCTGTAATCCAAGCTACTCAGGAGGCTGAGGCAGGAGAATCACTTGAACCCGGGAGGCAGAGGTTGCAGTGAGCCAAGATTGTGCCATTGCCTTCCGGCCTGGGTGACAGAGCAAGACTCTGTCAAAAAAAAAAAAAAAAAAAAGAAGGAGAGAGAGAGAGAAAGAAAGAAAGAGAGGAAAATAGAAAAATCGCGTCAGAATTAGAAGAAAACTGAGAAATGAAGTAATAGACCAAAGAAACAAAAAGTTAAAAATTTCAGATGTAAATACTAAACTAGACGGAACACAAAAGTGAATAAACAGATAAATAGAAGTTGAAAAGAACAAAAAGTTTTAAAAATCAAGAAAGAAATAATAAGAGATGAAAGGCTTGAAGAAAAAGTGACAAATATTCAAAATCTGTAAGAAGATCTGACATTTAGATGATAGGACTCCCTGCAGAAGAAGCCAAATACATGGGGAAAATACTATACATGATCTCAAGAAAACTTCTCATAAATTAAAAAAGAGATTTGAAATTCCACATTAAAAAAACACACAGCATACCTGAGAATATCAACAAAAACAACCAACACCAAGACACATGACACATTCTTGTGAAATTATTGTACTTTAAAGAAAAGGAGGAAGGCCAGGTGTGGTGGCTCACACCTGTAATCACAGCACTTTAGGGGCCAAGGTGGGCGGATCACAAGGTCAGGAGTTCAAGACCAACTTGACCAACATGGTGAAACCCCATATCTACTAAAAATACAAAAAATTAGCATGGTGGTGCACATCTGTAATCTCAGCTGCTCAGGAGGCTGAGGCAGGAGAATTGCTTAAACTTGGGAGGTGGAGGTTGTAGGGAGCCGAGATCATGCCACTGCATTCCAGCCTGGGCAAAAAGAGTCTCAAAAAAAAAAAAAAAAAGAAAAGAAAAGGAGGGAAAAATAAACTATGCGCATTTAAACAAAAACAGTAAGTGATTTATAAGGCAAAAAAATATGCTCTCATCAGACTCTTTGACAGCAACACTTTATGCTAAAAAAAAAATAAAGAAATAACATATTAAGGACACTCAAGAAAAGTTAAGCCCAGAATTTTATACCTAGCAAAACTGACTTTCATGTACAAAAAGCACAAACTATTATAACCATGCAGCATTAAACATTCAATTACTTCTAAAACTACAACTAAATGAGTGTTATAAGGAAAAGAGTATAGTATGAATTACTGGATAGCTCAGACAATGTAGACATAGCACATTTTTTTTAAACTCTGAGCCGAATAGGGAGAGCATATCAAAAATTATTTTCAATAATTATGTTACTCATGGTAACTTTAGAATTGTTACCCTGAGGCTACTGTGTAGGTAATGTGGGATAATGATGGGATACTGTATGTCCTTGAGGACCAGGATTCTGATATGGAAGAAAGAATATGCCTTTATAATACAGAAGAGATTAATTAAAAAACCATATGGTCCTTCTTTTGAATTGGATATCAGTATGAACTCTTGGTGTATATTAGTTTTTAAATGTTCACTGAAGAGGCCTAGAAACAATGACCAACCCCCAGCACTGAGCCTCCCTAGTATCCAGACTGTGGTCTTGATAAGCCATTTCTCACTAAAAAACAAAAACAGGCCAGGCACGGTGGCCCACGCCTGTAATCTCAGCACTATGGGAGGCCAAGGCGGGCAGATCACAATGTCAGGGGTTCGAGACTAGCCTGACCAACATGGTGAAACCCCATCTCTACTAAAAATACAAAAATTAGCTGGTCGTGGTGGTGCCTGCCTGTAATCCCAGCTACTCAGGAGGCTGAGGCAGGAGAATCGCTTGAACCCAGGAGGTGGAGTTTGCAGTGAGCTGAGATCGCACCACAGCACTCCAGCCTGGGTGACAGAGCGAGACTCATCTCAAAAAAATATATAAAAATAAAAATAAATGAAAAACAAAAACAGAAATACAAATCCAGGACTTCTTGGAGAAATGGTTGATTCCAGGTCTTGGGCAGTAAAAGTATAAAATGAGGCTGGATCATCTTGTCACATCAGATAGCAAGAAAGCTGTGAAAGACTACAAGGACTGGGCCAAAAGGACCCAGGAGCCAACTTCATTTTCCCTCTGGCAAGAGATGGGAAAATTTGAGTTTCAACAAAGGATAAAAATTGCAGAGGATCAAACCTCATCAGATTGGCTTCAATCACGGGTTCATACTGATTTTTTTTCCCCCAAAAAAATCCTTTGGAGAATGATAGAGCACTAGTTAGCTTATTATCCTGAAAATTAGAAAATTCAAGGAAAGAACCAAGTATTGATCTGCTATTTCCTGGTAATTAAATCACCATAGCACATGAAGGGAAGCATCTGTTTACAGGAGTAGTCTAGCTAATAAATGGAAATGAAATCGTAGAACCAGACTACGGGCATTTTGCAATCCTTGATGAATCAGTGGGTGTAGGCCTTGAGCATCAGTAGATGCTGTCCTCACAGAGACAGCCAGTCACTGTGTGGCTCTCACTGAAGACGCACTACCACCTACCATCTTGCCAAAGGGACTGGGCCTGCATTGGATCAGGCCTCTGGATCCGGCTGCCAATGTCCAAGAAATCCAGTGGATAGAGGACCATGCTGAACTGCACCATGAGGATGCAATCAGCAAAGTGCAACCTGTAGGAAACGCAACAGCTCAAATTCTTCAGGTTCTTTAATAGATAAGTTGTATGGAAAATAAAGGAGGCTGGGCGTGGTGGCTCACACCTGTAATCCCAACACTTTGGGAGGCCAAGGCGGGTGGGTCACCTGAGGTCAGGAGTTCAAGACCAGCCTGACCAACATGGTGAAGCACCATCTCTACTAAATACAAAAAATTAGCCAGGCATGATGGTGCATGCCTGTAATCCCAGCTACTTGGGAGGCTGAGGCAGGAGAATTGCTTGAACCCGGGAGGCGGAGGTTGTAGTAGGCCGAGATTGCGCCATTGTACTCCAGCCTGGGTGACAAGAGCAAAACTCCGTCTCAAATAAATAAATAAATAAATAAATAAATAAATAAATAAATAAAAAAGAAAAGAAAGGAACAGAGAAGAAACCTGTAGCTTAAAATGGACTTAAAAGGCAGAGCAAAAACTTGTTGATGGACAAGTCTGAATGATTGTGTCTAGAGACGCACACTGATGTGAGAAAACTATAAAGAAACCCAAGTAAGCCGGGCGCGGTGGCTCAGGCCTGTAATCCCAGCACTTTGGGAGGCTGAGGTGCGCGGATCACAAGGTCAGGAGTTCAAGACCAGCCCGACCAACATGGTAAAACTCTGTCTCTACTAAAAAGAAATACAAAAAAATTAGCTGGATGTGATGGCGTGCGCCTGTAATCCCAGCTACTCAGGAGGCTGAGGCAGGAGAATCGCTTGAACCTGGGAGGCAGAGATTGCAGTGAGCTGAGATTGTGCCACTGCACTCCAGCCTGGGCGATGGAGCGAGACTCTGTTTCAAAAAAAAAAAAACCCAAGTAGGAGACTGCTGTGGGACTCAGGCTAGGGGTCACTGTTGGGTCGCAGGAGGGGTTGAGCTCTGTCTGGCAGTTGTGGGGCCTTTGGTGGCTGGCCAAGTTCTCTTTCTTGACCTGGGTGGTGATTATAAAGGCGTTTGCCTTATTATAACTCGTTAAACTATACTTTCATTTTGTGTAATTTTGTATCCGTGTTTTATTTTATGATCAAGAGGTTGTAAAAATCTGTCTAACACAGTAGCTGGAACCCAGACCTCTGAGAGACTGTAGCCTCTTCTCCTGCCTCCCCATCGCCTGGGGATGTGGAGTTGACTTTCCTGTGCTGGGCATCGAGCTTGGCGCTTTCTATCTGCCCTGCTGCCCAGCCTCACTGTGGGCTCTGAGAAGGCAGGACCATGTGTCCCTTGTTCACTTTGCTGTCCCTAGCACCTGGCGCCTGGCACTCAAAACATATTTGTTGGGCAAGTGAACCCGTGACTCTATTTTGCCATTGTAGCTATTGATGCTCAGTTCGCGTAGTTGACAAATTTCCAAGCTGTGCTTATCTGCCAGGGCATATGGAAGCTGGAGGGTGTTTCTGGCATTTAGGTCCCGGTCCAGTTTGCAGGAAGGGCCATGAAGCCTCCCCACAGAGCAGCCAGGCTGCAGAGACCACTGTCGTTCTCTGATGGAGCTGTCTCTGAGACAGATGCCCCTGCCCTGGCCACCTGCTCCTCCTCCCTGGACCTCGGCCCCTGTGGGAGCTGCTGTCCCAACTTTCCCGTCAGCCTTGTGTGCTGTCGTTCCCCTCAGGCTCCAGCAGGAGAAGACAGACACGATCCGCTGCATCAAGTCCTGCCGCCCCAACGATGTCACATGCGTGTTCGACCCCGTGCACACCATCTCCCACACCGTCATCTCGCTGCCCACCTTCCGCGAGTTCACCCGCCCTGAAGGTGAGTGGAATGGGTGTGGGGGTCCCAGGGCCCCCTAGGGCCTCCCTCGGCTTCAGCTGAGGGCTTGGCCTACAGGAGTCGTTCCTTGTAAGATGTGGCCCAGGCTTGGAAATGCAGAACTTTCTTTTTTTTTTTTTTTTTTTTGAGACGTGAGACGGAGTCTCACTCTGTCGCCCGGGCTGGAGTGTAGTGGCGCGATCTCGGCTCACTGCAAGCTCCGCCTCCCGGTGCACGCCATTCTCCTGCCTCAGTCTCCCGAGTAGCTGGGACTACAGGCGCCCTGCACCATGCTCGGCTAATCTTTTTGTATTTTTAGTAGAGACGGGGTTTCACCGCGTTCGCCAGGATGGTCTCAATCTCCTGACCTCATGATCCGCCTGCCTCGGCCTCCCAAAGTGCTGGGATTACAGGCGTGAGCCACCGCGCCCGGCAACTTGAAATGCAGAACTTTCTTGGCATCTGTGTCCCCCCCACATTCACCTGGCACGGCAGCATTTGGCCCATTCTCAGCTCTCCGTTCAGGTGGTCTTTTCCCATGGGTAACGGTGGTTCTGCAGAGAGCCATTAAGTGCTGATTCTGTGACCAGCACTGGAGAATCAGGGAGGGCCTCCGGGAGGAAGTGATGGCCAGGCTGGGTCCTGAGTGGTGAGGTGTTTGAGTGAAAGGGGGAGAAGGGGAGAGGAGGGTGCCCAGTGGAGCAGCACATGGCCAGAAGGGTCTGGAGGTATGGGGGGGCAGAGTGGGCATTTGAGGAACTGAGCCAAGGTTTCCTGCTCGAGCGGTAGAGGCTTGGCAAGAGGTGGGCTGGAAGGATAAACAGGAGGCTAAAATTGGAGTTGGGCCTTCAACCCCCAGGCTTTGGGGGAACCATCGGAAGGTTGCAGTGGATGAGGTTTGCATATAGAAACATCATCCTGTTGATCCAGGGCCAGGTGAACTGGAGGGGCCAGACGGGGAGCAGGAAGCTCAGGTGTAACCCAGTCAGTGCTCCCACACCCCGGCCTGGCTCTCTAGGAAGCTCCTGGCATGCAGTGTAGACATGTTGTGTAGCCTGCCATCACTGCACTGTTTCTCTGGAGCAGGGCCCGGGCTGCATGCTCCCAAGCCTGGCAGAGGGCTATGGATGGAGCACTGTCCTGCTCACCTCGCTTCCTGGCTGTGCTGCCCGTGTGCCCGGTCCCCAGCCACCCCCACCCTCTAGGGAGTCCCTATCCCTGGCCTACGGAGAAGCATGCCATGATGAGTTCATTCAGCAGTCGTGGACAGAGCCCCTCTGCGTCAGGCTCTAGGGACATGGTGATAAGAAGGAGTCCTCCCACCCTCTCAGGGGAGGCATACAACGGAGCCAGCCATGAGGACACCAGTGTTTACACCATGACACAACCATGCAGGGGGTGGGGGGAGGAGAGGCTTCCCCAGCACGTGGTTGCCCAAGGAGCCGTCCCCAGTCCCAGCCCCCCTAGGCTTGCTCCTCCTGTAAAGGAACAGTGCTGAATTGTCACAGGGTGGCACAGACTTGGGTCAGAGAAAATAACTAACTGGTATTTGCCTTTTGCAAAATGATGGGGTTTCACCAAACCACATACAAATCCTTCCCAAATCCCCAGTGGCTGGTTTTGCGGCCTCTCTGGCCAGCCCCCGATCTGAGTGTTGGTTATCGCAGGGAGCCGAGTGCCGTTGGGACACCTGTTAGCATCTTGGGCCCAGAAAATCCACACCCTGACCTTAAGTGCTGAAAGGACCTTTAGTGGGTCTCCGCTGGCTTCCTTCCTCACCTTACAGGTGAGGAAACTGAGGCCCACAGAGAGGACTCCCCCAAGACAGCCCAGAGCTGGGGCTGCCCTGCTTCACTGTCTGATCTGGGAGATGGACACACCCGGCAGAGAGCCCAGGCCACCCTGAGTGGTGGCCCCCCTGACCCGAGGCACTATAGATGGGAGAGGAGCCCACCCCTCTGGCCTTTCTGCTCTCTCCCTCTGTCCCCTCACTCGCTTCCCTCCTCTGGTCCCCACCTTCATGAATATGCACAGTGACTGATGACTTCTCACCAGCCCTTCCTCTGATTAGTTCTGTGTCCCCGAGGAAGATCCAAAATCTCTCCTGACTTCAGTTCCCCCCCCTATAAAACAGGGATAGGCTATGATATAGTAAGGTCCAGACCCCTCCACCCTCCCCACACAGGGGATCTCTGGCTTCATTGACGTTGTCTCGTGAAAGGGCCCTGGGTTAGGTCTTCATTCCCCAAGGGTGAGTTCCTGGGGACGAGGCTGGGACTGGGGCTGGGGCCAGGCTATGCTGAGCCCTTCTCCATGCTGTGCCTCTGCAGAGATCATCTTCCTCCGGGCCATCACGCCACCGCATCCTGCCAGCCAGGCTAACATCATCTTCGACATAACGGAAGGGAACCTGCGGGACTCTTTTGACATCATTAAGCGTTACATGGACGGCATGACCGTGGGTGAGTGGCTGGGAATATCAGCTCTGTCCAGGCACCCCTCCCCCTCCACCCCCAAACCCTCTCTGGCCCAGCCCAACTCCCATCTGAGTCCCCTCCCCAAATCCAAGCCCACCCAACCTTCAGGGCCCAGCGCCGAGGCCACCACAACTCCCAATCAGTCTCGGCCGGAGGAACAGCCAGAGTGGGGAATCCTGCCTAGGATCCGACCTAGCTGTGCCACCCGCTCTCTGGGTGACCCCTCCGGGTCTCGGTCTCCCTGCCTATAAAATGGGTGGGTTCCAGAGAGCTCTGTGTCTCACAACCATGAATTTCAAATGATGTCACCCAAGTGAAGTGCTTGCCCTGGGGGCTGGCACAGTCCCGCGGTCAGTGGGAGCTAAGAGGATTGTTATTCTTGGGGTGCAATGGAAGGGATAGCAAAGTAGGAGTCAGAGGGCCTGAGCTCTGGTCTCTCAGCCTTGGAAATAGCTGGATTCACCATGTGGCCTTGAGCAGTGGTCGTCCCCTCCCCACGCATCAGTTGGTAAGAGGACCAACGCCACTCTGTATGCACAGCCCATCTGAATGGGGAGCTCACTGCTCTTTCTCCCTGGAGATCTGGTGTTTAGGGAGCGTGAAGGGAGGCTGGGGCATGAGGGGACTGTGGAAGTCCTGTTGGTGGGTGCAGGCTGGGGAAGTTGTTTACAGGCGGGGGCAGGGCCCTCCCTGGCTAGCAACAGGCTTTAATGACAACCTACTCGTGTGAAAAAATATCCAGGCCCACTCCATTCCGCACACTTGTTTCTGTCATTCATAGCCCCTCTCCTGAACTGTCACATTTTAAAAGATTTACAGACATGGGAAATGAAAACGGTGGCATCTGCCATTTTGGACTTGGATTTATACTCTGAACACTTTCAAAGCAGCTGAGCAACAGACGGACAGTCCCTGCCCTCCCCTGGGCCTCAGTTTCCCCATTGTGAACTGGGAGGAGTCCAAGTCCCTTAGGTGCTGGATTCCGGGAGGTCCTAACCGGAACCGGCGACCGTGCAGTGCTCACAGCGCAGATTGTTTTGGAGCGCGGCCTCCAGGTGGCGCTGTTGGACCTTGGAAGCTCAGTCTTTGCCCCTCAAACCCGACGGTTGTTAAAACTGGCAGCTGGAGAAAGGGAATCGTTATTCCCCTCTTGCCAAAGAGCCATTTATAGCACCTTTACAAGCTTTTAAATGGGTTTGCATGTTGTAAACATGACTGAGTCACTGGGGGGGCTCCCCAGCCCAGCCTCTTCCTCAGCTAGCTGGCAGCAGGAATAATTAGTTAATTACAATTAATGGTGCATTAGCCCTCGCCTGATTCCAAGGGGAAGGCACATGGTTTGGTTGTCGGCCGTTGTGAAACTTGCTGCTTGCCCTTGAGTCACTCCCCACTCTGGGCCTCAGTTTCCCCCATTGTGAAATCAGAGTTTAGATGAAGACAGCCTTGAGGGTACTTCAGGCCCCTGTGCAGGAGGGCAGGCAGGGAGGGGTTTGGGTCAGGGGTTTGTCCTGCCCTACTGGGTGGGTGGGGTATGCACCCTGACACTGGCCCACAGCCGCCCCCGGCCCCAAAGGGGCCAGCCCTGTGCTTGATGCTGGGCCTGTAGGTGTGGCTGGGACATGGCCGTCAGGTGATTTCTAGATCTTGGAACATGGGAGTTTGGAATCATAGGACCTTCTAGTTCACTCACTCATTCTTTCCGTTTCTGAACCCTTCTTGAGCCCCTACCTGTGCCTGACCCTGGGCTGAGCCTTGCAGATACAGAGATGGATAAATGCCACGTAGCCCCTGAGGACTTTGCATCTCAGCAGCAGGGAGAAGCCACCCCGTAACAGATCATCAAAATATGATGTCGAATCTCTCAGGGGAAGTCTCCTGGCAGGTTTTGCATCTTTAGTTCCCACCTGCATCCTTACTGGGGTGACCCAAGCCAAGAGGTTGGGCAGCTGCTGGGCCTAGAACCAGCACCCACCAGCGCCTTTCTCTGGCTGCATCTGCTCCAGACAGAACCAACCTGGGAGTGTCTGTTTCTCAGCTTCCCATCCACTGGGGCAGAAAATCCTGGCATGTCAGAGCCTGGAGGCTCCTAGAGACCATCTCTTCCAATTCCTTCTTCTGTAGGAGGGGAAACCGAGGCCCGGAAGGGTGAGGGGGCTTGCCAGTCTTCTCACAGTGAATCAGGGACACAGTGGGCAATGGAACGGAGTCCCAGGGTATGAGAGATGATCACAGGTGCCGTCCCAGCAGCGGGCTTCTGGGAACGGAATGTAGATGAGGCCACAAGGACCAGCGGCTTCCCCCAGCACAGTTGGTCACGGGTGCCCTGGTCTTTGGAATTCCGGGCTGGGGCTGCTTGGGGGAGGGCCCCAGCCTGGCCCTTGGAATTGTCGTGCCTGTAGCCCTGTGTGCTTGGGAGGCCCCTGCCTCTTCCACGCCTCGGTCTGTGTGCAGGATGCCCTACCTGGCTGGGCTCCTGGAGTTGACCTGGTGCCCATGTCATCTCAGGTGGAGGACTGAGACCAGGGAGGCAAGCCCTGCGTGTTGGGACCTAGGCTGCATTGCTGGCTGGCTCCTATCTCTGTCCCCACTGCGCTGATCTTATTTCTCTATCTGAGATCTCTTCCTTGGGCTTCCATATCCCTACTTCCTTCTCCCTCCTCTTCTGCCCAGAATAACTTCCATACGTCCTGGGAGCTTCCTGGTTCCTAGGGGCAGCCATCCTGGCACACGGCTCCTGGCCTGTCCACCTGGCAATGGATGGTTTCGCCCTTGGACTCGAGCCCAGCCTGAAGCAGGCCTGGAAACGTGGGGTTGAACCCTCGCCGGCTCCTTACCATTGCTGGGCACCTTCACCCCCGCATTCCCCAGTCCTCACAGACACTGCCAGCGACGGGTCATGATTGTCTCCCTTGGGCAAAGGAGGGAGCTGAGTTAAATGACCGCCTGAGACTGTGCAACTGAAAAACCGCAGGGCCTGGGATGTTTTCAAACTTGTTTTTAGCAGTGCAGTTCTGATTTCAAGCAGTGACTTAGACAGAAACCCTTGATGGTGGTGGAGAGGAAGAAAGGGGCTTCCAGGGCTGCTGCTCCTGGTGGGGAGTGTGGGAGGCTCTTGAGCCTCCTAGGAAGCCCCGTGCAGCTCTGTGCTCTTGCAGCGCACGGCAGGGAATGCCACCTACTCAACGGTGCTTGCTGAACACCTGTCTGCTCTAGGCCATGCCCTGTGTGGACACTGGGCACCGGATCAGGAGGGCTTCCTGGAGGAGGTGAGGCCTGAGCTGAGTGTCCTTGCATGTGAGGGAGTGACACTCAGTGAGCACCTGTGATGACCAGAAGCCAGGGTTTCATCATTGCCAGGACCCTGTGACATGGTGGGATTATCTCCTCTAACAAAGGAGAGAGCGAGAGCCAGAGAGGGCAAGAGATTTGCCCGAGGCCACTCAGAGCTGGGGCCAGAGCGGGCCTAGAGCCCATCCAGTCTTCCCTAAACACCACACCCCCCAGAGCCAGAGCCCAGAGTTGACTGGTGCTGTGGTGGGCAAAGTTGCCGTGAGTTTGGATGTCCCAGAAAAACAATCAGCGCACAGGCCCCGGGGCTCGCTGTGTTCAGTCCTCCCAGAGTAACAGAAGAAGAGGGAGAAATGCCCCGAGTCCACTAAGAACCTGCAAGGGCCAGGTCTTCCTCTAATGTAGCCTTGAAAGACCCGTTCTTAGCGGGGATCGAGGAGCTCGCAGCAGGGCCCGCGCCGTTGTCTTTGTAAAGCCCCCTTGCATTCCTCTTTAACCGGCTGTCAAAGAAAAATGAAGAGTGCATTTTCGCCCTGTGCAAAAATGCTCCATTAATGCCTGAGGGATTCTCAGGCCACTACAAAGCTTTCCTTATCTGGCTCTGGATTCATTCTCAGCTCTGCAGGCTGTAATCCGGGGTGCTCTGGGAAGAGATCTTTCAGGTAATATCTCCTGAGTGATGACTAATGGGAGAGCCCTGGCTGCAGCAGAGGCGAGCTGTGTATCATCAGCGTGCGGATGAGAGAGACAGAAAGGCAACTTGAGGCCAACTGGGCTCACTGGGCCTCTGGGCTGTGGCTGCTGTCTGAGCCTCAGACCTCCCCTCCAGCCTCCAGATCACCACTTCCTTTTAACTCTCAGGCCAGCCATGTCTGCGTCTGTCTGGCTCACTCCACTCAGCCTCAAGACCCAGCATGTGTGTGACCACTTCCAAGAAGCCTGCCCTGACTGCTCCAGAGTCATGTCTGTGTGATAGGAGGGCCTGGCCTGCAAAAACACCCTCCCTATTTCTCCAGGGAGGGAAATCTGTGTGCTATGAGGCTTAGTTGCGGCCACGTTTCTGTTAAAACCCTGCCAATGCCATGAGGAGCTGGAAAGCCTGCAGGTGAAGTAATTCTTTGGCCTACGGACGAATTTTGCATGTGGACCTCCTGACCCTTGGGCCTTCCGGGTTGCAGGGAGCTACGGAGTTGTCTTTGTAGTTTTTTGCGGGCCAGCCCCTCCTGTCGCACGGACATGGCCATGGGGCAGTCAGGGGAGGCTTCTTGGAAGAGGTCACACACGTTCTGGGTCTTGAGGCTGAGGGGTGAGCCAGACAAGTGGGACACCCAAACTCACAGCCACGTCTGTGGCTGGCCCATGAACAGCACGACGAGAGGCAGGGAGCCGGGAAGGGAGGGCACAGCGTGCGGTTTGGGGCTACTGGAGCATCCGGGGTGCAGGGAGGGTCGAGGGGAGGCTGAAAGGGGCTGCAGGGTCACGCCTTGGTGGATGCTGTCCCGGGGACCACGGGAGCCACAGGAGGTCTGTGCTGCCTGTGGAGCTTCCAGATCATGCTGCTTTATTTAACCCACTGGGCCTCCTGCAGCTTGAGGTTGCAGTTGAGGTTGTACCCACTCAGCAGGTAAGAAGACTGAGGCCGGAGGAACCAAGTCCCCAGGATCTCCCAGCCAGGAAGTGTTCGAGGATAGGGCTTAGACTTGAACTGCCCGGGTCTGGGACTCCCCATCCCCATGGCCTGTGTTAAGCCCTGATTATTTTTTCTGGTCTATACTAGCTGGTATCTACACTGGCTGGTATACTAGCCGGTATCTACGCTGGCTGGTATACTAGCTGGTATCTACACTGGCTGGTATACTAGCCGGTATCTACGCTGGCTGGTATACTAGCCGGTATCTATGCTGGCTGGCATCTGTCAGCAGTGGTTAAGTCTGAGTCCCAGCCATAGAGGATAAGTAGTGAAGCACCTCCTTTTACACAGTCACAGTGCTCCCGGCCATGGGATCTTGGGTCCTGGGCCAGCCCTTGATGAGGAAAAACCTCCCTGTATGTCCGGGCAGTCAAAAGATGAGGTTCAGATGTCACCACGCTGCGGAATGGCGAGGTCCTGGAGCGTCTCTCTCCGGCTCTTTACCTGCCGAGGGCCCGCTCATCCTTGGTCACACAGGCGACCCATCATGCTGCTCCCTGGGACCCCCAGACCTGCCTCCTTTCCAGGACCCCTCCCAGCCTCAATGATTCCCTAGTGACAGCCACAGCCGTACCCGGTGCAGATAGATGCTGGGGTTGGCTGCAATTTAGGGAGGATCTTTCTAGGCTGGGGCAGGAGCTTCGCGGCTGGGAATGGGCTTTAATGACAACCTATGCATCTTAGAAGACATCCAGACCTACTCCACTCTGCACACTTGTTTCTGAGCAAGCCCTCTGGTGTGATTTAGTGCATGTGTGGCTGGGTGTGGAGTGTGTGTGTATGTGTGGGTGCGTGTGAGTGGTGAGTGCGTATGCATAGGGTTTGATCTCTCAGATGTTTTATACTCTCTGGCTTGGAGAAAGGACAGTCCTGTAGTATCAAGACCAGACCTCGTGTCCCCAGCCCAAGGCTGCCCTGGGCCCAGGGACAGTATTTGGAGACTTTGCTGGCAGTTTTGCATTGGAATCACCTGGTGCCTCCCTGTACGTCCACCCATCCTGTGCCCAGAGCCCCTTCACAAGCACCATATGCTGTTAGATCCTTGAGCAGCCTTGTGGGACAGCCACCCTGGGGCTGGTATCACCATTTATGTAGGAAAAAAAAGGAAGTGCTGGCCCAGGGTCCCACAGCCAGCGAGTTGGAGCTGCACCTCCCAAGCAGGTCCTTAAGTCAGCTCTCTGTTGTCCCCCAAGCCCCTCAGCCCCCCAGGCAGCTCTAAGGGCTCAGCTGCTGCAGGGTTCCTCAGAGAAGCTGAAGGGTTTGGGTCCTCAGCTCCTGACAGGGGCAAGGCCGGCCAAGCAGCATGGCAGCGATGAAGCCCACATGATCAAAGGGTGGATGACCAGCTGCTCACCTTAGACATGGTCACCTATATTACATTTAGGAAGGAAACGCCCTAATTGGAGACTCTGCATCTCATTAATGGAATCAGATGGAATGATGTATGTGAAAGCTCCCAGCAGTGCCTGGCACACACTGGGTGCACAGGATGTAAATACTGATGGAAACCTAAATGTTCTGTAAATATCGGTTCTTCCTAATTTGGCCTTGCCGTCTCTCTTGAGAGTGGCTGTACCTTCTAGCCCTGTTCAGGAAGGAAGCTGGGTTTTGGTGTGCCAGTCAGGTGAGACGCAGAGAAGACAGCGCAATCAACACAGGAAGTAACAGAAGCAGCTTGTTACTCACAGGTCCTAGAGAGGTGGGGAGCACCCCTTGCAGGGCCAATGGGAAGGGGAAGCGCCTGCAGCATAAGAGAGAGACAGACAGAGACCTGTGGGACCAAAGCCTTTCCTGGGGTCCAGGGTGTTATCCAGGCAGGTTTCCCATGAGGAATTCTAACTGGGGGGCTTGGAGTAGGCGGGAGTTCCCTGAGATCATGCGATGGCGGATGGGAGTCACCGCTGCACAGGCCTACACTGTCAATGTAGGTGTGAGGGTCTTTGGGTTGTATCCAGCTGTCCCATAAGACAGGGGCCCCCAGGAGGTGGTGGTATAAGGCAGTCCTCTGGGTCAACCGCCTTGAGGAACTGGGAGGAGGTGGAGAACTGGAACCCGCAGCAAGGGTGACTGAGCCCTGCTCTGGTGTGAGAGGTAAATGCACATTCAGAATGCGTGCCGAGGCAACATAGGATGAGAAGCCGGCACAACACCCAGGCTTTTCCATGAAAGTGAACTTGACAGCCGCTTTCCCGCATTGTCTGTGCTGAGCCGTGGGAGCCTCTGAGTTTGGCCAGTGTGTCAACACGCTCCTGCAACACTCACACCCCCCCTTAAAGGGAACTACCACAGTTTATGTTTTTAAATCGCATTTTAAATTCCATCTGTGGGTGTATAAGGATTATTACCCAATTTCAAGTTTACCGTTTGAAAAATAGCCATGGCTCGGGTGGCCCCTTTTAGGCAAAGCATGATTGGGTCTGTGTGGCCGCGGCAAACTGCTCTGGGCTTGCGGCTGTGTTCTCTGTTTCCAGCTGTGGGACTTTAGGCAAGTTTCATAACCTATCTGAGCCTCAGCTTTCTTCTCAGTAAAATTGCCATAATAATATTTGCCCTGCAGGGTAATAGGGACTGAGGTTTGTGCCTATTTTAATGTAAGAGTGGTCTAGTCTGGAGGATAAATGAGCCGCTGGGAGGAAGAAGTTTGGAAATGGAGGGCTGATGGGAGCCCGGAGCCTCCTTAAGGGACAACAGGCCAGAGCAAGGATGATGGGACAGGGCCAGGACTGTCCAGCCCAAAGTGGCTCCAACTGCCCAGGACCTACTTAATAGGCAGATCTCGCGGCCTGGGCTGGTGAGGCTGGCCTGGCCGGAAGCAAGTCAGCAAGCAGGCCTCCCAAGTCCTATCATCCTTGAATTATCTTATTCATTCAACAAGAACATCCTGGGGTACTGTTTTATGCCAGGCCCTGCACTGGGTATTGGAGAACAAATCTACATCCAAGCTAAGCATCCTGCTTTCAAGAAGCTCCCTACCAGCGTCCATAGCATCCTGCCAGAGTTCCCACAGCTGAAAGTCCTTGTAGTTTAGGGGTTGGTGTCATCCCAGTTCATGTCTGAGAGGGAGAGAGAAGTGGCGTGTGGCAGGGCTGCTATTTACAGTTGAATTGTTGTACAGTTGAATGTGTTGTGCACTGCAAAATCTAGGGAGCTCCATTCACCGGTGAGTCTATTTGCAGTGCACAACCTGCTCAACTGTATGCAGCAGCCCCGGTACAAGGGCTTGTGAATGGAGATATCTACCTAGCTGTACCTCTCCACCTGGCCAGGCAAGGCCTCAGTCAAGGCTGGAGACCATCCAGTGTCACAGCCAGCAGGGCCCAGATCACCTCGTTGAAATTATTACCTCTTAAGGGGTTAAATGTGCGCCGCTGACTGCGTCCTGCAGCCCGTGTGGAGAGTTTGGCCCGGGATCAGTACACATTACAAATGAGATTCAGAAATTCCACCTAAAAACAACAGCGCGGCCGTCCCTGCCCGACGATGAGTGATTGCCCTGTCCTGGCTTTCACGGCAAATCCCAGGGATTACGCGCTTTCTCTTTTCTGGGAGGCACAGCCCTGTCACCCCGGGGGCCACACCCTGGCCGGCAGCCAAGTTCTTTCCCAGGTTGCTGGGCCCGGCCTCCTCTGGGCTGGGATCAGCTGCAGCCTGACTCCATCTTGAGCTGGGGGTGTCGCCGAGGGTTCCAGGAGGTGGAGGGCATGGGGAGGAGGGTCTCTCAGAGACTGGGAGATGGAAGGAGAACACACACCTTTTCTGCTCCCTGTGTCGTGACCTCATGGGGCAGAGATGGGCTCTAAGGCATCAGGCCCTGTGCCCTGCGTGACGGCGCGTAGCCCCCCTGAAACAGCTGCTGTTATCCCTCCTTGAGGTTATCAGCCCCTAATTCCCCAGATACCAAAACTCTCAGAAGTCACCCCCATCACAAAGCTGGTGACCCTCCCTGCAGCAGCTCCTGGGCTCAGGCCAGACTCCTTAGAGGGCTTGGTAGCATTTAATGGGGTATGGTCTCTGCTTTTGAGCCTACTTCAGTGAAACACACAGGGGGCCCCAGGGACCAGTCCCGGAAACCTCCCTGCTCAGTGGGTGGCCCTTGGACGGCCTGGGCTGGACCTGCAGTAACGTGGACAGCATTCATTCAGAGCTCAAGGCATCAGCCCCAGGAGATGCCCTGTCCACGTGAGTGCTGCACTCCACACCCGAGATCGGTTTTCCAGCCCAGGACCTGGCTAGGAAGGGTTGGCGAGGTACAGCCTGCTCAGCACCTCCTGCCATGGCCGCCTCTGCAGGAGGAGACAGCATGGTGGGGAGAGGGGACTGTCTTGCCCTGCTGAACCCCCCAGGGGTCGTCTACACTCCTCTCTACAGGCCTTTTTGGTGTAGCTCAGGTGAGACGATGCAGCCAAAGAGGTTGGGAGATTACACAGCTCCACATGTGCAGTATCACCGTGGACAGGACCATCATGGTCCCAGTGGGCGGGTGGAAGGAAGCCAAACTTGAGATGTCTGCCTTGCGCAAAGGCAGTGGTGCTCGTCAAGGTTTGGGCTGGAAGACTTAGCACCTGGCGGGCATCGGAAAATTGCCATCTCCCGTGCCTGCTTGGTCTCCACGGACACATGCCTGAGCCATCAGGGACCACGAGTCACAGGGGCGGGAAGACAGGGACGCACACTGAGCAGGTGAAAGGTGGTGGGGGGTAAGCATGTGTTTTGGAAGGAGTAGAGGAGGGCCTGGAATGGGGCCACGTGGGAAAGGGTCGCATCCGTTCACCCTGGAGTCAGCCCGAGGGCCCAGGCAGGATGGGGTCCTAGCGATGCCTGTTGGTGGGTGACATCAGGCCATCCACAGCACTGGGAGCCAGCAGGAAGGGCTGGGCCAGGCCATGTGGACAGGGTCTAGGGACAGTACAGGGGCAGAGGTCCCTATTCTGGGACCTTGACATGCTGCCGTTCTTGTGAGCTTCTGGGGGACTCCTGCGAGTCATGTGGGCTGCTTCTCAGACCTGCGGGTACCCCGCCTCCCAGATGTTGTCACTGGGATGTGAGGTTCACGAGCACGTCACGGAGCCTGGCTAGACTATCTCCCCTCTCGTAATCTGTGTGCGCGTCATGGCAAAATGTGTCTGGCCACTGGTTCCTGATGCTGGAAGGCACGGACCCACTCCCCACACCCATAGCCTGTGTTGCTGTAACTGCTGTGTTCGAAGCCCCACTTTTCACATCCATCCCCGCTGCCTGGCCAGAAAGATGTCCTCAGCCCAGAGCTTCCTATCTCCCTAGCCTGCTCCTACCCTCCAGAATAAAATGTGTACGAGGTAGGGAATTTGTGCTTGTCTGCCAGTTGTGGTTACTGCTGCATCTCTTAGAGTGGGGCTTACCCCTGGGGGCCCAGCGCTCAGGGATGCCTGGGCTCCAGGCTGGAGAGAAGCACCCAGATCCACCAACTGGCCTTCCGGCTCTGCAGAGCCGCCTGCGTCTTACTCCTTCCTCTTCCCTCCACTCTGCTGCAGCCACTCCAGCCCATGCCTCAGACCCCAAATACTCCATGGCCTCTCTCCTCTCCTGGACTGTAGCCGTAACATTCACTTCCTTCTCCTCTTGGTGAACTCCTATTCATCCCTCAAAGCCCATGTCAGCTGTCATCTCCTCTTGGATGCCCTCCACACGCTCCACAAGCAGAGTGTGCAGCTCCTTTTGTGCTCCTGAGGCCCTGGATGAGCCCTTTTTGCAAATCTCCTCATACTCATTCTCCCAACAAGTAACGTGTGTATCCCTGGGGGCAGGTCCTGCTCTGAGGAATGCAGCAGTGACTAAGGCAGACATGAATGCTTATCTCATACACTTTTTATCCCAGAGGGTAGGAGCAGACGAGAAACAAGCATAATATATGCACGGTCAGATGGTAGTGAGGGCTGTGCAGAGCAGGGGACGGGGGTGGGGAGGCGGGGTGCAGTATGGCGGTAGAGCTTTAAATCTGGTGGTCAGTGACATTTGTCAAAGACTCAAGAGCTGAGGAAGTGACCCATACAGAGATCTGGAGGAAGAGGGCTCCAGGCAGAGGGAATGGCAGAGCGCTGGAGTGGCCATGCCTGGGGAACTCCTTCTGGAAAGTCTGTCGTGAACCAGAGCAGAGAAATGCTTGCACCAGGGGGAGGGGTGTCATGAAGAGGGAAACACCAGGAGTTGTGGCATCAGGAGTTTTTTCGCTTACCTTTCAATTCCACCAACAATTCCTAGACGGAAGAGCTTCCAGGGGTTTATTCGTGCAAGGCTACCCTCTGTCACCCTGTTTGTCCTTGTTTCTTATACACACAGAGAACAGATGCACCCACTGGGGTCACCCCAACCCAGCCCCCGGCAGGTGCCCATAACTGGCCACAGGATCCCACACACCTGCTGACTTCCAGAGTCACCAAGGGGTTAAAAGGGGCTGGGAACAGCCTCTTAGTCTCCAGAGCCTCCTGCAGGAATGATTTGTGACCCTCTTAGGCTGCTGGTCTGCACCTTCTGAAAAGCCTTTAATATCACCGGGCACATTCATAAATTATTCTTTTTTAAAAATGAAATGTTTTAGCCAAACAGTAGTAGAGGCATGTTGTGCAAAATTAGCAAAGAAAAAAAAAGAAATGATGATGATATGAATCTTTTGGCGGCCTCTCCTGACCGTCTTTAAATCTGTGAAAGGACCTCAGTGCCTGCCATTACCCGGCCAGCACCGGGAGGATGTCAGGTGCTTCCAGGCAGACTCTGCTACGAACATTCCATCTGTGGCCAAGGCTAGAACCCCAGCTATCACAGTCTCAAATTAACAGCAAACCCTGTGTGGCCCTTGTGGTGTGCCAGGCACTCTTCTGGGCATATATATATGTGTGTGTGTGTGTGTGTGTGTGTATATATATATATGTGTGTGTATATATATGTGTGTGTATATATATGTGTGTATATGTATGTGTGTGTATATATATGTGTATATATATGTGTGTGTATATATATGTGTATATATGTGTGTATATATGTGTATATATGTGTGTATATATATATAGTGTGTGTATATGTGTGTGTGTGTGTGTGTGTGTATATATATGTGTGTGTATATATATGTGTATATATGTGTGTATATATGTGTATATATGTGTGTATATATATAGTGTGTGTGTGTGTGTGTGTGTGTGTGTGTATATATGTGTATATATGTGTGTGTATATATGTGTATATATGTGTGTATATATGTGTATATATGTGTGTATATATATATAGTGTGTGTATATGTGTGTGTGTGTGTGTGTGTATATATATATGTGTGTGTATATATATGTGTGTGTATATATATGTGTGTATATGTATGTGTGTGTATATATATGTGTATATATATGTGTGTGTATATATATGTGTATATATGTGTGTATATATGTGTATATATGTGTGTATATATATATAGTGTGTGTATATGTGTGTGTGTGTGTGTGTGTGTATATATATGTGTGTGTATATATATGTGTATATATGTGTGTATATATGTGTATATATGTGTGTATATATATAGTGTGTGTGTGTGTGTGTGTGTGTGTGTGTATATATGTGTATATATGTGTGTGTATATATGTGTATATATGTGTGTATATATGTGTATATATGTGTGTATATATATATAGTGTGTGTATATGTGTGTGTGTGTGTGTGTGTGTATATATATATGTGTGTGTATATATATGTGTGTGTATATATATGTGTGTATATGTATGTGTGTGTATATATATGTGTATATATATGTGTGTGTATATATATGTGTATATATGTGTGTATATATGTGTATATATGTGTGTATATATATGTGTGTATATATATATAGTGTGTGTATATGTGTGTGTGTGTGTGTGTGTGTGTGTGTGTATATATATATATGTATATATTAGCTGGGCATATATAACTTGCTCCTCATAGCAACCCTGTAGATCATTATTCCCGTTTTCCAGATGAGGAAGCTGAGGCACACAGGAGCTTCCAGGCTCAGGTGACATGAATTAAGAGTGCACACATCATGCTGGGACTCTGTGGGGTTCCTGCTGTCATGACTTTCCCCAGCGACCTTGGAGAGGGCAGAGTTCTACTCTTTGAGGCCTGACCAAGTCCTGAAATCTCAGTTGTCACCTCTGCATCCTGACAACATGGAGCATGGTCCATAGCATAGATGTATCGCAAATGTTCAGTCCATGGCAGCGCAGACAGTCGTCTGCAGGTTCGTGAGCCTCTGGGACGATGGCCTGGAAAAGGGACATTGAGGATGTGGCCTTGCTCCAGCCTCGGGGGGCTCTGTGCCGTGGCCCTGCAGCGGGGGGCCCCTTTTTGCCCTGAATTGGCTCATTCATGGCGCCTCTCAGGAGAAAAGGAGAAGAAAGTGATGGTTCTCCACCAATCTCACCTGTCCCCTCCTGCTGAACTCCAGCAGCGGCTCCCATGGCTCCAGGAGAGAGAAGGGGCATGACTGGCTTGCCCCTCTCATCAGCCTCTCCCCTCACCCCCCCTCCTTTACTCTCATCTGCTCACGACAACTGAGAGCATCAAGCTGCCTCATGTCTCCATCCTCCCTGCAGAGCACCCTCCCCGCAGAGCACCCTCCCACTGCCCTTTTCTTGCTGGGCACCTCGTTCTTCAAAGTCAGTTCAAGGTTAACCCCTTGGGGAAGCTTCCATGACACCAGTTCCTGGTTTGGGGTGTGTATTTCTCCAAAGCTCTCCCAAAGGAGCTTTGCTTACCTTTATCAGCCTCTGCTGCCCCACTCCCCTGTGCCTTATCTCCCAGCGGCTGAGAGCCCCATGAAGAGCCAGACCAGGGCCAGGTGATGTTGGTAACCCTAGCACCCAGCACTGTAGCCACCCACAGCAAGCGCTCTGTGCTTGTCAGATAGAGGAGAGGGCTCTGCTCTGACCTGCAGGCTTGGGGCTCAGGAACCCCTCTCTGCACTCAAGGGCTGCCCGCCGGGCCAGCCTCCCTTCCCCTCCATCCCTCCAGACCTTCATTGCATCTGTAGAAGGAGGCAGAGTAGCCTTCACTCCTGGAAGGCAGAGGGCAGGACTTGGCCCCTCTGGTGTGCCCAGGTGTTTGAGTGAAGTTGGCAAGACTTGAACTCGTCCTGCCCTTCGTGGCCCCCTCACCTTGGGGGATTGCGAGGGGTTCAGTGTAGCTGGGGCAGTGTGCTGAGAGCTGGGCTGGACGGGGCCATGGGCCTTAGCAAGGTGCGTCTCGCCTGCTGTGAGCCCGGGTGGGGGTAGGGTGAGAAGAGCCCCCTGCAGAGCCACAGTGGGCCCCCACGGTTGGATTTACCTCCTGGCTCGGAACACAGCGGGAAGGGGCATGAGAGGGGTGAAAAGGAAGGTGGTACACGTGTTCAGGTAGATGCGATGAGGCTGGAACTGAGGCCGGGCGGGGTTGTGGGGAGAGAAGGGATGAGAGTCTGGAGACCTTTGAGAATAGAATCCATTGGCCTCAGTGATGGTCTAACCTGAGGGATGGGAGTAAGGGGCCTGTCAAGGGCGACTCCACGTTCCTGGCTTGGGGGTACCTGCCTGGAGGGTGAGGGGTAGGGGAGGAAGGGAAGTGGGTTTAGGGGAGGAGGGTGGGTCAGTGTTTGGTGTGCTTGGATTTGAATTGTCCATCTGGGAGGGGCGTCTGGAGAGATTGGAGTGGACTCCGAGTTTGGGTCTGGGGCCCGGGAGGACCCCACCCAGCAGGTAGGTGGGTGGAGGCTGAGGTCGGCTCAGGAGACACACAGAGGGAGGGGACATGATTTCTTATCCCTCTAGTCTCAGTCACATGTTCATTTCTCCTAAAAGGAGGTGCCTCAGACAGCAGATCCTTCCAGAACTCTCCCAGACCTTGTCTTCCTTTGGTAAGGCCACAGAGCTTGGTGGAAGGGGCAGTGGTCCAGGGTCTGGGCTCCAGTTCTGGTTTACTGCTTGCTGGCTGTGTGATTGTCAGCAACTCATGTAACCACACAGAGTCAAATTTTCTCCCCGGTGAGCCCCCACCGCCTGCGTTTGCGATGAGAGGAGAGACAGTCGATGTGAGTGAGCTCTGTGATGACGAAGCACTGCAGAAGTGTTAGTTCCCACATCACAGGTGAAGGCTGAAGGGCTTTAGTCCAAAGCTGACATTTCCCTTCATATTTTTCCCCAAGGGGAAAGGTGCACCCTGGGAGCTGTCTCTTTCGTTCAGCTACCTGCAGCTGTCCCCTCCAAACTGTCTGATTTAGCTCACGGGAGACCTGCGGAAGGAGCACATTTATAACAATCAAGAAATACGGATGATGAGTTTTGCTGAGACATGTTGACTGACACTTGGTATTTTAAATATGCAGCCGAGACACCTGTCCCCCTTGCTTCCTGGCTTTTACAGCGTTTCTCAGGCAAGCAGAGAAGACCAGGTTTCGGGAGCTCAGTCCCTTCGACTGCACCACCTGGCTCCTGATGCGATTCTCTCTAATTGCTTTCTGCTGTTTTTGCTGTATGTTTATGACTCAGCTAAGGGCAGTACAGTCAGGAAGTGTCCTGCACGTCATTTTGCAGGCAGGAGGAAGGAGATGCAGTGGGATGGGAAGATCTGGGCTCTGAGGTCAGTCCCAGCTGGACGGAAACCTGCGGCCCTGTTAGCTCCGTGATCTGAAAGGTGCTACTAGTAGAGCCTCATTTTTCTCCCCAGGAAAAGGAGGGAGACCGTGTCTCATCCCTAACTGCGATGGGGGCTGAATGCGGCTATGGGCACATAGGGTCTCTCTGTCTCCACCCATGTCTCCTGCTGTGTGGCCTCTTTCCAGCCCATCCACACTCTAGTTGGTGGCTTTGTGAGTGCTGACAGTACTTCCATGTGCTTTTTTGTTTTTTCTTTTTTGAGACAGAGTCTCTCTCAGTCACCCAGGCTGGAGTGCAGTGGCGCGATCTCGGCTCACTGCAACCTCTGCCTCCCATGTTCAGGTGATTCTCCTGCCTCAGCCTCCCGAGTAGCTGGGATTATAGGCATCCACCACCATGCCCAGCTAATTTTTGTATTTTTAGTAGAGACAGGGTTTCGCCGTGTTGGCCAGGCTGGTCTCGAACTCCTAACCTCAGATGATCCACCCACCTTGGCCTCCCAAAGTGCTGGGATGACAGGCGTGATCACCACGCCTGGCCCTACGTGTTCTCAACGTTTCCTCTTTGCCATTGGTCTGTGCTGCTCGTCCTCGCCTGCAGGAACTGTGGAGCCTCTTGGGGTGAATTTACTGAGGCCTGGTGAGGTTTTCTTCTTCCCAGTTGCCTGTGGTGCTTGTGATGGGCAAGCCTGCTTGGGTCTCCTCTGAGCTCCCGGCCTCTCTGTTCCAGCACCTTGTCCACACAGCCCTACACTTCCTTTCTGCTCATGGCTGGCCCCACATGGTGGCCACAGTTAATTTCCACTGGTATGAGCTATTGTACAGTCTCTTGATTCATCATCTTG
Source organism: Pongo pygmaeus (assembly GCF_028885625.2). Classification (NCBI taxonomy): domain Eukaryota; kingdom Metazoa; phylum Chordata; class Mammalia; order Primates; family Hominidae; genus Pongo; species Pongo pygmaeus. The sequence continues at coordinate 56,583,980 of NC_085931.1, forward strand.
TTTGCTAAAATGCTCTTTGACAGCCCTGTACACTCCATTACACTTTGTCAGCTAGAATCGCAAGCCTCACGTTGGAGGCTGCACTTTAGAAGGGAAGATGACGTGCCCAAGGTCACACAGCTGGTCGATGCAGAGCCACCTAGGAACTCGAGGCTGTAACTCTAGATTTCTTTATAAACCGGTGTCTAGAGTCAGAGACATGAGACTCAGGCAGAGAGACCCCCCGACCCCCCGCCACTGACTTTCATCATTTCAAACAATGGAGAGAAAATCAAGTGCAATGTCAAATAGCAGGAGCTGAAAGATGGCTTCGAGATGGGGCCGAGAATGTGGACCACAGAGCCCAAGAGGCAGTGAAGGTCTCCCCACTGAACCCGAGCACTTGGTGTTCAGGATCCTGGATCCCCAGCACATCAGCTGCAACTTAGACAGCAGAGCCAAGACATGAAACTGAAGCGCCCGAGGGGACCTACATTTTTCAACAGGGAGAAAAAAAAGTGCTTAATTATATCTTTAAGAGGCACAGACATGCCAAGGGATACCAGCAGCGTCTGAGACCTGAAGCAGAAATGCCAGGGATGAGGATTTGGAAGATTAACACAATTGAACTCAGCACTGTGGCCTTTTTTTTCTTTCTGGGGCTTCAGAAAGGTAGGAGGCAAACACCCCGGCAGGTAAGACAGACAAGCCAGGCGTGATGGAAATGCATCTCTTTGTCCTGCCTTTTACTGCTGGGGTGGTCCTTCCAAATGAAACTGCTCTCGCCCGGAGCCTTCAGTGGCTCCTCTTTCCTTCGGGACAAAGTGTTGTCTTCGTTCCTAGATTGTGAGGCTTCAGGGACTGATTTTCCTTCTTCTCTCCTTCCTTCACTCTCTTTTCTTCTTCTTCTGCCTTCATCTTACGACGTGATCATGGCAGAAGGCCTGCCAGGGCCTGGGTTGGGGATGGTGGGGCAGAAATGAGCTGACGCTGTCCCTGAACAGGGAGGCTGACTGTGAGCGTCCCCTGCAATGAGCAGGTGCAGTGTTGCAGTGGAAAGAGACTAGGTGCCAGGTGACACAGGGGGTCCGGGGAAGACTTCTGTGAAGACTTCTATGAAGCAGTCCAGCTGGTCCCAGTGTCTGGCACATGAGACATGGCAAATCAGAGTCTGTAGGATCAAATGGATGGATGGAACTGGGCCCCTGGTGGCAGCTCTCTCACGTTTGCGATGCTGCATGTGGGCAGCAAGTGTTCCTTGCTACTTCTTCCTCCTTCCCTTGCCTCCCTGTGATAGGGAAGTTGGTGGTGGTTCTGAAAGAACAGTGGTGTAGAATTGGTGATGGGGAGGCAGCCAGGAGAGGACCCAGCTTCTTGGTTCTCTGAGACTGACGAAGTGAGGTCCGGGGGCAGTCCCCACCAGATGAGGCACATGGCTCAGCCTCATCTGCCTGCCTCTCCCCAGGATTGACACTGTTCCCAGAACCGGCCTGAACCTTCATATTTTTGGGCTTTGCACTTGTCCTTCCTGCTTCCTTGGCTCCTATTTATTCCTCAAAACCCAATTTAAAGCTTCCTGTTTAAAGCTCCTCTGTGCAGAGTAGCCTCTAATGGATGGGTGGATGGATTCATGGGTGGGTGAGTGGGCGGATGGACAGATGGGCTGATGGGTGGGTGAATGGATGGATGGTTGGATCCATGGGTAGGTGAGTGGATGGATTGGTGGATAGACGGATGGATGGATGGATGGATGGATGGATGGATGGATGGATGGATAGATAGATGGATGGGTGAGTGGATGGTTGGGTGGATGGATGGATGGATGGATGGATGGATGGATGAGTGGATGGTTGGGTTGGTGGGTGGGTGAATGGATGGATGCTTGGATCCATGGGTAGGTGAGTGGGTGGATTGGTGAGTGGGTGGGTGGATGGATGGATGGATGGATAGATGGATTAGTGAGTGGATGGATGGGTTGATGGGTGGTTAGGAAGCTATGAAGAAAAGTGGTATCAGAATCTTGATTCTGCAGGCATTTATTTGGCATCTATTATGTGCCAGGCACTGAGGACCAGCTGAACTGTTTAGGTCATCTTTCATGAAGTCCTCCCTAGCCACTGGCCTGGGTTCAGTCGAGGTGAGGGCAAGGAGGTGGAAGTCATGCTTAAACTAGCCTGGAGACGGAGGAAACCTGTTCCCCAAACCAGAGCCCAGGAAAATGTGGCTAGGCTGGAGGAGTGTGGGCAGGTCCGCTGACAGGGCATGGCCTGGGAAAGGGGGTCCTGGGTTGAGTGGGGTTGTGCACAGACTGGGAGATGCAATGTGGACTTCAGGTCAGAGGGGAGGGATAGAGAAGCGGATTTCGGAAGGGCAGGAAGGGGTGCACATTCCCTGAGTGCCTGCTGTGTGCAGCCGTACAGTCTGTTGTTCGACCCTCACAGCATCCCTACTTGTTCTACCTTAATAACTTTTCTTGTTAAATGCAAAGAACCTGAGAAAATCCAGGCCCCGAATCTGACCATCAGTGATTCAGCCTAGCACCTCTCTTCCCCTTCACAGCACCCTTTTCCCTAGTGCAGTCCTTCCTTTTGAGTTTCTTTTCTCACCACGCAGCTGTTTACAATCAGCTTGGAGCTCCGGTCCAGCCATTGTAGAGCCCAAACCTCGTGAAGTACTCTGGTGCGATGTATTTAGAGGCAATCATTTTCTATATGTTCAGGGCTTTCCTCTCTCATAAATCAGTCTAAGAGAAATACTTAACACCTGCTGTATGTTTCTAAGAATTCAGCCACGCTTTGACTGGGAGTCAGATCACTTTAAATATTGAAATGCTTTTTGATAGCCAGTGGTCATTTCTCAGTGGAGAGAAAAAGGATGACATTGAGTTTGATTTGTTTCTGATTTTGAAGGTTGCTGGGTTTTTTTTTGTTTCGTTTTTGTTTTTGTTTTTTGAGATGGAGTCTTGCTCTGTCGCCCAGGCTGGCGTGATCTCGGCTCACTGCAACTCTGCCTCCCAGATTCAAGTGATTCTCCTGCCTCAGCCTCCCGAGTAGCTGGGACTGTAGGCGTGTCCCACCACGCGCAGCTAATTTTGTATTTTTAGTAGAAACGGTTTCACCGTGTTAGCCAGGATGGTCTTGATCTCATGACCTTGTGATCCGCCCGCCTCGGCCTCCCAAAGTGCCAGGATTACAGGCATGAGCCACTACGCCCAGCCAAAGGTTGCTGTTTTTAATCCCTGTTCATAGAAGAGGAAATTGAGACTCAGGAAGGTCAAATAACCCATCTGGGGTCCTTCCACGGAACCAGCTCAGTTCGTATCTTGCAGGTCTCAAAGGGCCTATTAGAACGTCTGTGGCAGGTCCCTGTCCCACATGGAGCTCACTGCATGAGCACTTGCTTCTTTCTTTCTCTGTCCCCAGACTGACCCCTGAGGACAGACCTTCGGTTTCTCTACATTCTTATTTAGCCAGTGCCAGCCACACGTAGCATGCGCAGACCCTCTGTGCATCGGAACTGTTGATAATATTAATGGTCCCACATGCACCAGGAGTGTGTATTTACATATAGACATTTAAGATAAATATATACATATATCAACATAATAATATGATAATTATTATATACATATATCAACATAAGATATGATAATTATATATTTTATCATGTTTATATTTTATGTATAAATTTTAGAGTAATATAAACATTTTATATGAATATAGATATTATATATAATTATATTTACATAGAAATATACTTATGTGTAAATATAATTATATAATTATATAAATTTATATGCAAATTTATAAAATACACTTTAAACTATTTAAAATACATTTATATAAATTTGACATACTTTATCTATAAGATATATTTTTAATAATATATTAATGTTTTATAATGTTTTTTATGTATAATAGTTATATATCATATATGAAACTATATAATATACAGAAATATAATAATAACAGAAATCTCTTTTTTTTTGAGACAGGATCTTGCTCTGTCACCCAGGCTAGAATGCAGTGGCACAATCTTGGTTCATTGCAACTTTGACCTTCCCGGGCTCAAACAATCCTACGACCTCAGCCTCCTGAGTAGCTGGGACTACAAGCACACACCACCATGCCTGGCTAATTTTTGTATTTTTTGTAGAGACGGGGTTTTGCCACGTTACCCAGGCTGGTCTCGAACTCATGGGCTCGTGATCCACCCGCCTAAGCCTCCCAAAGTGCTGGGATTACAAGCGCGAGCCACCGCACCCAGCTGAAACAAAGACATACCTGACTGTAGCTTGTGGAGGTGCCTGCCATTCCTCGCTACAGTGGTTCACAGGCTCACCCAGCCTCTCCTTCTCCTTCAAGCCCCAAACCTCTGAATGCCAGGAAGGGTGATAAGAAGCATCTCTGCGCCTAGTACCAGTAAAGTTGGCAGGTCACTGTGGCCAGCGGGGGCACCATTGTTGGCCTCAGGCCTGGGGAAAGAAAAATATAACATACAGGGGGCCCACGGGGGTGTGTTTGGGTTCAGCCCTGTGAGCCCACACTGACCCTGGTGGGCGGACCCAGCCCAGGGAGGGGCGGGCAGGAGTGACCCGGTCACCAGGGCCTGCTGGCAAGCCCAGGGTGGTGACAAGCCCATGTCTTTTGCCGGGAGCTGAAGATGTTCATGGGCTTTCAAGCAGGACAAAGCTTCAATGTCATCACCGGGTAGCAGGCAGAGCAAGGGTGCTGACAGCCTGCAGAAGCCTGCGCTTATCTGTCCATCAGAGCTAAAGCCCATGTTTGCTTAGGGAACAGCCTGAAATTCCACCCCAGCTGCTGGGCCTTTCACTTTTGAAACATAAGCCCAGAGAGCGAAAGCGGGGATGTTGTGCCCAGATTCTCCTTCTGAGCATGAACTTGACGTTCCTGACCAGGAACCAGCCACTCGTACCGAAGGCCTTCCTGACCGCGCAGTTCTCCCCTGAGCCTTTGCTGTGTCCTGGGCACCAAGAGCTGGAGATAGGCTGTCCCCGTGCACGTTTCCTCAGCCTGCAGAGGAACCGTTCACAGAATCCAGCCTGGAATCAGCCGTTTGTGGCAAACAGTGGGTAGCTATTTCTCAACATGTGGTTGTGAAGCTGCAGGCTCCATATTTGCTCTTCACAGAGCATCCAAGCAGGTGTCTCAGAGCCAGCTCGCACCGGTTCACACCGCTCACACCAGCTCTGGAGAGCTGCTTGTACACATCTCTCCACAAGTCCACTTTCAGTGATGCCATGTGGTACCCGAAATTGGCCATAGAAATTGGCCAATGGCACAACCAGAGAGCCACCTGTTAGGTAGTTACCCCACATCCCCACCCTCAACACCACCTTAGACAAATCCTACTGTCAGAACATGTGGAACGGAGAAGGGACCTTGGCGGTTCATTCATAAATGTCAGCACCCATAGGTCTGTGCCTGTTCGGCTGCAGACACTGGGGAGCAGCCTGCAGCCTTGGCTTGTGCAGCTTCCTCTGCAGGAGGGGTGCAGAGGAACCCCTGCACCCCTTGGAGGAGTCCAAGAAACCTGTCCTGACCCCCAGCCCTCCCCACCTCCATTCTCACCCCCGCTGGACAATACATACCCTTCATCAGAGCATGGCGCATACCTTTCATCCTAGATCTCCCACCAGCTTTGAAACCAGCATCCTGTTCTTGATGTCTGGAACCCTGGGAACCATCCCAGCACCTGTTGAGCACATGTGTGCATGCGAAGGGGATCTGCTGAGCACTCTGCTTTGGCGGGGAGGCCACCCTGCACAGCTGGAGCTGACGCCTTGGCAGATGCTGGGCATCTGGATCGTGCAGTGCAGGAGCACAGGGGCATGGCACCGTTTGTTGCTGGGGAACCGAGGCCTCGAAAGGGCCTCAGCTTCTCCACAGTGCAGCGAGGACTGTCCCATACTCTCACCCTGTACAGAGTATGGGAGAGTCTCTGTGAGCCTTTGGGTGCCCTGCAGAGGGAAGGCAGTGCCAGCCGGGCCTGGTCGGGGGCCATGGAGATGGCGGGCCCAGGCTGGGGAGGAGTTGTGGCACCCACTCTCTTACCCCCCAACCCTGATCCTCTGGAATCTGCAAAATGCCTGGGGTTGCTCCTCTTCCACCCTGCCGTGGCTGAGCTTTGTGCCCTGTCCTCTGGCCACGGTCTTTGCCTGGTCCCTACACTGGTACAGACAGAGCTCCCTGCAACCCCCAGCTGTTTCCCCAGAACTGACACCAGTCTCCCCTCCACCACACATCCTCCTTTTGACTGCCCTGGGGACGCCACTGCTGCTCTGATCCTCTGTCACTCCAGCCGCCTCTTGCTTCCGTGTTATCACAAACACTGAACAGTGAGCTCAGGTGTCACCCTCCACAGAGGCACGCACAGCAAGGGGTCTGGAGGCATGCCCCATGGGGAACTGGGGGTGCTCTGCTTGCAGAAGGATCCAGGGCCCACTACAATCCTCAGATGTCCTGGGGAAGAGGATACGCCTGCTTCATTTCTTCTCAGGGGTCAGAACTGGGCACAGGGGCGTTGGAAGGAGGGAGGAAGATGTCTATCAGGTACCAACTGCATGCCAGGCCCTTTTCTAGGCTCCCTTAAAACCTTTCAGGTAGGCCGGTCGCAGTGGCTCATGCCTGTAATCCCAGCACTTTGGGAGGCCAAAGTGGGTGGATCACCTGAGGTCAGGAGTTTGAGACTAGCCTGACCAACATGGAGAAACCCCGTCTCTACTAAAAATATAAAATGAGCCAGGCATGGTGGCACATACCTATAATCCCAGCTACTGGGGAGGCTGAGGCAGGAGAATGGCTTGAACCCGGGAGGTGGAGGTTCGGTGAGCCAAGATCATGCCATTGCACTCCAGCCTGGGCAACAAGAGTGAAACTCCGTCGCAAAAACAGAAAACAAACAAAAAAAACACCTGTCGGGTAAATGGTGGTAGATCAGAAAACCTGGGCTCAGAAGCTGGCATTGATCCCAGAGCCATCCAGTTTCAAAGCCCACACCCACAGCTTTCCTCCAGGTTGGGCAGCGCATGATGGAAAGGCTGTCTCAGCAAGTAGTGAGTTCACTTTCACCAGTCCCTGGAGGCAGGAGCAGAGCCTGAGGTGACCACTTGGAAGGGGATGTTATTCAGGGGACTCGAGCATCTGGCGTAGGATGGGACTCCATGAGGTCTACACCTCCTTCTAGCTCTGAAACTCCTCGAGGGAAACCATTTCCCAGATCTCTACGTTGCTGCAGTCCCTTCTAACTTCCGGCACACCTTCTGCTCTCTCCGCAGGTGTCGTGCGCCAGGTGCGGCCCATCGTGGGCCCATTTCATGCCGTCCTGAAGCTGGAGATGAACTACGTGGTCGGGGGCGTGGTCTCCCACCGAAACGTTGTCAACGTCCACATCTTCGTCTCTGAGTACTGGTTCTGAGGGCTGGTCTGCAGCACAGCCACGGGTGCACCTCCAGGCCAAATCATTGCTGCCAGTGACTGTGGCCTGTACTTGTTTGTACCCTCAGACTTTTTTAATGTTAGGTATTTGTAGCATTAGGCCAACATGTATTAAGCTGAGCCAGATGAATAAGTCCATCTGATGTATTTTTGGTGTTTAAAAAAATGAGTCCAATTGCTCAACTGGTTGAAAACCTTGCTCATTTTTTAATGCAAAGGCTAAGTGTCACCCCCTTTCTCTGCCTCTGGGCTGGGCCTTGCTAAGGGCCAAGGAAAGAAAGACATTTTTTAGGGGGCAGCCAGTCCAAATGCCAAAAGAAGACCAGTTCTTGCCCTGATTGTATGAAATTTGACATTTTGGTACTTTTTTTTTTTTTTGGCCAATCAGATTTTCTATGTTCTAAGGACATGGCTGCTGTAGAATAGCACAGAAGTGGACGATAAATTATCCCCAGAAGCAGCATGACAGAATGCCTCGGGGAGCACTTGGAAGGGAAATTGCAGTTCTGTTGAAATAGAGGAAAATCCCTTGGTAAAGACACAGCCTGTTAGGCTCGTGTGGGGCTCCAGTATGTTCACCAGGGGAATGGCTGGGATTTCTCGGCACTCTGCATCATCCAGCTTTTCTTATAGGTGGGCAAATAAACAACTTTGTGATCCTCCTGATGGTCTGTGCATGAGAGTCTTTCAAGAAGAGGGCTCTCTGCCAGCTCAGGAGTCTTCTGCCAGCTAAGGGACTGGAAATCTCCCCCCCCGCCGTCCCCCTGCCTCACCCCGCCCAAGGTTGTCTCAATGCTCCTCCTGCCCCTCAAGGTTCTGGGGCGGGGCCCAGCTTGTGTATTGGAAAAGCTTCCTACACACGTCGTTTTCAATGCCATGCCCACCGTCTGAGAATGCGGCTCGGGTTCGTTCCCTGCCCTATGTCCGGTGCTGCTAGGCAAGCCCAGGGCTCTGGCTTCTGTGTGACTTGCTTCCAATAGCATCCCTCGTGGCATCCTGATCCTCACTAGAAATCCCTGGGGGGAAGTAATGACCCTTCTGCAGCCATGAGTCCCTGCCAGACACAGGCCTGGGCCAGGCATTTGACATGAGGTGCTTTGCTCATTCCTCCTGGTGGCCCAGTGCGGTGGGTATGATCACACACAATCTTGAGATGGACAAACTGGGCTCACAGAGAGGAACTCGGCTGCCAAAATTCACACATTTGAGAGACAAAGAGGGAATTCAAATTCCATTTATCTGAATTTAAGCCCTCTCTAAACCCTGTGTCAGCAATAGATATGGACAGACTGAATTTGTTGGGGGACTGACACCCCAATTGGCATCAGTGGCGGGGCCAGGGGCTCCCTGTGCCCCAGGGCCCACTCCAGCCTCCAGGGACTCAGCATCCAGGCTCTGTTTCCACACATGCCTCTCCTCGAAATCCTTCCCTAGGTTGATCCCATCCTCTTAGGTATGGACCCCATTTGTGGCTCAGAACCTCTCATCCTATGCCTCATTTCGCAGCTGGACCCTAGCACTGGGTGAGATCTCAGCCCCACACTCAAGCCAACACCACTCCATCTCTCAAGAACATGGTCTCCGCCACCTTTGGGAAGACCTTTCCAAGGTCACTTATTTGAGTCACTTGTCCATCAAAGCCAAGCCTGGGCCACCCAGGTACAAGGCCTGCTGGAGCCTTGGCCGCTGTAGCTGGTGGGAAAGAAGAGGCCGCGTGTGGGGCTGGACGGCCCAAGGAGCCACATCCGGGGACAAGACAAGTGCAGGGAACATCCACGCAGCTCTTCATGCCAGGGAATTAGGGAATTGGGGTCCTGGCAGGGAAGTAGGGCTGGGAGCTGGCTGCAGGAATGGAAGGAAGCCTCAGGGCGAGGGGCAGGAAATAGAAAGAGACATGTGGGGGAGTGTTGCCGCCCACTTGCAGCCTTGGGGGCAAATCTGCCAGAGCCAGGCCGTTCTGGGCTCAGCAAAGTTGGTTTCTGGGAACCTTCTTCAGTAGGGTGGGGTGGGAAGACTGAGGTGCAGGCTGCTTTGGGAAAATTTTCCCATACTCCTAACAGGAGTCAGGGCAGGCCAGGCGCGGTGCCTTACACCTGTAATCCCAGCACTTTGGCAGGCCAAGGCGGGTAGATCACTTGAGGTCAGGAGTTCCAGACCAGCCTGGCCAACGTAGTGAAACCCCGTCTCTATTAAAAATAAAAAAATTAGCTGGGCATGATGGCGGGCGCCTGTAGTCCCAGCTATTTGAGAGGCTGAGGCAGGAGAATCACATGAACCCAGGAGGTGGAGGTTGCATTGAGCTGAGATCCACTCCAGCCAGGGCACAGGAATGAGACTCTGTCTCAAAAAAAAAAATGTTAGGGCAGCTGCCATGGGGAGGGTGAATGCAGAGTCAAGCACCCCGCTGCTGATTGGCTTTTGAATGAGCACATGATGCGAGCTGTCCAATCAGAGTCCTGCCTCAGAGGGAGTGTCCGTCTGGAGCAGAAGAGGGCAGGAAGGGCCCGCAAGTGGGCGGTGAGGGCGCCAGGTTGAGGAGCCCAGGGGAAGAGAGGAAGTCCTGACCCTCTCTGATTCAGAATCAGGGAGGCAAAGGCAGATCTCTCTCGGCAGGGCTAGCAGGGCGAGTCACTGCCATCGCCCGAGCTTCAGTTTCCACATCTGTAAAGTGGAGATTCCCAGATGGCAGTGAGGAGAGCTGGAGAGCATGAGTGCAAGAGGGCTTCGTGCATTGCAAAGTGCTGCATTCGTGTGTGACGGCTTACTGTCACTAACCGTTAAAAGCAGCAATGACGGTGATGACGATAATGATTGTCACTGTCAATCGAGCCACACGAATGCGCTCTGGAAGCCTGGCATCTTTTCAGTCTAGCATTTCCTTAATCATCCTGGAGAGACTTGGTAGACAGTTGTGTAAATTACCCACTAGCCTAACTCTTCATATTTCATATCATGCTATGGGTTGGGCACCTGATGGACCCATAAGCATCTCATTATACTTGCAAAGTAATTACTGTCAGAGCCTCGCATCAGCGGCATTAAGGGACCAGCTAATGGGAGCTGGAGGTGCCTCTGAGTTCCTCCACAACAGTGATTCCTTCTTAATTGTAGCCTTAGAACAAGATAACTGAGGGAAATTGCTACAGGCAAAGCAGTTTATAAGCAGCATGAGAAACCGAAACACACAGAGACGCCAAGTTGAATCCTTCTTGTTGATCTGGTAGAAGAAACTTGGAGGAAAGGTTCCAGAAAATCTCATAGAGTGGTATTCGACCAGAAAGCTGCCTGTTTTTTTTTTTTATTATTATTCCTAAAGGACATCTATTCTACTGTACAGAGGAAGTCTGTGGCATGTGTCGGAAGTGCCTGGGCCCCCAGGGTCCTAGCAGGACCCGTTTTAACATGGAGGTGAGCGTTGAGTGGAGGGTGCCAGGGCCCACCCAGCCAACCCAGCCAAGCCAGCCAACTAGAATTCAAGGAGGTAAGCCAGCTTTTCCAAAGTTCTCAAGTTTGTCCAGGTGAAAAAACACCTGGACATCAAGTTTTTTTTCCTAATATTGTAACATGAAGATTTTCAAATATACAGCCGAGTTGAAAGAATTTTACAGTGAATACCAGGGCACTTTCCACCTAGATTCCGCCACTGACATTTTATGAGATTGAGTTGCATTTTGAAGAAATGACAATATGATGAGTTAATAAATACAAATAAGAAACTTATAGTTTCTTGTAGGCTTGCGTTCAAATCCAGCCACTTACTAGCTGTGTGGCCTTAGGCACATTGCTTAATGTCTCAGAGCCTTGGTTTTCTCTACAATGAAATGAAAATAAGGACACATACTTCACAAGAGTGATTGTTAGGATGAAAGGGGATGATTACGTAAAACAGTGTAAGAACTGCTACATAGGAGGTCCTCCATAAATAGTACTGTCATGACACACACACCCAAAAGGATAGTCTTTATTCAGTTAGATGCCACATTTTATTAAAGTCTTGTGTGGACACGAAGTGAAACCTCAGAGGAATTTATGAATAATAATTGGAGGCACTTCCGTGTGACTTGGCTTCATCCAGACCGGATGACTTCTGGGTGCCAGCAACAGTTCCCCATTTCCTTCACGTTTCCCCACATCGTTCATGCCAAAGAGATGGGTGCCAAGAGGCCATCTGTCTTCATCCTGGACATAGAATGAGACGGGAACTCACTCTTGAAGGACTTTTGAAGTCTCAGAGAAGAAACAGAGTCACTGTAGACCTTTTGAAATATGGCCTGTGAGAAGCACGGTGACAGTCACCATTACTACCAATAATCACATTACTCTTTGTGGGAAAAAAGACCTACTATGTGCCAGGAAGTCTTTGGTAATCATCTCCAACACTCACACATTCTCTCATACACACTCACATGTGTGCATGCATGCACACACACACACCACACACACACACACACACACATACGCTTCCTCCTCAGCCCCTCTGCCATGCCCAGCTCAGGGCCATCTTCCCCCACAAGGATGCCGGTCTCATCTCCTGAAATGAGGTTGCAGTGAGCCGAGATTGAGCCACTGCACTCCAGCCTGGGTGACAGAGCGAGACTCCATATAACCTCTGCCTCCTGGGTTCAAGCGATTCTTGTGCCTCAGCCTCCCAAGTAGCTGGGATTACAAGCATGTACCACCACACCCAGCTAATATTTTTTGTATTTTTTAGTAGAGATGGGGTTTCGTCATGTTGGCCAGGCTGGTCTCAAACTCCCAACCTCAGGTGATCTGCCTGCCTCGGCCTCCCAAAGTGCTGGGATTACAGGCATGAGCCACCGCGCCCAGCCTGATCTCAGTCTTTAAGAGAGCAGCAGCTCATCTGTGACCACTGCTTCCCAGGGACTTGCCAGAAGGGAGGTGCAGGGCACAGGGAAATAACCCACCTCTATCTGACGGCTTCAATGGTATCGAACGTCCTCAGTGGCAGCACGCAGCACAGAAGCTGAGGTGTGGCTGCATTCCATTTGGAGAATTCCACTGTGATTCATGGTGTCAGCTGCAAGTTCAAGGTGTCGTAATTTAATTATTAAACATCATGAGGCATTAGGAGGCTTGGGCACGCACTGATAAGTGATCCATTTCTAACACAGCTGGTTTATTACTGTTTGTGGCAGCTCCTGCACGAATTGGTGTCCATTAACTAAGCAATGGTATTATAATTACGCATTTAAATTATGTATGGGAAGGGTGTCAGTGGTAGAAGTCAGACTGCAGTGATTACTTTGAGTCATCAGACCTCCTGGATGTAGTCTCTCTGCAGATAGCTGTAACTCCGGCTTGTTTTCTGCTCATTTTCTGCAGACATGTAGAATCCACTGCTAGGGTCCGCCGGGCTGTCTTCTGGGTGGTTTTTGGTGCTGCAGGAGATGAACACGTGTGTCTTCCTGGTTGGACCCAGTTGATGCACTGACCTAATTCTGTCCTTTGCCTGCCCTGATCTCCATAGCCTGCTTCTTCCTGGAAATTTGCTGCTGCTGCTTCTTCTTTTTTCTTTTTTTTGAGATGAGATCTCACTCTGTTGCCCAGGCTGGAGTGCAGTGGCGTGATCTCAGCTCACTGCAATCTCTGCCTCCTGGGGGTTCAAACGATTCTCTCTGCCTCAGCCTCCCTTGTAGTTTGGATTACAGGCACCCCCCACCATGCCTAGCTAATTTTTGTATTTTTAGTAGAGATGGGTTTTCACCATGTTGGCCAGGCTGGTCTCGAACTCCTGACAGGTGATCCACCCGCCTCGGCCTCTCAAAGTGCTGGGGCTACAGGCGTGAGCCACCGTGCCTGGCCGGAAATGTGCTTCTTTAGAGGAAAGCACTGTCGATCCTACCTCCTTGATCTGGTTTCTAAGACCTTATACAAACTAGGCCCGTTAGTCTTTGCTCCCTGATACTATCTGATACCATCTGGTCTCATTCCTTCGGTCCCATCTTGTTCATTCATTGGTTCACTCATTCATTCACTCACTTCACGTCCTCCCTCTGGTGAATCAGTTCCCCTCTGTCCTCCCCACTCTGTCCAGTCCTCCCCTAGGCTGCCAGGTTACTTTTCCAAAACTCCGATCTGACGGAGGCCCTCTTGGTCTCAGATCCTCCAAGGGCTGCCTTCAAGGGCTCCTGCACCAACCTCGTGGTGTGGCTATGTGACATAATAAGAAACATTTACTTCTATTTGGTCTCTTTCCGGGTTCCTGACACAAAGCTCCTAATCCCTTGTCTTTGGTTTAATGAGGTGACTCTCAGTGGCTCCTGGGTGGGGTTGGGGGCTGAGCACCAGAAAGACCCAGATTCGACTAGGAGTCTGGAGCTTTCGGCTCCACCCCTACCCTCCAGGAAAGGGAGAGGGGCTGGAGATTGAGCTAGTAATCCATCATGCATAAGTGATGAAGCCTCCGTAAAAATCCCTGAACTACAGGATCCAGAGAGCTTCTGGGATGGTGGACACATCCGCATGCTGGGAGGGTGGCACCCCCCATCTCCGTGGGGACAGAAGTTCCTGTGCTCGGGCCCTACCAGAGCTCGCCCTGTGTGCCTCTTCGTCTGCCTATTCATCTGTATCATCAATAAACCTATACATGTAACCAGAGTGTTTCCCTGAGTTCTGTGAGCCATTTTAGCCAATTACCAAACCCGAGGAGGGCGTTCTGGGGACCCCTGATGTGTAGCCAAGTCAGACGGAAGTGTGGGTAACCTGAGCACCCAATCCTTGCAACTGACATCTGAAGTAGGGACGGTCTTGCAGGACGGAGCCCATATCCTCTGGGGCCTGTGCCAACTCTGGGTGGCCAGCGTCAGAACTGAACTGAAGTGTAGGACGCCCAGATGGTGTCTGCAGAGAGCTGGCCGGGCGTGGTGGCTCACGCCTGTAATCCCAGCACTTTGGGAAACCGAGGCGGGCGGATCACCTGAGGTCAGGAGTTGGAGACCAACCTGGCCAACATGGTGAAACCCCGTCTCTACTAAAAAAATACAAAAATTAGCCAGGCGAGATGGTGGATGCCTGTAATCCCAGCTACTCAGGAGGCTGAGGCAGAAGAATCACTTGAACCTGAGAGGTGGAGTTTGCAGTGAGCCAAGATTGTGCCATTGCACTCCAGCCTGGGTGACAGAACGAGACTCTGTCTCAAAAAAAAAAAAAAAAAAAAAAAAAAAGCGGGACAGACAGGGGTGGGAAGTGAGGGAGGGGGCTCTGGGAGGGGGAAGAGGTGGGTGCCCCTTGTGGAGCTAAGAATGGGGGAGTGGCAGGGGGCACAAGGTCACAGAACTAGGCTGAGGAAGAAGAGATTGCCTGGAGGGTGGGACCCAGAAACTATTGAAATGTCGCAGCAGAAATGGCCATTGAACACCCCTGCTAAGGTCCTCGGTGGGAAACAGTCAAGTCCTAACATCCTACATGGGGAAAGCTATGCAGTTAGCAGAGCCAAATATGACAGCAACATGAGCCAGCCACTTTGAACCTGACGTTTTATTGTCACATGAGACTGTAGCTCTCTGAGTCCCACACCCTGGCCACCTTGTCCTGGTTCTTGCACCTTTGAGAGTGAGTTATTCAAGTCAGCCAGTGGAGTAGACAGTGCTCCTGATAATTCCTAAAAGGTAACAGGCTTTTCTGCATTTCTTGCAGGCAAAGTCAGACAGATCTGGGAATAAATCTCCAGATTCCCCAGAAAGCACTCTCTTGAACATCCTTTCCTGTGCGTACACAACGGGTGTTTAATTCTTGCTCTAGGGAGCAGAGCCCATCCCAGTGTGAAGAGTGGCTTTTCGAACAAGAAACTATTTCTCCATTGTCTCCCTAGATTAGAGAGGCCCCCAGTTGAAACTGCTTCCCCTGAGCCTTCGGTATTAGAAACTGGTAAAACCCTTCCAGAAGCATCGCCCTGGAAACTTGAGCACCTCAATCCCCAAACCCAGATCCCAGCAGAGAAAGCCTTTGGCATCCCAGGACCAAATGCTAATGGCACTGAGGTCAGGGTGAATCTGCTCTGGCCTGTGGTGATGGTGACTTACTGTTGAGAACCTTAGTGTTTTGGGTGAACAAGAAGAAATCTATTCCAGTATGATTATTCCAATTGGGATTTAGGAGGACTGGGCATTCTCCACATTCCAGTCTTCTTCAGTTCCGTGGGCTTAAGAGAGGACTTATTTTTTTCTTTCTGTGCCACAAAAACTTGGCAGTGATGACTAACCTAGGGTAACACGAGAAAGCTTACTAGGTCGGTCTGTGGCTTTCCTGCTAGCTTTCCTGTTTGTCATACGACAGTGAGACCAATGCCAGCTCATCATGGCACAGAGAGCTTTGGGTGATCTTTGCAGCTAGATGTGAGGCCCGGCTTGGTGGGCTAACGCCCTGGAGAATGTGTACCTTGGGTGTTCAGTGAGAGGCACGGTAGGAGTGGGGTAGGGGTGAGAGGAGACAGGCACACGGAGCTCAGAGGTAAAAGCACAACCTGTTTCTAATAGACATTAAAAAGAAAGGACACTTCTGGCCGGGTGCTGCGGCTCACTCCTGTAATCCCAGCACTTTGGGAAGCCTAGGCGGGCAGATCACCTGAGATCAGGAGTTCAAGACCAGCCTGGCCAACATGGTGAAACCTCTTCTCTACTAAAAACACAAGAATTAGCCAGGAGTGGTGGCACATGCCTGTAGTCCCAGCTACTCAGGAGGCTGAGGCAGGAGAAGCACTTGAACCCAAGAGGCAGAGGTTGTAGTTAGCCGAGATCGCGCTACTGTACTCCAGCCTGGGTGACAGAGTGAGACCCCATCTCAAAAAAAAAAAAAAAAAAAAAAAAAGAAAGAAAGAAAGAAAGAAAAAGAAAGGACATTTCCAACTGGATGAGGATGACCTTCGTTAGAGAAACAGCAGCAACTTGGCCTTCACCAGCCCCAAACAACACTGCCAGGTTGAGATCATCACTACCATTTTGCAGAGGACAAACGTGAGCCTCAGAAATGAAGAAACTCCCCCAGAGTAGGACATGGCCAAGCTGTTTCTTACCCTCCGGCCTCCTATGCTGTTTCCATGACAGGCAGAAAGAAGAGGCTACCTTTGGTTTAAGGTCTCGATAAGCTTTGACTCTGTGGAACCAATCCTTCCTCCTTGCAAACAACATTCAGTTCAACTTAGTGAATCTCTGTTGAACATTTATTATGTGCAAATCCCTGTATGCATGAAATAAAATTAAAAAATAAAATATATATGAAATTAAAACAACACATAACAATAACCGAGCCACCAGGCATGGACACAAGGCCTAGGAAGGGCTTGGCATGAACACACTAAATCAACTTAGCCGAGGAGGCCATTCTCAATATTCCGGAGGGGGCAAGTCTGATATTAACTCCCCGGGGAAAAGAGCCCTTTCCTCGCTTACTCCTTGTAGGACCAAACCCAATATCTAGCACTTTTTGCCAACTCTTTCAAGATCCTCCCAAAGAGTTTTTTCATCTGTATCAGTTTTCTCATCTGAAAAGTGAGCCTAATAATTACTACCTTGTGGGAGTCTGGGGAGTAAGAAGCAAGATGGTGACTACAAAACGTGGGCACAATGCCTGGTCCGGAAGAGGAGCTCAGAAAATACCTGTTCCAGTTCTTCTCTTCCTTTCCCAGGCATGTGCCTTTGTGAGTTCTCAGTAAATGTCACCTCGCTCTCCTTTTTTAAAAAAATAAAACTTTTTTGGCATGTCTCCTATAACCCAGGTACACGGCTAGGCCCAGAGATACAGTGATGAATGAGACACAGTGGTGGTTACGGGACTTACCAGCAGCATAACATGAAGGCTGGCACGGAGTCTTTCAGGCCCAGTAAAAGCAAGTTTCTTTCATTGTTTATTGCAAATTTACTGAACTACGTTTTGTTTTCATCATTTGTATTTTCTTAGTTTTCTCTCAATGCACCAAACTGTTTAAGACAAAGCTCGTTTCAATTTCATAAGAGAAATGAATTCTAGAAGCAGGGTCCAATGAAGTTGGTCATAATTTAACTTCACCGACTTGAATAAAAGCAACCTATGCTTTTAGTACACAAATAATTTTGTAAAAGGTAAAGAGAGTATCATAATAGAAATCACCTAACACAATCACCAAAAGGCGGAAGCAGCCCAAATGTTCATCAATGGACAAACGGATAAACAAAATGTGATCTATGGCCAGGTGCAGTGGCTCATGTCTGTAATCCCAGCATTCTGGAAGGCCAAGCATGGCAGATTTTTTGAGCCCAGAGGTTTGAGCCCAGCCTGGGCAACACGGCAAAATCCTATATCAACCAAAAAAGAAAAAAAAATTAGCTGGATGTGGTGGTGCATACCTGTAGTCCCAGCTACTCAGAAGGCTGAGATGGGAGGACCACTTGAGGCTGGAGGGTGGGAGGTTGCAGTGAGCCGAGATCACACCGCTGCACTCCAGCCTGGGCAACAGAGCAAGACCCTATTTCAAAAAAACACAAAACCAGGCCCGACGTGGTGGCTCTCGCCTGTAATCCCAGCACTTTGGGAGGCCAAGGCAGGCAGATCACTTGAGGTCAGTAGTTCAAGACCAGCCTGGGCAACATGGTGCAACCCCATCTCTACTAAAAATATAAAAATTAGCCAGGCGTGGTGGTATGCACCTGTAATTCCAGCTACTTGGGAGGCTGAGGCAGGAGAATCACTTGAATCCCGGGAGGCAGAGGCTGCACTGAGCCGAGATCACGCCATTGCACTCCAGCCTGGGTGACAGAGTGAGACTCCGTTTCAAAAAAAGAAAAACAAGCAAACAAACCCAAAATGTGGTCTGTTCATACAATGGAATATCATTCAGCCCTAAAAAGGAAGGAAATTCGGACACAGACCACAAGATGGATAAACCTTGAGGACATTGTGCTCAGTGAAATAAGAGTCTCAGTCACAAAAGGACGAATACTGTATGATTCCACTCAGATGAGGAATCTAGAGGAGTCAAATTCGTAGAGACAGGAAGCATTCATAGAATGGTGGGTGCCAGGGCCTGGGGCGACGGGGATGGAGAGCTGGTATTTAATGGGGACTTAGGGAAAATGAGAAAAGTTCCGGAGGTAAATGGTGGTGAAGGCTGTACCACGATATTAATGAACTTGGTGCCGCTGAATTATATGCTCAAAGATGATTAAAATGGTCAATTTTATCTTATGTATATTTTACCACTTTGAAAAATATTTAATAAATAAAAATAAATTAAAAAAAAAAGGCTGAATGAGGTGGCTTACACCTGTAATCCCAGCACTTTGGGAGGCTGAGGTAGGAGGATCACCTGAGGTCAGGAGTTCGAGACCAGCCTGGCCAACATGGTGAAACCCAGTCTCCACTAAAACAAAAATTAGCCAGGCATGGTGGCGGGCACCTGTAGTCCCAGCTACTCAGGAGGCTGAGGCAGGAGAATCACTTGAACCCAGGAGGCAGGGGTTGCAGTGAGCTGAGATCACGCCACTGCATGCCAGCCTGGGCGACAGAACGAGACACTGTCTCAAAAAAAACAAAAAGAAAAAAGAAATCACCTGAAAATGAACATTGTAAAACTTCTGTCTTACAGAGAGTTGCCCTAGGCCAATTTCTGCAATTGCTTTTTCTCAGTAGAGGGCTCCTGTCGCAGCTTCCAGGTTTTCATCTACCTCCCTTCCTACTGAAGTGAATTGCGCTCCAGGCTTCTCCCAGGAGGCACCCAGAGTGCAAATGCTGCCCAGCTACCAGCTGCAGCCGACACATGCCTGCTGTAATCTGATGAGCGAGCAAACCCCTGTCCCAGAACAAGAGTTGAGATCATTCGTGCAACAGCAGGACGAAGCCTATTGCTAGCAACTCCTCGTGACCGGCCCCGCCCCAGCAGCGGCTAGCCCACAGGCCTCGGCGGAAAGAAATACCGTAAATGTAGCAGCGACTGTCATCGCTATTTTATTTTCTCTTTGGCCTCTGGGTATTCACACCGCTTCCCCATTATTAGTCATATTATATCATCAGCCACAATTGTGCTTGTCAACCACACGGGGAGGGAGCTACCATTAGAATACGGGGGCATGGAAGAAAGAAAAGAGAAGCAATCCTTTTCTGGGGAAGGAGGAAAACAGGAAGGGTGGCTGCTGCATTGATGGTGCGCCCGCCGCGTAGCTGTGGCTGGTGACAGACGAGGCAAAGTGGGAGACTTCATCTGGTCAGGACCCCATGGGGATTTGCTGTTGCTTTTCCCAGTCTCAGGGGCCCTCAGAGCCAGAAACAATACAGTTGTGGACAGAGGTGGACAGAGGCCAGGCCCGCCCGTTGGCTGGTGCCTGACTCGGTGCGTCTGTGGGCTGCTTCCTGAGCAAGAGGTGACTGTGGCCAGCCTGATGCAGGGCAGAGACACCGTTTCCATGGCAACCGGCTCTAACAATAGTGATGCACATTTCTGGCCGAAGCACAGTGGTGGGAAGAACTTGGACCGGGGAACCAGAATGGCCTGGATTGGAGTCCAGTTCTGCTACTGACAAGCCGCGTGGTGGGGGCGAGCTGTTGAGCCTCTCTGAGACGGATATGATGGCAGCACCGGTGGAAGCGCCTAGCATGGTACCCGAGACCTAGTAAGGGCTCGGTGATGCTTGGTCACCGTCCACCATCCTCCTCCCCTTCAGCCTATGGTGAAAAATACAGTCCTGTCCATTTTGGTAACAAAACTCCAGACACCACCCTGCCCATTCGGACCGGTTCTGTACTTCCTTCCATTCATGGAGAAAGGAGCCTCGAAGGGACAATGATCACCGTCTCCTTCTGAGAACTGTGCTGGCTGGCATCCTGCAGAGACCGAAGGGCCAGTTCCTAAGGACATGGCCTGGGTGTCCTGCCCATCTAGTCTCTGCCAGATGGCAGGCCATGACCCCAAAATCAGCAGCGATGATAATGAAGCGAGTGAAGCAGTATGGAGATGGCCAGTGATCACAATCCCAGATAACTAAAGGCAAATCTGTGACAAGTAAACTCAGTGACATGTATATGCTTACCGCAGTGTTCAGTATGCAGTTAGCACATAGCCGATGCCAGTCGCCTGGCTTAACCTCTTCTTTTCTTTTGGAATATGAACAATCCATTTCATGCATAGGAACTGTCAAGCACAACTGTGTGCGGCGGCTCACACCTGTAATCCCAGCACTTTGGGAAGCCGAGGCAGGCAGATCACTTAAGGTGAGGAGTTTGAGACCAGCCTGGCCAACATGGCAAAACCCCATCTCTACTAAAAATACAAAAATTAATCAGGCATGGTGGCAGGTGCCTGTAATCCCAACTACTTGGGAGGCTGAGGCAGGAGAATCGCTTGAAACTGGAAGGCGGAGGTTGCAGTGAGCCAAGATAACGCCATTACACTCCAGCCTGGGCAAAAGAGTCAAACTCCGTCTCAAAAAAAAAAAAAAAACTGTCAAGCATGAGGCAAGGTGAGGCCAGTGGCTGGCAGAACCAGCAGTACAGGGGCAAATAGTCCTCTTTGGCCTTAGTTTATTGCTTGCTTAGAGACTGAAGGGAAGAGCAGCTGCAGGCACCAGCTCCCCATGGCCCTTGTGCAGGGCAACGGCACAGATGCCAAGGCATTCCACCGCTCAGGAGCCCATTGAGACCGCAGCTAAGAGGTTTCAGGTCCTCCCGCTATACCCTAAGGGATGGAGGGACCAGGCAGAAAGTCTCATACCTCCTCTGAATCTGGGAGAAACCAGACATCCAGAGTCTCATGATAACCTCCTCGGTAGAGAGGGAAGCCAATGAGAAACAGTCTTGTCGCAGCTCCTCATAAGCCCCCCAAGTTCTCATGGTCAAAGGGGACCACAAGACTTTCAGCCAAGATTCAGACCAGCTGTGTTTCAAACCCAGCCCATGTGACCTGGGTGGCATACACGCAGAGGCCAGGACAGAGCTGTTCTCCCACAAGAGCACATGCAGGAAGCTAAGAAAACACTTGTTCAACCTCATAGAAAGTTTTTTGTTTGTTTTTGTTTGTTTTTGCTACGAATTTCTTTAAAAGGTGATTTCTATACTTGGGTCTTAGTTTTAGGGTTTTTGCTGAGACAGCATCTTTTTTTTTTTTTTTTTTTTTTGAGACGGAGTCTCGCTCTGTCGCCCAGGCTGGAGTGGAGTGGCATGATCTCAGCTCACTGCAACCTCTGCTTCCCAGGTTCAAGTGATTCTTCTGCTTCAGCCTTCCAAGTAGCTGGTATTACAGGCACGTGCCACTATGCCTGGCTAAGTTTTGTATTATTAGTAGAGACAAGGTTTTGCCAAGTTGGCCAGGCTCGTCTCAAACTCCTGACCTCAAGTGATCCACCCGCCTTGGCCTCCCAAAGTGCTGAGATTACAGGTGTGAGCCACCGTGCTGGGCCTGAGACAGCATCTTGCACTTTTGTCCAGGCTGGAGCGCAGTGGCAATGATGCAGGGCAGGTGAGCCCCAAAATTGGGGCTTAGCCCAGGAAGGGTTTTGGTTTTATCCAGGAAAGAGTTCGAGGGTGAGCCGGTGGTGTTAGACAGCAGCTTTGATTGAAGTGGCAGCGCACAGCAGCAGCAGAGGTTCTTCCCCTTGCAGGGCAGGGCTACCCCATAGGCAGTGTGCCCAGAGCAGCAGTCAGAGGCAGGTCTGCACTCACATTATACCCACTTTTAATTATATATAAATCAAGGGGCGGTTTATGCAGAAATTTGTAGGATAAGGGTGTCAACTTCTGGGTTGCCTGGTTGTTGCCATGGAAAGAGGCAGTAACTTCTGAGTGTTGCCACAGCAATTGTAAACTAACATGGCACACGGGTGAGTGTAACTTATGGAAAGCTCCTTCTGCCATCCCCTCTCCTTGTTAGTCCTCAGTTAGTCACATGTCTAAGCCCCGCCTTCAGAGTTGAGTCTCACCTCCTACTTCAGCAGGAGCATGGCTCACTGCAGCCTCAACTTCCCAGGCTCAAACCATGCTCCCACCTCAGCCTACTGAGTAGCTGGGACTAGAGGTGTGCACCACCACGACTGACTAATTTAAAAAAAATTTTTTTTAGCGATGGATTTCAGTATATTGCCCAGGCTGGTCTTCTTTTCTTTTCTTTTCTTTTCTTTTTTTTTGAGACGGAGTCTCGCTCTGTTGCCAGGCTGGAGTACAGTGGCACAATCTCGGCTCACCGCAACCTCCAACTCCCTGATTCAAGTGATTCTCCTGCCTCAGCCTCCTGAGTAGCTGGGATTACAGGCATGCGCCACCACACCCAGCTAATTTTTGTATTTTTAGTAGAGACAGGGTTTCACCATGTTGGCCAGGATGGTCTCAATCTCCTGACCTCGTGATCCACCTGCCTTGGCCTCCGAAAGTGCTGGGATTACAGGCGTGAGTCACCACGCCCAGCCCATTTTTTTAAAAGTGAGGTTTAACATACATACAGTGAAGCGCA
Organism: Pongo pygmaeus; assembly: GCF_028885625.2. Taxonomy (NCBI): domain Eukaryota; kingdom Metazoa; phylum Chordata; class Mammalia; order Primates; family Hominidae; genus Pongo; species Pongo pygmaeus. The sequence goes on from NC_085931.1 coordinate 56,606,843, forward strand.
TACATCTTTTACATGTATAGCTTAAGGAATGTTTATATTTGTATACACCTATGTACTCACCTCCCAGATACTGGACATTTCTAGCATCCAAAAGACCTCCCATGCCTTTCCCTGCCAGTGCACACCCCCTAGAGGCATCCTGACTCCTGTCACCCTTTTGCTTCCTCTTGAACTTCCCATGAATGGAATTATGTAGTGTGTGTTCTTCAGTATCTGGCTTCTTTTGTTCAATATTATGTGTGTGAGATTCCTCCATGGTATTGGGTATAGGAGGAGTCCATTCATTTTTATTGTGGTGTAGTATTCCCTTGCAGGAATAAACCACAATTTATTTACACAAAGCTGCTATGGGTTTCTTTGTCCATGTCTTTTGGTGGATACCCCCTCCCCCCAATTTCTGTTGGGTATATATTCAGGAGCGGAATTGCAGTGTAGGCCAAAAAGTCTACAAATTTACAACACTCTATGAGAATTTTCTTTACATCCTCACCAACACTGGTGGTGTCATTTTCATTTTAGCCATTCTAGTTGGCTATATGACTGAGTACTTTTTTAGCCTTTTTGAGCAGTATCTCATTGTGGTTTTAAGTTCCTTTTGTTAAAAGATATGGGCTGGGCACAGTGGCACTCCAACCTAGGCAACAGAGTGAAACTCTGTATCAAACAAATAAAATAAAATAAAAAATATGGCTAATGATATTCAGCTCCATTTATCATACTTTCTGGTCATTTGATATCATCTTTCATGAGGTGCCTGTTTAAGTCTTTTGCCCATTTTTAATCAGTCTGTTTTTTCTTACTGATTTGTAAAGTTTCTTTATATTCTGGATAGGAATCCTTTATTGAATATACAGAATGTAAACATTTCCTCCCAGTCTGCAGCTTGCATTTTCATGCACTCATTGGTTTCTCTTGATAATCAGAAGTTCTCAATTTTGTCTTTATTTTTATGTATTTATTTATTTTTTGAGACAGACTTTTGCTGTTGTTGCCCAGGCTGGAGTGCAGTGGTGCGATCTTGGCTCACTGCAATCTCCGCCTCCCGAGTTCAAGTGATTCTCCTGCCTCAGCCTCCTGAGTAGCTGGGATTATAGGTGCCCGCCACCATGCCCAGCTAATTTTTGTATTTTTAGTAGAGATGAGGTTTCACTATGTTGGCCAGGCTGGTCTCGAACTCCTGACCTCAGGTGATCCACCCACCTCAGCCTCCCAAACTGTTGAGATTACAGGCATGAGCCACTGTGCCCAGCCAGAAGTTCTTAATTTTGATCAAGTCTAATGTATCAATCTTAATCATTAATCTTTGGGTTAACGATTTTTGTGTCCTGTTTAATAAATCTTTGCCTATCTCAATGTCATGAAGATGTTATATTTTTTTCTAGAAACTTTATTATTTTACCTTTTACATTAATATAGGTCATCTTGAATTAAAATTTGTGCATAATTTGAGGTAGGGACCAAGATTCATTTTTTTCCACATGGATATCCAATTCGGCATCGTTTTTTGACAAGACCATCCTCTTCTCTACTAACTTGCTCAGGTAACTTTATTGTGAATTACATAGCCATCTATGTGTGGGTCTGTTTCTGAACCCTCGATTCTATCTTATGGCCTGTATGTCCATTTTCATACCAATATCACAGTTTAATTAGCTTTGCTTAATTAGGGTTGCTTTATAGTAGGTCTTGATATCTAGCAGAATAAGCCTTCCAACTTTGCTCTTCAAAATTTTTCTGTCTATTCTAGGTTCTTTGAGATTCTGTATAAATCTGTTTGTCAATATCCATTACAAAAACACCACCGGTATTGTGACGAAGATGACGTTTGTTGTATTTTCCTCTAATTTGCTCATGAGGCGGCTCCCAGTTTATAGAGTGGCTGTGAACTCTAGCCCTGCCCTGATGGAGCTTGAGGGCAGGTGGCTGTGGGTGTCACAGTGCATCTCTCAGGGACACTTCTTTATCCCGACGGACTATCTGATGCCTCAGTGTCTGACTGTGACCAGGTGTCCCTCTCACAGGAAACTCGTTTACCCTGTGACGCCCTGTGGATCTTGAAGGACCTGTGTCCTGTTTATTCCCACCAAGACCGCCACTCCCTAGGAGAGCCCGGGAGAGAGTTAGGTCTGGGTGTGTCAGTCAGGTGGGCCTCGGGGGAGACAGCACAACAGAACACACGAAATAACAGAAGCGGTTTATCACTCCCAGGTCCACAGAGAAGGCCCCCCCACCCCCGCAGGGAACTGTGGGAAGTCTGGAGACGGCAGGGAGCTCAACCAGCAGGTGGTGGGGGGTGGAGAGGGAGAGAGAGAGAGACCTGCGGGACTAAAGCCTTAATTGGAATCCAGGTCGTTATCCAAGCAGGTTTTCCACAGGGGGTTCTAACTGGGAGATTTGGGGGATGCATGAGGGCCAAAGGTCACCCTGTGACTGAGAAAGGGTCACTGCTGCATAGACCAGCACAGTCCCTGAGAGGGTGGGTCTTTAAGGCAAGTCAGGTGGGTTGTATCCAACTATCCCTTGGGAAGGGAGTCCCCGGAAGGTGATAGTGTAAGGCAGACAATCTGGATTGACCATCTTGAGGAACTGGGAGGAGGTGAAGAACAGGAAATGATGTCAAGGGTGACTAAGCCCTGTTTCTGGTATGAGAAAGCTAAACCTATATTTAAAATGAATGCTGAGGCTGGGTGCAATGGCTCACACCTGTAATCCAATCCCAGCACTGTGGGAGGCCGAGGCAGGCAGATCACTTGAGCCCAGGAGTTCAAGATCAGCCTGGGCAACATGGCAAAACTCCATCTCTACAAAAAATACAAAAATGAGCCAGGCGTGGTGGAGCGCATGTAGTCCTAGCTACCTAGGAGGCTGAGGCCAGAGGTTTGCCTGAGCCCAGGAGGTCGAAACTGCAGTGATCATGCCACTGCAGCTGGGGGATAGAGTGAGACCCTGTCTCAAAAAAAAAAAAAAAAAAAAAAAAGAATGCTGAGGCCGTTTACTACGATATTGAATCTATAGATGGATTTAGGAGATTGACATAACAACAACATTGAGACTTCCAATCCATAAATGTAGTCTATCTCTCCATTTACCTAGGTATTTTTTGAGACAGACTTTTGCTCTGTCACGCAGGCTGCAGTGCAGTGGCATGATCTTGGCTCACTGCAACCTCTGCCTCCCAGGCTCAAGTGATTCGTCTGCCTCAGCGCCCTGGGACTACAGGCACCAACCACCACGCCCAGCTAATTTGTATATTTTTAGTAGAGACAGGATTTTACCATATTGGCCAGGCTGGTCTCAAACTCCTGACCTCATGATCCGCCCACCTTGGCTTTAAAAGTGCTTTTTTTTTTTTTTTTTTTTTTTTCTTTTAGAGACAGTCACTCTGTTGCCCAGGATGGAGTACAGGGGTGTGATCACAGCTCACTGTAATTTCAAACTGTGGAGCTTGGGCAATCATCCCATCTTAGCCTCCTGAGTAGCTATGAGTATAGCTATGTGCCACAATGTTTGGCTAGTTTTTTAGTTTTTTGTAGATTTGGACTCTCTCTATGTTGCCCAGGCTGGTCTCAAACTCCTGACCTCAAGTGATCCTCCCACCTTGGCCTCTTAAAGCACTAGGATTACAGGTATGAGCCACTGCTCCTGCTTTAATCTCTCTTAGAAATGTTTTGTGGTTTTTAGTGGAGGTCTTACATATCTTTCAAAAGATTTATTCCTAGCTATTTATATTTTCTTGCTATTGTAAGTTGTCTTTGTTTTCTAGTTGTTTGTTGCTAGTATATAGAAATAAACTTAATTTTGTATGTTGACATTTTATCTAGTGGCCTTGCTAAATTTATTAATTCTAATAGTTTGTAGATTTTTTTGGATTTCCTATTTTTACAGTTTTGTCATCAGAAAAAAAAAAACAGTTCTACCTTTTTCCTTTCCAATCGTCATGCCTTTTTCTTTTTCTTGCCTTATTGCACTGGCCAGGACCTCCAGTACCAGGTTGAGCCAAAGTGGTGATCATGGCTGACAAGAAGAAAGTGCTCAATAGTTGCATTTATGTTAACAGTAGGATTTAAAAAAATATATAGTCCTTATCAGATTAAAGAAGTTCCTTTGAAAATGTATTCTTAATTGTTGGAGAGTTTTTATCATGAATAAGTGTTGAATTTTATCAAATGTTTTTCTGCATCAAAGGGCATGATGGTGTGATATTTCTCCTTTATTCTGTTATTATGGAAAATTACACTGATTGATTTTTTTTCAAATGTTAAATCCACTTTGTATTTCTGGGATAAGTTCTACTTGGTCTTGAGGTATCATCTTTTTAATATATCTCTGGATTTGATTTACTAACATTTTACTTAGAATTTTTCATCTATATTCGTGACAGATATAAGTCTGTGTATTAGTCCATTCTCACACTGCTATAAAGACACTACCTGAAACTGGGTAATTTATAAAGGAAAGAGGTTTAATTGACTTACAGTTCAGCATGGCCGAGGAGGCTTCAGGAAACTTACAATCATGGCAGAAGGCAAAGGAGAAGCATGTACCTTCTTTACAAGGCGGCAGGAGAGAGAGCGAAGGGGGAAGTGCCAGACGCTCATCAAACAACCAGATCTCATGAGAACTCGCTTACTATCACGAGAACAGCATGGGGGAAAACCGCCTCATTATCCAATCACCTCCCACCAGGTCCCTCCCTTGACACATGGGGATTACAATTTGGATTACAATTCGAGATGAGATTTGGGTGGGGACACAGCCAAACCATATCAGTCTGTAAATATCTCTTATGTAAGATTTGTGCCTAGCTGTAATATCAGAATTTTTCTGGCCTCATAAAATGAGTTGGGGGGTGTTCTTTTTTTATTTCCTGTGTTCTGTTTCTGAGTTTGCATAAGATCAGTATTATTTCTTAAATGTTTGGAAAATTACCAGTGAAACCACCTGAGTCTGGAGTTTTCTTTGTGAGAAGGGTTTAAATTATAGATTTAATTGTTTTTAACAGTAGATGATTATTTGGATTTTCTACTTAATCTTGTATTAGTTTTGCTAAATTGTAGGGGTTTTTTGTTTGTTTGTTTGTTTGTTTGTTTTGAGACGGAACTTTGCTCTTGTCGCCCAGGCTGGAGTGCAATGGCACAATCTTGGCTCACTGCAACCTCCAACCTCCACCTCCCGGTTTCAAGCGATTCTCTTGCCTCGGCTTCCTGGGTAGCTGGGATTACAGGCATGTGCCATCACACCTGGCTAATTTTGTATTTTTAGTAGAGATGAGGTTTCTCCATGTTGGTCAGGCTGGTCTTTAACTCCCGACTTCAGGTGATCCGCCCGTCTCGGCCTCTCAAAGTGCTGGGATTACAGGCTTGAGCCACCGTGCCCAGCCGCTAAATTGTAGTTTTTAAAGAATGTGTCCATTTCATCTAGGTTTTCACTTTTATTGGCACAAAATTGTTTGTAATATCCTCTTGTTACATTTACAATATCATTAGCCTCTACCACAGTGATGGTCTCGTTTTACTTCTGATATTAGAATTTAAAAAATGTGAGTTTTTCCTGGTTTTTTTTCCCCCTTGGTCATTATTGATGGAATTGTCTATTTTATTATATTTTATTTTTGAGACAAAAGTCTTGCTCTGTCACCCATGCTGCCGTGCAGTGGTGTTGATAGCAGCTGCTGCCATCATGCCAGTGCAGCAGGGAGGCACAGCTGGGGCTGCACACTCCATGGAGCCAGTGGGAGCCCTGACCCTTCTGAGTTGTGGCGGGAGCTCCCCAGGTGCCTCTGCAGCCACCCTCCCAGGTGCAGGACCTGGATGTCTCTGCAGCCTACACCCTCGAGGGCCCAGGAGAGGCTCTCACCCCATCCCTGCTGGCTCCAGGGTGTCTGCTCTCACTGTCTGGCCTCTCTCTGCTCCAGTACCCGCTCTGATCTTGGAATGGGGTTGGGCCCAAGCCTTGGGGCTATGAATGACAGTGGGAGGCAGACAGATTACTGGGTAGAAGCAGGTGGGTCCCCAGTAAGGCCCCACCCTCAGGCTGAGGAGAGCCCGAAGGCTGGAGGCCAGGCTGTCAGTCCCACAGACCAGAATGGGGACTCGGGTGCCTCTTCTGAGCCCACCCATGGCCATCCATTGACCAATCGGCATGCACTTCCTCCCCTCTGAGGTCCATAAAAGCCCTGAGCTCAGCCCGAACAGGGTAGAGGATGGTCAGAGGACAAAGAGGGCAGAGAGACAACGCATTGGCCAGCTGCAGAGAAGAGCTACCCTTTGGAGATGATGGAACAACCAGTTCCAGAGAGGAACTACCCTCCCTGCTGAGAGCTACAGAGATGACCTGCTGGCAGAGAGGAGCCACCCTTTCCAGGGCCTCCTCTCTGCTGAGAGCTGCAGACATCAGGATGACCAGTTGCAGAGAGGAGTACCCTCTCCAGGGCCTCCTCTCTGCTGTGAATGGAACACTCAATGACCTGCCTACAGAGAGGAGCTACCCACTGTGGGCCTGAGCTGTTGTAACACTCAGTAAAGCTCATCTTTATCTTATTCATCCTTCATTTGTCTGTATACCTCATTCTTTCTGGATGCAGGACAAGAGCTCAGGCAAAGGTGCCAGGACCACAGAGGTTTCCGGCCAGAAAATTAACACCCCAAAGGTCCCATAACAGTGTGATCACTGCTCACTGCAGCCTCAACCTCCTGGGCTCAAGTTATCCTCCCATCTAAGCCTCCCAAGTAGCTGGGAATACAGGCATCCACCACCATGCCCAGCTATTTTTTAAAAATTTTTTGTAGAGTTGGAGTCTCATTATGTTGCCCAGGCTGATGTCAAACTCCTTGGGTCAAGTGATCCTCCTCCCTTGGCCTCCCAGGGTGTTGGGATTACAGGCGTGAGCCACCGCATCTGAGCCTGGCCATTTTATTAATTTTCTATTAATCTTTTCAAACACCTACCTGGGCTTTATTTTCTCTATTGCTCCCAGTTAATTAATTAATCTCTACTCCTGTCTTGATTACATTCTTCCTTTCACTTTCTTTTTTTTTTTTTTTAACTATAAGTTCTAGGGTACATGTGCACAACGTGCAGGTTTGATATGTAGGTATACATGTGCATGTTGGTTTGCTGCACCCATCAACTCATCATTTACATTACGTATTTCTCCTAATGCTCTCCCCCACCAGCCCCCCACCCCCCGACAGGCCCTGGTGTGTGATGTTCCCCACCCTGTGTCCAAGTGATCTCATTGTTCAATTTCCACCTATGAGTGAGAACATGCGGTGTTTGGTTTTCAGTCCTTGTGATAGTTTGCTGAGAATGATGGTTTCCAGCTTCATCCATGTCCCTGCAAAGGACATGAACTCATCCTTTTTTATGGCTGCATAGTATTCCATGGTGTATATGTGCCACATTTTCTTAATCCAGTCTATCATTGATGGACATTAGGGTTGGTTCCAAGTCTTTGCTTTCACTTTCTTTAGGCTTAATTTACTCGGTTTTGGGGATTTGTTTTTTTAATTTTAGGAGACAGAAGCTTAGATCATTGATTTTCATCCTTCTTATTTCCTAATACATGCATTTTAAGCTAAAAATCTCCACTTAAGCACTTTTTTAGCTACTTCCCACAAGTTTCAATGTTTATTTTCATTATCACTCAGTTCAAAGTATTTCCTAATTTCCACTGTGATTTCTTCTCTGACCCATAGGTTATTGAGAAGTATGTTGCTTAATTTCCAAACACTTGGGGATTCTCCAATTATCTTTCTGTTATTAATTTCTTGTTTAATTGCACTGTGGTCAGAGAACACACTCTTATGTGATTTCAGCCCTTTGAAATCTGCTGAGACTTGCTCTAGGGCCCAGCATATAGTCTATTTTGGTAAATGTTCCATGGTTCCATTGTTCCTCTCCTGCCCTGGCACCACTGATAGGCGTTTTAGCATTTACTCCTTTATTTTTACCTTACGTAGCTAACATTTTTGTATATTCACCCAATATTTCCCCTATTCTGTGTTTTTCATTCCTTCCTGCATTTTGATGCTTCCACTGGGGTCTCTTTCCTTCAGCCCAAAGAACTTGCTCTGGGGTTTCTTGGAGGTGGAGCTGCTGGTGATGAATTTTCTTAGCTTTTGTTTGGAGACATTTTTGTTTATGCTTCATTTCTGAAGACTATCTCCTCCAAAAGGTTGGCCAGTTTGTTTGGCTTTTTTCTTTCAGCAATTTAAAGATGTCATTCTATCATCTCCTGATTTCCAAAAATGTGAAATGTTTCACCAATTTGCATGTCACTCTTGGGGGCCGTGCTGCCTTCCATGTGTCATTCCAATTTTAGGATACATGCTTCCCAAACAAGCACATAGCATCGTTTGCAAAGCATTTACACATGCCCTTAAAAATACCTTCCTTTCCAGTTTCTCTGTTCAGTCCCTCCCCTCGATGAGGAGCAGAAGAGAGAGGCCACACACCCTCTGCTTGTTTTCTTGGTGTGGGTTTCCAAAAGGTCCTAAAAAAATAATACCCTCTTCCCTCACCCAGGTTCTGAGCAAGCTGAGAAGCACCGCGGGGAGAGGCAGGTGCAGCTCTGCCCCTTTCATCGTGGACACAGGGGCCCCAAGTTGAGAGTGGGAGTGGCATCTGGAACAAGGACAACAGCTCCCATTTAACGAGAGCCTGCGCTTTGCCCGACACCACAGTGGGCACATCTCTCACCTTTTCTCACCCCACCCAGAGCCCCATCCTCTGAGGCAAGTGCTGCCAGCTCCACTGGACAGGCAGGGGACCGAAGTTCTAAGAATTAAGCAACATTCTCGTAGCAGCCAGGTCAGGATTCAAATCCAAGTCTGTCTCAACTGAGCAAGGTTTTTTTTGTTTTTGTTTTTGTTTTGTTTTGTTTTGTTTTGGGACAGAGTCTTACTCTCTCCCCTAGGCTGGAGCACAGTGGTGTGATCTCGGTTCACTGCAACCTCCGCCTCCCAGGTTCAAGTGATTCTCCTGCTTCAGCCCCACCGAGTAGCTGGGATTACAGGCACACACCATCACGCCCAGCTAATTTTTGTGTTTCTAGTAGAGACGGGGTTTCACCATGTTGGCCAGGCTGGTCTCAAACTCCTGACCTTGTGATCCACCCGCTTCAGACTCCCAAAGCGCTAGGATTACAAGCGTGAGCCACTGCGCCCAGACTCGAGCAAAGTTTTAAAAGTGGAATGGGTTTCCGGTTCCCAAGGTAGGCTCCCCACATGACAGCTTTATTAAACGGAGTAGATTTCATCTTTATGTATATGAAATAATAGCATCAAGTCACTCTCCCCCTTGCTCACAATATTTTAGCTATCTTGGCCCCTTTTCCATTTCTAAGACACTGCAAACTCTTTCCCACATTGGAGTCCTCTATGCTGTTCCTTCGGCTGAGATGCTTGTCCTTGCCCTCTTCACTGGCCAAGTCCCACTCCCGCAGGTGTCAGTGTAAATGCTCCTGTTAATGTTGTCCATCTTGATCCCTCCCCAGTTTAAATCAGGTCCTCTTGATAACCTTTTCTCAATCCTGTTCATTTGTTTTCTTTCTAGAACTTACTATACTTTATTTATTTATTATTTTTCGAGATGGAGTTTTGCTCTTTTTGCCCAGGCTGGAGGGCAATGACCTGCCCTTACCTCACCGAAACCTCCGCCTCCCGGGTTCGAGTGATTCTCCTGCCGCAGCCTCCCAAGTAGCTGGGATTACAGGAACCTGCCACCACACCTGGCTAATTTTTTTTTTTTTTTTTTTAGTAGAGATGGTGTTTCACCATGTTGGCCAGGCTGGTCTTGAACTCCTGACCTCAGGTGATCCGACTGCCTCAGCCTCCCAAAATGCTGAGATTACAGGCGTAAGCCACCATGCCAGGCCTATACTTTGTAATCATATAATGTGTCTTGTTATTTTTGTAACCTGTGTTGCCTCCTTTACGAAGGCACAGGTACATCTGTTTAGTTCCTGGCCACGTGGGCACCTGGCACTGAGTACTTACTTGTCCATGCTGATTGATGTCCTCCCCCAGCCCCCATCTTCTTTTCAGAAGTTTCCTCTTTCTGCTCCGAGAGGGGCTAAGCCAGCCGTGGCTCCCTTCCATCCCGATTCCAGTGGAGACAAGCCGGGGAAGTTTCTGGGAGCTGCACGGGTGAGCAGAGTTGGAGACCTGGCATGGCTGTACTGGCTGGGTCACTGCAGGGTGACTGGCGGCTCGGCTTGATAACACATTTACCTGAGTCATCTTTGGCAAAGGTTACCAGGCTCCAGGATGGAACACGCATGGGGGAAATGCCTCTTCCGTGACACACCCACCTCGCTCTAAAGTGAGATGAGGGAGGGAGGGCGCGGCCACCAGGTAATGAAGTCTAGAGGTTACTAGAGTTGAGGGATTGATGTGTTGGGTATGGGCTGGGTCTCATTTCCAACAAGCTCAGGACAAAACCCTGTTCATGTTAGAGGGCTTTGGCCAAATTCTGTCCTGTGGTGTTTGGGTGAAGTTCTGTCTTCACAACTGGTTTTAGTTCCTTCAGAGTAAGAATTATTTGTATTTTATTTATTTATTTATTTATATTATTTATTTATTCATATTATTTATTTATTTATTTATTTGAGATGGAGTCTCACTGTCTCCCAGGCTGGAGTACAGTGGTGCGATCTCGGTTCACTGCGAACTCCACCTCCCGGGTTCAACTGATTCTCCTAGCTCAGCCCCCCAAGTAGCTGAGATCACAGGCATGCACCACCACATCCAGCTAATTTTTGTATTTTCAGTAGAGACGGGGTTTTGCCGTGTTGGCCAGGCTGGTCTCGAACTCCTGACCTCAGGTGATCTGCCCGTCTTGGCCTCCCAAAGTGCTGGGATTACAGGCGTGAGCCACTGTGCCCGGCCTGTTTTTTAAAATTTCTATTTGACAAATGAGGAAATGGAGGCCCAGGCCTTGCTGCACTAAGAGGGCTCTGGATCATGACCCAGGTCTGGGCGACACTTAGGCCTCTTGACTCAGGGTGGAGGTATAAACAGGGGAAAAAACAAGCCAAACCAAAAAAAAAGCATAATCACTAATGGCATTGAAAACAATTAAGACTTTGAGGCCAGGTGCGGTGGCTCATGCCTGTAATCTCAGTACTTTGGGAGGCCAAGGCAGGCGATCATGAGGTCAGGAGATCGAGACCATCCTGGCTAACACATTGAAACCCTGTCTCTACTAAAAACACACAAAAAATTAGCTGGCGTGGTGGTACGTGCCTGTAGTCCCAGCTACTTGGAAGGCTGAAGCAGGAGGATCACCTGAACCCAGGGAGTGGATACAGTGAGTCAAGATTGTGCCACTGCACTCCAGCCTGGGCAACAGAGCAAGAGTCCATCTCAAAAAAAAAAAAAAAGATTTTGAAATGTAAAGCTGTAAAATCCTGTACCCTTCTCTACAGCCCCAGGCTTGCTGACAGGCAGAGGTCAAGGCCACGTCTGTGCTGTGTTTTTCCACTGCTGTGGGCTCCCCTGCCACGGCTCACTTATCTGCAGCTCATGGGCCACGTGGATTTCAATGCAAGGGGGTGGCACTGGTCTTTGCTTATGCTGGGTGGGTGTCACCCTGGAATTCCTTTCCTGGGACTGCATAAAACAAACAAACCCCCAAACCTCTAATGAAATGGGGTATAACAAATCAATGAAGGTTCTGCAGAGAGGCAGATGATCGCGTCTGTAAAATATTTCCAGAAACCGTGGCAGTTCCTGATGCACGTGATGGGAACACTGCCTCGGTGGGTGACTGTCCCTTTGCTGCCTCACCAGAATGAACCTCTGAGTGCCCCGGGAGCCACTCGAGGACGATGAGAAGGTAAACTGACTCACTTCAGCAAAACAGATTTGTGGCAATCATGTTGTGGCAGTAATTACAGTTTATGGCAGGAGATATATGCTTAGCAAAAATAAATACAAATAACACGACTCATGCGGTGGCAGCCTTCACTTTGGGACTGGTTTTTGTTTGTTTATTTGTTTTTGTTTTTGTTTTTTTTGACAGAGTCTTTCTCTGTCACCCAGGCTGGTCTCGGCTCACTGCAACCTCCACCTCCCAGGTTTAAGTGATTCTCCTCCGGCCTCAGCCTCTTCAGTAGCTGGGATGAGAGGCACGCGCCACCACGCCCGGCTAATTTTTGTATTTTTAGTAGAGTTGGGGTTTCACCGTGTTGGTCAGGCTGGTCTTGAACTCCTGACCTCATGATCCACCTGTCTCAGCCTCCCAAAGTGCTGGGATTACAGGCATGAGCCACCACGCCAGGCCTTTTCTTTTTTTTTTTTCTTTTGTGATGCTAGCATAGCTTTTAGAGGCACATTGAATAAAATTCACAACATCTCTTTAGGGAGAGGCAGCGTATGTCCTTTGGAAATAGCTCCAAGCCGGTAACCTATCAAAGCAGGGAGGAGATAAACCTGAGCTCAGGCAGCCACTGGCTTGATAGCCATGTGGGTCTGGACAGGTCACTTCAACTCTCTGAGTCTATTTCCTGGTGGATAAAGTGGAACTAATAATGCCTGCCTCACACCATGGTTATTATGTGAATTAGAGAAACCATGTGACAGTCCCCAGCCTGGCACTGGGTAGCGGCTTTGAAAATGCAGGCTGGGGCTGGGCGCACTAGCTCACACCTGTAATCCCAGCATTTTGGGAAGCCGAGGCAGGTCGATCACTTGAGGTCAGGAGTTCGAGACCAGCCTTGCCAACATGGTGAAACCCCGTCTCTACCAAAAATACAAAAATTAGCTGGGCATGGTGGTACGCGCTTGGAGGCTCAGGCAGGAGAATCGCTTGAACCCAGGAGGTGGAGGTTGCAGTGAGCCAAGATCATGCCACTGCACTACAGCCTGGACTACAGAGCAAGACTGTAAAAAAAATAAAGAAAGGAAGGAAGGAAGGGAGGGAGGGAGGAAGGAAAGGAGGGAGGAAGGAAGGGAGAGAGGAAATGCAAGCCAGCTATCTCTGTGTGCAATCACAACCATTGGTATAATTTACTATGCTCTCTCCATTTTAGCTATTGGTGTGGGTCTGCACCATAATTTCTACCGAGAACCTCCTAGATTCTGGGCAAGAGGCAAGCAAATGACATCTTAGGGAGGTTAAGGGACTTGACCAAGGTCACAAAGCTGGTAAGAAGCTGAGCTGGAATTAAAAGACAGTTTCTTTTTCTTTCTTTTTCTCCCTTGCTTCCTCCCTTGCTCTGTCTTTTCCTCACTCCCTCCCTTCCCTCTTCCCTCCCTTCCTTCCTTGTTTAAATATCGCCCCCCAAAATGTTCATGAGGTCAGCTTTTTGAAGGGCTACCTTTCAAGGTAGCAGTTGTCACATAAACCATTATTGCAAGGGTTGTCCTCTCTGCCCGCCCCCTGCCATCCCCGCCCCCTCCCTGCCACCCCCTGCCGTCACCCCCTCTCTCCCCAGAAGTCAGAGGCCATGCAGATATTCTGGGGAAGCCCCCAAGGCCACTGTCAGGCAGCCCACACTAGCTCCGCCAGCCAGGAAAGTGTGACCTCACAGCAGCAGTCCCCTCGTGAATTATCTCCTTCCCCGTCCACGTCCACGCACTGTTAATCTCACCGCCTATCCACACCACCTCTGAAGGGTCTGCGGGGAAAATTGAGCTATGTGGGCTACTTAGTAGCTACAGGGAGAAGCACGGCCTGAGCAGCTGGAGGATTATGTATGGGCTTGTTGACTTTGCTTTGTCCTTGCCCTTGCTCGCCGGTTGTCCCCATTAAGCTGTGAACTAGGCGGTGGGATGTGAACATGGTGAGGGCCTCACATCCCTCCACTGGCTCATCCAGCAGCGTGTGTCAGCAGGCCTGGGCTGTCATGAGCCATAGTTCAATAGATACACCTGAGGTTCCCATTTTAAACATGTTTTCGGCTGGGTGCAGTGGCTCATGCTTGTCATCCTAGCACTTTGGGAGGCCGAGGTGGGCAGATCAGTTGAGGTCAGGAGTTAGAAACCAGCCTGGCCAACATGGTGAAACCCCGTCTCTACTAAAAATACAAAAAAATTAGCCAGGCATGGTGGCGGGAGCCTGTAATCTCAGTTACTTGGGAGGCTGAGGCAGGAGAATTGCTTGAACCTGGGAGGCGGAGGTTGCAGTGAGCCGAGATCATGCCATTGTGCTCCAGCCTGGGCGACAGAGCAAGACTCCATCTCAAAAATAAATAAATAAATTGATTAATTACATTAAATAAAAATGTTTTCGACAGAGGAAGCAGGGGGATGAAGCTGGAGAACGCGCTGGCGGTCGCCAAGGAAATGGTGCTGGCGGCTGGAAGAAGAGAGGCAAGGCGGAGAGGTGAGCTGAGCCACCACCCAAGGCAGGTGCAATCAACAAAGCGGGCCATCCAACAAGTGCGGATTGTGAGTATCAGGACCCGAGACCCCCATGTGGCCCGGGTGGAGTGCCGGACAGGTGACTGCTATAACCACAACTGGGAATTAAGAGAGGCGCACGCATCATCTCTTTCAGCGTCACAAGAACCCCAGAGGCGGCCCAGCTGAGGGGGGCAGTATTGATAAGAATGGGGTTCGGCTGGGCGCGGTAACTCACGCCTGTAATCCCAGCACTTTGGGAGGCCGAGGCAGGTGGATCAGTTGAGGTCAGGAGTTAGAAACCAGCCTGACCAACATGGAGAAACCCCGTCTCTACTAAAAATACAAAAAATCAGCCAGGCATGGTGGTGCATGCCTGTAATCCCAGCTATTCAGGAGGCTGAGGCAGGAAAATCGCTTGAACCTGGGAGATGGAGGTTGTGGTGAGCTGAGATCATGCCATTGCACTGCAGCCTGGGCAACAAGAGCGAAACTCTGTCTCAAGAAAAAAAAAAGAGAGAGAGAGAGAGAATGGGGTTCACCGCGTCAGAGGAGGGATGCACAAGCCCGAGTCAACCAGGAGAAACCAAGTGAGTCTGGGGGTTGCAAAGATCACCAGGACCCCAGGGAGAAAGAGACAAAATGAGCAGAGGAAACTGCAGATTGTTTGCCCTCTGGGGGTGCCAAGGGGTGCTGTGGTCTCCCAGACAGCCAGGGAGGGAGGGAGCCAGCCCTGCTCTCAGTTGCCCTGGCAACGCAGCCAGTCTTGGTGCAGGGAATTAGAATGAAAAAGCTGCATGCAAATGAGGTAAATTGCAATTGGGGGGAAGAGCAAACACTTGGTCTGTCCTTGAGGCCGCACTGGGGAGGCGTCCAGGAGGTATTTGTGCAGCAAAGAATGAGGCCGCGAAAAGAACTCGCATTGCATAAAAGCCTACACCAGGCCCAGGGTGCCCAGGGGTCCCTTGGGTCCTGGTGGATCCCCCGCTTAATTGGTGATGGTCAGATGTCTGGTGAATGTCAGGAGTCCCATGGCTGCCCCTGACCAGTATAATGCCTGCTGCGGAGACCAGAGGGAGCAGGATCAGCTGTCAGTACTACTAGAATTATCTCCTTCTTACAGATGAGAAAGCAGAGGCTTGGAAAGAGTGCACGACTCACCCAAGCTCACACAGCTGGTGATAAATTCAAAAGTCAGATTCCAGACCCCTCAACCATTCACTCACTAAGAACCCCAGGGGACTGGGCATCTGCCCTCATACCAAAAACAAACAATTCTCTAAAGATGAATCCCCCATATTCTGACAAGTATTCTGCTACCCACCTCGTCGCTCCAAACTGAAACCCACCAATGCAGCCCTGCGCACCTGTATTGTTAATGACTTTTATAAAACATGAGAGAGGGCCAGGGACCATGACGCACACCTGTAAACCCAGCACTTTGGGAGGCTAAGGCAGGAGGATCAATGGAGAACAGCCTGGGCAACACAGCGAGACCCCATCTCTATAAATAAATAAAGTAAAAATAAAATGTGAGGGACAACCAAGGAGCACTGGACTTTGAGGAATGCCTCTGACATTCAAGGTGAAAGTAAACAGCTGGGCACAGCGGCTCACACCTGTAATCCCAGCACTTTGGGAGGCTGAGGTAGGGAGATTGCTTGAGCCCTCGAGTTCAAGATCAGCCTGGGCAACATGGTGAAACCCTGTCTCTTCAAAAAATAAAAAAATTAGCCGGGCGTCGTGGCATGTGCCAGTAGTCTCAACTGCTTGGGAGGCTGAGGTGGGAGGATCACTTGAGCCTGGGAGGTTGAGGCTGTGGTGAGCTGTGATTGTACCACTGCACTCCAGCCTGGGCGAAAGAGTGAGACCCACACACAAAAAACAGAATAAACAAATAGAAAAAAAAATCCCTAAAGTAACAGATAATTAAGGAAATGAGTGAGAACTTCAAAAACAACCACCACAAAGACCTCTAATCAGGATCCCTAGAAAGACTGGAGAAGATGCTGTATTCATAAACCAAGAACTGACTACTCTGAGAAAGGAACGTTCTGAAAACAGGAGAGAGATCCTGTCTCCAGTGATTGGCAGAGCAAGAAATAAAGGAATGTATATATTGCCAAAAGAGAAGTATATTGCCAAAAGAGAAGGAGGCACAACAAGAGGACAAGAAAAGGTGCAGGGAGACGGAAACTCCCAGCAAAGGAAGGCGCAGGAGCCGGGATTTCTGGGCAGTGCCTGCCGTCCCTGGTGACTGAGAGGCCAGTCCTGCAGCAGTGGCTCACCTGCCCCACCCCCACGCCACCCCTGCCGGAGGAGTGCCCAATCTGTCCTTTCCCCGTGGGTCAAGAGGCAAGTTGTCTACTGTTCCTCTGGCTAACCCTACCTTGAAAGTGATTCCTTATCCCCCAGAGCAGGCAATGGAAAAAGAGATGCATTGTGCTCTGGTCCAAAGCCTGCATTCCCTTCTGTGGGGGTGGGGGAGACAGGGTTGGGGGGGTGCCAGTGTTTATTTTCCTAACCGACAGATAGCCTGGGATTATGACCTAACTTCAAACCACCCAAGCAAGAATGTGCTTCTATTGTTTTGTCTTCAGAAGCCACCTTAGTGTGTAGTGCAGGGTCGACCCTGGAAAATAGAAGTCATGGAAACTAAGATGTGATGAGGGACTGGGCTGATAAATAGCTCAGAGCCGGGCAGGAGCCAGCTAATCACTGCTGCAGAGAAGCAACAGCTCTGATTCCCCTAAGTTAGCCCAAGCCAGAGGAATGCTGACAGTATGATCTGCCTGGCCTGGGAGGGGGATACCAGGTCACTGGGATGAAGATAGGCAGGGCTGGGCAGTCAAAATCCTACAACACAGATAGCCCCCAAGTGCAGAGAACTCTAGAGGCCACGCCTGCGTATGCAAATAGGATGGAGCCACACTGGCGGACCAAGATGCCTTCCTGTGACCCCGAGACCCTGAAGCCGGAAGGATTGTCTTAGATTCCCAAAGGGCAGCTGCTTCTCAAAGGGTTACTACTGTCATCTGCCCTTGGTCAAGGGCATCCTTGGTGAGGGTGGGCGTTTGAAGAAGCAGTCACATTTTGTGTATTTGTATTTCTCATCCTTATGTCACATTTGTGTATTTGTATTTCTCATCCTTATGTCACAGAGCATCCACTGATCTGAAAGTGAAAAAACAATTGTGTATGCTTCGAAGTCATAGAGACTTGGGTAAAATTCCTGCTTCTGCCACGTACTGGCTGTGTGATCCGGGATCAATCCCTGAGGCTTGCTGAGCTCCAGTTTCCTTGTCTGCAAATGGGAGAAGTTACTTTTTTTTTTTTTTTAGACAGAATCTCGCTCTGTCACTCAGGCCGGAGTGCAGTGGTGCTATCTCCGCTCACTGCAACCTCCGCCTCCCGGGTTCAAGCCTCCCAAGTAGCTGGTACTACAGTCACGTGCCACCATTCCCAGCTAATTTCTGTATGTTTAGTGGAGATGGGGTTTTGCCATGTTGGCCAGGCTGGTCTCGAACTCCCAACCTCAGGTGATCTACCCGCCTCAGCCTCCCAAAGTGCTGGGATTACAGGCGTGAGCCAGCGCACCTGGCCAGGAAGTAATTTTTACACTGAGGTGAGGCTCAAGCAAGTCTCCCCTCCTCAAGGGAAGGCTCTGTTCTTGATGGGTCCCTGTTCTTATACCCTTAATGCCTCAAGGAAGCACTCCTTCAAGACACAGCTTAATTTTTCTAATGGCCAACACCCTTGTGTGGTGGGTGCCATGGGCAATGCCACTTCTGGGTGCTTTAAAGGCAGCAGCTCGTTCGATACTGACACAGCCCTCTAAGCTAGGATTTCTTTGCATCATCTCCTTTTGCCGATGGGGAAACTGAGGCTCAGAGAGGTTGTGTAATGGAGCCAAGGTCACATGTCAGCAGCAGCAGCAGAATATACTGGCAGAGAACCATGTTCAGACCCCCTTCCCTTCACCTCTGCGCTCTAGGGCCTCAGAATCCTTTTTTTTTTCTTTTTTGAGACAGGGTCTCACTCTGTCACCCAAGCTGGAGGGCAGTGGTGCAATCTTGGCTCATTGCAGTCTCCAAGTCCTAGACTCAAGTGATCCTCTAGCTCAGCCTCCTGAGCAGCTGGGACTACAGATGCACACCGCCATACCTGGCTAATTTTTGTATTTTTTTTTTGTAGAGACAGGGTCCTGCTAGATTGCACAGGCTGGTCTCTAGCTTCTGGTCTCAAGTGATATTCCCACCTTGGCATCCCAAAGTACTGGGAAGAATACTTTTAAAAATGAATCTTCTGCCGGGTGTTGTGGCTCACGCCTGTAATCCCAGCACTTTGGGAGGCTGAGGCAGGAGGATCACTTGAGGCCAGGAGTTAGAGGCCAGTCTGGCCAACATGGTGAAACCCCATCCCTGCTAAAAATACAAAAGTTAGCCGGGTGTCGTGGCGCACGCCTGTAGTCCCAGCTACTTGGGAGGCTGAGGCAGGAGAATTGCTTGAGCCTGGGAGGCGGAGGTTGAGGTGAACAGAGATCGTGCCGTTGCACTCCAGCCTGGACAACAAGAGCAAAACTCCATTTAAAAAAAAAAAAAAAAAGTCCACTTAAAGTATTAGTAACTGGATTATTAAGGAAAAAAGAGAAGGAAAGAAAGAAAGAAAGCCACAGGTAAATAAACGACTTTG
The DNA here is from genome assembly GCF_028885625.2 of Pongo pygmaeus. NCBI lineage: Eukaryota > Metazoa > Chordata > Mammalia > Primates > Hominidae > Pongo > Pongo pygmaeus. Next base: position 56,625,880 of record NC_085931.1, read on the forward strand.
GAACTCATCCTGGGGGATGGGGGCTCAGCAAAGATCTCCAAGCCAGACTCCCATTGTTCTCACAAGAAAACTCTGTAGTTAGGTCTCAAGTAGGTACTGATTGCAACACAAACAATTACAAGCTGTAAATGGCCTCTGCTCAGGGGAGAGGTCCAGGGATCCCCCCATGCATGCATGCATCACTAGGAGCTATGTAGAAATGTTTCAGGTCCCTTCTCTACATGAGCTTAACCCAGTCAGATGAACAGCAGCGAGACCAGGAGCATTCCATTTACTGAGTGAGTTTAAGGTTTTGGGTTGTTTTTTCTTTGAGACAAGGTCTGGCTCTGTCACCCAGGCTGGAGTGCAGTGGCACAATCTCGGCTCACTGCAACCTCCACCTCCCAGACTCAAGCGATCCTCCCACCTCAGCCTCTTGAGTAGCCAGGACTACAGGCGCGCATTACCATGCCTGGCTAATTTTTGTATATTTTGTACAGATGAGATTTTGCCATGTTTCCCAGGCTGGCCTCAAACTCTTGAGCTCAAGTGATCCACCCACCTTGGCCTCCCAAAGTGCTGGGATTACAGGTGTGAGCCACCACACCCAGCTCGATTCTTCTTTATAAGCCCTTCGGAGTAGGATCAAACCAATCCAGCCATTGGAGTCTTTCAAAGATGACACAGATGTGAGGTGAGTTTTGCAGAATCACAGGCTCAGTTTAGAAGCTGAGGCCGTGGTTGACTCCAGGAGCTTCTAAGGCCTTATTTATTTGTTTAGTGGCTGGAAGGTCAGATGGGGAGAACCCTGGGTGATGTTTTCTGCAGAGGTGGACAGCTGTATTTCAGTCCCGCCCACCTCTAGCCAGCTATTATTCCCTGCTCATTTGCCAGGAACCTAGCTGCAGATAGGCTGTCCTGCTGGGGGAACAGTTTTACTGGAAAAAAAGTGCCTGTCACATTTTTTACTGGAAAAGTTGAGAGGGTGGGAGGCAAGACTGGCTGGTTTCAGGTTCCCATCCATGTACTTAAGGCAAGCTGGGCTGACAAAAGCACCACTCCCTCAAAACCCAGGGCAGGTTTTAGACCAATAACAGCCGAGTTTGGTTAAAAACGGTGGAAAATATTGGTGCTTTCTCATGGTTTTGGCCCTAGATCGACTTGATGCCACTCCAGAGGTTCTAGCATTCCCAGCCTGCAACTGCAGATTCTCAATTTCTTTCAGAAAACAAGACGCCTCTCAACCAGCAAAATTGGTCATTTTCAATCTCGGTTTCCTTCTTGCCATTGTGTTAGTCCAATCTTGTTAAACCTATGAAGAGTGAGGGTCAGAGCCGTGTAGCCCTAAGTTATATTCCCAACACTTACAACCAGCCAGCTGATGTGTAGTTAAGAAGCACAACCTTCACTGGCTTTTACAATTATCAAGAGAGGAGCAGATGGAAGTCACGGGGCAGGGCAGTTTTCTGAGTCTGGTGAATTTTGCTGATATGAGAAGGAAAGTGATAGTTTTAGAATCTGAAATTCGCCATAGAGCAATGTCTTCTCTTCTGACCTCTGCACCTGCCAAGGCCCTGCTCAACCTCTGTCTTCTGTGTCCGGAGAAAGTCTTTCCAACCCCTTTCAGGATGAATGAACCCCCTCTTCTGTGCTCTCATCTCTTTTCTAGACCCCCAACTCATTGCTGTCTGAATAGCTCCATCCCACTAGACCAGAGACTTCCCGAGGCCAAGAGCTGTCCTACCTGCCCAGGACACCCTCATTTGCTTGAATAAATAAGCAAACAGCTCCTTCCTCCAGCTGTCCCAGCCACTAAGTTTCACCTTGACCATGACTGGTGCTTCTCAGACCCAAGCAAAGTAGCTACTGCAGGAAAGGGAACCCCTATAAAAATGAAAAGATGTTCATTAACATGGGGGAACACCTGTTTGACCTCCCAGTTTTCTGCTTGTTGGAAAATATTCCAATTTTTCCTCAGCAAGTAGATTTCCCTTCCCATGCCTTCAATTTCTTTTCCTTTTTTTTTGGAGACAGGGTCTCTGTAGGCCAGGCTGGAGTGCAGTGGCACAATCTCGGCTCACTGCAACCTCCACCTCCCAGGTTCAAGCGATTCTCCTGCCTCAGCCTCCTAAGTAGCTGGGATTACAGGCACGTGCCACCACGCCTGGCTAAGTTTTGTATTTTTAGTAGAGACGGGGTTTCTCCATGTCGGCCAGGCTGATCTCAGGTGATCTGCTGGCCTCAGCCTCCCAAAGCGCTGGGATTACAGGTGCGAGCCACCTCGCCCAGCCCGATTTCTTTTATAATCTGTCCCCAAAAAGGAAACTTACAAAATCCTCTTAAAAGAATATTCTCCACAGCAGTGGCAGATGAAAGAAAATGTTATTGAGTTGCGCGTGCCTTAATCGACATTCACTCTACTCTTAGCCATCTATATTTGTCTGTCTGACCGGATTCCCTTGTAAGTATTTGTACTAAGGAAATTTGACTTGCTGCCATTTGAGGTATTGTGGATAAATGGGCTTTTCAGTTGGCAAATCCAGAACTTTCCATCGTCATCAACCCATACTTTGTGAGCTCCTATTAAGGAGTAATCTCCTTGCTCTACTACGGTCTTGTACATGAGCAAGGAGATTACTAAAGTTTTTAAAGTCAGCTAAGAAAATAAATCAACATTTTTGTTTGTCAGTAAGAGGTTGATGGCATATATATTTACTGTATATATATGTGTGTGTGCACATACACATGTGTAAATAAATGACATACATGGTGAAAGCAATGTTATTTGGTTAAGACTGAAGGCATTGTTGGGAAGGGAGGTGGGGAATTAGATGTTGATACAGTAGGTGTTTCAAATGTCAGATTTCAATGGTAATGGGAAGGAAAAGAAAGAAGAAAAATGGCTCCTTTAGAATATATCAATTCATCATTTCCCATTTGCAAACATTGAAAAAAAAACGAGAGAAGCTGTATGTCTTTCCTTGAGAGCTGCCTTTTAGCTCCCAGAGAGATGGAGTTTGGCTGATGTCAGGGTTACTAAGGAAACGAAGTATGCTTATGAATAGCAAAGCAAATAGACATATAAAACGCAAGTAAATCATTAATTGATTAATATTATTATTGATGGGATCTGGAGAGACTTACATATTCCTTCTTTATTCCAAGCTCTCAAAAGTTTTCTTTCATCGCAAAGCAAACACTCAGAAGGCCACTTTATGGATAATTATTCCCTCTTCGCTTCACTCTCTAGAGACGAAGAAGGGCTCACTCTTGGATTTTAATGGATCAAAGAAAATGGTAAGCCAGGCAAGAGAAGTGTGCTTCATGTTTTCTGTCTTTTTTTAAAACTGATGGCTGTGGTTTTTGAAGAGAATGGAAAATGCATTAGGGATAGTTTGACTTAAACACAAAGCACATTTTGGTTTGACAAACAGATTTGAGTAGAGGCTGAGCCACATCTTCTGACCCATGATTATGTCTGTTGCAATGGTGCCTTTCTCAGTGGCTGGATTCCATGGCAGAGGGGTAGGGCCAGGAGGTGCTGAGTGGTGCCAGGTGCAGGGTGGCACAGTGTGGGGACGGCAAAAGGTGAGGGAAGCCAGTATGCGCTGATGGAAAGCAGAGGGGACGCCAGCCCAGTGGGCAGGTGAGGCCGACGCACCCCTGGGAGGCCACAGTTGCAACACGAGGGTGTGTCCCAGCTTCCTATTAGTGAGTCAGCATTTCCTCTTCTGGCGCCCAACAGCCCTGGGGTCGCTGTGGAGGTTAGGGAGAGGTGAACCGTCCCATCTGGATGATCCTTGTTTGCCTCTGGCCCTCCTTGTCGATTCAGACCACGACCGAGAAACCTTCCCTTCACATTGTGTCCTCCTCCCCTTCGCACTGCAAGTGCCCAACCTGAAATGTGTCCATGGTCACTGCTACCCAGGAAGTGTGCAGTTGGAGACGGGCCCTCTCCCGAGGCCACGCCGCGGGTAGCAGAGAGGTCAGACGGAGAACACGCCCTGTGCAGAGACCTCTTGGAGTTGCCCCTGCCTTGCTGTGTGACCTCAGCCAGCCACTTAACCTCTCTGTGCCCTGGCCGCCAATCCCCTCACAGCACCCCCCTCGAAGGGCTGCTGAGGGCATGCCTTTGCATGCACTGCTCCTATTCTCACAGTGAGGGAAGCAAGAGCCGGGGAAACAGCGTCTTGGTTGGCAACAGGTCCAGCTTCTGGCCCCAGCTCTAGATACTGTGGGTGCCCTCAGAGCCTCCACAGGACTTTCAATGAGAGGGGTGCCTCATCCAGCCCACCCCTACATGTAGGCCAACGGGATAAACTATCTCACATCCCCCACATGGCAGCCCCTTTCCTCCACTGAGCTTGCTCAGGGAAGGACTCAGTGCCTGTTTGTTGATTGGATAAGGTTGGTCCGTGCAGGGAGGTGCTGTGGTGCAGCAAGGTGAGAAAAACCACAGCCTGAAAGCTGTGAGCCCCAGGGGCCTGGAGCAGGAGGCGGGAGCAGAGGTGAGGGCAGTTAATTCTGTTGGGGGTCGAGGGACAGGAACCCAGGAAAGCTTCCTGGAGGTGGCTTTTGAGGTGGGTCTTGAAGAATGCACAGAAGCTTGGCAGAGGCTCTGAAAGCAAAGACAGCAAAGCCCTGGAAGTGTGGGAGGCAGAGGGTGCTGGGGGTGCCGGCTGTCCCAGGACAGCAGCCAGGAAGGGGGTCTCTTCTCCTTTCTCCTCCTCCTGGTGGACGATCTCAGACCCTGTAGGTCCCAGGAGGGGAGGGAGAAGCTTGATTCTCTGAGCCTGAGGTCTCTGAGGGCAGACCCTGTCCTACTCTTCTCACACCCTAGGAGCAGGTGCCAGTCTGGGAAGCTCCGAGGGCTTTTCCTTTTCAGAATGGGTGGGGGTTGCTGTGTCTCAGCCTTCACAGTTGGTCAGTGACACAGACCCTAGGCCTGTGGTCCCTGGTCAGGAAGTTGTGCTGGGGACAGGGAGGGGCCTGCCCTCAGGTGCTGGTTGGCCTTGGTGGAGAGTAGGGAGTGCTGGGGGCTGGGAAGACTCCCCTGGGTCCCAAAGGGAAGGGTTATGGAGGTGCTTGACTTTCCCACCTCATTGTGGTAGTTCCTGGTGGAGATACATGCACCTGACTACCCCTTTGAAGGGATAGAGCTGGCAGCTTGCAGGCCTCAGAATGAGAGCACACAGTAGCCCTGGGGTCAGCTGGGCCCTTTGTCTTTGTGGCAGCTACTCTCGGCTTGAAGGGCAGCCAAGCATTCACGTCTGCCAAGAACCTGGGACTGAATCCTGGAACAGTCCACACGTCTCCCACCCCAGGTCTAAAATGGGAAGGTGGACAGCGGAGGAAGCCGACAGAGGGTCACCCCAACCCTCCCCTTCCACCCTGGAAGAAGCAGAGGGGCGCTCCCTTACCCACGTTTTGTTGATTGGACGGTCGAGTTCAGAGAGGTTGCCCGATGGACCAGAAGAAACACAGCCAGGAAGAAGCTGTGGTAGCCCAGACCAGGAGCCCCTGAGGCCCGTGCTCCTCCCTCAGGCATGTGGGGCTCAGTCCAGTCCCACGCCCTCCTCTCCAGGGAGCAGCCAGGCTGGGTTCACAGTGCTCTTGTTCCAGTCCACACTCTCTGCTGGGTTTGGGCGGGTGCAAGGTGCAGTGGCCCGGAATCCCAGCTCCCAAATCCCATGAGCTTTGCCATGGCTCAAGCTTCTGGGCCCATCTGGAAATGATGCTGCCAGCCTTACGGGGTGCCTGTGGGGTTCACGGGCCGGCGTTTGAAGAGGCAGTGGTGGCAGGCGCCCGGAGAGCAGGGCTGGGGCTGGTCCCTGTGGGACGGTCACCCCCAGACAAAGAAAGGCGTGGAAGGCACAGGTGGACTCTCATGGGGCTCTCAAATCACCCGAGATGAAGGTTCAGTGCAGTCCCCAGGCCCGGCCCCCAGAGATCCTGACTGGGAGGTCTGGCGTGGGGCCCCAAAAGGTGTAATTTTCACCAGCACTGCAGGTGTGGGGTCCGAAGCAGGTGGTCCGTGCACGGCACTCAAGGTCTTGGTCCAGCATCAGTGCGGGGTTCATGCAGCAGCCACACGGGCTGACTGCCACTGGCCCTGGGAAGACAGGGCAGGATGAGGCTGGGCATCCCCCTGGGCTTGGGACACAGAGGGAACACACGGATGTAGGGTGTGGGCCTACAGTGCATCCTCTGCTCCCTAAAGTGTGCCACCATTCAACATAAAGCCCCTTGCATTTGCTGTCCACGCAGCCTTCAGTGAACCTGTCTATGGGCACACTCTCAGAATCAACAAATTATGGGGCTCAAAATCAAAATCCGCGTCTTCCCCCTATACCAGAAAGGCCTGTCTGTGCCCAAATGTTGAGGGAAATGGATCTGCCTTGACCCTTTCCTTTGGCGCGATCTCAGCTCACTGCAACCTCTGCCTCCAGGTTCAAGCGATTCTCTTGCCTCAGCCTCCTGAGGAGCTGGGACTACAGGTGCGCACCACCACACCCAGCTAATTTTTGTATTTTTAGTAGAGACGGGATTTCGTCTTGTTGGCCAGGCTGGTCTCGAACTCCTGGCCTCATGTGATACACCTGCCTCCATCTCCCAAAGTGCTGGGATTACAGGCATGAGCCACCGCGCCTGGCCACCCTCTCCTTTCAATGAAACGCTTTTACCTTGGTTTACAGACTCAGATGAGATACTCCCATCTCTTCATAAAGGGAACAGATTCTGACTTGTGTTCTAATCTTGAGTACCAAAAACTCCCCTAGAAGGGAGGTCTGCATTTTCAGAGGCTCACCCACGTGCCCATGTAGGGTCTGAGAAAGGTCCTGCATGGGTGAGTGGTTTAGAGACAGGCGGTAAACTGAGGAAGTGACATAAAGCCTACTGCACAGAGATCCCACATTCTACCTGGTATTACTCCCGTTCTCTGCACTGCTGACAGCTCTCAAACAGATTCTTTCCACGGGGAATTAGCCCGCACACAACATGAATGGGCTCGTTTTATATCAGAAGGCTGAATTTTAACTGACAAATTGGACAGGTTCCCCAAGGCAAGGGTTGCTAAGCTTTGTCATTCTTGCTAAAAATGTGATTTATAATATATTTCTATTTGCTAGACACTCCTTTTCCCAGGAATGAAGACCCAGCACAGAAACAGGAGGTCTGCTCAGTATCTTGACCCCATATAAAAATATGCTCCTCAAAAGTTTTCATTAGCATATAAACAGATGTGCATCAATCAATCTGTAGCATGGCCACATCAGCTTTATTTCATTATGTTTTAATGATATTTTAAGCAGCCAAACTCTTAGAATTCAGGACAGGGCAAGAGTAACCCACAATTTACTTTAGAATTTTATGTTTTAAAGGAAAGATCTAAGGGTCTGATGAAAGGAGTTGTATTTCCTCGGATCTTTTCTTCCAGTTTATAAAATAAAAACCATTTCTGTTGCTTCTTAAGTACTCTGCTATTGACGAATGCAGAATATGTCAGATATTAGAGATCAACCCACACCTTCAGCCAAGTTTCCTCAGAGATCCTTTGTAAAAAAAAAAAACCACACACAGAAAAAGTGGGTGAAACCGTCTGACTTCTTAGAAGTCTGAGTTAAAAGTTGCAAACTCATTTTGCCCAAGATAACCAGAAATGCTCTAAGCTAAGTGGGCAGAAACAGATTTGATCTCTGTATCTGATTGCTGGCAGAAGTCAAGCAGCCAATTTTTCAACAATGTCTCCATATCATGAAACTTCCTAAAAATCTTCAAGGAAGTAACCTGAGCTTGTGAAAAATGATCCCGAATGTCAATAGGACAAAGCTTCCCTTCCAAGATATAATTAGGGGAGCTTGGAGCAGGCCTTTCATATTTGAGTTGACAAGCATCTTTTTTCCTTTGTTCAGTCTGTTCTGGAGGGCTTTAGGAGGGCTTCACCATTTCTTTGTTAAGAGGAATGGCTGAAACAAAATTTGTATAAGAGGAATCATTTAAAATTGAATCCATTCAATAGGAATGTTTATTTTACCCAACATTTTTCTGTGTGAGAATAATACCAGTTTTTCTAGGTAATATATGTCTTTTATTTAATCACATGCATATTTAAGCCTCTAAGTTCTCTGTTCAAAACACTGATTGATTTTTTTTTTTTTTTGAGACAGGTCTTGCTCTGTCACCCAGGCTGGAGTGCAGTGGCGCTATCATGACTTACTGCAGCCTTGACCTCCCAGGCTCAAGCGATCCTCCCACCTTAGCCGCCCAAGTAGCTGGGACTACAGGTGTACATCACCATGCCCAGCTAATTTTTCGTAGAGATGGGGTTTCACCATGTTGTGCAAGCTGGTCTTGAACTCCTGGGCTCAAGCAATCTGCCTGCCTTGTCCTCCTAAAGTGTTAGAATTCCAGGCATGAGCCACTGCACCTGGCCCATAACACTGAGTAAAGACATACCGATCCGCCGGGTGCAGTGGCTCACGCCTGTAATCCCAGCACTTTGGGAGGCCAAGTGGGGGCAGATCACGAGGTCAGGAGTTTGAGACCAGCCTGGCCAGCATGGTGAAACTTTGTCTCTACTAAAAATACAAAAAATTAGCCAGGCACGGTGGCATGCACCTGTAATCCCAGCTACTCGGGAGGCTAAGGCAGGAGAATCACTTGAACCTGGGAGGCGAAGGTTGCAGTGAGCCGAGATCCCACCACTGCACTCTAGCCTGGATGACAGAGTGAGACTCCATCTGGGGAAAAAAAAAAAAAAAGATATACTGATCATATGAGCAAAGCCTTGCTAAGAAGGCTGATGTAATTGTTAGGCTCCACTGAGAGATGCCTGGTGTCTAGAACTTATGATGTCCAGGCTGGTGGGAGCTGGCCTGGAGTTGGTACCCCATGGCCATAGAAACATGAATGCATCAAGAGTATCCACAGAAGGGACCAGAACCTTGAGAAGACTCAGAGCTCTCAGGCAGAGGCCGGTTGCGATGGCTCATGCCTGTAATCCCAGCACTTTGGGAGGCCGAGGCGGGCAGGTCACTTGAGCCCAGGAGTTCGAGACCAGCCTGACCAACATGGTGAAACCCCCACTCTACTAAAAATACAAAAATTAGCCGGGGGTGGTGGCGCGTGCCTGTAATCCTAGCTGCTCGGGAGGCCGAGACAGGAGAATTGCCTGAACCTGGGAGGCAGAGGTTGCAGTGAGCTGAGATTGCGCCACTGCACTCCAGCCTGGGTGATAGAGCGAGATTCCGAGATTCCGTCTCAAAAACAAAAACAAAACAAAAAACCTCAGAACTCTCAAGCAGGACTTCTCAACCTCAGCACTGCTGACTTTTGGGGGGGACAATTCTTTGTTGTGTGTGTGGCGGGATAGAGGTGCTACGCGATGTACTGTAGGATGTTTAGCAGCATGGGGGCCTCTTCCCCACCAGACGCCAGGAGTGGTCTCTCTCCTCCGGGTAGATCACCAAAAGTTCTCCAGACATTGCCAAATGTCCCCTGCAGGGCAAAATCGTCCTCAGTTGAAATTGTTCACTGCTGTAAAGAATGCAGGAAGTTGGGCACACTTAGCTCGAAATGAATATTTACAGGGAACATTAAAGCTGTTTGTAGGCATCGTATGAAAAAAGTTATTCTGATTGTTTCAGAAGGCTGAACAAGAACAAACGGGGCAAACCTGTATTTTGACTAAGGAACAAGGAGACCTTTCTAAAAGAACTGCTCAGCTCCCAGTCCCCAAAGTGTGTATGTTTAGACCGGGCTAGGATCCTGACTCAAGGTCCGGGGCTCTTTCCTCGGAAGAACAGACGGACCGATGGTCTTCTGGGCACCCAGAGGAGCAGTCAAGCGCTGTGCTGAGAGCTTGGCCTCCGTGAGTGCCATTTAATCTGCTGTTGGGAGCGGTATTCAGAGCTTTGCGGATGGGCCTCTGCCGTTCCTCAGGGCCCACTCCAGTGCCCCAGGGAGGGTGGGCAGAGCAGCGGAGGCAGGGGGCTTGTGGTGGGGCTGGGGCCGGCAGAGGAACAAAGGGACTCACAGGACGTGGAGCAGGCAGGAGAGCCCTCTCCCGACCTGGCCGTCACGGAAGCCTCTCAGCCGGTGTCTGAGCTGGGACTGGGACCCAGAGTCCTCAGTCAGGCTCTTCCCTCCGAGGTGGGGAGGCGAGCCCGGGGATCCGCACCCGCCCGGGTGGACTCCGCTGCTGCGTGGCGCCTGCGCTGGGACCCAAGTGCGCCTAGGCGGCACCTCCCCGGGCGCCCAGCAGGTGGCGGTGCGCGGCCTCGAATGGCGGCTGGCAGGGCCGGGACGCGGCGGCTCCTCGCCGGGTGCGTTTCTTCCTCCAGCACGGTCTCACCCTGCTCCATGCTAACCTGCTGAACAGCCCCTGGCCTCTTTCCGCCCTGCCCCCGCCTCCGCAATGCGCCCCCCTTCCCTTCTGTGGTCCCCTGCCTGTCGCCCTCTCACCCTCCAGATTGTGAGCGAGTATCTCCCCACTTTAATGCCCTACACCACACCGCGCCCGGCCACAAGAAAGCTTTTAAACATACACAACCCTGACAAGGAAACTTGTTCAAAACCAATCATTGCGCTCATCATAAAGGTAAAGAAAGCAAGGAGGTGTGTGTCCACGCACAGGGTAAATGTGGGCTGGGTGTGGAGTTCTAACTTGGAGAGGGCCTGAGGGCAGTGTCAACTCGCCTTGCATTGGAGGGAGGCCTTGCAGGGCCCACAGGGAGAGGCTAGAGAGCCTCCCAGGTGTGGGACAAGGCATGGGCTATGCTTGGGGGCAGAAACAGACATCTGTGGAGCAATGAGAGGCTTTTGGCTGCAGAGGGGCAGCCGGGAGACCTGCCCCAACCCTCTTCAAGCCCTTGGTCTTGTTTCCTGACATCCCAGGTCATGTACAAATGTCTCCTCTCCTAGAAGCCGAGGTTAAAAAATGGTCGAACCATTAATTACTTAACAGTTTGTTTGGGCAGTACTGCCTGCAGCAGTGGGGTTTTTATGCAGCACAAAAATAACAGAAAACAAAGTTGGAAAGCGAGGGCCACTCTGGGTGAACGTCCACCCTTGGCTCATGGTCCAGGCCATCGAGATGTGTGACCATCCTGAGAGAGCAGATGACAGAGGTGCTTGTGCCTTTGGTTGGTGGGCAGTGGGTGGAATGTGGCCATTTTTTGGTAGTGGGGTGAACTTGTGAACAGTGTGATCGTAATAATGGCTAACAATTTTTTTTTTCTTTTTTTTGAGATGGCATCTCGCTCTGTCACCCAGGCTGGAGTGCAATGGTGTGATATTGGCTGACTGCAACCTCTGCCTCCTGGGTTCAAGGCATTTTCCTGCCTCAGCCTCCCAAGTAGCTGGGATTACAGGTGCCCACCACCACACCTGGCTAATTTTTTTATTTTTAGTAGAGACGAGGTTTCATCATGTTGGCCAGGCTGGTCTCGAACTCCTGACCTCAAGTGATCCACCCGCCTTGGCCTCCCAAAGTGCTGGGATTACAGGCGTGACCCACTGTGCCCGGCCGGCTAACAGTTTATGAGCACTTACCAGCCACTGTCCAGTGCCCTCTCGTTGAATGCTCACAATGACCCAATGGGATGACCCTGTCACCATCGTCCATCCCATCTTTCAGAAGTGGACGCTGAGTCATGCTGAAGTTATATAATGCACTCAGCTCACATGGCTGGTAGCATTTGAAGCAGGGATCTGGACACAGACGGCTTGACTCCAGAGCTCCTCTCAACCACAAGCCGATGTCAACAAGCCTCCACCATGAAGGTCCTGAATGATATGAATAAAATAGCGTTTGCAGGAGAGTGATCTCCTTGGATATCCTGAGTGGCCCATTTGGCAATGGGTGGCTGGGACAACTATTTGCTAGCTTACTGGAATGTCATCATTTGTGAAGTATCTTCATACACATAATCATATTTGATTCTCCCAGCAGCTCTGTGTGCTGGGCAAAGCAGATATTAGCAACCCCATTTTAAAGATGAGGAAAGTGAGTCTTGGAGGCTGTTGAGTGGCTGGCCTGGAAGCTGCAGTCGGGGAGTGGGATTTCTGAGTGCAGTTGGAACCTTCGAGAGATGACAAGGCCCAGGGTATGGGTGGCCACGGTGGAACGGAGGTAAAGGTCACCATCCAGGAGGTATGGAAAGGGCTGTGCAGTGCTGGCAGTCCCCCGGACGCCTTGTGCACCTGAGCTGGGACTGGACTGGGAACCAGCAGAGTCAGGCACCTGCTGCAGGTCAGGCCTGTCGGTAGCTAATTTCAACCACTCTTCACGATTTATCTCGGTTTATCTCCCTCTCCTCAGCCACGCTTTCCAACTTTGTTTTCTGTTCTTTTCCTCCACTTACTGAGGCTGAGTGCTGTGACTTGTGCGAAAGCGTGACTGGCAGAACCCACAACTGTCTGCCTACGATGTTGTTATTTCTGTCCTCTCCCAGGGCCTCTTCTCGGCTTATGTCCTCTGCACACTTGCCCACCGTGGAATCCAGCCCGCTTCTCAAGCCTCACTGTTTAGATTTGGGACGCCAGTTCCTGGGCATGGTTTTAGCTCTGAAAATGGAAAGGACACTTAGCTTAGAAATGTTATGGACAAAATAATTCATGAGGATTTGTAATAGACTGGGGGTGGGGAGGAGCCAAACCAGCGAAGAAGAGGAGGAAATGAGTGATATAAAAATTGGGGGTTGGGAAGACAATGATAGGGTGGTTAAAAAAGGGAAGGATTTGGTATAAAGAAAAGAAGTCCTGTTCAGCAATGTTTGGTGGTGATGAGACACTCACAGGGTAGACAGAAGCAGGAAGTGAGGGTGACAACTAAGGGCCACAGAGGCACACCTGTGAGTCATCGAGGGACGCATGGAACCCAGGAACCATGCACGCAAAGCCTCGGGGGGCTGCCAGCGCTGGGCTGCCCTTCCCACACCTCCTGGGCAGTGACCTTCACCTCCGCTCACTGTGGCCACCCACGCCCTGGGCCCTGTCATCACTTGAAGGTTCCAACTGCTCTCCGAGATCCCACTCCCTGGCCACTTCCGACGCCGCCAGGCCTCTCACGCCTCTGTCCCACCACACCCCCTGACCTTGTCCTGATCTCAGCTCCCTGCACTTTCCCGTGGACACCAGCCACCCCAAGTCCCCATCTCCGGGCCTCCGGACCACAGGAGACATCATCCCAGCCACCCTCTTGCCAGCGCCCTCACATGCCTGGCCCTTTTGTCCTTCCGCCCTGCTCATCCGCAGCACTCAAGCCACGGATTTACACAGCACCTGTCTCCCCCATCCCATGCTAACCTCCGCGTTCTGGCGGGAGAGAGCCCACACCAAGGATGTTTGGTGCCTACAAAGCCATGGTACCCAGAGGCAGCTGCTCACCCCATGCTCTCAGCCTCCTCCTCTTCCCAGCATGTATTCCAAATGGGTGACATCTTTTCCAGCAGATGGCTCTGCCTTCTAGTTCACAAAGGAACAGGGCAGGGCACAAGCACGGACGCCCAGAGCGCTGTGCTCCCCTACCTAGAAATGCATTTTCCTTCTTTCTTTCTTTTCCTTCTTTCTTTCTTTCTTTCTTCCTTCCTTCCTTCCTTCCTTCTTTCTTTTTTTTTTTTTTGATGGAGTCTTGCTCTGTTGCTCAGGCTGGAGTGCAGTGCCGCAATCTTGGCTCACTGCAACCTCTGCTTCCCAGGTTCAAGCGATTCTCCTGCCTCAGCCTCCTGAGTAGCTGGGACTATAGGCACGCGCTACCAGGCCTGGCTAATTTTTGTGTTTTTAGGAGAGACAGGGTTTCACCATGTTGGCCAGGCTGGTCTCGAACTCCTGGCCTTGTGATCCGCCTGCCTCAGCCTCCCAAAGTGCTGGGATTACAGGTGTGAGCCACCGCACTTGGCCTGGAAATACATTTTCTATGTGTGACCACTGTACCAAGTGCTTTGTGGCTGTGTTATCTCATTCATTCTTGCGCCAACACCCCTTTATTCTCATTTTGCAGGTGAGGAACTTGGGGCTCAGTGAGATGGAGTCACTTTGACCTGCCTGATGTTCCACAGCCAGCAGGTAGGAAAACGAGGGGTTTCACATGTGTGCCCTGAGTCCACAGAGCCAGGTACCAGGCTCGGTGCCAAGAATAGAACCACAAGCTGGACAGACAATGTTCGTACCCTCACGAAGCATATGTTTTAGGACAGACAGGCAACAAACAAGGAAATAAGTAACTCCACTGAATAATTACAGACTGCGTAGGTGTCGGCAAAGGGAGACACAGAGTTCAATGACTAAGAATGCAGAGCACTCTGGCTTAGGTGGGGGGTCAGCCGAGACCCCAGCAGGAGAGTCACGTCCTCTCTCGCTAGCCACCTGTCCCTTGCTATCCACCTCCACCTGTTCAAGGGCAGCCCACTCATCTGTGCTCGGGATGCCAGCATTAGCAAAGCATCTCACCCTCATCATGGGCAAGTAGCCTTGGTATAGATGATGAGCTTAGGGGACTGAGGCCTAGAGGTAGAGAGGTTGTAGGGGTATTTGTGGGGTCAATCATCTAGGGAAGAAATGGGTCCTTAAAGAGAAAACCAGGGGCCGGGCGCAGTGGCTCATGCCTGTAATCCCAACACTTTGGAAGGCCGAGGTAGGCAGATTGCCTGAGGTCAGGAGTTCGAGACCAGCCTGGCCAACATGGTGAAACCCCATCTCTACTAAAAATACAAAAATTAGCTGGGGGTGGTGGCGGGTGCCTGTAATCCCAGCTACTCGAGAGGCTGAGGTGGGAGGATCACTTGAATCTGGGAGATAGAGGTTGCAGTGAGCCAAGATGGTGCCACTGCACCCCAGCCTGGGCAACAGAGTAAGACTCCATCTCAAAAAAAAAGAAAAAGAGAAAACCATGGTTTGGGTCACGAGCCTTGGATGGGTGCCTCAGCTGGGTCCCTCCCTCTTTGGAAGATGGCCTGGGCTGCAATGGAGGCAGGTTAGTTCAATTCCTGTCAACAAATAGTCGGTGAGCATCTTATCCCAGCTGGGACTCCCTAGGACATGGGGGATAGAGGATTTGGGCATAGGAAGTTTATTGGGAAGTTCTCTCGGTATCACAGTGGAGAGTAAAGGAAGCGGGATTGGGCAGGGGGAGAAGCTGAATGTTTGATGGTAACAGTGGGTGGATCAGTTTTAATGAGTGGCTGTCCGTGCCAGTGGGCTCATGCACAGCTTCAATGCTTGCCACTGTAGCCAATCGATTCATGAGAACATTGGGTCTGCTCCCTGGGGGCCAAGGACAAAGGCTGGTGGCTAACCCCATTGTTGGTTGTTGAATGCCTCTTCTGTGTTGGACACTCTCCATCGTGCATGAACCTGTGACGTAAAGCTATTTTTTCTTGTTGCCCGTTCTCTTCGTTCATTCACACCTTCTTTCTCCTCAAGATCTGTTTCCCAATCTTCAGGCTTCTGACCATGCTATCTGCCACTGTTTATGAATCTCTGTATACTCCAACCTTGGGCCACCTCTCTTTCCTTGTGAAATAGATGACCAGCCCAACCCTTGAAACTCTGTCCCTTAAGATTTCAACTTATTGCTGCTTTCAAAGCCATCCCTGGATGGGGCTGCAATCCAGCCACGTTCCACTTTTGGCTTGTGCCCGCGGACCGAGTGTGGTCATCAGAACGGTCTCCCAAAGAGGTCTCTATCCTAAGTGCTGGCACCTGTGAATATGTTAAATTACAAGGTAGGGGGTGGATTCAGGTTGCCCATCAGCGGATCTTGAAGTGGGAGATTATCTTAAGTTATCTGGGTGGGCCCAATGTAATCACAGGGATCTTATAAAAAAAAAAAAGAAGGAGGAAGGAGAGTTCATGTTGGAGATAGAAAGGAGGTGTGATAATGAAAGCAAAGAACCAGAAGGATGGCAGTGTGAGAAAGACTCAGCCCTTTAGCCCTGTGTGGCTGGCTTTGAAACTGGAGGAAGAAGCCATGAGCCAAGGAGTGTGGACGCCTCTAAAGGTAGAAAAGACAGAGAAACATTCTCCCCTAGAGTCCCCAGAAGGAGCTGATGGGCTGGGTGAGGTGGCTCACACCTGTAATCTCAGCACTTTGGGAGGCCAAGGTGGGTGGTTCACCTGAGGTCAGGAGTTTGAGACCAGTCTGGCCAACGTGGCGAAACCCAGTCTCTACTAAAAATACAAAAATTAGCCGGGCATGGTGGCATGAGCCTGTAGTCCCAGCTACTCGGGAAGCTGAGGCAGGAGAATCGCTTGAACTTGGGAGGCGGCGGCTGCAGTGAGCCAAGGTCACACCATTGCACTCCAGCCTGGGTGACAGAGTAAGACTCCATCTCAGGAAAAAAAAAAAAAAAAAAAAAGGAGCTGATGGACACCTTGATTTTAGCCCAGTGAGACCCATTTCGGTCTTCTGAACCCCAGGACAGTAAGATATTAAATGTGTGTTGTTTTAAGCCACTAAATTTGTGAGTATTTGTTACTGCAGCCGCCAGGAACTAGTACACCAAGCAATTCCATCTGTGAACCAAGCCTGCCCTTTTTCCTTCTTCCTGTGATCCTAAGGCACTCCCACCTGGTAGTCACAGGTGTGAGCTTAGGGACACGTACCAGTGCAACGGAGGTGGATGATGTGAGTTTGGGCCACTGGCTTGTGTGACTTGCTTTTGCCCTCTGGCTTTGCCAGTTCTCAGCCCCGGATGTGCCACTTTGTCCTCTGGTGAATTGCTGCAGCACCTGGAAGGGTGTGATAGAATCCGGCTTGTGACGCGCAGTACCGGTCACATGGACCCTTGACATCATGGTCAGGGGTTCCATATCTACCAGGGCTTGGTTAGCATGACAGGAGCTTGTTTTCTTTAAAAGTTTGCTGACTGGGGCTAGCACAGTGGCTCACATCTGTAATCCCAGCACTTTGGGAGGCCGAGGCAGGCGGATCACTTGAGGTCAGGAGTTTGAGACAAGCTGGCCAACACGGTGAAATCCCGTCTCTACTAAAAATACAAAAATTAGCCCGGCATGGTGGCATATACCTGTAATCCCAGCCACCCCAGAGGCTGAGGCGGGAGAATCACTTGAACCCGGGAGGCAGAGGCTACAGCGAGCCGAGATCATACCACTGCACTCCAGCCTGGGCGACAGAGCGAGACTCTTGTCTCAAAAACAAAAGAAGTTTGCTGACTGTTGGTAAATTTACTCAGTGGCACGATCAAGGAGTTTCAGAGCACTTCCGTTACCCCTAGTATTTCCATTTGTGGTCTATTTGCAGTGTGTCCTGTGGTCATTTGCCAAATATCCCTGTTCCTACTCCCAGCTCTAGGCAAATACAAATCTACTGCTTGCCTGTATCGTTTTTGGTCTTTTCTAGGGATTTCATATAAATGTAATCATATGCTATGTAGTCTTTTTTGTCTGCTGTCTTTCCTTTATCATAATGCTTTTTAGGTATATCCATGTCACAGGCGTCTCTCCACTCTGACAGTCAGAACTCCAATGTCTCCTAGCTCTGTGTGAGCCCCGGGAATTGTGAAGGTTACAATTCCCTGACAGTCGTTCTTTGTCTTGTTCTGTGGACTCTCCCCCATGCACGCAGTTTAATATTTAGTCCGAGACCCAAGCAGATGCCTATCTGATTTCTGGAGTTCATTCTCTGCAAAGCTTCCACCTCCGGAAATTCCAGCCACTTCGATTTGCAATCTGTGATCTCTGCCTCCCTAATTCATTGAGATTGTCTTGCTATCCTGGGCCCCTGCTTTCTGTGCTGTGATGTGGAACGTGAGTCCAGGCAGAAAGGCTGGGCGATCATAAAGATCACCTCGTTTATTTCTTTCTCTCGGGGATCCCAGTCCTATTCTTCCTGTTAATCAATGTCTGAGAAAGGGTTCTGTTTCCCGTATATTTTGCTCAGTTTTTTAGTTGTTTGAGGCAAGAGGGCAAGTCTGCCACTAGTTATCCTTTATGACCATTATTGTTGTTGGATTTTTTTTTTTTTTTTTTGACAGAGTCTCACTCTGTTGCCAGGCTGGAGTGCTGTGGCACGATCTTGGCTCACTGCAACCTCCGACTCCCTGGTTCGAGCGATTCTCCTGCCTCAGCCTCCCGAGTAGCTGGGATTACAGGCACGTGCCCACCACGCCCAGCTAATTTTTGTATTTTTAGTAGAGATGGGGTTTCACCATGTTGGCCAGGCTAGTCTCGATCTTCTGACCTCGTGATCTGCCCGCCTCAGCCTCCCAAAGTGCTGGGATTACAGGTGCGAGCCACCGTGCCCAGCCCTGGATTTTTTTTTTCATGATCTATTATTTATACACAATCAAATTCACCTTTTATTTTTTGTTTAATTAATTAATTATTTTTTGAGATAGGGTCTCACTCTGTCATCCAGGCTGGAGTAGTGGCATGATCACAGCTCACTGCAACCTTGATCTCCTGGGCTCAAGCAATCCTCCTGCCTCAGCCTCCCAAGTAGCTGAGACTACAGGCATGTGCCACCATGCCCAGCTAATTTTTAAATTTTTTCTGGAGACAGGGTCTCACTATGTTGCCCAGGCTGGTCTCAAACTCCTGGCCTCAAGCTGTCCTTCCACCTCGGCCTCCCAAAGTGCTGGATTACAAATGTGAGGCACCAGCATGTACCCAGAGGGTAACTGTATACAGGTAACCACCATCACCATCACGAGAAAGAACAACTCCCTTCCCCTGGCCAGTTTCCTCCTGTTCCTTCACACTCCATCCTCTCCCCTCTCCAACCCCATGCAACTACTTATCTGTTATCACTATAATTTTTTTGTTTGTTTGCGTGTTTTTTTTTCTTTTGTTTTTTTTGAGACAGAGTCTCCCTCTGTTGCCCAGGCTGGAGTGCAGTGGTGCAATCTTGGCTCACTGCAACCTCTGCCTCCCAGGTTTAAGTGATTCTCCTGCCTTAGCCTCCCAAGTAGCTGGGATTACAGGCGCCCACCACCATGCCTGGCTAATTTTTTGTATTTTTAGTAGAGATAGGGTTTCACCATGTTGGCCAGGCTGGTCTCGAACTCCTGACCTTAAGTGATCCACCCACCTTGGTCTTCCATGTTATCACTATAGTTTTGTCTTTTCTATAATTCCGTATAAATGAAGTTATACAGTACACAGTCTCTTGTGCTTGATGCCCTTCATTCAGCATGGTGTTTTTGAGACTCACCCACATTTTTGCATGTGTTAGTATTTTGTTTCTTTTTATTGCTGAGCAGCATTTTATTATGTGGCTGTATCACAATTTGCTTGCCCACTCACCAGGTGATGGACATTTGGGTTGCTTCTGTTTTGGGCTATTATGAATAGTGTTACTATAAGGATTCACGTACATGTTTTGTGTGGACATACGTGGAAATGAGGGGACATGTTGTAAATGTATGTTTGGCTTTTGTTTTTTTTGAGACAAGGTCTCACTCTGTCATCCAGGCTGGAGTGCAGAGGTGCCATCATAACTCACGATAACCTCAAACTCCTGGGCTCAAGCAATTCTATTGCCTCAGCTTCCCGAATAGCTGGGACTACAGGTGTGCACTACCACACCCAGCTAATTTTTAAATTTTTTTGTAGAGACAGGATCTCCCTATGTTGCCCAGGCTGATCTTGAACTCCTGGGCTCAAACAATCCTCCTGTCTTGGCCTCCCAAAGTGCTGGGATTACAGGTGTGAGTCACTGTGCCTGGCAGTGTTTAGTTTTTAAAGGTATTGCCATACTGTTTTGCAAAGTGGCCATACCAATTTGCACTCCAACTAGCAATGTGTAAGAGTTCCAGTTACTCTAGGCCTGGCGTGGTGGCTCACACATGTAATCCCAGCACTTTGGGAGGCCGAGGTGGGTGGATCACCTGAGGTCAGGAATTGGAGCCCAGCCTGCCTAATATGGTGAAACCCTGTCTCTACTAAAAATACAAAAATTAGCCAGGTGTGGTGGCAGGCGCCTGTAGTCCCAGCTACTGGGAAGGCTGAAACAGGAGAATCACTTGAACCCGGGAGGTGGAGGTTGCAGTGAGCTGAGATCATGCTACTGCACTCCAGCCTAGGCGACACAGTGAGACTCTGTCTTAAAAAAAAAAAGTTGCAGTTACTCTAATCCTCAGTGACACTCATAAACTTTATTTTTTCTAATTGGTGTGTATTGATAGTTTATTGATTTCCTATTTGAATTAACTTTGCATTTCAGTCAAACCCATATTTCTGGTAAGACTATCAAAATGTCAGGTATATTCCACTACCTGATGGGCCATTTAAATATATGTGGACAGATTTCATTCAAATGTCATCCTCAGTGCCTGTTTTCTGGGGGTAGAAAAGCTTTCCCATGCAAGAGGGTGGCTCATTATGCTGCAGTGTATTTTCTCCAGGTAAAGAAAACTTTTCGTGGTTCACTGACTGAGGAAAATCAACCCCTCCACAATCTAGAACCTGAAGACTGGATCTTCTGAGAACATCAGAAATAGACTGCCTTTGCCATCCACACTACAGCAAAACTCTGGGACCTTAAACTTTGGGTTCATAATCTCACAGCCCAAAAGGTTCCCTCCACACTCCTGGAACTGTACACCCATTGGAAACTTTAAGGTAACGCTAACCAGGGAAGTGTCTCCCCAGAAGGTGATATTCTTGATGTGAACAGCTTTTCCCCAAGATCATGAATCAAGATTTCTCTACTATCAGGAGACTCTTAATCTTTCAAAAATTTCCCCCTTGCTCATGCCTCCATGAGCAATAGAAGTGAAGTCGGGGTCAGTTGTGTGTACTCATGGGGTATGCTTTTATTTGTGAAGGATTTTGCAGCCAGCCTTATACATGGATAACCTTATGGTTTGACAGATGGAAGATGAAGGCCCAACAATGTAGGTGAGAAATTTGAATGGTATATTATGTTCCCTTATAATCAGTCAGAAAGACAACATGGGTCTACTCCTCTTTACCCACCTCATGGGTTAAAGAGAACATTGCCAGGAGGTCTTCACTCTTCTAGAAGGGCATCATTTGTTAGGTCCTTTTTCCATGGTTTGGAGTAAATGAGGCAATGATTAGAAATGTATCCCTCATGAGAGGCCCCACAGCAGATTCCACCGTAAAGCCTGTGGTTACACAACGGACTTTAAATTCTTTTCGGAAAGTTATGCTAAATAATAGAATTTCTCTAGATTGCTTACTGGCTAAATGGAAGTATCTATAGAGCTGCTGACACTTGTTGCCCATGGAGAAATACGTAACATCTGGTGTTACAGAGATTCAGTTGTAGGGGATTAACAAAAAGACTGCTCAGTTAAAGTGAGTAGACTCTTTAGCTCGTTCTTTGATCCTTTGATCTATTTGGTTTTAGCTTGTCTGGTTTATGGGGACCTTGGCTAAGGAGCATACTCCAAACTCTTGGTATTATCTTTCTGATATTCATAATCATCGTTTCCCTGGTGTGCTGTCTTCTCTTAAAAGTTTTAAATGTCTGCATGCAGCCATCTCTAGAATGTCAAATGGTCTCTCTTCAGGTGGAATGACAAGAGCTGAAAGAAATGTGTGGCCACGAGGGCACCATAACCTATGAATGACGTGCTGAGACCAGAAGCCCAAAATGATGGTAACTGAGAGTGGCACTAAGGCCCCACTTTTTGGTCACACTCTCACCTAAGTGAGAACGTGACCAAAAGGGGAGAATTTTAAGAGAAAATTATGGGAGGCCATTGTTTTGGACTGAGCTCATGCACTAAGCCCCAATAGACCAGACCAAACCAAAATGGAGTTACTCATGCTAAATGTGATGTAACCAAACTAAGACTTTCCTGAAACACATAGATCCTAGAAAATACCTGATTTTATCTTTTTCCTGTGAACAGGACATTCCAGGATGTACCCTCTACTCTAACCTTTACAAAAAAGTAACCTGAAGTCCTTGTTCCCAACTTACAAAACCCACTGTTTTGCTATTGCCCAGTGGGTTTCAAGACTAAGTACATTTGTGATGGTAATAGTAACATCAATGACTAAAGTTTTGGTCAATCTCTCAAAATTGAGAGGATGACCAAAAGAGGGGAATTGTTAAATTAAGTTTAATCTAAAGCTACCTCCTTACATATTTTAAGTTCGGCCTAAGGGTTTCTCTGTACATCGTCAACTAAAACCTAAGTAGAGTTGTGTGCCTACTAATGTGCCAGTCACTGAGTTTTAACCAATCAAAGGCAGGCAACTGTTCAAACCATGTCCAAATAAGGCAAACGCTGAGCTGTAACCAGTCCAGCTGTTTCGGTCCCTCACTTCCATTTTCTGTCACTTTTCTTTGTCCATAAATCTTCCACCATGTGCCTATGCTGGTGCCTTTGAGCCTACTGTGGGTCAGGAGGCTCTTCAATTCACGAATCATTCTTTACTCAATTCAATTCAATTTAATTCAGCTAAAGTTTTTCTTTCAACACTATATAAGTGTGTTTATTTCTGGACTCTGTATTCTATTCCCTCGATCTACGTGACAATTTCACACTATCTTGATAACTGTAATTTTACAGTATCTTGAAATCAAATAGTTTAAGGCCTTCAACTTTGTTCTTTTTCAAAATTGTTTTGGATATTCTGGGTCCTTTGCCTTTTTGTATAAATTTAAGATCAGATTTTCAAAATCTTTTCACAAAGCATGTTAAAATTTTAATTGGAATTATACCAAATGAATAGGTCAATTTGAAGAGGACTTACATCTTAACAATATTGAGTATTCCAACTCACAAACATGGTGTATCTTTCCATTGAAATAGGTCTTTTTCAACTTCATTTTGTAATGGTTTGTGTTTTTCATTGCACAGGTCTTGTATATCTTTCATGAAATATAGTGCTGGATATTTTTCATATATTAACCTGTATCTTGCAAACTTGCTACATTCACTTATTAGTTTTAATAGTGTTTTTATAAATTCATTAGGACTGTCCATATACACTTTTTTCCCCCCAATTTGTTTGTCTTTTATTTCTTTTTCCAGCCTTGGCTAGGACCTTCAGTAAAATACCAAACATAGTGATGGCAGACATCTTTGCCTTGTTCTTGATCTTATATGAAAGCTGAGTCCTTCACCATTGAGTATGATATGAGGTGTAAATTTTGGTTTGTTTTTGTTTTGTAGAAGTTTTCAATCGGGTTGTGAAAGTTCCCTTCTATTTCTAATTTTCTGGAAGTTTTTATTGAGAGGGTACTGAATTTTATCAAATGCTTTCCCCCATATCTATTGAAATGATCATAACACTTTTCTTTTTTATTCTATTAATAAGGTGAATTATATTGATTCATCAAACTTTTAAATCATTTTAGAAGGTAAACTAATCTTGTATTCCCTAAATATGCCCCACCTGGTCTTGATGCGTTATTCTTTCTATAGATGATTTGATTTAATTTGCTAATATTTTGTTAAGGATTTTTGTGTCTATGATAGTTAGGAATATTGGTCTGCAGGGTTTTTTGTTTTTTTTTTTTTTTGAGACGGAGTCTTGCTCTGTTGCCCAGGCTAGAGTGCAGTGGCATCATCTTGGCTCACTGCAACTTCTGCCTCCCAGTTTCAAGAGGTTCTCCTGCCTCAGCCTCCCGAGTAGCTGGGATTACAGGTGCCCGCCACCATGCCCAGCTAATTTTTGTATTCTTAGTAGAGATGGGGTTGCACCATCTTGGCCAGGCTAGTCTCGAACTCCTGACCTCGTGATCCACCGACCTTGGCCTCCCAAAGTGTTGTGATTACAGGGTTGAGCCACCGCGCCTGGCCTGTCTGCAGAGATTTTGTGTGTGTGTGTGTGTGTGTGTGTGTGTGTGTGTGTGTGTGTGTGTGTAAAGCTTTTGCCTGGTTTTAGAATCAGAGTAATAATAGCCTCGTATAAAATAAGTTAGGAAGTGTTCCCTCTCTGTTTTCTGAAAGAGTTTGTGTAGAATTGGTGTTGTTTCTTCCTTAAATGGAGGATAGTATTTACCACTGAAGCCATGTCAGCCTGGAGCTGCTTTATGGGAAGGTTTTTATTTATAAGTTCAATTTATTTAATTGATTATCAGACTGTTTAAGTTTTGTACTTTTTCTTGAATGAGTTGGTAATTTGTGTCTTTTAGGGAATTTGTCCATTTCACATAGGTTATGTGAAACTTTATTGTTATAAAGTTGTTCACAATATGCCCTTTTTATTATTTTCTGCTTGTTTGTTTTCGTTTTCAAGATGCAGTCTTGCTCTGTTGCCCAGGTTGGAGTGCAGTGGTGCAATCTCGGCTCACTGCGACCTCTGCCTTCCAGGTTCAGGCTATTCTCCTGCCTCAGTCTCCCAAGTAGCTGGGATTACAGATGTGCACCACCACTCACAAATAATTTTTGTATTTTTAGTAGAGACAGGGTTTCGTCATGTTGGGCCAGGCTGGTCTTGAATTCCTGACGTCAAGTGATCTACCCACCTTGGCCTCCCAAAGTGCTGGGATTACAGGCATGAGCCACCAAGACCGGTCCTTTTATTTTTAAATTGAGATACGGTCTTGCTGTGTCACCTAGGCTGGAGTGCAGTGGTGTGATCACAGCTCATTGCAGCCTTGACCTCTTGGGCTCAAGCAATCCTCCCACTGCAGCCTCCTGAGTAGCTGGGACTACAGGTGTGCACCACCACAACCAGCACATTTTTTTTTTAAATT
Organism: Pongo pygmaeus; assembly: GCF_028885625.2. Lineage (NCBI taxonomy): Eukaryota > Metazoa > Chordata > Mammalia > Primates > Hominidae > Pongo > Pongo pygmaeus. The sequence continues at coordinate 56,650,505 of NC_085931.1, forward strand.
TTTTAGCAGAGACAGGTTCTTGCCACATTGCCCAGGCTGGTCTCAAACTCCTGAGCTCAAGCAGTCTTCCCACCTCGGCTTCCCAAAGTGCTGGGATTGCAAGTGTGAGCCACCACACCCAGCCTATTCTTCCTTTTTTTTTTGAGATGGAGTCTGGCTCTGTCCAGGCTGGAGGGCAGTGGCGCTATCTCGGCTGACTGCAACCTCTGCCTCCCAGGTTCAAGTGATTCTCCTGCCTCAGCCTCCCGAGTAGCTGGGATTACAGGCACCCGCCACCATGCCTGGCTAAGTTTTGTATTTTTAGTAGAGAGAGGGTTTCACCGTGTTGGCCAGGCTGGTCTTGAACTCCTGACATCAGGTGATCCACCCGCCTCGGCCTCCCAAAATGCTGGGATTACAGGCGTGAGCCACTGCGCCTGGCTGATAATATCTAATATTTAATCAGTGTTTATTCCATTATACTTTACTGTAATTATTGATATGATTGGGTTGGGTCTATCATTTTATTTGTATTTATGTATTTATTTAGAGACAGGGTCTCGCTCTGTTACCCAGGCTGGAGCGCAGTGGCACAATCACAGCTTACTGCAGTCTTGCCCTCCAAGCAAGGGATCCCCCAACTTCAGCCTCCCAAGTAGCTGGGACTAAGGCCTGCACCACCATACCTAGCTAAGTTTTTAAAAAAATTGTTTTAGAGATGGGGTCTCACAATGTTGCCCAGGCTGGTCTTGAACTCCTGGGCTCAAGTGATCCTCTTGCCTTGGGCTCCCAAAGTGCTGGGATTACAGGTATGAGCCACCACACCTGGCCTTTGTTTTCTGTTTGTCTTCTCTGTATTCCCCCTTTCAGTTCCTCCTTTTCTTTTTTATTTTCTCATTTGAATGTTTTTCAGAATTACATTTTGATTTTCCCATTAGCCTCTTAGCTATAATTCCTTACATTTTTTAATGGCTACCCTAAGGAATGTAATATACAATGAACTTACAGGTCAGTATCCCCCTCTGTCCTTTGTTATTGTTGTTACATGTAATACATCTGCATACATTGTACACCTCACAAGAATATGCTTAATTTTTGCTGTGAACCATTATATGGTTTATAAACCAATTGAGAAGAAAAATGCAAATGGGAAAAATTATTTGTATTTACCCAGCTATTTACCATGTCTAATACTTGTCAGCTTTTCTGAGGATTTGAGTTTCCATCTGATATAATTTCCCTCAGCATGAAGAAGTTCCTTTAGCATTTCTCGTGGTACAGTTCTGTTGGTGAGGCCATCTCTTAGTTTTATTTTATCTGAACCTGTCTTTATATTATTTTTATTCTAGAATAATATTTTTTCTGGATGTAGAATTCCTGATTGATAGTTTGTTTGTTTGTTTTTCCTTCAGGAGGTTACAAATGTTCCACTATCTTCTGGACTCCATGGTTTCTGATAAGAAGCAGTCATGAATCAATGATTGTTTTTCTGTGTATGTCATTTTTATGTTGATGCTATCAAGATGTTTGTTTGCTCTCTTTCTTTGACTTTCAGTAGTGTGATGTGTCTTAGCATAGGCTTCTTTATGTTGATTTTGTTTGGTGTTAGTTTAGCATCTTATATTTGCAAGATTCCACCTTTCACCAAATTTGGAAAATTTTGGCTATTATTTCTTCAAATACTTTTTTTGGGGGGTCCTGTTTTCTCTTTCCTGTCCTTCTAGTCTTGCAATTACACTAATATTTGAAAATCTGATATCCTCTAATAGGTCCCTGAGATTCTTTCTCTTTGTTGTTTAAAAATATATATATATTTTTAGGCCAGGTGCTCACACTTGAACTCCTGGCCTCAAGTGATCTGCCCGCCTTGGCCTCCCAAAGTGTTGGGATTACAGGCATGAGCCATCATGTCCAGCCCTTTTTAATCATTTCTATTTCTCTGCTGAGATTGATCATTTTCTCTCTTGAGGTTTTTATTCACTGAAGTCATGTTTTGTTTTACCTCATTTAATTTAGTTATAATCACTGCTTTAAAATCTGTCAGTTCTCACATCTAGTTCATCTCACGGATGGATTTGATTTTCTTTTCTCTTGAGAATGTTCTCTAATTTCATATTTGTATTTCAGGTAACTTTTGGATTGTATTTTGATACTATTAATAGTAAGCTGTGGGGATTCTGGATTCTGTTATTTTCCTCTGTGGAGTGTTGTTTCCTTTGTTTTCATAGACAATTTTCTTATGTGGGCTTGGGGTGAAAACTCTATTTCTTCAGGAGTAGTTCCAGTTTTGCATCAGATCTTTTGTATTTAGTTGAGCTGCTTTGGGTCTATACCACATGATAAGGTTTATTAAGTGGGCAGTCAGCTATACGGATATAATTAATTTGGGGATCCCCTCTATCTTGGTCCATTTCCTGCTGCTTATAACAGAATATCTGAAACTGGGTAATTTATAAAGAAAAGAAATTTATTTCTTACAGTTATGGAGGCTGAAAAGTCCAAAATTGAGGGGCTGCATTTGGCGAGAGCCTTCTTGCTGAAGGGGACTCTCTCCAGAGTCCCAAGGCAGTGCAGGGCCTCACATAGTGAGGGGGCTGAGGGTGCTAGCTCAGGTCTCTCTTCCTCTTCCTATAAAGCCACCAGACCCACTCCCAAGATAACCAATTAATCCACTACTCTATGAATAGATTAATCCATTCATGAGGACAGCTCTCATGAACCAGTCACCTCTTAAAGGCCCTACCTGTCAATACCGCCACCTTGGGGATTAAAATCTCAACATGAGTTTTGGACAGGAGAGACATTCAAACCATAACACCCTCTCTGGCTCTTTCCCTTTTGGGATTTTTCCCATTCTCTTCAGTGTTCACATTTTCATACATTTACTTTTATGTTTCCCCAGGCCAGAAATAATGCAGAGTTTTGCACATGTGCCCCCAACCATTGCTGTGCACATCCACGTACTACAATTAGTCCCAGGCTAAAAGCTACAGAGATGTGAACCTACTTGTGTAGCTCCCCATCTCCCTTCCTCCAAGTGAGGAGGTACTCCCCATCAGAGTCTGCGTCTGTTCACTCTCAAGCCCTTCAGGTGGTCGTTTTTTGTAGTATAACTAGGTTTTATGATTATTTACTATGGGGTACATATGTGTGGGGGTCACCAAGTAGGGTCTTTGTCCATCTTACCCAGAAGTGGAAGCTTGTCATGAATTGGTTCGCAGAGCACCTTGAATAGTCCTGGCCTAAACCACTGTCTCGATGATGGGCCCCATTCAGAATGGCATTTGCAAGTTTCTCTTCCATAGTTTTCTAGCAGATGTTTATAAATGAGGTTCAATACCAGTTAATGTCAAAACTAATAGAGGAATTCCCAGTTCAGGCAAAGGGAGCACAGAGTGCCAATAATATCCAAATATTGTTTGGTACTGATTGACTTGACAAAGCTCATTTCATAAAAAACAGTTCTGGCTTTTGCAGACTGTTCTCAATGGATTTTCTTTCTTTGCTGGCCTTTGACTTTCTGTGATCTTGGCTGCTGGGAAGTGTAAGGCAGAGGAAGTCCTTAGGCAGGAGATAAACCTGGGCCTGTTCCTACAGAGATGGCCTTCTGAGAGGCCTGGGAGCGCTAGCTGGGACAGCAGAAGGCAAAAGTCCCAGGTAGTGTTACGATGGTTTGGAGCAGAGCCATGTCATGAATATTTTAATTTTTTATTTTAAACCCTATGAGACATTGTTGCTTTATGATTGTTTTGTACTTTGGATGTTCATTTAGATGAAGCTGATAGTAAATACCATTCTCAGTCTTCTTTATTTCTTTCTACGTCTCTCATCTTCCATCTGGGATTGTTTTTGTCTCTAATTCACACTCTTTTGTATTTCCTTTAGCATGGATCTGTTGGCAGTTATTTTTATTTTTCAGCATATTGAAGACAGCATTCCACTATTTTGGTTTCCAGTGTTTCTATGGAGGATACAGCTTACTCAATCCTCACTCCTTTAAAAATAAACTGTCTTTTTATTCCCCTGTGGCTTCTTATTAGATTTCATCTTTGTCTTTTTCCATAATTTCACTGGATGTGAATATATGGTGTGTCTATATTTAGATTTCTGTTCGTGTATTCTGCTTTCTATTCATTGAGCTTCTTGAATCTGTGGTTTGGGATCTTTCATCAGTTTTGGCAGATTCTCAGCTATTATCCTATGCGTTTCCTCTGTCCTGTTTCCCTCTCCTTTTGAGACTCCAGTTACATGTGTTAGACTTTCTCAACTTATTTTCTGCATCTCTTATCTCTTCTGTATTTTTTGTATTTTAATTTCTTCATTCTGGATAGTTTCTTTCTAAGTCTTCCAGTTCATTTATTCTCTCTTTAGGTCTCTCTAACCTGTTTTAATCCCATCAATTGAGTTGTTACTGTGTTATTTCTAATTTCAGTTCCAGAATTTCTATTTATTTATTATATAAATACACTATTTCACTTTTTATAGTTCAATTCCTTGCTTGGACTTTTGAACTATTTCTTTTTTCTTTTTTGAGATGGAGTCTCACTCTGTTGCCCAGGCTAGAGTGCAGTGGCACGGTCTCGGCTCACTGCAACCTCTGCCTCCTGGGTTCAAGTAATTCTCCTGCCTCAGCCTCAAGAGTAGCTGGGATTACAGGCGCATGCCACCATGCCTGGCTAATTTTTTGCATTTTTAGTAGGCACAGGGTTTCACCATGTTGGCCAGGCTGGTCTTGAATTCCTGACCTCATGATCTGCCCGCCTCAGCCTCCCAAAGTGCTGGGATTACAGGCGTGAGCCACCGCGCCTGGCCGAATTATTTCTTTGAACATAGTAAACCTGTTGTGTCATTGCCATGTTTCATTCCAATAGCTTAAGTTTTTGTGGATCAGTTTCTGTTGTATGTTGCTTCTGCTGGTTCTTATAATATCTGCTTTCCCTGTAGAGTGAGTTATTTTTGTGTTGTTCACTCTATTTGAGAAGTATTTGTAGAAATAATTTGATGCTTAGGATGGCACATTCTTCCAAAGATGGTTTTCATTTGCTTCTGCCATATGTCTAAATGTGCCACCATTCTGGGTCTGTCTTAATCCCAATTCAGGTGTTTTGGTTGCTTGGATCAACTAGGTGACAAAGAGGTTTTTGAAATATTTCATTTGGGTTTAAAATAAAAGTTTTTCTCGTTCAGAGGATAGCTTTAAATAACTTGGCGTGACATTACCAGAAGTGAAGCTTTTTCTGTTTTATGAAGCTTCTTGTATAAGGCAGGGATTACATCTTTTCTCCATGTGTGGTAGAATCATATATAAAGTCAGCTGGTTTGAGGCTATATTTTGGTGCTTCATTTTCTGGAATGTACTTCCACCTTCGTTTGTCTAGTGCTCATATAATTATTTAAGATTCAGCTTACATGGTTTCTCTAGTTGTATTTCTTCATCTCTCCAGCTTCCTAGCTCTTTATACATCTTTTTTCTGACGTTATTTATTATGCTATATTATCAGTATATATTTCTGTTTTCCTTTAAAAGACTCAGAGGTTATTCATGACTGAGGTATTATATTATTCATCTTTGTAAGACTAGGTTCTAATATAGTCCATGATAGATGCTCAAATCTTCTGGTTAAATTGAAATATGAAAAATAAAATGTAAAATGGATTGGTAACAATCATAAGGAATAGCTTAATAACTTTACAAATTACATAAAAATAACTGATCCCCACAAGGCAACTATTACTAACATCAGAATGATCACCTCAAATACCGGTAGTCTATTGTCAGTCACTTATTACCAGTTATATCTTGACACTACTCACAATTTCCTACGTATTTCCTACTGTTTCTCATTTGCCCAACTACCTAAAAGCTTTTGATCTCCTTGCTCACTTCATTCTTTCTACTTTCTCACTTTTACACCACATAGTTCACTGTTAACATGTATTGAACTAAGCTAAATATATGACAGACTCTGGATTGACTATCATCAAATCTTCCCAACAATTTAATTAAGTAGGTGCTATTACTATTCCATTTTACAAATGAAAAAAAAAAGGCTTAAAGAGATGGTTACTTGTCCAAGTTCAGGTGCTAAGAGATAAAAGAGGGATTCACATTACCCAGGTCTGTCTGACTCCAGAGCTCATGTTCTTTACCAGAAGTTGGCAAACCTTTTCTAAAAAGAACCATATAGTTAATATTTTAGGCTTTGGAGGCCATACAGTCTCTGTAACAACAAGTCAGTTCTGCCACTTTAGTGCCAAAGTAGCCACAGACAATATGTAAATGAATGACTATGACAGTTTCTAACACAATTTTATTTATGAAAATAGGTGGCGGGAAGAGTTTGGCTCATAGGTGATAGTGTGCCAATCCCTGCTCTGAACAAGTACACTACTCTGTTATTTTTTTCTCCTTTTTCTCAATCTCCAGAGTTTTCCATTCAACAGATATTGATAGCATTGCTTCTAAGCACAGGGCTGGGATGAAGATGAGAAAATCCCTGCCTTGAGGGACCTTAGATGTGGAAGAGGAGGGCATAAACACACATCTATAGCACAGGCTGACTATGGAAAGTCAGTGCCAAAAGAGAGGCACGGGCTGACCAGAGATTCTTCTGAAGAACACATGAGATCTTGTGGAGTTGGTGATATATGACAAAAGCTTTCTAGCAAGAGCATCATAGGCAGAGATGCTAAGAAGAAAGTTTCCAATAGAAGAGCCAGCACAAGCACACATTTTTCTATCCACCTGTCACTTATCTTCTATTCTGTCTCTTTTTTTCTGAGACAGAGTCTCGCTCTGTTGTCCAGGCTGGAGTGCAGTAGTGTGATCTCAGCTCACTGCAAGCTCCGCCTCCCAGGTTCACACAGTTCTCCTGCCTCAGCCTCCCGAGTAGCTGGGACTACAGGTGCCCGCCACCATGCCTGGCTTATTTTTTGTATTTTCAGTAAAGACAGGTTTCACCGTGTTAGCCAGGATGGTCTCGATCTTCTGACCTCATGATCCACCCGCCTTGGCCTCCGAAAGTGCTGGGATTACAGGTGTGAGCCACCACACCTGGCCTCATCTTCTATTCTCTTTACCAGTATTCACTTACTTCCTCTCTCTTTTCCTTGCCAAAATCATATGCACTTTGGTCCAAATCTGTTTTTGCCTTGCACCTCATCTACTTTCTTCTCTGATTTTCTTTTTTGCCTTCCTTTTCTTTTCTTTGTTTTTTTGTTTCTTGATTACTGAGTCATTGTTGATTCAATTCTTCTGCAGTGGGCTCAAGGTACAAATTTATATCACAAATTTCATTTGAAGTTGAATTCATGTACATCAACATGGTGGCATGTTCATCTGGTTTGTCTAAGTCAAACAGCTGTACAACATTAACAATGTCATTTAGCCCTAGTGAAATATTAACTTGGTTCTGTCAATTCAGTCAAGGTTGAAATCCTCTAGTCAATTTTGGGCAGTCAATAACATTCACTGTTTGACCAGTTTAATTTCCTTTCGTTTCTCTTATGCATATTTCTACTTTTTGTCTGTCCTGTTAATCTCTCTCTCTTTTAATCTTTTCCCTTATAATTTTTTCTTCTTTTTCCATCAGCCTCCTTTTCTGTACTTTTTGGATTATTGCACTTCTTCTAAAGGCATGCTATCTCCTTTCTCCTTTCTGCAGATATATATATGTATATTTATTTATTTATTTAGAGATGGAGTCTTGCTCTGTCACCCAGGCTGGAGTGTAATGGCGTGCTCTCAGCTCACTGCAACCTCTGCCTCCCGGGGTCAAGCGATTCTCCTGCCTCAGCGTCCTGAGTAGCTGGGATTACAGGTGCCTGCCACCATGCCTGGCTAATTTTTTTCTATATTTTTAGTAGAGATGGGGGTTTCACCATGTTGGCCAGGCTGGTCTCAAACTGCTGACCTCAAGTGATCTGCCTGCCTCCGCCTCCCAAAGTGCTGGGATTACAAGCGTGAGCAGGCGTGAGCCACCGCGTCTGGCCTCTGCTGATATAGTTAAAAAGATTCTTTGTTCATTAATGCAACTTTTATTGAGCAATTACCACATAGTAGGTCTTTTTCTAGGTGCTGGGCTGGAGATACAAAAATAACCAAAAGAGACAAAAATCTCTACCCTTGTGGAGCTTACATTCTAGTAGTAAGTGAAATAGACAAGCAACAATAAACAAAATAGAAAAGTAAGTTATATAATATATCAAGTATTAAGTGCTATGCGGAAAATTCCTGGGGATCAGGAATTTGGGTAGCCTGTTACAATTTTAAATAGATTGATCAGGAAGGTTGTCAAAAGATAATTTGAACAGGTAGTTGAAGGAAATAAGGAAGCAAATCATGGAGATGTTTGTGAGGAGTTGTTCTATACAAAAAACAAAAACACCAGCATATACAAAGTCCTAAGGCAGGAGGGTTCTTTTCCTGGTGGAGTTGTGGGATAAAAAAAAAAAAAAAAGGAAAAACAAAACTTTATCTGAGGAATATGAGCTCCTTTAAATGATCAGGCCTAGAGAAGCATTGGAATGAAACAGCAATCATGTCTCTCCTCCTTGAGCTAAATACTTACCTCTTTTTAAAAAGAATTATTACTATTTTTTAAAGACAGGGTCTCACTGTATTACCCAGGCTGGAGTGCAGTGGTGTGGTAATAGCTCACTGAAGCCTTCAACTCCTAGGCTCAATGAATCCTCCCATTTCAGCCTCTGGAGTAGCTGGGACTATTGCCATGTACCACCACGCCTAATTTTTTAAAAATTTTTTCGTAGAGATGGGGGGTCTCACACTATGTTGTGCAGGCTGGTCTCAAACTCCTGGGCTCAAGCAATCCTGCTGCCTCAGCCACCCAAAGCACTGAGACTACAGGCATGAACCACCATGCCTGGCCCAATTACCTCTTGAAGCCACATTCTATTTGGGCTCTAGATGAACTGATGTCAACTAGCCACACAATGGCATACAATCTATAGTTCAACATTGTACAGCCAATCATTAACCAACATTATTTCTTAAACCAATGAGAATTCATGACAACCTTTTAAATCACCCTGTCTCCTGATTCGTCCTTTTTTCTTTAAAAAGTTGAGCTTCTCTTTCGTTCGCCAGAGCACTCCCCAAGGCAACTTGGATGTGTGTCCTGGACTGCAGTGCTCATGTTGGCCCAAATAAACTCTTTATATTGATTTTATCTCAGCTTATTCCTTTTAAGCAGACAGAGGACAATAAGGAGGTCAGTATGGCTGAAGCGCAATGGAAGAGGAAGAGGCTAATAGATGTGATTAGAGCCCGCAGGGGCTGGAGGTGATGGCGAAGGAGGAGGCAGGTCATTTAGGGGCTTTTCTATTGGAAGAACTTGGCTTTTACTCTGAGTGAAATGGAAGTCCCTTAGAGGGTTTTGGGCAGAGTTAAATGTTGACATATTTTTTAAAGGATCTAAAACATAAGGAAGCAAGAGCAGAGGCCAAAAGACCAATCAGGAATATATTGCAATATTCCAGGCAAGAAGTATGAATATTATAGGGAATGTTCTTCTGGGAATGTGGTTACATTTGAGGATAAGAAAACTAAAGGTCAGGTTTGTTTGTTTGTTTGTTTGTTTGAGACAGGGTCTCCCTCTGTTGCCCAGGCTGGAATGCAGTGGTATGATCTCAGCTCACTGCAACATCTGCCTCCCAGGTTCAAGCAATTCCCTTGTCTCAGCCTCCCAAATAGCTGGGACCACAGGCGCCTGCCACCATGCCTGGCTAATTTTCAGTAGAAAGGGGGTTTTGCCATGTTGGCCAGACTGGTCTTGAACTCCTGACCTCAAGTGATCTGCCCGCCTCGGCCTCCCAAAGTGCTGGGATTACAGGAATGAAGCTACCGTGTCTGGCCTAAAGGTCAGGATTTTGGTGCATAACAAGTACATTTTACCATCCTGTGCTCCTTAAGGGAAAATTAAGAGATTTTGCCCTGCTAGCTTAAGGAGTGTTAAACATTTTGCATTGTCTTGAGCATTGCTATTAATAAGTGATCTAATACCTGGCACATAGTACACAGCAACATTCGTGGAATGAATAAATACATACCCAATTAAATGGGTAAACTGAATGACAGTATCAAGTAACTTGCTTGTGCAGCAGCATTCATTTCCCTCCTTCCTTTTTTTTTTTTTTTTTTTTTTGATACAGGGTATCATTCTGCCACCCAGGCTGGAGTGCAGTGGTGTGATCACAGCTCACTGCAGCCTCGACGTCCTGGGCTCAAGCAATCCTCCTGCCTTGGCCACCCAAAGTGCTGGGATTACAGGCATGAGCCACCATGCCCCACCAGGATTCACTTCTTCTGCATACTCTGGTGGTGTTTATTGTATCTTTACATTTTATTTAGCAAAGAATGTTAAAAGCGCCATGTTATAAGCACACTCCTACCCTCCAAGCAGAATGTAGAGGGTATGTATTTATATATTTTAAGTGGTCCCACAGCAATTTGTACAGTTATAGCAGTTCACAACCATACTCAGTTATGTTTGCTTCTCTCCTCAATAGTCTGTGAGGTTCCTTCAGGTTTGGAACTATCTTTTATTAATCTTTGTATCTCCAGCACCTAGCACAGGGCTTAGCAACAATTTTTGTTGAAAGAAAGTATATACACTGTAATAAAGGGCAGTAGAAAGAAAATATGTGAGTTATCAACACCAGCTAGAGAAGCCTTGTCTGATTCCTGTGAAATATATTCATTTCCCTTAGGAAAAAAACAATTCTAACCTTATTGCTGTGTAACTTAGCTTCTTGACTTCGAACGGTATTTTAAGCCTTTGAGGAGCTGCAGCAATGTATACTCACTCGAGGAAGAGTGCCTGGTAAGTGGTCTGGTATTGATCAGCAATGATCAGTAAGTACTGGGAAGTGAGTTTTCAGGGCCTGAGACTTGCAAGCCGGTGACAGACCGCTCCAGCTTCCAGTGGACCCGGGCGGGGGCACTGATCAACCCACTTAGGCAGTGGGATCAAGGTCTTCAGCCTTAGCAGGGGGAGCCTCGGCCCGGCCCCCTTCGTTCCCGAGCCCCTCAGTCAGCGTCTCCTCCCAAAAGGGTCCCCTTCACCCAGAATGTCCTCCCCTGGGGGAGACCCCTCTGTCTGCGGGCCCCCTCCCATAGGAGGGCCCCTCTTCCTCAAGGTGAACCTCTGTTTCCGATATCCGCTCCCAAGACCGAGATCTTGTTACGGCCCCACCCTCCACAGGCCCCTTACCCCCCGGATCCCCTCCCCTGGGGGAGACCCCTCTGTCCGCGGGCCCCCTCCTATAGGACGCGCCCCCCTTTCTCAGAGTGAACCTCTGGTTCCCGATACCCGCTCCCAAGACCGAGACTCTGTTACGGCCCCATCAACACGGGTCTTCCTCACCGCAGCATCCCCTCCCCGCCGAGGAGCCTCGTCCGCGACGCTTCCCAGTCAATCACCCCCAGCATCCCTCCGCACTCTCACCCAGGACTTCCGCCGCGCCCCCTCCCCTCAGGCGGGACTTCCGCCGGCGCCCCCTCCCCCAGCGGCGCCGTCTCCTCCTCCTGCCTGAGGCGAGTCTGGGCTAAGCCTAGAGCTCTCCGGCCCCGGCGCAGCCTCAGGGCAGCGCGGGCTGCAGCGACGGCGGCGGTTAGGGCTGTGTAGGGCGAGGCCTCCCCCTTCCTCCTCGCCATCCTACTCCTCCCTCCTCGCCATCCTCCCGCTTCGACCTCCTCGCCTTCCTCCTCCTCGTCAGGCTCGGCTTAGCTGTGAGCGGCAAGATGGCGGCGCCCAGGCTGCCGCCTGCCAGGCTGTCGGGCGTCATGGTGCCGGCGCCCATCCAGGACCTGGAGGCCCTGCGCGCGCTCACGGCGCTCTTCAAAGAGCAGCGGAACCGGTAACGGGCCTGGCCGGGGGGCTGCCCCGGGCAGGGGAGGGCGGCCGGGACTCCCGCGGCGGCCCCGGCCTGGACCCAGGCGCCGCCCCCGCCTCGCTGGAGACGCGGAGGGCGAGGCCTGCGCGGGCTGCCCGAGCGCCACCCAGGCCTCCCGACTCCCAGGCACCGCCTCGTGCTCGTGGGTCCCCGCGGGGCCTGGGGCGGGCGCCCGCTACCCCACCGCAGCCAGTCCGGGTGCGAAGCCGCGACCCCGGGAGCCCTTGCCGCGGCGTGCCGGTGATGTTGACCCAACACACGCTTAGGCCGCCCCTGTCATGTGGGAGGGCTGCGCCAGGCCCTGGCTGCAAGACCCACGGGGCCCCCAAAGTCATAAAGCGTGTGTTTTAGCGGGAGAGACGCGTGTTACGGACGCGGGAATTAGGCAGTTGCGGGGATGGCAGTCTCTAGGCATGGAGTGGGACTGGTACTCCTTTCTCCTCGGCGTTAGAGCCCAGGCTGCACCATCTCCCCTGGGGGCAGCGCTCTGTGCAGTGTGGAAGAGCACGGGCCTGGAGAGACCAGTCCAGTCCTGATGCCACTGAGGGGCAAGATAGCCAGGCAAAAAGAGAAGGTGCCCAGGAGTCGACAGTTGTGGATTTGGTTCCTGGCCTTGTAAACTGCGTGTTACTGTGCAGTTTCTCCAGGCCTTAGAATTCTTGTCTAAAAATGGGACTATAATACACAGCCTAGTTGCTGGATTGTACAGAGGAATAAATGAAATAAAGCATGTGAAAATATAAAATGTGCGAAGCCCTCAGTCAATGCTTGTTTGATCTTGTTCTATCCTCTGGGCCTCAGTTTTCTTGTCTATTTAATGGGAGTAAAGTTGAACAGTACCTCCCTGGTGATAGTGTCATAAGGATTAAATGAGATATAATGCATATTAAATCCTTAGGACATACCTGTACATAGCACTAAATGTAGTTGATAGTATCACAACACATTGATTGGTAGTTCCCCATGTGTCAGCTATTGTGCTAGGTGATGGGGTGGGAAAATGAAAAGTCCTTGCTCTCTCCTGTACTAGTATGTACAAGATAACACAGCTGTGGGGGTATGTATGTACAAAGAGCCGAGGGAACATTGAAGAAAGAAATACTTAGACTTGGGTCTGCCTAGGTGATCACTAGAGGACTTCCTCTCTTTAAACTAGACACCTGGTCTGAGCACTTCCTTTACCTCAAATCAGTTTGGCAAATGTGGAGCTGCTGAAAGAATGCTATTAATAAAAGTCCCTGGTACTGCTCTATGGGCCTTTGGGGGAGAGGTATTTATTGATTTAATGCTTAGGCATTTCTGTATCATGATGGACCCTCCTTTTAGTTAATAACCCAGTCATCAACCATTTATTGAGCACCTACTATGAAACAGATTTTTTGTTAGGGTCTGAGGGTACAAAGAGGAATGATGTGATCCCTTTTATCAAGCATATTTGGGAAATTGCTAAATAAACACATTGTAATGGAAATCTATACAAGAGGTGGTGGCACAGGGGAACATGTGGATCTGTTGAAGACTGGCGAGCCAGGAGAGGCTTTTTAAGATTATTTCAGGTGCTGGGTTATAGATAAGAGGACTAGAAGGAACAGTGTCTGCAAAGGGGCCATATGTTAATTTTGCAAAACCGATGAGACAATTAAGTAACATAGATTAGGTTTCTCGTACAGAGGAGACATTTATTCAGACATCAGTTCCCTTTTTATAACTTGGAGAAAATCCAAGCACCTGAGCCCGTTTAGAAGGCCCTTCTTGACTCTGTCTCTTGTGAGGGAAGAAGTTACAGAGAACCATTGATGGTTTTTGTCAAGGGAATGGCATGGTAAGATCTGCCTGTTAGATCTTCCTGGCCGCCTGCGCCTGCGCCTCCGCCTCCATTGTGGGGAATAAATGAGAGGATGAAGCTAGAGACAGGGGGGACCTTTAAGGAGTGGTAGCAGAAGCCCAGGTGAAAGAGAAAAGTGCCTAAATTAGGACATTGTGGGGATGAGTAGAATAAATACTGAGAGATACAAGGTCGAATGGGCAGGACTCGGACCAATTGGATTGTTGGAGGGAGAATGAGTAAATGAGGATGCTTCCCAGATTTCATCTGAGTTCTGGGGCAGTGTCCTTGTTCCAGGCAGAGATTGGAGACCAGGAAAGGTGAACTGATGTGCAGGTCCTGGCATGGAAAGACAAAGTTGTGTGGTGGTGCAGAGAACTCATGATCAGGGTTTATAAGGACAGGCTTCTGGTCTTGGTTCTGTCACTGCTTCTCTTTGTCTTTGGACAAATTATAAGGGTCTTGTGGGGCTGGGCCCAGACTCCCGCTCCTCTGAGAGGATCCCTCCAGTTCTGATGCTCAGGGAGCCAGTGTTTGTCCTTGGGGGTCTTCTCTTCAGAGAGGGCATAGGGCTGTTGTCTAGTGTGAACAGGAACACGGATGGACCAAGGTGTTAGAAGGTGGACGAGACAAAAAGCCAGGCAAAATGAGTCCTCAGTGTAGCAAATAGAAAACAGCAGACAAAAAGCAAAAACAGTGAGGAAAGTAATTAAGAGATTCTTCTCTTTTGGTGGAATACATTATTTCTCTAGGATTCCATTTTATATTTGAAGAATCATAGACATAATGTAGTTGGTGGTCCTTCTGAGCTCTTCCATGCTACAAAACAAACTTCTGTCAGTGGTAGCTTGAGTAATAGAAGTGTCATGCAGTGGAAAGAGCAGTGGCTTTGGAACCATGGAGACCTGGATATGAATCCTGGCTTAGTTTCTGTAGACTTCTTGTTTCTTGTCTTGAAAACAGGATGATGGTAGCCACTTTTACAGATTATTTTGAGGATCTGTAATATTATATGTGTAGCATAGTGGTTTATGCATAGTAAATGCCATTTATTTAGGACCTGTTATTAAAATATAGCAAGGTTATAAGTGACCAAGAATCCATTTGTGTTGAATCTCCTGTCTTATCAGAAACAAAAATTGAAGCTATTTCAGGAAGACAGTTCTAATTTTGGGGTTTCCAGAGAAAGGGATCTCAGGATCTCATTACATTTTTAGCAACCCCCAAGTGAAAAGAAATTCTTATATCCCATTGTGGTAATTTTAAATATGTCCACAAATTCTTTCATACTCTGACCTTCTCAAGAGGAGGAGGTTAATTGTTTTCTCCTTGAGTGTGGGCTGAACTTATTTAGTGACTTGCTTCTGAAGAATAGAATACGGCAGAAGTGACAGTGTGCGACTTCTCAGACTAGGTCATAAAAAGCATCGTAGTTTCCTCTTTGCTGGCTCTTTCTTGGATCACCCACTCTGACAAAGCCAGCTGCCATGTCATGAGGACACTCAAGCATCCATATGCAGAGAGCTGTGTGGTGAGGAGCTGAGGCCTCCTTTGAACAGCCATGTGATGAACTCCCTTGGAAGCAGCTCCAGTCACATCCTCAGCCACGTGTGCAACCTCATGAGACACCCTAAGCCTCTCAGATCTGTGTGAGATCATAAATGTTATTGTTTTAAAATGCTAAATCTTGGGCTAATTTGCTATGTAGCAATACATCATTAATACACCAGTCTTAATTCTCCATGCTCTGTATTAAATGCATTCTGTAACCCACTTCTTAAACAGTGTCTTGGTCACTAAAATAATTTAAACATATTGCTTATGGTCGTATAATATCAGTATTGAGATATTCCTCAGCTGTTTCTTCTCTGTGTAAGATAATTCTTTTTTCTCACATTTGTTTTATACTTTTTGTTTAATTTAGATATCGGTGTATTTCACATTTGTTTAACAAGTGATTTATCTTGCTGTGAGTCTTTGCAAGTCATATTAAATTCTTTCTGAACAAGTAAGACAAACACATTTAAAGTTCTATTTTAGTTGCTCCTTTAGTTATTTTTATTTTTATTTTTCGAGACAGGGCCTCACTTTGTCATCCAGGCTGGAGTGCATTTTTTCTAGAGAAGGGGGTCTCACTATGTTGCCCAGGCTGGTCTCGAACTCCTGGCCTCAAGTGATCCTCCTGCCTCGGCCTCCCAAAGTGTTGGGATTACAGGCATGAGCCACCGTACCTGGCTAGTTGCCTTTATGATGCATCTATGAGGCATCTCCAGACCCCACAAAGTGTAGAGCCAGGTGAGATGGGTTGTCATACTCCATCTGTGCTGTTCATTAAGTAGCCACTAGCTACATGTAGCTACTTAATTAATTGAAAATAAGTAAAATTAATGTTTCATTAATATAGCTAATAGTTGCATTAGCTATATTTTTTAATTTTTAATTTTTTTTTTTTTTTTTTTGAGACTGAGTTTCACTCTTGTTGCCCAGGTTGGAGTGCAATGGTGTGATCTCGGCTCACCGCAACCTTTGCCTCCCAGGTTCAAGCGATTCACCTGCCTCAGCTTCCCGAGTAGCTGGAATTACAGGCATGCGCCACCACACCTGGCTAATTTTATATTTTTAATAGAGACAGGGTTTCTCCATGTTGGTCAGGTTGGTCTTGAACTCCAGACCTCAGGTGATCCGCCTGCCTTGGCCTCCCAAAGTGCTGGGATTACAGGCATGAGCCACCATGCCCTGCCCTTTATTACTATTTTTTCAGAGACAGGGTCTCACTCTGTTGCCCAAGCTGGAATGCAGTGGCACGATCGTAGTTCACTGCATCCTCGACTTCCTGGGCTCAAGCAATCCTCCTGCCTCTTTCCCCAGTAGCTGGGACTACAGGTGTACACCACCATGCCCAGATAATTTTTTTGTTTATTTTTTGTAGAGATGGAGTCTCGCTGTGTTGCCCAGGCTGGCATTAGCCATATTTTAAGTGCTCATTGGCCACATGTGATTGTGACAGCACAGATACAGAATATTTCCATCATCACAGAAAGTTCTGGAAATAGTGCTCTTCTGTAATAAGTTTTCTATAGGGGAGATTGTGTTCTGACTCTTGAGTATTCTTGAAATAGTGGAACATTTGGATACTGCTTTCTATAAATTCATCTCATACTTAAACTGATATCTCATTGGTCTTCCACCTCATAAGCTTGTTGAATAAAGTGGGGCACATCACATTCACTGTATGCCTGGCATCTAGCATAGAGTTGATAGTGGCAGATGCTTATCAGTTTCTTGTGGAGTTGCTGCTATTTCTATAACTTATTACTCATTGCACTTGCTTGGTCTTTTTCTTAGTCATGTAGACGGTAATTTTTTTTTCAGCTTCTGTCAGTGTAGCTCATTTTTTCTTTTCAATCTGCTTAGACAAAATGAGGTTTCCGTTGGTGTTTAATTTAAAAATTAAAAAAAAATTCAGGCCAAAAGTTCTTAAAAAAAATGAAAAGGCAAGTCCTGGACTTAGAGAAGTATTTAAAATATATATGATAAAGAAGTTGTTTCAGAATATATAAAGTACTCCTACCTACAACTCAATAAAAAAGACTCCTACAACTCAATTTAAAAATTGGATAAAATCTGTGCTTTACAAAGAAAAATAAAGGCCAATAAGCATATGATAAAGTGCTCCAAATCATTAGTCATTAGGGAAATGCAGTTAAAACTACAGTGAGAGACTACTGCATGCCGTTTAGGATGGCTATTACCCAAAAAATGGAAAAGAACAAGTATTGTTGAGGATGTGGGGAAATGGGAACCCTTGTGTGTTGCTAGTGGACATGTAAAATGGTGCTGCCACTATGGAAAATAATTTGGTGGGTCCTCAAAAAGCTAAACATGGAATATGACCGAGCAGTTTTACTCTTAGGTATATGCCCAAAGAAAATGAAAAAGGACAAATACTGTATGATTCTGCTTTTATGAAATACCTAGAACAGACAAACTTGTAGAGACAGAAAGTAGATGAGAGGTTACTAGGATTTGGAGAGAGGGGAAATGGGGAGTTACTGAAGAATGAAGAATGGTAGCTTCATGTTTACGGAGTTTCTATTTGGGTGTTAAAAAAATTTTGGAGGTAGAGGTGATAGTTGTACAACATTGTGAATATAATTAAAGCCATTGAACTGTAGACTTAAAATGAACAACATGGCAAATTTTATGTTATATATATGTATTTCACCACAGTTAAAAAAATTAATTATATAATGTACGAAAATCCATTTAATTGTACACTTTAAGTGGGTGACTTTAGTGTGCCACATGAACCCTATCTCAATAGTGCTGTTATAAACAAAACCATAATAAGATACCTCTGCATCCCTATTAGAATGGCTACAATGAAAATGACTGACACTGAATTTTGGTGGGCATGTGAAGCTATATATTTATGATTTTTAAAAAGTCACATTGTTTGGAGTGGAGGGGATGTGTTTAAAATATGAGCTCCTGCCTCACTGCTATTTTCGTTTCATAAGAAAATAGCCTTTTATGTATCTTTTTCCCTACTCAGTAGTGCCTTTCTTGAAGGGAGGGACTTTATGGTGTTTCTTAGCAGAGTGCCTGGCCCATTTTGGGTACTCTGTAAATGTTGAACTGAACTGAATAGAGCAGTGAAGAGCCAGTAGCTCCAGTGAGCCAATCAGTAATTACTCAAATTACTAAAATGCTATTGATTAGTTTACCATGTAATTCATTCATTGAATCACGCCACACATGATATATGTAAGATCTGTGCTTAGTGCTGCAGCTGCGATCGATATGATAAAATTAACTATGTTAATTTTATTTTGTTAGTAGTTCAAAGTAGCTTATTTTGAACTAACATAGGAGTAGCTCACATGCTATTAAATTATTAAATTTAATAAATTTGTAATTTGCTAAAAATGTATATTTGTAATTTATATTTACAAAATAAATTTGCAAGTTTGTAAATATAAATGTCTTAAGCCTTCATTCCTTTGCTTATACACACTCCTTATTTTCCCTCAAGGTTGAGTTGTCATTTCACTTCCTTTTGAAAGCTGTTTCTGACCTCCAGGTGCTTTTGCCCCTGTATTCCCTTGGCACTCTGTGCTTACCTCTTTCAAAGAACTTCACATAGAGTATTACAATCACTTAATTGCCTACCAGTCTCACTACAGTGAGAGCAGCCCAAGGCCAGGACTCTTACTTACCTCTGTTTTCAGTACCAACTTTCAGGCCTACCACATAATGAGAATTCAATAGTATTTTTATTATTTTCTTGAACACCTAATTTTCTTGAGCCATGAGAGAGAAAATGAGAGCATAGAAGAAAGACTTTAATTAGGAGGGGACAGGAAACGTTAAATATGACAGATGACTGATTTCAAGGGGTAAAAAATGACTTGGTGTTGTTACTTGGTTGTATAAATATGTTGACTAACCTTCATAAAGAAAGTGAATAGATTAAGCACTTTAGAGGTCAACATACCACAGAGGTAAAAAATAAACCTATCCATCTGTGTATACACACGCACATGGATTTTCCTCAGACGTTACTGAGCCTCTGGCCAGCAAGTGTCTTTAACTACACCAAAACACACAAAAACCCAAAAAACAAAAACCCACACGAGTCATCAGCTTGGCTAAGGATGCCATATGGCGTTTTGACTCAACCATGATTCAGCTCAACTTTGTCGAGAGAGAACATCAATTAAGTTACACTATAAAAAGCATATTTTAGAGTGTGCTGGCAGTTTCCTTTATTTTTACCTATGCCATGAGCTGGAATGCTACATGGAATTGTTTGGTAAGGTGTTCTGACTCAGCTTCAAAACACAGAAGTGGTCAGTGTGAGCCACCTCATACATTCAATTATCTTAAATGCATGAAGTAGACAGGAAAGAGTTTGAGCCAGCCAATCGAAATAAATAAGGTTAGGATTGTGACCACCAGTACCCTCAGAGCAGAGTTTCTCAGCTCTTTCATTCTTCCAGTCTTTTGTAGTGGTCACTGGACCCAAGGGCTTGGTCACTGGACTGTGGGCAATGTCACTCAAAAGCAAAGGAACTGTGGGACTACCACTAGGGCGAGCTGGGCCCTCTGATGGCCACAAGCTTAGAGAAGTTATTAGAATTAACAAGATGATCCATAAGTGAGGGATGCTCTTTCATTATAGCTATTGAGGAGTTTGTGTACTGCTTAGAACAGTGTCTGGCACCTAATAGACACAGTTTAAGTGTTAGCGTTATTGTTGTTGGTGTCATTGTCATCATCATCATCAATGAGAATATTATAAAACTATCAAAAGACATTTAAAAAGATTTAAATGGTAAGATACACCATTGTATTATAGGAAACCTCAATAACAAAGACATCAATACCTCCCAAATTGACCTATGGATTCAATGCCATTCATAATAAAATTGCAGCAGGGTTTTTGCTAGAAATTCACAAACTGATTTTCTAAGTTATATGAGAAACTCCTAGGTCTTCTCTTACTCTGAACTCTCATCCCTTTAAGGCTTTTTTTTTTTTTTTTTTTTGAGATAGGGTCTCACTGTGTCACCTAGGCTGGAGTGCAGTGGTGCTATCACAGCGCCACCATGCCCCGCTAATTAAATTTTATTATTATTTTTTTTGTAGAGATTAGCTCTCACTATGTTTCCCAGGCTGGTCTTGAACTCCTGGGCTCAAGCGATCCTCCTGCCTCAGCCTCCCATAGCATTGGGATTACAGGTGTGAGCCACTGTGCCTGGAACCCTTTAAGGTTTTTTACATGAATCCTTTTCTGACTCCCCAGTTCTTAAGATCCTTCTCTATGCCCTCAGCAAAATTCCCTGTATCCTGAACTTCTGTAAACATCCATTCATCTTCTTGATCTAAATGAAATATGGCTCTGAGGACATGCCTTTCCCAGGGTTCTTTAAAGTGGGAGGCTGTTTTCTCTCCTGCACTCAGTATAATGCTTGGCTCAAAGGTGTGGTAGTTCTCCTTGATTGTCATTGCTGCTTTCAGACCTTTTTCCTCCATAGACCACTCCAACTTTTAATCTCATGACATCAGAGTATCCCTTGTTTAATCACTTTTGTAGTTAAAAGAGACCTTTGGGTCAGTCTGCCTCATTCCTTGAAGAGTTTAGCCCTGGCTTACTTTTCACTCTATTTGTTCTCCTGTTTTAAATCTTGGTTATTTCATTGTTTATATAGATTATCCTTTCATTATCCTGACCTCGAATTTCTTTGACTTTCTCTCCCTTAGTGAGCTTGACCTCCATCCCATCTCAGCCACACATTGCCATACCTTATTTAGACTTTATCCATAACTGTAGCTGCCTTCCCCCACAATCTCGAGTCCCAATCCCTGTTTTATCTTCTCTTTAGGGCCCCTGCTTCATCAAGTCTTTAACCTCACCAGGACCTACAGTCTTTTGACCCTATTTCCTATTTACTACCCCTTTTGTTTTTCATTCCCCTTCTTAATGTTCACATTCCCATCTTGATCTGGCTTAGATCCATGGATGAGTAATAAGAGCATTTTTTAATGTACATCCTCAACTCCACTGCCTCCTCTCTAAACTTCGTTATGTTTTCCTGGTAAAACTCCAGCTCTGGTCAAATCCAACTTGTTTCCTTTGCGCCAGTACCCAAATAGCTGAACAAGGCTAGAGAAAAACATACAGCCGTGCAGACTGCTCTCACTTTAACTTGCTGATCACTAACTAAGGTGGCCCTTAATGCCACCTGTCAGTCCCGCTGTTTGCCCTGGTCCCTTGACTCTCCTGCTCCCCGAGTCAGGTATTTCATGCCCCACTCTCTTCAAACCTCCATCCTATCTCCCTCATCCTCACTCTCAGCTCTCTGAAAATAGGAGCAACTAGAAGATAATTTCCAGGAACTCTCATCACCCTCTCTGCCCACCTACTTGTATCTGTGCCCATAACCTGCCTTTGCTTCTGGTCTGTGGATGAGCGGTCTTGCTCTGAATATAAGCTCCCCTTAAGTTTGCACTAAATTCCATAGCCTTTTGCACACATTGCTCCAGCAGTCTTCTTCCCTCCCCCCTTAAAAATCATCAATTTTACCCTTTCTGTTGGATTGCACTCATCAGTTTATAGAGCTGCTGTAATTTTTCCCATACTAAGAAAAATCTCTACCTCCATTTCCCTGAGTGATAATCCTTCCCAGATCTTGGAACTCAGTCCTCAGACCTCTTCTCTTTTCTGCCTATATTTACTTTCACAGTATTCTCACTCAATCTTGTGGCTTTAATAACTTCCGTTTGCTGGTGACTAACATTTTTCTTTAGCTGGACTTTTTGTTTGTTTGTTTGTTTTGAGACAGGGTCTCGCTCTGTCACCCAGGCTGGAGTGCAGGGGCACGATCTGCAGCCTTGACCTCCCAGGCATAAGCAGTTCTTCCACCCCAGCCTCCCTTGTAGCTGAGACTACAGGCATCCACCACCATACCCAGCTATTTTTTTAAATTTTTTTTGTAGAGACAGGGTCTTACCATGTTGCCCAGTCTGGTCTTGAACTCCCGGCCTCAGGTGATCCACCCGCCTTGGCCTCCCAAAGTGCTGGGATTACAGGCATGAGCCACTGCACCTGGCTTAGCTAGATTTTTCTCCTGAATGCTAGACTTGTTTATTCACCTGACCACTTCACATTCTACTTGTATTTCTACTGATCTTCTCATCCACCAGATATCCTCAGAGTACTCTTGTTTCTGTAAACAATAAATACATCTTTCAATTTATGGCTCAGGCTAAAGTTTTGGTGTCATCCTTCACTCCCCTTTTTTAGACACCCTCATAAGAATCCATCATCAAGTCCTATTGGCTCTATCTTTAAAATATCCAGAATTTGATTTCTATTTACCATATCTGCTGCTTTCCCTCTGTTCCAAAAACAGCCTCCTAACTGGTCTCCTGCTGTCTTCTCTTTCTCCCTTTAAGATTGATTCTTTACAAAGCAGCCAAAGAGATCCTTTTAACACGTAAGTCAGATGATGTCACCCCTCTGCTCAGAACCTTCCATGGGCTGGGCGCGGTGGCTCACACCTGTCATCCCAGCACTTTGGGAGGCCAAGGCAGGTGGATCACCTGAGGCCAGGAGTTTGAGACCAGCCTGGCCAACATGGTGAAACCCGTCTCTACTAAAAATACAAAAATTTGTTGGGCCTGGTGGCACATGCCTGAAATTCTACCTACTTGGGAGGCTGAGGCATGAGAATTGCTTGAACCTGGGAGGCGGGGGTTGCAGTGAGCTGAGATCCTGCCTCTCCACTCCAGCCTGGGCAACAGAGCAAAACTCTGTCTCAAAAACAAAATGAAAAAAAGAACCTTCCATGGCTTCACATCAGGATAAAAGCCAGCGTGCTTCCGTGGCCTACTGTGCCTGTCCAGGGTGGCTCCGTCTTCTCTCTCTGAGTCACACTTCTCTTTTCTCACTGGGGTTCATTGAAGCCAGCCCTGACTTCCCCATGATGTGCTCTGTATGCCTTTGCCTCTAGTCCAAGCTCTTCTCCCAACAAGATGCATAGTTGGCTCCCTCACCTTCTTTGGATCTGTGCTTAAATACTACTTTTAAAATAAGGTTTAAATAATGTCTTATATACAAAATCTTTCTCTAAGAATATAAAGACATTCTCCTTATATTTTCTTCCAAAGCCTTGCAATTTTGTCTTCCATATATTCCTAAATCCACCTGGAGTTACTTTTTGGGTAGTGTAAGTAAGGATCCAATTCAGTTTTTTTCCTTCTAGATTAACAGTTGTTACAGCACCTGTTCGAGCACAGTCCATCTTCCCCAGGTCTTTAATGCTATTGATAGATGCCATTTGTCAAGTTACCATGTATACACAGTTCTGCTCTTGGGCTGTCTTTTCCAGTGGTTGACTTTCTGCCTCTGTGCTAATTTCACCTTTTTTTTAAGCTTCTCTTTCTTTCATTTTCTTTTCATGTTTTCTTAGAAACAAGGTCTCGCTGTGTCACCCAGGCCTGAGTGCAGTGTTGTGATCATAGCTCACCATAGCCTTGAACTCCTGGGTTCAAGCAGTCCTTCTGCATCAGACTCCCAAGTAGCTAGGACTACGAGGCACAGACCATCAAGCCCAGCTAATTAAAACAAGTTTTTTTTTTTTTTTTTTTTTTGTAGAGATAGGGTCTTGCTATGTTAGGCAGGTCTTGAACTCTCCTGGCTTCTGCCTCTCAAAGCACTGTAATTATAGGCATGAACCACTGCGCCTGGCTGCCTTAGTTCCTTTCATTTAGCACAGTGCATTTGTTCTGATGAAAGATGAATTTTGAATGTGATGAGGACAGTGGGAAAGAGGAAGTGTGTGGTTTTTGGGGAGTGGGGAGAGGACTGGTATGTTTGGAGCCCTTTAAAGCAGGGGTTGCCAAACCATGGCCAGATCTGGCCCACTACCTGTTTTTTTTTTTAATGACCCATGAATTAAGAATGGTTTTTTATGTTTTTAAATGGTTGGGGAGATAATAAAATTTCATGACACATGAAAATTATATGAATTTAAATTTTAGTTTCCACAAACAGAGTTTCATTAGAGCCCAGCCATGTTCACTTGTTTAGGTGTTTCCCGTGGCTGCGTTTGTGCACTGGGGGAGTTGAGAGTGTGACAGAGGCTGTTTGGCCATCAGAGCTGGAAATATTCATTCTCTGACCCTTTACAGAAAAAGTTTGTGACCCTGCAAAATGGATTGGTCTGGGTTGTCAGGACAGCTTCAGAATCCCGGATGTGACAGAAGAGGAGAGAAGAGTGTGGAAAAGAAGTTTTGAGTTCTGCGCAGATTTCAAAATTTTACTCTAGGCTGTTTGTGGCAGGAGATACAAATGTTTTTATTTTCTGTTTTTGTTCAATCCTGCCCAGTCAAATCGGCAAGATTATGGTTTTAAATAACAACCAGTGATTGTTGTTTTAATCTCTGAACTTGTGTGGATTTTAATAGTTTTTCTCACTGGCAGTTGTTAAACTACTCTAAACCACATATGCCAGTTTTTAAGTAAATCTAAGGTATTAGAATAAATCTTTTAACAAGTATGAAGGTCTTAGTTGTAGCATTACAATGACTAGCATGTAGCTTTTTTTTTTCAGTAGGAGGTCCCATCTGATGATTTAACTGTAAAATGTGTATACATACAGTATATTAGACCTATCTAACCTGTTACGTATAATCACAGGTAGTTTTCTTTAATTTTACTCAAACAGGACTTGCCAAGATTAAACCCTACAGATCTGTTCAAACTTGAGGGAAATGAAATTCTACCTTTTGTATAATTCAAAGGATTTTTTTGCTTCTGTAATGTAACATTTCATTTATACATTGTCTTCAGGGTATGCATTCCTTTCTAATAGGAATGTCTAACGGTTGAATTTTAATTGTCCTTGTAAGTACTTTCTGCCTTCTGTGATTGAAGTAGCTAAGCTTTTTAAAGTCTCTGTACATTTTTTGTTAGTTTGGTTAAAGCAGAAATGACAGCAGTTATTATTAATAACGTTTGTAATATTGGAGTGATTGATCTTTACTATTTCATTGTCGTTAATCCTTACACATATTTAGCTGCATTGTCTTGACAGTGAACGTAGATTTTGCAGACAAGAGTATACTAGGACTACTCTGGATCTGTAATGCCAAATAGTTTTATTTCAAAGCTGTAGAGAAGGTAAGGATGTACAGAAGAGTTAAATGCTTTCGTAGTATTTACTGTTACTGAATAAAAGCTTCTTTGTCCTCATCTGATGAAAGTTGTTGACATATTGTATAAAAATATGGTGAATAGAAGCTATAGATATTTATTATATGACTCTAGAGGAAGAGTTTTACCGACACCATTTATAAAAGGAAACACATCTGAAACATGTTCTTTGCTCTTAAGA
The DNA here is from genome assembly GCF_028885625.2 of Pongo pygmaeus. Lineage (NCBI taxonomy): Eukaryota > Metazoa > Chordata > Mammalia > Primates > Hominidae > Pongo > Pongo pygmaeus. Next base: position 56,676,125 of record NC_085931.1, read on the forward strand.
AATTTAAAATGCAGTTAATTGGGTTATAACTCCTCCCAGACCCTCAAGCTTATCCACTGTGTCATTTAATGGGAAAGGAGAAATTCGATGTTTGCTTAATAGCAGTCATAAAATATCTACATGATATTCACATCTTAAAATCTGACATGTTTTTCAGTTTCTGAGTAGAGATTATGTGGATTTCTTAATGGGAAAGGGAGGGTTGAGCTGATGCCTCACTTTCCCCTTCTTTCTGTTGCTGACTCAAAGAGTGCTGATTTCACTGCCTATGTCAGGCCTGATTCCTGGCTCTGAGCACAAGCTCTGTAAGTGCTTGGATTACATAGCAAGGCTGTGATGCAGTCGGGGGCCACTTTTGAGTGTGCGAACAGTCTCATCACTGTTTAAAACTTGAACAAATTCAATTAATGGGTGCCAATTCTGGGCCCTAGAGATATAGAAAAGAATAAGATAGTCTCCATTTTTCAAGGACTTAATAGTCTAGCTGGGGAGATAGGTTAAGTAAATCTTATCTGATGTGGACAAGTTATTCCAGTCTTATGAACAGAGCTCCAGGGCGGCATAGAGGGAGTCTGTTTGTCTGGAAAAGTGGAGGAGTTTCACCAGGTCTGAGTTTTCCAAAGGTTTAAAAGGAGATGCAGGCCAGGCGCAGTGGCTCACGCCTGTAATCCCAACGATTTGGGAGGCTGAGGCGGGCAGATCACGAGGTCAGGAGACCGAGACCAGCCTGGCCAAAATGATGAAACCCCGTCTCTACTAAAATACAAAAAAATTAGCCGGAAGTGGCGGCATGCGCCTGTAGTCCCAGCTACTCAGGAGGCTGAGGCAGAAGAATCACTTGAACCCAGGAGGCGGAGGTTGCAGTGAGCTGAGATCACGCTACTGCACTCCAGCCTGGGCAACAGAGTAAGACTCCATCTCAAAAAAAAAAAAAAAAAAAAGGAGATGTAAGTTTCTCCCAGGCAGAGGCTTGGGAGATTTGGAGAGGACTTTCTTCTGGTGGTGAGATATGTTTGAGCAAACACAGAAGATTGGCGAAATCGGGGGTTTTCAGGAATCCATGGTTTACAACCTGGGGAGAGCATATGACAGTGATCACAGCTCCACATTATTTTTTCTTTATACTGCAAACGCGAATTATTGTGTGCCAAATAGATGCTGTCATGATTACTCTTTAGTCGCTATTAATAGTTATTTGGATTTCAGGAATCTTTTGGTTGGCCTTAGCTCAGTTAAATGCTTTTCATTTGGTTAAAATTATTATAAAGGCATGGTGCATATATAACAAATTACCATGTAGCATTGGGAATTCACAACATAGTTCATGAACTTAGTATTTATTCTATGGTCGGGATATCATTCCTCCCGTTTTCTTTAAGAATATTGCTCTTCTTCTGTCTTGTTTAGTCTGTACCATAGTTTGATTCCAAAGCTTTTGCTGTGCTAGATACCAATTTTGAGTAAAACAGATGTTAAGATTGCAAGGAATGACTTCAGGGAAGACCATTCATGGGGGGAAAGGTGGTTCCCATGTGACAGGCAGACAGCAAAGGATCAGGTGAAAGAAATAATTCTCGCTGCTTTCTTACAGCTGTAAATACACATTCTTAGTCATCTCAGTAGGAAAAGAGAGGCGTTATTGAAGCTTATTCAAGTTGCAGAGCTCTACTTTTACTTGACTATAACATTAAATAATAAATGGCTTCAAAACTTCATGCAGATGGGGCAGATAGAGGTGATTAGATTTGTTCTTTGTCCTAGAAATTGTGATCAACCTTAGCATTCTCATAGTGTTTTAAACTCCTGGGTATTTTCTTAGCTGATTAGTGTCTACAATATATTTGGTACTCCTTAAAGCTACCTTAAGAGTGTTAGTGAATCGGCCAGATGCGGTGGCTTACACCTGTAATCCCAGCACTTTGGGAGGCCGAGGTAGGCAGATCACGAGATTGGGAGTTCGAGACCAGCCTGGCTAATATAGTGAAACCCTGTCTCTACTAAAAATACAAAAATTAGCCGGGCGTGGTGGCGTGTGCCTGTAGTCCCAGCTACTCGGGAGGCTGAGGCAGAAGAATCGCTTGAACCCAGGAGGCAGAGGTTGCAGTGAGCCAAGATCGCGCCACTGCAACTCCAGCCTGGGCGACAGAGCAAAACTCCGTCTCAAAAAAAAAAAAAAAAGTGTTAGCGAGTATTCTTCTATTCTTCTTATGGCAATGTTGTCACTAAAAAATGGCTTATGTACTTGTTTCATACAGTTTATTGAGGCAGGATTAGTGCTGTACCCTTGAATTTTCATTTTTTAATTTGGTCACTCAGTTGCCGAGACACTGAGTCAAAGTTTCATTATCTACACTCAGGGCTGACTGGGGGAGACATAGACAAATTATTTTATGTGCAGTTTCCCAGTTTTTAGTTAATTTATACTCTGCCTCTTTCAAAACCAAGTTTGAGATGCCTTAAAAAATAAATACGAGAAAAAGATAAGGGGGGAAATTAGGGATAGTGGAAAAGCCAGATAGAAAAAGTAAGGATGCATATTGTTTGGGTCATAAATTTGACTCCAGACTTAAGAAAGGCCCCGACAGAGAGAAAACATAATAAATAATGTGAGTTCTATTGTCTGTTCGTAAGATAAAAACACACATCACTTGTTGTATAACAAGCGATGGTACTGAAGTTGAAGGAAAGAAGTGTTTCCTCTGCCCCCGGAAAAGGGGCCTCCATAGGTGTCTTCTGCAGCAACTGAGCAGCTCTGTAACCTGCGCAGCTCAGTGTCCGGAGTTCTGAATGAACATGTGGCTCCCTGCTGGTCTGGCTCAATCCAAGGGTGAAAGGGTAGGGCACTGTGAATCTACAGCGAGAGCAGAAGGAGAAAATTCATATGGTCTGAATCATTTGGCATTTATAGAATCTCTTAAATTGTCCAATGTGGCAACTTTCCTTCTAACGTTAAAAGAGATTTGCTGTTTCTTTAGGGGATTTATGGAATGAGGAAGTTGGCTTGCATTTAGGTGCCATGTTGCACAAAAAATTCTTATCTTCAGAGCTCTGGAATGATAGCCAGTGCAGGCAGTACTCCTGGCATGAGAGGCATGCAGAGACTGAGATGCCCAGAGGGTACAGCCACAGGTTCATCTTTCTCCCTGGGCATACATTCTTGGTGGAAGAACAGGCACACTTTACATTCTCCCTCTCTCTTTTCTCTCCCATCTATGTAGTTGACTGTAGAAATTTGGTGTGTGTGTTGTCAGCCTCACTGTGTCTACAGAGTAGATAGTATCCTTGTCCTACAGGAATATTGTTTCTTGTAACTGAACTTAGGTACATATTGGGTGACAGAGGACCGGACTATACTCTCTGTCTAGAACATTAAATAAAGATACTCTGTTCTGATTCAGGGTAGATCCATAAGCATGAGCAGTCACTGGAACTGGGATTTGGTTTGTCATGGGTGGTGGAAGTGCTCAGGCCAGAGTGCTTCATTTGGCCTTGTGGCTCTGCCAGTTATTGGCTGAGTGATTTGTGCAAGTTACTTACCATCTCTACTTCGCTTACCTTATCTGTAAATGGAGAGGACAGTGTTGGCTTCATAAGGCTATTGCAAAGACTGAGATAATACATGAGAAGTGATAAGAACAGTGTCTGGTGCATAGTAAGTGCTCAATATGTGTAGATCTTTTATTTGGTGTTGTAAATTAAGGAGCTAAAACAGATAAGCCTAGCGTACCTCCCCACAATAGTAGATAAAAGCAGTTTTCTGAACAGGACATTTGGAAATCATAATCTTTTTTTCTGATTTGTGATAATTTTATCCTTTTTCAGAGAAACAGCACCCAGGACTATCTTCCAAAGAGTTCTGGATATCCTAAAGAAATCTTCTCATGCTGTTGAGCTTGCCTGCAGAGATCCATCCCAAGTGGAAAACCTGGCTTCCAGTCTGCAGTTAATAACAGAATGCTTCAGGTGTCTTCGCAATGCTTGCATAGAGTGTTCTGTGAACCAGAATTCAATCAGGTAGTTACACGCGTACCTTGGATTCTGTTTCTTTGTATATGTGCATGCTGGTTCTGTCATTTGGTTTATCTGTTAGAAGTTGTTTTGGGCTGGGTAAGGTGGCTTATGCCTGTAATCCCAGCATTTTGGGAGGCTGAGGCAGGAGGATTGGTTGAGTCCAGGAGTTCAAGACCAGCCTGGGCAACATGGCGAGACCCTGTCTCTACAAAAAAATACAAAAAATTAGCTGGACATGGTGGCGTGCACCTGTAGTCCCAGCTGCTCAGGAGACTGAGGCGGGAGGATTGCTTGGGCCGGGGAGAGGCAGAGGTTGCGGTAATCTGAGATGATGCCATTGCTCCAGGCTGGGCCACATTGTGAGACCCTGTCTCAGGAAAAAAAAAAAAAAAAAATTGTTCTGGCATGATAGTATCACCCACTGTTATTGCAGAATTGCCCTTTACATCTGCGGGGAGAGGCCTTCTACAGGCCTCGCCATTGGAGTCTTTCTGACTAGTGTATAAAATAAGAGTGTGTTTAATATTAGGGGTTAGATTTCTTGTTTGTTTTTATCACATGTTTTGAGGTATTTGGTTCTTCTTAGCGTTTTGAAGCTGATTTTGAGTCTTTGTTCCTAGATTTTACCTGCTTAAGTTTATATGCAGTTCTTGACCTCAGGTTGTAAATGTTTTAATTACTTTTAATGTTTTAATTTGTTACTCTTGTGTTTGAACAAGAAGCATATTTTGTAAATTTACAAGATGACCTGTCTTTCCTAAAGATCATGTAAAGTTCCAAGCTCTGCTTCCACCTATTTTATGATGTGCACATTTTTAAAAGTAGTTAAAACATGAGCAGGCGAGCTGTCTAGTGCTCTTCTTTGCTTTTACATGTTACTGTCTCCTCCCAGAACCCAGCATCTTTCTTCTTTGATTTTATGGAACCTGCTTTTTATTAGAAATTTTTACTTGAAGTCAGAAGCCACAAACAGGATGCTCACTTTCTTTCCTGGACTTGGATGTAGACAGAGCCTCCAGGCTTCCCTGTCACCACTGTGACGGGTGAGCTTGGGCTGGTCCAGAAGCCATTTGAGGGACTCCCTTCGGTTAGACACGTATACCCGAGGCTTTGATATGATTAATGAGATTTTTAAGATCAAAGGAGAGAGGGTAAAAAGTGAGTTGTGTAACTTCAATACTAAACCAAACCTGCCATCCATTTGTAGATAAATGGATAGAAACAACAATAATAATGACAATAATAGTCAACATTCTAAAACATAACTAGTTATATGCTAGAAGCATCTGGCCAGAAGGCTAGTTTCTTTTGTCCTTTTCCAGTCAAAAGGTGCTCTAGTGTGATGGGGAAGGAAAGGAGAGCCTTAGAACTAACTTTTGACTGTGGCTGGCAGATACACCTTTGTGCTTGGCTAACCTTGGTGGGGAAGGGAGCGAGCATTCGTTGAGTCTGCCTTCAGCATTGGGCTTTGTCCCAAGTGCTTTGCTTGTAGTATCTTCTTAATTCTTAGAACAAACTCAAGAAATTTTTCCATTTTTACAAAAGACAAAACTGTAACTTGGAGAGGTTAAATAACTTGTCTGAGAGTCACTTGTTAAGTGAGAGAGGCTGGGAACATTCTCTCCATATCCAGACATGTGACCCTAAAGCTTAAACTTAACAAGCAGTCTGCCCTTACTGTTCTGAGCTTAAGCTCAAAAGCAGTCTGGGCCAGGCACGGTGGCTCACGCCTGTAATCCCAACACTTTGGGAGGCCGAGGCGGGTGAATCATGAGGTCAGGAGTTTGAGACCAGCCTGGCCAGCATGGTGAAACCCTGTCTCTACTAAAAATAAAAAATTAGCTGGGTGTGGTGGCACACACCTGTAGTCCCAGCTACTCTGGAGGCTGAGGCAGGAGAATCGCTTGAACGGGGAAAGTGGAGGTTGCAGTGAGCCAAGATTGTGCTACTGCACTTCAGCCTGGGCAACAGAGTGAGACTCCGTCTCAAAAAAAAAATGCAGTCTACGCTTGCTGTCCTGAGCCTTACACATTGGTCTTGTTGTGGATAACTGCTCCATCTTGACCCTGGACAGGTGACTTGGTCTTCCTGAGTATCAGTTTTCTCCTCTGTAAAACTGGGTAAGCAGTGTCTTCCAAACGGGCTGGTTATGGGGTGTAAATGAGATTGCTTATGTAAATGCCTAATGCACATTGTGTGCTCAGTAAACATTAAATGTTTCTGCCTCTGCCTCAGGAATGAATGTACAACACAAGTTTATGTTAATACTTTCTTTCAAAGCAGTCAATTTTTATTTTCTTTTTTGAGTAATATATACAAACTATAAAAATTCAAACATTACAAAAATAAATACTATGACAAGTAAGTTATTGGTGGTCTTTTGGTAGGGCCAGCAAAGCAAGGGCTGTGCTGTTTGTGATAATATCTTTTTATTGCATGCAACTTATGGTTGGGCTGAAATGAAAATGAACATTTAAGGGTGTTAATTTTTCTGCCTCTTCCCTTCCACGATTGTATTATTATTCACTGTTGATTTTTAAAGGAAAATTTCAACCATTTAGGGCAGCAATTTTCAGAAAAGAATTTTCTAGTTAGAAATACTACAAAGATTCTAGTAAAGACTTTGTGGCCAAGCTTAACTAAGGCCAGTATTTCTGAGCCAGTCAAGATTCAGATTGCAACTAGTACATATTTTTCTGATGTTTTATTTTAAGTCATTAAAGAAAGAGTTAATCAAAAGGTGTGATGCTATTAAAGCCTAGATCTTTTTACATCTTTTGCACTTTGTGTGGACTGGGACTGTTTTTGCCAAGAATGCGTGGAATGGGGTATAATACAATAAAGCAAAGAATCTGAGTGATGGGAAACTTCAGGAAGTGCTGAAAAGAAAACTGTTGGAAGCAGTTAGCTCTGCATGTAAATATAACCTCTACTGCTAGGGTTGCTATACTTTTCCTGTAAAGAGCCAGATAATAAATAATTTAGGCTTTGTAATCTCTGTCAGATTTCTCAGCTGTCCCATTGTAGTGCAAAAACAACCATAGGCAATATATGAATGAATGAACATGTCTAATTTTGTCTTTTTTAAAAAACCCAGGAACTTGGATGCGATTGGTGTTGCTGTTGATTTGATTCTTCTGTTTCGTGAACTGCGAGTGGAACAGGAATCTCTGTTGACAGGTAGCAATATAATTCATGAATTATTTATATCTTTATAAAGGGTTCAGAACCAGCACTTTGAGTATTAACATCATTCATTGAAACACATGTTCTGTATTTCATGAGATAGGGAAACTTTAATAGTGAAATATTAAAGAATTATAAAGTTGTAGCAACTTCCCTTCCTGAATGGCTGAATTTTGTTCCTTTCACATTTGTAGGTTGAAGTCTGTCTTTTCCAGTTGCTATAACAAAATGTCTTAGGCTGGGTAGTTTATAAACAACAGAAATGTATTGCTTACAGTTCTGGAGGCTGGAAAGTCCAAGATTGAGGTACCAGCAGATTGGGTGTTTTGCGGGGGCTGCTCTCGTCTTCATAGATGGTGCCTCTTGCTTAGTTCTCCTGTAGTGGAAGGTGGAAGGCAGAAGGCGTAAACAAGCTCTCTGGGCCCCTTTTATAAGGGCACTAATCCCATTCACGAGGGCTCCACCGTCATGACCTAGTCACTTCCCAAAGGCCCCATCTTATACTAGCATGTTGGGGATTAGATTTCAGCATAGGAATTTTGGAGGGGCACAGATATTCAGATCATAGCATGGTCCTAACCCCCAGTACCCAGAATGTGACTGAATTTGGAAATAGGATCTTTAAAGATGTAATTAAGGTAAAATGAGGGTATATGACTGGTATCCTTATAGGAAGAGAAATTAGGACATGGCCATGCTCAGAGTAAAGACCATGTGAAGACACAGGGAGAAGATGACCATCTGCAGGCCAAGGAGCGAGACCTCAGAAGAAATCAGCCCTGTTGACACCTTGATCTTGGACCTCTAGCCACCAGAACTGTGTAAAAATAAATGTCTGTTGTTTAAGCCATTCAGTCTGTGGTAAGACTAATAGACCATCTTTTAATATTTATGAATGTGACAGGCCCTGGTCTAGGTTTTGGGTGTGATTCAAACAGTGACCAAAACAGACAAAAAGTGTCTGTCCTTAGAGAACTCACATTCCGTTGAGGGGAGCCACATGTTAAGTGTCTAAGTCAAATATCTAGTGTGATGAAAATGGAACTTAGCTCTGATTGTTAACGGTTGTTGACTTGGGATTAAGAGAAACACCACGCTTCTTTAGACTTATTAGTAGAGTGGTTTTGGTCTTTGTTCTTCTAGCATCAACACCTTTCCTTTGGACAGTGGTTATTATCTTAACATAATGTTTTAAAAAAAACATAGATTTTTAATTTATGATCTCTTTGTGCCAGGAATTGAAATACTTTATGGGTAAACCTAAATTATTTGATAAAAAAATCTTAATGTAGGCTGGGTGCCGTGGTCATGCCTGTAATCCTAGCACATGGAGAGGCCAAGGTGGACAGATTGGTTGCGCTTAGGTGTTTGAGACCAGCCTGGGCAACATGGTGAAGCCCCATTTCTAAAAAAATACAAAGGCTGGATGCAGTGGCTCACGCCTGTAATCCCAGCACTTTGGGAGGCTGAGGGGGGCGGATCATTTGAGGTCAGGAGTTCAAGACCAGTCTGGCCAACATGGTGAAACCCTCTCTCTACTAAAAATACAAAAATTAGGTGGGTGTGATGGCGCATACTTGTAATCCCAGCTACTCAGGAGGCTGAGGCAGGAGAATTGCTTGAACCCAGGAGGTGGAGGTTGCAGTGAGCCGAGATCGTGCCATTGCACTCCAGCCTGGGTGACAAGAGTGAAATTCTGTCTCAAAAAAAATAAAAAATAAAAAATAAAAAATAACCGGGCATGGTGGCACACGCCTGTAGTCCCAGCTACTTGGAGGCTGAGGTAGGAAGATTGCTTGAGCCTGGGAGGTGGAAGTTGCAGTGAGCTGAGATCACCCGGCTACACTCCAGCCTGGGTGACAGAGCAAGACTCTGTCTCAAAAAAAAAAAAAAAAAAAAAAACCCCGGAAAATTTTAATGTAAATTTCCAAGTGGATAAGTTAGATGTACTAAATTATAGGTTAAATTTTGTTGTTGTTGGCTGGGCGCAGTGGCTCACGCCTGTAATCCCAGCACTTTGGGAGGCTGAAGCAGGCGGATCACGAGGTCAGGAGATCTACCTGGCTAACACGGTGAAACCCCGTCTCTAGTAAAAATACAAAAAATTAGCCGGGCATGGTGGCAGGCACCTGTAGTCCCAGCTACTCAGGAGGCTGAGGCAGGAGAATGGCGTGAACCCGGGAGGTGGAGCTTGCAGTGAGCCGAGATTGCCGCCACTGAACTCCAGCCTGGGCGACAGAGCGAGACTCCATCTCAAAAAAAAAAATTGTTGTTGTAATAACGTCTTTACCTTATAATTCAATGAATATAATCTTTAAATGAGAAGTCTCCAGTTGCATTTAAAATATTATTTGACTTACAAATTGTTTTATATACAGTTTTAATGCCTGTACTTTGCATATAACATATGAGGCATATTTCTTTTTTCTTTTTTTTTTTTTGAGACAGAGTCTTACTCTGTCTCCCAGGCTGGAGTGCAGTGGTGCAATATTGGCTCACTGCAACCGCCACCTTCCTGCCGGGTTCAAGTGATTCTCCTGCCTCAGCCTCCTGAGTAGCTGGGATTACAGGCGCCTGCCACCACGCTCGGCTAATTTTTTGTATTTTTTTAGTAGAGATGGGGTTTCACCTTGGCCAGGCAGGTCTTGAACTCCTGACCTCATAATCCACCCGCCTCGGCCTCTCAAAGTGCTGGGATTACAGGCGTGAACCACCGCACCTAGCCACATGAGGCATATTTCTATTGATGTTAATATGTGTGCTTCTCTTGGTAGATAGACAAGAACTAGAGGTCATGGTCTTTTTTCACAGGTGAAATAGGCTAAATTAGCATGTTAGAGCCACTGCCTGGCTTGGTTTAATTTCTGTGATTTCCTAGTGTTTTCATTTTAAACTCGGTTTGCTAAAAATTCTTGGATCTTGCTATTCGATTTTGAAGTATTCCTTTAGGAAATGGTAATTAAAAATTAATTACTTCCTGTAAGAATTTACACACAAAGTGCATCGCCACGTTTTTTGAGCATCAGTTTTTAAAATAGTCTCAAGAAATTGAAAGGATGTAGGATTTAGTTGTGAAATGTTTTTACGATATTATATATTTAAAGATACTACTGTAGCTCCATTTTATAATAAAAGGGAAGCATCAGTACTCAGAATTGGGGAATTATAAATTAGCAGTAAAGTCCGTGTTTCACAGTGTCACTTGGGAAGGCAGCTATTTTGAGGTCTCTGTGTGGTATAGTAATTGAGAAAGTTAGTTCAGAATGTACTGTGTTTTATAGTTGGTGATCCTGATGGGGCGGGCAGTGTGGCGCTCCAGAGCTGCAGCGCTGTGGTGGGCAGAAGGAGGTTTCTCTTTTAATGATATATCCTAAATGAAGAAGCAAAGAGGAAGTGCTGTACAAATGCTGTGATTAAATAACTATTAGAGTGGAGCCAGCCCCTCCACCATGTGCTGGATTTCATCGCCACTTGCCCACGCGGAAGCTTTTCTCCCGAAATTATCCCCTTGCTCTCAGGCAGCCTCTGTTTTTTTCCTCTTTACTCCATGCTCTCCCATTTTTCATTTAAAAATATCTTCTTTTGACTCCATGTCCCCCTCAGTCCAGTATCTCGTTTTTCTGCTCTATCCCAAATGTGCTACAAAAGATGTATTTAGTTTTTACAATATATGGTAAAAGATTATTTCATCCTTCACAGGATTACTTTTCACTGAAGCAGGTAGATGACCTAAGAAAAAATTTAACGGAGCAGATATCTGAAACTACTTTTATGAACCAGTTTGTCATTGAGGAGTAAATTGGTTATTTGGTTGTTAGCTTGGCTATTCACTCATATTCACTAGTCAGAGAGGGTAGATTCTTACAGACCTGTTACATGTTAGCTGTATTAAATGTTGTTCTTAATTTAGGTAGTTGCATTTGTATGAGTTTAATTACTTTTTATTGATGTGAGATTCACATATTGTTAACTATTTTAAAGTGAACAATCGAGTGGCATTTAGTACATCCACAGTATGGTGCAACTACCATCTCCACCTAATTAAAAAAATTTTTTTTTTTTTTGAGACGGAGTTTCGCTCTTGTTGCCCATGCTGGCATGCAGTGGCACAATCTCGGCTCACTACAGTCTCCCCCTCCCAGGTTCAAGCAATTCTTCTGCCTCAGCCTCCTGAGTAGTTGGGATTACAGGCACCCACCACCACACCTGGCTAATTTTTGTATTTTTAGTAGAGATGGGGTTTCACCACGTTGGCCAGGCTGGTCTCGAACTCCTGACTTCAGGTGAACCACCCACCTCGGCCTCCGAAAGTGCTGGAATTACAGGCTTGAGCCACTGCTTCCGGCCTAAAAATCACCCTAAAAGGATACCCTGTTTTCATTGAGCAGTTGCTCTCTTTCCGCCTCCCTGTAGCCCCTGGCAACCACTATTTAGCATTCTGTCTCTGTAGATCTACCTACTCTGGATATTTCATATAAATGGAATCATAGAATTAATTATGTGACCTTTGGTTTCTTACTCCTTTCACTTAGCATAATGTTTTTCGTTTTTTTTGTTTGTTTGTTTTGTTTTTGAGACGGAGTCTCGCTGTCGCTCAGGCTGGAGTGCAGTGGCGCGATCTCAGCTCACTGCAGGCTCCGCCCCCCGGGATTCACGCCATTCTGCTGCCTCAGCCTCCCGCATAGCTGGGACTACAGGCGCCCGCCACCACGCCCAGCTAATTTTTTGTATTTTTAGTAGAGATGGGGTTTCACCGTGTTAGCCAGGTAGATCTCCTGACCTCGTGATCCGCCCGCTTTGGCCTCCCAAAGTGTTGGAATTACAGGCATGAGCCACCGCGCCCGGCCTTTAGCATAATGTTTTTAAGGTTCATCCACCTTGTAGTGTGTATCATTACTTTGTTCCTCTTTATGGTGGAATAATACTCCGTTGTGTTGATATATCACATTTTGTTTATCCATTCATTGTTGGACATTTAGGTTGTTTCCACCTTTTGGCTATCATGAGTAATGCTGTTGTGAACGTGCTGGTACATGCAATTGTTTATCAGTTTTTAATTCTTTTGGGTACCTAGGAATAGAATTGCTGGGTCATATGGTAACTCTGGTTAACATTTGAGGAGCTGTCAGACTTTTCCACAGCAGCTGAGTCATATGACTTTTCACCGACACCGTATGAATGTTCCCATTTCTTGCATCCTTGCTGACTCTTTCTTTCTGTATTGTAGTCATCCTGGTGGGTGTGAAGTGGGGGTACTTCATTGTTGTTTTGATTTGCATTTCCTAAATGATCACGTACTTATTGGCCATTTGTAAATCTTCTTTGGAGAAATGTCTATTTGAGTCCTTTGTCCAGTTTTTAATCGGGCTGTTTGTGTCTATTTCTTGTAGCATTGTAAAGGTTTTCTATACATTGTAGATACTTGGGATAATATTGAATCTAGAGATCAATTTGGGAAGAATTGCCATCTTAACACTATTGAGTTTTCAAGTTCATGAATATGGAACATCTCTCTGTTTATTCAGGTCTTATTTAATTTTTCAGTTGTGTTCCTATTTAGTAGATAGCTTGTGTTTAGCCACAGATATTATTGGAAGGATATTCTTGAGGCAAGAAGGAAAATGGAAAGGAAGTAATATTTCTCATCACCTTGAAAACGGCAGCTAGTGAAATGACGGAATTTTAGTTGGAATTCAGCAATGAAATTTGGATTCCACAGTGAAAGTTAGAAAAAATTTTATGGTGTGTTAGTTCAAACCTAATACAAATAATCTTTTAAAAAGTATTCTGGTTCCTAACAAAGCACCTGTACTTTTTTGACTCTTTCTCTGTGAGAACTTTATTCTAGGTAGATTTTTTAGCAGGGTATGTGTGCCAGTTTTTTGTTACCACACTTGAGGTAAGAACTGTAATTACATTGTCAAAATAATATTTAGAGTATTATTTTCAGGGAATAATTGCAGTGGTATGACGAATATATTATGCCCATCAAATTTTATGTAAACACAAGCATGAGTTATTTTAATTGAGATTTTGATGTTGTTTTTGGCCTTTATTCTTTCTTAATCTGTAAAAATAATGTTGGGATTTTTGAGGGTCTTCATAACATTTGCAGTATTTACAGAAAGATCAGTTGATAAGCTGTTTGGTAAACTGTCATTTGTACCTGTCTGGAGTTTTCTTTTCTTGTGTCTAGGACATCTTTAAGCTTTTTCCTTTTCAGAATTATGTTCTGATCCCGAGCATTAATCTTAGATGCCTGATGAGTTGTTGGATCAGTTGGTTTTCAGATCAACCTATACTGTTGGCTTTTTGCATGTTCAGTTTTATATAGATCTGAGTGTTAATATTCTAAAATATTCAGTAGAAATCTTTTTTTTTCTTTTCTTTTTTGAGACAGAGTCTGGTTCTGTCTCCCAGGCTGGATGCAGTAGCTCAATCTTGGCTCACTGGAACCTCCACCTCCTGGGTTCAAGCAATTCTCCCTGCCTCAGCCTCCTAAGTAGCTGGGATTACAGGCGCCTTCCACCACGCCTGGCTAATTTTTGTATTTTTAGTAGCGACGGGGTTTCATCACGTTGGCCAGGCTGGTCTCGAACTCCTGACCTCAGGTGATCCGCACCCCCCTCGTCTTCCCAGAGTGCTGGGATTACAGGTGTGAGCCACTGCACCCAGGCGATAAGTTAATTAATTTTGTATGTAGAGTATATTGTTTTGGTAAGGCATATTAATTTTTTTTTTTTTTTTTTTTGTGAGACAGAGTCTCACTCTGTCTCCCAGGCTGGAGTGCAGTGGCATGATCTTGGCCCACTGCAACCTCTGCCTCCCAGGTTCAAGCAATTCTCATGCCTCAGCCTCCCAAGTAATTTTTTTTACTTTTAGTAGAGATGGGGTTTTGACATATTTTGCCAGGCTGGTCTTGAACTCCTGGCCTCAAGTGATCCACCCGCCTCAGCCTCCCAAAGTGCTGGGATTACAGGCGTGAGCCACCATTCCCAGCCACGGCATATTCATGTTATTCCCAAAGTGAACTTGTGGAGACAGACTTTAATTTTTAAAAGAAGCAAGCAGAAACTTTCTGTTTAATAACATGGAGAATATTTCTTAAGATGCATTTATTTATTGTGTTTAATCATTTATTTATTTATTTATTTATAACTTTTATATATTCTTAGCTTTTCGCTGTGGCCTGCAGTTTTTAGGCAACGTTGCCTCACGGAATGAAGATTCCCAGTCTATTGTTTGGGTGCATGCTTTCCCAGAACTGTTTTTGTGAGTATATTGATAAGAATTTTTGTAACTTGTGAGAAGATTGTGGTTATATTTTTCCATTTTATATAAAGTTTGAAAACAGGAAAAAGTAACCCACTGTAATAGAGTTCAGGATAGTAGTTGTTCTTGGTGGGTGGGTACCAGCTGGGAGAGGGCACTAGGGAAACACCTGGGTCCTGGAAGTGTTCGTCTATATCTTGACCTTGGTGGTGGTTACATGGATGTATACATATCCAAACTTTGTTCATTGAGCTGTATGTACACTTAAGATTTGTGCCCTTGATTGTATATCAGTTTACTTTTACAAAAATAAAGTCATGGATAAAGTAAGTAATATTGTTAAGGACACTGAAATTTATAAGAAACACAATTAAAATAGAACATCAAAGTATGGGCAATGAATTAAAATTGTTTATGTATTGAATACTGATATGCTCAGCACAATGCTGTATGTTTTGGAAGATAAGAAGATGTGGATAAACAATCAGTTTATCCATGTAAGAAGTGAGTAATCAGTCCGTTTATCAGTGTAAGATGTGGGTAACCATTCCATTTGTCTGGATTGGATCCTGGTACTTTTTCTGGTGATTCTTAAAAACCAGCTCTGTTCGTAAGAAATTGAGCATTGAGGTAAAAGGTGAGCAGGCAATAGAGTCAGTATACCTAGTAGGAAAGGCACAGTCTGGGAGTGGGAGGCCTGGCTTCGAATCCAGGCTTTGGTGCCAATGAATAGGGTGACTCTGGTGGTTGCAACAGTGTAAGCAGCACAGCAGGGCATTATCCGTATATTTTTTCTGTTCTCACAATAGCCTGCAGAGTAAGTGTTACTGTCTCCCCATTTGGACAGATGAGAGACCTGAAGCTCATCACTGGTAAATGGCAGAGGTAGAGTGTAAACCCATTGCTGCCATCTGGATCCAAAGCCTATCTATGCTCATTGTGAATACTGTGCTGCTTAAATTCCGTGATGCCCTTCCTTGTTGTACAGCTTTCCTGGGCTCCTCTGTGAAGTATAGCGTTAAGATGGGATAAATTCTAATTCACTTGTAGCTCACGGAATTTCTCAAATTCCTGCAAATAATTAAGAGTTGAAGGTGTATATATATTAATGTTACATATATTAATGATATTTGAGCTTAGGTGGAAGAAGAGAATTATGAAATTCAAGCTACAGAAATAGACATCGCTTATTTTTGAGAATTCATTCCGTTAAAACATTTTGGATACCTAATATCTGCCAGGTTTTGGGATAGATGATTAGAATATGGTGGTAACTTATATATTCGTTATTCCTGAAGATCTCATTCTTTGGTTGGGGAAGTAAAGGAACAGACACATGTTGTGATGTAAGAACTAAGGTAATTAGGGTAAATCCAGGGTGTAATAGAAAAACAAGGGAGAGACTTAAGTGTAGGACAGTCAGAGAAGTCTTAACAGTTTACATGTTGCTTTTAGATGATCTCGTTTGATCGTCATTAAAAACCCTATGAAATAGAGAAGGTTTTGTTATTGTATTTTATTTTTTATACCAGAAAACATATTAAGAGAGGTTTTTTGCCTTCACTCTTTATGCATTTATGGGACAGATATAACCAAATTTGAATTCCAGTTTTGTCAGGTGCTGGCTTTGTGCTATTGGCCAAGTGAAGCTAACAAATTCTTTATCTGAAATATATGAATAATACCTCCTTCAGAAGAGTATTATGAAGTTTAAATGAAAAAAAAAAATCCTGCCATATTGCATAACCCGTGATATAACTGACAATCAATATGGCAGTGACCTTCCCCAGGTCAGCTGGCTGATAGCTAGAGGAGCTAGGAGTTATAGCGAGAGGCTCCTGACTCCAAATTCTACTTCTTGCCCCACTATACCATCTCTTCTATAGGGATCTTGTCCCTGAGGACTATTAAAGCAGTGCCAGCAGTCGCTGAGGTATCATTTTGTACCTGTTGATTTTTTCTTTCTAACAAGAATGAACATTTTAATGTTTTATAAATGTAATCATTTTAACCTTTTTCTCTAATGGTAAGTTATTTGCTTTTTGCCCTCTGAGTTCTATGTCAACTTCAACTTTAATATTTTGGATACTTTTTATTGTGACTAAGTTTATATTTACTATTTTTACAGTAAATAATCTACTTATTTTAAAGTGCTATAATTCTCCCTTAAATCTTCAAAAGTATTAGCATGTAGTGAATTTGCTAATGGTATTACTGTTATTTTTGTGTTTTATTTTATCACGTTACTAAATTGGGCTAACAATCTCATTTCCTTGTTTGGAAGGTCTTGCTTAAATCATCCGGACAAAAAAATTGTTGCCTACTCTTCAATGATTTTGTTTACATCCCTTAATCATGAAAGAATGAAAGAACTGGAGGAAAACCTCAATATTGCAATTGATGTCATAGATGCTTACCAAAAACATCCTGAATCAGAATGGCCGTAAGTGTCTTGTTAGAAATTTGATTGCTTTGGGGCATCCTGACAGATCACTTTCCTTGCAGAGGTTTTAAGTAAAAATTTGGACATTGTGATAATTGAACGATAAGTTAAAACTTAACATGTGTTGACAGAATTAGAAAAGATTTTGAGCAGAGTCTAGAGAACTTGTGAATGAGGTGAATAAAGTGAGGCTTGAGTTGAGCCTTTAAGGACAAAGAGAATTCTTTAAGGTGGTGAGGAGCGGGAAAGACATTCTTGGTGTATGAAAAAACAGTGTGAAATGCCCAGGCACATTTGGAGTGCACAGATCAGACTGTTGTGGCTGCAGTAGCTAGTTCATTAGATCAGAGGTTGGTGCGAGCCTTGTAAGCATCTGTGCAGATGAGATAGTGACTGCCATTCAAATTGCCTCCTGATACATAATGTACTGCCACCCTTCATACATAATGTGTTATTTCTCTGTGATTGCTTTAAGATTTTTCTTTGTCTTTTCAGAGGTTAATTATGGTATTGGCAAAGATTTCTTTGGGTTTACTCTTTTTGGGGTTTCCTCAGCTTCTTGAATCAGTAGATTTATGTTTTTTGCCAAATTGGGGAAGTTAGTTTGGGAAATTTTCGCTGTTATTTGTTTGAATACCTTTTTTCAGGCCCTTGTTCTCTCTCCACTTCTTCTGGGACTCCATGTTTTAGGCGCACACGCAGTCCAAGGCAGGGCCAAGGCTGTGGCTCAACTGATGGGACTGTGAAAATAATACAAGTTACAACAATCTACTTTTAGGTTTAGACAGTTTGTTACTTACATAGACAGAGAAAAGAAGAAGGCAAAGGGGCCAGCTCCTCCTGATCCTTGTCCCAAACACCACAAAGACCTGGATGATTAGGATGTGAATTGTGAGGTGCCCCATTCCTGAGGAGCCCTTCTTGCCTGTTTAAAGAGGCTTTATATGCTAAGAGGGGCAAGGCAGAAAGCTCTGTACTTCATTAGCAGCGAACTCATTAGAACCTGTCTCATGACAGCCTCCCTTAGGAGACAGAAGAACAAAAAGGATACAGCCTCAGAGCCTCAGGCCTCTCCCATCTCGGGTTCTAGAAGGATCACAAGCTATTCAGCAGGCAAGACTCAGATTAGCCGCTGTTCAAGCTCTGGCATGCATGGTATATATGGATACATCCAAGGTCACCAGGGCGCTATGTGGAGCTGTTCCCCTAGACTCTGAAGATACAAGTGTTAGTCTTCTGTTGTTGTTTTGTAAGTCCCTGAGGCTCTGTTCAGTGCTTTTTTGTTTTTTTTTTTCCAGTCCATTTTCTCTCTTTGCCAGTACTGCACTGTCTTGATTACCGTAATTTTATAGTAAATTTTGAAATCAGGAAGTGTGAGTTTTCCAACTTTGTTCTGAAAAGTTTTGTTGTCCTGGGTCCCTTCTGTTTCCATATTAATTTTAGAATCAACTTTTCAATTTGTTAAAAAAAAAAAACAGCTGGAATTTTGATAAGAATTACATGAATCTGTAGACCAACTTGGGGGAATATTGCCATCTTACTTAGATTAAGTGTTCCAATCCATGAATAGAGGATATTCATCTATTTATTTAGACCTTTTAAATTTTCGTCAGTTATGTTTTGTAGTTTTTAGTCTGAGTTTTGGGTGTCGTTAGTTCAATTTATTCTAAGTATTTTATTCTTTTTGATGGTATTGCAAATGGAATTCTTTCATTTTTGGATTGTTCATTGCTAATGAGTAGAAATACAACTGATTTTTATATATTAATCTTGTATCCTGCAATCTTTTTTCCTGAACTTATTTATAGTTTTAGTAGATTTTTTTGTGTATGTGATTCTTAGGATTTTTTCTGTACAGGACCGTGCCATCTGCAAGTAGGTAATACTTTTTTCTTTCCAGTTGGGTTGTGTTTTCTTTCTTTTCCTTGCCTAGTTGCCCTGACTGGAAATTCCAATACAATGTTGAGTAGAATTGGTGAGAGCAGACATATGTGTCTTATTTAAGATCTTAGCAGGGCAGTCTTTCAGTGTGTTGTTGCCTGTGGGGTTTTCTTAGAAGCCCTTGCTCAGGATGATAAACTTTTCTTCTACTTCTACTGATTTTCTTTTACTTGTTGAATGTTTTTATTATGAAAGTCTATTTTATCAAATATATTTTGTGTCTGTTGAGATAATCATATGGCTTTGTCTTTTAATCTATTAATACTTTGTCTAACAGTGATTTTTATACTTTAAATCAACTTTGGATTCCTGAGATAAATCCCACTTGTTCATAGTGTATAATCCTTTTTATATGTTGCTGTATTTGGTTCATATTTTGTTGGGGATTTTTGCATCTATATTCATAAGGCATATTGGTTTGTAGTTTTTTTTCTTTTTGTGATTTCTTTTTCTGATTTTGGTATCAGGTAAATACTGACTTTACAGAATGAGGTTTTGTTTTGTTTTATTTTTGGAAGATTGTAAAGGATTGGCATTCATCTTTAAATATGTGGTAGAATTCACTGGTGAAGCCATCTGGTCTTAGGCTTTTTATCATGGGAAGGGTTTTGGTTGCTAATTCAAACCTGTTACTTGTTACAGGTCTTGGTTTTTTTTTGAGATGGAGTCTCACTCTGTTGCCCAGGCTGGAGTGCAGTGGCACGATCTTGGCTCACTGCAACCTCCGCCTCTTGGGTTCAAGCAATTCTCTGCCTCAGCCTCCTGAATAGCTGGGATTGCAGGTGCCCGTCACCACACCCAGCTAATTTTTTTTGTATTTTTAGTAGAGACGGGGTTTCACCATCTTGACCAGGTTGGTATTGAACTCCTAATCTCATGATCCACCCGCCTCAGCCTCCCAAAGTGCTGGGATTACAGGTGTGAGCCACTGCGCCCGGCCCCTACTTGTTACAGGTCTATTCAGATTGTTATCTTGCTGAGTTGGTTTTGGTAGTTTGTGTCTTTCTAGGAATTTGCCTGTTTGGTCTAGGCCAGGGGTCCTCCAGCCCCCGACCTGTGGACTGGTACCTGTCCATGGCCTGTTAGGAACAGGGCCACGTAGCACAAGATAAGCAGCAGGCAAGCAAGCATTCCTGCCTGAGCTCCACTTCTTGTCAGATCGTCAGCCACATTCGATTCTCTTAGGAGCGCAAACCCTATTGTGAACTGCACATGCGAGGAGGGATCTAGGTCTCACTCTCCTTATGAGAATCTATTACAACTAATGCCTGATGATCTGAGGTAGAACAGTTTCATCCTGAAACTGTCCCCCCACCCCTGTCTATGGAAAAATTGTCTTTCATGAAACCAGTCCCTGTTGCCAAAAAGGTTGGGGACCACTGGTCTAGGCTGTCTAATTTGTTGGCACAAATTGTTCATAGTAGTAGTAGACCCTTAGAACTTTTTTATTTATGTAAGATTGGTAGGAATGTCACCTCTTCATTCCTGATTTTAGTAATTTGAGTCTTCTCTTTTTTCTTGTTCACTATAGCTAAGGGTTTGTTAGAGTTTTTGCTCTTTTCAGAGAACCAACTTGGTTTTGTTGATTTTCTTTACTGTTATTCTCTATTTCATTTCTTTTTGCTGTAATCTTTATTATATTCTTTCTTCTGCTTGCTTTGGGTTTGGTTTGCTCTTCTTTTTCTAGTTTCTCAAGATGGAAGGTTAAGTTACTGATATGAGATCTTCTGTCTTTTTTATATAGGCATTTACATCTACAAATTTCCTGGTAGAAACTGCTTTAGCATCCCATAATTTAGTATTCTGTAAATTTTGGTGTTTGTGCTTTTATTTTCATTTATTTCAAATTATAGTCTAATTTCCCTTGTGACCTATTGGTTATTTGGAAGTTTGTTGTTTAATTTCCACATATTTGTTTATTTTCTAAATTTCCTTTTGTTATGGTTTTCTAATTTTATTCCATGTGGCCAGAGAACCCACTTTATATGATTTCATTTGTTTTGACATTACCTAGGCTTCTTTTATGGCCTGACATATGGTCTGTCATAGAGAATGTTCCATGTACACTTGAATAGAATGTGTATGCTGCTGGTTTTGGTGGCATGTTCTGTAGATATCTATTAGGTCTGGTTGGCTAGATGGTTGATAGTGTTGTTTAAATCTTCTATTTCCTTGCTGATCTTCTGTTCTAGTTCTTTTCATTATTGAAAGTGAATTATTGTCCATTTTTTCCTTCAGTTCTGTCAGTTTTTGCTTCCCTTATTTTCACGCTCTGTTAAGTACACACACACACGTTTATATTTATGATTGTTATACCTTCTTGATGCATTGACCCTTTCTCATTATAAAATTTATCGCAAATTTTGTTGTTTATGTTTTAATAATATCCCGTTTTTTAAAAAATCTATTTTTACGTATGTTTTGCACATAGTAGTCAGTGTGTGATTAGGCCACAGATTTTCTCCAGGGAGTAAGCCTTGAGCCACCTGTAAGCCCACTTGCATTCACAGGTGAGGTATGAGCTTTTTCAATTTTGGCTTCTTTCAGTATAATCTTTTATCATTCTGTTGAAATTATACCTAATTTTGAAATTATTTCTTTTTCTGAATATTCATTTGTATTTCAATTAAGATTTACAAACAAACAGAAGTTGGTACATACAATGATGTGTTTAACTTAGAAAACTTCCCTTTGTATGCAAATGTAACATGACAGGATCAATCATTAGAGTCAACTTACTTAGAGAAATTTTCTGTAGCTGAGTTCTGTTTTATTTGTTGAGTACGTTAGGTCTGTATTTTAATCATCTGCAGTTTTTTTTTTAGCAGCTTGGAATAAAGGGCAAAAGGTCATAAAGGGCAAAATATAAAATCTGTTAATATAATACAATATAATATAATATAAAATATAAATAGCTCAAGTTAAAGGTATTAGAGACCACTAGAAGGAATTCAGAAAGGAACAAAGGATGGATCTAGTAGTGGTTAAATGATCACTTCTGCAGTCCAGGTGCGGAATACTTTGATTTGTGTGAGAGGAACTCTACATTTGGTAACAAACGATGAGATCACAAAATATCCAGAAGCTTCCGACAAAATTGTTTTTGCTGTTAAAAATAAACTCATCCCTGGAAATTGGAGAAAACCCACTTTCTGCCTTTTTTCTCCCCTACATTTTAGGAGATAGGTGGCAAATAATACAAAACTACATGGTCTTAGAATTCATGGTTTCATTATGTTTTCTTTTCTTCCTTTGCTTGTTTCTTAGAAAAGGGCAAATGTGATTGCAATAACTTTGGGTTTTTTTATTTGAGTATACTAGAGATATAGGAAAGTGTAGGCGAGAAAGTCTTTGGCACTACTTGGTTTGAATTATTGGGATAGTGTCTTTCTAAAAATGTCTGTTCTTTTGTTTGTAGGTGTGAAAGATGTTTTCATGCTCTTAGATAACCCTAGATGAATCCAGGGATTCTATTTTGAGTTCATCTAAATCTGAAAGTCCAGTAAATGTGCACTGGTAGGTTAGGTCAGTCAGTGCAGAATTACACAGTAGAGGAAGAGGTAGGACTGCCTTGTGCTGATCCTGTGATGTGTTGGTTGTTTTGTCTGTGTGATCTCATTTTCACATTGCTGCCATCCTGTGAATTGTGTTTTGCTGCTATGTACATATGAAAGTTAAGCAGAGTAAACCAGCCTGACCAAGGTCACACAACTAGCATATAGCAGAGGCAGGATTGCTAGTGATGCCAGACTCGAGGGCCTATCCCATTTTTATTAATACCATGTCATGTGTTATGAAAATTACCAATTTTCAGAGAGGAGGTCTGCATTTCAAAGGTGAGGCGTGAACTCTTTCAGTTTTAGCCTCTTTTGGTATAAACTTTTTCTTTTTGAGACAGAGTCTCACTCTGTTGCCCAGGCTGGAGTGCAGTGGTGTGAGCTTGACTCACTGCAACCTCTGCCTCCCGGGTTCAAGTGATTCTCCCATCTTGGCCCCCTGGGTAGCCAGGACTACAGGCGTGCGCCACCACGCCTGGCTAATTTTTTGTATTTTTAGTAGAGGCGGGGTTTCATCATGTCAGCCAGCCTGGTCTTGAACTCCTGACCTCAGGTGATCTCCCCGTCTGTCTCCCAAAGTGCTGGGATTACAGGCATGAGCCACCGTGCCCGGCCTAAACTTTTATTAATCCATTGAACTTTTACCCAGTTTCACTACAAAAATGAAGTTATAACTGGGAGCAGTGCATTCTTTTTTGTTAATATTTGGGTTATCTAGTTGATTTATTTTGTATTCTGTAGAGATGTGTCTTGCCTTATGCATGTACATTTTATTATCAGCTTAAGTGTAACAATATTAGGAAGATAAACATAATTGTCCATCCTCTTGTAGTCTGAATCTGTTGCCCCTCTTCTGTTCGCTCACAACAGCCATGCATTCCACTTTCATGGCACTTAGCGCATTTAATTGTCCACTAGACTGTGAGCTCCCTGTAAGGCAGGATTTAGTGTTGTTTGTTATTGGATCCTTAACAAGATAATATCTGGCATGTGATAAGCATTATTTTAGTCATGATTCTTCTGAATCTAAGTGACTGAAGTCCACTTCAGATGGTTTATGCACATAAAGGAATTTATTGGCTTATGCAACTGAAAAATTCCAGGGTCATTGGGTGAAGGCACGGTGAATCCAGGGCTGAAAGATGTCATCAGTATCTGTCTCATCTTTGTCTCATTTTTCTCCTGTGCTGGCTTTGTTGTAAGGCACATTTCCTGCTTCCTGTGTTGGCTCCTGTTCTTGCCTGCTCAGGGTTGGCATGGCCCACGGCTGGTCCTCAGACCACTCTTCTCCATTATTGCTCATTCTCTGGGTGACCTCATCTCATACCACAGCTTTAAATACCTCTTCTAAATTGATGATTTCCACATTTATGTTTCTGTCCTTGTCCTCTTGCTGAAGCTCCAGATTTACATATACAGCTTCCTATTATGTGCTTCTAATTGGCATCTGAAATGTATGAAGGCTGCATCCAAACTTTTGATTTCCCCCACGCATAACACCTCCTGTTACTCTACCAATGTTTATCATTCAGTGACTGGTACCACCATTTACTCATTTGCTGAGGCCTGGAATCTGATTCCTGATTTTCTTTCACTCTCACCCACTTATACTCATCAGCCCTATCTTCAAAATGTGTTCCACATTCACCTACTTCACACCTCCTCTGCCATAGACATCTTTCATTGCTACTGCCAGAACTTTCTTACTCATCTTTCTGTCTCTCCTTTTGCCCTCTGAATCATCACACAGTGGCCAGAGTGACCTTTTAAAAATTACTGTAGCTCTTGTCACTCCTTGCTTAAATAAACCGTTCAGTGCCTTCTTATTGCAACCTAGAAGCAAATCCAAAGTACTTGTCATGTCCTGGCGTCTGACTGACCACCTCATCTTATTTCTTACTACTTTTAGTCCTGCTCATTAGTTCCATCTGGTCTTACTGTTTTTCTTTGAATACTCCAAGTTTGTTCTGTCCTGAAGCTTTACACCCGCTGTCTTTCTGCTTGGAACCTTCCTTTAGATCTTTGCATGGCTAGCTTTTTTAGGTCTCTGTTCAAATATCTATCATTTTGACTGAGAGACCTTCCTAGCACTTTATGTTCAGTAGTGTTTCCTCTAAACCCGTATCGCTTTACTCTATTTTATTCATTTGTTTAATAGCACTTACCACTATTGAACATTATACAAATCTTATTTGCTTTCTTGTTTATTGTTGGTTGCTAGAATGTAGGACTAGCTCCATAAGGCCCTGGAGTTTGTCCTGGTCATCATTCTATCCAAATCACCTAGAACATGTGTTGACAAACTATGACCCATGGTCTGAATCCAGCCCACTGCTTCTTTCTATAAATAAAGTTTTATTGGAACACAGCCAAGCTTGTTTATATATTGTCTACGGCTGCTTTCATGCAACAGTGGCAGAGTTGAGTAGTTGTGACAGAGACCATTTGGCCTGCAAAGCTTAAAATATTTACTATCTGGCTCTTTATGGAAAAGTTTGCCAACCCCATCCATTGAAGGGTTTTTGGTAGTAGTATTTGTTGAATAAGTCTAGTGATTGGTGGCATTGTTGTCCTTCAGTCACTTCAGGCTTATCTGGTTCTCCTGAACAGATAAGATATCCACAAGATAGATATCCACAAGAACTGTCAGTGTTTGGCAAATGCATGTCCTTTTCATTATCTGCTTTTGCTTCAGGAGGTAAATATAGTTTAATTTCTTTGATTTTTGTTGGAGTTGAATTCTGATACATTATTACTGGAAACAGGAGAAGCAGAATACCTTGATACTGAAGGGTAGACAGCGTAGCCAGTGTCACTCTGCCAGTGAGTGTTGGACTGAGACTCAAACTCAGCTCTTTGTGAGACCAAAATTTGTGCTCTTAATCTTTACACCCACTGCCCCCTTAGAGGACGACATTAAAGGAAGGGTGGCTGGGATGTGCATGTGTGTAATACGTTTCCCCCAGTGCCTGGCATATGTAGATTCAGGAAATCTATTTATATGTTTTTCAGATTATAACTCATTTTCTTCTAGTAGAGGAAGCATCGCCATTGAATCAGTGGACTGATATTTTTCTAATTTAATGCTACTCACGTTTAATCCATTGGAAATGTTATTTAACTCTTTTAACAGGAGAAGGGAGGTTGTTTTCTAGACCAGCTTTGTAAGCTTTGTCCAAATTGCTGTGTTAAGCAGCCGTGGGTTAGATTTCCCAGATCTCACAACAAAGGAGAGTGGCATTTATTTTCCATAGCACATTTAAATCAAAATTTGTTCATGAGGTATAAAAACATTTTCTAGGTTTTTGAACTGATTGAAATCTATTTTACTCATATTGTGAGTATAGTGTCGCCATTGTATGCATGTATGGATATGGATAATAGATGACCTTCATTAAAAAAAAAATTTCCCTGAAACCCCCCGCCTTTAGGACTGTCTCTGTTTACCAGTGAGGAGTTTGCCTTTCATTGTCTGTTGGCATGTGCTCCTCGATGCCCACACAGTGACCTTTACTACCTTCTATTTTGTATATCAGTATTGTAATGCAGATGCTGATTCATCTGCCTGCAACTGTTCACGTACTTTAAAATCAATAATAAATGAGAAAGATTGAGAGAAGGAAAAAGATGAGAAGAGAAACCTTCATGCATTTTGTTTTTTAGCAAGTGTGGAAAATGATATAAAGTGTAGTTAGTGCTTTGACATCAACAATGTGATTTGTGAATGTTAGCTTTTCTGTGATGACATTTAAATGATGAATTTCAAGATTAAACTGAGGAGTTCCTTAGGAGAACTTAGCTGAGTTCTCCTACGTGACCGTTCCTCGTCCTTAAAGCCCGAGGAGCCAGGTTCATCTGAATGGTGCTTCCACCAAGATACAGAAATACTGTCACTCTTTAGCTGAATGGTTATTAAGTAGAAATAAGTGTGAGCTTTCTTTGCCTGTATATATTGCTTACATTACGTACTGAATTATTTGATAGACAATATGTGGTTCAGATATCAAAATGCATAGTTTACCCCCAGCCATCTACCTAGTTCTTCCAGCCACATCCCCTACTTCTCCCCACACTGTTGGGCTTTTTGCTTTTTTCACTAAATAGTACATTTCTGAGATCTTCCCATATTCCTATATAAAGACTTTCCTCAATTAAAGATCTTTCATTGTATGAATATACCAGGATTTATTTCATCAGTCTCTTCTCTATGGGCATTCTGATTGTTTCCATTTTTTCACGACTAGAAGCTACTGCCATGAATAGCCTTGGTTGCACATGTCATATTGCATGTGGACAAGTATGATTGTAGAATAAATTCATAAGTGCAATTCTGGGTCAAAAGGAACGTGCTGTTATAATTTTGACAAACACTTCAGGTTGTCGTTCATCGCTGTTGTGCCAGTGTCAACTCCCCTGTCCCACATCATTGCTAACAGTGTTAGCAAGATTTGGATTTGCCAGTTCTGCCAAGGTGTAAACCGGCCTTCTTGCAGAGTTTTATTTTGTATTTTTCTTATGAGTTGGAGAACCTTTTTTTTCTTTTATGTGTATTCTAATTTTCTTTACCTATTTTTCTATTGGGGTATTGATCTTTATCAGAGTATAGGAGTATTTTCTAGATTAGGGATATCACCCGTCGTATAAAATAAAATACATATATTTTTCTGTTTTTGTATTTTGACTTTGTTCGTGGTATTTTATTTTTTATTTTTTTGAGACAGAGTCTCTGTCACTCAGGCTGGAGTGCAGTGGTGCAATCATGGCTCACTGCAGCCTTAATCTCCCAGGCTCAAGTGATCTTCCCTCCTCAGCCCACTAAGAAGCTGGGATCGCTGGTGCATACCACCACACCTGGCTGATTAATTTTTTATTTTGTAGGGATGGGGTCTCGCTATGTTGCCCAGGCTGGTCTTGAAGTCCTGGCCTTAAGCAGTCCTTCCACCTTGGCCTCCCAAAGTGCTGGGAATATAGGCGTGAGCCACTGTGTCCAGCCCTATGGTACTTTTTTATGTAAAAGTTTTTGATTTTTTTTAGTAGATGAATTTATCAGTCTTTTAAAAAAATGTGTTCTGTAGTTTTGATAATAGCTATAAAGGCCTTTCCTCTACCAAGGCTTTCTTCTAGTATATCATTTCAATTTTGTTATTTAAGTATTTGATTTACTTGGAATTTATGTTGGTTTAAAGGTTGCAGTGTGGATTCACTCTCATTTTTGTTTCAGATGATGCTGGTGGTCCCAGCAACAGAGCACTGTCATGGCTGAGACCTGTCTTCCCTTTTCCTCCGTCCTTGCCCTAATCCCTATACCCTTACTGCTCCATCCATGGACAACTTTTTTACTTCAACTTTTGCTGCCTAACCACACATTCCAGCATGCAGAACTTAGTCCTTCCTTTATGATGTCTCAGTTCTACTATTTTAAGTCCTTCAGGATTTTATAAACATATTGATCAAATCACATTTATTGAACATTTATTAGGAGTTTTTTGGTTTTTCAAGAAGAAAATTTCCAAAGCGAAGCAGACCCAGTCTGTTGCCTACTGTTTAAAAACTGTTTATATATATTGTCTGGTTTTATGTTGTTTAAGGTAGGGGGTAAATTGTTATTCCATTATGCCCAGAAGCAGAAGCGATAGTTGGAGATTTTAACACCTGATTTTCAGCCATGGGCAGAACTCATAGACAAATATCAGTACAGACTGATGTTTCATACATTATATAAACATGATGATGTGGATCAAGCTTGTCCAACCTGCAGGCCGCATGCGGGCCAGGATCGCTTTGAATGCTGCCCAACACAAATTTGTGAACTTTCTTATAACATGAGTTGTTTTTCTTATTTGCTGCTGTTGTTATTGTTGTTGCTGTTAAGCTCATCAGCTATTGTTAGTGTATTTTATCTGTGCCCCAAGACAATTCTTCTTCTTCCAGTGTGGCCCAGGGAAGCCAAAAGACTGGACACCCCGATACAGATGATCTCGATCTCGGTAGTACTGTCGTAGGTAGTCACCTTCACCGGAGTGATATTTATAGACCTTCCCTTAGCACTTCCAAACTCCACTTTCCTTTCACCTGCATGTATCATGTTCACTAAGGTAGACCATAGGCCGCCCTGTAGAAAAGTTTCAGTAACTGTTTAAGCACATTCTCTTACTCATAAGGTGATTTCTAGAAAAATTCTCAACTTTTGGAAATTAACACATCTGAATGATTTGTCAAAAAAGAAATCACAGGCAAATTAGAAAATATTTTGAACTGAAGTATCAAGTTTTGTGGGATAAAGCAAAAGCAGCCAAGTGTGGTGGCTCATGCCTGTAATCCCAGCACTTTGGGAGCCTGAGAAGGGAGGATAGCTTGAGGCCAGGAGTTCAAGACCAGCCAGGGCAACATAGTAAGACACTGTCTCTGCCAAAAAAATAAAAATAAAAAAAGCTGCGTATGGTGGCACATGCGTGTAGTTCTATCTACTTGAGAGACTGAGATGGGAAAATTATTCGAACCTAGAAGTTTGAGGGTGCAGTGAGCTATGAACACACAACTGCACTCCAGCTAGGTGACAGAGCGAGACCCCGTGTCTTAAAAAGACAGCAAAAACGAAAGCGGTGCTTAGAGGAGAGTTTATTGCTTTGAATGCTTCCTTTTTTTTTTTTTTTTTTTTTTTTTTTTGGAGATAGAGTTTTGCTCTGTCGCCTATGCTGGAGTGCATGGAGTGTGGTGGCATGATCTTGGCTCACTGCAACCTCTGTCTCCTGCGTTCAAGTGATTCTCATACCTCAGCCTCCTGAGTAGTTGGGATTACAGGCATGCACCACCACATCCAACTATTTTTTTGTGTGTTTTTGGTAGAGATGGGGTTTCACTAGGCTATGTTGGCCAGGCTGGTCTCAAACTCTTGGCCTCAAGTAATCCACCCACCTCAGTCTCCCAAGTGCTGGGATTATAAGGTGTGAGCCACGGCCTTGAATGTTTCCATTAATAAAGAAAGGTCTGAAATCAGTGACCCACAGTTCTACTTTAAGAGGATAGGAAAAGAAGAGCATAGTAAGTCCTGAGTAAGTAAGAAAGAAAGAAATAAAAGATGACAGAAATCAATGAAACATAAGACAAAAACAATAGAAAAAATTCACAAAGGTAAAAGTTGATCTTTGACTAACAAAATTGATCAAGAAAAAAGAGAGAGAGCACTAATTACCAACACTATGAAAGAATGTGTAGTTATCACATCAGTCTTCAATAAACTCAAACCTTGGTTGAGGCAACTTTCTTCACCTGAGATACTCTGAAGACCCACACTTTTGGGTCCTGACTTCCTTTTGAAGCTCTAATAGTATTTTGTTGCTTGTAGTTCCCCAAACACACTGTTGTTCTTTCCTTCTTGCTGTTTTTCTAAGTCCTTTTTTTCCCCTTCTAATTTAAATGCTGTCTTCTTTTCCTTCTTCTAGGGATTGGCAAAATACCTCCTCTAGCCTGTTTGATCTTCTTGCCCCCTGTCTATCACCCCTCTTGCCCCCAGCCTATTGGTTAGATACATTTGTTTCTATTATATAATCCTTAATGTGTATCTGTCAGCACTTAACATGTTCTTCTGTAAATTATCTGTCTAAATATGGGTCTTTATTGTTTGGAGAATATATTTGGAAATATGGCTTGTGACTTGGAATATTGCGTTTTTGCTATTCTTATGGGAAAACGCTTTAAATTCTAAGTACCTGAATTATGAATGAGCTTTAAGATCTCAATTAGTTTGTGTATCCATCTGGGAATGCATAGATTTCTATTGACCTGCCCAGATTGATAGGAATACTGTTTGAGAATTTCAAATATTATCCATTATTTTTAGGAATATTTTACATCAGAGTGTTGATTAGCTATTTTAAATGCTGTAGAGGAAATAGAATATGTATTTGGATTTCACTTTTATGTGAAGTGACAGTGTATTGTAGTAGTTAATATGCTTCATTTGGTTATCAGACTGAATATAGTTTTATTGTATTATTGTATTGTTAAGTGATTAAACTATGTGTCAATATATTTAATGCTTACAGTCAATTTTTATTACTATAACCTGGTTATAAACAGTATATTCCTTAGTTCTTAAGTCTTTTCCTCAGATGCCCTCTGGTAAATATAATTCATAATTAATTAATAATACTGTTGAATCTTTTTAGTTGTCACAGGGGTACTTTGAAGAACTATGCCTATAATCTTTGCCTTGGGGTTTCCATAAGTTGATCTCTTAAGTTTAGATGAGTGCATTGCTTGACAATGAGGATATTTTCTTGGTAACTTGAGAATTCTTAAAGAGTGAATAATCAAGCCAGTAATGGAAGTGTGACAAGTCTTTCTCTGGTTCATTATAGCAGTTAGCTTCTGACTAAACCAATTTAATATGTTTTTTGTTTATACCTGATCTTGTTGCTAAATGAAGAATTTTTCTTTCTCAACTTAGGTAAAAGCTATAGTAGCCCTGTCTTCCTATTGAATCAATTTAAATTATTTCAATAAAGCTTTCAGAAGTAAAATTGGAGAAAAATATTTTTATGATTTTTTTCCTTTTAGCTGCTAATAGATTAATAGTATGTGAACCTTTTAAAACATTTAAGATTACAGCAAATCAAAAATTCACTGAAAAGAAATGCTTTTGTGTGTAAGTGGTGCCTATAAAGTAGATAAGGGCATGTCTCTTTTACTATGTTTCAAGTAACCAAACTTTCCTCCCCTTTTTTCCCTAGGTTCTTGATTATTACAGACCTCTTTCTGAAAAGCCCGGAATTGGTACAAGCCATGTTTCCCAAACTGAACAATCAAGAAAGGTAACTCCCCAACCAGTGTGGTTTTGAGTATTTAGCATTCCATATAGGGTATTCGATGCACGTGACTGAAAAGCTGTGTGGTTTCTGAGTTGGCACAGAATCTCTAAATACATGTTTCTGTGTTGGTAATGGTTTTAAATTGGTTGGTTAACGTTACAGCTTAGCCGTAATAGGCAGTGATTTATGGAGGGTAGCAGGATCCAGGTTGGTGCCATTATTCAGTAAATGCGTATTAAGAAAAACATTAAGAACAAAATATTATGCATGTGCCTGGATTTTAGAATAGTAATTTATGTAGCCGTGTATTACAGTTGAATATCTGAGGTGTACTCATTTGTTTAGGTCATGGGTGTTATTATTTGTGATACACTCTGCTAGGTTTATAGGTTTCTGATGGATAATTCGGACTAAAATAAAATTGACACCCATCCACAATGTCACAGTTACTGTAGTAGGAAAAACAGTGACCTAGGAGTTCTAAGACACTGGCCCTGTGCTTTGCTATGATTATAGTTCTTTATGTGACCTTGCTGGGATTCAGTTTCGTGTGTGTGTGTATTTTTTTTTTTTTCCTAAACCTCTATGGTAAGGTACAAGGGATTCAGTTTCTTGACCTGTAAATTAAGGAGATTGAATAAATAATTTGCAGTACACTTTTCATTTCAATAGAACATATTTTTCCTAACCTTATTAGAAATGTTGCCTTAGGAAAATAACAAAATATATTCAGAAACTACAGATCTAATGATGAAAATCTCTTAAAGTTGTTAATCTTTTGATTGTAGTCATGAGTTTTAGTGGTTTTAGACTTTTTACTTTGTATTTAGGTTTCAGTAGTTAAGCTTTGTGTACTTCTTGTAGTCTTATTAATTAGATCATTTTTCTTCTTTAATATCTTTAACAAACAGGAAAAGCTTATGCTTTTAAAGTCATGTGAAATACCAGGTTTGTAAGTCCAATTCCAGTGCTCCTTTCCCTATATGTATACCCCCATTACAGATAGAGAAGTATTTGTAGTTTTTTGACCTAAAAGAAATAATACGATATACAGTGCTAAAAATTAGTATTTTTTTTTTTTTTGCAGTAAGGAACACCTGAATACAAGAAGAATGTACAGTTTAATTGTATTTTAATATTCAAGCTGATATTTTCCATAGTCTATCAAAATTATCTATTTTTAAATGATTTATTACATAACTACATGAGGATGGTAGACTAAAAATGTTCTATTTTTATTGATAAAGTTGTATCAGGTTCATTCAAGGTTCTGCTCAGTTGTCACCTCCTCTTGCCCCTGCTTTATTTTTCTTCTGGAGGAGATGAGCTGTCATTTCATCACATCATTCATTCATCGTGTCATGTCACATACCTGCTTGTTATTGTAGCACATTTCCATTAGATTGTTGGCACCCTGAGGGCAAGGATTCATCCCTTCTTATTCTTCATTCCATATTTCCAGTCAGTGGTTGGCACATAGCAGGTGCTCAAAAAGAAAAAAAAAATAGTTTTTCAGTGGAAGCATGAGTGAATGAATGAATATTCTTACTCAGTAAAGTGTTCCTCTAGTATATTGATTAATGTAATATTATCTACTAAGTTGGAAACCTCAAGGTTATATACTCAGCTTCTCCACTTTACCTTTTCAGTTCATACTGGTCAGTAAACCTTATCAGTTATACTATCCCAAGGTCTTATGTATTTATTATCTTTTTTTGTCACAGCCCTAGTTTACCCTATGGAATCTTTGACTAGATTTTGACAATAGCCTTTGTCAAAAAATTGTGGTAAATCACACATAATATAAAGTTTACTATCATAAACTTTTTTTTTTTTTTTTTTTTTGGAAAAGGTATAAGACAGGGTCTTGCTGTGTGTTGCCCAGGCTGGAGTGCAGTGGCTGCTCGCAAGTGTGATCGTAGTGCACTACAGCCTCAAACTCCTGGCCTCAAACGATCCTCCCACCTCAGCCTCCCCAGTAGCTGGGAGTACAGGTGTGGGTCACCATGCCAAACTACCATTGTAACCATTTTTTAATGTACAGTTCAGTGGTGTGAAGTATGTTCACATTGTTGTGCAGCCAACCTCTGGAACTTTTTCATCTTGTATATCAGAAACTCTGTACCCATTAACAATAAACTACAATGAGGTACCACTTGATACCCATTAGGATGGCTACTATCAACAAACTGAAAAGAAGAAGTTTGGACAAGGATATGGAGACATTGGAACCCTTGTGCACTGTTTATTTCCCACTGGTGGGAATGTAAATGGTGCATCTACTCTCTTAATCTGTTTGCTGCTGCCATAACAGAGTACTGGAGAGTGGGTAATTTATAAAGAAAAGAAATTTATTTCTAACAGTCTGAGGCTGGGAAGTCCAAGAACATGGCACTGGCATTTGGTGAGGGCTCTCTTGCTGTGTTATCCCATGGTGCGAGGTGAGAGGGCAAGTGAGTGCATGTGAACATTACAGAGACACAGTCCCTGCCCTCACTGTGAGGGTAATAACCATGTGTTGTTATGTGCAAGAATGACAGTGCTGTGTAAATTCTTAAGCTTTTTTCTTGTGCTAGTTCTTTTCATTGTTGTCAAAATTAGTTGACTTCTTCACCCAGAGGCTGGTAGTCTATTCATGCAGGTTACTTGGTGGGGAAATTTTGGATATAGACTCATCATCAATTCGCATAGCATGATTCAGCAAAAATGAGAGCCTATATTTACATACTTGTCTGGTCTCCTTTCCAGGTGAATTGGAGTGAGTATTAACAAATTGGACTAGCTGCTCGTGGTAAATAGCTTGTGTAGTTTTCAGGTTTATAATCTCTGTATACAGCATAGTAGTTAAGGACAGATGCTAGTGCTGCCACTTACTACTTTGGATAGGTTTATGAGAATAATAGTACCTACCCCATGAAATTGTTATGATAACTGATTGAAATATGTATAAAACTCTCCGTGCCTGGCATGTAATGGTCACCCCCATAAACGTGTTGCAGGGAGGAAGATAATTGACTTTGGCATCAGAAAGAGTTCAAATACCACCTCAGTACCTCTGTAACCCAGGACAAATACCTTAATCTATAATGTGAGCTATTGCTATTTCTGCTTCCATGCTATTACTACTATTACTGCAACTACAAGTCTAACAACTGCTACTACTATGCTGATGACCTTGCCGTTTTCTCCAGGTAGCATCACTGTTATGTATAGAAGGCACCATGTAGCCCTTATCATTTAATCCTCACAAACTCTGTGAAATAGGTATTATTCTTGACATTTTCCAGATTGGAGTTCTGAGGCCTGTAGTTCCAGCTACTGGGGAGGCTAAGCCAGGAGAATCACTTTAACTCGGGAGGTGGAGGTTGCAGTGTGCCAAGATTGCTTCACTGTACTCCAGCCTGGGCAACAGAGCGAGACTCTGTCACATGAAAAACAAACAAACAAAAAAAAGCAGGAATCATAATTTTAAGGCAGACTATGTAAGTACCGTATTTAATCAGGGGAGAATTAGAAATAGAATGCTAATGACAGCCAGTGATTGAGAGACAAAATTATGGCAGCATGGCTCTGCTTGGAGGGGTGTGTCTGGTGAACTCAGAGCAGCCTGAGTGATGATTTCTGGGTTAAGGGAGCACGACTTTCACACCAATGTGTAATAATTCTAGACAGCTGTAGCCTGTAACCCCTTTAGCTGGGTCTTTCCTACTTTTGCATCCTTCACACAACAGTGAATAAGTCAATGAGTAACTAGCATTTGTTAGACCACTTGTATTCTTTTATATTTTCAAGGAAGAGATAGAGGGTTGGGTGGAGTATCCGGTAGGGAGACCCGTATACCAGACTAAAGAGCTTTTAGACTCATTCCTTAACAGTGGGAACCATTAGAAGGTTTAAATGGCAGATGACTTAATGTAAGTAGGATCATTTAGTGAAGGATAGTCTATTCTGAGGTGATATTCAAACTTAGTTTGTACTTTTATATTTTAAAGATTCATTTCTGACTTTGACCGCTTCTTTCCTTTGAAATCACTCAGTACCCACATCGTTAGCTCTCTCATCTTGTGACCATGTAATAAAGCTGCATGATACAGGCGGCGTCTGCTGGGCCAGGGAGAAGTTGAGCCAGAGGAGGCTGGCCTGTGTGTCATTGTGTAAGGAAGGCAGCTTGTGCTTCTACCTCCCTTTAGCACTTGCAGATCTCCCTGCACCTCATCCACTTGGACCCCCGGAGTCTCCTGTTGCTGCTGAACAACTTTGATTTCCACCACCTTGGGGCCCACCCTTCCTGTCCTCACCTCAGGACTGCCCATTTGGGATCTGCCCCGATTGAGGATCTGCACTATTCGTTTTTTTTCTTCACTTGTAACCCATCTGTTTTCTTTCTCATTGCTCCACATCCCTGTCTGTGGATACCTTAACACTCACAAATCTGATAAAATTATTTTCTTCTATTTCATTACCTATTCAAGAAATAGTGAACTAGGTGCCAAATTCCCTGAAGCCAGGGATCCTGACTTCTTATACTTAGCAATAACTGCTACATTATGTAATCCTATTTAAAAGGAATATATTTAGAGTACGCATTTGGGCCACATGGAACAGGTGGCCTCTTAGCATTCCTTGAAAGTCGTGTGTGTGTGTGTGTGTGTATATATATATATATGTGTGTATATATATATATATGTAGATAGATCCACTTGTGATAGAGATATATATAGATAGGTATATCTATATTTTATATAGACAAAATTTCAGTAGCTTTTGGGGTACAAGTGGTTTTGGTCACATGGGTGGGTTGTATAGTGGTGTGGTTTTGGTCACGGGGGGGGTTGTATAGTGGTGTGGTTTTGGTCACATGGATGGGTTGTATAGTGGTGAAGTTGGCGATTTTAGTGCACCTGTCACCTGAGCAGTGTGTATTATACCTGATATGTAGTTTTTATTCCTTACCCTCCTCCTAACTTCCCACCTGCTGAGTCTCCAATGTCCATTATACTACTCTGTATGTCTTTGCGTACCCATAGCTTAGCTCCCACTTGTAAGTGAGAACATATGGTATTTGATTTTTCCATTTCTGAGTTCTTCACGTAGAATAATGGCCTCCAAGTGGGCATGGTGGCTCACACCTGTAATCCCAGCACTTTGGGAGGCGGAGGAAGTCAGATCATTTGAGACCAGGAGTTTGAGACTAGCCTGGCCAACATGGAGAAACCCCGTCTCTACTACAAATACAAAAATTAGCCAGGCGTGGTGGTGCATGCCTGTTATCTCAGCTACTCGGGGAGGCTGAAGCATGAGAATTGCTTGAACCTGGGAGATGGAGGTTGCAGTGAGCTGAGATCATGCTACTGCACTCCAGCCTAGGTGATAGAGTGAGACCCTGTCTCAAAAAAAAAAAAAAAAAAAAAAAAGGCTTCCAGCTCCATCTGAGTTGCTGCATAAGACATTATTTCGTTCTTTTTTATGGCTGAGTAGTATTCCATTGTGTATATATATCACGTTTTCTTTGTTCCTTCATCAGTTGATGGGTACTTAGGTTGGTTCTGTATCTTTGCAATTGTGAATTGTTCTGTGATAAACATACGCATGCCAGATGTCTTTTCCTTTGGGTAGATACCCAGTAGTGGGATTGCTGGATTGAATGGTAGATCTACTTTTAGTTCTTTGAGAAGTCCCCATACTATTTTCCATAAAGGTTGTACTATTTTACTTTCCCCCCAGCATTGTATATGCGTTCCTTTTTTACTACATCCATGGCAACATCTGTTGTTTTTTTTTTGACTTTTTAATAATGGCCATTCTGAAAGGTTAAGGTGGCATCTCATTGTGGTTTTAATTTGCATTTCCCTGATGACTAGTGATGTTGAGCATTTTTTCATGTTTGTTGGCCATTTGTAGATCTTCTTTTGGGAAATGTCTATTCATTTCATTTGCCCACTTTTTGATGGAATTATTTGTTTTTTTCTTACTGATTTGAGTTCCTTGTAGATTCTGGATATTAGTTCTTTGTCAGATGCATAGTTGCAAATGTTTTCTCCCATTCCGTTGGTTGTCTGTTTACTCTGATGATTATTTCTTCTGCTGTGCAGATGCATTTTAGTTTAACTAGGTCCCATTTATTTAGTTTTTGTTCCATTTGCTTTTGGGATCTTAGTCATAAATGCTTTGCCTTCAACAGTGTCATAAAGCTTTTCCTAGGTTTTCTCCTAGAATTTGTATGGTTTCTGGTCTAGATTTAAATCTTTGATCCATCTGAAGTTGATTTTTGTATATGGTGAGAGATCTAGTTTCATTTTTCTACCTGTGGCTATCCAGTTTTCCCAGAACCATTTATTGAATAGGAGGTTCTTTCCCCAATTTATGTTTTTGTATGCTTTTATGGAAGGTCAGTTGATTGTAAGTATTTGGCCTTATTTCTGGTTTCTTTATTCTGTTCTATTGGTCTGTATATCTAGCTTTATATCAGTACAATCCTGTTTTGGTTACTATAGCCTTGTAGTATAATTTGAAGTTGGAGTAATGTGATGCCTTAGAATTGTTCTTTTTGCTTAAGATTGCTTTGGATATTTGGGCTCTTTTTTGGTTCCATATGAATTTTAGGATTATTTTTTCTAATTGTATGAAAAATGATGTTGGTATTTTGATAGGAATTGCATTGAATCTATATATTGCTTTGGGCATATGATCATTTTAATAGTATTGATTCTTCTAATCCATGAGCATGGGATGTATTTCCATTAGTTTGTGTCATCTGTGATTTCTTTCAGCCATGTTTTATAGTTTTCCTTGTAGAGATCTTTCACCTTCTTGGTTAAGTATATTCCCAGGCATTTGATTTTTTTTTTTTTTTTTTTGCAGCTATTTTAAAAGGGACTGTGTTCTTGATTTGTTTCTCAGCTTAGTTATTGTTGATGTATACCAGTGCTACTGATTTGTGTACATTGATTTTGTTACCTGAGACTTTACTGAATTCATTGATCAAATCTAGGAGTCTTTTGGTAAAGTCTTTAGGGTTTTCTAGGTATATGATCGTATCATTGGCAAACAGAGATAGTTTGCCTTCCTCTTTTCCAATTTGGATGCGCTTTATTTCTCTTGCCTGATTGTTCTGGCTAGACCTTCCAGTGCTATACTGAATAGAAGTGGTGAAAGTGGACATCCTTGTCTTGTTCCAGTTCTTAGGGGTAATGCTTTCATCTTTTTCCCCATTAAGTATGAGGTTGGCTATGGGTTTGTCATGTGTGGCTTTTACTATTTTGAGGTATGTTCCTTCTATGCCCAGATTTTTATCATAAAACGATGCTGGATTTTGTTGAACGTTTTTTTCTGCATCTGTTGAGATGATCATATGGTTTTTGTTTTTAATTCTATGTGATGAATCACATTTACTTGGGTATGTTGAACCATCCCTACATCCTAAGATGAAACCCACTTGATCATGGTGAATTATCTTTTTGCTGTGCCGAAGGATTCAGTTTTCTAGTATTTTATTGAGGATTTTTGCATCTGATGTTCATCAGGGATATTGGTCTGTAGTCTTCTTTTTTTGTTATGTCCTTTACTGCTTTTGGTATCAGAGTGATACTGGCTTCATAGAGTGAGTTAGGTAAGAGTTAGGATTCTCTCTTTCTCAGCCTTTTGGAATAGTTTCAGTATGATTGGTGCCAATTGGTTGAATGTCTGGTGGAATTTGGCCATGTATCCGTCTGGCCCTGGTTTTTTTGTTTTTTTTTTGGCAACTTTTGTTATTATTGATTCAATCTCACTGGTTGTTACTGGTCTGTTCAGACCTCCTATTTCTTTCTGATTCAAGCTAGGAGGGTTGTACGTTTCCAGAGATTTGTTCATTTCCTCTAAATTTTCTTGTTTGTTTGCACAGAGGTGTTCATAGTATCCTTAAATGGTCTTTTGTATTTCTGTGGTGCCAGCCATAATGTCTCCATTTCTGTTTCTAATTGAGCTAATTTGAATTTTCTCTCTTCTTGGTTAATCTAGCTAATGGTCTATCGATTTTATTTATCTTTTCAAAGAACCAACTTTTATATTTTGATCTTTTGTTTCGATTTCATTTAGTTCTGCTCTGATCTTTGTTATTTCTTTTCTTTTGCTAGCTTTGGGTTTGGCTTATTCTTCTTGAGACAGGGTCGTGCTGTGTCACCCAGGCTGGTGTGCAGTGGCACGATCACTGCAGCCTTGACCTTCCTGGGCTGAAGTGATCCTCCCATCTCAGCCTCCCAAGTAGCTGGGATTACAGGCATGCACCACCATGCCTGACTAATTTTTTAATATTTTGTAGAGACAATATTTCACCATGTTGCCCAGGCTGGTCTCAAACTTTTGGGCTAAGCAGTCCTCCTGCCTCTGCCTCCCAAAGTGCTGGGATTAAAGGTGTAAGCCACCATACCTGGCCTAGTTGGTTCTTGTTTCTCTAGTTCTTTGAGGTATGATGTTAGATTGTCAACTTGTGGTCTTTCAGACTTTTTGATGTAGGCATTTAGCACTATAAACTTTCCTTTTAGCACTGCTTTTGCTGTATCCCAGAAGTTTTGATAAATTATATCTCTGTTATCATTTATTTTGAATAACTTTTAAATGTCTGTCTTGATTTCATTGTTAACCCCAAAATCATGCAGGAGCAGCTTGTTTAATTTCCGTGTATTTATGTAGTTTTGAGGGTTCCTTTTGGAATTGATTTCTAGTTTTATTCTATTGTGGTCTGAGAAGATACTTGATTAGTTCTGTCTGTCTGTCTATCTATCTATCTATCTATCTATCTATTTGAGACTGAGTCTCGCTCTGTCACCCAGGCTGGGGTGCAGTGGCACGATCTTGGCTTACTGTAACCTCTGCCTCCTGGGTTCAAGTGATTCTTCTGCCTCAGCCTCCTGAGTAGCTGGATTACAGGCCCCTGCCACCGCGGCTGGCTAGTTGTTTTTGTATTTTTAGTAGAGATGGGGTTTCACCATGTTGGCCAGGCTGGTCTTGAATGCCTGATCTCAGGTGATCCCCCATCCTCGGCCTCCCAAAGTGCTGGGATTTCAGGTGTGAGCCACCACACCCGGCCAATATATTTTGATTTTTAAAAAATTTATTGAGACTTGCTTTGTGGCATGTCATGTGGTCTCTCTTTTCTTAGGTCTAGTAATTGTTTTGTGAATCTGGGAGCTTCAGAGTTAAGTGCATATATATTTAGAATTATAATATCTTCCTGTTGGATCGATCCTTTTGTCATCATATAATGACCTTCTTTGTCTTTTTTTTACTGTTGTTGCTTTAAAGTCTATTTTATCTGACATAAGAGCTGTTCTGCTCACTTTTGGTTTCCATTTGCATGAAATATCTTTTTCCACCCCCTTAACTTTGATTCTGTAAGACTCCTTATGTTTCAGGTGAGTCTCTTCAAGACAGCAGATATTTGGTTTGTGATTTTTTTTTAATCCATTCTGCCAATCTGTATCTTTTAAGTGGAGCATTTAGATGATTTATATTCAACGTTAATACTGAGATGTGAGGTACTATTCCAGCCATCATGTTGATTGTTACCTGAATATTTTGTGTTCTCCATTGTGTTACTGTTTTATAGGTGCTGTGCATTTTGTGCTTTCAAGAGGTTCCATGCTGGTGCCTGTTGACCTTTTATTTCAAGCTTTAGAACTTTTAGCCTCAATTTATTTTTAAAGATTATATATAAAGAAGGGAAAACAGAAATTCTCTAATACTGTGCTCAACTGAGTGGACCGTGTATTTGTTTTATTTTGGATTAATTATTGTCATAAGAAATCTGAGGTTTTAGGAGTTTTGAAAATTGCTAAGGTCTGTAGGTGATTTTTCCAGACTGATGATATTTCCCATCATTTGGCCACAGTACAGGAAGCGTTTGGTATAGTTTTATTTCTTACTTGAAGCAGTAAATAATTTAAATTTTTTTCTTGGTAAGAAATGTTCCATGCCTAATTTGAGTGTATTTACCCTTATTTGCTAATAAGCAGTTTAGATATTCGTACCCTTTCTTCTATAGAAATTAGAATTATACATATAATCCCAAATCAAAATGTATTTTTGAGCAAATGTCCTAATTGATTTATGCTAGACAGATTGACCTATGTGTGATTCATTTTTCCTAGGAGAAGGAAAGAGATGGTTGAAAAGAAATATTTGTTTGGTAACTTATATATTGACGTAAAAATGGCACAGTCTTGGTCTTTAGATTTGTGTTTGTGTAAACTAAAACAAATAGTAAAGTTTCACAGTAAAGACTATCAAATGAGTGGTTAAAGTACCTGGCTCAGGGCACAGATTGAATCCTAGCTTAGACTCTCAGTGGTTTTGTGATACTGGACAAGTTAATTAACCTCACCAAGCCTTATTTACCCACCTTTAATGTGAAACTAATGACAGTACCTGCCTCATGGAGTTTTTGTGAGAATTAAGTGATACAATGTGTGTAAAATGCTTAGCTCTGTAGAAAATAGTGAACGAATGTTAGCCCATTTCACTTTGCTGTTGCTAGTATCGTAGATGTGTTCATACAAAAGACAGCATGTCTAAAATGTTGAATTATTTTAATGTTGAAAGTAATGGACATAAAAGGTGCATTAAGCAGTTCTAGTTTCTGTGGCCAAGACACATCAGAGAAACTAAGAATTTAAAAAGTAGGTGATTGATGAAGATTAACTTTATTCATGTTTTTCCTAGCTAGACATTATAAGCAAGGTAAGGAATTTAAAATAATAATATTCCCTTAAAGTTGCTTTCGTAGGTATTTTTAGCATTGTATAATGTAAGTATTATAGATTCATGCAGAAATCCTTTATGTTTTACAGAGTTACACTGTTAGACCTTATGATAGCCAAGATAACGAGTGATGAGCCACTCACCAAGGATGACATCCCTGTGTTTTTGCGGCATGCTGAGTTGATTGCAAGCACCTTTGTGGATCAGTGCAAGACTGTGCTCAAGTTGGCCTCTGAGGAGCCTCCCGATGATGAGGTAAGGGAGGCAGATTTCCCAATCTCGGGTAAAAGAGAATGGACAGATTTTCTAACTCAGCCAAGTCCTCTATGAGAATTCTTTTTTAAAAGCTTGAAAAAATATTATGTAAGTAATGTATCCATATATGAGAATAGTTAGAAAATTTAGATAAGGGAAAACAATGTCCTTATTCCTACCATCCAGAGTCAATGACTTAGACAAATTCTGGTTAATTTTCTAGGCAAATGACATCAGATACATGCACACAGACATAGACATGTGCACATATGTATCTATGAAAAGTGGAGCCTTTCTGTGCCTTCTGTTTGCGGGTTCCCATTTTTTCTTCGGAATGTAAGCTCTAGGAGGGCAGAAATTTTGACTGTTGTGTCCGTAGTACTATGTATATGGTAGGCACTGAACAAATATTTGCTGAATGAATAAATAAATAATACATTGTAAATGTCTTTTTGAATAAATGCCAACATAGGCTGGGCACGGTGCCTCACACCTGTAACCCCGCTTCTTTGGGAGGCCAAGGCGGGAGGATTGCTTGAGCCCAGGAATTCCAGATCACCTTGGGCAACATGGTGAAACCCCGTCTCTGCAAAAAATACAAAAATTAACTGGGCATGGTGGCATATGCCTATAGACCCAGCTACTTGGGAGGCTGAGGTGGGAGGGTCACTTGAGCCCAGGAGGTTGAGGCTGCGGTGAGCCGTGATTGCCCCACTGCACTCCAGCCCGGGTGATGGAGTGAGACCCTTGTCTCAAAAAAAAAAAAAAAAAGCCAACATGACATTTCAAGTAAAGAATTTCCTGTTTATTTGTCCAAATCCCTGTAGTTGGACATTTAGGTTGTTTTTTTGTTTGTTTGTTTGTTTTGAGACAAAGCCTTGCTCTGTTGCCCAGGCTGGAGCACAGTGGCACAATCTTGACTCACTGCAACTTGCGCCTCCTGGGTTCAGTCAATTCTCCTGTCTTGGCTACCCAAATAACTGGGATTATAGGTGCACACCACCACCATGCCCAGATAATTTTTGTATTTTTGGTAGAGACGGGGTTTCGGCATATTGGCCAGGCTGGTCTTGAACTCCTGACTTCATGTGATCTGCCTGCCTCGGCCTGCCAAGGTGCTGGGATTACCGGCATGAGCCACCACGTCTGGCAGTAGGTTGTTCTTATTTCTACTTATTTTAGATAATACTGTAGTGCATGCCTTTATAGTTACATCTTTGCACATTTCCACAGCTATTATCCTAGGACATAATCTTAGAAGTGAAATTGCTATGTATAAGGATATCACATGTTTAAAGCTCTTAATACATACTTCCAAACTGCTTTCTAGACAGTTTGCTTCTTTTCTTCTTTATAGGTGATTCCTAGTTGTATACTGTCCTGGTTAATTATTTAAACTATTTTTTATTCTCCTTAAGCCTACCTTAGATCATTCAGGTCTTGTTTTATCAGGGTGTGGAAGGGAGCTTATGTTAATTCTCTACCCTCCTCGTTACTTCGGCTTCCTGTTTTTATCTGTTCTCCCTTTCTTCTGTCATGAAGTTAGAATTGTTCTTTCTCTGGACCACTCAGCTGTAAAAAGGGATGCACTTGTGATACGACAGGGAAGAATCTCAAAAGTGCTGAGGGAGAGAAGCCAGACAGACTAGAAAACATGCTGGCTGATTCCATTTCCGTGGGATTCTATAGCAGGCCAGATATATCGGTCATGACAGAAAATAGATCAGATGTCACCTGGGTCTGGAAATGAATGAGTGGAACTGATTGCAGGGCAACATGAGGGAACTTTCTGGACAGTAGAATGTGGCACTTAGCTGTATACCTTGACACAACTCTGTACTGTATGCTTAAGATGGATGTATTTCATTGCATGTATATTATACCTCAATAAAGCTGATTTAAACACAATAAAAGATGATGGAGAGTTCCTTTGTATGCCGATATGAATAGTCAGGTAGGGAGTAATTGATGGTGGAATCACTGTTGGCAAATGGGTGACACTGGAGGAGAGGGATTGGAATCCAGAGTGGATACTCATCCACTGTCCACAGGCGGGAATGTAGAGAATGTGATCCGATACTGTGAAACTGTTAACTCCTGTTGTAAATGCAGCTTATGGCTATGACTGCTTGACCACGAGAATGTATTTCCTTTTTTGCGAATATATTGTCGTTCAGGACCATTTTGGTATTGATTTTCTGTGCTTTGTCATATAGACCATGTTAGGTCTTACTAATCATTTCGTTACTTTAGTTCTCATTTTCTGTGATAGGAAAGAAAGGTCTTTATTCAGGGGCTTGCGTTTACTTTCTGGAGATAGATATGCCTTTGTTTCCAGCAGGAGGAGCAGTGAGTCGTGCTTAAGAAAAGTTTTAAAAATTCTCTAAGAGACAGAGAAAAGACAGTTCACAGCTTTAAACTTTTCAAGGCACTTCTGTTTAAAATATAGGTGATTTCAGTATTGTAGTGAGAAATTCCTGGTGTAACTTTTAATATTTAGGAAAACTTCTATTTTTCCTTCAGACTTTTTTCTCTAAGATGGGAAGTATT
This sequence comes from Pongo pygmaeus, assembly GCF_028885625.2. Taxonomy (NCBI): domain Eukaryota; kingdom Metazoa; phylum Chordata; class Mammalia; order Primates; family Hominidae; genus Pongo; species Pongo pygmaeus. The sequence goes on from NC_085931.1 coordinate 56,720,887, forward strand.
TTTATATATGAATGGAATGGAAAATTGTAGACTGAGAACAGTAGCTCATGCCCGTAATCCCAATACTTTGGGACGCCAAGGCATGGGAGGATTGCTTAAGCCCAGGAGTTGGAGACCAGCCTGGGCAACATAAGGAGACTCCATCTGTACAAAAAAACAAAGAATTAGCTGGGTGTGGTGGTGTGCGCCTGTGGTCCTAGCTACTGGTGAGGCTGAGGTGGGAGGCTTGCCTAAGCCCAGAAGGTTGAGGCTGCAGTGAGCTGTGATTGCGCTGCTGCACTCCAGCCTGGGGAAGAGTGAGATCCTGTCTCCAAAAAAAAAAAAAAAAAAAAAATTGTAGGCAGTTTCCTTTTGCAAAGCCAAATTAATTTACTTTTGGAAGTTTATTGAGTTATACATTTATGACTTGTGTGTGTTAATGCACATATGTCATACTTTTTTTTTTCTTAAAGAGGACCCCTTTGCCAGTATTTAAATATGCCAGAGACCAAGTGGTATACTGGAGCTGGCCTGTGGTGACTTCTAAGAGTTGATTATTAAGTGCTTAGAAATTTGTGAGCTGATTGTTAAATTGTTGGTACCTTGAAATCATCCCTGGTGGAAGTAGTTGTGCCATGGAAACCAGCAAATGCTACAAATCAGGGTTTTCCACTTGCCTCTTCCACCCCAGCCATTCTTCTGCCAAACCACTGCATTTACTCATTGGTGATCTTTTTAGGACAAGAAACATATTCAATAAAGTTCTCAATGCTATGACTGAAAAGTGAAAATGGAAACAGTTGTATTTATAGCATGTGTTTTTTAATTTATGTAATTGTTTGGCTTTAAAATCCCAAGGTTTTCTTCATACGTTTCTTTATAAAAATAGTTTTGGGTTCTCATGTTAATGTACTTATTCCTGTCTTTTGATATATTTTGTATACTTGTTTCCAGTTTTTTATATATTTTTGTCAGTTCAGAATCTTGTTCACTTGTAGCAAGCCTTGCCTTTTCTCTGAAAGCTCAAAAAACATTCTTTTTAGCTTTGTATTTTCTGATATCCATATATTACAATAATTGTTGCCAGGTTGTGGGATTTGCATTCTGTTTTAATCTTTGCAACCCCAGTTTAGGCCATACTGTAGTACTTGTTATGCAGTAGGTATTACATATTTAATTACATAATACATATTTAAAACATATTCTACAATAAATAGTGTACTTTTTCCACATATTAAGGGCTTAAATTTTTGTATTGTGCAAATAATACTTGCTTTGTTGTTAAAAATTATTTAAGCTGAAGTCACTGAAACATAAAGTTACAAAGTTTCAGCCAGGCGTGGTGGCTCATACCTGTAATCCCAGCACTTTAGTAGGTCGAGGTGGGCGGATCGCCTGAGGTCAGGAGTTTGAGACCAGCCTGATCAACATGGTGAGACCCCGTCTCTACTAAAAATACAAAAATTAGCCGGGTGTGGTGTCAGACGCCTGTAATCCTAGCTACTCGGGAGGCTGTCCCAGCTACTCGGGAGGCGGAGGCAGAGAATCACGTGAACCCGGGAGGCGGAGGTTGCAGTGAGCTGAGATTGCACCATTGCACTTCAGCCTGGGCGACAGACCAAGACTCCCATCTTAAAAAAAAAAAAAGTTACAAAGTTTTCCCCTTTTTGCCCAGCCTCCATTTGTTTTCTATAGATCAATCTGCATATCCTTTTTTTTTGTTTTCTTTTCAAAGGTCTTTTTTTGTATATACACACCTATATGTTTTTTGTTTTCATTTTTTGCACTATTCTTCAACTTGCTGTTTTTACTTATGATATAACTTGTACATCTTTGCACTTTAGCATGTGTATATTCATTGTATGTTTTTAATAGTTGAATAATATTTAACTATATAGACTCATCATAATTTTTTCATTTGTTCCGTATAGACTTTTCAGCTGCTTTCAGGTTGCTTTTTTTTTCTTTTAACCTTTACAAATAACGTTATAGTGAACATCCTTGTACAAATTTCGGATAAGTAAATCTAAGATTATAAATTCCTGGAGTTGAATTGCTGGGTCGAAGAATTATGTGTATTTAAAAACTTCAGAGAGATTTCTAAGTTGCACACCAGTGCAACACAAGATTGCACGAGCTGCCTTTTGCAGATCTGATTTAATTACTATTTCTCGTTAATGTTTTTCAGTGACCATTATGTTTGTTTTTGCATATTAGGTTACTCTTTAAAATGCATTTATTAAAAAGCGTTTTCTGGAAATTAATCTTTCTGTCATACATACAGTGAACTATTGTTTGTGTAATTTTTGTTTGAATTAATTTCTGATGTTCTGTTAGCCTTTTAGTTGTTTTTGTTTGTGTTTAATATAGTTAAGGTTATCAATTTTATCATTCTGGCCTCTGGATTTTTTTTTTTTTTTTTTTTGACAGTTGACAGCCAAGAAGATTTTTGTTTGTTTTTTAAGTAAATTCTCCACTTAGATTGTGGAAATGTACACCTACATAGTCTAGTTCTTTCAGTACTTAGTTCTCTTTTATTTATCTAGAATTTATTTTTGAGTAAGGAGTGAGTTATGGATCCAAATGAATTATTTATATCTTTTGACTATCCAAGATTATAAAATCTTTTGGTGTGAGACTGACTGGGTTTGAATCTTGGTTTCTTCTGTTACAGGTATATGATCTTGGAAAAGTTACTCATCCTCTCTCTGCCCTTCTTTTTCTTGAAATGGGTTATATTATTATTATTATTATTTTTTATTTTGAGATAGAGTCTTGCTCTGTTGCCCAGGCTGGAATGCAGAGGTGTGGTCTCGGCTCACTGCAACCTCCATCTCCTGGGTTCAAGCGATTCTCCTGCCTCAGCCTCCTGTGTAGCTGGAGGCACCCACCACCATGCCTGGCTAATTTTTGTATTTTTAGTAGAGATGGGGTTTCGCCATGTTGGCCAGGCTGGTCTTGAACTCCTGACTTTGGGTGATCCACCCGCCTCGGGCTCCCAAAGTGCTAAGATTATAGGCATGGGCCACCGTGCCCAGCCAGGTTGTATTTTAATATAAACATTTAATATGTGGATTGATACATAGTTAATGTTCCCTAAGTGTTATCTGTTATTATTTCAGTACCATTTAGTGAATAATCTTATCCTTTCCGTTAATTTTTTTTTTTTAATTGAGACAGGGTCTCACCCTGTTCCCCAGGCTGGAGCGTAGTGGTGCAATCATAGCTCGCTATATTCTCCAACTCCTGGGCTTGAGGATCCTCCCACCTACCTATATCATATCCTAAATTATTTTATTTATTTGGATCAATTACTGGTTCCCTCCAAACAAATTGGAGGGAGCCAGTAAGATGTTAACAACTGGAGCAGGGAGAATTCAGAGAGGTATGTGTTTATATGCCATAAAGGAACGCTGAAATGAACATACAAAAAAACGCAAAAACTGATGTATCGACAAAGTAGTTGCAGTCCAGGCAGATATAACTAATTTGCATTTTAATGGACAGGAATAATTCTGTATTAATATAAGTTTTCTGTAACTTACAAAGCTGTAAAATTGCTCAAAGATACCAAATGACAGTGTTAACTGAGACAGGTGAGCTAGACAGGAGGCTAATCTTTTTTTTTTTTGCTCACTTCAAAATCTTTCACGATGTTCCCTTCATTTGCTTGTCTTTTTTTTTTTTTTTTTTTGCCGTAGTGCCTGATTTAATTAATATTAGTTTCATAAGACTTTTAAATATCTGGAAGGGCATTTTACTCATTAATCTTATTTGTTAAGACAGTAATTTTTCCCGGCTGTTCTTTCGTTACTAATTTCCAGATGCTCATTAAAAACACTTTATTAATAAAATGATTTTAATGACTAAAATTGGGAATGTGTTAGGTGGGGATAGATTAATTTTCTTTTAGGTTTATTTTAGTTAATATCATAGAATTTTAAGAGCTGGAAGGAGAATTCCAGTTCATCTCTTCCAACCTCTAATTTTATTTCTGTTGTTTTAATGTGGAAAATTTCAAACATAGACTAAGAAGAAAGTGTACTTATACTCCATATGCCATCCCCTGGCTTCAGCAGCTTCCCCTTCATCACCATTCTTCTTTCCTCCACAGTTCCACTCATTCTTATGCCAGTTGCTGTGGACTGAATCAAAGCTCCAACATATTTCATCAGTTACTCTAAAAGATAAGGAGTTTTCAGACACAAGTATAATATGATAAGAACATCTAAAATAACTAATAACAACATTTATTATCAAGTAAATAGTATTCAGATTTCTCCCATTGTCTAATAATCTTTTTCAAGTTTATTTTGTTGAAACACCTTACAGATAAGGGCCATATGTTGCAAGTGATTGACATAACTTTACTCTAGTGTATAGGTTCCCCTTTCCTCTTCTTTTTTTCCTCTTTGCTACTTATTTGTTGGAGAAACTGGGTTGTTTTTCCTGTAGACTTTTCTAGATTTCAGATTTTGATGAGTATGTCTCCAGGGTGGCACTTAACGTATTCTTTACCTTGCATTTCCTGTGAATGAAAATTAGTTCCAGAGGCATATTCAGATTTGGGTTAGTTTTTTTTTTGCAGTAGTGTTTCACTGTTGATGATACTACTTTCATCAAGAAGCACATGAGGCTTGGTTATCTCTTTGTGATATTAGCAGTCATTAATGATCACCTAGATCCATGAATTCTTTAGGGGTTGCAAAATGGTGGCATTTTAACATTATTGTTCATTCTTTGTTTATTAGCAGGAATATTTTTTAAAGAGAAACTTTCCCTAACCAATTCTTAGGTTCTGTGAGGTACACTGGATGAAGAAAGGCAGGATAAGTGCTCGATTGTTTTCCCTCTTGATTACCAATCTTCAGAGTAATGAGTTGGTTTTGTGGCATCATTCAAAGATGACCAGTGAGCTGGTTTGTTTTGTTTTATTTTCATTATGAAGCCATAGCTTTAAAACCGCTTGCTTTGTTTTCAGTCTGTTGCCGTTGTAATTCTTTCTGGTGTTTAATGTGCCATCGCTGGCCGGTGGGAGCCTCATCAAGTTGTTTCTGATTCCGAATTTCTGACATAACCCTAGTAGCCTGTAATAGCGTCTTTGTTATCTGCTATGACAAGATGTCCAGGGTTACCTTTTGCATGGGCTGTCCCAGGTCTATTCTTGAAGGAGCAGTGGTATCTCAAGATAACAATCTGGGCAACTACACCTTTAACAAAAGAGGTTGATGAAGCTTTGTGAAATTGATGGACTTGGTCAAGACTCGTTTTAACATGGTACTACTAATCTAGACTTCTAATCTAGATTTTTCCCGCTTAACTGTTTAGCGAAAGAAGGCTATGATATAAAATTAAAGATCCAAGACATTAAAAATATGTGTTGTTTTTTGCTATTTATTTTGAGATTTCAGAATACTATATTAATGTATTACCTTTAAATCTCTTAATTAGAAAACAGTAAATACACATTTAGAATTAACAAGGAAGTAATTCGTCTTTCTTTTGAAGAATGTTACCTTTCTTTTTTTTTTTTTGGTTGAGACAGAGTCTTGCTCTGTTGCCCATGCTACAGTCCAGTGGTGTGATCTTGGCTCACTGCAACCTCTGCCTCCTGGGTTGAAACGATTCTCCTGCCTCAGCCTCCCTAGTAGCTGGGATTACAGGCACCCACCACCAGGCCTGGCTAATTTTTATATTTTTTTTAGTAGAGACAGGATTTCACCATATTGTCCAGGCTGATATCGAACTCTTGACCTCAAGTGATCTTCTGGCCTTGGCCTCCCAAAGTGAAGAATGTTATCTTTATGGACTAACTTTGTAATCTCTGCCACATTTTGTCAAATAATGGGTACTTTAAAAATGGGGTTCAAAATCTATACAAAAGTTACATTTAAAATTTTTGTATAGACTACTTAATGCTATGCAGTTGGTACTGGGTAGTTTCTTGGTCATGCAGTGTATTTGATAAATTATTTAGTAGCTTTGTGAAGTAGCATTTTCAAATAATACTGTCTTTCTGATCTACCAAGATATTGCATAGTTCATATTTACCCAGAAATTATGCAAGTTCTTAAAGCCAGAGTTTTTTCAACCACAGCATTTTACAGTATTTCTGTGGACAAGAAATTAATGTATTTTATGGGATATTTGTATCTTTAAAGTGGAATTTGCATGCTGGGAATGCTTTAAAAAGAAAGTATTTGCATAAATGTCATGTACGTAGCTAGTAATTTTGAACATTTATTCCACTGTTGGAATGTCTTTTTGCTTGAATAAGAACTTTTCTGACTCTTTGCTCCAAGAAGACACATAATGACACATAATCTTGCATTCTTGATGGCAGATGTCTGCTGTTAGTGAAAATGATGAGTTGTGTACATATTTCATACTTCTGTTTTGTTCTTCATAGTTTTGTTTTTCTCTTTGACTTATTACAAGCACAGACTCTTTAAATTTGTTGAAATATTTTATTCTCTTACAGTTATTTATAACAGTTAAATAATTTCTCTTAAAATATGCTTAAAAGTTATGTTTTCTTCTCTTTCTAGGAGGCACTGGCTACGATTAGGCTTCTCGACGTCCTGTGCGAAATGACTGTGAATACTGAGCTGCTCGGCTATCTGCAGGTTTTCCCTGGCTTGCTGGAAAGAGTGATTGGTGAGTGAAATATCACACATTGTATTTTTAGCTAAGAAATCTTTGGCTTGTCATACTGTAATGTAAATCCAAATACAAATCCTTAATTTTCAGTGTACTTTTGGGAATTTTGTGAATATATTTTTTTGAGAGGAATCACAGTGTTGTAACAGTTCAGGCAGGCCAGATAAACCTGAGCCCACGTGGTTGTTCAGCCACTTCCCTTCTGTTAACTGAAGATTCCTTCTCAGTAACATGAGGATAACAATGCCTGTTATGCACATAGTAGATGTTTCATCAATATAGGATGTGATGAAGAAGGTGGGGCAGGCAGGTTTGCAATGATGAATGTGGTTTTCTATTACTATAGCTTTGCAAAATGTGGCAGTAAATTTTTCCCATTTATATTTAGTGAACACATAGAATGGTGTTTTATACATATTATATATACAAATCTTAAGAGAAAAAGGTTTTAAACAAGAAACCATTGTTAAAAGTATTACCAACCTTGCTAAAAAGCTGTTTGCAAAATAATTCAAGTAGAACCTGTTCCTTGTGGCTAGCCATGCTTAGGTTTGCTATTCATTATTCGCAATTTTTTCCTTTAAAAAGATGATACTTACTCTGGAGACCAGTGTCCTGAGAAAGATGACTTGGTGTCTAGCAGTATAGATGAGCTAGCAATGAGCTGTAGAGGAAGATCCTTAGAATTCTTCATCAATGTTGTATTTTGAGTACAGTGCTTTTAGTGATAATTTAAACAAAACACCGCAAACCTAGCACACTTGAGTGATTGTGGAAAGAGCCTGAGTTTGTAGCCAGGGTCGATGTGGGTTGCCATCCCAGCTCTGCCAAGTGCTAACTTTTCTGAGCCTGTTGTTTTCTTCATTATAAAATTGGGAAAGTGATACCTTCCTGTATAGGTTTGTTGAGAGGGTTAAATGAGATAATGCAGAAACACTGAAATGCAGTTCCTGGAAGATTGTCTGTTTTCATTGGCTGCCTGGAGGTGCTCATAGAGTAGAGCAGTGGTAAGTTCTTTCTCCTGAATGTAGCTGGAGTGAAGTATAGGGAACACATGCTGGCTTCTGATGATTTGGCCAGTTGGATGAGGGAAAAATAAGCACTCTTGGTTTCTGTCATATGCATCATTATGGATAGATATTGTGTTTTAGACTTCACTGACTGAAGTTATTAGAAGAGTTCTTTCATAAAGAAGTTGAGATTGGAAACCTTTTTGTAAGAAGGATGCTAGCAAACTTTTAGCTAACTTTTTTTGTAGATAAATAGAAACTCTGAGTTGGGGTAGTCATTATGGCTTATCTCCCCAAAACTAGAGTCAAAAAATTTAAAGCAAAGGCAGAAGAGCCTTCTAATCATTTTTTAAAGCAAAGGCAGAAGAGCCTTGTAATCATTATTTAAATAAAGCTTTCTGTGCTCTACCTTTAGCCTATTAAAATAAATTAGATTTGTTTATGGAAAACTATTAGTACAAAATACTAAAAGTTACTTTCCTGTGGAAAATGAAGTTTACTCTTTTGGTTATAGATCTTTTACGGGTGATTCATGTAGCTGGGAAAGAAACCACAAACATCTTCAGTAATTGTGGTTGCGTGAGAGCAGAAGGTGACATCTCCAATGTGGCCGAGGGGTTTAAGTCTCATCTCATTCGTCTGATTGGAAATCTGTGTTACAAGAATAAAGATAACCAAGACAAGGTAAGAGGATTTCTTAGTATGTATTATACATGTATGGCTTCATTTAGAATATAGTCCTTGGAAGACATTCACTCTTTTGGAGTGAAAGCCTGAGGTTCTTAGAAAGTAGCTTGGATAGAGAGATATATATTTTATATGAATACACACACATACACACACGTACATACATATATATACACATATGTGTGTGTGTGTGTGTGTATATATATGTATATGTTAATATATAGGCTCTTTGGAGCCTAGACAAATTTCTAACACACAGTAGATATTTAATAAACGCTAGTTATTATTGCCTATTATCTTAAAAAACAAAGCTTAGATCTATATGTTTATGGACAATAGCATCATAAGCCTTTTCTTCTAGATGTTTTAAAATGGATATAAAAGGAATATAATATTTAAGTATGAAGTCTTTGAGGACCTAATAGGCTGCTTTTGGAAACCTCTTAATGTGCAGAACAGCTTAAAGGTAGTTATATTGAGAATGTGAGAGAATGGTAAGAAAGATCTCAGGGCAGTTGGACCACATGCTTCAGATTGATCTCGCCTTTCTGTATTTTTCTGGAGTTTTACTTTGGGTGGCATTTGATTTGCTTAGTTAAATATTAAATTTGTGCCAGATTATATTTTTCTAAGATGGTGGCAGAATGTCTTGCATTGTACATGTGTGTCTGCAGTATGACTTTGCCACTCCCCTGTCAAGGGTTGGCACTATTTCTCCATCCACTTGAATCTGGGCAGGCCCTGTGGCTGCTGTAAGCCATCAAATATGTGATCCTATACCATTTCTAGCATAGCCCTTAACTGGTCTAGCTGATTCTATTTCTGGCTTCTTAGAAGCCAGTCACTATGTAAGAAGTATAGATTCCCGGAGATCACCTTGCTGTGAGGTGCTGAATACACATGGAAAAGCCCTGGAAGATAAGATACAATGAGGAGAGAGGAAAGGTCTAGTGAAGGAACACCAAGGCGTGAGATGTGTGCGAGAAACCACCTTGGGAGTAGATCCATCCTCAGTTTCTTACTTGCCCAGCTGATGCCACATAGATCAGGGCCCCCCTACTGGGCAAAGTCCTTCCTGAATTTATGACCCATAGTATTATGAGAAAAAGTAAAAAATAGGAAAAAAAAAATAAGTAATATAGGTCTTGCTTCTGTTAGTAGCCCAGTCAGTTACTGTTGGACTGATCCTTCTTCAAATAGCAATTGTAAACTTTGGACAAAAAATAGCCATGTGAAGGCACTGGAATTTGACACAAACGGGCAGATTCTGGAGTGAAATTGACACTTGGAAGAAGGGAATGACACTGTGTGGCATGCAGGGCGGTGAAAAGTCAGTTACAAAATCTTCCGTCTTTCTAGCTTGAAGAATCAAAGAACAGTTTGAGGGCAACCGTAGCATTGGAAAGTGAGGGGGGAATTGTGGAAAGTAGAAAACAGACCCCAAACTCTGGGTGTCAGCTACCTAAATCTCTGCTAATGCCTGAATCACACGTGTGGGGCAGGCTCCAAGCCACTAAGCTAAGGATGAAATAATTGTATTGAGATTTGAGCTCCCACCCTAGAGTTTATAGTATTAAGTCCAACTTACACTGTAGATAATTGATAATTGCCCTCTAAAAAAAAAAAAATCAACACTCTTTAGAGGAATATAATATAATCCAGAATTGCCACAGCATAATGTATCCTGTAATGTCCAGGATACAGTTTACAATTACTTGACGTTCAGGAAAATGTGACCTGTTCTCAATTGAAAAGATGATCAGCGGAGACTGACTGTGAGAGGACACAGATACTGGGCTTAGCAGACAAGGATCTTAAAGTACCAAATGTAACCGTGCTCAAGGATGTAAAGGAAATACGCTTCATAAGAGTGAAAAGATAGGATGTCTCAGCAGAGAAATAGAAACTATAAAAAAAGAACCAAATGGAAATTCTAGAACTGAAAAATATAGTACCTAAAATTAAAAAAAAAAAAAATACCAAATGTGCTTAACCTCAAGCACCTCTGTGATCTCACAGAGGAAAGAGCCAGTACACTTTAAGATACATCAGTAGAAATCATCTAGTCTGAAAAACAAAGGCGGGGAGAAAGATTGAAAATAAAACGGCCACTTTAAGATGCTAAATGTTGGGGTAATTTGTTACGTAGCCATTGATAACTGGAATAATTCCTGTGAGACATGGCACAGAACCAAACGCTAGACAACTTGCACTTTTAGTATATGGGCGCACCATTTTGGCAATCCTCATCTTCAGGAGAGTGAGACTACTAATTCCCCCTTGGGAAATTACTGGACTGATTTTTGCAAAAGAAAGTTGATAGAGAATAAAGCACTTTACCTTTTTAATGACCAGGACTGCCTTTCTTGAGCATAAAAGAGGTGGTTTTTCTTGTGTTTAACTATTCTTTTGTTGCTAATTTGGACTGGCCTCTTATAGGAACAAAATGTAGTAACCCTTAAAAGGCTTGTGAAATAACTCACCGAAGTCAGGATCAGATTGCACCGTAAGTAAATATGGAGTGTGCCCAAGTGCTGCTGTGCAGAGGTCACTGGGGCGCACAGGAAGTCGATAGTGTGTCCTGTCTCTTGTGCAGTTGCTAATAGCACTGCTGATTTCTCAGCAAACAGTTTAGAGGGTATGAAGGAGTTCATTCTTTGAGTATCAACTCAAATGCCCTCTGTTTCTCTCAGTTTCTTACGTGTGTCAACAAAAGGCCTGAACCTGAAAGCATTGCCTCTGGGATTTTTTTCCTCCTTCCAAAGACCGACACAACACCAAAATCTTATTCTGGATGTGCTAGAGTCTTCTTTATTCTTGTAGCCAAATCCTGGTTCCAGCTGGGTGTTACAGATATTTGCCTTGCTCATTGTTGCCTCAAGGGATGGAGTTCACTCGCACTCAGATGACTTTGGTTATAGTTTTGGGAAAATGGAATGGATGGTTATGTAGCAGGTCTTTATCACGGGACCAATAATTCTCAGTGTTTTGTCTTGATGGATTGTCTCACTTCTAACCCAGCTAGGGCTTAAAGGGGAATTTGGCTCTGTCTCTGCTCCAAGATTAAAGATCTGAGTTGGGAGGGATTTCGTATCATCTAGCCTAATTTGGGTTCCTCCTTTGCCCAGAAGACAAAAGGGACTGATGATTTATTGTTTAGTGTTTACTATGTCCTTACATTGTGCTTAGTGAATTACATATATTATCAGCTTTAATCTTTGCGTCAGCCTTGCAAAGCAGGTTCTGGTAACCACATTTTAAGGAGAGGCCATCCAGTTAGTGAGGTGCAGAGCCCAGGGTAGAATTTGGATTTGTTTGCCTATTGAGTTCCCAGGCCTATACTCACTTCCCTGCCCCATGGTGAGAACTTTCCAAAAGGTTGGAGAAAAGTGTTTAAAATAGACTTCCTGAAGGACTTCAGGCTGGAGGCTGGTCAATCTGGGTCTCCTAGGCCAGCCAGGCCCCTTAGACTCCCTCCTGGTTGAAGTCTGGAGCTCTGGGGGTCCTCTCATCCTTGTTTTCTGATTCACCCATTCATCAAATATGAATGTTCGCCGGCTTGGGGATCCTTTGATGGGTAATTCAGGCAAGGTATTAATATCTTCTGTGAAGCTTCCATTCTGGCATCTTGGGACCATGCTTGCCTCTTTGAATCAGAATCTCAAAACTACTCATGACATAAATTTTCCTAAAATCTTTGTGTACTGCTTGATTCCTCTGAATTTTGAGCAAGACTCTTTCAAGCCCAGCTGTGTCTGTGTTGTCTGTGTAACTTTATCCATTGCAGTGAGTATGGTGCCCACCTGCTGGATGGCCCCATTAAACGTGTGTGGCCCTTTCCATTTTCCAGAGCTCTTTTCATCTGCTTTAGTTTGTTGGAGCCTTATGATACCTCTGTGGAAAGGGCTGAAAAGATATTTCCACCATCATTTTCTAAATGAAGAAACCAAGGCCCAGAGACCAAGTGTGATTTAACTCAGCTAGCACTTGCTGAGTGAGAAGTGCCGTGTGCTGCATGCTCTGGAGAAGACAGTCACTTTAGTGGTGGAATGACACATGTGCACTAGGAGCCGTAGCAAAAGTCCATGTGGTGAGGCCTGTCAGAGAGGAACAGGGGGGTGATGTGTCCTCTGGGCTGGCTGTGCCAGGAGCATTTCTCTCTAAGGACAGGCACTGGACTGCCAGGAGCATGGTATCAATTGGGAGGATGGTCATCTTTCTTTGAGATACTTGTCTTTGGGCAAGATTTAAGAGAATCAAGGTACCTCGCCTCAGATTGAAAATCTGCACAGAAATGTATTTTATCCCAAATTCTCATGAGTCTTTAATGCTTAAGTCTGTACACGTGATAGATGTAGTGTTTCCTGAATTGTAAAGGAATTGCTAGACTTCCCTTTACCTCGTCATGGTAGGGAGGTGTCAAATCCTTACTGACTTCTATTCTTACCTTGTTTTTTTGTTCTCGACTTGTGTAGTATTTCCTTGCTACAACTGTAGTGATTAGTTTACTTCTAAACTTTTGTGGACCTAAATGGAGATTCTGTTTTGATTTCTATTGTAAGAAGCACAAAGATACTAATGCTATAAACCTGAAGAAAGCATTCTTCAGCTTCGTCTTTGTTAGAATAAGGAATGTATGGTTTACCTTTTTCTTCGCTATTCTTCTTTTCTTCACTATTGTCAAAACCTCTTTAAGTGAATCTTTATTAGAAGAAAAACCAAACATGTTTATTTCATAAAGCTAAGTGCATTTTTCAAATCGGACAGACAGATGATCTAGTTTATCTACCTTCCGCCCGCCAAGGAAATTGTATTGACTAGGATGGGCCATATGTCCGTTCTGCTAAAGGTTATGGAAATGCTGTTCAGTTTCTTCTCCTCCTCTTTCCTCCTCCCTGATATAAAATATTCCCAGCAGTCACATACTTGATGATCCCATGTCAAATATATGTGCCTATAAATCTTTTACTACAAGCATACCTTAATTTTAAAGTAAGTCTGTACTGTATGAAAAAGTTCAGCATGTAAAGACAAACTTTATTTCGCCCCTTCAGTTCTCAATTTTGAAGGCAGGTTCATTTATATACATAAAATAATCTTTGTAATACATTTTTCATTAACTTTGTGTTGCTCATCATGTTACTCCCAGCATCTAACTTGTACGTGGCACATAGTAGGCATTCAGTAAATTTTTCTAATTTTTCTTGAATGACAATTTATTTGTAAAGTAAATTGAATATTGAATGTTTACTACATATCAAGTATACTTTTAGGTTCTGAAGATATACAGCAAATAAGACACAGTTCTGTTCAAAGAGTGTAAATATTACTATACAATTTTCTGACTATATTTACAAAGACTAGTAAAGATAAATAACTTTTCAAATGAAAATTAATATTCCTCTAAATTCTGAGTCTGTAATTATTTTTGAGTCTTTTTTATGTTTGAATATATTCTAATTTACTATAATTTGCCATAGTTTTATTTGATCCAAATCATATATATTTTAGATTGTAAGAACATCTGTATTGTATAATATTTGCAAGTAATTAAAAAATATTTTTTAAATCCCAGGTTTAGGCTTTGTAGATCTGAATGCAGTTTTTTCATTAATCTTACATAAAATTTAAGACTGAATTTACAGTTGTTAAACATTCATAACATGATCAATTTTTAGTGGGTTTTTTGGTGGGGTGTACTATTTTCCACCCTTTTTGTGTCTGGTTGCGAGGAGCCAAGAACAGGCAAATTATTAACTCCTTTATTATTTCCTCCTGTCTGAAATGTTTTCAAGCAGCATATTTGTCTGTTAAATCATGAAACTGAAAAAAAAAATCTATGGCTATTTCCTAATGATTTTATTTAGGTTGTTGCTCTTAATGAGGGTTAGTACCTGTTTTGTACATCAGTACTGGCTGACTTGTCAGTTACTCAGATACTTGATCGAGTGATTGCTCTGCAGGGAAATAAATAAATGCTTAACTAATATGTGTTAGTGTTTTTCTTTTTGCAACTGTAAAATAGGCCAGGGTGGCATGGCCCTTGGTTCTCAGGCAGGGCCAGCTTCTATATTCTCAGCCTATACTAGCACTGTGTGGACTTCCCAACCTTCATACTTTCCCTGAGTGACCTTAACTTGGCCTTCAGAACTCAAGGTCACAGGTACCCTGTTGACCTGTGCAGAAACACTTTCTCTTCTACGCTCCTCACTATACTCTTCTGCCCTCTGCTCACTGCCTGACTTACACTCTACCTATAATCAGTTTCTGTGAGTAGATAGGTTATGGGTTGTTGATTCTGATGCATATTTCAGTATACGTGTGCTGTTGTTTTTGGTTTTACTTAAAAAGTGTTTAGTGTGATACACATACATAAACTGATCACCAGCAGAACTGTGACATATGAAACATTTGATTTGGGTATCACTCAATTTTACTTTAGCAACCTCCATCCCTTCTTAGTTATACCACCATTACCACCACTTTTGTCCTTGCTCCTCCCTTGATGTTTTGTCTTTCGTGAAACCCATCTCTCAAGGTCTTTCTGGATGATAATGGCTTAATTCACTCTCTTTCCCAGATATATGATTTTCCTTCTTTATAGGAACCTAACTCTCTGCCTGTCTAATTGGGGAATTCCAGGCAGGCTATTGAAAATGTCTTGGGGGGCTGGGTGCAGTGGCTCATGCTTGTAAACCCAGCAAGCACATTGAAAGGCTGAGGCAGGAGATTGTTTGAGCTCAGAAGTTGGAGACCAGCCAGACAACATAGTAAGACTCCATCTCTACAAAATGTTTAAAAATTAGCTGAGTATGTTGGTGCATGTCTGTAGTCCAGCTATTTGGGAGACTAAGGTAGGAGGATTGCTTGAGCCCAGGAGGTCGAGGCTGCAGTGCACCGTGATTGTGCCACTGTGTTCTAGCCTCGGTGAGGGTGCGAGACCCTGTTTAAAAAAAAAGAAACAGAAAATGTCTGAGCAGTGGGTTCTCCTGTCACTGACTTTTCTGTCATTGCTTGGCTTGTAACATTGGATCCACGTATGTGCTGTTCATAGAGGAACCTTACAACAGGCAGGGAGCTTATGAGACTTTAGAGTTCAGTAAACTCAGAGTTGCCCCTTAGTTGACCATCTATTAACTGTTTAAATTTGGACAAGTGTCTTAACCTTTCTGAATCTCAGCTTGTTCATGTATAAAATAGGGGCAGTTACACCTCCTTGTGGGGTTGGGAGGATTAAATGTGATCATGTATAGGAAGTATCTCATGTCTGTAATCCTAGTACTTTCAGAAGCCGAGGCAGGAGGATCACTTGAGCCCAGGAGTTTGAGACCAGCCTGGGCAACATAGTAAGACCGTTTCTCTAAAAAAATTAAAAAATTAGCCAGTGCTCCCAGGTGCTTGGAGGGCTGAGGTGGGACGGTTGATTGAGCCCAGTCGGTCGAGGCTACAGGAAGCCGTGATCATGCCACTGCACCCTAGCCTGGGCAACAGAGCGAGATTCTGTCTTTAAAAAAAAAAGGTAAGTATATAATGGATTGCCTTATGTCTCTAACTATAATACTTCAGTGTCCCTCCTCTTCCCCTCCCTGCCGGTCCCTTTGGAATTGGAAAGATCTAGTTCATTCCAGTGTCTCCCCATTATATGTATTTACATAGGAATTTGTAGACAACATTTCACAAGGATTTGCAAAATTCAAGGTAAACCTCATATTCTGCATTCTGTGTGTATTACTTTTTCTAATAGATGGGGCTTTATGGAGGAAGTAAAATGAAAACAAATATGAGAACTTTCTTTAGGATGAGAGTAATTTTGATTCTTGTCATAAATGCTTTCTGACTTGAATTTCTCTTATGTTATTATCTAGTAAAGAGCTGAAGTGTTTTCTGCATGAATTCCAAAATCTGTTCTAGCTCAATTCTGAAAGTATGTTAAGGAACTTTTAAATTACAGGGCATATGTCTTACCTCAATTGGATTGTGTGTTTTTCCTCTTGTCAGAAGCAAGTTGCACCAAATCTCAGCTTATTGATTTGAAGATTGAATGTATAGGCAAGATCTGGCTTGCTTAGAATTCCACTTCTTTGTAATGTAATCCCAGTTCAAGAAATATGTCAAAATTCATAAATCAAACTGTCACCATTAGTTTCCTGAACTTACAGTTCCTGTAACAGTAAATGAAATTAAAATTCCTATCTAGAGGAAACCTATCATGGTTGTTTGTTGCAGCTGTAAAAATTTTTTTAAAAGACTTGAAGGATGGTCTACCATTTGACTCCAAAAACCCCTTTTCTATGTCTTGTTATACAATAATTGACTTATTCTTTTCCAGGAAATGCATAACATTATTTAAAAAGAAGAATGATACTAATTATATAATTGCAATGTAACAGTGTACTGTTGTCGATTACCATTACTATTGCAAACTAACTAGGCTCCAGGCCCTTGACCTGTGCTTCATTGTGGAATACCTACCATCGCATATTCCTCCCTAGGCTTTAAGCGCCTTGAAGGCAGACACATCATATTTGCCTTAACACCTGCCATAACACTGGGTACATAGTGTAGTGAAATTAATGGACGCTGGATGACTTTCCTTGCTTTACTGGTGAGTCAAGCTTAGAGTAGTTACTTGCTTGGAGCGATAGCAGGCCAAATTCTGACTCCAGAGCCCATACTTTTCCTGTTACCATCCACTGCTTCCACTGTCACCACAAAAGGAGATGTTTGAGACTGGTCCTTTGAAATCTATGACCAAATTTGTGTGACTCCTTGGGGTGGCAGGGCATTGTATTACAACTTTTTCCACAATTCTTACTGAACTTTTTTCATTATTGTCTAATGTCTAGTGTTTTAGTAAGTGTAGTTTCTTTTTTCTTTCGTTTTCTTTTTTTCTTTTTTAAGAGGTGGGGTCTTGCTCTATTGCTCAGGCTGGAGTGCAGTGGTGTGATTATAGCTCATTTTAGCCTTGAACTCATGGGCTCAAACAATTCTCCTACCTCAGCCTCCCACATAACTGGGACTGCAGGCATGTGCCACCATGCCCGACTACTAAAAATTTTTTTTGGTAGAAAAACAGGGTCTCACTGTGTTGCCCAGGCTGGTCTCAAACTCCTGGCCTCAGGCGATCCTCCTTCCTTGACCTCCCAAAGTGCTCAGATTACAGGTTTGAGTCACCTTGCCTGGCCTGAGTATGGTTTCTTTAAGGTTCACGTTGAGGGCTACGTTTCAGGCACATGCGTATTTCCGAGAAGCATAATTTACCCCATACTGTAGACACAGAAAGGGAGACATTGGGGAAGTAGTGTGCTGCCCATGATGATTCCACAGTTTGTAAAAGTCATGAATCCAGTTTTCCTAACTGCTACTCAGTTTTCTTTACTTACGCCATATGATCAATTTTTAGATAACAGACGTTTTAATTTAATTTAATTTTATTTTTGGGAGAGGGTCTTGCTTTTGTCACCCAGGCTGGAGTGCAGTGGTGTGATCATAGCTCACCATAGTTCTTTGCTCAAGTGATCCTCCCGCCTCAGCCACCCAAGTAGCTGGTACTAGAGGTGTGTCACCACACCTGGCAAATTTTTGTGTATTTTTTGTAGAGGTGGGATTTTGCCATGTTGCCCAGGCTGGTCTTGAACTCCTGAGCTTGAGCAGTCTGTCCACCTTGGCCTCCCAAAGTGCTAGGATTACAGGTGTGAGTCACCACGCCCGGCCGACAACAGTGATTTTAAATGGATTTGTGTTTAACAGTAAAAACAATTATTTCACAGTATCCAAAAGAAGAATATCTGAGACTTAGGTGAGGGGAAAACCAGCTGTATAAACTGAGAGCTGTACCTTGTTCCTGTATGGAAGTATGGAATGTGGGAAAGATATTAGTTATTTTTAAACTCATTTTTATTACCAGACCAATTAAAATCCCACTGTGAAAAATAAGCCATAATTTTGACTATAAAATGAAAATAATTGAGGAATTGTCATATCAATATTAAAATATACTTTAAGGTTAAAATAATCAAAACAATTTACAAAAGTTTATAGGTTAGTGGAGGCGGACATAGTTTCCAAACAGACCCAGGAGAAGTTATACGAGTTTACCATGTGATAAGGATAATCCAACATCCCGAGGAGAAAAGGAAAGATTATTACAAAAGCTTATAAAAAGCCTTATGTAAAAAGTTTTTCTCCATGATAAGAAGAGAACATGCTCCGTTCATTAGTGATTGTAGTAATTCTTTCTTTCTTCTACTTTCCTGTTTTTTTTTTGAGACGGAGTCTTGCTTTGTTGCCTAGGCTGGAGTGCAGTGGTGTGATCTCGGCTCACTGCAACATCTGCCTCCTGAGTTTAAGCGATTCTCCTGCCTCAGCCTCCTGAGTAGCTGGGATTACAGGCATGTGCCACCGTGCCTGGCTAATTATTGTATTTTTATTAGAGACGGGGTTTCACCATGTTGCCCAGGCTGGTCTTGAATTCCTGACCTCAAGTGATCCACCTGCAGCGGCCTCCCAAAGTGCTGGGATTACAGGTGTGAGCCACCATGCCCAGCCTCTTTGTTCTTCTTTTATACTTTGTACACCTCTTAACTCTTCTTTGGCCAAGATCTGGGGGCTTTAGCAATGACAATTTCAATTATACTTTCAGTTGAAAGATTTTTAAAAGTAAAACATTAGCATTGGATCTGGAGAATTTTGCTGAGATAATTAATAGCTGGGGTGGTGGTGATAGGGTTTGTGTGTTTTTGAGAGAGAGAGAGAGAGGAAGAGACAGACAGAGATGGAAATATAAAGATCATTCTTCCACTGTGTTATATGTGTTTTTTCCCCTTTAAAGGAATAGGAATTTGAATTTCCTCTCTGTTGTCAGGTGTTCTGACTTGGGTACATCAGCTCTTACTGAGTGCGTGAATGTTCACAATTTCTATGACCTATCTCAATCTCATGAAAATCTGACTGGGAAATGTCTATATATCTCCCCAGGCTTCATTTTCTCGGTTAAATGAGAAAAGTGTTCTTATTTCAAATGTTGGAAAGTAGCTCTACCTTTTTCTAAAAAAAAAAAAAAAATAATAAGATGGAAATGTCTGTCCCACATCTAAAACAGTTTTGATCTTTAGCATATTTAGTTTTTTTTTTTTTTCCTGGCAGCAGCTGAAAATTAAGAGGATCAAAGTTATGTTCCTATAAAAGACTTTTTTACTGTCAGTGCTTGAAGGCATTGTCTGACTCCCCCCATCCACACCTTTTAAAAGCTGATTGCTTATCTTATTCAGGTAGAATTTAACTTCATACCCATCATATTCTAATAGAACAAAAATGATACTTAGTTTCAGACTGTGGATTTTAGTTTGAATTCAAACCTACTACTATGTTGCAGTTAAAATTGGGAATATTTTTTACTCCAAATAGAAATGAACGTGCTATTTTGGCATAGTGGTAAGAGCTTGTAGTTCAATTCAACAAGTATGTGTTTGCCATATGCTGTGTATCAGCCAGTATTCTAGACACTGGGAATGCAGAAATGGATTTGGCCTAGTGTTCTCTTGAGGAATTCACAGTGTAAAGAAGGAGATAGATGTAGAAACTATCATCTCAGTATCATAGAATAAGTGGTGTGTGACAGGATTGAGAGGCAGTAGAAAAGTACCTAAGTGCTTGGTATAAATGGCTCTACTTGGAACTTCAGGAAGAACCTCCCGGATCCAGGCCTTGAAGGATGAATGAGAAAGAGTTAGGCAGTTAGAGGAGTGGGTCAGCCTTGTAGGCAGTGGGTGAGCAGGTGTGTGGGACAGTGCAGGACCCAGTGGCACCTGAGCGGTTGGGGTTGGGGTTGGGGTTGGGGTTGGGGCTGGGGCTGGGGCTGGGGCTGTGCCAGAGAGCTGGCCCCTTGGCTGCACGATGGGCTCTGCACTCACTGTGGGAGCTAAGGGTTAGGTCAGTTTCAGCATTAGTAGATTCCTTATTGTAACTCTCGTTTCTGAGAATTATTTTGTGGTTTTTTTTTCAGATCCACTTCTTTTTTTTTTTTTTTTTTTTGAGACAGAGTTTTGCTCTTGTTGCCAAGGCTGGAGTGCAATGGCGCAATCTCGACGCAACCTCTGCCTCCCAGGTTCAAGCGATTCTCTTCCGTCAGCCTCCCAAGTAGCTGGGATTACAGGCATGCGCCACCATGCCCAGCTAATTTTTGTATTTTTAGTAGAGATGGGGTGTCCCCGTGTTGGTCAGGGTGGTCTTGAACTCCCGACCTCAGGTAATCCATCCACCTAGGCCTCCCAAAGTGCTGGGATTACAGCGTGAGCCACCGTGCCCGGCTGATCAACTTATTTTTTTATTGTGTTGTCCATCTTTGTCTTGAGTCATTTAAGACACTTATTTTCTCTTGGAGATTGTTTTTATTTCTGGTTTTTAGGGTGTGGTTTTTCTCATTTGTTCTCTCTCATTTCCCTCTTCCCTTAACCCCTCCCCTCCTCCTCCCTACCTGCGGTTGCTTCTCCCAGTGGTTTTTTTTTCTTTTAACTTCATCTCATCTTCTTAGGAGAAACCTTTTTCTGCAGAAGTCCCATAGGTCCTGGCTGTGGACTTGTATTCACAGAGTGATTTGCTTTTGTTTTCATCTCCTTGGGTCCTAGAGGGTCCACTCACCTCTTACCAGCATTTTTTTTTGAGACGGAGTCTCGCTCTTGCCCAGGCTGGAGTGCTATGGTGTGATCTCAGCTCACTGCAACCTCCGCCTCCCGGGATTAAGCGATTCCCTTGCCTCAGCCTTCCTAGTAGCTGGGATTACAGGTGCGCACCACCACGCCCAGCTAATTTTTTGTATTTTTAGTAGAGATGTGGTTTCACTATGTTGGCCAGGATGGTCTTGAACTCCTGACTTCAGGCGATCCACCCGCCCTAGCCTCCCAAAGTGCTGGGATTACAGGTGTGAGCCACTGCGCCCATCTCAGTTTTTATATTAATATAATTTCTTGACTTGGGATTCTAGTACCACACTGACAATGTGACTCTGGATGCAGTAACTGCCTGTGATAATGGTCTTCCCTGGTCCCCCACTGAGATGTCGAAGCAACCCAAAACCTTTTTAACTGGTACACAGAGATTTTTATGAAGTGGCAGCCTGTGATGGGGTCCCATCCTAGACTAGAGTTTTTCATTACTTGTCTCTGCCCTTTGTAAGCCAAAAGCCACCTACTTGTTTGCAGTCCTGAAAACTCTAGCCTCCGGGAACCTTGTCCTGGTTGGATCCTGGATGCCTCCACTCTTGTCTGCCTCTCTGGGTTTTATTCCTGGCCTCTGAGAATGATGCTCACACTGCCCAGTGGCAGGATGCAACCTGGGTTCCTGAGCCTTATGGGGTTAAGTGCAAAAGTGAGTCCTGTCAGCTAAGCAGGAGCTGCTGAGAGATGACCCACGGAGGTGGGCTCCAGCAGCTTGGCACACGTACCTTCGTGGTGCATGGGAAATTTTGATTCAGGGGAAAAAACAGTTTAAATTATAGGATATTCTTGTTTTCTACCCAGGCAACACCTCACATGTTGACTTAACTTATGAGTCTCCCTTTCTTCATCTGTAAAGTAGAAATGATTTTACTTCCCTCATACATTTGTTGTGAGGATTAAATTACTATTGATGACAGCAGTCACAGTGACCTTCCATGAATGCCTCCTGCATGGGCTTGAGTGGGATGTTTCAGAGGTGTGTTTTGTTTTTTCTCATCCTCTTCAGAGCCTGTGCTTACTGTGTCATTCTGCCTCTCTAAGTTAAATGTGCAGGAAAGGCCTCCTCAAAGCCACTCAGTGGTGGGAGTGCTGTCTCAATAGTCCCGCAAGCCTGTAATCCCAGCACTTTGGGAGGCTGAGGCCAGCGGATCACCTGAGGTCAGGAGTTCGAGACCGGTCTGACCAACATGGTGAAACCCCGACTCTACTAAAAATACAAAAAAATTAGCCGGATATGGTGGCGCATGCCTGTAGTCCCAGCTACTTGGGAGGCTGAGGCAGGAGGATCTCTTGAACTCTGGAGGCAGAGGTTGCAGTGAGCTGAGATCATGCCACTGCACTCCAGCCTGGGCAACAGAGTGAGACTCTGTCTCAAAAAAAAAAAAAAAAAAAAGTATTGGCCCTCCTTGCAACAGGCTCTTGGGCAGGCAGCCACCATGAAGGGGTGCCAAGAGTATGAGAAGCATGAGGTCCATGCCAGTTCCTTCTCTGCCTGTGAGCTGCAAGACCGTCCTTCAACACACAGGACTGACTGGCTCTCTCTCACAAGCCACCATCCTGGTGCTCAGGAAAGCCAGGTGGCAGGGCATGGGGAAGGAGTACCACCTGTGGTCCTGTGCTGGTCACATGTGTGGCCCTCAAAGGAGATCTCCTCCAACCCTCCAAATGCTTGTTCAGGACTTCCTGTGCCTGCACAGTGCTTGTAAATCCTGCAGCAGCGGCCCATTCAGATAGTCAGAGGTGTGGCCTGATTTCTGCATGACCCTCTATCCTTCTGATATTTTCATCGTGATAGGAATTCCACTTTTAACTTTTCATTTCCTTTAGTTCAGATCTATGTCACAATGCAAACACACCTTGGAGGGGAAATGTTTTAAGCCCTCATCCTTCTTTTACATACTTGTATGGATGTATTTCTAGTTTTTCCTGAGAGCAAACTCTGATTGGGGGCCTGAAGAGACCAAGGAGGAGCAAGAAGAGGTGCGAAGGTTCTCTGGCCATTCTGCCTTCTTACTGCCGCCCAGGCTCTGCTCCTTTCCCCTTCCCTCCTCCTCGCCGCGCTAAGTTCTGGGGTTGCTTACTGTCATCAGTATCTTGTTTGTGTTTCTCATGCTACTAATAGTAATAATTTGTGTATATTTGGAAGTACCCATGTGTCTTTTGGGGGAAAGGTAATATTAACTTGGTTTCTTATATAGATTGGAAAAATAAAATTTTGAACCTTATTCAAGAACCTGAAAAGTAAACTGTTTCCAAAATGAATAATAATGACCAGAGTCACAGTAATGCAGGGTAGCATTTTATAGTGCTCACTGTGTGTCAGGTACTCTTCTGAGCCCTTGAATACATCAGTGCGTTCATCCTCATGATATTTCCTAGATGAGAACATATTATCCCCATCATAGAAATTTGTGAACTGAGGCACATCAGGGTTCAATAGCTTGCCCGAGGTCACACACAGCCAATCAAGGGTGCAACCGCATAAGAACCCAGGTGGCCTGGCCCCAGACCCATGCTCTGCACCACTACATAGCCGCCCACCCACCTCCTCCTTCTGCCATGTTTGGCACAGACTCGGCTTTGGCCAAGTCTCTGAGAGAGGTGACCACTGGGGATGCCATTAGCCAGAGTTTTCCATGTTATCGTAAATTAAGTTTAAAATGGAATTCTCTTTGTTTACCTAGACTTTTTTTTTTTTTTTTTTTTTTTTGAAGAGACAAGGTTGTGCTTTCTCACCCAGGCTGGAGTGCAGTGGTGTGAACAGGCTCACTGTAGCCTTAAACTCCTGGGCTCAAGGGATCCTCCCACCTCAATCTCCTGAGTAGCTTGGACTGCAGGTGTCCACCACCATGCCTGGCTAATGTTTAAATTTTTTGTAGAGATGAGGTCTTGCTGTGTCGCCCAGGCTAATCTCGAGCCCCTGGGCTCGAGTGATCTTCCTGCCTCACCTCCCAAAGCATTGGAATTATAGGTATGAGCCACCGCACCCAGCCCCAGACCCTTTTTAAGTAATCAATATTCTGTGTACAGCCTTGAAAGACTGACATTTCCAAAAAGATATATTTATTAGAGGAAATTGTGTACCAACTTTAAGCAAGTGAATATGTATGCTTTAATCATTTGAGAAAAATGAACTATTGCGTGAAAAGAAAAGAGCTAAATATGTTGAATTTTTCCCAGTCCAGCTGAAGCTGCCCTTCAGAGTTTACTGTGGGGTGGGGGTGGGGGTGGTGATTGTCCTTTTCAGGTTGAACTTTTTGTATTATTGTACATCTTAGGTTACAAATCCTTCTACAAGCTGCACTTAGCTCATATTACTCTCAGACATTTGAATAATTGGTTTAATGTGAGACTACTTTCTGGGAATGATTCATTGGTATTTACTTGACATGTTTTAGTGATAATATTGAATATATCCACTGGAAAAATCCAAGAGGAACCTTTAAATGAAATCATTTCCATGTCAGAGTTGGGGGCAAGAGAGGGAGTTGGAGTTGAGTTCTCATCATGTGAATCCCACTCCATCAGCACGTGGAAACTGAGGAAGAGGGAAGGAGTGGAGAAGAACCAGAGGAGTGACACAGTTCCAGATGCTTTCCCAAGTGGCTGTGCCCTCCTCCTATTTGTGGAGGAATGGCTTTGGTCTGCACCTGCAGCTCTGGACGGACTGCCTGGGGCTGGGGCTGGGGCTGTGGAGGAGGACGACTGGGGAGTCTGATGGGGAGGCGGGTGGCGGGGGTGTTGACAGGAAAAATCCGACTGGCGGCCTCGGAGCAGTTCGAAGAGAGGGCGTGTCCTTTGCCAGTTGGAATTCCAACCCTGGCGACTTTCAGCCACACCCTCCTCCCTCCCCTAGCCCCACACAAAACAAAAATGCCTCAGAGCTTCAGTGTAGCTGGAGCAAAACCAGCTGATTCTAACAGTGTGGCCCAGCAGCGCCTGCTGGCTGGCAGCAGGGGCAGAAAATGCCTGAGGCGCCGAGGTGGGAGCCCAGGCTGGGATTCAGGATTTCACTGCTCCCCGTTCAAGGCCTCTGGAGAATGTTCCAAAGGGAGGTGTGGATGTTTCATTCAGTACTTTGGAGGGAGAAAGAAATGGGTTCTTTTCTCTGTATTCTCTTTAAGATAGATTTGTTCTTAATCTTGAAAAATCATTTCTAGCCATTTTAGAAAGAAAAAACATTAGTACAGTATTAGTAAATATGGATAGGATAAAAATTTTTTTACATACACATAGGATTCAATACATTTTTCATATGCTGACCTTATAAGTCAAATTGTTTTGAAATTATATTTATTAAAAATGTAATTAGAGTTATATTCATTCATGTTTGATTCTCTTTTAAGAGTTATTCTCTATTAGTACTTTTCTTACATGATTCAACTTGGACTTATTAGAGAAATAAACTCTGGCACACTTTCTCCAAACAGTCACATTCGTTTAGCCTATATTTATAAAATTGGCATTTATTGGACCTCTGCTGTGGATACTATTTACTTCTTTTGAAATTTGTAAAAGAAGAAAAAAAGTTGAGCTTTTGTGATGAGACACACAAATTCAAACTAAATTTGATGCTTCCAAAATGTATGGCAGAGACGGATGCAACTATTTGTTACCAGAACAGTGGCGTCAGGAAGCCCCGTGCAGTGGGTAGGGGACACCTGGTGCTGCCTCCACACCCTGCCCCTGCCAGCCCCCGTTGTCCTGAGCTTCCGGGGCTCCCGCCTGACGTTTGGCTCAGAGTCATCCACACTGCCCGTGTCCCTTGGCTGTGGAGCAGGGCCACGGTCTCCCTGCAGGGTTGTTTGGAGTTAGCTGAGCCACCGTGTGGAAAGCACAGGTACTCGACAGACCACCAGTGCCTCCATGGAGCACCACCATTGTTACTGCAGACTTCTCTAGCCATTTAGAATCCATATGAAGACTCAGAAAAACCAGTTTTACTTTTAGGAAATTACATATTCATGGCTTGAGCTGTACCCACTGACTTTGTGCTTGGAACAAAATACATAATTATTTTTGGTTCAAAAGATTAGATTCAAATTATTGATCATCAGAAACTGAAGTTTCCTAAGGCATATCACACGTAATTCAGGGTTGCTTTGATGTGTTATTGTGCTAATCCACAACCATGGAAGTTCCTGGTTAGTGCAATGTTTCATGCTCTGACAGCTATCTTTAAGATGTTGTTTTTGGGTTGCCAGGTGTTCATTTAAACACACTGGCCATGTGTTTGCGCACGCACATGTGCATACACATAGCCACTGCGGAGCGCCAGGAGCTGTAACTGAATGTGGACTTGATAGAGCAGTATGCGATGCTTTTGTCTTCAGGGCAAGCTCTTGATGCATAGCTTCATGTGACATCTCGTTTATAACAGCCTGAGGCATCAGTAATCTTTATAGCAAGAATTCTAGTGCTGTGTTATGCATACCAACCTTACCGTTTATTCTGCCCAGTAAATACATGGCTTTTCTGGAGTCATAAATCATGACAGTAGGAGTCATACCTGTCCAAAAAAGAAGAGATTTAAATCTTTAGAGTTAACAAGATTTAATGTAATTTAGACATTATTCTTACTTAGAAGTACCATTCTTATTTAAAGGCAGTATATCTCATATCTTTAAAGATAACTTTAGAAACTTACTGCCAGAGAAACAAATATTGATTAAGAGCACACTGTGTGCCAAGCATTCTGCGAGGTTCTGGAGAGAAGGAAGGGGAAGAAAATGTCCTCACCCTCAAGTAACTTGAAGCTTAGAGGACGATGCTAAATAGTAAAAGATTCTAGAGTCCGGGCTTAGTGGTTCACACCTGTAATCCCAACACTTTGGGAGGCTGAGGTGGGCGGATCACCTGAGGTCAGGAGTTCAAGACCAGCCTGGCTAACATGGTGAAACTCTGTCTCTACTAAAAATACAAAAAGTAGCTGGGCGTGGTGGCGCATGCCTGTAATCCCAGCTACTCGGGAGGTTGAGGCATGAGAATCACCTGAACTCGGGAGGCAGAGGTTGCAGTGAACTGAGATCGCATCACTGCACTCCAGCCTGGGCGACAGAGCAAGACTCCGTGTCAAACAAACAAACAAAAAAGATTCTAGAGCAGTCTGATCAGGGTGAGGGTTCTGTACTCTTCTTGTGCCATGAAGCAGGAGGAAAGGCCTCCTGAGGGAGCTGAGGCTGCACGAGGATGAGCAAGGTTTCGTAATGTCCTCCAGAGACCAATTTACCGAGCTGCATCAGCTCCTCCCTCCCAGCCACCCTGCCCTTCATAAGGCTCTAGTTTTGTAGGGGATGGGGTGGGACGGGGTCACACCTCAGCTGCCGGCATGAGCTAAGGAACCATATAACAGTCAGCACTGTCCACCACTTGCTTCTCTCTCTTTCTAATTTACATACAGCTAAACAGATTTTTAATGAATGGCTGATAAGTTTTGACAGATGTCTGCACCTGTGTAACTGTCACCCCAGTCAGGGTACAGAGAGCACCTCTATCCCCTCAGAAAGTTTTTTCCATGCTGGCTGTTGTGTGCCAGTGTGCCAGAGAGCATGGGACAGGGGAATGATGGCCCTAAGAAAGGAAGGAGGAACAGGGGGAATCTTGAATTACATTCTTTCCCACATGGAGATAGATTTGTGCTAATTCCACAACGTGGAACATCCTCCTTCGTTTGCTTAGACTTCCCTGGGAGCAGTAGCCCATGTACTGGTGGCCTAGCTCAACTGTGGCGTGGTTCTGGGCCTGTAAAGCCGTCTTTCCCACCTACAGATGACATTCCCTATCTTCATCATGTGCTTTTAGTCTGGTTTCCTGTGGGCCAGATGCATCTGAGAGTGTGCCCTCATTAATATGGGACTCTGTGTATGTCCAGCACATGTGGGGTTTATTCACGCACCAGTAATTATTATTCAACATCGTTCCCTTTGGTACAGCAAGCACTTTCTGAGTGCTTACCATGTGCCACTTTCTGTGAACCTCTGCAGTTCAACAGTGGAGTCAGAGGCAGTCCTTTTTCTCAAGTAGCTCATGATCTACTGTGGGAGACAGATGGCTAGATGATAGGGTGTAGTCATATCCCATTATTTCTGATACCCCAAATCTTGATCAGAAGCCTCGATCAGAAGCTAGGAAGGCTTCTGATCAAGATTGTGGTGTCAAGAATAACTAACGACGACAGCAATAGTAGTTGTTTATTGAGTGTGTCCTGTGTCCTAGGCACAGTTCTGAGTATTTGTCTCTTACCTCATTTAATGATGATACCTTTCCCATGTTGCAGATGAGGAGACTGAGGTCCAGAATGGTTAAGTAATGTACCCAAGGCCACACAGCTGTTAAGTGGCATCTAAGCTGTTAAGAAAGAAACTTTCATTTTAAGCCACTTAGATTTTTGTGGATTGTTTGTTACTGCAGCACGAACTAGCCCATCCTCACTGATAAGAGCACCAGTGTGCGGAGTGGATTCCTGAGCCAGTTAAAAGGTTGCTACAGCAGTGGAGGCCTGGTTGGAGGGTGGTGATAAGCCTGGAAATAAAAGGACATATGTGAGAGACAATGATTTGATAAAGAGTAATGAAAGAGGAAGCTTTCTTTCAGGTAGCTTATTGTGTTTCATTATTGTTGTTTTCCTTTTGGGAAAGAAGTTGAATTTTCATTGTTGCCTTATGTTTTCAAGGGTGACCTCAGTATTTTATTTTATTTTATTTTTTTGAGACGGAGTCTTGCTGTGTCGCCAGGTTGGAATGCAGTGGCTCGATCTCGGCTCATTGCAACCTCCACCTCCCAGGTTCAGGCGATTCCCCAGCCTCAGCCTCCCAAGTAGCTGGGACTTTAATGTTTTTATATTGGTGATTTTGAGCAGAGACTGTATTACCATCTAAAGCACTACAAGCTTAGCATGTAAGCTCCATGTCTCTTTGCTCCTCATTCTCTCCAGGGCCCCTGGTACAGTTCCGGGCCCACAGTGAGTGCTCTATAAACTTTTAGGGATGAACAAATGAATATTTTTAAATCTGTTCATTGTTTTCACAGTTAAACTTTTCTAAGCACTTATGTAATACTATGTTTACTTAATTTTCATTCTCACCGACCTTTATGGAAGACTAGGTGATAACTGGTTAAATTGTAATACAGTATCATAGGTATAATCTTGAAAAGGTAAAAATTAAATGTAATGAAGCATTATAATCCAGTGACTGGAACATTTTCTGCAAGCCTTTGCTCATTATTTATTTATTTTTTTATCATACACTTCTTCCCAGTTTTTGCTTAGTCCTTGTTAGCAGTTACATTAAAATCTGTTTTAAGTTCCACCTCAGGGAATATCAAAAGTTGGTTGCTTGTCCAAATGGGCCTTTAATTAAAATTTTAAAAAATTAGACCATTGTGTTAGATTTTTTAAAATGTTGGCTAAAACAGAAGAGGTTGATTTAAGTGCAGTTGGGCTGAAACTGTACTTAAATAGATTAAAGTATAATCTGGCTTTTTAAAAAAACACATCTGCCTGGGATGAAGTAGGTGTGGTCTTAACTGAAGCAGGTGAATGGACCAGATTCGCCTTTAAGAGCCTTCTGACTCCCAGGTTTTCTGATTTTTAAAAACTTCCTATTTAGTCATATGTTTTTACTTCACTTTATGGTTTAAGTGAGCCAAACAACAAAAGTTACTCACAAAAGATAGTATTTTACTTGTAACAATTACAGAAAAAGTGAAAAGCTTGACATTACAGGTAGAAAGGAAGTCAGTCTCTGTCCCCTGTGCGTTTCAGAGACTGTGTTTCTATTTATTTGCCCTTTGTCTTCCCTGACCAGCCTGCGTTTCTTTCTGGAGGTGCAGGTACCTCAGCTTATTTTTCTCTGTCTTTGCATCGCCTGACAGAGGGCCCAACTCAGGGTAGGCACTCCCGCTTCATGACTACATCTGATTTCTTATTTATCTTTGTTATGATAGATAGCAGATAAAGCAGTGGATTTCAGTCAGAAGCAGACCGCAGCAGCAGGATTCTTTCCACGGTGCATGTTCTGGCTGAGTGTTGCTGGGCTCCACCCTAGCCGAACCTGTGTCTGCACACCTGTCGTGTCTTCCTGGGAGGCTCCCAGGCATGCTCCTGTCTGGCCAGGGTGCTTCCTCCTCGCTCTCCAGCTGGCTGAAGAGAAGCTGGGCAAGAGAGTATGTGTTCAGGCCACAGGGAGAGCACAGACTCCCAGAGCATGAACCAAGGGGCTTCCAGACCTCAGGGACTGCCTCCTGGTCCCCCAGAGGCCACCTCACTCTTACTCTTGTCTCCAGGCTGGTGGCCTCACATGGCCTCAGCCATCTCTCCACATCCTCCCCTCCCTGCTGTGGAGCCCCCACTGACAGATGCCTTCCCCCTGTGTTTTGGCTCCAAATTCCAAGTGACAGTAATTGCGTGGCTTCCCTTGGGTCTGTCTCCATCCCTGTTGTAGTGCCTCACAGCCCAGACTGTGGACTGCAGAGGCGTCACCTAGGGGCTTGTCTGAGATGCAGAGTCTCAGGCTCCACCCCAGCATCCGGAATCAGACCATCCTCAGGGGATTGGAATGCACAGAAGCATTTAAGAAGCGCTTTGTAAAGCCATGGCTTCTCCTGCGCAAAGAACTGCGTGGTCCCTTTTCCTGGAGTAGGAGGCTGTGGCTACAGCATTTTCATCTGGAAGGAGGCCTAGGAAACGATGTTTCTGTGGCCTTCCTGCCCCTGCTCCCTCACCCTGGTGACTCTCAGCTGGGTGGGCTGCTGGGCAGTGTTCTGGGGGCATCTGGAGAGCTGGAGAGAGTGCGCTGGGGAGGTGGGCCTGGCGTGTTCAAGGCAGAGAAGGAAGGAACGCGGGAACTGGCTGGAGAGACTTGGAGGGCTCCTCAGAGATGAGGCTGAGTGGGAGTGAAGGTTTCGTCAAGGTTACGGAAGGCCTTTGAGTTCAAGCTGAGGCCTTTGGACTTGGCCCCTCGCTCTCTTTGCCAGGGGCGGCTCCTTGCCTGAGCCTCTGTGCTTGCGCTCCTCCCCACAGCCCCAGGTTTGCAGAGTGTGTGGCTGCTGCACCCTCAGGTGTTTGCTCATCTCCTCACAGGCCTTTCCTGCCCCTACCCGTTAAAAGTCGGACCCCACCACGCCCCCCACCTCTCTGTCCCTGCTCTTTGGGCCCTTCCTTTGCCCCAGGTTGGGCTGTTGTCTTTTTCTTTGTTCCTTCACTGCCGCAGGTCAGACTGTCTTCATATGCACGCATTTGCAGGCACATTTGTGGTTGGTTTTGTCTGCTCTGCTCTTCGCAACCCTAGAATGTAAGTACAAGGAGGATAGGCAGGGACCATTTGTCTCTTCACCATTCTGGTGCTGGGAACAGCATAGCATGGTGGTGGAGTGGGCTCACTGAGTGAGCTGGTGAGCGTGGGCCGTCTTGAGGTGCCGGCTGTGTTAGGCTCTTACCCCTACCTCCCCCAGTGTCTTCCAGGCCCCCTTCTTATCTAAGGCTGCTACGTGTTATTGGAGAAAATTATAATACCTGACTTGTGAGTTCCATTCCAGAATTCGGCCAGCCAGTTTCTCCCCGGCCTCCCCGGCAGCCTCTCTGCTTCTCCCTGATCCTGCAGCGTGTGCTTGAAATCCTTCCTCACGCTGCACACTCATCTTCAATACTGCAGCATCTGACCCTGACTTCATATGCTTGCTTGCTAAGTCCAAATTCTCTGCAGGAATCATCTTCTCCTTCCCCCATCGCAGGGTAGTTCCCTCTCTGCAGGGTTAGATCCACCCCCACCCCTGAGCCCCCACCCCCACTCCCACTCAGGCAAGCCTTGTTGCCCCAGGCCCAGACCTCTCAGATTCCCTCCTGTCACACTGCCTTCCTGCTCAGCATGTGATCAGGGCACCTGGTAAGTTTCCGTGGAAGGGTTTCCCTTAGCAAGGCTTCTGTTCTATAAAATGTTTACAACTCCCCTCCCTTCCCCATGAGTTTGAGTCTCAGCTCTCAAAAGACATCTCCCTTGCGTCTGGCTAATCCAGGTTTGTTTGGCCTCGTCCTTTCAGACTTCAGAATCCAACTCGCTCTTCACGAGCCTTTGTCTTTTACCAGTGGTAGTTTCGTTGACTTTTTACCCCATCATCCTTTGTGGGTAGACTGAAGCTAAGATAGAGTTTTCTCTTTTTTGGTATCAAACCCTTGCATGCTTTGGTGAAGTGGAGCAAAGCAAAATTTGAATACCCAAAGAATTTATTCAGAACGGTGTAAAATGAGACTCTCTGGATGGAACAAATAACAACATTCCTAAACCACATGTATATTTAGTAAGCTGCGGAGTTATTGGAAATTCACAGGCACTTCTGCTCCACACACATTCTGTTGAATTCTCAGCATCAAACAGCTAGGATGTCAGTGCTGTCTGCTAGTGTCCTTGAGACCGTGGGGACATTTGTCTGTTTTAAATTGTTATGAGGTTTTTATTCTGAACCTCTTCACATCTTCAGTATATGCTCTTCATTTTTCAATCAGTTAATTCCCAACAATCATTGTCACCAGTAATCTTATATTTTACAGTTTAAAAGATTATATGATAAACTTTCCATTTTATAAATGGTAAAAATCCCTTTCAGGATTTCTGGTGAAACACTTTTGAAGAAACATACTGGTTGGAAAGCAGTGTAAAGTATGCCCCTGTGGCAACACTACCGGGAGCCAAGGAGATTGCCCTCTCATCGTGGGGCCAGTCCTAGAAGCCACTTCTTCCCCAAGGCAATGGCAGGAGGAAAGATGTGACTTAGTGTGGGGATGATAAAGATCAGGAGGTTGCAGCACATCATCATAGGAAGATACAGAGATGCTGCGAGGAGCAAGACAAGCCTGAAAGCCGCCAGGAGGGAGACAAAGCGCTAGGGAGACTTGGCAGGCTTTGTAGTAAAGCGAAACTTTGCCAGTCGTTAGAAATTAGTTTAGAGGCATTAAAATGCTGCCCAAATCTTGGAAGATAAACTTGTGCTCTGGTGAATTATTCCTCTCTCTCTCTCCCTAATTCCTAATTGCAAGAAGTTGCTTTAGAATCAGCTGGGACTGAGGGGTTGATTGAGGTGGATTTGCTCCCCTCCTCCACCTGCACCTTGGCATTACCTAAGTTCCCCCTTATTGGGTGCTCATATTTTTAGTGCAAATATTTTAAAAGCCCCTCCATGTCATAAATCACTCCTCAAATATAAATAACTTCCTGAAAATTGCAAATCTTACTCTTGCTGTTCAAAATATTGGTGGTTCTCATGAAGACCCTACTGAGATGGAAGCAGCCTACGTGAAAATTGTCCCTATTCGTACCATGTGCTTAGGTAAAAAGACTCGAATTCATTCAGATGGCATTTCTCCTTACATTAATTTACAAATTTAATATGATCCCAGTAATACCCTCAGGTTTTTTTTAAGCTAGATTAATTGATTCTAAATTTATTTAGATAAATAAATGAGCAATAATAGCCAGGAAATTCCCTGAAAAAGAAAAATAACAGCTAGTTCTACCAGATACTAAAAATGTTATACAGCTTCCACTGTTCAAAACAACCTGGCACTGGCACATGAAGGGGCTGACAGGCTAATGGGGCACAGTAGAAAAATCCAGAAATAGATTCAAATGTTTTTGGAAATGTAGTGTATGATAAAGCTGGCATCTCAGATCAGTAGGAGGAAAAGAAGGATTATTTAATAGAAAGTATGGGGACAAGGATATCCGCTACCTCTAGATCAGGGGTTCCCCAGTCCCTGGTCCATGGCCTATTAGGAACCAGGCCACACAGCTGAGCTCTGCGTCTAGTCAGGTCAGAGGTGGCATTAGAGTCTCACAGGAGCGTGAACTGTGCATGTGAGGAATCTAGGTTGCATGCTGTCTATGAGAATCTAATGCCTGGTGATCTGAGGTGGAACAGTTTCATCCTGAAGTCTTCCCTGCAACCCCTTTTCCCTCCCGGTCTGTGGAAAAATTGCCTTCCATGAAATCAGTCCCTGGTGCCAAAAAGGTTGGGAACTCCTCCTTTAGATAAAATTGGATTCATCCCTTATAACATACATCAGTTTGAATGAACTGTAAATGACACAGGTGTAAATGTAACAGCACCTGAACCCATGCAAGTATTAGGAGAAAACATGAATGAGTTGCGTTATATAACCTCGGAGTCTGGAAGCAATAAGAGAAAAGGTTGATAAATTTAAGTACATTAAAAAAAAGTTGGATGACAAGAAGCGAATAAGCACATAAAATGATAAAGAAAAAATAGGGGAAAAGATTTGCAACTTAAATCACAAACAGAAAGCCTAATATCCGTAATACAAAGAGTTTCCAAAAATTAAGGAAAAAACCAATAGCCCTACGGAAAAATGGATAAAAGATATGAATAGACAGTTAACAGAAAAACGCAAAGGTGAAACAATGCTCAACTTTGCTCATAAAAAGAAAAATGCACATTAAACTACTCACTGAGATACCATTTTTCACCTGTTTGATATCAAATGTAGTTGGCAAGACCATAGGGCAACAAATATTCTCTTGCTGTGGTGGAAATGCAAAGTGGAGCCGTCTTTGTAGGTAGGAATTCGGTAGTGTCTGGTAAAATTCATATGCATTTGCTTTTTGACTCAGCAGTCTTGCTTTTAGGACCCTATCCTAGAAACTAGTTCAAGACCATTAATTGCAACATTATTTCTTATTCCAAGGTGTTAGAAACAAACCAGGTGTCCATCAGGAGGGGATTTCTGGTATGTCCATATAATGAAATACAATGCATTGTAAAAATGAATGAAGTAGACCTCTATATATTCTGCAGAGTGATCTGAGTAATGTATTATTATGTGGAAATAGCAATCGCAAAACGTTTTTATAGAATACTTTATCTTTTATGTAATACAGAGGGAGAAATATGAATATATGTACATATTCATATATTTATATACACATATGTATATAAATATACACACACACACACCCCACACATTTTTTCTATATAATTTTAAAAAGAAACCATGGAAGAATAAACTAAAAACTCATTTTAAACGTGGTTAGCTTTAAGAGGAGAGGCCACGGTGGAATAGACAGGGATAGAAACTAAAATTCTTTGAGTGTGCCTGTTTTATAGAATTACTTTGAAATCAGGTATATGTTTTACTTAATTAAAAAATGAAAAAGGAAATACAAATACAATCTCTTCTTGAAAGAAAGAAAAAGAAAAAAGGGAGAGGGTTGGAGCAAGGAAGAAGGAGAAAAGGAAGGAAGGAATCTGTGTATATCTCACAGAGAGGATATTTGAACTGATTTTAAAACATCATATTTTGACGATGTAATTCTAGTGGGATATAGCCACAGAGAAATTATAAACTGCATTCTGTTAGTAGCAACGCTGGTATTGTTACTCTGAAATACACTGTGTGTATGTGTACACACTGTTTTATATGTGTGTGCTACATACTTTATTTTAGAATAGAGAAAACTGATTATGTTAAAGCTGTTAGAAAGCAAGAATTTCGCATAATAGAGATACAAAGATAAAAGCAAAGAGGTGAAGTTTAAAACCCTTAAAGTTTGAGTTGGAAATAACAGTATGAAATCATGGTTAGTGTTTTTCTTTCCAGAAAGTGCCTATTTCCTACCCTTGTTCACTGAAAAGAACTAAAATCGTTGAGCCCTGGTATCATCCAAATTGTGCTTTCTTAATACCATTTTTCTCTATAAGGAACCAGGGCTCCTTGGAGATATGGCTGGTTCTAGGTGGGGCAGGAAATGGGGAAGGTGGACCTTGGACATACAGATGTACAAGAAAGTTGCCAAAGTCCCCCTGCAGCTATGTCACAAGGATACAAGACCCTTAAAGGGCTGTCCATTTTCCAAAGCAGGGATGGTTTGAGGATGAAAAAAAATATGCAGTGGATTGAAACACATAGAAAACACAACTGGTTTGTGTAAAAAACACAAAAATCCCATAGTTCGTTAATGATGCTAAGAATGTATGCAGTAAGTATAATTGTGTGAAGTTTTCTTGCTAAAACAAATTAATTGCAACCAAATCAAACCTCTAGATCTAACTGTCAGTTTAGAGAAGATACAGGCATGAAAGAGAAGGGCGTGTTAAAGAAAACGTAGTCACCAAATCCAGAGGGCATTAAAAAAAATTTACAGGACAAACAGCCAGCTTGCTCAGTGACAGATGGCTTGAAAGGAGTGGGGGAGGAACATACCTTTACAGATTAAAACGATTTAGGAGGCACAGCAAGCAGATGCTCTGTGTTGACTTTGTTGGAGTGCTGATTTGAACAAACCAGTTGTAAAGGACATTTTTGAGATGTTCATGGAGAGATGTCCATGGATATTTGAACATGGACTGGCTCTTAGGTAATATTAAGAAATTGTAATTAATCTTTCTAGGCAAAACAATGACAATCTGGTTATTTTTGTTAAGGTGCTATCTGTTAGAAATACCAAGGTATTAGCTGGTGAAATGAGTCGCTGGGATTTATTTTAAATACTCTTGGTGGGAAAAAGTGTGGGAAGAAGACAGATGAAACAAGTTGAGAACATGGTGGTTTTTGAAGCCGAATGTTGGGTGTGTGAGTATGTATTATACCTCTCTCTTTCTGTACTTTGTGGTATGTTTGGAAATTTTCACTTAAAAAAATGGTTAAAAATTTTTAAAGAGTTGTTATTGTTGTTGACCCGAGGTTGAGAGCTCTTGGTGGGTAGGGGAATCATCATGGAATCTGAAAGGCAGCTTTATCAACAGAGTAACGTGTGCAGATGGGCGCCGTTCGTCCCCCCTCCCCCATATAGACACATTTTTGTTGTTATATTCATAGACACAACAGACATTTCTACAGGATCTGCTTGGTACAGGGCACTGAGCTAGGGAGATGGGAGAATCAAGCATGAAATGGGTAGAATCCTGCCCGATGAGGGCACAGAAGGCCCCCAATGCCACAGTATAGGGGGAGTGGAGATGGCTTGGAAAAGAGGTCACCGTGGAGTTGGGCCTTGAGGAAGGGTGGGTAGCAGTTATGTGGCGATGAAGAGAATATTCCAAAGGAATGAATTACACTAGCAGAGGTACAGTGGAAGAAGGGTAAAGGGTCAGTATAGGTTTGGCTGAAGCTAGAGAGAATCTCAAATAGACTTGGTCAAGAAAAGTAGACCAAGGCCGATTCCCTAGGACCTTGAAGCCAGCCTTGGGCATCTTCCTGGCCAGGAGCCACGCCTCTTTTCTCTTGCCTTCTCGAGTAGCCTGGTAAGATGTCTTCCAGGTGCTCAGAAAATATCTGATGAATGAATTTACTCTGTATGCAGTAGAGTGTGATCTGAACAAAAACTCTTAGAAGTGTCAGGAAGTTAAAAAATATAAAAAATTTTCTGATGAAATGTAAGTTATAAACATGTTGGTTGAATAAAAATTAAATGTTACCACAAGTATTTTGTCACTCTATAAATACAGTTCTAAATAAAGGTTCTCAGATGCAGTTTCACAGAGCAGGCTGTGGCCCAGATGGCAAGACTAAGAGCTGAAGAAGGGCGGCTTACAGTTTCTAGACCAGTAATGGCTACTGGTTCTTGAGAAATGATTATGTGGCAAGCTCTGTGCTTTCTGTATGCCATTTACCTAGGAGAGGTGTTACTCCTGTCTTACACATGAGGACATGAGGAATCAAAGTCAAAAGTAATTTGCCCAAGCAATTTACAGCAAATATGATTGAAACCCATATCTATTTAAATCCCATCTTAAGCAGAGTTTTTAAAAATGTGGGTTGCATCCCATTAACGAGATACGAAATGAATTCTTTGGTCATAGTGAGAATTTTTTTAAAATGAGACAGGATGAGGACACATTGTAATAAGTACTGTCGCTGGTTGGGACAGGTGATGTGAAAAAGAGGGGGGTATGTGATGAATATACACACTAATGGGACACACACGTGTGTTTCTGTATGTTTCTGAATGTGTGTTTGTATTAGGTTGCAATGCATATGTGTTTCTTACGATGAGATAAATTCAAAGAAAGTTTAACATTGCAGAGGGGGCTCTGAATGAGCTGGATGATAGGCAGACCTGGGCTCTGAGTCCTCCCAGAATGGACCAGACCTGAGGGCTTCACACAGAGCCACGTCCACGTGTGCGAGAGCCACTGATGGTTCTCGGCTTGTCTGAGGCAACAAACTTGTAAGCATGAGAACTCACTGCAGCTAGGCTCAGCCCAGGATCTGAAGAGGGCTTCTCAAAGAAAGGGGAGCTAAGGGCAGGATCCAGCCACCTCACATTCTCCATGCCTTGCTGGGACCCTTTAGCCAGTGAATTGTTTCATTTGGTCCCATGGCCTAGGAATACCCCCAGATTCCCTCCCTGATCCCTGAGTAGCTTCTCAGGAAGTGCTCACTTGGAGAGAGAGGACAGAGCCACAGAGTCTTCTCAGAGTGAATAACCCAGATCCATCCTGGGAGCACTCGAGGCCAGCCCTTTTGGCTCTCTGTGGCTGCCTTCTTCCCTCCAATGCAAAATGGTACAGCCACTACACCCTGGCAGCTTCCTATAAAATTAAACATACTGTCAAAAAACCCTGCAGTCGCATTCCTAAGTATTTACCCTGGAAAAGTGAAAAGAGGTTCACACAAAAACCTCTACAAACAAATGTTCACAGAAGCTTTATTTATGGTAGCCAAAAGCTGAAAACAACCCAAATGTTCTTTAATGGTTGAATGCATAAACAATGGTACATCCATACAATGGAATACAACTCTGCGCATCCTTGTCAGCTCTTGGTATTGTCAGTATTTTTAATTTAACCATTCTAATAAGTGTGTAGTGGTATCTCATTTTGTTGTAGTTTTTATTGCCCTAATGGCTAACGATGTTGGACGTTTTTTCATATGTTTAATTTGCCATGCTTGAGTCTTTTTTTTTTTTCTTTTTTCTTGAGATAGAGTCTTGCTCTGTTGCCCAGGCTGGAGTGCAATGATGTGATCTTGGCTCACTACAACCTCCGCCTCCCGGGTTGAAGTGATTGTCCTGCCTCAGCCTCCCGAGTAGCTGGGATTACAGGCACGCACCACCACACCCAGCAAAGTTTTGTATTTTTAGTAGAGACAAAGTTTCACCATGTTGGCCAGGCTGGTCTCGAACTCCTGACCTCAAGTGATCCGCCCACCTTGGCCTCCCAAAGTGTTGGGATTACAGGGGTGAGCCACCGTGCCCGGCCTGAGTCTTCTTTGGTGACGTATCTGTTCCAGTCTTTTCCTTATTTTGAAATTGGGTTGTTTTCTTTCTGTCTTAATTTTTATTTTTTTAAAAGAGAAGGGACCTTGCTATGTTGTCCAGACTGACCTCAAATTCCTTGGGCTCAAGCCATCCTCCTGCTTTGGCCTCCTGAGGAGCTGAGCCTACAGGTGCTTGCCACTGTGCCCAGCTGGATTGTTTTGTTATTGTAGAATTTTGAGCATTCTTTGTGTATTCTGGTCACAAGTTCTTTGTCAGAGATGTGATCCACAGTATTTTCTTTAGTCAGTAGCCCACATTTTCATTCTCTTAGCAGTGTGTTTGGTAGAGCAAGAGTTAAAATTTTTGAAGTTCACTTTATCAGTTTTTTTCTTTTATGAATCATACTTTTTGTGTCATTTCAAGAACTCTGTCCCTAATTCAAAATCACAAGAATTTTCTCGTAGGTTTTCTTCCTTGGGCTCAAGCCATCCTCCTGCTTTGGCCTCCTGAGGAGCTGAGCCTACAGGTGCTTGCCACTGTGCCCAGCTGGATTGTTTCGTTATTGTAGAATTTTGAGCATTCTTTGTGTATTCTGGTCACAAGTTCTTTGTCAGAGATTTGATCCACAGTATTTTCTTTAGTCAGTAGCCTACATTTTCATTCTCTTAGCAGTGTGTTTGGCAGAGCAAGAGTTAAAATTTTTGAAGTTCACTTTATCAGTTTTTTTCTTTTATGAATCATACTTTTTGTGTCATTTCAAGAACTCTATCCCTAATTCAAAATCACAAGAATTTTCTCATAGGTTTTCTTCCTAAAATTTTGTAGTTTTATGTTTTGTGTTTAGATCTAGGATCCATTTGAGTTAGTCTCTCTATAAGGTGTGAGGGTTAGGTCAAGGTTCATTGTTTTGCAAATGGATGATGAATTATTCTAGCAGCATTTGTTAAAAAGACTGTCCTTTTTTGTTCATTGAATTGCTTTTGCACCTTTGTCAAAGATCAAATGGCCCAATTTGTGTGGGTCTATTTCCGGATACGCTATTTTGTTCCGTCGATATTTGTGCCTGTCTCTTCACCAGTACAACATTGTCTTTATTACTGTCAATTTACAGTAAATCTTAAAATTGGGTAGTGTGATTCATCCAACTTTATTTTAGTGATTTAATCTTCTTTACCCTTCCATGTAAATTTTAGAATAGCTTTTTCATAACTCTACAAAACTTGCTGTGATTGTGGTTGGAATTGTGTTAAATATACAGCTCTCTTTGGGGGGAATCAATGTCTTACTGTGTTGAGTCTTCCAATCCGTGAACCAGGAATGTCTTTTTATTTAGATCTTCTCTGATGTCTTTCATCAGTGTTTTCTCATTTTCAGCATGTAGATCCTGTATATGCTTTGTTAGATTTATTTTTAGCACAGTGGTTGCTTGGTACCCATGGGGTATTCGTTCCAGGACCCCTGTGGCTACCAAAAATGGATGTCGAAGTCCCTGATACAAAATGGTATAGTATTTGCATATCACCTATGTACATCCTCCCGTATACTTTAAACCATCTGTAGATTTCTTATAATACCTAATACATGTAAATGCTGTGTGCATAGTTGCTATACTGTATTTTTAAAGTTTTTTTCCCCCCAGATAGTTTTGATCTGCAGTTGAATTAGTCTGACGCTGTGGAACCCAGAGACAAAAGGGCTGACTGTGTATAACATGTGGTAGGGGAGCTACTGTACATGTTACTTTTTAAAAACAGCCAGTTCCTGGTTGTTCATCTCGCGTGTGGAAATATGGTTAACTTTTGCATTGACCTTGTGTCCTATGGCCTTGCTGAACTCATTCATTCTAGGAGATTTGAAAAATAGATTCTCTGGGATTCTCTGCATAAACAATCATATCCTGTGAATAAGGATGAAGTTTTGTTTCTTCCTTTCCAATTTGTATGCCTTTTATTGCCATTTTGTGTCTCACTGAGTCACAAGCCTTACTTGATCATGCTGTGATGTCCCTGCCTGCCTTCTTCTCTGTGGGGGTTAAATGGGAACAGAACCTACTTTTTACTGAATGAAGAATTATGTATTTATTTATTTTTTGAGATGGGGGTCTCACTCTGTCACCCAGGTTGGAGTGCAGTGGTGCAATCTCGGCTCACTGCAACCTCCACCTCCCAGGTTCAAGCGATTCTCCTGCCTCAGCCACCTGAGTAACTGGGATGACAGGCTGCACCAGCATGCCTGGCTAATTTTTGTATTTTTGGTAGAGATGGGGTTTCACCATGTTGGCCAGGCTGGTCTTGAACTCCTGACCTCTGGTGATCTACCCACCTCGGCCTCCCAAAATGCTGGGATTATAGGTGTGAGCCACCACACCTGGCCTGAATGAAGAATTATTAAACCTGAAGAGACAGTAAAAAATAATCACAAGAAAAACAAAACCACAGAAAGAAAAAAGAAATGAACTAATGTTTGTTTGTTTGTTTTAAAAGACTCAACCATTGGAAGAACAAGAGAAGGATGGGTTTATCCACAGGTGTATTTCTATGTAGTGATTTCCCATTAGTGGGATACTATGTAGATTTCTCATTGCAGTCCTTTCTGGGTAGAGAGAATGGCCTGTAGAATCAAATTGTAAGAAACATGAAGCCATCAAAACAGTCCCTCTTCAGGTCTTGCAGACAGAAAGAACCATTTGATGCCATGTGCTTCAGCCAGCACCATTTCAGCATGTGCATGTGTGCGCTGGCACTTTGGGAAGCACTGTGACAGCCTGCTAATGTCTGGGGGTGGCCCTGCCTTAGTAGGCATGGTGGGGCACCTGCCTCCTACTTGGCATTTCTGCTGGGGGAGTTTTTGGCCTCCATAACTCTGTGACTGTTGACCATGGCCATCTGTCCAGTAGAGCGAGAGCAGCAGCTGCACCTGTCTGGAATGGCAGCCTGTCCCTACCAGTCCCTGCATCGCTATTTTGGAGTG
Source organism: Pongo pygmaeus (assembly GCF_028885625.2). Taxonomy (NCBI): domain Eukaryota; kingdom Metazoa; phylum Chordata; class Mammalia; order Primates; family Hominidae; genus Pongo; species Pongo pygmaeus. Next base: position 56,763,118 of record NC_085931.1, read on the forward strand.
AGACAGATAATGCAGACACAGTGTGCGAGCAAGCAGTCCTGTGAGAGAGCTCTAGGTCTCCTGTTCCTTATGTTGGAAATCAAGTCTGCCTTAGAGGCAGAGGGGAACTACTACTTTGATGTAAGAGGGATCACTATTAGGAAATTCCAGATGTCTACCTGACACCTCCCTGCCTCTCCAGTCCTGACCAGTGTTGTACAGCAAAGGATCCCAACTCTAGGAAATCTTCCATGTCAGGTTCCTGAAAAGCAGAAAGGATGTTTAATGTTTTTTACAAAATAAAGGCAGGGGGGCCGGACGCGGTGGCTCACGCTTATAATCCTAGCACTTTGGGAGGCTGAGGCGGGCGGATCACTTGAGGCCAGGAGTTTGAGACCAGCCTGACCACCATGGTAAAACCCTGTCTCTACTAAAAATACAAAAATTAGCTGGGTGTAGTGGCACGCGCCTGTAATCCCAGCTACTGGGGAGGCCGAGGCAGGAGAATCACTTAAACCCGGGAGGTGGAGGTTGTAGGCTGCAGTGAGCCAAGATCACGCCAGTGCACTCCAGCCTGGGTGACAGAGTGAGACTGTCTCAAAACAAACAAATAAGTAAAGGCAGGGTCGGAGAAACACTAAAGTTTTTTGTTTGTTTGTTTTGCCTTTTCCCCATCCCTTTTTCTGGTAGTTTGTAAAACTTCAGTGTTGTATTACCAGAAGCACTTATCCACTCTGCAGATTTTAGGACTCCACCATTTCTAGAGGTGGGAATTTTGGTCTGGGGCCTTCTTTGAGAAACACTGGCCCTCAGTCCTTACCACTCCTAGAGAAGGAGGGGATGGGAGTGGGCAGGGGACAGATGTGTGCACACGGAGGACTGGGAGGGCTGGAAATAACAGGAGGCTACTGGTCCTGGGCATGGGGCTGTGTCCCTGTCTCTGTGCTCACATCTGGACCTCAACATAGGGCCTGTTAGCTGAGGTGCACCCTCTCTTAAGTGGCTCGATGGAGATTTTGTAAGAAATCGAGACAAGTTGGAAAACAAACATTGTGAGGGTTTGTAGAAGGGGCGGGTGCTTGCTGAAAGTTTATATTTAGTCCATATTTAGTTGTCTTTATTCTGTTCAAACATTTTCTTATTTACTTGTTGAAGCAGGTTCAGAAATAATTATTCTGTAGTGTCTCAGTTTTATTAAAATGCAGTTAATATTGGAAAATATGGTTAGAATTAGGTGACTGCCAAACATGGCTTTTGGCAGTGTTAGCCTGTGTAATAACACCGTTTTTCTCCTTAGTGTGACTATTTATAATAAAAATGTGACTTGCAGTATTGCTATTGAGAGAGATTTAGTGAAAAACAGCATTTGAGTAGTTTCCATGCTTAAAGTTTTTATTTTCTCATTAGTGCCTTATGTCATGACCTGGATCTTCAATTTATTTAGCACAGTAGCACCAATAATAAATATTTCTACAGCCTTTAACCTGATATATCATTCAGCCCCTCACAGCCAACCAGTGAGGTAACATTAATATCTGTTTGCTGTTGTTTGAAACCTGGAGCCCCCGGAGATTAAGTGGAGCCACCGGGGGCACCGACATCCATGGCTACTCCACAGCCCATTGGTTCCGTCCTTGACCCACATTTGACCCATCTGCTAGAGGGGGACCCAATTCAGAGAGCCCAGGGCTGTGCATCACCGCCTTTGAGCATGTCCTGTTACCTTTCTGAACTTTAGTTTTCATGTCCTCGAAATCAAGATGGTGATATACTCTGTAAGCCTACGGTTAACCAGAAGTAATAGTTTGCGGAATAAAAAAACACCCATTGTGTAAAGGCTTCAGTGATTGTTTCCATTTCTTTCTGTCTAAAACTTAATGTAGACCATGGTTTACCTTAATCATAAACCACCCACTTGTTGCTTTGTTAATAAGAACTAATCTTTTGATAGCATTTTCCATTCTATAAAGCACTTTCATAAGCATGTCACTGAAGAAGTTGTTTGAAACGAAGATGATCATGTCTCCAGGTGTGATGCGTGACATGGATATTTTGTCTGACCACCTTTCATTTTTTCCCCCTTAAAATTTTCCCCTCTCAGGAAAGTTCACACACCTACAGCCATACAAAGTTTTTCATGTAATTTGCACTCCCTGATACCTTTTTTTTTTTTAAATGTCAAAATTGGAACCCTGCTTTAAGGGAATTAAACTGTGATATGGAAGAGAAGTTTCTACTTGAAGGCAAAGCAACCTGGTTCGGAAGCCTGCATGGCTCAGCTGCCCACTAGTTGTGTGATCTGGGGCAAAAGTAATTGAGCCCTACCTTTCTCAATAGAGAAAATAAAAATAATGCATGCATTATGTCTTGCTGCATTACTATAAACACAAAAGATAATAGATGTAAAGTATATCACATGATGCTTGGTATATGAATATCACCCAAAATACTAACTGCTGCTGCCACTGTTTTTTTAAGCATTGGTATTCTAATTAAATTATGTTTTTGCCATTGGTTCTGAGACAAACAAGAGTTTTTTAAAGTTTCTTCATGGAAGGATCTATATCGTTTTCAGCTTTTATTCCTATGCATCATTTTTGCACATAATTTTTCAATAAGTGTATCAAGTTGAACTTTTTGAGGCAAATAATATTTATGTCATTTGAATAATGGACAACGTTGAACTTCAATGATTTTATGTATGCATGAGCATTAATTTTAAATAAACCAGAAAGCTACTTTTATATTTTGAAAAATAATTCATTTGGGTTTTCCTGTTCAAACTTTGCCATGTTACTCCTAAGTGATACCTTACTTACTGAGATGGATCAGCCTTAGGGAGAGGTTTGTCATACTTTGTTACACACTGAATAGCCTATAATTATCAAGATTATATCCAGTTAGCATAAAGTGCTGTTTAGTTTCTGTTATGTCGTTGTTACCATAGCTGGAGTCGGGTGGGTGTTTAAACCTTTGTGAACTCAAAATTCTTTAATGATGATGGAATATTTCATGTTTTAATATTCTCTTGATCCAGAGTATACGTTCAAATGTTTTACCAGGTATGTGTTTTTTACAGGTTCATGTAATATATAAAATGCATTTCTGTTCCAAGAAAAATACAAGTGGTAAACAGTTGGGAGAGAGCTTGCATATTTTCCTTTATTGTCCTGTCTGGTGATTAATGCATTCAGCTATGTTCAGCCTCACATTTAACCAGGTTAGTGTTTAGTTTGGTTAGGCTGTTTTCCTTATGAGAACAGAAATGGCCAATCCTGTGCCCTGCCTGTCTTCCAGATGGAGTCTTTGCATTGTTTCCAGATCACAGTGCTTAATGTAAGGTCAGATTTTCTTGTGAAAACAGATTTTGGATTAACTATGTCTGTGCACTTGCACGCACCCCTCCACACCTGCCTGTTCACTTAAGCTCTAGCTGCCTGCCGGAGTCATGGTTCTGATTTCAAGATGCAAATGAGAATTGAGATTCTGCTTTATAGCCTAAAAATGCAAAAGCAAATTCTTACTGCGTGATTGGTCTGCAAGTCTCCCTTTCATAGAGACCATGAGGTGTAGTGGAAAGAGCTTGATTCTTATGAGGATTTAATGCAGGGGTGAGCAGACTATGCTGTGGGCCTCTATTTGTAAATAAAGTTTTATTGGGACATAGTTGTGTCCATTTCTTTAATATTGCCTATGGCCATTCTCATACTACAACAACACAGTTGAGTAGTTGCAGTGGAGACCATATGGTTTGCAGAGTCTTAACTATTTATTTTCTAGCCCTTTACAGAAAAAGTTTGCTGGCCCCTGACTTAATGCAATAAAAAACTCAGTAGTTTGAATCCCAGCTCTGTTATGCAATAGCTGTATGACATTGATCATGTTCTGTAACCTCTTTGTGCCTTAATTTTTCCCCTATTAATGTCATTTATCCATTTACTCAGTGAGTATATATTATGAACTTACTATGTGCCAGGCCCTGCTCCAGGCTCAGGAAATACAGCAGTGAACAAATACTGGCTTTTATGGAGCTTGCGTCTCGGTGAAACTTATCTTTATGAGGATAATTGTACATGCCTCCTAGGGAGGATTAGATGAATTAATATGTGATACCTGTAAAGCATAAGTAGAATACATGCTCATATGTTCGTTATTATGCTAAATATAGGGTTGTTAATGTGTAAAAACAAAGTAGAACCTCTGTTCAGAGTTGGAACCCTTATAAGTCCATGTTTACTATTCTTGAGGTTTTTACTGAAATAACGAATGATTAGAAGTAATTGGGCATATATCTGGTACAATTAGCCTAAAAAAGAGAGAGAGGAGCTTGTATGAAGTTAGGATTCTCCATTAAGTGAATAAAATCGTGTCACTGAGTTCCCAGCTAAGAGCAGTCTGAGATTGACAAGATTGTTCTTGGTACACAGGATGGCTCACATGGAAAAGATGAGAACGGAAAAAGTAAACATTTGATTAATATATGAAATTAATACTAGTTTCTTTGTACACATTCAATTTTGATAATTAATTAATTTGATATTTGTACAAAAAGGTCCTAGGATGTGAGCACTCTCCATCTTGGCACTCAGGCATGTCTGATGAGTGGAATGGATACGGAGTAGCAGAGGATCTAGAAGCTCCTGATTATATGAGTTGGGGGAAATAATTTTGCTGTGTTCCTCGTTTGTAAAGTAAGGAGACTGGACTGAGTTTTTCTAGGCTCTTTTCAGCTCTTGAGTATGAGATTTATGAATTTTCTCTGTGACCAGATTCCCCAAAATAAAGCTTTGCATCGTTCTTCTCTCCTGCAAGAAGCCACCACTTCTTCCCTTTCATAATGAAGCAACACCTCTATTTCTTCGTGTTTCTAAGTACAGAATGCATAATATTGGAGTAACAGGACCCTACTCGTCTTGAGAAATTATCAGTTTCTTCAACTTCTTAATGAGGATAATTTTCTTTCTTGGGCCTCATCTGTAAGTGGAAGTATGATTTTTGTTGGACCACATAGTCGCTGAAGGCACTTTCCAGTTCTGGCATTCTGAGACTCCACAATATAATTCAGAAGACTATAATTCAGAAGACTAAAGACGGACTGGAAGGAAGAGGGTTATGTTGGGCTTTTGTTGTTGTTGTTGTTCTTTGAAGGAGAGAAACCTCCACAGCTGGGAGCGAGACTAGACTTGCTGTTGGGGTGAGTGGCCGTCTTGCAGTACGCAACCACCGGTAGTGATTTCAGGCCTCAGTAGGCATCTTTGTCATTTTTATGTGGTGTTTATGTAGTATCCTTTTTCCTCTAACGCTCTTGCTTTGGCACATAGCCCTGTAGGAAAAGTTTAGATCTGAAAGCACAGATGCTGTGAAAGGACCGATTCTATATTGCCTTGCATGGCTACAGACAAGAAAGCGAAGACTTGAAATCTGTAGTTTGTGGTTTGTGATCTAGCAGAGATGAAATAGAATTCGTACATACTTTTTGAGAGTACAAAGAAAAAGAATCATTCATACTTTATTTGGAAACATGCCATTCTTCTGGGGCTTCCATTTTTAAAATATTTAGGAATTAATAATGTGTTTTTGAAAAAAAATCTCTGATTGATAAAGAAGTGGAAAAGTATACTCCAATGATTTTACCAATCAGGAGTCCTTGCCCTTAAACATTTAAAGTTAATATTTTTAATATCTAAGTATTCTACATTCATGAAATTCCAAATAAAAAGGCTCATACAGATAAAAAGGCAGACTGCATCATCTTTTTTTTTTTTTTTTTTGAGACGGAGTCTCGCTGTGTCACCCAGGCTGGAGTGCAGTGGCACGATCTTGGTTCACTGCAACCTCCGCCTCCCAGGTTCAAGCGATTACCCTGCCTCAGCCTCCTGAGTAGCTGGGATTACAGGCGTGTGCCACCACGCCCAGCTAATTTTTGTATTTTTAGTAGAGATGGGGTTTCACCATGGTGGCCAGGCTGGTCTTGAACTCCTGACCTCAAATGATCCGCCCGCTTCAGCCTCCCAAATTGCTGGGATTACAGGCATGAGCCACTGTGCCCGTCAGACTGTTTGCTCTCATGAGAGCGGGGTGTGAAAGCCCACTTGTTGCCTGTTTCAGAATTTATGCAGTGTGGTGTGAGGATGTCTGGCTCTGGAGTCAGGCAGACCTGGGTTCAACCCTGGCCCTGCTGTGGAGTGGATGTGAACCTGTGCCAGCCTGTTTCCCCCTCTGTAGAATGGGATAACAGGAAGTCCTGCCTCAGAGGCTCATAGGGAGGATTAGGTCAGATACTACATGTAACGTGAACAGTGCTGGCCAATGCTTAATACATGTTAACTGCCTTTATTTTTGTTTGCACAAATATATCCTCATCTTCTGAAATCTAAACCTGGATCAGTGACTTGTGTCTTCATTTGCTAATGGAAGTCCTTTGGCACCTTAAAAACAATACGCTGGCAGTTGGACTTGGGATTCTGGATTAAGGTGGTACAGATGCACTTCCCTGTATCTCTCCAGCTAAATACATCCAGAACCCTGTCATCATATGTGAAACAATCATAGAAACACTTGACAGGTGGGGAGAAGACGGCATACTAGCAAGGGGCCTTGAGACTCAGAAACGATAAGGTGGCAAGTTCCCTGGGTTTTCTCAGACTGATTAGTGTTAGAGAAGCTGTCAACCCAGAAACACCAATGGGTGCAGACCAGAAAGCCCTGAGGAAAGCTCACTCTTTCTCCCTAAAGGACCAAGAAGGGGGCAACTTACAGAAAACTTTTAGACAATAAGTGCCCTATTTCAGCCAAACACCACGGAAAAGAATGTGGCCCCAGCCCACCAACAAAGGCTGAATGGGGAGCCAAAACAGAAACCTTCCCCTGGTTATAATGAGGCACCCCTCACCCCTGCTAGGCGGTGTCAGAGAAGATGGAGCTGGGAGCCAGGTTTTTATCCCCAACCCCTGCCCAGCTGTGCTGTCAGCAGAGACCGAGTAGGAACAACCAGCTCTGCCCAGCAGTAGTGAGGCACCCCTCTCTCCCTGGGTGTCAAAGGAGGTTGAGTGAGGGACCTAGATCTTCACCACAACCTGGCAGTAGTGAGCTGCTCTGCCTTCCACGTGCTATTGTTGAACGAGCTCTGCTAAAATAGGAGGCTTAACTTAAGATTCAGTCTTCTCATACCACTACACCCAAATGTTTAGAGTACAATTAAAAATCATGGGTTACACTAAGGACCAGGAAAATCTTAGCTTAAGTGAGCAAAGGCGGTCAACAGATGCCAATACCAAGGTGATGACATGGATGTTGGAATAATCTGATGAGGATTTTAAAGCATCCATCATAGAAATGCTTCTGTAAGCAATTATGACCACACTGGAAACAAATGAAAAAATCTCAGCAAAGAAATGGAAGATACAAAGAAAAGCCACATGGAAATTTTAGGACTAAAAGAGACAGCAACCTGAAATAAAAAGCCAAACTCAGTGATTGGGTTCAGTGGCAGAATGGAGATGCTGGAAGAAAAAATCAGTGAACTGGAGGATGGAATAAAAATTATCCAGTCTGAGCAACAGAAAGAAAATAGACTGTACAAGAAAGTTAACCAAGCTTCAGGGATATGTGGGACTTTAATAAAAGGCCGCAAAAGTATTCAAAAGAATAATTTCCTCAATTTGGCAAAAACCATAAACCTACAAATTCAAGAGGGTCAAGACTGGATCGAGTTTCCTTGGTATAGCTTTTGAATAGCAAATGACTCAACTCTGGAAATTTTCATGATCCTATTAACCCATCATTCCTGTTAAAACAAGAAAAGATCTCTTCTCAGTCTTTTATTCTTCATGACTCGGGCCTATTGGCCTTCGTCCAGGATACATCAACCAGCATTTTTAACAAAAGTGATAGTGTTTTTGCTAAATATATTGTTTTGCTAAACCAGCTATTACATTGGTGTATATCCTGTAGAAATGAGTGCTCATGTCCACCAAAAGCCAAGAACACAAACATTCATAGCAGCCTAATTTATAATAGCCAAAGACTGGAAACAACCCATGTGTCTATCACTAATCGAGTGGATAAGTACATTATGGTATTCATTCAGTGGAATATTACATAGTGGTGACAGAGGGAGCTTCTGGGATTGCAGCAGCTGGGCACAAGAGAGTGCCTACTGTATGACTCCATTGATCCAAAATCCCGGAAGTGGCCAAAGTAATGTAGGGTGATAGAGGTTAGAATACTAACCTCTAGTAGGGGTTATCAACTGGGAGAGGACACAAGGGAGTCTCTGGTGCTGGAATGTTCTTTATCACTATATGAGTGGTGGTTACACATCTGCCTACATATATAAAACTTGTATAAGCGATACACGTAAGATTTGTGCACTTTACCATAATAAATTAAATGTTAAAGAAATGTATACAGTCATCTCTTCTTATCCATGGGGGATATGTTCCAAGACTCCCAGTAGATGTTGAAACCAAGGATAGTACCAAACCCTATATATGTGAGGTTTTGTCCTATGCATATGTACCTGTGATAAAGTTTAATTTATAAATTAGGCACAGTAAGAGATTAATAACAACAACTGATGGTAAACTAGAACAATTACAACAATAGATTGCTTACAGTTTCACAGACAGAAGATTTTTCATACTATTGATCTTAGCAACCTCAGCATACAGTTTTTTTCTTAAGTCTAGAAGTCTGACCTTTTCACTTAAAGGAAGCACTTTATGGCTTCTCTTTGGCATATTCAAATTGGCAGCATCTACTCTTGTACTTGAGGTCATTGTTAAGTAAAATAAGGGTTCCATGAACACAAGCACTGTGATACCATGGCAGAATGGCTGGGGAGCATAGATAGTGTGGGTGTGCTGGACAAGGGAGGATTCAAGCCCTGGGAGGGATGGTGAGAGATTTTCTCATGCTCCTCAGCATGGTGCGCAACTTAAAAAACAGGAATTGTTTATTTTAGAAATTTTCCACTTAATAGTTTCAGACCACGGGTAACTGAAAATTGCAAAACGTGAATCTTTGAATGAGGGTACAACTCCCTGTTCTTTTCTGAAACACCAGTCTCTGTAAATTCTTTCTGTTGCCTTCAGGACAAAGTTAAAACTGGTAAGCTTGGCCTTCAGGGCTGCCCCTGATTGGACCTGCCTGGCCGGCTCAGGTGTCCTCTTCTGTATTCCCGCAGCCCTTCGTGTTTCCCTCCAGTGCTGGATGTGAATGGTGCTTTTTGCTTGTCTGTGGGGCCTTCTCTCTCCCTTTTCCCCACCCACATCCTGACATTGGTAAGAGCAGTACCTGTTTCTGATTTACCTTTTAGTCTCCAATACAAGGTCTGTCACAAAGTAGCTTTCTTTTAAATGTTTATCAAATAAATAAATAGAAGATTAAAAGAGGTGCCAGGTGCCAGGTGTTAGCACACAGAGAAATAGGTCTTGGAAAAAGGACCTGAAAGTACTGTTGTCATGTTTGTGTCATGCTGATGGCACGATTCCCGAGGGCACTGAGGAAATGGTCAGACTTCTTTCCTGTAGGTCAAGGCTGGTGAGAGTTTGGCACTTGAGATGTCTTCCTAGGTCTGCTGAGGCTGGCAGCCCACTACCCGCATTTGTCCCTGACTGCTTTGCGGGCCGTCCCCTGTCCTACAGCAGGCCAGGTCTGTGTCATTGGCCCTCCCTCTCCCCTTCTTAATCCTCAACACTCTTCATTTGCACACTTTGAGGTTTTCCAGCACATTTAATATTATTTCAGCCATTCTCTCTTTTCTGAAAACCAGAAATAGTTACCTGCAATTTGTGTGGTACAATTTAAAAAAAAAAAATGTACATTTTTAAATTAAGCAGATCTGGGGTTTGCCACTCATTAAGCTCTGTGACTGTGAACAAGTTAACCCTTACAGATCTCATTTTCTTTATCTGTCACCTTGGAACATTATTTTCTACCTTGCAAAACCATTAGGAATACCAAATATTTGCATGTAAGAGATTTGTAATATAATAGGATACTTGGCATGTTTCCTTTCCCTCGCCTATTTCCCATTTTCAAGCAGAGCTAACACAGTTTCTAAGACACATGATCTTGATTCGTAAGACATAGTCCCCTAATTGTAATCTGCACCCCGAGTGTCACATTGCACAGTCTGCCTCAGGTAACAGTGGGGCTTCCACATGTCTCGCCTTGGAGGTCTGTGCTAGGCTGTCAGGAGGTGTGGATGGTAGGCACGGGAGAAGGGACAGGAGGCTGGCTTCCTGTGGGCTGGCCTGTCGACCCCCTCCCTGTGCCCAGAGGACACACAGCTTAGAGCAGGGCCCAAATTGACCTCATGGCTATTCTTACACATTCCAGACAGTCATTCTGAGGGCTGCTGTGTGGCAGATTCCCAGCACGGGCTGGACACTTGGGCTCCCAGCAAGCCTTTTATTTTTTTATTTTTTAAACACCATGGGCAAGCTGATCAACAGTTTCCAAGGCATTATTTATTGATGGCAAGGAGCTTATCATAATACAACAAGCAATTGAGATTCTGTCCATGGGTTAAAAATTAAAGACTGAATGTGTTCATGACAGAATTCTGTTTGTTCAGGCACTGAAGTATGACATTGTAGATGATGCATTATGGGTGGGTATTGCACCCCAAGTAGCAGAAGCAGAATGCATATTTTTAAAAACTTGCTGTATGGGTTATTTTTGTTCTAAATGTAGCTGTGCGTGCTAGCACAGATGTGCCAAAACAGCTTTTCAGAGCTGCTTTGTTTTCTCTGCTGCTGCCATAGTTTACCCATCCCTTTCTGGTATTGTTGCTTTCTCAAGTCATGTCTTGTGGTACTTTCGGGAGGCTACTAAATGGAGTGGAGTTTTAAGTAATGTGCACTCAAGTACATTAGAGATAAATTCACTTCTTGATTCATATTTTCTCCTGCTTCTGCTTAAAAATGGGGATCTTTCATCTAGCTCTTTAAATACTTCACTGGCCAGCTTTTGACATTTTGCCTAATTAAACTGTCTTAAAGAAATGACAGTAATGGAAAACTAACACTGTGCTTCTACTTTTTTTCTTATGATTCAGCTAGTTTAAAGTTCTTTAGAAGGAATGCAACAAAAATGCCCTAAGTAGAAGGACAAATAAAAGATGATATTAAATTCTCCCATTTTATTGAGCACTTTCTAGAAGCCAGGTATTGTGTAAGATGTTCTGTTTTCTTACCGTTTACTAAAATGACACCTTCTGTTTGCAGTAGAGCTTTTTGGCCTGTTTTTCCTGAGGCCAAAATGACTCACCTAGGTTCACATGGCCGAGCAGGTGGCAGTGCCAGGCTTAAACTCAATGCTCCTGGGTCCTGTCCCTGCTTTCTTGCCATTACCTCTTGTTCTGTGGAAGTCTGAGGAAGCCGTGAGGCTGAGAGTCAGAGACAGTCCTGTGCAAAGGGGTCTGCACCGTCCTGCAGGAGGGGTGTACTTGGCAGCCTCTGAGCCATGTCCTCCTGGACCAAACATGGGAAGATATTTTGCATTCCAAATCAGTTGAAAATACCTTTCTGACATCTAGCTTTAAGGTTTCTGGTTGTTTTGGACAAAGCAGACAAATTTTGTAGCTATGCAGTGATTCAACATTCATTTACCAAATATTTTTTTCATCTTGTAATCAGAAATATAGCTAGCTTCTTAAAAATCAGCTAATTTCATTCATTATTTAAACAAAGATTTTATCTGCTAGTTGAATAATTCATGAGAAAATTGCACTAAATTCAGATGTGAATGTTTGCTAAAGAAAAGATAGTTGCTAATTTTTCTGGAATTTGGTAGTTGAACTCAGAGAATATTTGTATTAATCACATTGTGTTTTGTACTTCTGGGTGCTTTAAGAGCCTCTGCCATTACTACTATTCTTGAAAAGCATCTTTATTTTGTCACAAAAGCTTGGAGAATGCTACTTACTACTTTACCCTATTGAGTTTTGCCATGGAACTGTAGTATCATTCTCTCTGGATTCCTTTCTTTTTGGAGGTGTCATGGGGAGCAGGGTTAGTTTATGGGATGCAGTCTCTGACATTCTCAGCCTCACTGTGTTCCCGTGTGGCCACTGAGGCCCCGTGCATTGGTGCAGTCCTTGTGTGAGAAACTGGGCGCCAGTGCAGCCTGCACTTTATCACCCTTCCTGCCAGGGCGTTGCTCCCTGGTCGGAAGGATTGTTGGTTCTTCCTTACTCAGGTCTCGTACCCACTCCAAGTGCAATGCTGCGGGCACATCTCAGCTGGTCAGCAAAACTTGTACTATTAGATGCCTTTATCTCATAAAATCTTAATTTATAAAATGTAGGCAGCTGGAGGAATGCTCAGCCTTCCTTTAAGGCAAAGGAAAGCCCCAAAGAACATTTTTTACCTATCAAAAAAGCAACTTTAAAAATCTGCAGCATCAGTAAGAAAAAGGGAAGCATGGACAGTTCTAGGGATGGTATGAATTGGGAGAACCCTCTTGGGAGGCATTTTAACAGTATGTCTCAAAGACATTCAAAGGTGGTTTGGTTTTGTTTTTGTCCAGTAATTCTTTTGGGAATTTCTCCAAAGGAAATAATCAGTGATGAGGTTAAAAACAATTATATATATGGATGCTCATTACATTGTTGGTGAAAATTTAGTCATGATGCAAATGTCCTGAAATGTTCAATAAATTATGGTAGGGTGTAGTGACTGAATAGACTATACTATTAGAAAATCACATTTTCAAATAATTTTTATTGTATGGAAAGACCTAAAATACTGTATATATAAAGGTGATCTTCATTTTTTAACAAATTAAGTATAAGTATTTAATATATGTGCATTGAAAAACACAGAGAATTTTCATGGATAGGATCTGTCCCCATCTCAGGGTTGGCGCTTGGCTCCTGAAAGAAGGGTCAGGACCCTAGAGTGTTCATCTGGGCTGCAGTGAGATTTGAGGGTGACGATCCTCTAGCTGAAATGGACTCTAATTCTCATTGACTCCAAAACTGGAGTTTGGACCTTTTTCCGTCTACTGCTGTGTCTTGATCTGCCTCCTGGCCCCTTTTCCCTCAGGGCACTAGGGAGACAGGAGGGCCTAGGAGATGCCGAGTGCCCTGGCAGTTTCCTTCCCACCTTCTAGCCTCCAGTTCCCAAGCCTGGCATTTGCTTCTTTTGACCTTCGGTACTCTGTAGACTTACTGTATGGGAAGGAATGCTGTCCATTTGTCTTGAGTTGAACTTTCTCATCAATACTTTTGTGGCTCTTCCCATATCCCAGCTTTGGACAGAATAGTCAGTTGGAATTAAAATAATTTAATTCAGTTTAGTGAGGTATATATGTATGTATGTCTGTTATTCCTGTATAATTTTAACAGAACACAGTAGGAAATTTGCGTATTTCACAGCCCACAGTTTGGAAATACATTTCTGAAAGAAGTTACCCTGAAAAACAATCAGCGGGCAAATAATTTGATGATCACTGTAACTTTTAAAGAAAATCTTGTGCAATTTCAGTTACTGATGATCTTTTTCCAGGAACAAAAATATTCATATCATTTACAAATTAATCTATCAGGAATGAGTGTTTACATTTGCCTACAATATTTAGTGTTGGATTACTCAAATCTTTTGGTTGAGTAATACTTGGTGCTGATGCCAAGGTTATACAAGGAGCACCAGGATTTCTCTCCTGAGACCTTTGTGTCCTGAGCCCTTTGCTATCTCCATCTACCCCCTTTAGGAGATTTCCAGTGCCCAAGATTTAAGGGCCATTTGTGTGCAGATGACTGCAGAATGCCTGTTGAGCCCAGACATGTCCCTGGGGCTCCACACTAGGGGACATAACTGCTCACATTCTCAATGTATAAGAGATGGATAATATATAACTGCTAACGTTTACTTAGGTGTCTCGTCTCTAAGTGCCTCCCGTGAAATATGCCCAAACTGTGCCCTTGAGTCCCACATCCCCAGATCTTTTCTTTGCCCTCCCAGTAAATGATCCCACCACACTTCCAGTTCAACCAGACTCTTAGAATCTTCCAGTTGTTTCTTTCTCTTACCACTGTCCTATAGAGCAGTTAGTGTCTGATCTACCTTTACCGTGTATCTCGTATCCACCTGCATCTTTCTGTCCCCACTGCTGTCGCAGCCTTCAGGCCTGCATCACCTTTCATTCAGCGTCCGCGGCAGCTTCCTCACTGGCCTTCTTGGTGCCGCTCTTGCTCCTTTTCACACAAATCTAAATTTTTTTTCCTGATTTCCAAGACTTTATATTCAACCCTTCTGTGAATCTGAGTCACCTAGGGAGCTTTTAGTTCATTAGTTAATGAGAGACAGGGTCTCCCTCTGCTGCCCAGGCTGCAGCACAGTGGCACAGTCAAAGCTCCCTGGAACTTTGAACTCCTGAGCGATCCTCCCACCTCAGCCTCCCGGGTAGCTGGGACTACAGGCTCACACACCACACCCAGCTAATTTTTAATTTTTTGTAGAGTTGAGGTCTCACCATGTTGTTCAGACTGGTCTCGAATTTGTGACCTCAAGTGATCCTCCCACCTCACCCTCCAAAAGCACTAGGATTACAGGCATGAGCCACCATGCCCAGCCAGGAGCTTTTAAACTATGTATCTGTGCCAGGACCATCACCCCCAAGATAGAGATTAAGTTGGCATGAGGTGGGGCCAAGACATGGGTAGTTTTAAAAGCTCCCCAGGAGATGCAGATTGACAGTAAGGATGGAAAGTCACTGCTCTGTATCAGTGCTTCTTCAGACTGTATCAGTACATCATCATGACCTGAAAGGCTCACCTGACCACCCATCTCAAACAGTCTCTGGCCGCTCTCTCAGTCTCTAGTAGATCATCTTAATTATTTATTTTATAGGAATTACCATAGTTTGTAAATGTATTTTTAGTTATTAATTTACTCACCTGCCTCCCCCTGGCTAAGTTTCGTTCGGTACATATCTGTTGGTTATATTTGGACCCTGCAAGGGTGGAAGGTGAGCTTTTGCCTCTCACGCGCATATATTTTTTTCGGCAAATCATTGTTAAGTATCTCGGGACCGGGCAAGGGATGCAAGGATGAGTGGAAACGTGATTCTTGTCATTGAAAGCCCCAGAGTCTAATGAAAGAGTGAGACAAGCAAACAAATAGCTGCTCTGTATACCATGGACGCTATACAGCTCAACTCAGAGGGATTCGATTGTCACCGCACTGGGAAGGGGCCAGTGAAGGGCCTGGAAAAGTTAGGGGTTAGTATGTTAATACAGCTCTCTCCACAACAAGAAGAAGAGAGGGAGAGCCTTCTAACCCATCCAGCCCCTTTGTGGTGGTGGTGGTACACTGATGTGTTGGGCTTTAGCTTTGGCTGTTAGGGATGTAGGAGTGTGTCCTTCCTTTGGAGAGAAGCTCAGTTTGTCAGGATCGTCCTGCTCCCACCTTCATGAGGCTGCTTTGCCAACTACACTCCTTTTTTTCCTCTTGGACCACTGGTGAGGAGTGGATATTTTACCCCCAGAAGACTCTTAAGTGGGTCAGAACAACACATGAATCTAATTAACTGCAAAATCACTTTGACCTCAAGGTGCAAAATTCATTCCATATTAAGATACTCCAATGAAAGGCCTACATTCATTGTAATAATAAAATGCCCATAAGAGACACTCCATATTTGAATATTAATTCTATCTCATTATCAGGTTCCCAGAGAGAGATTAAAATCCAAAGATTACATTGCATTTTAAATTAAAGTCCAAAGGCATTAAAGTCCAATTCTCTTGCCCATGTGTGTTCAAATAAATTGAAATTCAAAATATATTCTCCCTGATTTCTTATTCTGCACAATCCCAGTTAGAGGGGCTCTTAATGCCTGTATAGGGTCAGGATTTTTTTTTAACAGCTGCAGCCTGGACTGTCTCTTTCCAGAATGTGTGTGGTTCTTTCAGGAACACCCAATACCAAGCCTCTGATGTGCCTCACTTCTTAAAATTAAAAAAGTTAACAGGACACAAGATTATCAAAACATTGCCCCCCCCACCCCACACATACACCAGAGTTAGAAAACAAGCCGATTCCTGGTCTTCTAATAGTTACCCCAAGCAAAAGTATGTCCCCAGAAACCAATACTTCTTACTTGTTGCCAACTAGCAGACCATAGCAGAAAGTCTGTGATATCTGAGGGAAAGATGGAGAAAGTCTTCATTTCTGCTTCAGCAGATTTCAGTTAGTCTCTGACAGTTGGGGGGCTACACATTTGGGAGCAATCTCCTCAGTAGTTTCTTGGATCTTGCTGTCAGTAATTCCAGTGAGTCAAGACCATGCCTTGCTTCTCTCATGGGTTTTGTAGGACCCAATCACAGTTTCTGTTCAAATAGCCACTGAAACATCTACTCTTTTCTAAAATTCACTGTAAGTGTGTTAGAACACAGTGCGTTTTCATTCCTCTTTATATCTTTTTATCCTGACCTTCTAGATCTTATTTCCCATTTCATTTATTTTTGTTGTTTATTTTTCAAGACAGGGTGTCTCTCTCCCTCTCTCTGTCGCCCAATCTGCAGTGCAGTGGCACAGACATAGCTTACTGTACTCTCGAACTCCTGGGCTCAACCCATCTTCATGCCTCAGCCTCCCCAGTAGCTGGGACTACAGTTACACACTATCACACCCAGCTAATTTTTAAAAAAATTATTTGTTGAGATGGGGTCTCTCTGTGTTGCCCAAGCTGGTCTCAAACTCCTGGCCTCAAGCCAGCCTCCCTCTTTGGCCTCCCAAAGTGCTCTTACTCCAAAAAACATTACTGTTTTCCAGCTAAATCAGCCTTATTGCTTTAGTTTGTTTTTATTCTTTCATTGTTTCTGTTCTGATAGTAAGACTGAAATACTTTTTACATAATTCTAGTTCCTCTTTGATTTTCTGAGCATCCTTGATTTCTAGAGATAGAACATTTTAAACAAAGACCTTTTAAAATTATAGTATTTTCTTGAATTTATTTTTCTATATCAGTGCCAGGAGACAGTATCCTTGTGTTTTTTTTCTGGTCTTAGCATCTATGTAAACTTTCCTTTACCTATGACATTTACTGTGGGTTTCTGACACATAGCCTTTTTGAAGTTAAAAAAGTTCTCTAGTTTTCTGATAATCAAAAAAATCATAAATAGGGGCTAAGCATGGTCGGGTACTTTTTCTGTGATGGTTGATATTATTATGAGTACATTAATGAGGTTCATTGTAGATTTTCTGATCCAGTTGAATCTATTCTTGCATTTTTGAGAAAAGTCTGCCTGAACATGATGTATTATTGTAGCATCTTTGATTTAGTTATGCTAATATTATTTCTAGAATATTTTAGGGGAAGGGAATCTATTTTCATAAGTTAAAAAGGCCTTTAATTTCTTTACAGTGGTCTATCTTTCCTGGTTTTGGAACAAAGTCATACTAGCCTTGTAAAATGAGTTGGAAATCTTTCCTTATTTTTCTGTTGTTTTGGAACAACTTGTATACAAAATAGATGTTCTGTTTCTTGAAAATTGGGTGGAACTCACTTGAGAGCTATTTGCGTCTTTGTGTTAGTGAGTTTTGGTCATTTTAGTATCTTTAAAAATTTTTGTTCTTTTAATATTTTTTCTTATTTTCTTCTCAGGCACAGTTTATTTTGGAATTCAGATAAGAACTGACACTTATAAACATTCCAAATGTTAATAAACATTTTTTTCTTCAAGGCAATTACCTTGTCTTAAGATCAATCTTAGCACTATCCTTTGCAAAAACAAAAATTTAAAAAAAGTCTAAATAGATTAAAATAGAAGTCAGTTCTACCCCTCTCATAGAAATTATTCTGAAAGAATTAGATTCAGTGATATAAATTAGATTAAGAGGAGGTAGACTTAAATTTAGTACCTAAAATATAAGTATATTTCACTAAGTAAGACCGTTACTCTTCTAAAGAGGTCCTCTAAGCTGGCTTTTATTCTGCTGTAGTTTCATCTCACTAAGAGGGAGGGCAGTAAATCAACCGGGTCTTACCAAAAAGTTTCCACTTTTTAGTAGTGAGCCCTCTAGCTTTAGGTAACTTAGAAGTTTATCTTTTTCCCCTTGGTAACCACTTTTTCTCCACCGTTCTTGTAGTTGTTGTAATAGAGCCCTGGTTTCTTTTCCCCCAAGAAATGTCCACTTTTCTGGTGTCGTGCCCACTGAACAGGAACTGTAGGAAGGGACCACAGCTGCCCTTTCTTTAGGGGATGGTGCTCTCCTTGACTCTTCAGTAGTTCATGTATGTGAGAAGTCACGGCAAGTTCCCTAAAGTCCCTAAGAAAGTCTTGATAGGGTTTCAGTGGTTCTGAACTATCTATTGCTTTAATTCAGTCTTTTTTATTTTTAACTATAAATAAGCCAAGGTTTTTCTCTTCTTTTGAAATCGTCAACCTCCAATCCAATTTTGTGACATCATTCTGTACTTTGAATAATGAGGCCAAAAGAGTCATTGGCTTTGGTGAAAAACCTTCGACATTTTTACTGACTTTGTTAAATTCTTCTAAACTTGCATTGGCAGTTACACCTACATAAGGAGCCACATGAAGATCATAGATAAGGTGAATCAAATGATTTACATGTTTACTGTCAAGAGCTTTTTTAGTTCCACCCAAATGCTTTCTCCTAATAGCCCAGCCAGGCCTTTTGCAGGCTCTGCAGTTGCTTCTCAGGACCGTGGTCACCAGGTTTGTCTACAGTTCTCCCACAAAACCTGACATATCTTAAAATTCAAAAACAATTGTATTGTACTCTGTTGATGTCCAACAAACCTTTCTTATTTAAAAAAATCTCCATAACCATTAAATTAGATAAAGTACCATCAAAACCCAAAGACATAGAATTGTTTGCTAGAGAGCTTTGTGTTCAGCATCTCCTAGTCAGTTGTGAATTTGTCCTCAGCATCTCTTCCATCAGCGACAACATCAATCCAGAGTGTAGTAATTTCAAAATTGTCTTCACGAAGCCTGGCAGTAATTGTTCTGTGCTTTTCTCCTGTCCATCATCCAAATACCAGCTGACGGAAACATCTACTGCATTTGAATAGGGGTAACAATGGTAGCAGAGTCCACATCTTGAGGTCTTATTCCATTTAATAAATCCCTCACTGCTCCTTCTGCTATTCTGAATTCACGATTCTCTTTAACAAATAATTCTGTCAGGCTCTTCAATCTTTCTGTGACAAATGACTAGAATTCTGGAGCCTGCACCTTCATTTTAGGCAGCTATTGCTTCAGAAGTCGCAGTCTATTCCAGCAGCCTTTGCCAAGGATGCAGGTGCCACAGCATCTCAAGAGAAGTCACCAATCACATAGCTCCATGCTGAGGCCCTCTTGCCTGCTACTGAGGAGCTCTTGCCACCCCCGACTCCTGCCTTTCCCCAGTGATGCAGGACAGGCAAGCCCCCAAATTGGGACTTAGCCTGGGAAGGTTCTTGGCTTTGCCCAGGAAATAATTCAAGGGTGAGTTGGTGGTGGTAAACAGCAACTTTGATTGAAGCGGCAGTGTATAGCAGCAGCAGAGGTGCTGCTCCTTGCAGAGCAGGGCTGCCCTATAGGCAGTGTGCCCAGAATAGCAGCTCAGAGGCAGGTCTGCACTCATATTTATACCCACTTTTAACTATATGAGAATTAAGGGGCAGTTTATGCAGAAATTTCTAGGAAAAGGGTGACAACTTTCAGGTCATCAGGTTGTTGCTGTGGAAAGGGGTGGTAACTTCTGGGTGTTGCCATGGCAATGGTAAACTGACATGACATATTGGTGGGTATGTCTTATGGAAAATGGCTTCCACCCCGACCTACCTGTTTTAGTTAGTCCTCAATTTGGTCAGGTGTCCGAGCCCTGCCTCCTACCTCTCCAGGACATGGGCAGTAGCCTGGCTGGGCACTTTAAAAAGGACAGTCTTATCCAAGCCTTTGATTTTTTCTGTCAATTTTAACATTTTCTACTTTTCTCAGAAATATCTATTTCATCTAGATTTTCACATTTTTTTCATAAAATTGTTCATATTTTAATATTTTATCTAGGTTGTCTAAAACCTGTTCCTTTTAATTCTATTCTTTCTTAAAAAAAAAAAAAAGATGTCTCTTTTTTCCTTCCTCAGTCTTTCTGGTATTTTCCATTCTATTAATGTTTACAAATAACCAGCTTTCGGTTTTGGCTAATCTTCTCTGTAGTGTTGTTACTCTTAATTCACTGACTTTCTTGCCTGTCAGTTTATAAGAACAAAGATAAAAATGATAACAGGCTTTCCTTCAGAAATGATGCAAGACAGGAATCAATGGAATGACATCTTTAAAATACTAAAGGAAAACTGTTAATCTAGAATTATGTATCCAGCCAAAATATCCTTCAAAAATGAAGGTCAAAAAAAAGAAGGCAAAATGTCCTGTAAGAAACGTTAAATGAAGTTCAACAAGGTGAAAGTAAATGATAGCACATGGAAACCTGACCTATACAAATATATACAAAGGATTAGAATCACTGGAAAAGTTAAATATATGGGTAAAAAGAAAATATTTCTATTCTCACTTTTAATTTTCTTTGAAATGTAATTGGCTCTTTAAAGTAATCATAATGGCAATATATTAGGGGATTTTTAATGTGTATATAGAAGAAAAATATATGAGTAATTGCTCAAAGATTAAACAGAGTATACAGTTACAACGTTCTTACATTGTATGTGGGGTAGTATGGTATTATTTGTAGACAGACTGCAACAAGGTAAAGATGTATACTCTAAACTCCAGTGCAACCACTTTTAGAAAAAGAGAGAGACCGTTAATAAGCCAGTATTGGAGAAATAGGTGGAATATTTAAAAATGCTCAGTCTCGAAAGAGTCTGGAAAATAAGAACAAAGAATAGTCAAGACAAATAGAAAACAGATGGCAGAATGATAAACTCAA
This sequence comes from Pongo pygmaeus, assembly GCF_028885625.2. Lineage (NCBI taxonomy): Eukaryota > Metazoa > Chordata > Mammalia > Primates > Hominidae > Pongo > Pongo pygmaeus. Next base: position 56,784,009 of record NC_085931.1, read on the forward strand.
TCATGTTGATAAATATATTAAATGTAAATGGCTTAAATATCCAGTTAAAGACTATTAGAGTGGATTCTATTCTGTTCTGTTCTGTTCTGTTCCGTTCTGTTCCGTTCTGTTCCATTCTTGAGATGAAGTCTCTCTATGTTGCCCAGGCTGGAGTGCAGTGGCATGATCTCAGCTCACTGAAACCTCTGCCTACCAGGTTCAAGCAATTCTCCTGCCTCAGCCTCCCAAGTAGCTGAGATTAAAGATTCACCACCACACCCAGCTAATTTTTGTATTTTTAATAGAGACAGTGTTGCGGGAAGTCAGGGACCCCGAACAGAGGGACTGGCTGAAGCCATGGCAGAAGAACATAAATTGTGAAGATTTCATGGACATTTATTAGTTCCCCAAATTAATACTTTTATAATTTCCTACACCTGTGTTTACTGCAATCTCTGAACATAAATTGTGAAGATTTCATGGACATTTATCACTTCCCCAATCAATACTCTTTTAATTTCCTATGCCTGTCTTGTCTTTAATCCCTTAATCCCATCATCTTCATAAGATGAGGATGTATGTCACCTCAGGACCCTGTGATGATCACGTTATCTGCACAAATTGTTTGTAAAGCATGTGTGTTTGAACAATATGAAATCTGGGCACCTTAAAAAAGAACAGGGTAACAGCGATTTTCAAGGAACAAGGGAGATAACCATAAGGCCTGACTGCCTGCAGGGCCGGGCAGAACAGAGTCATATTTCTGTTCTTTCAGAAAGTGAATAGGAGAAATATCGCTGAATTCTTTTCTCAGCAAGGAATAACCCTGGGAAACGAATGCATTCCCGGGGGACGTCTCTAAAATGGCCGCTCTGGGAGTGTCTGTCTTATGCAGTTGTAGATAAGGGATGAAATACTCCCTGGTCTCCTGCAGGGCCCTCAGGCTTGCTAGGATTAGGAAATTCCAGCCTGGTGAATTCTAGTCAGACCGGTTGTCTGCTCTTGAACCTGTTTCCTGTTAAGATGTTTATCAATGACAGTGTGTGCCCAGCAGGACATGGACCTTCATCAGTAATTCTGGTTTCACCCTGGCCTTGTGATCTCACTCTGCCTCTCTGCCCTTGTGATATTTCATTGCCTTTGAAGCATGTGATCTCTGTGACCCACACCCTGTTTGTACACCGCTCCCCTTTTGAAACCCCTAATAAAAACTTACAAGGGGCATCACGGAACCTGCCAACATGTGATGTCACTCCCAGAGACCCAGCTGTAAAATTTCTCTCTTTTGTACTCTTTATTTCTCAGACCGGCCGACACTTAGGGAAAATAGAAAAGAACCTACGTTGAAACATTGGGGGCTGGTTCCCCCGGTAGATGGGGTTTCACCATGTTGGTCAGACTGGTCTCGAACTCCTGACCTCAAATGATCCTCCCACCTTCAGCCTCCCAAAGCATTGAGATTACAGGTGTGAGCCACTGTGCCTGGCCTATACTTGATTTTAAAAGGCAAGACTCAATTATATGCTATGATAAGAAATATACTTTGAATATAAAGATGAAGATACCTTAAGAGTGAAAGAATGATATACCATGTAAACACTTATAAGAAAGCTGGAGTGGCTATATTAATATTAAACAAAATAGACCTAAGGACAAAGAATATCCCTAGATGTAAAAGAGTGATATTTCCTAATGATTAAAGGGTCAGTTCATCAAGAAGACATAATAGCCTAAACATACATTGCTAATAGCAGAATTTCAAATAACTGAAACTAAAACTGACACCTGAAAGAAAAAATCGATCTACAGTCATAATCGGAGATATCAGCGTTCTTATCTTTATAAATTACAGAACAAGCTGAAAGAAAACCAGGAGGAATATGGAAAACTGGAATACCATCAGCCACCTTGATCGATCAAGTGAAATTTAGTGAACACTGCACCAATAACAAGCATGTACGTTCTTTCCAGTACACATAGAACATTCACCAAGACAGACCATATGCTGGGGCCATAACAGAGCTCAATAAATGTAGAAGAACAGAAAACATAAGACTATATTCTGTCTCTACAGCAGAATTATAAATTAAAACTATAAAATATCTCTAAAATCCCAAGATATTTGAAAATTAAACAGTACACTTCTAAATAACCCACATGTCACAGACACAATCATATCGAAATTAGAAAATATTTTGAACTGAATAAACATGAAAAATGGCATACCTAAATTGTGCGATGGGGATAAAGTAGTGTTTAGGAAATTTAAAATACATGAGAAAACAAGACAGATTTAAGATCAGTCATCTTAGTTTCCAACTTAAGCTAATAAAACCAAGAGTAGATTAAACCAATGTAAGTAGAAGAAAAGAATTAACAAAGATAAGAATGGAAATCATTGAAGTAGAAAATAAAATAGATGTAGAGTGGAGAAAATCCATGTAATCAGAAGCTGGATGCGTATTTTAAAAGACTGATCAATCTTTCCAGATAAATCTGTCTACCTGTCAAGAAAATGAGACAAAATATAAATGACCTCTATCAGCAGTGAAAGAGGAGACATCATTATAGATATTACAGACATTAGAAAGATAATAAGAGAATAGCATAAACAACTTGATGCCAAAAAGTTTTGACAAAATAGATGATATGAACAGTTTTCTTGAAAGAAACAAAATAAAAACTGAATAAAGGATAAATATTTTTAAAAATTAAATGTGTGGTTTAAAATGTTTCTACAACAAAATCTCCAGGCACACATAGTTTCAGCAGTGAATTCTGTCAAGCATTTAAGAAGGAAAGCATATACCCAATCTTTCTCTTTCAGAAAATAGAGGAGGGAACACTTCTCAACTTATTTTATGAAGACACCATTACTCTGTTCCCAAATCCGGACAAAAACCTTAAAAGAGAACAAACAAAGTAACTACAGAGCAGTGTCTCTCATGATCAGAAACATAAAAACACTTTTCAAAATATCAGCAGAGTGGATCTTGTAATACAGAAAGTGATAATGTATCATGAACCTATGATGGTTTATCTCAGCCGTGCACTGTTGGTTTAATGTTAGAAAAACAGACACTTTAATTCTCTCATATTAACAGAATAAGAGGGAGGAAACAATATGATTATCTCAATAGAGGAAAAGCATTTGGAACAAAATTTACACTCATTCATGTCAAAATTCACCACAAACTAACAGTATAAAGGAACTTTCTCATCCGGAAAAAAGCATCTATGAAAAAGAAAATCAACAGCTAGTTTCATACTTTATGATGAAACACTGCTCTCTCTCTGACATCAGGAACAAGGCAAGAATTTGCACTCACCACTCCAGTAAACAACGTGCTGAAGGTCCAAAGCAACTCACTAAGCCAAGAAAAATCAGATGCATGCAGATTGGAAAGAAGTAAAACTGGCTTTATTCATAAATGAGATGATCGTATGTGTTAAGGAATTGATAAAGTTATGAGAAGTGAATTTTGAATGGTTACAAGATATGTAAATGAAAATTAATTATATAAAACTAGCAAATAAGAAAAAATTTAAATGCCACATACAATAGCATCATAAAACATGAAATATTTAGGAATAAACTTTAACGAAATATGTGCAAGACCTATACTCTGAAAACCATAAAACATTGCTGAGAGAAGTTAAAATTTAACAGACAGCTCAATATGGTTAAGTATAAGATCTCCCCAAGTTGACCTATAGAGTGAATGCTATACCAGTCAGAATGTTAGGAGACGTTTGTTTTTTTTTTTTTTTTTTTTTTTGAGATGGAGTTTCGCTCTTGTTACTCAGGCTGGTGCAATTTCAGCTCACTGCAACCTCTGCCTCCCGGGTTCAAGAGATTCTCCTGCCTCAGCCTCCCGAGTAGCTGGGATTACAGGCGCCTGCCACCACACCTGTCCCAGGAAACATTTTTTATAAAAATTGATGAGCTGGTTTTAAAATTTGGAAATGCAAAAGACCTAGAATAGCTGTTATGGATTGAATTGTACCCCCCAAAATTCATATGTTGAATTGCTAAACCCCAATACTTTAGAACGTGACCTTATTTGGAAACAGTGTCATTGCCAATGTAATTACTTAAGATGAGATCATACTGGAGGAGGATGGGCCCCTAATCCAGTATGAGTGGTGTCCTTATAAAAAGGGGAAATTTGGGCACAGATTACACACAGAATGAGAATGTCATGTGAAAATACAGACAGAGATCTAAAAACCAAGGACACCGAAGATTGCCAGCAAACTATCAGTAGCTAAAGAGAGGCCTAGAACAAATTCTCCTTCATAGTCCTCAGAAAGAACCAACCTTGCCAACATCTTGATCTTGGACTTCTACCATCCAGAACTGTGAAACAATAAATTCCTGTTTTTTATACCATTTGGTTTGTGGTAGTTTTTTAAGGCAGGCCTACCAAACTAATATAATTGCCAAAACAATTTTGAAAACAAAACAAAGAAGATTATATTACTTCTTTCACGACTTACTATAAAGTTAATTAAGATAGTATGGTATTTATGTAAATATAGATGTATATACCAGTGGAACAGAATAGAGTCCAGACTCAGTGGAGAAAGGATATTTTTTTCAACAATGGCACTGGAACGATTTTATATCCTTATGGAGTAAAAAAGAACCTAGACTCTTAATTTATACCAAACAAGAATTGATTTAAAATAGCAACATAAAAGCTGGAGATACAAAACTTGTAGAAGAAAACATCATGGATATGTTGAAGTAGGCCAGGACTTTTTAGGATATAAAAAATGCCATGAAAAAATGTTTTGGTAAATTGTATCTCATCTATATTAAAGAGTCAATGCTCTTTGAAACGTATTATTAAAAAATTGAAAAAACAAGCCATTGTATAGGAGAAAATATTTGCAATACATTTATCTGGCACAGGACTTACTCATATGCAGATTATGTGAAGAACCTCTTACAACTCAATGAGAAGAAAACAACCCAGTTAATAAAATGAGCAAAATATTTGAATAACATTTCACTAAAGAAACGGAAATGTCCCATAAGCACCTGAAGATACTTTACATTATTAGTCATCAGGGAAATGTAAATTAAGACCACAGTGTGATGCTGCCTAAAACATCTGACAATATATCAACTGTTGGTAAGGATCTAGAGTAACTCCAATACATTGTAGGGGAGAATGTAAAATGGTACAACTACTTTGGAAAAGACTGTGGCAGTTCTTAATAAAGTTGAACATATACTTCATATGATCCAGCAATTTCATTTGTAGGTATCCACCCAAAAAATGAAAACATGCACCCATGAAAAGATACAGATGCATGTGTTCATAGCACCTCCATTCATTGCAGATAAAACTGATATCAACCCAGCGGCCATCAACACGAGTGGATAAATAAATGGTAGTATATTCATAATCAGAAATCAACAAAAATTACTGATAGATGTAACAACATGGATGAGTCTTGAAAACATTGGAAAACACTTTTTGTTAAACCCATTTGTGTTATAGAATGGACAAAATTTATCTGTAATGACAGAAACAGATGCCTAAGAGGAGATGGGACAGGAGCGAGGTGAGCTGCAGTGATTGCAGAGCTGCGCAAGGAGCTTTTGGGGGTGATGGCAACATTCTGTGTCGTGATTTGTCTGTGGCTGTGCAGATGCACTTGCAGTTTATGTAAATTATACCTCAATAAAGTGCCTTTTAGAAGTAAAGAAAACGAAGCACCAAAGGGGATAGTGTGTGGAGGGCAGTGCGTTAGGTTTCAGGCGTTTCTTCTGAGCAGGTCTCATAGGTTGGCTTGATGGGTGCTGTTTGGCTTTGGGGAGATCAGGCGTTTTCACCTTGGCTGCATATTAGAGTCACCTGGAGAGTTTGTCTAAAACACTGATGCGCAGAGATTCAGATTCGTTTGTTCTGGGGTTGGGACCACGGCACTGGCACTTTTTAAAACCTCCCCCAAGTGATTCTAAGTTGTAGCCAAGGCTGAGGAGCACTGGCCAGACTTTGGCTCTGAGTTTTCTCTCTAGAGAGTGTCTGCAATGCCCAGGCCACTTGCTTTTTTACTTCTGTTTGAGTCACACCATTTGTTGCTGCTCAGGCACTGTGGACAAAAGCAGCAACTCAGGCCTGAAATGCCCACTGCTAAGTGGCACAAAACACCATGGAAACAAATGCAACACAAAGATCGATGGTACTATATTTTTGTGAGACTTAGAATTGCTGTGTAAGGCTAAAGCCAGCAGAAGAATATGGATGGAAATTACAAATCCAGACATACACCCAGTTCATGAGACAGTCAAGAGCAACATTACACTAACTTAGAGTAACCCCATATCTACCAAATTTCTTATGATTGTAGAAGTAGATCTTTCCATATTCAAACTTTGCTGAAGGACAGCTAGTGGTTGGTGAAGGATTACCATATCCAGCTCTTTTCAAATGTGGATGGTAAAGGAAACCTTTAGAATCTCAGAGCCAAATGGAAATGATATTACAAATCATTGCCATTTCCTGTGGTCTCATGATGTGCTGGGCACCATGCTGGATGCTTTCCCATACAGTCCTTACTGTACACCTAGGAGGTGGGTATGGCCCTCTTGTTTCATGTAAGAAAATTTAGACTTAATGAAGTTCAGAAACCTCCCCAAGGTCACACAGCTAACAGGCTCTGTTTTCTATCAACTTAATATGTTTTCCCAACAGAGCTTGGTTATTAGAATTGGGCCTGTACCCTTTGCAGAGTGCCTACTCTGGCATTATTGGCTAATGTGGGAAAGAACAGTTAGCAAATCTATTTGTTGTCCTCTGTTTACACTTCATTTCCAGAGGCTAAATGTTAATTTGTTTAAGCCAGGCTTATTGTCTCCTGGAGATGCACTACCACGGGAAAGCGGGAAAGCGTTGACTGAGCTTGGCTCCTCAGTGTGAACTGTAACTTGTGACTCATTAATTACGGGCCTACAATCAACTCCCAACATGTTAGTAAAGAAACAAACAACTTGTTTAATAGAGTGCTGACAGAAGAAAACTTAATTGTTTCTCTCCTGCCCCCAACATTAGCTTGACACTTGTAGTTACAGCAGTAAACTTGGACTTTGTAATAACAAAATTGTATCGTCAGTCACCCTTCCTGAAGGTGCTGTATTGGTGTCTGCTTTTCCCAGTGACCTTAACCTGTGTTCATTCTTAAGTATGTAATTGTGTATGTGTCATAATGCCGCTGTCATCCTTGTCCAGAATAGGTCATTTATGTTGTAAACATTTAATGAACTTCTATAAATGGTTCCCTTGTATCCTTTCCTAATGCAGCTGTATGAATAAGAAATATTTATCCAGGAACGCATACCCTCAGTTGACCCACAACTCCAGTGGAACCGTGATTTTTAAGAACTCTTTAGTTCACCTTTATTGCCTGCTTAAATTTCAGTTTTTAGTGTGTGATTTCATTTCCTTCAAAGAACATCTTACCCATTTAGCATATCTCAAGAGTTTTACTTTTTTTTGTAGAAAGTGAGGTGTTTTCCATGCATTGAATAATAAATCCTGAATACTTTGATTTCTCACTTACCAAAACAAACCTGGTTTTTGAAAATAAATTTGAAATTTTGCCTAATGCAGAGAGGAAGTGTAAATTCAGCCCTGTTGAAGTAATTATTCAGTTTTGTCATGCATTTAGGAGCTACTGCGCAACCCCTTGTTCCTAAGTGAACTAATTGAATTTAACAGTGTGAATGTCACCAACTACTGCTGTCACTCCCAGTGCTCTTTATTGAGTATTTACCATGTGCTAAACACACTCAGTTACTCTTTGAAGAAGGCACTATCATCCCCATTTTACAGAGGAGGAAACCAAGTCTTAGGGGTTTCTTGACTTGCCCAAGGCCAACAGATCTCATAGCCAGGCTTTGACCCCAGCAGCCTGGCTCCACAGTGGCCACTCTTAATCCCTATGCCGCACTGCCTCCCAGTTCCATGAGCTTCATGTTTCATCTTACCTTCCAGCTTTTGCACATACTCTTCCCCCTGCCCAAAACACTCCCACAGTCGCCTTTGCCTTATTTAATTCCTGTTCATTCTTCTCATCTTAAGCTAAATGCCACTTCTTTAGGGAGGCCTTCTCTGTGAGCCCCATGCTATATGTTCTTCTAGCTAAACAAACTCTGAGTGTGAAAACCAACCTCAATCTGGCGTGGAGATGTACCTATGTTCCAGAAGGGTTTGGATCACACATTTCTGGAGAGCTGGTGAGGATGAGCTGGATTCTTTCCTCTCAGTGACACTTACAGGGCCCTTGCTTCTTTTCTGGATCCTTATCTTCATCCCAGTATCGGTCAGCACAAGGCAAAGGCATTTGGCATCTCTTCTTTCCCATTTGCAGACTTTACTGTGCATACGTACCCCATCCTGCTGGTAGATGTGGGGCAGGTTATCAGAGGAGAAGTGAGGGTGTGAGGGCATCCTTGGGAAGCTTTGGATACAGTCTCAGGTGGGGTCATTACCAACTTGGCCATAAAACTCTCTCTGTGCTTCTCAAACACACGATCCCCGCTCCAAGTCCCACTCTCTATAGTGGTCAAATCCTCCATGCCAGTGCTTCCTAAACTAGCTGTGGTGAAGAACCACTTATCTTTCCCTCAAACCATCCTGGACCTACATTTGGATAGAATATAGTATAAAATGAATGACTAGAAAAATAAATCTAAAAAAAGACATAAGAATTCAAGCCCAAATTTCATCGTAAGATTCAGCAGATACCGCATGGCTGTCATATTGTCAGCATTTTCTCAGCTCCTCCCTTCAGTGTCTGTTCCTGCAAACTGACAGTGGTCTCCAGACCTCACCTTGAATAGCACTTACTAGGTTAGTGACCACAGGAAGGGGACTTCTGAGCCTCACTTTTTTATCTGTAAAAGGGAACCAATAATACTTACTCTAGCATTTCAGAATTAAACGAAGTCATTAAAGCATCTGATTGCCTAGTATATGCCAGGTGTCTGCTAACGGTAATTCATTTCCCATCACACCTTCAGTGCCTGGAAAAAAATTACAGAAATCAGATGGTTACCAACTAATTTTTTCTCTTCTTCTTGGCCTTTGTAAAATAAGGATCGTTAATAGATTCCTAGCAAGCCTGTGCATTAGAATCAGCGGGAGATCTGATTTCTTTCAGTGGAACATGGCGTTTGGAATAGTTCATGTTCAGATGACTGAATGCAGTTTAAACACTTCTATGCGGTTCTGTATCATCTTAGGTTATGTATATCTCACTAGGGATGTAAAGTCAAAATACTGTTTAATTCTGAAAAAGAACTTTATTTTATGTTTCATTAGTTTAATTTGTATGTTTTCAATTTTTATAACTTTAAATTTAATTTTTTAAAATTAGATAAAAAACAGAGGATTCCAAAGTCAAAATTATACAAGGCACCTTCACAGAGTCTCCATTCGTGTTTCCTCCACCCCATTCTCCTCTTTACCCTGTGGATAACGATTATTTGTTTTTGGTTTAACCTTCCATTGTTTCTTGTTCAGAGTATTTAAAAATACTCCTTTATCACATACAAGATTCTCATATAAGGCTATTAACATGTTGTAATCTGGCTACATCTCCTGGCAATCCTCCCACAGCAGTCCATCAGCAGTCTTCTCCACTCACATTCACAGCCATATAGCAGTCTACTGTGTTTGTACCATAGTTTATGTAAGCAAGCCCCCATTCGCGGAGACTTGAGTTGTTTCATAGTAAGTTGTGCTGCACCCAGTATCATTAGTCATCAGAAATGTGCATCAAAACCACAATGACATACCACTTCACCTACACTAGAATGCCTAATACAATAGCAAGTGGAGATGCTGGAGCCCTCATACACTGCTGGGTGAAAATGTAAAACACTGTAAACACTGTGAAAACAGTCTGGCTATTCCTCAGATGTTTATAACTCATATGATCTAGCAGTTTGACTCCTAGGTATATACCCAAGAACAGTGAATACTTATATCCACTCAAAAACATGTACATGCACATTCAGAGCAGCATTATCATGATAACCTAGAGGTGGAAATAACACAAATGTCCATTAGTGGGTGAATGGAAAAATGCAATGTGGCATATCCATACAATGCACTGTTCACATTACTCAGCCATGAAAAGAAATGAAGCGCTGACATGGGTGAACCTTGAGTGAAAGAAGCCAGGTTCAAAAGGCTACATGTCGTTCAGATTATCTGACTCCGTTATAGGAAATGTCCAGAATAGGCAAATCCAGAGAGACAGGAAGTAGAAGGATAGTTGCCAAGGACTGGGGGGAGGGAAGAATAAGGAGTGACTGCCAGTGGGTGTGGAGTTTCTTTTAGGGGTGAGGAAAATGTTGGAAAATTGGATCATGCTAATGGTTATATAACTCTGTGAATATACTGAAAACCACCAAATTGCACACTTTAAAAGTGTGAATTTTATAGTTTGTGATAATGTCTCAGCAGAAAATGAACTGGGCCAGGCACAGTGACTCACGCCTATAATCCCAGTGCTTTGGGAGACCAAGGCAGGAGGATCACTTGAGGCTGGGAGTTTGAGACCAGCCTGGGCAACATAGTGAGACCTCATCTTTACAAAAAAATAAAATAACAAAATAAACTGTACTGTAGTGAATAACCTTGTGTCACACATTATTTCATGGGGTAGTGTGCTTTTGATCTGTAATTTTAATAATAGGGTTACTGGGTCACATGTCATTTTGCTGCTTACACCCAGTTCCCTTTCATGGGAGTTGTACCATTTTCCCTCCAGCAGTGTATGAGAGTGCCTGTTTCCCTGTGGCCTCACCAATAGCATTTGTTGTCAGACTTGGTTATTTGTTAGTCTGGCAGGTAAGAAATGTGTGTAATTATAATTTGCTTCCCTCTTATGAGCACGTTTGAACATATTGTGATGTCTTTTTAGTTTGTTTGTATTTTCGGTGCCATGTATGTTTCATGTATCTCACCTGTTTTTCTATTGTATTGTTGGTGGTGTTTAAATTTTTACAAGTTCTTTATATATTAAAATATTAATCCTTTGCAAATATCTTCCAAATCTGTGATACCTTACAAATAATTTTCCCAGTTCTCATTTGCCTTAAAAAACAAATAGTCAAATTTTAAAACCTTTCCCCTGTTGCTTCCGGATTGAATCATAGTTAGGAAAGCTTTTCCTATTCCCAGCTTAGAAGAGGAATTCACCCATGTTTTTTTCTAGTACTAATTTTTTTTATTAGTTAAGTTTAGATCTCATATCTATCTGGAGTTTATCCTGGTGAACAATGTTAGGAAGTGATCTACTTAGATTCTTTTTTATACGGCTACCTAATTGTCCCAATTTTTTTTTTTTGAAGTCCAGTGAAAATAAAATAAAATATCACTTTTTGTTTACATGTCTGTTATATATAGTTCTGGGTTGATACAGGTATTTCAGATAATAGTGCAAACAGTATTATAACATTGAGTAAGAAAACACAAAAGGAACAAGTCATCTGTAATCTCTGACTATAGCCATGCTGTTTTCAGTGTATAAACTTATCTTCTTTCTCTCTAGGTAAATGAGCTGGATGGTATCCCGTTGATCCTGGACAACTGCAACATCAGTGACAGTAACCCCTGTATCCTTGCATGTGAATTACCTTGCACAAGTTTACAGCCGGGGCCCTTAGCAAAACAAGTCCGTTTCCTCATGTTCATTCAGTATGTAGCTGGCTGCTTTCGTTGCTTGTTTACTTGTTCCTGAGAACCAAATCATTTTCTCAGAGTTATGGTGCTAGAATATCATTTCTGTAACCTTTGTAATACGGTAAGCTAATTTTTTCAAGGTGAATAAGACATTCCAAATGAGCATGTGGCCAAAAAGCACTTTAAAACCTGGGGCAGAGGCAGCCCATGCAAGGCACTGTGCTGCACATCACCAGTGTCACCTTTCCAGTGTGTGTGTGGTCTTTAAACATGAACTATTGTATATTGTTTTGCTATAGAGATTCTGAGTATCCAGTCTTTTGGAAGTACTATTTTAACAAGGGTTTGGCAACATAGAAACATGAGGAGCACTCTGGCTCCCTAGTAAGAGGAAGGAGCATTTCAGTGGTGCTGAATTCTCATCTTCGGAGGGTTTGTCCTGCAGCCCTCTGCTGCAGAAGCTGAGAGCGCTGGCTCTTGCCCTGGCTTGGGTTGGCCACCCTTGCTGGAGGGTGTTCTGCAGGGACCCTGCTTTTTTCCTACCAGTTCAAGTAGTTATACTATACAAAACTAACCTAGTACAATGGTGAGTAATCAGGGACTGGATACAGCTTGTTTAGATTTGAGATAAAACCTACTGTTTAATTTCATGAACTTCCCTGGTGAAAGCCAAACTTAGCTGTGTCCCTTGTCCTGGTCACTGCTTGGCTGGTGGTGGGGTAGGGGTGAATAAAGCTACTGCAAGGACTGGGAGTGTAGCCTGCGGGAGGCAATGAGGAGCCCAGCCTAGCATTGAGGAGACTGAGGAGGGGGGCATTTTAAAAATAAAACTATGGCTTCTGCCAAGAAGAGAAAAGCAGCTGATGAAAATCATGTGTTTCAAAGTAAGTAGACTGAGCAATGCTTATTATTTGTGCTGAAGATACTGTCATTTGTCTGATTAGCAATAGAAAACAATCTTATTTTAAAGAGCACAGTAGCTTGTAAGTTCAGTCAGGGAAAGACAAATACACAGCCTCAGAAGACTCCTCTGCAGGGTAAAGCCAATTTGGTTTAGTGCGTGGCATTATCATGAGTCCCTGCAGGCTGTGCTCGTTAAAGAATGTTGATATTTTTTTAGCCCCCCAAAAAGGAAAGAAAAAAGAAGAAAGCTTCTAGTCATGGGAAAGCAGTACAAGAATGTTCAGGTACAATTGCAGATGTTGCATTTCCCAATGAAAATGATGATTTATTATGAAAAAAGAAATTGACTCACAGTTTACTTTTACATTCCCTGAATTCACCTTCCAGTGAAGAAGGGTTTTCATTGCTAGTCCTTGGCTTTTATTTAGCAAAGACCAAAAAATAAAAAGACTGTTGTACACGAGCACATCGTAGGCCTACAGATGCTCGCAGCACCTTCCACCTTGGTGTCCTCCTTGCCAGATGGCCATTCATTCATTCACTTCTTCCTTCAGGAAACATTCATTCAGTCCCTCTTGTGTGTTTACACCCATTGCTTTATTGAACCCTGACACCATGAAGCAGATACTATTATTGTCATCCATATGTTGTAGATGATGAAATAAAACTGAGTCTCTAGCTTGCCCAGAGGTCAGAACCAGATTTTATACATGTGAGTGCCTGACCTTAGCCACTTCCCCACACTGCGTTCTTACAAGTCACTGGGAGGAGACAGAGCACATGCAGAGAACCACATAAACATATTCATGTAGTGGAGAAATGGTTCAGAGTTACACATGTAAAAATTTATATGGATAGCTATATCTTTAGCTGGATAACTGGCTTTTAGAATGATAATCAGTGAAACATTGCAAGATCACAGAATCTCCTGAATCATTAAGAAAAGATAAAATATCACAAGCATCTTTGGTGTTATGTGTATTCAGTAATTCTTTGGAGTTGTATTTATTAAGCCTACCAGATTTTAAAGGCATATAAAATGTAGTAAGTTATGAGACACATACTGAAATATCAGTGCAAAGGGAGAATGGTAGTTGAATGGTCAGAAACGAAAAAGCCTTACAGCCTAGAGATTCAGTTTTTAGATGTGAGCTATAAATTAAAATCTGGCCTTCGTAGTACTAAAGTAAATAAGGACATGATACAATTTCAAAATTCACCTTATTCCCTAGGTAAAACCACATTGATGCTCCTTCCAGGCTATTCCCAAAGAATTATCTAATGACTCCTGCTTTACTCCTCGCTTCCGATTCCCTCTTTTTCCCCCTTTCTTGTGCATTTTTTCCTTTATTTTTTTAATTCATGAAAATAATACACCTATATGGGAATTTTTAAATACCAAATGGCATTCAATAAGGGAACAATATCTCTAGCTCCACTTTTTACACTTTTTAATTCACCCTCTTAGCTATTTCTTCTAGTAGGTACTTTTGTATATCTAAATAATATGCTTTATTGCTGTTTCTTGATATATCAAGTTTTGGTGTGACCTGTTTATATTATGACATGAGCATTCAGCTCCTGTACACCACCTCCTCCCCTCCCTCCCTCGTGCTTCCCCTGGAGTTAGGACTGCACATCCCGTTCCCTGTTGCCCACGCTGTGAATGAGGCTTGGCATCTTCTAAAGTGTTTGCTATTTGAGGTGTGTGTGAGTGTGTGTATGTGCGTATGTGTGTATACATTACAATGTCCTTGGTCAAACCTTTTGCCCATTGGGATATTTTTCTTTATTATTTGTTAACACATCTTTATATATTCTAGATTGAAGTTCTTTGTCAGCTACATGTGTTGCTAGTATTTTCTCTTTCCTGTTCTGTGATTACCTTGTCATTTTCTTTATAGTTTCTTTTGAATAACAGAAGTTCTTTACTTTTAGTCAAATTCATCTCTTTTCCTTTATAGTTAAGGGTTTTTGCACATATATCTTGTTTTAAGAACTATTTCTTTACCCTGAGGTTATGATGATAATAATATATTATCTTTTGAATGCTTTATAGTTTTACCTTTTATATATATGTCTGTAATTCATTTAGAGTCAGCTTTTGTGTACGGCGTGTGTTAGGATCTATTTCTATTCTCTCCAGATGGCACACAATTGTCCTGGCCCTAGTTACTGAAAAGAACATGCGTTTGTTCACTGTAGTGCCACCTTTATCGGAAGTATTGATATAAGTTTTGAGTCTGTTTGCTCATTTTTTCCATTCATCTTTTTGTCTATTCCTGCATCAGTATGATGGTCTTAATTACTATAGCTTTCCAATATGTCTTGATAAAGGATAAGTCAGTTCTTCCAGTTTGTCTCTTCTTTTGTAACAGTGTTAGGACCATTTTTGGTCATTTGTATTTTTGCATAAAAGTTTTAGAATCAGTGTAAATTCTACACATTTGGTCATGTGCACATGCACATACATGTATATATCTGTACACACACAGATAACCTCGTTTACCACTAACAAAAACAATTTAAAGCTCCCACGTACTGAGTTATTCATTGAAATTGCATTGACTGAAATGAATTTGATGAGAATTGACATACGATACTTAGTTTCCAACCCAAGAACATGTTATATCTGTCCACTTATTTAGGATTATTAATTTTCAGTTTTACTCTTTTCTGTATATTTCCTGAACTCCATTGCATGGATTTTTGTATGTATTATTTTGTTGTCATTCATTTAAAAGTGTTTTTCAATTTTTGTTATACCTTCTTTTTTGACTCGTGGATTATTGGAAATTCATTTCTAAACAATTAAGAATTGTTTAGTTATCTTTTGGAGCTTGATTTCTAGTATAAATGCATTGTGATCAAATAGCACCTACTTGATATCCTCTGTCTTATGAAATTTATTGAGACTTGATTTATAACCTAGTAATACGGTCAGTTTTTGCAAATGTTCTATGTGAGCATGAAAAGCATGTCTGTTTTCCAGTAGTGGGGTATAGTAATGTATATACATACATTAGGTCAAGTTTGTAAATGCTGGTATTTAAAACTTTTATGTTTTTACTGATATTTTTGTCTACTTTGATTTATCAATTAGAGAGATGTTTTAAAATGTCAATCTTTGATTATGGATTCATCTAATTTTCTTTTTCATTATATAAATTTTCCCTTTATATGTTTTGAGGTAAGGTTTTTAAGTAAAGGTGTATGATAGGTCCTGAGAAATAGTCCTGTTATCATTATGCAGTGACCCACTTTATCTCTAAAAATGATTTTCTGCCTAATATTAATATAGCTATCCTAGCTTGCTTTGGATTGGTATTTACATGGTACAATTTTATCAGTCCTTTTATTCTCAACCTTTCTGTCTGAGATGTGTTTCTTGTGTAAAGTATATACAGTCATGTGCTACATAGTAATGTTTTGGTCAGCACAGACCCATATTCAACCTTGGTCTCATAAGGCTGTAATACTGTATTTTTACTGTACCTTTTCTATGTTTAGATACACAAATACTTATTGTATTACAGTCGCCTACAATATTAAATACAGTTACATGCTATACAGTTCTGTAGTCTAGAAGCAGTAGGGTATAACATACCGCCTGGGTGTGTAGTAGGTTACTAGGTAATATAGCCTAGAATGTGAGTACATTTCTGTGATGTTCACACAATGATGATATTGCCTCTATCCCCAGTGCCACCATCCAGTCCACACTTGCATCATTGCTGGCCCTGAACTTCGGCAGTGACTTCCTAACTCATCTTTCAGTTTCTGCTCCTGCTGGGTCCAGGTGATTTTTGATTCCCCATTCATTCAGTGTGATGATCTTTGAAAACCAAAACTGGATCATTCCTCTGACTCTCCCACTCGCCACACCACCTTGCATAAGCATGCCCCTGTTCACAGAGCCTCCTAGACTGCCCATCATCCTCAGAATAAGCCTAGTCTATCACATTCTAAAAGGTCGTCTTCGTTTGTATCCGGTGCCGTTCTCCCCTTCTTCAGCATTCCCCGGGCACACCTGTGTTTTTGTTTCCGAGAAGGATCTCGGTTCCTGCGTGAAGGCAGTCGACCAAGCACATCTCTGCTTGTGCTCCTCCCGGGCTCGGTCATCCTCATGCGTCACACCCAGCGTTCTGTGTCTTTTCTCTCAAGTCCCAGCCGAGATAGGCCACCCTCGCCGATCCCTGCCAAAACTTGTTCTGTTCCTTCAGCTCATCACAGGTTATTGTTAAATATGTGTGCATTTATGTCTGGATTACCTGCAATCCTGCTGGATTGTTTCCTAAGGGCAGGGATCAAGTTTTCTGTGTTTCACCTCAATATAAATATACCATTGTCTTGCATGTAGTAGATAACCAAAAAATATTTCTTAGATAGGTATCCGAATGGGAAAAGGAAATAATAAATAAATGAGCAAAGAGCAGCTTGGTGAAATATGTGTATGTGTGTGTGTGCATGTGTGTGTATTTATTTATTTTGGGGGAGAGGGTGGTTCTAAGCTCAAGAGAAATGTCTCCCATGGGTTCTTCGACTCTGGTAAATTAAGTATTCTTGGTTTGTCAGTCATATTATTTAAAATTTGGTTTAACCCATTTTTCTAGTAGTTAGCACCATCCAAGATTTATTGAATTTAATATTTGTATTTTGTGTTAAAAAGCAATAGATATTTTGGGCATGCTAAGACTAGGAATCAGTGCTGATATCGAATATCCACTAATAACAATACCACTCTTCTCTGAGCACTCTGGATAATGTCCTTCTTGGGATAGGGGCGAGGCCTGGGATGCCTTTGGATAGGAGTCTACCCGGGCCCCATGGGACATCTGCAGTCAGGACTGTATAGAAGATTCCACTTTTGTCGGCCACCCTAGGGGTTAGGAAATCCAAACTGGCCTGTCAGAGCAGATTAGAAGGAAAAACTGCCCCACAGTAGGGGACGGGGCTTTAAGGGTTCCTTTTCCATTTCTTGGAGGTAGCTTTTAGAGACCACCAGGGATTTCCAAATCCAGGGAAAAGGCACCAGCTACAAGGGGAAGCTTAACTCTGAAGGACCGCCCTGGCTGCTGCCTCCTCAGGGACGCAAGCCCAACTAGTGCCCAGCTGTTCACTCACCCAACTCACTTTTGGGTCACCCACAGTAATGACACAGTAGCCAATGCCATTGGAAAATTCCAGCTTCGCTACCACAGAGGTAATTTCTTATTTGTCAGTTTATTGTGGGATTTTTTTGTTGTTGTTGTTTCCAAATAGAAACAGCTGAACTTTATTTGAAGTGTTTTTCTTTCATTCTTTTTTGATCTGTGTTTTGATCGGTTGTCCTTGATGTGGGTTTGCTTTTTTTTTTCATATTGTTTTTATTGGGGGGAGGGTGTGGGGACAGGGATAGAATGAGAGTCCAGACTGGGTTGTTTTGGGTTTTTTTGTTTTTTTCTTTTTTCTTCCTTTCTTCTTTTTTTTTTTTTTTTTAATTGAAACACCTAATTTGTAAGAAAACAAAATTCACTTCTGTACAGAAATGTAAGAGTTTATAGGAATAATCACTGAACAGTAGTTTTCCCGGTAATCCTATGTTGAGGAAGAACGGCACAGTGGCAAGGGCATCAGTCCTGTGGCCAGGCAGACCCACACTCAAGTTCTGCCACTCCTTAATTTCCGAGCATTGCACTCAATCTCTGTAAGTTTTAGCTTTGTCTGTAGAATGGGACCTACCCCAACAGGGTTATAGTGAGTGTGAAATGTTATCATGCCTATAAAGTGCCCAGAAATAGTTTCTCAACAAATAAGTGTTTTTGTGCAAATATCCTATGTAGCTATTCATTCCTATAAGAAAGGTAAATTTTCATCTGTGATTGCACTGTGGGTCAGTGGTGAAACTCAAATAATATCAGCGAACAGAATAGAGTCCAAAAACAGATTCACCCACACTCAACAAAGGCCTCACTGAAGTTCACTGAGAAAAGGATGGTTTTTCTCATAAATGGTGCTGGACCAATTTAATGTCCATAGTGGGGAAAAAGTGACCTGGGAATCCTAACTCACACTATTCAGAAATGTCAATTCAAGTTGAATTTATAGACCTCAGTGTGAATGGTAAAACAAAAGAGCTTCTAGAAGAATCACAGAAGACTTTGGTTATTATCTTGGATTGGGCAAAGGTTTCTTAAGGCATACAAAGGCTAACTTAAAAACACTAACTGTAAGAGAAAGACTTTGAAACGATGTTTGCATTACATATATCTGACAGAGGATAAGGACTTCTATAAAACAACAAGGAAAAGAAACAATTCAATTTTTAAAAATGGACTAAAGACTTGCATGCCACTTCACAAGAGAAGAAATCCAAATGGTTGGTAAGCATATGGAATGAATTCAGCATCATTAGTCATCAGGGAAATGCAGATTTAATCCACAACAAGTAACCACTAGACCCCACCAGAATGGCTAATTTAAAAGCCCCAACAATACTCAGTGATGGCAAGGATATGAAGCAGCCTGAACTTTAATACGTGATGGTGGGATGTAAATAGGAAGAATTGCTTTGGAAAGCTTTTTGGTTGGGAATGTCTGCTAACATTAAACATACAGCTATCCTGTGAATCAGCAGTTCCACTCTAGTATATCCCCAAAGAGAAATGCAGATCCCGAAAGAGAAATGCAGATACGTGTTTATTAGAAGAGGAGTCCCCATTCTGTCAGCCACAGACCTGGTACTGGGCAGCACAGCAGGAGGTGAGCGAGCATCAATCACCACCTGAGCTCTGTCTCCCGTCAGATCAACAGGAGGTGAGTGAGCATCACCACCTGAGCTCCGTCTCTGGTCAGATCAGCAGGAGGTGAGTGAGCATCACCACCTGAGCTCCGTCTCCCGTCAGATCAGCAGGAGGTGAGTGAGCATCAATCACCAGCTGAGCTCCGTCTCCCGTCAGATCAGTAGGAGGTGAGCGAGCCTCAATCACCACCTGAGCTCCGTCTCTGGTCAGATCAGCAGGAGGTGAGTGAGCATCACCACCTGAGCTCCGTCTCCCGTCAGATCAGCAGGAGGTGAGTGAGCATCAATCACCACCTGAGCTCCGTCTCCCGTCAGATCAGTAGGAGGTGAGCGAGCCTCAATCACCACCTGAGCTCCGTCTCTGGTCAGATCAGCAGGAGGTGAGTGAGCATCAATCACCACCTGCGCTCCGTCTCCGGTCAGATCAGTGGCGGCATTAGATTCTTGTAGGAGTGTGAACCCTATTGTGGGCTGCACATGTGAAGGATCTAGGTTGCATGCTCCTTATGAGAATCTAACTAATGCCTGATGATTTGAGGTGGAACAGTTTTATCTGAAACCTCACACCCCCATCCGTCCATGGAAAAATTGTCTTCCATGAAACAAGTCCCTGGTGCCAAAAAGGTTGGGGACTGCTGCATTAGGAGACACGTGCAAGAATGCTCACAGCAGCCTTATTCTTCAGAGCCCCAAAGTAGAAATAACCCGGATGTGCAGTAGTGGAATAGGTAGTTAAATTGTGGTGTGTTCATGTCGTGGAATACCATATGGCAGTAAAGAGGAGTGAACTGCTATGTGTAACACATGGAGGAGTCTCACTAGCATGATACTGAGTGAAAGAAACCAGATTCAAAAAGACCGTGTACTGTACAGTTCGTCTACCTGAAGTTCAGGAACAGGCAGGATTCATCTATGGAACAGAAGTCAGAATAATAGTTACGTGGGGTAAAAGGGTAGGGATTGGCAGGGGAGGAGGGTGCTGGACATGTTTTCAGTCTTCCTGTGGCGGGGAGTCACGTGGAAGTATACGTGGAAGAACTTCCCTAAGATGAGCAGTGCAGGTGGGACATTCTGCTGCACTCATATTAAAATTGTTTAAATCATTTATTGAGTGCTTTTGGTGTGCCAAATCCTGTGCTACATTTTCAGAACAGTTCTCTTTGGATTTTTCTGTTTTGTTTTCATTTTTTTCCTTTCCTTCCCTCCTTCCTTCCCTCCCTTTCTCCTTCCTTTTTCATGGTGTCACTGAAACAGTCCTCTTTGTTGGAAAAAATTGTTTCCATTTTACAAGTGAGGAAACTAAAGCTCTGAGAGTTAAAGTAGCTGGTCCAAGCTCTCCTGGCTTCTGATGGAGCCAGGGTGTAAACCCAGCTTTCTCTGACTCCAAGGCTTTGGTCCTAATTCAGACGTTTAAACTCCACACAGGTCCTTCATCCATGTGAAGGATGAATGTCAGTGTTTCTTTCCATTGTAATTCCTGGAGGGACAGGTGACTATACATCTGTGTTGGATACAAAATATTTCATTAATCCTACTGAGCATCTAGCACATAGTAACCACTCAATAAAATTCACTGGCCGGGCGCAGTGGCTCCTGCCTGTAATCCTAGCACTTTGGGAGGCCGAGGTGTGTGCATCACTTGAGGTCAGGAGTTCGAGACCAGCCTAGTCAACATGGTGAAACTCTCTCTCCCAAAAATACAAAAAAAAAAAATTAGCTAGGCGTGGTGGCACGCACCCTTAGTCCCAGCTACTCAGGAGGCTGAGGCAGGAGAATCGCTTGAACCTGCAAGGCGCAGGTTGTAGTGAGCTGAGATTGTGTCATTGGCACGCCAGCCTGGGTGTTGCAGCAAGACTCTATCTAAAAAATAAAAATAAATAAAAATTCACTGCCCTATTTTGATCTTAGATCATAATCAGGAGAAAGTGCTGAGCACTGAGATAGTAGCTCCTTGGGAAGCAGATACTTCTCCTGTTTCCCCTCTTTCCTCCTTTTAGACTTGGGTCATGTATGTTTTCCTCTCAGAGTTCTTTCTAGATCCCTTCAGTGAGCTGAGTGCCTCCATTTGGTGTGTTGAGTTGGGTTGCTGTGCCTCTCCCTGAACACGACACACCAGAATACCCAGATATGTAACCTTTCCCCCCAGGGAAGTTTATCCCAGGCGGGAACTATGTCATCTTGCTCCCGTACCCTGAGTGCATCCCCAACATTGGACCCTGTGAACCCAGGGGACTGTTTCCAAAATGTGCTCCAAAGCATATTTTGTCTGTAGTATCTTAATAGGTAATATATGGGAGAAGCCTTCTTTTAATAAAATGTGGGAAAGCCTGTGTGAAGCAGGTGTTCTGGCTTGCAGAACCTCGTGGAGTCTTTATTAGTCACATGTGCATTTTGGAGCTTCCATTTGGGAGATTCTGAACTGTAGTGCCACATCTTTGGGAATGCAGGAATCTTAGAATAAACGTAGGAACATGTTCTGTTCTGTACTCTTCTTGGTGGAGAATCTAGCATGGTATCGGGCCTGCCAAACAGCAGCCGGAAGGAGGCTCCTCAGGAAAGTGTCTTAAACACCTCGAGATGGCGCAGCTGGCTAGGCTCGGTGTGGTTTGTAAAAGATAGCAACGAATTTCCATGCCAGGGAGCGCCTGCTCTGTGTTCACAAAGCGATGTGTGTCTGCTTTAATATCTCATTTTGGCCATCCTGACGTTTGTTTGATGCAGCGAATGACTAGGACATCTTCCTGCCAAAGCCAGCCTTTCTTCCTCTGGAGGGGCGGTCTCTCTTCCGCTTATTTCTACATTCTCAGGATTAAACAGCTTATAAGCACTATGTGTTAATTGTTCAGTTATTGAAAACCCATTAGTGCTGTTTTGCTTTTAAGAGAGAATCTTTCTGGTATGGCTTCCCATTGATTTAACTTTTTTTTTTTTTTTTTTTTTTTTTTAAGACAGAGTCTCACTCTGTCGCCCAGGCTGGAGTACAATGGCGCGATCTCTGCTCACTGCAACCTGCGCCTCCCAAGTTCAAGTGATTCTTGTGCTTCACCCTCCCTAGTAGCGGGGATTACAGGCACATGCCACGACCCCTGGCTAATTTTTGTATTTTCAGTAGAGACGGGGCTTCACCACGTTGGCCAGACCGGTCTTGAACTGCTGACCTCAAGTGATCCCCCTGCCTTGGCCTCCCAAAGTGCTGGGATTACAGGCGTGAGCCACCCTGCCCAGCCTTAATTTTTTTTTTTTAAGTTGTATAGTAATTCTCCCACCCTCAACTACTGTGATTTATCTGCGTAAACCAAATCAATGAAGACAAACAAGTGCACACACAGAAGGTGATTTCACAGGTGAGCGGAGGCCTCCCAGGGCCCTGTGTGAGTGAAGGGAGCTGATTGCGGAGTGCAGGACTGTGAGATGAATTGGTGACACTCCCAGCCCAGACCAGTTGGTGGCTCGCCGCCACCAACTGCCTCCACTACACAGATGCAGGAGTCACCATTCAAACAGACCCATCCCTAGTGAAAGAGTGAGGGGGACCTGCTTTAGCCAGCTCTCCTAGTATCCTAGCAACGGGCTCCCAGGGCGAGAAGCTAGAAGTTGGAGAAGGACATGCTGGAATGCATAAGCTTTCAGAAAAGGGACTTCCTTTCCTCGCTCAGGTGTCTTGGCAGGCAATCAAACCGTTTTAAAATGAGACTATACAAGTAAATATTCCAAGTTGTGCTCCTTCAGGTTTTATCTACTTAGCTTTTAGTTTTGTGCCCCTCATTTTCTTACACTTCCAGAATCACAGAGGCTAGAATCTAAAGCTGTGTCAGCACACTGGGAGTTTTACAGTGTACAGATTGGCAGACAGCCTGGCTTCTTTCCAGGGCGTTAACAGTTATGCACTTGTGTGTCTTTAGAGCCACGGTCACTGCGTCCCTCTCTCTGCCTCAGGCCTCTGTGTTCCTGCAGGCCAGTGTCTTGCGTTTGTCCTGCCAAGCCTGGTTGCTCAGCTCTCCCTGGCTCTCAGGAGTCAAAGCACTTCCTGTTCTGCTTGTCTGGTTTACCTGTGCTAAAAGCAAGATTCTTCATGTTTATTCTCACATCAGTCAGAAGATGCCAGCCTGTTGTTTTTCAGAGCGAGGTTCTCAGTGTGAGCCATGTGGGCGGTCCTTTTTGGTCTGAAGGTGACCACCCTCGCTTCCAGCGGCCCGGGGCAGGGATCAGGGATCAGGGATCAGGGCAGGGATCGGGGGCAGGGATCATCACACAGGAAGTTGTGTGAAAGAGGTGTGGGAAGCTGCTTCCCTGGACTTGCTCTTGGTTACTTCAGCTGCCTGTCTGCCATGTTTTCCTAAGTGTGCTTCTCAGTGGTCGCTGTTAATGTTCTAAGGGCCACCATGTAACATTTATTTGAAAACAGAAACAAAACTGTATGTGGACACTGCCTGTTCCTAAGGACCTGCTCCTTAGAGTCAAGCCCCATGACTGATGCAGGCTGATGGCAGCACCCTGGGGCCTGACCTTGGTGCACTGTGTCTCCGGCTTCTTTGCATGCCTAAAACTTGCATAGTCTGACACGTAGGGAAAACATGAGAAATCCATGCCTAAATAATTTCACCTTAATAGTCACTATTCTAGACCAGTTGTAAGCTTACTAGCTTAAGAAAGTATTTTAAATTTAGAAGCTACACGAAATACTTGTTTTTCAAAATTGTTTACTCAGTACATTTAACAGAGTAGCCATCCTGCATTCCTCGTGGTTTCTCTGTAGTATGAAGAATAGAATAGAATAGAATAGAATAGAATAGAATAGAATA
This sequence comes from Pongo pygmaeus, assembly GCF_028885625.2. NCBI lineage: Eukaryota > Metazoa > Chordata > Mammalia > Primates > Hominidae > Pongo > Pongo pygmaeus. The sequence goes on from NC_085931.1 coordinate 56,808,182, forward strand.
GAATAGAAAGAGCTTTTATAATTCTTTGTATTTTAGAAATTTTGTATCTGATGTATAAGATCAGATCATAAGCCTAAAGTAGCCTAAAGTATCAGCCCAAAATCCACATGCCTGATGGTTTCCTTCAAATGCTGCCTCTGTGGGTGGGAAGCACGCTCTGATTCCACTGAGCCTGTCTCTGCACGGAACGAACACAGTTCGGCAGTCACAGGACTCCCTTGCCGTGCTGCATAATGATGTCTCACTCTGTCCCCAGGTGGCTTTACCAAGCCACATCACTGACATATTCATTATAGTTGACTCAGAACCACTTGGGCACTTCTGTGATCACAGCAGTCCCATGGAGGAAGCTTTAAACTTCAGGAAAGCTGCTGGATTGAGACTGGAAGGAAGTGTGACTGCCTGTGCATGAAGTGCTGAGATGAGTTCTTGGCCTGTGGTCTGTGCTTGTATACATTATTATTATCATTTAATGTATGTATTTTCTTATGAAGTTAATTATTTGCCAGTTTTTCTTTTTGCATTAGATTAATTAAAAACAGCAGTGACTTTTGGATACGTTGAGAAAGTTAATACCTTTTTAAATTGCCAAACTTAAATACCATTGCCACACAGATTATATATTTTGTGAGACACTTGAGAGACTGTGTAGCCAAAGTTTGGCATAAAGGAACATGTTCCGGTAACCCTGATGATTGTCAAGATTTTTGTCTAAAAAGACCTTAGTCACATTTAGCAGTGACCAAGGGTCTGGTCAAAACATGAGTGTGTCACAGCCATTCAGCACTGTTGGACTGTAACTCCTGGGCTGTTTTATTTTGAGATGATCATTTCTATCAGGATCAGGAAGTGTTCTATTCTCTGTACCAGTTATTCTAGGACCAATACATTAAAAAACAAAAACGTATTGGGTCTGTTGGATTCTGTGAAGGGTTCTTTGAAGGAAAATCTCCAATGGGACTTATAAGCAGGCACTCATTTCCTTATCCAGGAAATGAAAAGGCCGTGTGCTACGGTGAGACCACCAACCTAAGGAAGATGCAAGCTCTGATCACCATCTAGTTGGAGAAACAGGCCATTGTGATAATACAGGACAGAACGCTAAGGGATGGTAGAAGAAAGGCCGGCCTACTCAGAGGCTCTGACCCAACCTGCACATCTCTCATTTGTGTTTCTTCTAATGATAAGCAACTTGGACTCTGAGCAACTTGGAGGGAATTCAGAGGTCTGCTTTTCTGCCTGGAGTTGACTGCTTCTTATGGAGTGAGATGGGGTGGCTGGAGGAAAAGGGAAGCCTCTGGCTGCTTTGGGCTTTCTGATCCTTGTGGTTTTGAGGATCCACATTATCCCTTCGTTGGAGAATGTATAAAAATAAAGCTAACTTTTAGATGTGCTCACCTTTTCAACTCTTACCATTCTTTAGTCTTAAAATCTTCATTGAGGTCAAGACAAAAGATGTTGGACCCCGTGGCCACAGGCATTGCCAGGGTGGTTTGCTTACCCCGGCCATCCCAACAATGGTGGTTGGTTTTTGTGAGCTGCCGGGAAAGTCATCTTGGGGAATGGACAGACCTTTTCTTCAGGGTTAACTGAGCACAGCTGAAAACAGGCCCTGTGCTATGAAAGAGCCTCAGTGGTGGACAGAAGCCAGGGAAAAGCACGAATAGAAATGGTTTGAGTTTCTATGAGAAGGACCCAGCCTTGCCTTTCAGATTTTTCACCTGAATATGACGAGACTTAACTTTTACAAGAGAGTCTTGCCTTCGTCTTTGGAAAATGACCTAACTTTAACGTTCTCCAAGAAGCTCAGAGAATGATGACTCTGTCAGATTCAGATAGAGATGTGCACTTTCTGACTGAAGATAGGAAAAGCCTGTAGAAAAGTCAAAATATTTTCCCAGTTTTTTGAGAGAAGCCAAAGTGTGTCAGAATCAAAACCACTTCCTTTGTGTTTCTCTCCTAAAGCACTTGTAGAAACGAGTACAATTACCAGGCATAGTGGCTCACGCCTCCCCTCTATTCAGGAGGCTGAGGCAGGAGGATCGCTTAAGCCTGGGAGTTTGAGAGCAGCCTGGGCAACATAGTGAGACCCGTCTCTTTAAAAAAAAAAAAACCTAGCACAGTTTCCTCCAGGCATAATTAGGAAGCACCAGGAAATCCTAATGGGTTTTCAAGAAGAAAATGATGATTGTGAAAGACCCCAACCTCCTCTCCCTGCTAGGTTTCTGATGCAGAAAAAGCAAGTCAGGCACCTGAGCTGGGAAGGCACTGCACATCATGGCGACATTTGTGAGTCTATATCCAGGATAAAAATTATTTGTTCAGTTGTATGTGTTGAAATAGGTTCTCCCATCCATCTTAGTACCTCATGATGTCTTATTTCATTGAGATATAACTTACATATAGTAAACTGCAAGTTTTAAGTATACATCTTGACATTTGGGGGCTGTATTTCTTGGTGCTGTCTATCTGATGCAACCTGTGAACTGCATTTGGCAGATCCCCCTCACACTTCAGGTCTCACTTCGGTCATCCTAGTTTTTTTAAAACTTCTTGTTTTTATTTTGAAATGTAACGTGCATACTGAAAAGTGAAGCCAATATATATGTATACACGTGGCAAATAATTATAAAGCAGACATCCACATACCAACACTCAGGTCGAGAGGCAAAAACACTGCCAGCCTTCCCTGAGGAATCCATCCAGTCCTCCGCTGGCCTGACCAGCACCAGGCCTTCCCTGATCTTCCCCAGCGTCAGCTCCAGAGTGTGTCTAAACCATGTCTGGTAGATTGGCCGTCTTTGAAGTTCATATAAACAGAATCATAGCCTGCATTCTTTTGTTTCCTATCATTCAAAATCATGATTGTGAGATTCACCAAAATTGTGTTTGGTCTGTTTTATAGCATTTCATTGCAAGAAATTTTAACATTTTTGCATTCTACTGTTGGTGGATATTTGTCATATTTCCACTTTGGGGCTATTACAGTTATTGCTGTGAGCATCTTGGTACAGTGTATGTGTCCTGCTACACCTATGTGTGGTTGTTTTTCTAGGCATGGGATTTCTGGGCTTTAGGGCATGTATATCTTTATCTTAGATGATGCCAAACTCTTCAGAGTAGTGGTACCTGTTTTCCATCAGCAGTATATGAAAGCTCCTTTCACTCTGCCTTCTTGCCAACACTTGATGCAGTCAGACCTTGTAATATTTGCCATTCTGAGGAGTATAATATGTTGTGATTTTATTTGAATTTCTCTAATTTTTTTTTTTTTTTTTTGAGACAGAGTCTTGCTCTGTCGCTCAGGCTGGAGTGCAGTGGCACGATCTTGGCTCACTGCAACCTCCATCTCCTGTGTTCAAGTGATTCTCCTGCCTGAGCCTCCCGAGTAGCTGGGATTACAGGTGCCCGCCATCACACCTGGCTAATTTTTGTAGAGCTGAGGTTTCATCATGTTGGTCAGGCTGTTCTTGAACTCCTGACCTCAGGTGATCCGTCTGCCTTGGCCTCCCAAAGTGTTGGGATTACAGGTTTGAGCCACAGTGCCCAGTCGAATTTCTCTAATATTAATAAACACAGTTTTGTGATTTTTGGCTATTTGGATTTCTTGTGTCATGTAGAGTTTGTTCAGATTTTTTGCCCATAGTTAGGTGTTTTAAAAACTGATTTTTAAGAACTTTTTTCTATATCCAGGATAAAAATTATTTGTTCAGTTGTATGTGTTGAAATAGTCTCTCCCATCCATCTTTGTTCTTACTTTCCTCATGGTGTCTTATTATTTCATTGAGGTATAACTTATAGAATAAACTGCAAAATTTTTAAGTATACATCTTGACATAAGTACAGACGTATGTACCCATCACCCAGAAGGAAATACAGAACATGCCCATCTCCCTAGAAGGCTTCTTGAGTGTCCCATCTCCCTCACTGTCAATCCCCAGACGTAACTTCTGTTCTGACTTCTATGGTGTTTTAATAAATAAAAATTCCCAATTTTAATGTAAAATTTATCAGTCTTTCCTTCTATGTTTAGTGATTTTTGTGTCGTATCGAAGACTCTGAGGTCATAAAAGTATGCTAAAAGCTTTACAGTTTTGCCTTCTATCTAGATTTGTAATCTATCAGAATTGTAATTCTTATTTATGGTGTACAGTAGGGATTCTGTCTTTTTTTAATTTCCCCTGTGGTTATGCAGTTGTTTCAGTTTCAGTATTTAAAAACCTTCGTTTCACCTTTGGCTCTGCAGGACCGCCTTGTCATAAATCATTGTCCTACAGGCATGATTCTGTTTCCTGTGCTGTATTCTTTGTCCCTGGCCTGGTACTGTACTCTTGTAATCATCGTGACTTTATGATCTTGGTATCTGGTAGGGCAAATTTTGAATGTTAACCAACTTTTCATATATTATCCTTCTTTTATGTTGCTGGATTCAGTCAATTGCTGTATCATTATGTTCATGCATTTATTCGGCAGGTATTTATTGAGTAGCTGGTATGTTATATGCTGCACACTGTTCTAGCTGCTAGGGATACAATGGTTGACCAAAAAAGAGACACTGTGTGCTCCCATGAAGGTTTCAGTATGGTAGGTGGGCACACCCCCTGCTAGGCTTGGGGGCAGGGACTCCTGGGAGACTCTGTGCCCTCAGCATCTTGTGACGTGCCCTTGCTGGGTCTGTCACTTGTACTTTTTTGTGAGCTCCTTGAGAGCAAAGCACATCATGTTTACTTCTTCGTTTTTTTGTTTGTTTGTTTTGGTAGTCCCTGGCACATGGTGGTACAGTGGGTATGCAGTAAGTTCTGGAGCAGGGACTTACCTTCCTACCTTCCTTTGCCTTCCCCACGCTCTTACCTGCTGAGTGTAGTCAGCCCGTCCTGTTTTTCCTTCCGGCACTTTGGCCACCCTCTTCTAATATCCCACACTGCCCCTGCACCTCACAGAGACCTGCACATACTGTTCCTCTCACTGGAGTTCTCCCCTTTCTACATTTGGCCAACTCCTACTCACCTTTGAGTTTGATTTAAATATTATTTACTTAAGATAAGTCTTTCATGATCCCAACTCAGATTTAAGGCCCCTTTTTTATTGTTTCACCTTATCCTGTAATTTAACATTGTAGCTTTCATAATACTTTGTAATTATGTGTTTATTTCTCTGCATCTAACTCTCTTCAAGGCACTGAACTGATATTTAGAGTAAACATAGGCACCATCTCTGCTCTCTCCCCCTTCCATAGTGATTGTCTTTACTTTCCATCCCTTAGTTGAAAATTGGTAAAGGGAAAATGAGGAAACTCTAAGAATCATGTCATATTTAATGAAATCTTCAAGTGGCATCAGATGCTAGTTGGGAACAATGACTTACAAAATGCAGTAAACACATCACATATCCATGGTTGTGTGGTGGCAGCTAGAAAACAAATTTGTATTGATAGCTGAATTGATAGAGGTTTTTATCTATGGACAGAGGTGATGTGATCTAGCTTTTTCCATGATACCCAGAATCTATAACCTGTCTTTGTTGACCTCAAGATAAAGACGTAACAACGACAGTAATAACAGATTTGTGTGGTAGAGGGTTCAGGGAAATTCATGGGTAGGAGGTCCCAGGAATCTGTCTTCTCACCTAGACAACATTTGTACTGAATCTGATGTAACTTTTTTGGTACTCTGAAGTCCACTGAAGTCTTGCAGTGTCCACGAGAAGGCTTGAATGGTAAAGTGGAGTTAACTTCTGTCAATTTCAGCTCTAGCACAGTGGCAGCTATTCCTCTTCCATCCCCAGTCCTATGGCAGACAGCTGTACACTGTTCCTAGAGCATCTTGCAAGCAGCTTGTGGGAGCCAGGTAGGGTGGGCCAAAAAGACCCTGACATGCAAATATCTGGGGTCAGTGCTCTGATGACTGATTTCAGCTTTTGATCACAGAGGTACAAAGGAGTGGAGACCATTATTGTTGCACCTACCCCCATTGTTGTAAGTCCTTCCACCTCTGGCTGAAGTGGCTTTCTGGGTATTTAAAAGGCCAGCACCCTTTTTCCCTCTTCCCTTTATTTTTCTTTTGCATCTTTTGGGAACCAGGCATTAAATACTAGGACATCGAAAAATAACTATATATACAGGGAAAATTAGAAAGTTACCGTAGATTCCCAGGGAATAGCATAGGCTCAGAGAAGACCTGAGAAGATCTTAAATTTACACCTAAGGCTTATCCTTGGCACAGAGAAAGCCTGCAACTATCCAGAAATAATAATGAACAGTAACAAAAGTAGCAAACACTTCGGCTTAGAATCTGAATTCTAGAGTTACCACATTATTAGAGTCAGATGTCCCATTTAAAAAACAATCATACGGCATACATAAGAAACAGGAAAGTAGGCCCATTCAAGGGGGAAAAAATGAAACAAACAGAAACCATTCTTGGATTCATCTACTATATTTTAAAACAAGTGTCTTACTAAAGATGCTCAAGGAACTAAAGGAACATGTGTGGAAAATCAATAAAACAATATATGAACAAGCCCAGGTGCAGTGGCTCACACTAGTAATCCCAGCACCTACCAAGGCAGATGGCTTGAGCTCAGGAGTTTGAGACCAGCCTGGTAACATGGCAGAACCCCATCTCTACAAAAATTAGCCCCAGGCATGGTGGTGTGCACCTGTAGTCCCAGCTACTTGGGAGGCTGAGGTGGGAGGATGTCTTCAGCCCAGGAGGTGGAGGTTGCAATGAGCTGAGATTGTGCCACTGTGCTCTAGCCTGGGGAATAGAGCCAGGCCCTGTCTCTAAATCAAAACAAAACAGAAAGCCCAATATGGACAAAATGAAATGTCAACAAAGAGATAGAAGACCTGAAGATAAATCAAAGAGAAATTCTGGAGCCGAAAGGTACAATACCTGAAATAAATTTACTAAAAGGATTCGAAGACAGATTTGAGCAGGCAGAAGGAAGCTAGGACAATGGAAAATATTAAGTCCAACAAGCAGAAAGAAAAAAGGTTGTAGAAAAGTGAACAGAGCCTAAGGAATATGTGGAACACCATCAAGCCAACCAACATACGCATTGTGGGAAACAAGGAAAAAGAGAGAGAAAAGGGCAGAGAGGATATCTGAAGAAATGACTGAAAATTTTCCACATTTGATGGAAGTCACGAACATATACATCCAGGAAACTCAGTGAACTCCAAGTAAGATGAACTCAAGGAGACACGTTATAGTCAGAGTTTTGAAAGACAGAGATAAAGAGAATCTTAAAAGCAGCAAGGAAGAAGCAGCCCATCACATGCACGAGATAATCCATAGGATTATCAGCAGTTTTCTTATTAGAAACTTTGGAGGTCAGAAGGCAGTGGGCCAAAATGTTCAAAGTGCTAAAAGAAAAAACTGTCAACTAAGAATCATTTGTCTGTCCAAACTGTCCTTCAAACATGAGGGATAAATTAAGGCATTCACAGACGAACAAAAGCTGATGGAGTTTGTTACCACTAGACCTGCCTTGCAAGAAATGCTCAAAGTAATTCTGCAGGGTGAAATGAGAAGACAACAGACAGTAACTTGATGCTATATAAAGAAATAAAGATCTCAATAGAGATAAATTCATGAGCAATATACAAGCTAGTTTATAACTCCACATTTTGTTTTCTACATATTTTAAGAGACTAATATGTCTAAAAGGATTACTAGTTTATATTTTGGGGTACACAGCATATAAGGTTATAATTTTTTTTATGTTAACCAAAAGGAGTAAACAGAGCTGTAAAGGAGCAGCATTTTTGGATGTTATTGAAGTAAAACTGGCATAAATTAGAATTAGAGTATTATAACTTTAGAATGTTAAATGTAATCCCCATGGTAACCACACACACACACACACACACACACACACACACGGCTATAGAATATACACAAAAGGAAATGAAAAAGGAACTTGAACATTTCAGTACAAAAAATAAACTAAAAAGAAGACAGTAATGCAAGAAATAAGTTATAAGGCATATGGGAAACAAACAGCAAAATGACATAAATAAGCCCTTATCAGTAATTATTTAAATGTAAATGGATCAAGCTCTGTAATCAAAAGACAGAGATGAACAGAATGGATAAAAACACTTGCTCTAACTGTACTGTCTACAAGAGATTCAGTTTAGATCCAAAGACACAAATAGGTTGAAAATAAGAGGATAGAAAAAGATAGTATAAGGAAATGGTAAGAGAGAGCAGACATGACTATGTCAGACAAAATGATTTTAAATCAAATAAAGGTTGCAAGAGACAAAGAAGAACATAATATATTAAAGTTTCAGTACAGTAAGAAGATACAACAGATATAAACATTTGCACAGACCGATAACAGGCCAAAATATATGAAGCAAAAACTGAAGGAAGAAATAGTTCTACAGTAATAGTTGGAAACTTCATTACCCTACTCTCAATAATGGATAGAAGAACCAGACAGAAGGTAAGTAAGGAAACAGAGGACTTAATAAACAAACTAGATCTAACAGACATACACAGAACACTCTATCCTACAACAAGAGCATATACATTCTTCTCAAGTGCACAGAAGACATTTTCCAGGATAGAGTGTATATTAGGTAACAAATTAAGTTTCCATAGATTTTTAAAGATATCATACAGAGTATCTTTTCTGACCACAACTGGATGATGTTAGATATCAGAAATAGAACTAAAACTGGAATATTCACAAATTTATGGAAATTAAAAAACATACTGTTAACCAGTAGATCAAAGAAGAAATCACAAGGGAAATTAGAAAATACTTAGAGGTCAGCTGGGTGCAGTGGCTTATACCTGTAATCCCAGCAGTTTGGGAGGCCAAAGTAGGAGGATTGTTGGAGGCCAGGAGTTCAAGACCTGCTTGGGCAACATGGTGAAGCCCCATCTCTATTAAAAATTTAAAAAAAGAAAGAAAAAAGAAGACAAAAAATATTTAGAGACAAATGAAAATGAAAAGACAACATAACAGAACTTATGGGACACAGCAAAAATAATGCTAAGGGGGAAATTTTATAGCTATAAATGTTTACATTAAAAAATAAGAAAGTTCAGGGAACTAGATAAAGACATAGACAAAGTAAACCCAAAGCTAGCAAAAGGAAGATAATAAATATTAGGGCATAGATAAAACAAACTAGAGAATAGAAAAATAATAGAGAAAATTATGAAAACAGAAGTTGGTTTTTTAAAGATCAACAAAAATTCACCAACTTTTAGCTAGGTGGACTAAGGTAAAAGACTCAAATTATCAGAAATGAAAGTGGGGACATTACTACTGATTCTACAGAAATAAAAAGGGTTGCAAGAGAGCACTGTGAACAATTGTACACCATCAGTTTGGATAATGTAGATGAAATGGACAAATTCCTAGAAACTCAAAACCTATCATAACTGTCACAAAAAATAGAAAATACAGATGGACCTATAACTAGTAAGACAATTGAATCAGCAATGAAAAATCTCACAAAGAAAAGCCCTAAACCTGATGCCTTCACTGGTGAGTTCTAGCAAACATTTCAAAGGGAACTAATACCAATCCTTCTCAAACTTTTCCAAAAAAATTGAAGAGAAGAGAACACTTCCTAACTCGTTTTATGAAGCCAGCATTACCCTGGTACAAAAGCTAGACAGAGACACTATAGGAAAACTAAAGACCAATATCCTTTATGAACATGAATTTAACTGTACTAAAAGAATCACACACCATGACCAAATGGAATTTATTCCTGGAATGCAGGGGTGGTTCAACATATTGAAATTGATCAGTGTAATACACCACATTAATAGAATGAAGGGAAAGAAACACATGATCAATTCAGTTGATGCAGAAAAAGCATTTGACAAAATTCAACATCTCTTCATGATAAAAAACACTCAACAAACTAGGAATATAATGAAACTGCCTCAACATAATAAAAGCCATGAAAACCCAACAAGTGAAAAATCAACAGCAAACATACTCCATGATGAAAGACTGAAAACTTTTTCTCTAAGATTGGGAACAAGACAAGGATGTCCACTTTCATCACTTTTATTCAATATCTTACTAGAAGTTCTAACCAAACCAATTAAGCAAGAAAAAGAAAAGGCATCCAAGTTAGAGGAAGAAGTAAAATTATCTTTTCACAGATTATATGATCTATGGAAAACCCTAAAGATTCCATCTCCCTCATACACAAAAACCATTAAAACTCATGTTTTAATGAATTCAGTAAAGTAGCACTATATAAAGTCAACACACAAAAATCAGTTGCATTCTATTTACTAATACTGACTGGAATGGAAATTTCAAAAGCAATTCCTTTTATAATAGCATCAAAAATAATAAAATACTTAGGAATTAACTTAAGGAGGTGAAAGACTTGTACCGTGAAAACTATAAAACATTGCTGAAAGAATTTAAAGGAGACATAAATGGGAACACATCACATGTTCATGTGTTGAAAAACAATATTGTTAAGATGTCAGTACTGCTCAAAGCAATTAGAGATTTCATGCAAGTCGTGTCAATATCCCAATGAAATTTTTTGCAGAAATAGAAAAACCCATTCCAGACTTCATATGGAATCCCAAGAGACATTGAATAGCCAAAGCAATGTATAAGAAGAACAGAACTGGAAGACTCACACTTCCTGATTTTGAAACTTATAATAAAGCTACAATAATCAAAACAGTGTAGCACTGACATGAAGACAGACATCTGGACTAGTGGGACAGAATAGAGAATCCAGAAATAAATCTCCACAAATGTAGTCAAATGATTGTTGAAAAGGATGACAACACCATTCAGTGGAGAAAAGGCAGTCTTTCAATAGATGGTGCTAAGGAAGCTAGATATCCAGGTGCAAAAGAATGAAACTGAACCCTTACTTAACATCATATACAAAAATTAACTCAAAGTGGATTAAATGTAAGACTCTTAGATGAAAATACAGAGCAGAAGCTTCACATGACGTTGGATTTGGCAATTATTTATTGGATGTGATACCAGAGGCACAGACAGCAAAAGGAAAAATGATAAATTGGACTACATGAAAATTTTAAAATATTTTGCATCATTCAACAGAGTGAAAGAATCATTCAACAGAGTGAAAATGTAATCCACAGAATGGGAGAATATATTTGCAAATTATTTATTTGATAAGGGATAGAGATCTAGAATATATAGAGAATTCATAAAACTTAACAACAATAAAACAACCTCATTCAAAAATGGACAAAAGACTGAGTACACATTTCTCCAGTAAGATATACAGATGGCCAAGAAGCACATGAAAATATACTCAGCATCACTAATCATGAGGAAAATGCAAATCAAAGCCACAATGAGATACCACCTCACACCCATGAGGATAGCCACTATACAAAACAAAACAAAACAGAACAAAAAACGAGTCTTGGCATGAATGTGGAGAAGTCAGAACTCCCATGCATTACTGATGGGAATGTAAAATGGTGCAGCCATTGTGGAAAACGGTTTGGCAAGTCCCCAAAAAGTTAAAGATAGAATTACTATATATATGATTTAGCAATTCCACTTCGGGGTATATACCCGAAAGAATTGAGAGTAGTGTCTCAAAGAAGTATTTGTACACCGTGTTCCTAGCAGCATTATGTGCAGTAGCCAAAAGGTAGAAGCAACCCAGGGGTCCACCAAAGGATGAGTGGGTAAACAAAATGTGGCCTCTACATTTAATGAAATATGATTCAGCCTTAAAAGGAAGGCAGTTCTGACACACACTACAACATGGATGAACCCTGAGGACCTTACGCCTAGTGAAATAAGCCAGTCATACTGTGTCAGCTTATTTATAAGAGGTACTTAGAGTGGTCAAAATCACGGAGACAGAAAGTAGAGTGCTTGCCAGTGGTTCAGGGGAGAGAAGAAAGGGAATTACTGTTTAATGGGGACTGAGTTTCAGTTTACAAAATGAGTTGCAGAGATGGATGGTAGTGATAGACACACAATGTTGTGAATGCGTTTAACACTACCAAAGTGTACTCTTTAGTATAGTTAGGATGCGAAATTTTATATTATGTGTACTTTACCACAGTAAAAAAAAAAATCTGGAGAAAAATAAATGTAGGCAGCAACTGTACCTCAGACTTTTCCTGTATGTCTCAGATCCTCATCAGGGGCCTGAGCACAAGATAGTTTTCTAATTAATCATTCTTCGGGGTCAAAAAAAAGCAAACAGTTCTGTCTGTTTAACGGTAATATCTGACATTGAGTGCCTCTTTCATGCCAGGCATTGTGATCTCATTTCATCTTTGCATCCATCCTATGAAACAATATTTTTATCTTCATTTTATAGAGGAGGGAATTTAGGCAAATGGTTTTATAACTGGCTAGGGCCACCAGCTGTTTGGCAGCGGAACGGCAATGCAATTTGAACCTCAGCTTTCTGCCCACAAGGCCCAAGAACATAATCACTTTTTTGTACTATCGTTTGACATATTGAGAGATCATTTTGTCTCCCCCTCATTGGTGAAAGGATGTAAAGTCACATGCCTGATAGAGGAGCGTGGCGGCCTGTAAGCCCACCCAGAGCCTCTGCTGGAGCTCCACTGTACCCATGACTCTCAGGTGCACTGAGTGTGTTGTGCACATGGCAAACACCCTCTTCCGTCACCTGTACCCACTACCTGTCCAAGTTCACAGGTGGAACAACTGCCTTGGTATAGTTATATAAATTGCCCAAAGCCGTGTGGCTTGTAAAATGGCAGAGCCAGAATTGAACCCAAGTCTGTATTATTCCAAAATTTTATTCTCGCCATTATGGACTCCTGCTCCCTTGTTCCACTCTCCACGCAGCTGCCCACAAGAGCTTCTTAATTTTTCTACTTCAGCTCTTTCGATGAGTTCTCATTGTGTTAGAATGCAGTACAGCAAGCTCCTTACCATAGCCTAAGAATCCCTGGAAGAGCTGGCCTTGACTGACCTCTGCTTCATTTTATCCACTCTCCCTCACTCATTCTTCCCAGCCATACAAGTTTTTCTCATCAGTGTTCCTCCATGTGGAGACGCTGCGTGGCCTGCTCCCTCCTGTCTGCAACCTCCTCCTCAGCTCTCCAGGGGTCTGGCTTCTTTTCATCCTTTGAGTTTCAGCTCTGATGTTAATTCCTCAGAGAGGCCTTCTCTAACTCCCCTCTTTCCCCAAGTTGTCCTCTTGTAATTATGCTCTGTCACCCCTTTCAGACTTTGTTTTTTGGTTTAGGGCCTGCCTCTGCAAGTGCTAGAATGTAAACGCCCCAAGGGCAGGGACTGGACTATCCTGTTAGCTGTTGTCTTACCAGTATTGAGCATTTTGCCTTCATATTTATTAAATGAATGAATAGATCATGATTACATTTTTGAGAGACATTCAGATGTAAGATGAACAGTTTGAATTTTTGTTCATATCTAAATCCCTTGCTCCAACACCAGTCTAAATATCAAGAGGTGTGTTGTTTATAGAAAAGAGGAAAACAGTGTTAAAGTATTAAGTTTCTGTAATTCAGTGAATTTTCTCCCCAAAATGAAATGTTCATTACTTCAGAAATTTTTGAGAGAGATACGTGTCAAGGGAGAGTTTTAGAACTAAGTGTCACCAGCATGACAACTTGGCTTTTAAATAGTCTAAAGTGTTATAATTAATGTTGGAGTTATTTATGTATTATACCTTTCTTCTGAAGGTTGTCCTGACTTTAAATGGATATAGTAGTGCTCTTCCCCTGATGAGGATAAATTAGAATTAGAGATCTCCTTGTTGAAAGAAATCAATCAGACTGCAGGTAACTCTTGAGTCACCTATTACTGTTAGAAGTGAAAGCAGACAGCATGAAGTGAGAACCTCTCCTGTGTTGACTTTGCAGCATAGTAGAGTCCTTGGGAAGCGCACGCATCTGGTATCTGTCCCTGTTCACCCTGCAAGCCCTCCCCACCCTTGACCACCGACTTCCTGGGAGCTGCTGGAGGTGTCGCGGGAGGTGGGGTGAGGAGGCAGACCAGGATGGCCGTGGTAACTAATGCCATTGGAACAAGTGCTACCAGATGCCCAGACACTGGTGTGTACAGCATAAGAGCGCTCCCTGACTCCTCAGGGCCTGCTGTGTCTTGTCTGTTCTAAATCGCCAGAAGCTCCACCCTGTTCATGTTCTTCATTTAATCCTTTCTAACTTAGAACTATTTTTGATCCTTGGCTGTACTTCATTAATTTTGAAATATCAACAGTGCTAGACAAACACTAATGTCTTATAACTTAGGTGGGTTTACTTTTTCTGCTCCAAATTTTTATTTCACTTTGAATTGTTAGCTTATTAGCTAGTTCTAAAGGTATTTTGCAGAGATAGTTACTCTGACTGGTATCTGCAAGTTTATTTTATCACTTGGGATTTCTTTGAAGAGAAAGAGATGTATTTGATGTATCACAAAACCTACCGTTCCTTGTACTGGTTTGCAGGCATAGCTCAGAAACGTGCAGTCATAGCAACCCGGAAGAAGAACTGCTCTGCCCTCCAGAGGTCTCTCTGGGTGGACTGGTCATGAGAGCATACTTAGCAGCGATAAGGCATCGCAATCAGGGGAGCAGACGTTGGAGCCTGACTGCCTATTTCCAAATCCACCTTGAACACATCCAGTTGTGGGACCTTGGCCATGTTCGCCTCTGTGTCTAAGTTTTCTCATCGGTAGAATGAGGATAGTAACGAACATCTACTGCATAGAGAGTTTGTGAGGATTGAATGCTTTCACACTTAGAAAAGCCCCAGGCACATCCTGTGTCCTGGAATGTGACAACTGATGCTGTTACCTTTATTAGTTTTACTCGTGTTACTCTTTTATGAAGGTAAACTGACAATCTCATTTTCAGTCTTGGCTTATGTGAGAGACACTTAACTGTACAAAGCTTCGCTTGCTTTGAGAGTGGCAGTGTGTTCCAGGAACAGAAATTCAGTGGGGCCAGCTTATTATCTGACCACTGATCCCAAAGATCACCAGGTACTTGGTAAACATCCTCTTTACCTGGCAGGCGAGGCCTGACACTTCCCCTGTTTCTACTGGGTTTCCATTGACTCCCATTCATAAATCCCCTATCGGGGGCAGGACCTCCCCTGCCACCATCTGGGCAGTGAAGATCTGCCGGTGTGCTACTGGCAGCGTCCCGGGTTGTGTGTGGAGACACTGAGCACTGTTGTTTACTTTAGAAGTTTATTGTCCCCAGAATGCTGCTCCTCCACAACTGTCTTCTGCAGCATGAAGGCTGACATTGTATCGTGGCTGTCTATCCACATGCATTTATTAAATCACACCTCCCTTTCAGCCCAGATCTGACAGAACTCTGGGAGCTACCCCCTCATAAGTAGATCAAATCCAGGCACCAATGGGCAAATATTTTAAACACTCGTACTGTAGCCAGGAGCTACAAGGACCAGTAAGATAGGAGTCTGAGCACACGGTGAGCACACATTCTCTGGAGTCAAGAGCTCGTGCACCGTGGCCTGAATGTCTGCGGTGTGCATGGGTGTGCCAGGCACTCTGCTAAACATGCTGTATACAGTGGCTCCTTCCGAGTCTCAGATGTGACATTGGAGTGCTGCCCCAAATCCTACTGGAACTACTTCATGGCCCCAAAACCCTTTTGTGTGGTTTAAGTTAGAAGTGGTATTGGTTGTTTCTGACCCTGAAACCTGTGTGTGATGGGGCTGCCAGATTGTGACTGCTTCGTACCACGCTTTGCTTTGAAGTGGTCGGTAAAATGATTCCAGAGCATGTCATGTACAAAATTAGTTTCATTGCCACAGGATCCTTCACCGCCAAAACCCCGTGAATGTGAGGTACCTGTGAGCGCGGCCCTCCATTGGCCACAGAAGCTTTTGGAGTGGGCAGTGTGTGCGGTGATTGTGCAGGGCACAGGTCATCTTCCCATGACTTCACTGCCAGATGGACGGGCTCATGGGTCCTGCTTTGCCTGGCGTGGGCTCATGGGTCCTGCTTTGCCTGGCGTGGGCTCATGGGTCCTGCTTTGCCTGGCGTGGGCCCTTGAACTTTCACATCTGGGACTGGTGAGGGATGGAGAGTACACGCCCAGCAAGGCCTGGACAGCACACTGGTGCCACAGCCCTTCGCTCAGGCCCACGGGATGCAGTGGAGGAAGTGTGAGCCTTGTAGAGAGAGAGGTTTCAGGCTTCAGAGAGGAGGCCTGTGAAGTCAGGAACATCTCCCCTCTCCCTTGACAATTTATGGAAAGTACATTGTGCCAAGCAAGGACAGTGAATGGGCCTTCGTTTCAGCATCTTTAATAAAGTACTGATTTGGGTTATGCACAGATATAAAATCTCTAGTGGACAGAGGTGTGAAATGTAGTTCTGTCAAAACTCAGCAGTGTTTCATGGGGCCTATGTACCACTTCCCTTACGGCCTAGAAGCCGAGAAGCAGCCTCAGCTTTCAGTGCAGGGGTGTTGCTGAGATGGCTTTTCCCTCCGGAAAGACTGAAAGTGCTCTTTCTTACAGTGTGTATTAAATGCAAATTTTATTCTATATTCTTCAGATTGTAACCTATAATTTCCAAATCTGACAATTACTTCTCTGCCTTTTAGTATTTTTTTAACACTTTCAGTATTAGCAATTAGCCATTAATTGGTAAATTGGAGGGTATACATACTCATGATTTTAGCTTTTATTTTTAAATGCTATTAAGGCATAACAGGCTACAAAACATAGAACAGTACATACAGCACTGCATGGAAACATTTGAAGCACAGATGTTCTGTCGTATTAAAATATAAAAACTCAGAGGGAAATTAGATACCAGAGAGACCAACGATTTAGGGAAGGAAGAGGGAGCCAAAATGGGTGGTTTGTGGTGGGTATTGCACACATAGTTTCCAGCGTCATGCAGGGAGACCCTGTGTAGAATCTGCACCATAAATTAGACTTCTACTTTAATTTTCTGAATGATAAGAGTGTGCAGTGGGACCAGTGACATAAATGAGAGTTGAGAACGAAAGATAATCATAACAGATGAAGGTGGAAGTAAAATGAACTTTAGAAAGCAATGAAAATATCTCTTGACATTTGAGTTTATTCTGAAAAACTTGTGACCCCTTGCAAAAGTAAGGGGATCTTCAGATGTATCTCTGTCCCAGGACCTCCATCTTGCCTGGCCCCCTCCCTCTCTCCTGCCTCCTGCCTTACTCTCCAGCACCCTGCGACCGGGAGCTCTTCTTTTTGGAGGTGGTCCCAACAGGTAGCACAAGTCCCATGAAACTCCAGGAAGCCCAGGGCTCCCTGGGCAGCACTTTGGGAAGTGTCTTTTTTCTTCTCAGTAAGAAAGTTCTTAGAGAACAGGGCCAAGGTCAGTGAGGACTCCCCCCTGGGGATGCGCTGGGGTGAGACGGGGTGAGGAGACTCCCTTTTCAGGGCCACACTCTTGGGTGTTTTCTTCTTTGGCTGACAGAAATTGGCATATTTTAAAGTATTTTGGTTTGTAGCAATATAACGCATTTTGAGAACAATTTTTAAACTGAACTACTACTTTGCACTCTAAAAAACTCTACATTTTACCATGGTCTGAGAAGATATTTGTTTAGATGTGACAAGGGATTTGTGAAGCATCTTCATCTAGGAAAACCTTTTTCTAACAGGGCAGATAATTACACAGGTTTGTAAAAGCCTGGGTGGAGTAGGCTTGCCCGTGCTGACCATGCTATGTGCAGGCCAGCTCTGGGAGAGGTTCTAATTTTGCGCCCCTCCCTACTCCACAGCGTACTTTGGAAAGCCCTGCAGCACACAAATCCTTTGCCTTCATGGGTTTGTTATCTAAAAAGAGTTTTAAAATATATATCCTGGATGTAAAAACTAAATACAGATATTACATATAATATATGTATCTGTTATACAGATATTATAAATAAAGTCCATATATATCAGAACATCATGAAAAGTCTTTTAACACATTTAAATCATTTTAATTTACGTGATGCATATTTTTTCAGTGGCAGTACTTTTTAAGGTTGGTTTATTTATTTACTTATTTTTGAGACAGAGTCTTGCTCTGTCGCCCAGGCTGGAGTGCAGTGGCGCAATCTCGGCTCACTGCAACCTCTGCCTCCTGGGTTTAAGCGATTTCTCCTGCCTCAGCCTCCCGAGTAGCTGGGACTGCAGGCGGCTCACCAGCACGCCCAGCTGATTTTTTTTGTATTTTTAGTAGAGATGGGGTTTCACCATGTTGGCCAGGCTGGTCTCAAACTCCTGACCTCGTGATCCGCCTGCCTCAGCCTCCCAAAGTGTTGGGATTACAGGCGTGAGCCACTGTGCCTGGCCTATTTATATATTAATTCAACAAATATTCATTAGTGCTTCCCATGTTCTAGGCCGGAAGTTGGCACACCTTTTTCTGTGAAGGGCCACATAGTAAATATTTTGGCTCAGTAGGCCGTGCTATCTCTTGGCAGCTCCTCCACCCTGCCCTTGCAGTGTGACAGCAGCCGCCAACACAGGCCAGTGATGGGCATGGCTGTGTGCCGTAGAACCTTGTTTATGGATACTGACATTTGAATTTCAAATAATTTTCATGTGTCAGAACTCAGTATTCTTTAGATTTTTTTCCAATCATCTAAATATATTAAAACTGTTTTTAGTTTGGTGTCATAAAAAGCACAGGCCATCATTTGCTGACCCCTGTTCTTAGCAGTCTTCTAAACACTGACAGAGCAGTGACCAGAACAGAGTTCCTGTCGCCCTGGAGTCTACATTTAATGATGTACAGAACTTTAAGTAGCACTGATTTTGATAGCTGGAAGAATAGTTTAGCTTGATGGAATCTGTCTCATCAGACAATTCCAGTTTTAACATTTCAGCTTACCTGACTGTACTTTAAAAGTGAGCTTGGCACATCAATCTGCTGGTCATTAATACCCTTACCGTGGATTGTTTTTCTGTATCATGTTGTTTCCCAGCCTATGTTCTTCTCCCCTGCTAATATCTTATCACCTTGCTGGTACAAGTCCACCCAGTTTAGTGTTGGGCCCTGTGTTGAACCAGCTGAGGCCCATTGCAGTGCTGCCTCGGCCATTCAGCAGTACAAGGTGCTTTACTGACGCTGTGGTCTTGGTGGCCTGGGTCAAGACCCCAGAGTCCCCTGCTGAAGAGCTGGCCGGCACTATCAAGTCCCGCTCTAGTGCTGATTGCAGGGTTCTTTCAAGGCAGTTTTGCAACAAACAGGCTCATGCCTTCTATTTGTAGTAGCTATGGAAACGTTAGAAGCTCTCTTTCTAAAGCTAAGCATACAATAAAGCACTTCAGATGTTGGTGGGATTAGAGACTTTAGAAGATGTTTAATTTTCTCCCCTACTCTTTCTTTCTCTCTGTCCCTTTAGAGAGGGAACAAGAGGGCAATGTGAATATTAACTGAGACTTGCTTTAATCTCTCTCGTGACACTTCAGACTGTCTAGGTCTGCACAGGCTGCACTCTAACAAGGAGTGGCATGCATATTCATGACCCAGGGCTGTGGACCAGACACGCTTCCTAGGGCTGTATTTTACAATGTTTTTATTTTCTACTCAAATTTCTTGAAAGAAACAACTATGAAAAATTGATTTTGTGATTATGATTAAGTCTAGAACCCAAGACAGCAGTGCTAAAATGTTCTCACTGGAAATAGGAACAGATTAGAGGAGGTTTGTGTAGCATTTGATTTACAGATAGACAACACAAACCCCAAAATGTTGGTGCTCACTTAGAGGGGGCAGTGGAGCAAACTTCACATCTGCCTAAGAAGAATGCATAGGGGTTCTACCTTCGTGAAGTCCTCCTTAAACTGGAAGGAAAGATGAATTTCACTTAAAATACGTAAGAGTATTAAATGTATATTTAAATGAAAAGTGTGGAGGTTTACTATTATTGGCATGGTTGTTATTTCTGATTTTCAAGGCCCTGAAAGGGAGTTGACTCCAGAGTGGTCTTGTGGCCCTATATCTTCTCAGCCTTTCATACTTCCTTGACTTACATCTTTTTGCACTTTGGATACTAACTTTGGAAGAAGACAAAAATGCCTTTTCTGCTTTGGGCTTCAGTGCTTCTTCTGTTAGGTTGTCAGGTCAGTGGCTATGGCAAGAATCTGCTCCGTGTGAAATACTAGACTATCATATTTTGTTCCTGGAGTAGTGAAGTCTGGGGCTGCAGGGGGCTGAGCAGGACCCATCACCCCAGCTGCAAGCAGTGCCCCTGTTTGAGGGAGACACCTGGCAGCCCTTCATCTCCAAGAGGGCTTTTCTTCAGTCTCATTCTTTCTGTGCTCCACTTACCTTATATATAAAGCGGGCATTGTGTAAGTTTGTATTCTACAGAAATTAGCTACCAAACACTTTAAGGGTGGGTTGCTATTAAAATACCATGATAACAGTATTTTCACAAAACGTGATAGAAATTTTGCCCTCCAACCCCAAGATGAACATGATTAAGATCCACTCTTTGATCCCATCCACATGGGAATTCTGGTGTTTTGTTGTCATGGACCTTTTATTTATGCAGTCCAGCCTCCTTGCCTGGGTTGCATTTATATTGGTTTACTTTCATCTAATCTCTCAAACCCTAAAAAGCCCTGGGTCGGGAAACCACACTAAGAACAGGAGGCAAAAACACAGCCTGTGGGTCGCTGCAGTGCAGCCATGGCCCCACCCACATGGTGAATGAGAGATAGCATGCTTACATTTGTTCATTTAGCAAACATTTCCCAGCACCACGCTAGGGACAGAGCACAGAGAAGCGAGTAGCGTTGGTCTTGTTGCGAGGAGTTCACAGTGCATTAGGGCATACAGAAATACAAACAGTCATAGCTTACATGATTTCAATAAGGCCAGACATGGTGTGTAGTCCCAGCTATTCAGGAGCTGAGGCAACCTAGGCTTTCAAGATACAATTTCAGTAAATACGTATTGAACACCCACTTTGTGCTGGGAACTAGACTCGGTGCTAGGATATCGAAGTCAATTAGATGGGGCTCCTGTGCTCGAGGAGCTCACAGACTCATAAGCAGATGAGTACGGTGCAGTGTGATGAGAACTGTTAAAAAAGAGAGAGAGAATGCATTGGAAACAGACAGCAGGTGCACCTAATCTAAGCAGGTGCCGAGGGGTAGCTAAGCAGGGAAGGCTTCCGGGATAATGTGATACTTGCTGAGTCTCGAAGGCTAAGTGTGCCCCATGAGAAAGGAAGCAGCAGTGAGGGAAGCACATCCCAGGTCAGGGATTCGTGTGTGCAGAGACAGAGGGGAGGCCAGCGTTGCAACATTGCCAGAGGCTGAGAGATGAGGGCGCCTGGCAGGAGAGGTGGGTACGGGCCGTCTGGCAGGGTCTTGCGTGCCCTGGACTGGAGCACTTTGATAGTCCCTTTCCTCCAGAGACAGCCTGCGTTTGCTGCTGGCAGTGACGGTGCTGGCACCAGACTCTTCAGTTTCTGAGCCAACCACCCCTCTGATCTCAGGAGCCCTGAATGCATTATTGGGAATTTCAGCTTTCCTACTTTAATTTTATTTAAGTGAATAACCAGGACATTTCAGAAAGAAGTGTTATGCTTCTTTCATTTACCATTAGAGAGTTATACTCATGAACAAAAATTCCCCAGTCTTATATTTCTTGCTCCTTGAGTCAGTTCTCCTCATAATCACTGACTCCTCCTTTTCCTACAAAAAGTGAGAAAATGAATTTGTATATTGACAGTGACATCCTGGGTGTGAAATTCAAATAATTCATTGTTGAGAAATTGACGAATATGTTGGAAGTGCTTGATACCGGGGCTCATTATCTTTATTCTCTATACTGGCACAAAGTGGGGGTTCAGTGATCATGGAAAAGAGGTGGATATTCAAATTTAGGTTTTATGCATTTGAATATTTGAATAGATTCTGTCTCCAGAAAGGAAATGCAGCCATATAAAGGACCTGGACTTTGTCACGAGAGAATGACAGATAAATGACAAAATAAGAACTTTTTCCCCACCATAGACAGATGACTGATTATAGAACCAGCATTAGCTGGGCACTGACAGTCCTTTTCTCTGTCATCTGGAAAAGGTCAGTCATTTATACCCATCAGTGGTTTTGATGCTAAACCTCCAAAGACCAGCAGGTCATTCACTCAGCACATGTTGGTTGGTCCTTTGCTTTGTGCCAGGCTCCATGTCGAGGCCCAAGGCCCCAGGAACACACGACCACAGCCGTGGAGGAGCTGGGAGACACAGGCCAGGAGCTTAAGTGCTGTGAGTGGGGAAGCAGAGAGGACCCTGGGCCAGCTCACCCGGTGTGTATTGGAGGGACTAAGATGGAGCAACCTTTTTAAAGCCGCAGAAACTCTTCCTGAGCACAGCTGCCTGTGCTTAGTACGTTTCAGTTGTCTGACTTAATTGGACAGTCGTTTTTACTATTTTATTTTGAGGCTGTTGAACTAGGGAGAGAAACTGTTGGACTCATTTTCTTTCCCAAATACTACAGGAAAGAGCACCAGCTTTATGAATGTTGAAGTTTTCGCCGTGTTCTCAAGCCATGTTGGGGGAGCTAGAAATGTCTCAGAACTGGTCCACAGCGTTGCATAGGGGCGTTCAGGACAAGATCAGAAGATTTGGCTCTTTAGCTCTAGGGTTTGATACCTTGTGGGGACACTGACTCCCTGATTCTGGCATTGGCAGTGCCTGAGTGGGAAGCATCTGATAATCATCAGGGGACAGGACTTGTTTGTCTTGATGCCTTTATCTGCTCATGGGCAGGGAGGTCTCTTTCTTTGGAAAAGTATTTGTTCCACCCTAGGTTCTTCGTTGTTCCCCCTAGATCAGGGTGCCAGGCCTGGTAGGGACACAGCCTCTCTTGGCAGTCTCTTATATATGTCCCTGGATCCAACCACTGAAGACTGGTCCCTGCAGTAGTTTTTGTACAGTCCTTTATAGAACTACATATAATAGCTTAATGTTTGCATGAGGTTTACACGGCTCTTGGTGATTAAATCAAACGCCCTACTCAGTAATGTGGCGATGCTATCCCAGTCTTCGTAGGTTGTCTCTGGTCTCCTGCCAAGCGGAACGTGCCAGGTGAACACTTGGGCACAGTGAGTCCCAATGCTTTCAGGAGCCTGAGTATTCAAACTAAAAACAGCAAATCCTTCAAAGGCTTTCCAGCTTCATCTTTAGAATACTGAATGAGGGAAATTCCATGGTGACTCCTAGGAAACAATTCTTATTTCTAACTGGGCTCCCATTAAAACAAGATGATTTTCCTGATTCTAACCTGACATCTTTGTGACTGATTCTTTAGTGGTCCTCTTATTCTTTCCCTAGTGAGTCAGTAACGTAATTATTCAGCAAAGGAATGTGTGTGTGTGCATGCACACACGTTTGCCTGTGTGTGTGTTCTTGGGTTCATAAACTTCAGTTTGAGCTACTCTAAGTCTTTGCTTCCTTGTTCATTCATTCAACAAATACTGAGTAAATATCTCTGGGTGCCAGTGGCTGGACATCACACACACATGCTGGATGTATATGTGCATATGCACGCATTGCCTGTTGTTAATGTGTTTGCACTTTAGATGCATATTCATAGAATGCATCCTCAAGAAAACTTGTTAATTGATACTAGATGTTCCGTGTTTCTGTGCTCCTCTACTCCTTTTCTGATAATTCTTATGTGAAGTTCTCAAACAGGAAAGTATGTTGTCACATTCCTTCACTCTGGCTCCAGTTCTGACCCAGTGGGTGATATATGCCATCCGAAACCTTACCGAAGACAACAGCCAAAACCAAGATTTGATTGCAAAGATGGAGGAACAGGGGCTGGCAGATGCATCCCTACTTAAAAAAGTGGGTTTTGAAGTTGAAAAGAAAGGCGAAAAGCTGATCCTGAAATCTACTAGAGACACCCCTAAGCCAGTAAGTACCCTTGAGGGAACTGTCCTTCCCTTTGGTTTGTAGAAAGCTGTTTCCACTTCCCCATTGCTTCAAGCACGATGCTCTTTGTAAGAATATGGATGGGAGAATTGTGCCCTCTATAGTGGTTTACCGAGGAAAGCCCTAAAAATAGCTGCAAACAGTTTTTTTGTTCCGGCTTTATGCTGCCATTTTCTTAAAAGAGAGACAATTTCAAACTCATTCTGGGTGAGAAATATAAAAGGCATATCAAAATTTATACATGATCTAAAAGTA
The DNA here is from genome assembly GCF_028885625.2 of Pongo pygmaeus. NCBI lineage: Eukaryota > Metazoa > Chordata > Mammalia > Primates > Hominidae > Pongo > Pongo pygmaeus. Next base: position 56,832,362 of record NC_085931.1, read on the forward strand.
AGTTACTCATAGGAATTAGATTTTCTTTAAAAGATAGTTAATGTTCACTGTAGGTTAAAAAACAAAACTCCTTGAATAATATTGCATGAATTGTTTTAGGTTTCTCTAAGTTATTTGTCATCACTGACCAAAGTTCTGGGTTTTTTCCCCCTTTGTCTGATGAATCTTGTGAATAGATTTGTTATATCTGCAATTTTGTTTCTTTTTTCTTCTTAGTGAATGAACTACATCCAAATACCTGAATTTTTGGAATCTGTTTCATGGATTTTTCATCTTCTACAGTATGTGAAATTGCAAGTGTTTGAAGATTTATAAGTACAAATTGGGGAACATACAAATCTTTTAGGTAGTAGAGTTTAATGTGTATAAGCTAAAAGTGAAGTAACTGAGTGTTCTCTTGTTTCTTTGCATTAATGTAACTGTGTGGTTTGCCTTTGTCCCCCTGGATAGAACGTGCATTTAAAGAATATATTGTACTTACTGTGACAGCAGATAATAAACCAGTCTCTTGGAGGGCACAACCCTTATTTGACAAAACTTGGACGTTTGCTTGACTGTGTTTGTCCCTTCAGATGGCAAGTCAGCATCATTCTTTATATTCCTCTTCTCATTGGGTTTTCTGAACTCTGGCAGGCGGTTGAAGTAGTTTCTCACTGTGATTAATTCTAGCAATCTCTTTTCACCCCTCTGCCTTTCCAAAACATTGACAAGACTCATTTCCAGTTAATTAATTCGAGAACCCTCCCTCTTCATTTTAGGTACTGGGCTGTCTTGTCACTGAGCCCTATCCCTTTGGAATGTGGCAGGGAGCGAGGTTGGTGAGAGAACATGTGGGCACTTAACTCTTCGTGTTCCAGTTCGTCCCAGAAGTAGACATCCCAGGACCCATTCTGTGTCAAGGTGAATGCCTGTGTCCTCCCCAGCTTCATGCCTCTGTCATGGGGGAAGAAATAGCTTATGTTCTGCTCTGGTGCAGTGCCATAGATTAAAGGTACATTTCTATCTTCTTTGATTTAAAAAGCACCAGTCTCATAAAGGGGCCACTCAGTTTTAGCCTTGTCTTCACTGGAATTGCAAAAGTACTTTTAGGGAGCAGGAGTTTATTTGACATCTAGTTATCTGTCTGTCTGTTCATCTATCTGTCTGTCTATCTGCTGTATGAGAGGTAGGACCGGGTTAAATGACCACTGAACTCACTGAATCCAAATCATTCATATCATCAACAAAAGCTCTAGGGGGAGGTCACATTGTGAATGCTTAAAACATATTATCTTCTTCAACAACCATATCGCTAAACTAATATATCCAGAGATTTTGCACAATTCATGCTGAACCTTCCAAAACAAAAACAATAAAGACCTGTCCAAAAATTTTTACAAAAATACTGATTGCTCCCAAATAAAGTGCTTCTAAGCTTTGTGTAGGCATACTTTAACTGATTTGTAAAAATAGCTTAAGCATGTTGAGAATGAAGTAAAAGTTTTCCCATGTGCTATCTAATGTACTCTGTGTAATTCTGAAGACACATCAGCTTCTAGGATTGCAACAATCTATGAATAACATTTTTTCTCTCATTTATGACTTTCCATCAGTAACGAAGCCATTGCAGAATTTAAAATTACACAAAGGAGTCATTCTCTCCTGGGACATAAAGAGTTAAAGCTCTGTCCTCTAAATAGAAGCCTGGCCAAAGGGAGAGAACAGTGGGAGTCCCTTTTCCCTTTTAACAAGTTTGCAATAGACACTTCTTTTTTTCCTGTCTCAATGGATGTGTGCACACCAGTGGAATCACACAAACTTGTCGGTATGAGCTATATAATAACAAACACAAATAAATAAAAGGGAGCCTTGTGAGAATACAGAATGGGGTAATGGTTATGTGTTTTCTGAGTAGGAAGTGTGGGGCTTGCATAGTGAAAACATGCTGATGACTGCATTGTGGCTGCCTTTGATTCCCTCGGATGGATTAATTCTTGAGCACAACAGCTTCCCTGTCCTCTACCGTGGATTCGGAGCTCCTGAGAACCTTGTTTTACATGCTATAGAGGATTAATCACCACCTCAATCAGTCATTTAGAAGGAAGAAAAAAGCAGGCCAGCCTTACAAAATTTGTAAAGAGACAGAATGGTCACAGCAAGTTTTGTGACCATATTATTGCTTTCAAGAGCAAGCTGACAAAGCTTTTAGCTGGCTTCACTTTAAAAGATAGAGGGGAAGGCTTCTCAGCTTGATACTGAGTCCAAGTATTTGCAGAATGATTATTTTTTAATACTCTAACAATGGATGTGAAGATTTCAAAAATACTTATTTTTGCAATCTTAAAACAGTCAGCTCTCTGTATCCACAGGTTCCGTATCCACAGATTGAACCAACTGGGGATTGAAAATACTCAGGAAAAATAAAATAGTAGTACAACAACAAAAAATAATACAAATTTTAAAATACAAGGTAACAACTATTTCCATAGCATTTACATTTTATTAGGTGTTACAAGTAATCTGGAGATGATTTAAAGTATGTGGGAGAATGCGGGTAGTTTATATGCAAATACTGTGAAGGTTCGTATCAGAGACTTGAGCATCCATAGATTTTGGCATCCAAGGGGGGGTCCTGAAACGAATACTCCACAGATTTCAAGGGCCAACTTACTAAACTGTTAGGATTTGTTAATATTTGTTCATTGTCCTCCTGCCCCAGCCACGTAAGACATGCCTGCTTCCTCTTCTGCCATGATCCTAAGTTTCCTGAGGCCTCCCCAGCCATCCTTCCTGTATAGCCTGCAGAGCCATGAGCCAATTAAACCTCTTTTCTTTACAAATTTTCCAGTCTCAGGGAGTTCTGTATAGCAATACGAGAATGCACTAATACAACGTCCTGATTTTGTGGTTCTGTTTTTGTTTTTGTTTTTAGGAGCTAACATTGAGATGCATTTTTTTGTTGTTGTTCAGTAACTTCACAATCTAAGCATAGGGCTTTGGAAACTGCTAAAACATGTCATTTGCAAAATAGGATATAGAAAAAATGATTGAGATGATTTGAGCTACCAATTAACACGTCTTTAAATCAAAATTTTTTTTATTGTGCGTCTTACATCCATTCTCTTTTGAAGTCATTCATGTGCTGCCCTGATAATACATGGCATTTAAGTGTTATTTAAATGATTTTTTTTTTTTCGAGACGGAGTCTTGCTCTGTCACCCAAGCTGGAGTGCAGTGGCACGATCTTAGTTCACTGCAACCTCTGCTTCCCAGGTTCAAGCAGTTCTTCTGCCTCAGCCTCCTGAGTAGCTGGGATTATAATTTTTGTATTTTTAGTAGAGACAGGGTTTCACCATGTTGCCAGGCTGGTCTCAAACTCCTAACCTCATGATCTGCCCTCCTCGGCCTCCCAAAATGCTGGAATTGCAGGCATGAGCCACTGCGCCTGGTCTTAAAATGATTTTTTTACTGTCCTTTAATTTCTATCCTTGAATGAATAAAGATGTTAGAACAAAAATGCCAGTCTTTGCAGGAAGAGAACTTTTAAAAAAATCTTTCATCATCAGTAAGTTCTACATATAAGTGCTTCACATGTGAAGCAGTAGAATTGAGGCGGAATTTTTAAATGCAGAAAAGTTGAGGAAGAACCTTAACATTTAAGATCTAATATAAAACCAAGCCTGTGGGGGGGGGGGGGGGGGGAACCAAAACAACAACAACAACCAAAAAAACACCCTCTCGGTGCTGTCCAAGGTTCTGATCGTTTCAGCCATATTGGCTTGTCCACATAAAATCAATTAAAAACCTTGTTTTCAAAATTCAGATTTTTTTTTCTTGTTTGTATGACACAATATCTGTTTTCCTTTTTCCTACACACTTTATGTATTTATTTATATTTTGAGGTCAAATAGTATGTGATATTTTACAATATGAATTTGATTTACCATCCACAATATGTATGAATTTTTAAGCTTTTGCTGTAAACATAGTGGTTATGGCACTAACTCATCCCTCAGACTTTCCTCATCTCAACCAGAGACATTCCTGGCAGTGGGAATTAATTTTCATAGTTTTCCATAATTATTTATTCTTGCTTAAATTAGAAACATTATATTAAATATTTCTTTTTATTTAAACAACATCATATACATTATTCATTTACTCACAAATTTCTATGCTCATTTCACATCATTGAAGCAAGGGCTTAGGCAATTTTTATCATACGGATTTAATTTTTCCACCACTTTGTAAAGCGTATTGGCCAAGAATATCAGCTCTGAAGCTAGAATTCCTGGGTTTCAGTCCCTGCTGTTTCTCCCGCTTACCCATGGGCAGGTTCCATAAGCTCTGGGTGTCTCCATTTTCTCATTGTCAGCCCCACTGAAAATGCGGCTCATAATACCACCTGCCTGATCAGAGCACATAAGAGCACAAGCAAGTGGTTGTGTGTGAAGTGCTTAGTCCTGGTATTAATCCCATTATATGAATGAGGAAGTTGAGTCACAGAGAAGTTATGCCCAAGGACACACAGCAGTCAATGCTTAGTGATTAATTGCTATAGTTAATTGGAAGAGAATGAGTGAGAAAAAAAAGATAGCTTCTTTTCCCAGAATCGTGGAAAATTAATGTAGCAGAAATGCCTGGACTATGGCTTTGGACATTGTTATTAGTGCATTCTCGCATTGCTATACAGAACTCCCTGAGACTGGGTAATTTGTAAAGAAAAGAGGTTTAATTGTCTCATGGCTCTGCAGGCTATACAGGAGGTATGGCTGGGGAGGACTCAGGAAACTTAGGATCATGGCAGAAGGGGAAGCAGGCACGTCTTACATGGCTGGAGCAGGAGGAAGAGAGTGAGGGTGGTGGTGAAGTGCTACACACTTTTAACCAGACCTTGAGAGAACTCACTATCATGATAACAGCAAGGGTGTAATCCACCCACATGATCCAGTCACCTCCCATCAGGACATTGGAGATTACAGTTGGACATGAAAATTGGGCAGGGACACAAATCCAAACCTAATCCACCCACATGATCCAGTCACCTCCCATCAGGACATTGGAGATTACAGTTGGACATGAAAATTGGGCAGGGACACAAATCCAAACCATATCAGATGTAGAGCAAGGAGAGTGCTATGGGAAGAACATAGGCTTGCAATTAGAAAAACCCAAGTTCAAATCTCAACTTCACTTGCCAGCTGTGTGGCTTTGAGCAAGTTACTTAACCACTCTGAGCCTAAGTTTCCCCCTCGAGGACTGTACCACGCACTGGGGATACAACAGTGAACAAGACAGACATGGCCTCTGCTCTCATAAGGATTATCTTCTGGTGAGGGTGACAGAAAGTTATTAATAAGTGAACAAATACGTAAAACAAGAGCATTGCGTGTTGTAGTAAGTGCCATGAAGAAAATAGGCAAGTTGATGGTAACTGGGGTGTTCTTTTTGAGTAAAAGCCAGAAGGTTGAAAAGGTGCCAGCTGTGCAAAGAATCAGAGAGAAGTGTTCTGGAAGAGGGAGCAGCAAGTGCAGAGGCCCCAAAATTGGAAAAGCTTCACCTGTTCAGGGACCAGGAGGGTGGCCAGGGGAGAACATCATGAGACAAGTCAGAGGGGCCAGCAGGAATCAGATGACGCAGAGTCTTCAAGGCCATGGGAGGAATCTGAATTTTGCTTGAAGTACACGGGGAAGCTATTGAGCCATTTTTAGCAGAGGAGTGCGAAGATTCTGCTTGCACTTTTAAATGACTGCTCTTGCTGCAGTGTGGAAAATGGAGAGGAGAAAGAATGAAAGTGGAGAAATTGCGTATGGGGCCGTTGATGACAGTGATCTAGACAAGCATGGTGGCAGTGGAAATGGAGAGAAAGACTTGAGTTGGAACCATGTGTCTGAGGGAGGATCCGTAGGACCAGCTGAGGGTGGGGTGCATGAAGTCCACAAGAGTAGCTCCTGAGATCTGTTGAACAGCTGGGTGGATGATTGTCCATTCACTGGGGTGGAAAAGTTGAATGTGAAGATTAGTTCTTGTGTATGTTTTATTTGTGGCAAAGAGAATCCAGAATTCTATTTTGGGCAAATGAAATTTGAGATGCTTTTGAGACATCCAGGTGGTGATGATTTTAAAAAGTAATTGTACCTATAAACTAGGGCTCAGAAGACCGATCAGTATGGGAAATAGATATTTGGAATTATTGGTTTTACGTATAGATGATATGAAGCCATGGAAATCAATGAGATTATCTAGGGTGAGGTTGTAGAAAGACTAGTGAAGCAGGCCTGCTGTCAACGTGTGGCCCACAGTCTAAACTTGCTCTCAACATTAGAGCATGAGGCTCCTCAATATGTTAGAGACCCCTCAAAAAAATTGTAATGGCTTTATCACAAAAATGTACTATAATGGACTTGAGCATTCCCTTCTTTTAATATATTCATATATTGATGGGGAGGGGGTCTTGCCCTATCACACAGGCTGAAATTCAATGCCACAACCATGGTTCCCTGCAGCCTTGAACTCCTGGGCTCAATTGATCCTCCCACTTCAGCCTCCTGAGTAGTTGGGTCTACAGGCGTGAGCCAGTGCACCCGGCTACCATTCCCTTCTTGTTAGACATTTTATTTTCTGCTTCTTATCAGTAGAAATGCTGCAGTGAACATCTTAGGGCATAAAGCCTTATCTTTGTTTTAGGTTGCATACTGTGGGAGGTCAAGGAAGGAAGATAAGGGGTTAAAGAAGATTTGTCTCAGAGAAGTAATCATATTAGAAAAGAAAAGGCCCTTCCAAATCAGTGGTGATTGACTAGGTAGTTCTGACCAAACCCCTCTGAAGGCAACTGAAACACAGATCAGAACAGTTTCAGCTACTGTTTAAAGGTACCTGGGAGCTAGCAAGACACAGCAAGGAATTACAGGGCCAGGGTCTGAGAGTGAAAAGAGGCCCAGGAAGATAAGTGTATTTGGGTTGCTGTTTCCTCTGAGAGTATTTTTCACTTCAGAGGAGGAGGCAGAGTGGCTAAGAGGCCAAAGAGTGCTTATGAGAGTCCTGGGAGCCAAGGCAGTGGGATGCTGTCCCGGTGAACCTCCATTGCTACAGGCAGGGGACCCAGTGGGCTGAGTCAGAAGAGTTGCAGTGAACCGGAAGTAGTTCCTCCCAGAGACCACACTCAGTTTCCAACCATTTCCACCCCAGAAACTGAACTAAAGTTCCCCGTGTGTGCTATGACATGTGATGTCAGTGATGCACTACATCCTGGAGTACTGCTCACCCAGGCGTCTAGCAACAGAAATCTCAGGAAAACGGCTCTACCCTTGGTCTTGCATTATTTGTATAATTTTTCATACGTTGTCTCAATCAAAAATAGGAAGTGACAAGACAACACAATATGAAAATCAAAAGAAACGATAACAAATAGAAACAAACTTAAGAGGGGCTCTTGACAGTGGAGTCTTCAGGCAGGAATTTCAAATAACTTTATTCAATATGCTTAAAGAGACAAAGGACAATATTGGAAACGTCAGCAAAAGAAGGGACACGTTGTGACGGGGGGACCAAATGAAAATTCTTGAACTGGAAAAATATAACCAAAATTAAGAAATCAATGGATGAGTTTAGCCACAAAAAAGATAAATAGCAAATGGAAGGAAAATAGCTCAATTGAAAACATCCAGAAGGGATCGCTGAGAGACCAAATGATGAAAAATATAGATTATAGAGTAAAAGACATATAGGATACAGTGAAAGGTTAAGTTCTGATATCCGTATTTAGGGTCTAAGAAGAGAGGAAAACATGGGTGCTTCAGTTTTTAGTAATAATACCCAAAAGTCACCACCAAACCTTGGGGTTTGAATGTTACCAAGAAAGCAGGGTATTGAGAGAAAATTCACATGAGCATCACTTAGCCCAGAGAGGTGATTCTTTTTGTTCCTTCAATAAGCCAAGCAGTAATTGTGAGCAAGCAGAAGAGAGGGGCACCATTTCCCGAGGTTGGTCAGTCTTTTCTCTCTCTCTTTTTGCCTTAGTCTCACTTGCAGGTTTCTTGCCCCATCCAGCGTGTCTAGTGACCACCACTTAGAAACTTCTCATCCCAGTCTGCATAAGGGGCTAGAGTCAATATGTGGTTGGCATGCAGTGCTCTCTCAGCCAGCTCAGTGCACTCTAAAGAGACTCAGGTGGTCAGCGCTCGCTCTGACAGGCTGGGCTTTGACTGGGTATCTGGGCACTTAGTGCGCTTCTTATCCTATAAGCTGACAATTGCATTGTTCTGACTGGTTACGCCCACACTAACCTCCTCCGTTACATCATGGGTTAAGGGAGTTATTTATAGCTTATGAGTATAGCAGGGATTTATGTCTTTGGGTAAAGTAACTTATGTTTTATCTCAACACACACAACCTCTCACAAACAACATATGCTTATCCCAACAGGGCACACATTTACAATTTTGGCAGGATTTTGAGTAGTAACATGATTTTCACCTCTTCTAGAGACATTCTGTAGTGCATTTGAAGGGAAACATGTTTACAAGCAAAAGGACATTTTGGTGGGTGTTATGGGCTGAATTGTGTCCCCCCAAAATTCATATAATGAAGTCTTAACCTCAGAATGTGACCATATTTGGAGCCAAGGTTTTTAAAGAACTAAGTTAAAATAAAGTCATTAGGGTTGACCCTAATCCAGTATAACTGCTGTTCTTTTATAAAAAGAGGAAGTTTGGACACAGATACAGAGGGAAGACCATGAGAAGACACAGGGAGAAGACAATAATCTATAAGCCAGGGAGCGAGGCCTCAGAAGAGAGAATAAATTTCTGTTGTTTAAGCTGCTCAATGTGTGGTACTTTGTATGGCAGCCCTGGCAAACTAATAAATGGTAGGAACCTTGTTTGCCAGTTTGTTTGAAACACAGCAAATATACCTAATGTCCTTTGTGATGGAGGATAAGGCATGCGCCACAAAGATTTGTTTCACACGTCACAATGGGGCAGAAGCAATTTTGGAGAGATGCTAGCTAAGAATCTTCCAAAACTGAGACAGACATCAAGCCACAGATTCAAGAATCCCAGTGAACCCCAAGAAGGATAAATCATAGAAAACAACACGTTGTAAAACCACTGAAAATCAGTGACAAATATTTAATCTGTAAAGCAGCTTGGAAAATGGGGACAGCAACTTCTGAGATGACTCCTATGATTCTACCTCATGCCTTCTGTGATCCTCTCCTCTTGAGCATGGGCTGGACCTACTAAATTGCCTCTAATAGAATATGGTAAGAGTAATGGATGTCACTTGCATGATTAGATTTTTAAAAACTGGAACTTCCATCTTATTGGCACTCTTGCCCTCTCACTTGCTCACTCTAATGAAGTGAGCTGCCATGTTGTGAGATGCTCACGTGGCAAGGAATTGAGGGAGGCCTCCAGCCACCATCTTATGAGGAACAGCCACCTGAGTGGTCCAGGAGGCCAGACCCTGCCCAGCCAGCCCTTCAGATGACCACATCCTTATGCAAGACCCAGAGCTGGAGAAACCAGCTAAGCTGCATCTGTATTCTTGCTTCACGGGAACTGACAGATGTTGTTATTGTAGGCCCTTGAGTTTTGGGATAATTTGTTATACAGCAGTGGTTTATTTACACAAGAAATAACACAGATTACCTTCAGAGGAGTAAATATTAGACTGACAGCTGATTTACCAACAGAAATATGTAAGCCAGAAGGAAATAGAATGCTATCTTTGAAGGGTTGAAAGTAAATAATTGCCAACCTAGAATTCTATATCCCTGCCCTGCCCCCTCGCAAAAAGAAAAAAAAATGAAAAATGAAAAGGGAATAAAGATATTTTAGATAAACTTTAGTGAATCATTGCCAGCAGACTTTCACTAATAGAAATACTAATGGGTATTCTTGAGACAGGAAAAAAAAAAAGTGTCAGGGAAGATGTAGTTTCAGAAAAGAATAGAGAGCAAGATAAGGGTGATTATATCAGTATGGAGCATAGCCTTAAAGTATATTAAGCAAAAACTGACAGAACTAAGAGGAAAAGTAGAGAAATCCACAATCACAGTGGAAATTTTTAATAAATTTCTCTTAGTAAGTGCTAGAATAAGCAGACAAAAATAATATCTAAGGATATTAAATATTTGAACAGTGCAGTTAGGGTTAACCTTAGTAGACATATTGAACCCTGAACCCAATAACTTTGAAAGCATGGAAAAGCTAACCTCATGCATTAACATAAATCCAAAGACCCTAAACATGATATTAACAAACTATATATTTTAGGGATGTTAAGATTGGTACAACATTTTTTAAAAGCTGGGCACAGTGGTATGTGCCTATAGTATCAGCTACTCCGGAGGCTATGGTGGGAGGATCACTTGAGCCCAGGAGTAAAAGACCAGCCTGGGCAAAATAGCGAGATCATGTCTTTAAAAAATAAATTTAAAAATTAAAAAAAAATGTTAATTAGAAAACCACCATAATAATAAAACAAAATCATTATCAACTAGTACAAGGAAAAAAGTATAATATAATTCAGCATTCAATTGTGATAGTACAAATAAACAACAAATTTGGAGTAGAAGAGAACTTTCTTATTCTGAAGAATACCTACAAAAACCCCTATAGCAAACATTGGACTGGTTGAAGAAATGTTGAAGATTTTCTTTTTGCTATTAAGCACAAGGCAAAAGTCAATCACAATCGACTGCTTACATTTATCCTTATGTTGGAAAGGTGAAATAGCCAGTGAAATACAGGGGGAAAAAGGGAGGTGGAGGGGTAATCAAGGGGAAAGAAATAAGACAGTAGGATTGTTTATATAGCTAATGCAAAAAAAAAAAAGTCTGCATAAGTTGTTAGAATGAATAAATGAATACAGCAAGGTTGCTGGATACAAGTTTAATATACAAAGGTTCATTGAATTTCTACATACTAGCAACAGAGAGTTAGGAAATAAATTTTTTAAATAAATTCTAAAGTGTCTAACGAAATGCAATAACAACAAAACCAAGAATAGCCAAGATATTCTGAATGAAGAACCAAGTGGAGAAGTTGCTCTGGTGAATATCAGAACTGTTAAACGCAAGCTTAGTTAAAAGCGTATTGTGCTAGCACCCAGGTAGATAAGTAGACCACAGAATAGTGTCCAGAAACAGACACATATGTGGGCACAATATGTTTTAAAAGGTAGCACTGCAGAGCATGGGGTGGCGGGCAAAGGGGAAGGTGGGCATTTCAACAAATCACGCTGGGACCACTGAATATTGGGGGCTTGGAGCAAGGATGATAAGTGACCCTTCCCTTATACCATATAAAAATATCAACTCCTAGATGGATTGTAGATCTGACAAAATGCTAAATAACATTCAGCAAAATGCTAAAACTTAAAGAAAATAGTCTCATGACTATACAGGGTAAAATTTTTTAAGTATGTTACAAAAGCCCCTAAAATGAACTTCATAAAAAAATTACAAGAAACACCATTAAGAGAGTGATTTCTCCAGAGAAGTCAATAGGAATATATGTAAAATAAGGAAGTGGCTCACAAACCATGTAGACCGAAGTCCCACAATCTGCTGTCTGCAAACTGAGGACCAGGAAAGCAGTGGTGTAAATTCCAATTTGGGTCCAAAGGCAGAGAACCAGGAGAGCCAGTGGTGTAAGTCCCAGTCCATGGGCAGAAGACCAATGTTTCAGTTCAAGCAACAGGCAGAGACAGCATTTAACATTCCTCTGCCTTGTTCTTTTCGGGCCCTCAGCAGATGGGATGATGCCCACCCACCCTGGGGCGGACTGTCTGCGTTATTCCGTCCAGATGGCAAACTGTTCTGGAAACACCCTCACCGACACACCCAGAAATAATGTGTAACCAGATATCTGGGCATCCTATGGTCCAGTCACGTTGACACATAAAATTAACCATCACAAGTCCACCCTTTGTCAACTTGGCACCCATACCTGTCTCCGTAAACCATACTTCTCCAAATGAAGACAATAACAAAGTCATAATTCTGCCTAAATGATACACATATCCCGAGTACAACTGAAAAGGCACTAACCCCTTCACCCGAAGAGGAAGTAGAGTCTTTAAGTGTTTATTCCTGTCCTTGATATCCTATGACTTAAATACTGTGATGTAAAATTAACAATACTTAAAATACTATACTGTAAAGTCAGTACACCTCATGTTGCATGGTAAAGGAATAATCTAGGAAAGAAAATGAAGATACTTGCTATGCTCTATAGATATACACCCACAAACATATTCATCATTAGATTGGTCATGTGGTTGTAGCTGGTATTTATAACTACCTTCTGCTACTGCATTGCATGTAGGGAAGGCAATTGTACCCAGAGTGTCTGTTTCAGTAAAGACAAAATGCTATTCCTTCTGTGATGGGAGCAGTCCTTGTCATCTGCCTGCTACCAGGTAGCTGGTCAATCATCCTGGGGAGTGGTGCCATATTGGGGCTCAATGTTGGTCTCAGCTCCTGGCCGACTGGACGCTCGGTGGTAGTCAGGCAGCCTTGGTGGGTGGAATTCCATGTTGCTGAGCCCATGCATAGCCTCCATCACTGCCACCATGGCCACTTTGTTCATGAGCCCATTGGACAGTGACAGGAGTGGCTGGGAAAACAGACTGCCTGGCATTCCCACAATGGGCTATTCTCTCCACCAGATTTTTTAAAATCCTGCTTTGCTGAGGTCATCTTTTGGTGGGCATTCTCATGGAAAAACGTCTTCACATTTATTTTCCCACTCAGGTCTCCCCACATACCTCTTCCTAAGACTTCCTTGTCACCAGCTTTTCAGTCATGCACCTTCCAAGTCCCTGGCCACCCAGCCAGACCTTTGGCCACAGCTCATGAATTGGTAGATAATCACACATCTGGTCATCTCTCCTTCAAGGCACAGTGCACAGCCAGGTGCATTGCTTGAAGTTCTGCCCACTGGGAAGATTTCCCTTCACCAGTCTCCTTCAGGGGTGTCCTAGAATGGGGCTGTCATGCTACAGCTGTCCCATTTCAGGTGGTGCCTGTGAATCATGCAGAACCATCTGAGAACCAGGCCCAAGTCCTCTCTTCTGACAGCTGATCACAGGGAACTCTCTGAAGCTGTCATGCAGGCTTCAACACTTCTCTGTCTGGGAGAGAGAGGGCAAGGTAGCAGGAGTGGGGACCGTGGGCATTTGGGCCACTTCTTTGTGTAATTTGTGCCTTCAGGGTCTGCTCAGACCCAATCACATATACACCACTTCCAGTTGATGATGGAGTGCTGCTGTGCACGCCCAACTTTGTGGCTTGGTGGGTCAGATAACACCCAGGTCTTGATGGGCAGCTCAGGTCACATGGTGACTTGATGGCCTCTGGTTAAGTGTTCTTCTATCTGTGCTAAGGCCCAGCAGTAGGCCAAGGGCTGTTTCTCGAAAGGAGAGCAGGCATCTGTGGAAGGTGGTGGAGCCCTGCTCCCAAATCCCAAGAGCCTGTGCTGTGATTTACCTATGGGGCCTGCCACAGGCTCCATGCAGCGTCCCTGTCTGCCACTGACACCTCAGCACCACTAGATCTGCTGGGTCTTATGGCCCGACTGGCAGAGAGCCTGCTGTAGAGCCTCCTTGTGCTCTGGGCCCTGCTCAGAGCCAGCAGCTTTTTTGGTTACTTGGTAAAAGGGCTAATACCCTCAGATGAGGACTATGTTGTCTCCAAAATCCAAAAAGGTCCACTAGGCATTGTGCCTCCTTTTTGGTTGTAGGAGGGGCCTGATTTAACAATTTATCCTTCACTTTAGAAGTGCTATCTTGACATGCCCCAACACAACTGGACCACTAGAAATCTCATTGAGGTAGAAGGCCCCTGAATTTTAGTTGGATTTCCTTCCCACCCCCGACACACAAATGTCTGACTAGTAGGTCTACTGCTTTGCTACTTCCTGCTCACTAGGTTCAGTCAGCATCATGTCATCAGTGTGGATTCGTGTGATACCTGGTGGAAGGGAAAAGCAACCAGGATCCTTGTGAACTAAATTATGATGTAGATGGGAGGGTTGCTGTGTCCCTGAGGTAGGGCTGTGAGAGCGTATCATTGACCTTGCCAAGTGAAAGCACACCGCTCCCGATGGTCTTTACTAATAGATGTCAGACAGGAACACTTGCCAGATCAGTAGCTGCCTGAAGGAGATGTGTTAATTTGCTTAAGCAGTGAAACCCTTTCTGGTAAAGCAGCTGCATTGGAGTCACCGCCTGGTCGAGTTTATGATAATCCACTCTCATTTTCTAAGACCCATCTAGTCTCTGCACAGGCAAATAGGTAAGTTGAATGAATGAGGGTTTGGTGGGAGTCACCACCCCTGCCTCCTTTGGATACTTTAATGGTGGCACTCATCTCAGCAGTCCCTCCAGGAATGCAGTATTCCTTTCAGTTTACTGCTTTCCCAGGTAGAGGCAGTTCTAGTGGCGTCCTCTTGGCCTTTTCCACCGTAATAGCCCTCATTCCACAGGTCAGGAAACCAGTATGGGGATTCTGCCAGCTGCTGGGTCAAACTACTCCAATTTTGCATCTGGAATTGGGAAGATAACCACAGGATGGGTTCAGGGAGCTGCTGGGCCCACTATGAGATGGACCTGACCTAAGATTCCATTGATCACCTGACCTCCATAAGCCCTGACTCTGACTAGTGGACCATGGTGACATTTTGGGTCTCCTGGAATCAGGGTCAGTTCAGAGCCAGTGTCCAGCAGGGTCCACGAAAGGTCTGATTATTTCCTTTTCCTCAGTGCACAGTTACTCTGGTAAAAAGCCCTGGGAGAATTTTTTTTTTTTTTTTGAAGCCAGATTTTGCTCTCTTGCCCAGGTGGCATAATCTCGGCTCACTGCAACCTCCACCTCCCAGGCTCAAGCTATCCTCCCACCTTAGCCTCCTGAGTAGCTGGGATTCCAGACATGAGTCATTGTGCCCAGCCAAGAAATACTAATTGTATAAAATGTTGGTAGGGTACTGGGGTCCTTCCTCAAGGGGACCTGGCCTTCCTTTCACTGTAGGGGTGCTGGGTCTGTCAACTGGCTCAGGTGTAGAAATTGAGGGGCCTTGTTTTTATGATTCAGGTTAGACTTTTGTTCAGTTGACCTAGAACGTTTCTGTTTATGCACGTATCTAGGAAGAATTGAGTAGCTTCTCTATCTATTGCCCTTGTAGGAACACCATGATCAACTAGCCCATGTCACAGCTCTGTGCGAGTCAGACCCCCTCACTGCCTGGGGTCTGCTGTCCATTACGGTGGCTGTGCCTGCCCTGCCTTTGGTGGGTGAGGGCTGCTACTTGGCCCCTGGCACCCTGGCATTCAGTGGCACCCACTGCATTTACATTTCCCTGCTCAGTGACTGCAGTTCCCACTGCGAGTCTGACCTACAGAGAAGAGCAATCACAGAGCTCTTCAAGGAGCCCGGGCCCCTCAAAACCATGCTGCTCAGTCGGAGGGACAGGTGTGTCTTCCAGACCCTCCCAGGGTGAGCAAGTGGATCTTCAATGACAAATCCACTCTGGCATTCCAGTCTCCCTGCACCTTTGAATCTCCTTTGATTCTCTCTGGTCTCCTACCCACCACCTCACTCTGCAGGAGCCCCAGCAGGGCAGCGGCTGTTTGCTCAGCATCTTCTAAGAGCAAGGCACCTTATAGAAAGCACTGGATGGAATCCTCCCCTCAATTCAGGTTTGCTGGAGAAGATGTAGACCTTGGTGCTCAGAGACGCTGAATCGCTGGGCTCGCCCAGGCAGGTGCGGAGCCCAGTCTGCCCCTCGGCCAGGCTGCCTCCCGCCTCTGCCCTGCAGTGCCAGCTTTGTGTTGCCCAATTCATCTGCAGCCACTAGAGATATCTTCCTTGAGAATCTCCTGTTGGAGGCTCCCACTGCCCTCAGGACATGGCCCAGACTCCTTAGAGAGGCACATGAGGTGCATCCCGAGCCCTCCAGCCCTCCCTCTCTGGCAGGTGACCATGCAGCAGCTGGAAAGCACTTGGCGGTCTCTTCTGGCTCGAGGCTGACGCCCACGCGAGCCCCAACCTAGAACCTCCCCAACCTGTGTCCACCGGGTACGCCCCCAGAAATCTCCTCCAGGAAGACTTCCTGAACAGCCCTCTGCTCCTGCGACGGCTCTGGGCCGTTTCACATTTGCCTCCCTGCATTGCACTGAGCTAACCCAGGGCTGGGGTGAAAGCGCTTATTGATTCAACCTTCAGCAAACACTGAGCACTAACTATGCACTTGTATTAGTCAGCTCAGGCTGCCGTCACAAAATACCACTGATTGGTGGCTTAGGCAACAGAAATCTATTTTCTCACAGTCTGGGTGCTGGAAGTCCCAGGTCCAGGTGTTAACAGGGCTGGTTTCTTCTGGGGCCTGTCTCCTTGGCTTGCGACCTCCTCACTCGGTTGTCCTTCTGTGCCCCTGGGGTCTCCTTGTATGCCCACATCCCCTTTTCTTACAAGGACACCAGTCAGGTTGGGTTAGGGTCCACCCTAATGCCCCATTTTAATTTAATGACCTCTGTAAAGGTCCTGTCTGCAAATGTAGTCACAGTCTGAGGTCCTGCAACACATGAATTGTGGGGGGTGGGTGGGGGACACCATTCAGCCCACGACAGTAGTAAACATGCACAGGCATCATAGGTCAGGCTCAGTCCCTACTCACTGGAGCTAGCCCAGTAGGGTGCAGACTTTGAACGTGCAGTTCACGTGGGGCTCAGGTGAGCCAGTGCCAGGCCTGAGCCGCTTCCCTGGTGACCAGCTGCAGCCTCCTATCCATCCTGCTCCCTCCTTCTTTCCATCCTCCCTGCTGAGACTTGCCTGCATGTGAGGCCCGCCCGCGTCAGTGCCCCTTTGTGAGACCCTCCCACGCCAGTGCCCCTGTGTGAGATTCGCCCATGCCAGTGCTGCATGAGAAGGCACACACACATCACCCCTGCATTCTCACGGGAAGTAGGGCGTGATGGTTCATTTTATGTGTCAACTTGACTAGGCCATAGGGTGCCTAGATATTTGTTCAGGTATTATTTTGGGCTCATGAGGGTGTCTCTAGATGAGATTAGCATTTGAACTGAATTTGAATTGGTAGACCCCATAAAGCAGAGGGCCCTCCCCAACGTGGGCAGGCCCCATCCAATGCATTGAAGGCCTGAACATAACTAAAGGCAGACCATCCCTCCAGCAAACCAGAATCGAGGTCAGGATTCCATCTGGTGGTTTCCAGAGGGTACCTTCCTCTTAGAAGATGCTGAGCAAATTGCAGCTGCTGTGCTGGGGCTCCTGCAGAGTGGGGTCGGGGTGGGGGGCGGGGTGGAGTGCACAGAGAATCCTGCTGCAGCAGAGGATGGCAGAGCCCCACCTGCTTCCACTGGCAGGATCTGTGTGGGTCCTTATTCTGGGCTTTTATTCACATTGTTCTCCCCCACCAAAAACCTGCTCTTTCTTTAAAGCCCAGCCACAGTGCCCTCCCCCTTTCAGGAAACCTTCCAAGGACTCGGGTCCGCCTCGATCTGCACCTTCCACTAACCCCTGGGACGTTTACCCACTGCCGTAGATGGTTTCATGCATCATGACAACTCACTCAGAGCGGGCGCTGGGAGAGAGATGAACGGGATGCCTGTGGGAAGCAGGCAGCAGGTCACTGCAGTCTTAGGCCTGGTCATGACAGCCCAACCTGGCTTTCTCACAGCTGTGCTTTGATAATGCCTGGGCTCACGTGTCCAGCAGTCCATCCCTTCAACAAATACCAAGCACCAGACCCTGGGCTGGGCACTGGGAAAAGACAGACAGTGGCTCTCCAACTGAGGCACTAAAGAAGCGCAGCTTCAATTGTGACAGGGACTGTAAGAGTGTCGAACAGTCTCCTTTCATAGTGCGTGCATCACGCCTTCAGCACCCTTGAGCCCCGCCAGGGCTACTGAAAACCTGAATTCTGCCCAAACATCTGGCCCCCCATCTCTTCTCACCTTCTACTTCACCAGGACCTTCGAACAGGAACTCCCTCGATTTCTCACCTCAAAACTTTCCAGCCTGTCCCTGCACCCACCTGTTCCTCTCTCCCTCCTGGACAGTGAAAGAAGCCCATCTCCTTCCAAGGCCAGCCCCTCCACCTGTGAGTGACGCTGCCCATTCCACTTCCACAGGGACCTCATGCTCGGGCAATCCTCAGTCTCCTGCATCTTCCACCTCTCCCTCCCTGCCACCTCCTTTCCCATAGGCTCAAGCCTGACCCATCCTAAAAGAAAAAGAAAATGCCGGAATTCCAGATACCTTGTTATTCATTACTCAGCTAAGTTATCTTCAAACATTTTGTTCACATCTCCCCAAAGAACATGGAAAAAAATCTGTATCAAACTATCAAGTTGATTTCTAAATTTTTTCATCTTAAGTATTTACAGATGCAAATAATATAATTTTCAACAAATAGCTGAGATGCTTTAAAATAGAACAATTACATCACTCCTTCAATGATCTTAATAGAATTCAAATACAGAAAAATGTAGTACCCACCATTATCCATTTTGAAATGGAACATGCTTGCTTTTAATGTTTGGAAATACAGCTGGCCCTCAAACAACACGAGTTTGAACTGCAAAGAGCCACTTATAAAATGGATTTTTTTCATCCAAACATAGACTAAAAATGCAGTGTTTGTGGGATACTCCCAAATATACTGAAAGCTATATTCTTACTTTTTCTTCTAAAACCTGCGTTTTCATGTCCCTTCATTCAGAATGTTATCCTAAGGTAGTATATTTATGCTTGAAATTCTAGAGAATAACTATGATTTCACATACAGAACTAAATTAAAATATATAACAAAAAGATGCCTGGAAAAATCTGAATATTTGGAAATTGAAAAGCATTTTTATGAATAACTTGTAGGTCAAAGAAGACATTAAAAAGCAAGTTGGAAATACGTTGAGCTGAATAATATGGAAAATACAATATCTGGAAATTTTTTAGATGCAGCTAAAGCAGTGCTTGAGGGAAATGCAGAGCTTTATGCTGTGTTAGAAGAGAAGGGAGATTGAAAACTGACGATCTAAGTTCCCAACGTAAGAAACTAGAAAAACAAGAGCAAGTGAAAGACAAAGTAAGAAGAAAACAATACCAGGAAAAGCAGAATGAATGGAATAGAAAATTGTCAAACAATAGAGAAAATCAATAAAACCAAAAGCTGAATCTTTGAAAACATCAATAAAATTGCTAAATCTCCAGCTAGAAAAAAACCCCACACTTTATGGATATCAGCAGTGACAGATGGGACATCACTACAAGTCCTACAAAGGGAGATAAAGAAAAATTATGAATAACTTTATGCCAAAAATTTTGACAACTTAGATGAAATTTCCATGAAAGACATGAATTATTAAAATGGACACAAGAAGAAGTAGAAAATCCAAATAGCCCTGTATCTATTAAAATTGAGGCTGGGCTCAGCAGTTCACACCTGTAATCCCAGCACTTTGGGAGGCTGAGATAGGAGGATTCCTTGAACCTAGGAGTTCGAGACCAGCCTGGGCAACAGAGCAAGACCCCATCTCTACACAAAATAAAACAATTAGCCAAGGTGGTGGTTCGTACCTGTAGTCCCAGCTACTCAGGAGGCTGAGGTGAGGGGATTGCCTGACCCCAGGAGGTTGAGGCTGTAATGAGCCATGATTTTGCACTTCAGCCTGGGCCACAGAGCTAGGTACTGTCTCTTAAAAAAAAAGAAAAGAAAGAAAAGAAATTGTCTTCCACAAAGAAAATTCCAGGCCTCAGTCATCAATCTTATCTTTCTCTAAAGCATGATTCACCCAGCAGCCGAAGTGATCTTTCTGGAGTGCAGATCTGTCCTGCCATTCCCCTACCTGAAATTCTTCAGTGGCTTCCTCCCCAAGATGGCGTTTGAGGCAACTGATGAGCCAGCTGCTGCCTCTTGACACCCTCATCTCTAACCACCATCCTTCCCCACTCTGTGCCCCCTCACACCCACACATCACACACTACTGCAAATTCAGGGCAGTAAGTTTGTTGAGCATTTGTTCAGAAAAGTTATAAGAAATAACATTTAAGCAGAGCCTCAAACTCTGAGTTGGGTGAGCCAGATGGAGAAGAGGTGGAAGAGCTCCCGGCAGAGCTAACTGCACGTCTAACCTTCCAGAGGTGAGAAAATCCCCACACACCCAATTACCCACCCCAGCAGCTCTCTGGCAGCAGTACCCCCTCCTCCCAGCAGGGGGCATTTTGGACTATGTGGGAGCGTGAGTTGTCTGTCAGTCACTAGGGGATGTCACTGACATTTAGTGGGCCCAAGTGTCTGACATCCAGCAATGCCCGGAACAGGCCCCACAGTGAAGTGCCCAGTTCTCTCGGGTTTGCCTCTGGAAGGAGGTAACTTGTGCAGTTAGCTCTGCCGGTAGCTTCTCCACCTCTCCTCCACCTACCAGCGTTTGAGGTTCTGCTTTTCTCGGAAACCTTTCTGAACAAATGCCCAAGAAACTTACTGCATTGAATTTGCCTCCCCCACCCCCACCTTTTCTTAAATAGAAGTCAAGTTAAATTCCATGAGGAGAGACTTTTAACTTGAATATACTCTGAAAAACACTAAGAAGGAGGGGAGAGGAAATGGTAATGTTTACTCTGTAACCATGGCGTCCTCCCCACTCCTGAGAGAGGCTTTCGCCTGCTCTTGGTATTCTTGAGCTGTAAGTGGTTTCCCTGGAGCTGCTGGCTCACACCTGGGCCTGCACAGTTGCAGCAGCTTCCCGATGCCCACTCGCCTCTCCCCTTCCCGCCTCCCGCTTCCTTATCCCCATTCATCTTTGCCTTTTATTAGTCCATCTTTCCGTCGGAAGCACCAGCACTCGCCAGGCTCTTCCCCTCCCTGCTCCCAGTCTGGGAGCCCATTTACCTGGGGACCCCTGGCCTTGCTCCCCAGGAAGGTCCTCGGGAAGAAAGGTGAGACCGTACTTTAACCAAGGGAAGGGCAGGAACTGTCCTGGAGCTTGCCCCATCTGGTTTGCTGGGACACACAGCAAAGAAGCACTTAGCCTCCGTCTTGGTATCTTTTTTTTTTTTTTTTAATTTTGCATTAGTAATTATGGGCTGTGGTGTTACTGAAATCTGAAAAACTCAAGGAAGAAGAGAAGTCTCCCTGTGCTGTTGTCGTTGATTCTTTGCTTCTTTAAATGTATAGCTGAGTCTAAAGACTTGTCAGTCAAGGCAGGAAGATTAGCCTCACCCATGTGAAGGGAAAATTGGGAAGAAAAAAAAAAAAAAGCCTTGTCTGAACTTGAAAATAAAAATGCTGATGTGGTTTTTATTCCAGAAACATATCTTACTGATTAGGAGCATGGAGCACCACTGGATCGTGGGTGGGCCAGCTGTACTTGGCCTCCCTACTCTGCTGGGCCAGGCTGTCCGCCCGCAGGATGTCAGAGGCAGGGGGCCAGTGGGATCTTTGCTGATGGGCATGGCGTGTGCACACGTGCACACAGGCACTGAGACGGTGCCCTTGGTCAGCACATTCACCTTCAGGCAGGAGACAGAAGGCGAGTCCCTGTGGAAGCAGCATGGACCCGGAGTCAGATGGGGCTGGGTTTGAACCTAGAGCTGTCATTTACTAACTGAGTGACTCTGCAGGTGACAAATGCTTTGAGCCTTTGTTTCATCGTCTGTAAGACAGGGATCGTGGCACCTACTTTGTTGAGGTTGATGGGATAATGCATGCACAGCCCATGGCCTGGCCGACACAGGATAGACGCCCCATGAAAGGCCACCATGCCAGGGGCTAGTGTGGTGCATGGCCATACTGCGGCCCTCTCCACCGCCCCCTACCCACCACCACCCCCTGCCATCTGAGGCAGGCTTTGGCCAGGCAGCCTTTCCCTCTCTGGGCTTTCTGCCAAGGGTTTGGGCTGAAGGAGAGGCCTTAGCCTTGGTGGGCCTCAGTGTCCATGACTGTGAAATGGAGCCGACACCTCTGCAGCTTCGACCACACAGGGCTTGTGGCTTGGCGTGGCCACAGACGCACTGCCAGGCAGGCAACCTTCGCCAAGAACTGGATTCCTCCCAGCCCGGCCCGGCTGGCATTCTCGCCAGTTTCATTGGGTTGAGTTCCAGAGCGATGGCAGCAATTGATAATGCTGTAATTGGAGTGACTTGGGTATTTTCTGAGGTGTTGCCATGATGACTCACACTGGGCAAGTTGAGGGCCCGCACTGTGGAGCCAGAGTCGGTTAGAGACCCTCAGGAGGCTCACAGGCTCCAGGGCCCGGGTGTCTGAATGTGAGGCCTGGAGTTACCGAGATCCCACACCCAGGAGGTGCTCGCGTGGAGCCTTCGCTCACATTGGCCTGCGCGAATGGGGCTTGCTCCGAGAGGTTCAGCTGGCACCGAGAGCTGGCACCGAGAGCGTTTCCAGCTGCAATCTGTTCCCAGTAATTAATAACTGTAAATAACAAGTCCGCTCCTCCGCCTGGCTCCCCGCTACTCTCCGCTTCCCTCCCAGCCCCTCAGCTGCTCCCCTTCCCGTGCCCACCCTCCCTCTCCTCCCCTCTTGCCTTCCATGTCGTCGAGGGGTCCCTGCCGTCCCTTCCCCGGGTCCCTCTGAGAACACCCAGCTCCCTTCCCGTAGGCCATGGGGGAAGGGACGAGCTCTGGCGCGGGGCAGGCGGGTGCTGGGGAGGTGGAGACAGCGCGCTCCCGAGCCCTCGACCACTCCCCCTGCCCCGTGCGGGGCCGAGCTCCACGGCACGTGCTTCGGCTTGGACCGGGAAGGCCCGCAGTCCCACAGTGCCCGGGGAGGACAGTCCGCTCCTTCCACGACTTCGCGCCGCCCGCGTGGCTGCAGCGCCGTGGCCCGGGGACGCGAGGCCACCGCCCGGCAGCGAGGAGCGTGGGAGGACCGGCTTGCCTGTGCCCGGCAAAGGGGGCCCTTCCGAGGCGGGCTCCCCTCCCCGCCGCTCCCGTAAGCGCAGGAGCCAGAGGACCCCAGACCCGCCGCGGCCCACCCCAAGCCCCGATCAAGTCCTGCAGCGCGGGAGGGACCCCTGCAGGCGCGGGGCCAGATGGGCGACAAGGCGGCGGACTGCGAGGGCCCTGAGGAAGCCGGCGGCGCGGGGTCAGGAGCAACCCGCTATTCGCAGGGTCAGGAGCCCACGCGTCCCCACTGCGGAGGGCGGGGTCGCAGCCCGGCCTCCCCGTTTCTAGCTGTGCGGCCTGGGGCGAGTTGCTTGACCTCTCGGGGCCTCAGTTTCCTTCTCTATGAAGCGGAGCTGATCGGCCGCGTCCCGGGGCTGCTGTGACAGTCCAAGGCAAGAACAGCAGCTCCGCGCCGCCCCCGGTGCTGGAGAACCGCTGGGGCCTCGGGAGAGGGCGCGGCGCGGCGGAGCGGCCCTGGCAGCCGGAGGGCGCGTGTGGCCAGGGCCGATCCTGCACTGCCCTCTGCGGGATGGCCCGGCCGGGTCCTCGAACCCCAGCACCTCCGCCGCCCGGCCCGGCCACCACCTCCGCCCCACGCGCCCAGGCCGCTCCCGTCGCGGGTCTCGGAGATTCTCCCGCGCCCAGCAGTGTCCCGCAGCCCCGGGCCTCAGCCCCCGGCGCTCCCTTCTCCACGACGACAATGAGGCGGACCCTCCCCAGCGCCCTCCAGAGCTGTCGCATCCCGGGAGGTCAGGGCGAGTGTTGTTTGCATTTCACAGAGCGGGAAGCTGAGGCACAGACAGCGGCTCCCGACCCTCGTTCGGCCTCTCCCGAGCAGGGCACGGCCTGAACGCGTTCGGCCAAGCGCCGCCTCCGGCCTCTGCCCGCGGCCCGGAGCGCCCTCCTCCCCAGCGCGTCCCTACCCTGCACGCACCCGCGGCCCCGGGCCCTCTCCACAGCCCCACGCGATCTCCTCCCGGGTTAAATCTATCCACTCGCGCGTTCCTTGGCAGCCGTGACCACAGGCGTGACCGCGGTCCCCAAGCCCTCGCGCCTCAGTCCACGCTACTGCGGCCGCCCCTGTGCGCCTGTCCCCTCCCTGTCCCCTCCTTCCAGCTCTGGAAACAGCAGCATCAGAAGCCCCCTGCCCCAGACTCACTGCCCACCCCCGGCCGAGCTGGCTGCGAGCTGGGCCCCTTGGATCTCTGCGCCCCCCGGGCTCCCCACCACTCCACAGCCGCCCACAGCAGGTGCCCAGGAGCTGTGACTTCACCCATCTGAAAATCCCTGTTCTGACGCCCTCCCCTCCAGCTGCCCTGCATGTCTCAGGGCTTTCTGAAAGTAAAGCACTTCAAGTGCCATCCACTTGCGTCTCCCATTGGGATCCCCCTTCTCACACCCCACAGCTCCTCCTCTGAAGCCTTTCATGTCCCTCAGTCTGGCTTCGACTCCTCCTCCTCCTGCCCTCCTGTTGGGTTCCCTGCTTTCCCCACTGGCGGCTTCTCCGCTGTGCTCTCCACCAGGCTTCTCTCTTCTACACTCCCTGGAAACCCATCCAGTTCTTCAGACACAATAATTCTCCTATGACCCCTAAATATGTGCAACCTGGACGCTGCCCTGAGCTCCAGACTCCTACATCCAACTCCAGGCCAAGCCCAATGCCTCACCTGGCACCCGTCCCAGCCCGGACCTGCTCCCGCCGACAACTTCCCAAACTCAGAAAATGACAACTCCTTTCTTCCCTTTTCTCCCCACGCAAAGCTTGTCCCTGACTCCTGTCTTTCTAATCTCACATTTATTCCGTCAGAAAATCCCATGGCTCTCCCTTCCAGACATGGCCAGAATCCGGCCTCCGGGGCTAAGCCACGGCAAGCTGCCTTTGCTCTTCCTGATGGTCACGGCTGCACCTTCCCTGGGCTCCCTGCCCCTGGTGTGGCCACCATAAGTCCCCACCCATCATCCTTTCTGAACCTAAGTCAAATCACATCATTCTTCTGCCAAAACCCTCCAAAGACTCTCAGCTTGCTCAGCGCACGGCCCAGCGTTCCTAGAGCCCTCAGAGGGGGCACTGCCCTGGCTTCCCCTTCTGCCTCCGCAGTGGCTGAGGTGCTCCTCACTCAGACCAGGCTTCCTCCTGCTTCAGGCCCAAGGCACCAGAAGCTTCCTTCACCCAGATGCTCCTCCCTCAGACATCTGCCACCTGATTCCCACACCTCCTCCCAGTCTGCTAAAATGTCACCTTCTCCATGAAATTGCACCTGCAGCCTCCTCCCCGCAGTGGCCCATCTCCCCTGCCCTGCCCCCCGGTTGTCTTGGACTTGCAGCCATCTGGCTGGCCCAGGGTCTATTATAAGCACTATCTGGCTCACAGGGGTAGTATGTGGGTCCCTTTGCTCACCACTGCATCCCTGTGCCTTGGGCAGCCCTGGCACATGCCAGGTGCCTGGCAAACAGCTGCTGAGCGAACAGCACATGGACGGCCCCATGCTCCTTTCTCAGAAGCAGGAGTTGCAACAAGGTGGTCCCAGGGGCGAGTCTTCATCAGTCCCAGGGCACTCCACCCTTCCACTCCCACTGCATTTCATCCAGGGCCGGAGCGGGTGGTCCTGACCTCAGCGCCCTGGATGGCCAGAGGGTCAGCATCAAAGCCGGATTAGCTCCCCAGCTTAGCCCTGGCTGCCACATTCTTGTGACAGTTGTAGAACTGGAGAGTGTCGGCAGGCCCAGTCTCAGCCTTGGATTCAGAGCTCTGGGAGTCCCTGCTACCACACATGCTCACACTTACATGTGCACACATGCACTTGCGCGCACACACACACACACTTGCTGGTGCTGCCACTGCCACTGGTTATGGAGCCAGGGGTCCTCAACTTTGCTAACAACTCCTTGCAGCCCGACAGGAGACTGAACCCTGGGCGGGCCCTTCCTGTCAAGACCCTCTTGTGTAGCATCTCATTTGCAGGAGGGAGGACCCTGCCTGCCCAGAGGGCCACAGGGCTTGCAGCCCCTGCTGCTGCCCACCCCAAGGGCAGGGCTGGCTCCACTGTGCCTGCTCAGCCATGGTGAGGGAGAGTTCCTCCTCCCGGACAAGCAGCAGCCTCTCCCAAATAGGAAGGCTACAAGCGACCCTACTGGTCACCATGTGGACCAAACAAGGTAACCCTGGGAATGCTCAGAGTGTACTGGCTCTCAGGGACCAGGGTGGTAATGACCATGGCTGTAGTTAGCATAATTCCAGGCTTGGCTTGATGCAGCCTGAATCTTAATCAACCCCTCAACTGGCTCTTATTTTATTTTGCCCTCACCTGAGGAAATTTGTTCTCCCCCTTCTTCCTGGAGCGTGGCACCTTTGTCAGTCTCTTTCTCCAGTTCAAAGGGAAACTGCTCTCTGAACAGCAATCAGAACCACAAGCCAGGGGTTCCAGGCTCTCTCAGCCTTGGCATCGTGGAGATGGAGAACACCGGGCTTTTTGTCTGCATGAACAAAGCCTGTGGACATCCCACCAGGAGGTTGCTTCTGGCTTGCTTGCCTCTGTCCAGGGACCCTGGCCAGCCCAGGTACCTAGTAACCTGTGTCAAATCACATTTTATTCTCTTTCTGTAAAAATTACTGTCTGCAGTTTTCCCCATCACTACCACCACCAATCCATTATCCCTTCGGTGGAGTTGTAGTCAGGAGAGGGCTGGCATTTGTCTGGCTTTGTGTGGCGGTCACACGCCCTGCAAGTAGGAGGTGGCCAATACTTGATTTAAAAAGAGAGAGCACTTCTGCTTCTGGCCAAAATGGAGTAAAAGGCTTCTTTACCACACCTGCAACAACTGAAATAATCAGACAGAATACATGAAACAGTGACTTCCAAGACCCCGGCATCAGGCAAAATTAAATGCAGTGATCCCAGAGAGAAAGGAAACAAGCAAGGTGAGCCCCTCTAATTGCCCCACATTTCTGCCTTGAGAGAGGCAGATTTCTCCCCCGGCCATGGTGCAGGCAGTGGGAAGCCAGACAGATCCCAGAAGACTCCTAAGTTGCAGAGGTGGGGCTGGGAGTCCACCAAGATCAAGGCAGCTGAAGTTCACTGGACAGAGTTTCAGCGAAAAGAGAGTTATGCAGGGAGGGAAGTGAGAGACGTGCAGGGGTGCCCTTCCAGTGTCCCCCAGAATATAGATCACTGCAAATATGGGAGGAAAATAATTGAGGCTTGTGGAGAGAATCATCCTAAAGGATTAAAAAGAACAGGCCAGGCGCAGTGGCTCATGCCAGTTATCCCAACATTTTGGGAGGCTGAGGCAGGCAGATCACGAGGTCAGGAGATCGAGACCATCCTGGCCAACATGGTGAAACCCCATCTCTATTAAAAGTACAGGCCGGGTGCAGTGGCTCATGCCTGTAATCCCAGCAATTTGGGAGGCCGAGGTGGGAGGATCACGAGGTCAGGAGATCAAGACCATCCTGGCTAACATGGTGAAACCCCGTCTCTACTAAAAATACAAAAAATTAGCCGGGCGTGGTGGTGGGCACCTGTAGTTCCAGCTACTCGGGAGGCTGAGGCAGGAGAATGGCGTGAACCTGGGAGGCAGAGCTTGCAGTGAGCCGAGATCATGCCACTGCACTCCAGCCTGGGCGACAGAGCGAGACTCCGTCTCAAAAAAAAAAAAGGGTATAAAAAATTAGCCGGGCATGGTGGCAGGCGCCTATAGTCCCAGCTACTCGGGAGGCTGAGGCAGGAGAATCACTTGAACCCAGGAGGTGGAGGTTGCAGTGAGCTGAGATTGTGCCACTGCACTCCAGCCTGGCGACAGAGCGAAACTCCATTTCAAAAAAAAAAAAAAAAAGTACCTGGTGCTCACACGGGCCCAGGAATAATGTTTATTTCCACCAGCCAGACTGGAATAATCCATAATTCTGGTGGGGCATTTGGCATATTTGTGTCTGGGGTTGGGGAGAGGCAGGTTGAGTAAGAAAAGTCTCGCCTCAGTAGTGGAGAAAAAAATTAATCCTAGACTGACTACTTATCCAGACCTTTCTAATAAATATATTATGAAGAATTAAACTAATTCCAAATAACTTAACTGCATCCCAGAACAAAGCATATTTACTGGAATGCAAAGATAAGCACTGTTTTACCAAATGTCAAATATCTAATCAGAGATTATGAGACATACAAAGAAGCAGGAAATATTATTAATACTGACATAATGAGGAAATGATTAAGCAATCAAAACTGACCCATGATTAACACAGATGTTAAAATTAGCAAAGAAGGACATTAATTAAGTTATCGCTGGGCGTGGTGGTTCACGCCTGTAATCCCATCACTTTGGGAGGCTGAGGCAGGCAGATCACTTGAGGTCAGGAGTTTGAGACCAGCCTGGCCAACATGGTGAAACCCTGTCTCTACTAAAAAAATACAAAAATAAACCAGGCGTGGTGGTGTGCACCTGTAATCCCAGCTACTTTGGAGGCTGAGGCAGGATAATTGTTTGAGCCCTGGAGGTGGAGGTTGCAGTGAGTGGAGATCATGCCACTGCACTCCCGCCTGGGTGACAGAGCAAGACTCTGTCTCAAAAAAAAAAAAAAAAAAATATATATATATATATATATATATATAAATAAAATTATCATAATTGTATTCCACAAGGTCACACAGTAGAAACATGTAGGATTTAGAAATATATGTATACCCCAATCAGGCCAGGCACAGTGACTCATGCTTGTAATCCCAGCATGCTTGAAGACATAGCAATAGAAACTATCCACAAAGAAACACACAGAGAGAAGAGAATTCCACATTTGGGAGGCTGACGCATGTGGATCACCTGAGGTCAGAAGTTCAAGACCAGCCTGGACAACATGGTAAAACCCCTCTCCACTAAAAATACAAAAATGAGCTGGGCATGGTGGCCTGGGGCTGCAATCTCAACTACTTGGGAGGCTGAGGCATGAGAACCTCTTGAACCCAGGAGGCAGAGGTTGCAGCGAGCAGAGATCATGCCACTCTCAAGCCTGGGCAACAGAGCAAGACTCTGTCTCAAAAATAAATAAAATAAAATAGCCCAATCAAGCTTCACTGAAAACTATAACGCATGAGATGAAAAATGCATTAGATGTAATCAACAGAAAATTAGACATTGCAGAAGAAAAGATTAGTGAACTTGAAGACATAGCAATAGAAACTATCCACAAAGAAACACACAGAAGGAAAAGAATTCACAAAATAGAGAACATCAGTGAGCTGTAGATCAACTTCAAGCAGCTTAATAATTGGAACCTCTGAAGGAAAGGAGGTAGGAAATGGAAAAACTTTTTGAAAAAATAATGATCAAAATTTTTCCAAAACAATGAAAGCTATAAACCCACAGATCTAAGGAGTCTACAAACTCCAAACACAAGAACCATGAAGAAAACACCAAGGTACATCATACTAGAATCGCTCAAAAACAGTAATAAGGAGAACATCTTAAAAGCAGCCAGAGGTGGGGAAAGACGTATTACATAGAAAGGAAGAAAATAAGAATGGCAACAGACTTCTTATCAGAAACAACGCAAGTGGGAAGACAGTGAAGCAACATCTTTAAAGTACTGGGATCAAAAACTGTCAACCAATACCCGTATGTAAAGCAAAAATATATTTCAAAAGATATTTTCAACAAAAATATACTCAGTGAAATATCTTTCAAAACCAAAGGTTAAATAATGACATTTTAAAACACAAAAGTAGGGGAAAAAACATATTGGCAACATATTTGCTCTGTAAAAAAAATGTTAAAGAAAGTCCTCCTTGCAGAGGAAAAATATCAGATGGAAATATAGATCTACACAAACAAATGAAGAACACTGAAAATGGCACCTCCATGGGTACATATGCAAGATTTTCAAAATCGTTTAATTCTCCTTAAAAGATAATTGAAAAGAATGCTTAAATAAATGAAAAGATATCCCATATTCACGGGTTGGAAGACTTAATATTGTTAACATGGCAATACCGCACAAAGTAATCTATAGATTCCATGCAGTAGCTATCAAAATTTCAAGGGCCTTTTTGCAGAAATAGAAAAAGCCAATCCTCAAATTCATATGGAATTGTAAGGGGTCCCAAATAGCCAAGAAATCTTGAAAAAGAACAAAGTTGGAGGTCATACTTCCTGATTTTATAACTAACTACAAGATGATAGACTTAAACCTAACTATATTAATAATCACATTAAATGCAAATAGTCTAAACACCCCTGTCTTAGAACCTTCAGGATGCTATAACAAAATATGTTAGACTGAGTAATTTATAACCAACAGAATTTATTGCTCACTGTTCTGGAGGCTGGGAAGTCCAAG
Organism: Pongo pygmaeus; assembly: GCF_028885625.2. NCBI lineage: Eukaryota > Metazoa > Chordata > Mammalia > Primates > Hominidae > Pongo > Pongo pygmaeus. Next base: position 56,862,598 of record NC_085931.1, read on the forward strand.
ATCTAGATGCTAGCAGATTGGGTGTCTGGTGAGGGCTGCTCTCTGTTTCAAAGATGGCACCTTCTAGCCGTGTTCTCACATGGTGGAAGGGACAAACACCATGAGGTTAAAAGTAAAAGGATAGAAAAAGACACACCATAGTAACAGTTGTCAAAAGAAAGCTGGAATAGCTACAGCATTGAAGTAAATTTTAGAGGAAAGAATATTACCAGGCATAAAGAAGGCCACCTAATAATTATAAAGGTGTCAATTAATCAAGAAGACAGAACAATCTTAAATAACTATCTACTTAATAACAGCGCTTCAAAATGCATGCACAAACTGATGGAACCGAAGGAAGAAAGAAATCACAGTCATGGCCAGAGATTCCAATATCCCTCTCTCAGTCATTGATAGAACAAGTAGACAATCGGTAGGGATATAATAGAAGATCTGAGCAACATTATCTGCCAACTTGACCGAATTATAATTTATGGAATGCTGTACTCAATCATAGCAAAATAAACCTTCTTTTTAAGTGTACATAGAACATTTACCAAGATAGACCATATTCTGGTCCATAAAATGTAAAAAGATTCAACTTATACAAAATATGTTCTCTGGCCATAATGGAAATCAAAAACATGATTAACGATAACTTGACAATCCCCAAATATTTGAAAACCAAATAACTTATACTCCACTAGTCAAAGAAGATACCAAAAGTAAAATTAGAAAGTATTATAACCTGAATGAAAATGGAAATATAGCACAGAATTTGTGAGAAAGTCCTAAGACAGAGCTGAGCTTAGCTTCAGATGCTGCCAAATGCCTAATTAGAAAAGATGAAAGAGCTCAAATCAGTGACCTCAGTTCCACCTTAAGAAACTAGAAATAGAGCAAATTAAACTTAAAGTAAGCAAAAGAAAGGAAATAATAAAGATCAAAGTGAAAACCAATGAAATAGAAAATAGAAAGGTAATACAGGAAGAAAATGAAACCACTGGCTGGCTCTTTGGGAAGATCAATAAAACTGATAAAATTCTAGCCAAACTGATCAGGAAGAAAAAAAGAGAAGATACCAATTTCTAATATCAGAAATGAGAAAGGTAGCATCACTGCAGATTCTACAGATGTTGAAAAGATAATAAAGGAATATTATGAACAAATTTATGCCTATAAATGTGACAACTTAGATAAAATGATCAGATTCTTTGAAAGACATGAGCTTCCAAAGCTCACTCAAGAAGAAATAGGGAATTTGACTATCCCAATATCCATTAAAGAAATTGAAATTGCACACAAAAAAAACTTCTGATCCAGATGCCTTCACTAGTGAATTCTAAGAAACACTTAAGGAATTCTACACAAACTCTCAAAATATTAAAGAAGAGGATATATTTCCAAACTTATTCCATGATACAAATCCAGAGACAGAAAGGACAGGACTACACTGTTCAGGACTATAGAACAGTCTCTCTCATGAATTTAGATGCAAAAATTCTAAACAAACCTTAGTAAGTTGAATCCAACAATATATAAAAAGAATAATACAAGGATCAAGGAGGGTTTATCCCAGGAATGCAAGGTTGGTTTAAAAATTAATCAATTTACCATACTAAACAACTTAAAAAGAAAAAAAAAACTCATATAGGCCGGGCACAGTGGCTCAAGCCTATAATCCCAGCACTTTGGGAGGTCGAGGTGGATGGACCACCTGAGGTCAGGAGTTCAAGACCAGCCTGGCCAACATGGTGAAACCTCGTCTCTACTAGAAATACAAAATGAGCTGGGCGTGGTGGCGCATACCTGTAGTCCCAGCTACTTGGGAAGCTGAGGCAAGCAAATCACTTGAACCCAGGAGGTGGAGGTTTCAGTGAGCAAAGATCACACCACTGCACTCCAACCTGGGCGACAGAGCGAGACTTCGTCTCAAAAAAAAAAAAAACTCATATAATCATCTCAATACACGCAGAAAAGGCATCTGAAAAAAATCTAACATCTATTCATTATAAAAACTCTCACCAAACCAGAAATAGAAGGGAACTTCCTCAACCTGACAACAGACATCTACAAAAACCCTGCAGATAAAATCACACTTAATGGTGAAAGACTGAATGTTTTCCCCCTGAGATCAGGAATAAGAGAAGGATGTTCACTCTCGCCACTTCTATTCAACATTGTACTGGAAGTTCTAGCCAGGGAAATGGGTCAAGAAAAATAAATAAAGGAAATTCAGACTGGAAAGGAGGAAACAAAACTGTCTTTATTTGCAGATGACATGATCATCTATGTAGAAAGTCCAGTGAAGCTACAAAAAGCTACTAGAACTAATCACTGAATTTAATAAGGCTGCAGGAACAAAATCTATACACATAAATCAATTGTATTTCTGTACACTAGCAACAAGCAATTGAAAATTAAGACATACTTAAGGATAAATCTGACACAAATGTGAAAAACCTGTACATTAAAAATACACAGCTGAGATAAATGAGGTCTACCTTAATGGAGAGGTATACTACATTCATGGGTTGGAAGACTCCAAATTGTTAAGATGCCATTTTCCTCTCAAATTGATCTATAGAGTCAATGTAATTGCAATAAAGATTCCAGCAGGCTTTTGTTGTAGAAACTGACAAACTGACTCTAAAATTCATATGGAAATGTGTGGAAAATAGAAGAACCAAAACAACTTTATTTATTTATTTATTTATTTTTGAGACAGAGTTTCGCTCTTATTGCCCAGGCTGGAGTGCAATGGTGTGATCTCGGCTCACTGCAACCTCCACCTACCAGGTTCAAGCGATTCTCCTGCCTCAGCCTCCCAAGTAGCTGGGATTATAGGTGCCCACCACCACACCTGGCTAATTTTGTAGTATTAGTAGAGACAGGGTTTCTCCATGTTGGTCAGACTGTTCCTGAACTCCTGACCTCAGGTGATCCACCCGCCTCGGCCTCCCTAAGTGCTGGGATTACAGGCATGAGCCACCGTGCCCAGCCGACTATGGTTTTTAAAAGTAAAATCCTTCAGACCTTCCTGGGGGCAAATAATAAATGCCAAGGTGTGGTGACCCAGAAGACAGGCCTGTCCCTCGGTCACCGCAGGATCCCTTCTCTGGACATTGAGGCTTCTTGGAGGAGAGCAAGTGTCTGGTCCGCAGGCAGGATGTCTGATACGAGGAACCCACGGTGACTCCACCCTGCAGACCGGGCCACAGAGGCAGCTTCTCCGGGGCCACTTGGCTCTGAGGTGAGTTTCTAATGGGAAAAGAAGGCTTGTCTGTGGGTTGGAGAAATAAGCCCAAATCCCCTTTCTGGGACCTGATGTTCAGCTTTCATGTCAATGCACACATCCCAGAAACGGGGGCCAGCCAGAGACTCCAGTAAGTGGGCTACCCCTCAGGGTCTCCCTAGGTCCGGCATGGGCTCTGGCTCTTCGAGGATCTTCCTAGAGAAAGGCACCGTGATCAGGCCAGTGGCCCGAGGGGACAGGCTCAGGAACCGGCTCCTAGCTGGCTGCACGGGGGAAGGGGTTGGGGGAAGAGGGGCAGGCCCTTACTCCTCACTTCCACCCCTGCCCCGCCCCAGTCTACACATTTGGGAAGCAAGGCTGGGAGAGACCCAGCCGCCTGGCCTGCAGCCCACATCCACCCCCGTGGGACCAGAGAACCCACAGAGGGGCGCCCAGAACACCTGGGACACAGAGGCGTTTTTCTGGGTATAGCCAGGCACACATCCAGCTGCAGAGGCCCTAGGAACGGGGCTCAGGGTGGAGCCTGAGTGCCCTGAGGCAGCTTCTGGGGGTCTTCAAAAGAGGACCCATCTCCTGGACACACAGAACCCACTTCGCCCATGCAAAGCCTGGGGCCCAGTCCTGACGGCTTAGGAGCAAAGAGACTTTGGGAGTTATGGTAAAATTGGGGATACTAACAGCTTCCTTGCAGGCCTGTCAGGAGGACCGGATTAGATAGGCACCCCTAAGCATCTTCCCATGTGTGAAGGGGGCGCTCAGAGCCCTGATGTCCTTTTCCTATTTGTTCCCCGCAGGAGTGGGGTGACCAGAAGATTCTGGGTCTACCAGATTTTGAAAAAAGGCAGAGAGCATAGAGAGACGGAGACAGCCTGGAGAGCCAGCCAGCAGAACTCTGCACATCTCTATTCTTTACCTCCCACCTCATGCCCTGCTGTGCCCGGGGTCGTGGACCAGCAGAGCGTGGGCAGGAGACCACGTTCACGGTGTGGGCTCCTCACTATCATCCCAGAGTCTCCCCTCACGAGCACCCCGGCTGCAGGGTGTAACCTGAGGCCCTAGCAGGGCCCATGGAGCTTGTGCCGCTTTTCCCCGTGGGCCCTGATGTAACATTTCTCATCCAGGAAGAGGATGGAAAGTGAGGCCCCTCTCCACACTGCACCTGCCACCCTGGGGCTCCCCACCCACCTGCGTAGGAGGGAGGAGCAGGGGACACCCTCGGGAGAGCGTTTCCTTTAAAAATATCAGACCACGAACCAGGGTCCAATGGGGCGGCCCCAGAGGCAGTGGGAGGAAAAGCGGAGCTCCATCTGGGTTTCGGCCCCAGCAAGTCCCCTCCCCCGGTTGACCCAAATTTCCCACTATAAAGTGAAGGCGGGAGCTGGACTCCAACTTGCTGAGGAAATCTGGCCGCCACACGGCGGGCTGAGGTGGAAGGTGTCATCGGCCATCCTCGTGATTTTGATATTCACCTTGGACCCTTATGGGAACCTCTTTCCCTAGTTTGCCACCAGCTCTGCCTCTCCCTCACCCACCTGTGACCCAAGCACATTCTCGTGACCTCTCTGAGCCTCAGTTTCCCTATCTGTCAAGTCGAGATCACAGCACTGACCTCCAGGGCTCACTGGGAAGTGGGGATGAGGTGGTGCGCATTGCGGTGGCTGGCACCGGCCATGAGCTCAGAACACGGCGGCCAGAGCTATCCGCCAGCAACTTGTAAGCCAAAGCCCTCACCGGGCTGCCTGCCAGCTGTCAGAGACCAAGCTCCAGGTGACCCCTCCACCGAGAGCAGTTCCCCCTTCCCCCTTCTGAGCACCAGGCAGGTCCACAGCCGCCCTGCTCCGGAGTGGGTCCCAGGTGGCAGGCGGGGGTAGAGAGGATTCAGGGTGCTGCCTTCTGTCCTTCACACCCTGCAAGGGGCCCCTTCCAATCAGAAGCTGTTTCCATGGCAACCCTGCTGGGCCCCATCCTTGCCTTTGCAGCCAAAGACTCCGCCTCGGGCCGGCCTCGCCACTGTCCCTCCTTGAAGGCGTGATTGGTCTCTTCTCCCCTGTAAATATGTCCAACACGTTTGAACAGAGTCACTTCTCACAGCCCATCCTCAAAGCCAGCACCGGGGCCCAACACCCCGCCCCCCATGCGTCACCCCTCACTCAGCTGTGGCCCCGCCTGCCCAGCAGGGCAGATTGCCTGGCAAGCAGTCAGCTCGTAATTAGCACTCATTAGCGCTCCAGCAATCTGCAGACAAGTCACCTGTGGCCAAGTCCCTTCTGAACGATTGCAGTGATTCCCGTGGGTTTCAAACATCAAAGGATGCGGAGATGAGCAAGAGGCAGGCAGCGCCCTTTGTGTGTATTTCTGCCCCTTCCCTCTCTTGCACCCCAGAAAGTTCTCATCTGTGGAATGGGCCGGCAGGGAGGGTGGCTGAGGTGGCACTCACAGCAGGCCTGGGGAGCTGGATGGGGCTGGGTCCTGGCCTCCCAGCCAGCTGCCCTTCCTGAGAAAGCATCTCTGCAAACACGGTGTGTCCACGAGGTCCCTGCAGGAGGACACTCACATCCAGCCAGAAGATGAGGCTGCTGTGCCGGTGGCTAAGGCCCTCCAGTGCCGGGGCTGGAGGAACTGCAGGTGGTGTAAGCAGAGGGGGTGTCATCCTCGGGGAGCTCACAGCCTGGGGAGAGGCAGAGGGGTCTTGGGGTAGACTCAGGCCCCAGCACTTCTAGAAGAGAGAGCAGAGGGGCTGGGGAGACGGCCCGTGGTCCCCACACAGGGAGAGAAGAGCATGTGCAAAGTCCCAAAGCAGAGGGCATCTGGGCCATGACGACCACTAGCCAGTCAGACAGGGCGGCCTTCCCACAGCTGACACCCTCCGGCCTTCCCTCCCTCCTTCCCACACACTCCCTCCCTCCTTCCCTCCCCCTTCCCTCCCTCCTTCCCTCCCCCTTCCCTCCCTCCTTCCCTCCCCCTTCCCTCCCTCCTTCCCTCCCCCTTCCCTCCCCCTTCCCTCCCTTCTTTCTTCTTACCCTCCCCCTTCCCTCCCTCCTTCCCACAAACTCCCTCCCTCCTTCCCTCCCCCTTCCCTCCCTCCTTCCCTCCCTGCTTCCCTCCCTCCTTCCTACACACTTCTGCCTGCCCTGCCTTCTTTCCTTCCTTCTTTCCTCCCTCCCTCCCTCCCTTCCTTCCCTCCCTTTCCCCCCTTCTTCCCTCCCTCCCTCCTTGCTATCATCTAGTGGGCAAAAAATAGACCCTACTTTAGAGTCAAAGACTCTTAGACCTCAAATGCTCTGGTCCTGGGCCCAACTGGCCCAGTTCCCAAATGGAAGAACTCAGCAACAGGGATTTGCATGAATCGTGCTGCGCCCAGCGGAACCGTGGCCAAGGCCCAGACCCCTGGACCCCTGCTCCGTGATCTTCCCATGACACAAAGCTTCTGTGACCTCCGCCTCGGCCCAGGGTCAGAGAGCGCCTAAAAAAAAAAAAAAGCCTGCCACATTTCTCTTCTGGTTTCAAATTGATGATCCGAGAATAATTGGCTCTATAGGCAGAGTAGGTCCCTGTACACAATGCAACCTTCAGAGATAGGACAGGACATGTTGGCAAATCCTCCATCCTCTTCTGAAGGATGCTCGGGGGAGAGGAGAGGGCTGGGACATCAGGACAGGCTCTGGGAAGGCTCTTGGTGTTTCCCTGTTGGGGGACCTCTGCTGTGACTCGGGGGACATGTGCAGCCATACAAGGAGGGAAGGTCAGCTGCCTCCACCACGACCACCTCCTGACCGTGCAGTAACTGCTTAAGAGTGGCAGCTCCTCAGGCCCTGGGAACAGCAGGGAGGGGGCTGGTGACAGAGGCTTTGGGGAAGGCAGGCCCCATGGCCTCCAGCCCGCATGGAGTCAGCCACCTGCGGTGACCTCCTAGTGTCCAGGCCCCAGGCCACCCAGGGGCTGCTCCTGGCAGCTCTAGGCAGTGGTCAAGTACTTGAGGAAAAGCAGAAGAGGTGGCCGGGCTGAGGGCGCCCAGGACTGTGGGGGAGGAGCGGAGCCCAGCGACCGGGCTGAACTCTGCCCAGGGTCCATCTGCTGGCCGGCCGCCTCCGAGGATGGTCTGGCTTTCCCATCACGGTTTGTCAGGAATGGGGTCGGGGCTGGGGCTCATGTATTTGTATTCCTCAGATATCCCTGTTGCCCGGTCTGCCTTGGTGCGGGAGAGGACGTTCCGGCTGCACCCCATGAGTTCCGGGGGGAAGGAAGGAGAACGCACGGGAACCATCGATCCCATTGATTTGCCGGGGGTGTGGGAAGACGTTTCTCTCCTGCGGGATTTTTTAAAGCGCAGTTTGGCTGGGCTTGGGTTTCTTCTTCACTAATTGAATTCCATTTGTGCCGGAGAGAACAGAAAAAATACTGTTTGCCTCTGCCCGGCCCCTCCCCCTGCGGCGAGGAGGAGAAGGGCAAGTGCGGATGGAGGGGACGCCTTTCAGGCCGTGTGAACGAGCCCCAGCCGTGGTGACCCGAGTGGCCGCGGCTCGGCACAGGGCAGGTGTCCCCGGGAAAATACCCCCCGGCCCCCCGGGCAGCCTTCAGGGACAGTGGCAGGCACTGGGGATGGGAGGGCCAGGGACCACCCCGGGGAGAGAATGCTGGAGCCAGCCGGGGTCCTGGGGGCAGGGCCTGAAGGAAGCCCCGGGCACCGGGGCCCTGATGAATGCAGCCGCGGTGAGAATCGCCCGCGTGAATCCCTATTCAGAGCGGAGCCCTTGTTCTCACCGAGTCCGCTGCCTGGGCAGCCGCAGATGTCCCAGAGCAGAGTGGACGATTCTGCAGACACAAAGGCGCTTGTCGGGAGCTGGTGCTGCGTTTTGTTTGGGTTTGGGTTTATCGTGCCTAAGCCAGTGAAGCGAGTGAGGCCTTCGCTTAAACTTGACCTCCTGGTAGCTCCCAGCACCCCGCTGGCCGGCCGGTCCCAGGAGGGCTGCAGTAAGCCAGTGAGTCCGGGCCACTTGGATGCCACCCGGCCCCAGCGCCCCCGTGGCAGCTGCTCTCCAGAGAGCAGTGGTGACCATGGGAATGATCGTGACAGTGACAGTGCCCTGCTCACGGGGTGTCTTCTCATTTCCATGTTATAGATGAAGAAACTCAGGCCGGGAGGCTAAGCGGTTTGCTTCTATCTTCACACAGCCCCACAATGTCCGGAGTGGGTGCTTCCCGCCCGGGCTGTCTCTTGGATGTCCCTGTGCCCAGCCCTGTCCTGGTGCTCCTTGAGGGGAGGAGGCTGGGGCCACCCAGCTTCTGGGGCTCAGGGCCTTTCCATCCTTGGGGACGGCCTGTGGCCGGCAGACACCTCCCATCTCAGGGTCAGACCTCCCTGCTGTCTATCACGCCTTATGGGGGATATGCCCATTGAAGTCTTTTTTTTTTTTTTTTTTTGGAGACGGAGTCTCACTCTGTCACCCAGGCTGGAGTACAGTGGGATGATCTCAGCCCACTGCAACCTCTGCCACCTGGGTTCAAGCAAGTCTCCTGCCTCAGCCTCCTAAGTAGCTGGGATTACAGGCACCTGCCACCTGGGTTCAAGCAAGTCTCCTGCCTCAGCCTCCTAAGTAGCTGGGATTACAGGCACCTGCCACCGCACCTGGCTAATTTTTGTAGTTTTTAGTAGAGATAGGGTTTCACCATCTTGGCCATGCTGGTCTTGAACTCCTGACCTCATGATCCACCCACCTCGGCCTCCCAAAGTGCTGGGATTACAGGTGTGAGCCACCGCGCCCGGCCCCATTGAAGACTTTATCTGTGACCGACATTGTTCAAGATGGGAGGTTGAACCCCAGTGGACGGTCACTTCCATCCTGGCTCTTACGGCTGCATGAGCCAGGCTGAGAATTCTGCATGTGCTGTTGTCTATGGTCTGACTGTGGCCTGAACCTGGCGGCTGGCAAGCTCCGTATGTCTCTGAGCCATCTTGGCTCTGCTGCACCCAGTGGTTTAATGAACGTGAGAAAACGTCGCACAGAAGGAGCTGGCAAACCCCCTCCCGAAAAGGGTCACAGTCCAGGTCCTGGGAGGGGCTCATGCTGTTCTGCCGCCAAAGATATTGGGAAGCCCCCCAGACCAGTAACCCATTATCCATACCCATGGGGGCCTAAGGAGAAGGGGACTTGCCTTCAGGTAGCCCCCAGTCCAGTGATTCCCCCGCCGACAAGTGCGCACCAGTGTAAAGTGGGGTAATGGAGGCGGCCCAGGGAGCACTGACCGTGAAACAGGCAAAGCGACCACTGCCTGAGCGTTCCACATTTTCCCAGCGCCAGCCTGACGGCCATTTGTCGGCACTGGGCAAAGCACCTATGACATCAACAGAACCCCAGCACCCGCCCCAGAAGACAGCGCCGACAGAGAGGAACAAGGGGCACAGAGACGTTAACTGACTTTCTCCCAGTCACACGGCAGTAGAGGAAAGGGCCTATGCAACCCCGCCCTCCCAGGCTCCCAGCAGTAGATGGATGAAGGATGAGGGGACACATAGGGAGGAGGGCAGGGATGCGAGGACCAGGAGCTAAGGCTGGGAGCCGGGAGGAAGGCGGCCGGCACTCAGGTGAGTGTGGGGCCAATGCCAGGCCCTGGGCATGGAACCGGGGAGTTGGTGTTTCAGCTCCAGAGCCAGGACTCACTTTGCAGGGAGAGCGAGGGGGAGGGTCACCTGCTCCCTGAAGCCAGGTGTGGGTGGTCAGGCTGGCTCCCTCTCCAGGCCACCTCACCCCACTTCCACCCCACAGGAGGAGCGTGGGCAGGCAAGTCCCAGCAAGGGTGCTGCTTTCCTGGGCCTGAGCCACGACCAGTGGCCGCGGGGCTGGGGAGATGGCAGATGTGGGGGAGAATGTTGAGGCTGGTGATTGGTGACAGCTGCGGACCAGCCAGCTTGGGTACTGCATGCGCCATCCAAAGCCCCGAGGCCCGGGAGAGAAGCCAGCCCAGTCGGATCATCAGTGGAGAGCCAGGCCGGGCAGCTGGGATACCTGGCTGCAACGGTGCCTCTGGGCTCCAGGGATAGGTTTGGCCTCAGCGGTCCTGACTCAGGATGCCCTGCCTTCTCCACGGGTGCCCAGCACAGGGGCTCCTCCCAGGGCCAACACTGCACTCTCCAAGGATTTACTCTACCCTCTGGAGTGGGACCCCTGGCATCACCCGTGCTACCCCAACTTCCTTGCGGGGCCAGCCTTCACACGGCCGAGAGTGATGATGTGGCTAAAAATCATCACCACCATTATCGGGCACATTTCACATGCTGAGCCCTGAGCCCCAGACACACATAGCCTGGGCTCGTCCCCTCCCGCCCTGCTCCCGCGCTGTTTGTACCCTCAAGGTCCCTATGTGTGTTTGCTGCAAGTGGCATTTGGGTAGGTTCTTTGCATCTATTTTCTCTACTCCTTGCAACAGCCTTGTCCCCATTTTACAGATGATAAATTAAGCCACGCAGAGGAGAGATAACTCCCTTCTGTCCTCAGAGTGTCCTGAAGACCCTCCTTTGCCTGGTGAGTGACACACTAGAGCCCCCACGGTGACGGCTCAGGTATGTGGCGCCCCTCGGACTCGCCCCTCCCTGGGTGGAGTGGCCCAGCTGCGGTGGGCACTTCCTCACCCAGCCGTGGGCACGGGCCAGACCCTGAGCCCAGCGGCCCTGTAATTTCAGATGTAGCTGGGCATGTGTGTGTTGTTGGGTGATACTTAAATCCTAACCTTTTCAAAAGCAAACCCAAGTAAGTACATATTTGAGAACCATAATTCCAAGCTTGGAGGCCTCCCTCAAGGCGATGGGGAGTGTGGCATCGTGACCGCTAACCCGGTCCCTCCACGGCCTTGGGTTTAAAAGTGTCTGAAAGTGTCTGTGTCCAGCTGGGAGGTGAACTCCTGACACCAATGCCCGTCCAGCCCACACCTCTGCCTGGCAGTGTGCAGCAGGACTCCTGAAGCCCAAGTCGAGAGCAGCGCCTGGTCTCCACCCAAGACTGGGTGGCGGGGAAGCGCTGCCGCTGACCTCAGTGAGCATGGAGGGGTGAGATGCCCAGCGGCCCACGCCATTGAAGGCACAGCTGAGGGCTGGTTAGGGCAGGTAACTGGGAAGGCTGTGGATGCCTCAGGCCCCCAAGCAAACAAAGCCTTTGAGGGAGCCCAGGGTCCTGACCGGGAGCGATGCAAGGCCCCCGGCTGCAGGGACAGCTTAGGAAGGGCCCCCGCTCACTCCAGCTGCACTGTGTGGGCCGTGGGGAGCTAAGGGATGTGTTCAAGGAAGGCAGATGTGTTTCAGGAATAAACCAGCCCAGAACCCCCTGGCAGCTGGCAGGGAGTTCCCCACCCTTATCTCATTGGAGGCTGCATGGTGTGGCCAAAGGCGCTGAGCCAGGCTGTCCCTCACGTGGGGACCGGGGCAAGGGCCTGGCCCAGCCTGGGGACTGCAATGGTCTCGCTTGGGTTTGCTGTGCAATTGGGTAGCGGTGGTGCCTACCCCGAGCCCTCGGTCCAGTCAGTAAGGGTGTGACAGCGAGATGAGCCAGGAGAGGATGTTCTCCCTCAGCACATGGCTGTCCCTGAGAGGCCACCAGGACGTGGCTGTCATTGTCCCTGTCACTGACAGCTGGAGAGGATGCCCAGGCTGTGGGCAGGGCAGTGTGGGAAGAGGGCTGGGCAGGAGGTGCTGGGACGAGGCCAGGCTGGCTTCCCTGGTGTGTTGATGGGCTATATGTTTTCTTTGATCAAGGCGGTGATAGGTTTGGACAGTAGAGATTTCAGCAATTTCTGAAAGGGTGATTTGGTGCCGCAAACCCTTGCCTGGGAGCTGGGACACACAGCCTGGACCGAGCTGTGGTGACAGGGGCGCCCCTCCCAGAGCCTGGGCTCCCTGCTCAGCCTCACTCCCCGCAGCCTGCATGTGGCCGCCCCCCGCCCAGCGAATTTGTCTGTTTCCCCATCCACCCGCTCCCAGGCTTCATTTGAGGCTGGGTCCAAGCACCGCCCCGCAGCCTTCCTGGCCCCAGCCAGCGGCCTCTGCCCTTCACAGAAGCCTGCTCGGGGGGCCTCGTGGGCATCAGTGGAGCTGGTCGGGGGGTTTCCTCTGCACCCCCAGTGCAGAGGTGGGGAGCCCTGCCCGGGGTGACTGCCTCCCACTACCGCATGGGGCCCACAGATTTGGCCAAGATGGTCCCCCCTTCCCACAGGGGCTGAGCAGGGCCCCACTCCCCAGGGATGGGGACTTGTGGAACCAGGAGACACTGCCCCTCCCACCACACCCTCTCGGCCTTGCACTGGCCCCCACCCCCATGCCTCCCCTGCTCTTCACTCTCATCTTCAGGACACCCCCTCTGTCCCTGTCCCCTCACCACCACAGCCTGCCTCATCCATCTCAGCTCACCACTCCCACCGCCCAGGGGGTCTCCCTGCCAGGTGTGAACTAGGGGTGGTGGGGTGGGTGGAAGGGTGAGTGTGTGCCCTCTTCCTGTGCTGGGGGAGCTGGGGGTGTCAGGTGTGGAGGGAGGAGCCTGGTGGTGAGGCCTGGAGGGACCAGCAGGGGCCGTGGGGTCCTGGGCTTGTGGTGCATTCCCCCGCTTCGGTCTGAACAAGACCTGCCTCGGAAGCAGAATCGGATTCCGCTGACTGGGACAACGTCATGTGACAGCGACTCCAGCGCCCAGGGGCCCGGGAGAACAAAGGCGGCTGACCGGGTGAGCAGCAGTGACCGAGCATCCAGGGCTGCTCGCTGGCTCTCTCCAAACACATTAGTGGGCTTGTCAGAGATGCATGCTCCCCTCCGCCCTCATTCACGATACAAATGCCATTCCCAGGTGGCTTCGGGCCAGACGCACTCTGCTTGAATGCCCAGTGAAGCAGGTCCCAGCCCCAGACCTCAGCGGTCTCTGCCCCATTCAAGCCCAGTGCTGCCATCTGCATCTGGAAGGGGGCAGAGGGGGCCCAGGGCACTGACAAGCACTGGGCTGGGCCGCCTCCTCATCTGGGGCACCCTGCAGTCGGCCTGCCCCCAACACTAGGGCCTGACGCATCTTCCAGTGCCACCCAAGGAGGGTCTGAGGGGGCCATGTGCTCCTAGGCCCTCCACGTCAGGTTCTTGGGAGGGAGGGCCTGGAAGGACTCAGAGCCTGCCTGATTCAGGGCGCCTTGCTTAGGTACAACCCCTGGCCCTACCCACCCCAGCACCCTCCTTCCCGCCCCCCTCCCAGCAGTTCTTCCCTCTCTCTGTCACCCAGGCCCATGCATATTCTTTCTACATATTTCACTTGGATGCTCCCTCCTCCAGGAAGCCCTCCCTGACTGCACCCCAGCCCAGAAAGCCTAGGTGCTGGCCATGCTTCAAATATCACATACTCACACACGTGCTCACATGCTCACACATGCACACACACACGTACTCACACGCTCGCACATGCATACACACACTTCCCCTCCCACAGCCACCGTATGGTGGGAGGCGAAGTTTCCATCTCCTGCGCTCATCAGAGTTCACTAAGAGTAGGGACCATGTTTTGATCACCGTGGGATCCTTGGCCCCAGCCGGACCCAGGGCCTGTTATAGGACCCCGGGAAATGTTTGCTGAGAACCGGGAGTATCTGGAGCCTGCAATGGTGCAGACAGCCACTGCTTCTCTGCGACGCCACGGCCAGGCCCCTAAAGGTTCTGGGTCATACAAAGGGCAAGTTACCATTTTTTGAGCAACTGCTATGGGCCAAGGGCAGTGCTGATTTGTACAAATCACTTCATTTCCTATTGTTCATAATGGTTTTGTGAGCATTTTCACCCCCACTGGAGAGTCAGGGAGATGGAGGCTGAGAGGAGGCCAGGAGCACAGACTGTGGGGGCAGAGACACCTGACCACAGGGTCCCCATGGTGCCGGAGCCCAGGCAGGCTACACACGTACACACACACACACATATTCACATTCTCACACACACACAGGCACTCACACACATTCACACACACACATTCACACACACATTCACATTCTCACACACAGAGGCACTCACACACATTCACACACACACATTCACACACACATGCACTCACAATCACACACATGCACACTCACATATATCATGCACATCACTCATGCACACACATGCACGTTCACACAGTCACACACACTCACACATGTATGTTCACACAGTCACACACATTCACACTCACACATGCACGTTCACACACAGTCACACACATTCACACTCACACACGCACTCACACATTCACACTTTCTCAACACACACACATTCACACTTTCTCACACACATTCACACTCACGTACTCACATTCAACACACGCACTCTCATACACACTCATACACACACACGCACACACACATTCACACACGTACTCACATGCACACACGCTCCTGACCCTCCAGGTGCCCTCCAGGTGGCCTGCAGACCTCGGCCAGGCCTTTAGTCACATCCTGGTGGAAGACTGTGGCCGAAGCCTGGTAGCCAGGCCAGGCGGGTGCCTGGACAGCCTCCCTGGGCACCACCTGATGGGGGCTGGACCCGCCCAATTGCTTCCTCATCAGAACCTGCCTTTCCTGCTGGGGTGAAGCCAAGGCTGTCCTCCCTGCCCCAATGGCTGCCACAGGCTCCTGGCCATGAGCAGAGCTGACAGGCCCCAGATGGGAGTTGGGGCAGGCTTTGGAGTGTGGCAGGGCCGAGTGACACTGGGGGCTCCACCTTCTGGCTGGGCACGCCCCACTTTGGCTGAGGGAGGATGACCCAGTCCTGGCCAAGGCCCAGGCACTTCCCCACAGGGCCTGCACCCGGGTCCCACGTGGGACAGGGCTGGGAGTCCCCGTGGGGACAGGGTGAGCTTCCCTCAGGATGGCACGAGGTCTCAGGATGAGCTGTGGCATCAGTCCTAGCTGAAGTGGGGCCCACCTTGGTCCTAGCTCTGGCTCTGGTGAGTCACTTTGTGCCTCAGTTTCCCTAGATGTAAGTGACACGGCACCCACAGGGGCACTTTTGCGGACTTGGCGATGTAATCATGGCATGTGAGAGGCTGGCGGATGGCGGGGCTACCCGCTTGCTCTTCTGGTCGCCAGAACATGCTTCTCCCGGCACGGTCCCCTTGCTCAACCCTAGACCTGACCCTTCTTCCAGCTTACCCGGGCACCCCAGTTCCCAGAGGAGGCCTTCTTCCTGATTACTGCACACATCCCAACACACCTCCCTTGCCCCTGACACACATGCCCCACACCCTGGGCCAGCTCACCCGGGCGCCCCAGCTCCCCACTGTCTCTCCTCTTGAATAGACACCAGCTCTTAGAATGGCTGCAGCGGCCCTCACAGGCCCACCAAGCACTTCCATTCCAGCTGTCCCTGGACAGCTCGGGAAGAGTTTTCTAAACACAGAAATGAGCCCACGCCTTCTGCCCTCGGCTCTCACCAGCCCCCTGGGTGCTCGCACGGCCGGGCCGCCACCCACCCAGAGCCCACTCGGATGTGCCCTCCAAGACCTCCCTCCTTCCCTCTCCCTGCCTGGCCCCTCAGAACCCCACACCTGCTGTTGGCCCGAGGCTACCCACAGTCCCTCCTTGCCCAGGTCGGCCGTGGACCCTGGGCACAAGTATGGGGTCGCCTGCTTATTGACAGGCCCGGGGGTCAGTCTCTGATCCTCAAAAAACCCTCAGGCAGGCGAGGCCCGGGGCAGCCAGAGGCCTCCTGCTACGGTCCAGCTCCAGGTGTCTGAGCCGGGACGGGCTCCAGGGTCCTTGCTGCCCGCTGCTGCGGGCTCCTCTTCTGGGCCCCCCTCCGCCCCACCCTTCCCTGCATCTCAGGCCTCACTCTGACCCCTGGCAGAGGGGCACACTGCGATCCGGAGCAGAAGGTGGCCTGGCGGGGGCCTGGCTTGGCTTCTGGCCTGTGGTCACTCCTTGGCCACCTACGCCAGGTGCAGCACTGAGCCCCCAGGACAGGCCGTCCCTGAACAGAGCGGTGAGGATGAGGGGCTCCCAGCCGCGGCCCCAAGGACTATCCGCCACCCCACCTCGCCATTCTGCTGTCCCCTCTGCCCCTGAAGCACATGGACTCTTTCTGAGACATCAGCTTTAGCGTTGCCGGCTGGGCTCCTCTGGGGGTCGCTGGCCATCCGGCTAAAGGGGTCTCGCCCACCCAGGCATGGAGAGGCCAGCCAGGGGTCTGAGGTCCATCCGAGTAGCCAGGCGCCATCTGGGAGATGACATCCGGCCTTGGGGCCAGGCCGAGTGGGTGCTGATGGCAGCAGGGACCCGAGTGTCTCTTGCTGTCCCTCTCAGGCCTCCTCTGGGGGTTGGGGGTCTTTCAAGGTTGGAGAGGACCGTCAGCGAGTCGGCCCGCCCCGTTTTGTTCCCATCCTGATGGGAAGCTCCGGTGGGGCCCCTCGCCCTCCCGGCGGGGCCGTGACTAAAGCCCGAGCCCCCTTCCGCCCCAGTCACTGGGCCTGGCTTTGTGCGCCGGGCCTTTCTTTCTCTGCCGGACCATGGAAAAGGCGGCGTCAGCGCGGGCTTTGTCTGGTCCCTCTGCGCCGCTGCTCTCAGGACTGGACAAAGCCGGCCGGTTCACAGCCGCCCGGGCGGATGCAGCCATTCACTGTTCGGATAATTCGACCACAAAAAGCGTGTGGCCCTTTCGCCTCCATCAGCGGGACTCGGCACCCCGCCCCCCGGCCTTTCGGGGCTCTCGGAGGGAAAATTCCCACAGGTCCCGGAGGCAGGCGAGGGCCCTGGAAACACAGCGGCTGCGGCCCCCAGCGGCCCCCGCCCAAATCCCGGTACCGGCTCTGCGGCCCGGGTGAGGGACCGATTCTCCACCGGAAAACAGGACAGGAGGCCCCCACCCCAGAGGCAGGGTCCTGGGGCCCTGATGAGCTCTGCCCTTCCCCTCTCCCCTGGGAACCGCGCGAGCCTCTGGGCAAGTCACTCCCTCCCTCCGGCCTCAGCTTAGTCTTTAGAGCTGCAAAAATTGGGGATAAATCATGTTTGCGTCCCAGGGGGTCACAAGGCCTGGGAGGGACACCCCGTCCCAGAGCTTGGCACATAGTGAGAACTGGAGAGCCGTCAGCCCTTCCTCCCACACCCACGGGGGTGCGCCGCGCCCCACAGGCTGCACAGGGTGCGGGGCGTGTGTGAGCGGGCGGGTGTGTGAGGGGGCGGGTGTGTGAGGGTGTGTGTGTGAGCGGGCGGGTGTGTGAGGGGGCGGGTGTGTGAGGGGGCGGGTGTGTGAGGGTGTGTGTGTGAGGGTGTGTGTGTGAGGGCGTGTGTGTGAGGGGCGTGTGTGTGAGGGGAGTGTGTGTGAGGGGAGTGTGTGTGAGGGTGTGTGTGTGAGGGTGTGTGTGTGAGGGTGTGTGTGAGGGTGTGTGTGTGAGGGGGCGTGTGTGAGGGGGCGTGTGTGTGAGGGGGCGTGTGTGAGAGGGCGTGTGTGAGGGCGTGTGTGTGAGGGTGTGTGTGTGAGGGTGTGTGTGTGAGGGCGTGTGTGTGAGGGGTGTGTGAGGGCGTGTGTGTATGAGGGTGTGTGTGTGAGGGGCGTGTGAGGGTGTGTGTGTGAGGGGGCGTGTGTGAGGGGGCGTGTGTGTGAGGGGGCGTGTGTGAGAGGGCGTGTGTGAGGGCGTGTGTGTGAGGGTGTGTGTGTGAGGGTGTGTGTGTGAGGGCGTGTGTGTGAGGGGTGTGTGAGGGCGTGTGTGTATGAGGGTGTGTGTGTGAGGGCGTGTGTGTGAGGGGCGTGTGAGGGTGTGTGTGTGAGGGGGCGTGTGTGAGGGTGTGTGTGTGAGGGGCGTGTGTGTGAGGATGTGTGTGAGGGCGTGTGTGTGAGGGCGTGTGTGTGAGGGGTGTGTGTGAGGGGTGTGTGTGTGAGGGTGTGTGTATGAGGGTGTGTGTGTGAGGGGCGTGTGTGTGAGGGTGTGTGAGGGGTGTGTGGGGCGTGTGTGTGAGGGGTGTGTGTGAGGGGCGTGTGTGTGAGGGGTGTGTGTGAGGGGCGTGTGTGTGAGGGGCGTGTGTGTGAGGGGTGTGTGTGAGGGCGTGTGTGTATGAGGGTGTGTGTGTGAGGGGGCGTGTGTGTGAGGGTGTGTGTGTGAGGGTGTGTGTGTGAGGGGGCGTGTGTGTGAGGGGCGTGTGTGTGAGGGGGCGTGTGTGTGAGGGCGTGTGTGTGAGGGGGCGTGTGTGTGAGGGCGTGTGTGTGAGGGCGTGTGTGTGAGGGTGTGTGTGTGAGGGGGCGTGTGTGTGAGGGGCGTGTGTGTGAGGGGGCGTGTGTGTGAGGGCGTGTGTGTGAGGGGGCGTGTGTGTGAGGGCGTGTGTGTGAGGGGTGTGTGTGGGGCGTGTGTGTGAGGGGTGTGTGTGGGGCGTGTGTGTGAGGGGTGTGTGTGAGGGTGTGTGTGTGAGGGCGTGTGTGTGTGAGGGCGTGTGTGTGAGGGTGTGTGTGAGGGTGTGTGTGTGAGGAGGCGTGTGTTAGGGTGTGTGTGTGAGGGCGTGTGTGAGGGGCGTGTGTGTGAGGGGCGTGTGTGAGGGGCGTGTGTGTGAGGGTGTGTGTGTGAGGGGGCGTGTGTGTGAGGGGTGTGTGTGGGGCGTGTGTGTGAGGGGTGTGTGTGGGGCGTGTGTGTGAGGGGTGTGTGTGAGGGTGTGTGTGTGAGGGCGTGTGTGTGTGAGGGCGTGTGTGTGAGGGTGTGTGTGAGGGTGTGTGTGTGAGGAGGCGTGTGTTAGGGTGTGTGTGTGAGGGCGTGTGTGAGGGGCGTGTGTGTGAGGGGTGTGTGTGGGGCGTGTGTGTGAGGGGCGTGTGTGTGAGGGGTGTGTGTGAGGGGTGTGTGTGGGGCGTGTGTGTGAGGGTGTGTGTGTGAGGGGGCGTGTGTGTGAGGGGTGTGTGTGAGGAGGCGTGTGTTAGGGCGTGTGTGTGGGGCGTGTGTGTGAGGGGTGTGTGTGGGGCGTGTGTGTGGGGCGTGTGTGTGAGGGGCGTGTGTGTGAGGGGTGTGTGTGGGGCGTGTGTGTGAGGGCGTGTGTGAGGGTGTGTGTGAGGGTGTGTGTGAGGGTGTGTGTGAGGGGTGTGTGTGAGGGTGTGTGTGAGGGGGCGTGTGTGTGAGGGCGTGTGTGTGTGAGGGGTGTGTGTGGGGGCGTGTGTGTGAGGGGTGTGTGTGTGGGGGGGGTGTGTGTGAGGGGCGTGTGTGTGAGGGCGTGTGTGTGAGGGTGTGTGTGTGAGGGGGCGTGTGTGTGAGGGGGCGTGTGTGTGAGGGCGTGTGTGTGAGGGCGTGTGTGTGAGGGTGTGTGTGTGAGGGTGTGTGTGTGAGGGGGCGTGTGTGTGAGGGCGTGTGTGTGAGGGGTGTGTGTGAGGGTGTGTGTGTGTGAGCGTGTGTGTATGAGGGTGTGTGTGTGAGGGGTGTGTGTGAGGGTGTGTGTGTGAGAGCGTGTGTGTGTGAGGGCGTGTGTGTGAGGGTGTGTGTGAGGGGTGTGTGAGGGGCGTGTGTGTGAGGGGTGTGTGTGGGGCGTGTGTGTGAGGGGCGTGTGTGTGAGGGTGTGTGTGTGGGGGGCGTGTGTGTGAGGGGCGTGTGTGTGAGGGGTGTGTGTGGGGCGTGTGTGTGAGGGTGTGTGTGTGAGGGGGCGTGTGTGTGAGGGTGTGTGTGTGAGGGGGCGTGTGTGTGAGGGGCGTGTGTGTGAGGGGCGTGTGTGAGGGGCAGGGAGGTGCGTTGGGATGTGTGCAGTAATCAGGCTTCCAGACTGAGAAAGGGAGGCACCGCTAGACCCCACGAGCAAGGGCCCTCCATGTCCCGTCAGACCTGAAACCAACTTTCGGCCCAAGAGCAGCCTCATTTCTGCGGAGGACCTTGTCTGAGAAACCGTCTTCCTCCCTGCTCCGACCCCGCCCCAGCTTCCCGCACAGCCCTCGCCTCCTTCCTCCCAGGAGCTCAGGCCGCAGCCCTGGGCTCTCCCATACCCGCCATTCTCCCAGCCCGCCGTCGGTCCTTCAGCCAGCCCGGCTGGCCGCACCTCCATGGTGTGTTCAGACGTGTCCGTCCCAGGTCCCAGCACCACCCTCCCTCTCCTGGCAGCTGCAGCAGCACCTGCCCCACGTCCCCCCGGCCCCCCACAGCCTCTGCTAGGGGCAGTGCTCACCCCGCATCCTCGCGCCCTCGCACCTGGCCTCATCCACCCCAGCCACAGATGTTTTCTGGGCCTCAGTCCCACTCATCCTCTGCTGCTCCTGCCATGCCGCCCGCGCCCTGGGGCCTTCAGGTCTTGGCTGTGGGGACACTTCTCGGTGAGGCCCCGCTTCCACCCCATCCCTCAGGGCCCCGCCCTGCACCAGCCCAGTGGCTCTGCAGGATCTTCATCACAGCCCAGTACTTTCCTTCCTCTTTCGTTTTCTGTGTCTGCGCTGGAGCAGCTGGCCAGGGAGGCAGGCTTTGGTCTGTCTTGTTCACTGCGGTGGCCCAGTGCCCACACGTGCCCGCGCCCCACGGGAAGTAGCTAAGTACTGTTGGGAGTGAGTGTGGACAGCTAGCACCCCACCCCCGGGATCGGCCACACCTGTGTGCACAGCGCCCCTTCCCCACCCAGCAGCCTATCCCTGCCTGATCTGTCTCCTGCCTCTCTTCCCCTCCAAGCTATGAGCCCCTGTGGCCCCCACACCAGGCCAGACACCCCAAGGGCCACCTTCGAATGTGGTCTGTGTGCGTGGAATGAACAAATGAGCAGGCTCAGCCGTGCCCTGGGGGAACAGTGCCTGTAGCAACCAGAACCAGCAGAGTCCCAGCCCCACCTACCTCACCCGGACAGCCCCCCGAGGGGAGTGCCGACCGGGGTGCCTCCAGGCCTGCCCTGACTCTCTTGACTGAGGTGGGCAACAACCCCTCGGTCTCCTTGGCCACACCCGGGCCCCGGGCACTCTCAAGCCCCCATCTCTGCACTCCTGGGTGTGGTCACGATGCTCCCCAGGCCATGCAGGCAGTCGTTTGCAGGGACCCTCTCTGGAAGGAGAAGGGCTGGCCCAGAGCCCCAAGACCTGAACACCCCAGACCCCTCACCCACACACAGCAGCCTCTGGAGAGAGGTCCCACCCAGCCCGGGGCATCCCTCTTCAGGTGGCCCTCTGGCGTCTTGGCAGCGGCTGCCTGGAGCTGCCTTTACTGGGAACACCTAAGCCCTGTGGAACCGATTCTCCCCACAGCTCCCGGGCTTCCCTGTCTGGGCAGGGCCCTGGACTGCGGGGGCCGCCTCAGGAGGCCTTGGCAGCTGTGGTCTGGGGCTGTGGTGAGCAGGCTGGGGCCCCACTGGGGCCTGGCTGGGATGTGTGAGCAGCCTCTGGCCTGGCAGGTCCCCTCCCGCCTCATGTGCTCAAGGCCCTGGGGAATCAGCTCCTGACATGAGAAGGGGCATCCTGCAGGTCAGTCACCCCATTCTACAAGTGGGGAAACTGAGGCGGGGGAGGGGACCTGCTGGAGGCTGAACAGGAAGGAAGCAGCACTGTGAGGCTGAGAAGCCTGGCAACTGCCCATAGACCAGGTCCCCTCTGCTGGGCCAGGCTATGCCAGCCCCTGGAAGCCCTCTCAGTGTAACTGCTTTTAATGCACGGATCACTCAGTGATTCCCAAACAGTGTCCCATGGAACCCCACGAGATAGGACATGCCCGACCACAGAAGGGCTCAGGGGCCAGGGAGGACAGGAGATGCCACGTGAGGCAGCAAGCCATGGCATGAAGTCAAACAGTGGCATTTCAGGCTGGTAAGAGAAGTGGCATTTCAGGCTCCCCAGATATCCTGGGGAGCCACCTCTGGCCAGGGCCCTGTGGCCCCTTCCCCACGTGCAGCACCCGCACAGCCTCATGCCCCCGGCCTTGCCCACCAGGCAGGCATGGCTAGACATGGGTTCAGTCTCCGTTCCACCCTGGCTGAACCTGGGTGAGGCACCTGATGACCCAGAGCCTGTTTCCCCACTTGTGTCTCAGGGGACTAAGACCCACCCACCGCCTCAGACTGTGTGTGGCTATGAGCCAGTGAAAAAGCCCACATGTCCTCAAGGGGCCTACCTCTCAGACCCTGGCCCCCCCAGGGGCTGGCTGCACCTTGGCACGTACCTGGGGCCCTGGCCGTAGCGGCCTGTGTTTCCAGAAGCTGGGCAAGGCAGCTTGAGGCAAACCCTGGGATGGAACTTGCAGCCACCCTGGCTGGGGGCAGCTGGGACCACCCCTACTCCTGAGATACCACCAGCAAATTGCAAATTCCAACGGCAGCTAGATTTTTCACCCGATCTACGCAATCAAGGTAAAGCTTTTAGAAGTTGATTCTGTCTAGAGTGGCTCATTAGACATGATCGTGAATGCTCTTGCAAATTCAGTTTAAAAGTTCAGCACGAAGGCAAAATTGTTTGTTTTTGCAGTGATGATAGACACAGAAATTCTGTGGTAAAAGCAATGTTCTCATTAAAGTCACACACCAAATGGGGTAGAGACGAGCTTGGTGGTGACACTCACAGAATTCATAACTGCGGCTGTGACCAAGCGGCAAAGCAGAGGCTGTGGTTATTCACCTTTGCCACTGTCTTCCCGTGTGCCCAGTCACAGGAAGATGGCAACGTATCTGAGACGATGCGGTGTCACCTTCACAGCCGCTCTGGCACAGACACTCCAGCCTTGCCGGTCTCTCGCCTCCCAAGCACAGAAGCCTCCAGAACGCTGCTTTGAGGACAAGCCCAGGAGACCTGCCATGCTCATGCGTGTCTTTGGAAACAGGTTCTCTAAATTTTGCTTGTGGTTTGTTAAAAAAAAAAAAAAAAAATCTGAAGTGTAATCAAAGACTTCAACAAATGAAGCACCAAAACACTTCAGCTTTGAAATGTAGAACTGCAGTGATTGGAAACACGACTTGCAAAGCAAAAGACATTAAAATTCAGTCATCCCTACAGAAGCCAGACAGGAATTGATCACGTTCACTAGTGAAGGCTCAGAAAGTGACAAGATTTCATTTCAAAATCGTACCTGTGTCCTGGGAACATCCTGAACCTTGGGAAGCATCAGCTCATGGAGTTCCTGCTATTAATTGGATAAATTTATATTCTGGATTGAAGTGGAATGGAATTAAGTAGGCCCACGGTTTTGCAGCACGTACGTTTGAAGAATCATTAAAAATCATCATAGAAACAATTTATTTGACTAGATTTGTCTTGTACAAATATTTGTTAAATATTTGTACTCCGAACGGAGGCCAAAAGACAGCACCTGTGGGAAACTTTGGGCTGAAATATTTACACATTTCAACGCAAAATATCAGAACTGAGAACCTGCCGTGTGCTCACAAGGTACCCCAACCCTGCAGAGAGAGACAATTTTCTTGATCCAAATGTCATCATCTACCCAGAAGTGTCCGTGGACAGCACAGATTCACATTCTGGGGCCGTTAAAATGTGAACGTGAGCCATCAATGGACACTTCTGGGTAGATCGTGACCTTTGGATTAATTAAGATTGATCCAGGCCGGGCGCGGTGGCTCATGCCTGTAATCCCAACATTTTGGGAGGCCAAGGTGGGCATATCACTAGAGGTCAGGAGTTCGAGTCCAGCCTGGCCAATTTGGTAAAACTGTCTCTACTAAAAATACAAAAATTAGCCGGGCACGGTGGTGAGTGCCTTTAATCCCAGCTGCTCGGGAGGCTGAGGCGTGAGAATCGCTTGAACCCAGGAGGAAGAGGTTGCAGTGAGCCAAGATCGTGCCACTGCACTCCAGCCTGGGTGACAGACTGAGACTCCATCTCAAAACAAACAAACAAACAAACAACCCAAAAAATTAGCTGGGTGTGGTTGCAGGTGCCTGTAATCCCAGCTACTCGGGAGGCTGAGGCAGGAGAATCACTTGAACCCGGGAGATGGAGGTTGCAGTGAGCCAAGATTGCACCACTGCACTCCAGCCTGGGCAACAGAGCAAGACTCCCTCTCAAAAAAAAAAGAAAGAAAGAAAGAAAGAAAGATTAATTCAAACTTTGAAGATTGCAGGAAAATTGATGGAAACAAACTTTAAAAATAATAAGGCCATATTTTAAAAATACACTGTACTGCGAAATACATAGAGACAGATGGGCTCAAAAATGCGAGTATGACCAAGACTCAATATTCCACGTGTTATTTTTCAAAGGTCAGGTAGTCAATATATTGGCACTCATGTGTGCATGCCAGGCTCTTGGAGGGGACTCGGCCTAGCCCCTGCAGTGGCCACGGCGTAAAGTGGTCAACACCTCGGGGTGGCAAGGGCCCTCGACAGACTCCAACCTGCCTTCGACAGACTCCAACCTGCCTTCCTCAATAGCTCCTTCCTGCCTCCTTTTGACTTAAACTTCTGCTCCATCATCACCTCCTCCAGGAAGCCTTCCCAGGACCCAGGCAGGGTTCCATGGCCCCTGACCTCCCTCATCAGGGCCTTGCCCAGCGAGGAGGTAGTGAAGGCTTCTGGACGAGGGGGCCTGGAGCTTTGTCTTGGAGGTAAGCAGGAGTCTGCCCGGCAGAGAAGGCAGGCAAGGACCCAGGTGGGGTCTGAGGTCAGGCAGGGAAGCTGTAGGGTGGAGGACATGGTTGGGGAGAGGGCTGTGGTCTCAGCAGCATTGAGGTTGGTGGCCCCTGTCCTTGCAGCAGGCCTGGGAAGGACAGGCCTCTGAAGGCCACAGGGAGAAGCCACCTGATACCAGAGCCAGGCTCTGACCCCAGCCATCCTGCCGGCCGCGGTCCTGCCTCCGTGCATCTTCCCCAGGATGCTGAGCTCTGTCCCCGGAGCCCAGGGGAGGCTTCCATGCTGCAGATCAGGCAATGGGAGTGCTGGGAGCAGCGCCTGTGCAGACTCCGGCTGTGGATGAAGCTTTATTAGCCCAGGGAGGGAGTGGGGCCACACAGCCGTCAGGGCAGCGTTGGGTGGAGAAAAACGTGACAGCGTGCCCCTTACAGATGGAGCCATGGAGGCCAAGGTGCATGGCTCAGGTAGCTGCAGATTGGAGACAGAGCACTGAGCTAGGTGTCCTGAGCCCCCGTCCTCCAGGACTCTGCCCTTCACACCGAGAACTGCATCCTCAGCCATCAAGGGCCAAGCTGCTCCTGTTGTCCACAGGGGACCCATGGTTGACCAAGGTGGAGGCCCTGGGGATGTAGAACTGGATGCTGGGAAGAGCTGGCTCCTCCTAGCTCTGTTTTACAGAGATGGGAACTGAGGTCTAGAGAGATGCAGCTGGCTTGCCAGAGACCACAAGGAGGGCAGCTGCTTCCCCAGATGCCAGGTTCCTGGGGCTGGAGAGGGGCCTCTGGGCAGAGCCCTTCTCAGGAGGGAGCCTGGAGGTGGCTCTTTCTTATGGAGGAGAATAGAGGGAGGAGGTAGGAGGGGAGGAAGGCAGGCCCTGTCTGACCATGCAGCTTCTTGTAAAAACCTAAGAAAAGCTGCCGGGAAACTCATCTGCAACCGGTTTGGCCAGTTCCTAACATCCTCCCTGAGAACCTGGGTTCAGGCTCTCTGTCGCTGAGCCATTCTCCCAGGCCTACTGTGCGCTATGCGCTGGCTGGGCCTTACAGTGGGGAGGGGCCTCCCCCATGGGCTTCGTTCCCAGGACTGTAGCATGAGGACTTCTCTGCAGTCGCCGAGAGCCCCTCTGGTCCTAACATCCTGGACACGGCCTGGCGCTGAGCCCTGGAGAAGGAGCGTGACGCTGATCCCTCGCTGGCCGCCTGTCCAGCACCAAGCAGGGATCTCGCATCCTCCGGCTTTGGTTTTGTCTCACCCCAGCCCCTGATGGGGGGAACTTTCTCTCAGTCAAGGGAACTTATGTCCCAAGAGGGGCTTGTAAGTGATAGAGAACCAGAGCAGCCCACCAGAGTGCTCTTCCCGCACCCACCCCAGCGCCACTCAGGAACGCTCCATGGCTCTACGTTGGCCAGAGTCCAAACTGCCAGGCCTGGAGTTTCAGATGTCTCGGGACACAGCTCTTCCTCCTGCTCCAATCCTATTCCCTATAAATTTGCCTAATGGCGCACTGGGCTGCCTGGGATCCCACTCTCAGAGGATGGGAGTCCTTAATTCTGGGAGTGCCCAGGGCAGGGTGGGGGTGAAAGGCCCGGTGTGCCTGCTGGGAGTGGATGATTATCTAGAGATGGGGCAGGAGGGTCTGGGGGTGCTCAGAGGCTGATGGGAGGGGCCTGGCCCCAAGTGGGGACTTTGGGCTTGGGCAGAGGCACCGGCAGCCCAGGTGTCAGGCAGAGCTCAAGCTCTGGAGTGGAGGTCTGGGTGGCCCCCACCACCCATTTCTGGCCTTGTGGACTTGGCCAGGCCACTAAAGCTCTCTCAGCCTCAATTTCCCCATCCAGACATAGGGTTATTCCCCAACACACACCCTACAGGGCTGTAGGGAAGATGGTCCTTCACACAGGGCCCATCAAATGTTCTTAAAAAGCAAGTGAATAAAGGAACAAAAAAATGGGTGGGAGGTGACAAGAAGTGGTTTTCCAATCTATCCAGAGACCAAGATGCCCAGGGGCTATCAAGGCCATACTCCCCACTGGCCTGGCTCAAGGTCACAGAGAGTGGGGGCAGGCGGCCTCACTGGCACCTGACTCCAGGTGGCCTCAGGCTTCCTGTTCACACCTACACTGGGGGTAACTCTAGAACCCTCTACACAGGGCCTCAAGGAGTCTGAGTTAGTGCCAGGCAGGGCAGGGCCAGCAGTTGACGACTGGCCAGTTTGAATGATTTCTGTGGGCTGTAAACATAGGGGTGGTGTCCAGTTGCCTGGTCCCTGGCCCAGGGGCGATTATGGCCAAGGAATACCGCCTCCCAAAGGCTACGTGCCAGGCAGAGGAGGACGGGCTCTGGACTGGGGGTCTGCGTACCAAAGGCCTGATCCAGCTGGGCCCTTTGTGGTCTCTAAGGATTGGCCAGCCTGGGAAGGGTCATTCTCTCCCGAACCAGAAAGGTTTTGTGGGTTTTTTTGTTTTTGTTTTTGTTTTTAGACAGGGTCTTGCTCTGTCACCCAGGCTGGAATGCAGCGATGCAATCACAGCTCACTGCAGCCTCAACCTCCTGGGCTCAAGCAATGTTCCCACCTTAGCCTCTCAAGTAGCTGGGACCACAGGCTTGCACCACTGTGCCCAGCTAATTTTTCATTTTTATTTTTATTTTTTTAGAGATGGGGTCTTGCTGTGTTGCTCAGGCTGGCAGAAAGGTTTAAGATGTCAAAACGTTACTATATGAGGGAAAAATACTTAGACACACACAAAATACACCTGGGTACCTGGGGACTTACGTCCACATCCCTTGGGGTCCTTGTTCTCTTCACCTGTAAAGTCTGGACAAAAGTGCCTGGAAAACCTCCCTCTGGCCCCTACCTCCTGCAGGGGCCACCCCAGGAGGCCAGGCAGCCCAGCTCAAGCCCCGGCTGACCTTTCCATTCACATGTCGGCCTTACACTTCACAGTTTGCAAAGAGCTTTCTGTCTGTGGTCTGACCTGGCCTCACTCCCTCTTTGAAGAGGGCTGGGGTCCTTGCCCCTAATGTGCAGGTAAAGAAACAAACCCTGACAAGAGAAGTGACTTGCCCAAGGTACCACGGGGACCCCAGCTCCCTTCCTGTCTGCCCCAGAGCATCGATGGGGACCTCTTGCCAGGATGGCTCTGGGGAGCCAGTGGTAGGAGATATCCACCTCGTGGCACTGGGAACCCCGCCCAGGCTGCCACCCAGGTTGGTCTGGCTGGTGAAATGGTTAATGTTCAAACCACAGCCAGGAATTCCTACCTTTCCACACGCCCCCACCCCATGTAGATAGACTCACTGAGTGCCTGAAAAACAAGCTCACCCACGTAGGGGAAGTAAGGATGGGGCCTCCCTGCCCACTTGCCTCTCACCCAGAGGCAGGGGCCTTTCCAGGCGAGAAGGCACCCTGGAGACCATGGGGCCAGCAGAGAAGACACCGCAAGCAGCGGGCCAGCGACAGGTAAAGTCCTTCTGACCATGGCATCTCGCAAAAACGGCAGAGGCCATTTTGCTTAATTAAAAAGAGTAATATAGTAATACATAGACTTGCTAGAAAGCTACAGTGATCGAGACAGTGAAACAATAGACAGATCAATGGAACAGAATAGAGAACCCAGAAATAAATAGACCCACCTATATGAGGCCAATTGCTCTTTGTTTATTTTTTGTTTTTTGCTTTTTGCTTTTTGAGACCGAGCCTCTCTCTGTCACACAGGCTGGAGTGCAGTAGTCCGATCTCAGCTCACTGCAGCCTCCGCTTCCTGGTTCAAGCGATTCTCCTGCCTAAGCCTCCTGAGTAGCCGGGGTTACAGGCATGTGCCACCACGCCCAGCTAATTTTTGTGTTTTTGGTAGAGGTGGGGTTTCACCGTGTTGCTCAGGCTGGTCTCGAATTCCTGACCTCAATTGATCTGCCTGCCTCGGCCTCCCAAAGTGTTGGGATTGCAGGCATGAGCCACCGTGCCCAACCTCAACTGTTCTTTGACAAAGGAGCAAAGACAGTCTTTTAACCAATGGTGCAAGAACAGGTGGACATCCACGTGCATAAAAACGAACCTAGACACAGGCCTTACACCAGTCACAAAAATCAACTCAAAATGGATCATAGGCCTGAGTGTAGAACACAAAACTATAACACTCCTGGAGGATAACATAGGAGAAAATCTAGGTGACTTGGGGCTTGTCAATGACTTTAGATGCAACATCAAAGCAGAATCTAGGAAAAAAAGAATTGATGAGTTGAACATTAGAATTTAAACTTCTGTGAAAGACACTATGAAAAGAATAGAAAGACAAGGCACAGACTGGGAGACATGTTTGCAAAGCTCATCAGGTAACTGGTAGCCAAAATATACAAAGAACCCTTAAAACTCAACAATAAGAAAACAAACAACCCAATTAAAAATAGGCAAAAGGTCAGAAAAGATTACTCACCAGAGATGAGAAATATATGTATTTAATATCTCGGCCGGGCACAGTGGCTCACGCCTGTAATCCCAGCACTTTGGGAGGCCAAAGCGGGTGGATCACTTGAGGCCAGGAGTTTGAGACCAGCCTGGCTAATGTGGTGAAACCCCATCTGTATTAAAAATACAAAAAATTAGCCGGGCGTAGTGATAGGCACCTGTAATCCCAGCTTCTTGGGAGGCTGAGGCAGGAGAATCGCTTGAACCAGGGAGGTAGAGGTTGCAGTGAGCCAAGATGGCACCATTGCACTCCAGCCTGGGCAACAAGAACAAAACTCCGTCTCAGAAAAAAAAAAAAAGAAAAGAAAGAAAGAAATGTATTTAATATCTTATAGGATGAGCCACTGATGGCAGACAGGCACATGAGAAGGTGCTTAACACCGGGCAATTACAAATGAAAACAGTGAGCTATCACGACACACCTATCAGAATGGTCCAAATCCAAAACACTGACAATGCCAGATGCTGGTGAGAATGTGGGGCCGCATTTGGTGGGAATGCAAAATGGTACCGCACCATGGAGGACAGGTCGACTGTGTCTCATAAAGCTAAACATACCCTTTCTGTATGATCTAGTAGCCTCGCCCGTTGGGATTTACTCACAGAAACCTGCACACACATGTTTATCGCAGCTGCATTCACGATCACCAAAACTTGGAAGCAACTGAGATGTCCTTCTGGAGGTCAAGGGACCAGTAAGCAGTGGTGCAGCCAGACCGTGGAGAATTACTCGGCACCAAGAAGAAAGGAGCTCTCCAGCCATGAAAAGACATGGAGGAAATGCTTTTTTTTTTTTTTTAACACTTTTTATTTTTATTTTTTTGAGACAGGGTCTCACTCTGTTGACTGGAGTGCAGTGGTGTGATCACAGCTCACTGCAGCCTCGACTTCCTGGGCTCAAGCAACCCTCCCACCTCAGCCTCCCGAGTACCTGGAACTACAGGTGTGCATCACCACGTCTGGCTCATTTTTAAAAATGTTTTATAGAGTCAGGGTCTCACTATGCTGCCCAGGCTGGTCTTGAACTCCTGGGCTTAAGTAATCCATCCGCCTTGGCCTCCCAAAATGCTGGGATCACAGGCATGAGCCACTATGCCAAGCCTGACACAGAGAAAATGTAAATGCAGCCAGGCGTGGTGGCTCACGCCTGTAATCCCAGCACTTTGGGAGGCC
Organism: Pongo pygmaeus; assembly: GCF_028885625.2. Lineage (NCBI taxonomy): Eukaryota > Metazoa > Chordata > Mammalia > Primates > Hominidae > Pongo > Pongo pygmaeus. Next base: position 56,892,951 of record NC_085931.1, read on the forward strand.
GAGGTGGGCAGATCACAAGGTCAGGAGATCGAGACCATCCTGGATAACACGGTGAAACCCCATCTCTACTAAAAATACAAAAAAAATTAGCCGGGCGTGGTGGCGGGTGCCTGTAGTCCCAGCTACTCGGGAGGCTGAGGCAGGAGAATGGCGTGAACCCCGGAGGCGGAGCTGGCAGTGAGCCGAGATGGTGCCACTCCACTGCACTCCAGCCTGGACAACAGAGCAAGACTCCGTCTCAAAAAAAAAAAAAAAAAATGTAAATGCATCTCACTAAGCGAAAGAAGCCAGTCTGAAAAGGCTACAGCATGATTCCAAATAGATGACATTTGGAAAAAGGCAAAACTCGAGACGGTGAAAGGATCAGTGGCTGCCAGGGGTTGGGGTGGGAGGGATGCATGGACCAAGCAGAGAGGGTGCTCAGGCGGGGAAGCGGCTCTGTGTGACTCTGTGACGGAGGAACCGTGTCGTTATTCGCCTGTCCAGACCCATAGAGTGCCCAGCGCCAAGAGGGACCCCTAATGTAAACCATGGGCTTGAGTTAGTGATTTCTCATGTTAGCTCTTCAGTTGCAAGGAATATGCCACATGAATGCAGGACGTTAATAATAGAGGAAGCTGTAGGGGAACATATGGGAATGCTTTGTATTTTCCCCTCAATTTCTCTGTAACCCTAAAGCTGCTCTAAAAAACTAAAGTCTCTTTTTTTTTTTGAGACAGAGTCCTGCTCTGTCGCCCAGGCTGGACTGCAATGGCGCGATCTCGGCTTACTGCAACCTCCGCCTTCCAGGTTCAAGCGATTCCCCTGCCTCAGCCTCCCCAGTAGCTGGGATTACAGGCACGTGCCACCATGCTCTGCTAATTTTTGTATTTTTAGTAGAGATGGGGTTTCACCATGTTGGCCAGGCTGGTCTCGAACGCCTGACATCAGGTGATCCTCCCACCTTGGCGTCTCACAGTGTGGAGATTACAGGCATAAGCCACCGCCCCCAGCCCTATTTTTTTTTTTAAGTGATACATGAGTTACAAACACACAATAGCATGGGCAGGCTGGGCACAGTGGCTCATGCCTGTGGTCCCAGCTACTCAGGAGGCTGAGGTGGGAGGATGGTTTGAGCCCAGGAGGTCAAGGCTGCAGTGAGCCGTGATTGTGCCACCGCACTCCAGCGTGGGTGAGAGAGTGAGACCCTGTTTCAAAAAAAAAAAAAAAAAAAAAGAGAGACAGTAGTATGGGTGAGTCTTATAAACACGATGTTGAACAAAGAAGCCAGCCAGCAAAGAGGATGGGGTGTGTGAGCCATTCCTGTGCGATGTAATAACAGGTGACAGGGACCCACGGTGCCACAGTCAGGAGCAAGGCCCCTGGTGGGACCGTGGCCACCATCCACGTCCTGCCTCTGGCCTGGGTGCCCGTGACATGGAGGGTTCGGTTTCTGAAAATCTGCTGGGTTGTATACTTCTACTGCGTCCGCTTTCCTGTGGGTTACACTTCACTAAAGAGTTCCAGAAAAAATAGTGTTTGCGGTAGAAAACTGGAAATCCCAGAAAAGGAGAAGAAAGATGCCACCCCTCATCTACTCAATGCCGAAGGGGGTGTCTGGCTGCAGAAGACCCTGGCCCTGGGCCGGGCTGGGGGACTCCGTCCTCACTGGGGACAGCTGAGCACAGGGCCAGCCGGGAGGAGGGTCAGTGGCCCTCGGGAGAGCCTCCCAAAATGTGTGAATCACAGCGTCTTGGAAGGATGTTCTCCTGGCTCAGGAAGTGCCCCCTCGATGCCACTGCAGCCCGGCCCAGAAGCCGGGGGGACTCGGTTCCTGCCTCTGAGGGGGTCCCATGTTGGTGGCTCAGCCTTGGGAAGGCATGGAGGGGCAGGGACGCCCAGAGCCCGTGCTGGGACAGGCACTTGAGTCCCCGCCGGGTGCCCCATCCCAGCATCTCTGAGCTACCCCAGGGTACCCTGCGTCTTCCCAGAGGTGGTGGTGGGGCCGGGGCCGGGGCTGGGTGGTGACATCATGGGTTGAGCTGTGCCAGTTCTTTCCCGACCTCGGAAACCCCAACATCCCGCTCCAGGAACTGGCCTGCGGCGTCGGCTTTGGCTGGGCGCCCCAGGAGTGTGGCAGGGAGGCCCGGAGCCCCCATCCCCCCAGCAGTCAGCCCCGAGGCCCCCCCCCTTCCCTTCGGGGGCTCCCAGGGAGCCTGGGCCAAGTGTGAGAACCAGCAGGGTCAGCTCCCCAGGTCCCGCCCCCACCCCGCCCCTCCTCTACTGCAAGAAAAATAAACAGCTGTCCCGTCTCTCTGAGACTGGAAACACCACCGCAGCCGCAGCCTCAGCCTCGGCCCAGCTATGGGGCTGACTCACTGCCCGCCCCGGGCGGGGGCAGCGAGAAGGGGCCGGGGCTGCCCTGAGGAGCCCTGTGGTGACCCTTCTTTGCACTGTGCCAGGGGGACGGGAGGACACATGCATCTCAGGACTCCTGAGCTCGGCCACGTCGCCCTGCTCTCCCTCTGGCCATTGTGTGACCTTTGTCAGCCAGGCCTTGACCTCTCCTGGCCCCAGGGGCCTCATCGGCCCAAACGCAGGCTGGAGCATCTCTTGCTCTGTCCACAGTTGTGAACAGGGAGGAGCATGGTGGCTGGGTTCAGGGGTCCACCCTGGGGCCTCATGTAGTAGAGGAGGAAAATAAACGTGTGGGAGTGACTTTCAGCAAGGGTGGAAATGGAAACCTGTGTTCCTGCGCGCCTCGATCATTTGGGAATCTGATGATCCCCAAGTCACCATCGGTCTCCCACGCCTCCTGCACTTGTCCTTCAAGCCTTCTTTCTTTTCCACGGATACCTTCCAGTGTTCCCAGGCCAGCTCCCTCCTGTGGGTGGAGGGCGTGGGCAGGAGAGCAGTCCCTTTTCTCCGAGACCCTTGGTTGAAGCTCCAGGCCGCTTCTCAGAGCCTTACAGCCAGCCTTGCACTGCACCTTACCAGGGGCCTCGCAGGCCTTAACGAAGCACCTCTGTGTGCCAGGCTGAGCCCCTTGTCCTTAGAGATGACTCAAACTCGGCCTGGCCACGTGAAGGGAACAGATAAGGGCAGGGATGAATTGGAGATACGCACCTTTTTTAAATTTAACTTCCAAGTTCAGGTTTTAAAGTACATGTGCAGGTTTGTTAAATAGGTAAAGTTGGTCATAGGGGTTTGTTGTACAGATTATTTCATCCCCCAGGTATTAAGCCCAGTACCCATTAGTTATTTTTCCTCATCCTCTCCCTCCCCCGACCCTCCACCCTCAAGTAGGCCCCAGTGTGTGTGGCTCCCCTCTATGTATCCATGAGTTCTCATCATTTGGCTCCCACTTATATGTGAGAACATGCGGTATTTGGTTTTCTGTTCCTGCATGAGTTTGCTAAGGATAATATAATGGCCTCCAGCTCCATCCATGTTCCTGCAAAGGAGGCGATCTTGTTCTTTTTTATGGCTGCATCACATCCCATGGTGTATATGGACCACATTTTCTTTATCCAGTCTACCGTTGATGAGCATTTAGGTTGATTCCATGTCTTTGCTATCGTGAATAGTGCTGCAGTGAGCACACACATGCATGTGTCTCTATAATAGAATGATTTCTATTCGTTTGGGTGTATACCCAGGAATGGGATTGCTAAGTTGAATGGTATTTCTGTTTTTAGGTCTCTGAGGAATCGCCACACCATTGTCCACAAGGGTTGAGATAATCTACACTCCCACCAGCGGTGCACAAGTGTGAATCTACGCTCCCACCCGAGGTGCACAGGTGTGAATCTACGCTCCCACCATCGGTGCACATGTGTGAATCTACGCTCCCACCGGCGGTGCACAGGTGTGAATCTACGCTCCCACCGGCGGTGCACAGGTGTGAATCTACGCTCCCACCGGCGGTGCACAGGTGTGAATCTACGCTCCCACCTGAGGTGCACAGGTGTGAATCTATGCTCCCACCGGCGGTGCACAGGTGTTCCTTTTGGAGAGATGTGATTTGCTGCCCAAGCAGGGGCAGCGGCATGGTGACCGTCATAAGAGTCATGTCAGTGGAAGATGGAGGCTCCCTGGGACAACGAGGCCTTCCTGTGCCGGGCAGAAGGGTTGTCCTGGGTTGGGTGTGGGTGAGGACGGAGAGGCAGCTGGGCAAAGGTGGAGAGGTGGCTGTGGCTGGAACGTGGGACACAGACAAGTGTGCCTTTGGGGCAGTGCTGACACTTGTCCCTGCACGGGAGCTCCAAAGACTCACAGGCTCTGGGGGGTAACGAGGGAGGAGCTGGAGGCTGAGCAGAGGGCCTGGCGGGGCAGGGCGGATCAGAGGGCGACGGAGCCCCGCTGGGTTCCCACGCCGGACAGCGGGGCAGGTGTGGCCTTGGGGTCAGCAAGCGGGGGGAGGCGCGAGAAAGCCGGGAGTCTGGCCCTGGCGGGCAGCAGTGTCAACCAATTAACCTGTAATCGCCCAGGGAGATGCTAAGAGGATTTGCCTTTTGTCCGGCTAATTATTCTGCTTGGACACTTTTCCTTTCCTCGGGGAGCTCAGGCCCTCTGCAGAACTTTAATTAAAAGGAAGCCGCTTTCTCAATTACCCCGAGGGCGGGGCAACCGGTGAAAACCGCAGGGTTGCCCTCCCCGGCTCAAGCTGATGGTCTGGGGGGTCTTCCTTATCTGACCCCCGGGCCAGCGGGGGAACCTTCCCTGGTGCCCCTGACAACGCGGTGAGGACTGCCGCTGAGGTCGTGGAGGGAGAGGGAGCTCCTGCCCCGAGGCAGGAGGCCCCCAGTGCTGGCTCTCCCAGCCCCTCGGGCAGGAGCCGACAGCTCCCAGGAGCAGAGCTGCACTGACAAGCGCTCTGAGATCCACAGTGAGGTCCCGGGGCCTCTCCTGGAGCCCTGACCACTGGCCACTTCCTGGTCCCCACCGGACCTTTGGGGGGCAGCCATTGCCGAACAGTAATGCTGAGTGAGGTCCGCAAGCGTTTAAGGACATGGAGTCCAGCCTGTGAGCTCCCCACACCCGTGCCCAGCCCCACGGAGCTCCCAGGAGGGCAGTGAATGTTCACTGCCGCCAAAGGAATGCTGTGAGATCGCAGGAGTCAAATCGCTGGCTGTTAACACGAGCAAGGCACGGCCGCTGTCCACTGCGTGCCAGCCGCGCTGACTGCCGAGCTCTCAGGGCCTCCTCCAGCCCCGATGTCTTCCCCAGGGTGGCCCAAGCCCTGTTTTACTGAGGAAGAAACGGAGGCCCCTGGGGTGAAGGAACTTGCCCAGGATCAGCCTTGTCAGGTCCCTGTCACTGGTGGCTTCCTCCGTGGGTGTGTGAGTGCCCTAGGCTAACGGGATCCCTGCACTGCCCCCAGGGCCTCAGGGCCCAGCTGAGGCTGGTGGGCTGGTGGGCTGGTGGAGGAAGATGCCCTCCTGTGGGGCTGACCACAGCTGCAGCCATGGATACGCCCAAGCCAGGCTCTCCCTGAAGTGAGGGGGGAGCTAGCTCCCGCATCCACAGAGACACAGTCATACGCTCAGCCCCATCCATGTCCGGGCTTTGACTGTGCTACCCACGCTGCCACTGCCAGCAGCAGACACCCTGCCTGCCTGTGTCCTGCACACGCCACATAGGCTACGTGGTCATGATGGAGCTGTAAGGGAGAGAGCCCCATTTTGCAGATGAGGAAACTGAGGCTCGGAGATGTTAGGACACCCAGATCTGGGTCTATGCGGGAGCAAAGGAGCTGAGCACTGACATCAAGGCCATGCCAGGCCCCAAATTCTGGCCAGCCCCATTCGGTGCAGGATCCTGCCAGCCCCTCAGGAGTTCAGGCTCTGCTCTGGGCTGGGAGAGGGGTGGGGTTGTGGGACTTGGCTGGGAGGTTGCATGGCACAGCCTCTCACAGGCTTTGGAGCAGGTCAGCAGGGACTGGGCCCTGGACCCCCGGCCCCTGAGCTCATCTGTGCAGCGCTGGGGCTTCCTGGAGGAGGTGGCATGTGAACAGATCTCGAAGGATGCACAGTTTAGCAGGCAGAGAAGGCTGGATGCTCACCTTGGGCAAGAGGCAGTGAGCCGGTGGACCCAGCCGGGAGCAGTGGCCCGAAGAAAGAGCCCTGCGGTCCTGTGGGTCTGAGCATGGGCCTCACTGGCCCAATTCACAGGGAACCTTGGGAGATGTTTGGACTCCCAGTAGCCATGGAGCCGTGCGGCAGACCCGGACTGACCCCTGTATGGTCCTGCATGGCGTGGAAAGGGGAGTGGGGCTGTCTGCTCTTTGGAGAATGCTCCTGCTCACTTCTAAGGCAGAATTGGAGCTTCGCGAATTCATTCATTCACTCATGTATCCATTCACTTGTTCTTCCGTTTGTCTATTCTACCTTCATTTGTTCTTATTCGTGTGTTCACTCATTCACTTATTCACTTGCTCATTCATTTCTTCATTCCCTCGTGGCTTCTCCTTCACCCCACTCTCTCCTTCGCTCGTTCACTCACTCACTCTTTCACTCGTATTTCATTCCTGGGTTCAATCCATTCTTTCACTGTTCGGGAGGCTTTGGCAGGTGCCAGCGTGGGGCTCATGAGGAGGGACCTTCCCACAAAGGAGGTGATCAGCAGTGGCAGACGGCAGCTGTGAGGCCCATGTGAGGGGTTTTAGAGCAGCCAGCGGGTGGGAACTGCCCAAGTGCTTCCCTGGCCCTGGGATGGGGCAGGCAGTGGCCTAGGTATGGTGTTCCTGGCCCTGCACACTCTGGACCCAGCCCCTGCTGCTGGGGACCCTCAGGCCTCCCAGAGCTCCCCTCCCCTGCGGGCACCCAGCACAGAAACCAGCCGGCCTCAGCTCCCTGGGGTCCTTCCCTTGTCACCATCAGTCAGGCTGGGAAGGTCCAATTCTGCCCTGGGCAGCAGGGCCAGCACTGCCTCCTCTGTGGCCTGCTAACCTCCGCACCTCACTGAGCCCTGGACCTGCCTGGGCTCCTTGTCTGGTTTCCTTGCCAGGAAGCTCCTTCTGGAAGGGTCCACACCTTTCTCACCTCTCAGGGTCTACCCGGGAGGCCCGGGGCTGGGTGGTGTGGGGTCGGTCTCATAAGATGGGTCACACTGGCCCCCTGCACGCCCCGGGTCACAGGCGTACTCTGCCCACTGTCCTTGTTCCCCCACAGGCAGAGCAGCAGCCAGGCCTCCTGGGACGTGGCAGGTGGACCAGTCCGTCCTCACCCCAGGTGAGCCAACCTGCGCCTGGTGACAAGGCTCCCTGTGCCACCCGCCCTGACCCACGACCTCAGCGACTGTAGCTAGCATGCTCGAAAGCTCTCAGAGAATTTCTGGAACTTCTCTTTCCTGTGGCGGTCTCACTTAGGAGCATTCTAGCACAGTCTCCTGGGGTTGGCTTTCACCAGCGCTGAATGTGGGTAACTGCGCCACCCCCTCGGGTCTGCAGGAGCCAGCAGCCCAGCCTCAGGGAGCCCTTGTTTGGGGTTGAGCCCCTGGGTTTGGGCAAATGTGGCCAGGAGAGCAGCACAGCCTGTGTGGCCCGGGGTCAACCAGTACCCAGGAGGCTCCAGAGCCTTGAGTAAAACTTCAGGGCTGGACTCACTTCGTGGTTTTCAAATGTTTTTAGCAGCAGAGCCTCTTTGTCAAACCAACGCTTTTGTGGGAACCTGACTTGTAAAACCATCAAAGTGGAGTGTCCTATGGAGGGGGGTCTGAGGGCCAGACCCTGCCTGAGCGGGCCCTGGACCCACCCTGAGCCCTAGACCGCATCAGACATGGCCCAAAGTCCTCCCAGTGCCCAAAAGTCCTCCCACGCTCTGCACCCCAAAATGACATCTGACTTCGTGGCCTCTGAGTCAGCCATGCCAGCGATCCAGGCCCCAAGCCCCTCTCCCTCCAGCACATGCGGTACGAGATGGAAGAGGCCCTGCAGCCTCTGCCACCTGGCTGCCCCCTGCAGCCTCTGCCACCTGGCTGCCCCCCTGCAGCTTCTGCCACCTGGTTGCCCCGCTGCAGCTTCTGCCACCTGGCTGGCCCCCCAAAGCCCCACCCAGTGTGAGGACAGAGATGTGCTCCTCTTAATCCGTTGGGGCCAATTGTCCTGTGTGATTTGGTTCAAAAAGTATTTGCTAAGTCCTGCTGTGTGCCAGGCTCCAGGGCACTCCAGAAAGATGCCCAGCCTTCTGTTCTTCTCCGGAAAGGTCTCCAGACCCTAAGGATGGGTGGATGGGTTGAGGGCCTCATCGGGGTCCCCTAGTCCCAGAGTGTTTCTGGATCTGACACTCAGTACACTGTTCCCAGGGCAGTCTTGGCATTCAGTAGTGCTCAAAAAACACATTCAATGGACAAAGGTGCACCGGAGCTCGTGTTCTCTTAGCAACCTGAGCACAGCCAGGTTGGGAGGGACCAGGCCTGGGGTGGGAGGAGGGGACATCAGCATCTCCTTTGGGCTTCCTGGTGCATCTGGCGGGCTCCTGCATCCTCTCTTTATTCTGATTTTTAATTTTTAAAATAGAGATGGAGTCTTGCTACGTTGCCCAGGCTGGTCTCAAACTCCTGGATTCAAGCAATCCTCCTGCTTTGGCCTCGCAAGGTTCTGGGGTCGCAGGCCTGAGCTGCGGCACCCAGCCAGGTTCCTGCCTCCTCTCTGCCTGGCGTTTGGTTCTGTACTTAGATATTCTCGTTTTCTGAGTGTGCGGAGAGCCTCCCTGGCTTCCTCTGGGCTGGAGTTTTGGCATAATCTCACCATTGAACCAGTATCTGGAAAATACCCCTCCACTGGCTCCACAAAAGACCGCTGTGTGCCTGCCATGCCCCGGACTCTGTCACTGGGCTATTGTGGTGACAAGCCGGCCACCACCCCCGACTGAGGCATTCATGCCGATCAGAACAAACCAGAGGCCTGGGGACCGTGCTCAGTGGCCAGTGACTGGGAGGTGTCTTCAGGTGGGGGCCCGGGGGTGAGGCCTGAGGATCAGCAGTTTGGCCACAGGGAGGTCTGTGGCGAGAGTCGGGGCAGAGGGGCTGAGGCGCTGAGGGGCTGAGGCTGCCGCGGTCCCAAGAGGGGGCTTGTTTAATGAAAGTTGAGGACCAGGGCAGACACAGACCTGAGAGTGTCAGAAAGGATTAGGGGCATCCTTGGAGGTTTTGGACAGGCTGCTGGTGTGGTCTGTTGTGCATGTTACTAAGGTCACTCAAGTGCCAGCTGGGAGACAGGGTGGGAGGAGGGCCCAGAGTTGAAGGGACAGATGATGGTGCTTGGGCAGAGGGGATGGGGTGGCGGGGTGCAAGATGGGTGTTGGGGGTAGTGTTCGGGGGACAAAATTGGGGTTCCACATTCTCACCTGACCCACAGGCAGATGAGGGGGGTCTGGGGAGATTCCACAGGGAGACTCTGACCTCCTTGGAGGTCAGGTGATCCCTGGCAGGAAGGCCTGGGGCAGGGCATGGGAAAGGTAAGAGCCACTGGTCACTGAACATCCACTCTGCACAACACCTCACTCCCAATGCCCACGAGAGCCCTCGAGCAGGGGCCAGGATGACCTGGGCCAGGCTCAGGGCCAGGTGCTTTGCTGCACACGGAGTCCCAAGCGTCAGAGCCGATGCGCACCCAGGCCTGCTGCACGCCATCACCCACCCAACCAGCAATCATGACTCTGGGGTGTAATGCACCAGGACCCTTACTTTTCTCCCTAAACCCCAATTCTGGATGCCCAGCTGCAGCCAGCTCCGATGGACCCTCTTCTGTCCCCTGCTCCAGAGGAGCTGTCCCTGGGGTCTTCTCTGAGCCTCTCTACCCAGGCCGCCTGCAGGAGGCTGAATGATGGCCCGCAAAGATGTCCAGCCTCTGAGCCCTGGATTCTGGAGAGATCCCTGGATTCTGGAGAGATTGCCCTGCAAGGCAGATGGGGTTGAGTGGAGGATTTTTTGATGGGGAGATTATCCGGGATGATCCGGGTGGGCCCTAATGCAATCACAGGCATCCTTTTAAGAGGGAGCTTTGGCCCCAAGGCCATGGGAAGAGGAGCGCAGGGAGATTTGAAGATGCTGCCCTCCAAGGCCGGGTGATTCCGCCGCAAGCCGAGGGTGCCAGCAGCCATCAGAGGCTGGGTCCTCCCTGGAGACTGGAGGGAGCGCGGCCCCGCCCACCTCTGGATTTGGGCCCAAGGATGCCAATTTCAGACTCCTGGCCTCCAGCGCCGTGAGACAATAAATGCTGTTTCAAGCCCCGTTTCTGTCATTCATTCCAGCAGTCCCGGGAAACCGTGCCCTCCCACCTCAAGGTCCCCAGCGTGGAAGCCTCTTTGCTGTCCCCACCGGCGGCTCAGCCAGACTTCCCAGGCCTCTCCAAGCCTGGGAGCTACTGAGGAACATCTTGCTTTCTTGGGACACAGCTCAGGGTCCAAGATGAGGCCATCAGAGCAGCACCCCCAATAGGAGGACGCTGGCCCCCACATGGCTCACGGAGGCCCCACCAATTGCTGCAGGGAGTCCTGGGCGGGGAAGGGCATCCCCAGGGAAGCAGGGGGGCTCCAGCCAACCTTAGGATGCAGGGCATCACTGCACGACACACCGAGAGGAGGTGCGCAGGAGCAAGGGCAAGAGGGGGAAGTTGCCAGGCGAGTTCAGGAAGGGTTGGGGAGCTCAGGGAGGGTGGAGACCCTGGGAGGCTCTCTGGAGCGGGAGGCTGTGCGGGGTGGGGCCTGTTGGATGACGCAACCAAGCGTGTGCTTCAGGCCCCAAGCCCTCCATTTGAGTCCTTTTAAGAATAAAAACAAATATTTGTGTTGCATATTGTGTGTGTTGGGGTTGAGTTTTCTTCTTAAGGCTAAAAATAGGTGCATCTCCGCGTCCCCACAGGGATTCCTCCTGCCCCAACCAGAGTTGTGCAAGTCCTGGTCTGGCGCTCCGGATCTCATGCCAAGTTTTGACTTCACCTCCAGCGATGGGTGTAGGAAAGGTGGCAGAAAACAATTATGAGGTGGAGGCTGCCCACTGCAGCTGCAGAAGGCTTGGCAGGGCCAGGCAGGCCACGCCCAGGCAGGTGACATCGACCCTGTTCTGGAAGAGGCATCGTGCCCAATGAGGCCTGAAGGGTGACCGGGTGAAGGGGCTGTGTCTCTGCCTGAGGGAACTGCCAAGGCCAGGCTGGGACAGTCCTGGACTTACTGGCCCCGGCCGGGCTGGTGTGGAGACCGAGGGGACTAGTGAGGGGGAGCCAGGGAGCACCGGAGGATGAGAAGTCTGCGGGGCCTGTCGGGGGGTATGGGGTGTGGGGTCCAGGGTAGACATGGGGAAATGATGGTCAGCCACTTCACGGGGTTTGGGGAAGACACTGCAGCCCCGAGTGCCTGCGGGGGCAGAACAGTGTGGGGGTGCAGCTTGGCATGAACATAGGGACCCCCAGGAGAGGGGCCTGTGGGGTGCAGAGGGAGCCCAGGGCAAGTGGCCCCAGGCAATCTCCAGAAGGGAGGGGCAGTTCGGAGAAGGCGCAGCTCTTAGGAGATCATGATAAGTACAGAGGGGATGGGGGGGTTCAGGGAGGAGCTATCTGGCTGGCTGGGGACAGGAGGGGACCCAGGGGCCAGTGAAGGGAGAGAGGGCCCTGGGGAGGAACCGAGGAGAGGTGAGAGACACCAGCTGAGGGGCCCTTGAAAACTAGCAGAGAGGCTGGGGCACGGGGCTTCCGGGCCTCAAGGCTGGGCCAGATAATGCTCACAGGGGGAATTCATAAACTGTAAAGTGCTGTTGGCACATGGGCAAGGGGCTCTTTGAATCTTCACCAGGAAGCGATCCAGCTGCCATGAAAATCCCCTTCCGGAGCCCCAACTTCCCAGAAGCCAGCCCTGTGCTGCCTCCGGGTCTGCAGAGCTCCGAGGACACAGCCCCGCCCACCTCTACCGCACCCACACCCCCATCTCCCCTCCACCCATGGGTCTGCCCAGGGGAGGGGAGGGACCTTTGCTGGGCCCTGAGCAGGGCGGTGGCTGAGAGACCTCCCAGGGCTCCTGGCTTGGCTGCCAGCTGGAGGGACACAGCTGCTCTCTGTGGGTCTCTTGGCCCCCAAGGCGGGCAGGGGGAGGGGCTTCTGCGGAGTGTGCCTCCCTGCTGCTACCCAGGCACTCTCAACCCAGCTTACAGGGGAAACTGAGGTAGCACGAGGCCAAGGTCACACAGATAGCCCCCACCAGAGCCTGTCTGAAAGCGGCTGTCCAGCCCAGAACCCCTGCTCTCAGCCCGCTCCTGGGCCCGGCTAGCCAGTCCCTCCGCCACAGGCCATGTCGGGTGAATGAGGGGCAGGTGCCTCCCACCCCAGGTTCCCCGCTGAGCCTGTGTCCTGGCTCCTTTCCCCACCCCTGGGGGGCCCTGGAGCAAGTCCCCCCACACCTGAAGGATAGCTGGGGTGCTCAGCCTGGGCCAGGCACACCCTTGCCTCCTCTGGCCTTCCCCTCCCTGGGGTCCCTGTCCAGAGCCTGCCTGACCTCTGTGCGGGGACGCCCCTGGTCTGCCTGCAAAATGCCTCCAGAACCCCATGCTTCTCCCATGCACCTCCTGATCTGACCTGAAAGTGGCCTCCTCGCCCTCTCCCTGCCGCCTCCCCTGCCCCGCTGGGACCCTCTTAGAAATGAAGGCAGACCATGTCCTTGTCTGCCACCAGCCCTGCAGTGCCCACTGAGTCACTGAGAGGAAAGGCTACATCCTCTTGGTGGCCCAAAAAGACCCTGCTGTCTGCCCAGTCACACCTCTGCACTCCTCCCCTCTCGCTCTGTCCCAGCCACCGACCTCCTACAGCTCCTGGCCATCAGTCATTCTCCTGCCTCCCAGCCTTATGCCTGGAACACCGTCCACACCCTCCACACGCCACTCCCTCCTCTCCTGCGCTGCCATCTCTGTGTGGCCTGCTCTGCCTCTGGCTCTTCCTGAGCCATGATGACCTCCTTCCACGCTGAGTGCTTGATGATTTATAACACCTGCTTCCTTCATAGTAGGTGTTGATGGTCTCACATCCCCCTCCAGACTGTCACCTCCCTGTGGGCAGGACTTTTGCCAGACACATGGGAGGAGCAATAATGTCTGTGGAACCAATGAACAAGGGTGAGACAGAGCTTCTCACCTCTGAAGGGAACTCCCAGTGTCAGGCACAGAAGAAGAGGCTTCCCCTAGACCCTGGCCCAGAACCGCAACCCCTTCCAACCACAGAACAAAGTCTTCTTGTACCTACAACTAAACATACAGCCTCTCAGCATCTCAGAATCGTGGAATCAGAACACCGGGGGCTGCACACCTCCCTCTCCATCGTGTGGAGATCAAACCATGCTTGAATTCCTCCAGCGGTGGGGAATTCCCTCCTCCTAGTGGCTCGGCTAGCCTGAAAAAGGCCTTTCTAATGCAGCCTGAGGCCTGCCCCCTGCAGTGTCTAGAATGAGAGGTGCTGGTGGATCCACATAGCAGTAACCCTTGCCACAGAGCGGGGCCCTTTGAGATTGAGGAGCACCCTTCCCTGCAGAGTACACTCCCTGGCTTCCTGAGACAGTCCTGGTGACTCAGATCTGTCGCCGCCTGCCCTCTCCCTCCCAGAGTGTCTGTGGTTGAGATTTAATCGGTCCCTCTTTCCTGGGAACCAGGAGAGGAAGCAGATGTTAGTCACTGTCTGTGTCAGGACCCATTGGCCATCCTGTCCCCGCTCTGAGCAGGCAAGGTGCCCCCCTTGCAGGGCTGGTTGACAAGGAGCTCAAAGCCCTTGGCATTGGCCTTGTTGGTGCAATGCAGGCATTTATGACGAGCCTGGGGGGGTAGCCTGCTCTGTGCCCACCCAAGCTCAGCCCATCCTGGGGTCTGATACGAACCCCAGGGATCAGCCTGTCCAAATAGGGCAACCGAAGCCCAGAGGAGGAGTGTGGAGGCCTCTCCTGGAGAGCTTTTGCTGGGCTAGACAGACCTGGGGAAACAGCCTCCTCCCCAGGGCAACCTGAGGCCAACAGCCCTAGCCCACTGGGCCTGGCAGGGACTTGAGAGGGGGCTAGGAATAGTACCAAGGGGGGCCCCAGTGCCCAGCCCTCACTCCCCACTCCCCTACAGCCCCATCACAGCATGGGACACTTTCCTCCTGGGACCTAGGAGCTTGGCAGGCAGCCAGGGGTGGCCAGGCAGCCACAGGCCTTGTCCAGAGGGCACCAGGCTGCAGGGCCACAGGTGGGTGGGGTGGAGGGGGTGAGAGCTCCTTGTCCAGAGGGCACCAGGCTGCAGGGCCACAGGTGGGTGGGATGGGGGGTGAGACTTCCTGCTGAATGCTAGAAACCATGGGGCTCAAGAGCAAGAGTCCCCTCTTTCCCTCCAGAATCTTCTGAAACCTTGTCTCCAAGCTCTAGCGGCCCCTGCCCCAGCTCCCACTAACTCCATCTCCACTGTCCCTTCAGTTACCCCAGGCTCGCCGCTTCCTTTCCCTCTGGCTCCCACTGTCTCCCCCCTTTCCTTTCCTACTTTTGCTTTTGGTCTCACCCTCCACACAGCTCCTCTAGGAAGCCGTCCCTGAGTGCCCAGGCAGGGCTGCACTGCTGCCCCTACTTCCCTCCATGGTACGCTTGGTCATGGAGGCTGAGGGGAAATGTTCATTTGTCATTCTGTCCCTCGTCCTGGCCTGGGGCTAACTGGGAGAGGACCCCACTTGAGACTCAGCTCTGAGACCCCACAATGCCCGACCACACTCCAGGCGCTGAAGTGCCCAGTAGTGATGAGCACGTGAAGACATGAGTGAAGAAATGAGTGTGTGACTGGGTGGATGCCATGGGACGTGCTTGGTGGGAGCCAGAGGGAGGGTTGGAGCCAGGGGCCAGGGAAGAACCGTGGGCAGGGCCCCCACCCATCTGGAAAAGTGGAATGGTGTGCACAGGCCCAGCTGGCAAGTGGCCCCAGCTGTGGCTTGGCCCCAGCAGCTCGGACGGGGATGGTGTGTACAGGCCCAGCCGGCAAGTGGCCCCAGCTGTGGCTTTTTTGGCCCCAGCAGCTCGGACAGGGATGGTGTACGCAGGCCCAGCCGGCAAGTGGCCCCAGCTGTGGCTTTTTTGGCCCCAGCAGCTCGGACGTGGATGGTGCGTGCACGCTCAGCCGGCAAGTGGCCCCAGCTGTGGCTTTTTTGGCCCCAGCAGCTCACACGAGGGCTTCCAGAGCTGCAGACGCTGCAGGGACCTCTCCAGGGGTCCTGTCCAAGACCTTCCACTGGGCTTGTCCTGGCACTGTACTTGTGAGGCCACCCTTAGGCCTCAGGGTGGGTGGGCTGCCCGCCCAGGGAGACCAGTGTGGCCTCAGGTAGGACACCTGGGTCTGGACCCAGAAGGTGTCCCGGCCTTGCCCTGCTGGCCCCAGGCCCTTGCCTGCAGATGGAGTGAGAGGACTTCTCAGCTTCTGCCTGTGTCTCCTCCCCGCTGCTTCCGAGTGAGGCTGGGAGGGTTTTCCCTTCTGTGGCTACAGGACTCCAGCTGTGAGAGGTGAGTGGCCCAGACCAGAAGAGGACAGGACAGTGGCCTGGAGGCCCAGGCTGCCTCCCCTGGCACAACCTCCATGTGTCCTAAGGTGGGGTCAGCAGATGACTCAAAAAAGAGCTGGGTCTCCAGTTCTGGCTGGAGGCACTGCTCACCCCAGGGTCCTGGCAGGAGCACCTGCCCAGGGCAGGCTATAGGTGAGCTTTGGGTCCTGGGACCCCCTCTCCTTTGCATTTTGCTGGCCACCTGCCCAGTGGGCACTATCTATGGGGCACTGCTGTGGGCATCAACATGCAACTCCCGGGATCCCCAAAACTCACAGGCTCTGATTCCCAAGGGTCCTAGGGCACCCAGGCCAAGTGGCTCTGAGTCCCCGGGTCCTTCAAGTGCAAAGACCTGATGAACAGACAGGTAGAACCCTAGGGAAGGAAGGCAGGTGCAAGCTCAGACTCAGAGGGAAACAGGCTAGGACGAGGCCTGGGTGACCGCCAGCTGGACTCCCTGGTTCCCGTGGCGGAATGAGTCTGCAGCACTTGCTCCAGCTTTGGGCTCTCCCGGGAGCAACCTGGCAGCTCTGCTCGGGGAGCTCAGGTTTTCCTGTGTGTCTGGCACACAGCGACTCAGCCACCCCTCCCTGTGCACCGCTCTGCCCGTCTGCCCCTCTATCCCCCAGACCATGGCCCCTCCCAAGGGGCCAGCAAGACTAGCCCAGCTTGGGGAAAAGGTAGCCCACGGCCCCTCCTTCCTGATCCCCCTCCTTTACCTCCCAGTTCTGGGAGTTGTGAAGGTCACCCAGACGCATCTAACTCAGACCTTGCCTGCTGCTTTTTAACTGGCTCTTTCTTGTTCTGTGGGTGAAGATACAGTGTTGCTTGTCATCTCTCTGAGACCAGCCATAGCCACTCTTTTCCCCTTCATCTCTCTGTGACTTTGGACAAGGTCCCTGGGCCTCTGTGTCCCCTCATGGGATGAGGCACATGAGTTGGGTAGAAGGAAGACCCCAGAGGGCCTTCCTGGTTCAAATCCTGGTTCTGCCTTTCACTGGCTGTTGAGCTTCAGGTTCCCTTACTCTCTGTGCCTCAGTTTGGCAATCTGTAAAATGGAGCCAGCACTGACCTATTTGGGGAAGGGGTGTTGTGAAGGTCGTGCACACGTGTGGAACAGGCCCAAGGCCTAGCACGGGGGTGTGCTGGACCTCAGCCAGCTTGGGAGACAGGGACTGTCACAGAAACAGGACCCCTGCCCCTAAGGGTGGGAGCTGAGGCAGGGGAGGAGGAGAGAGCAAGACTCTACAGCCAGCTTGTTGCAAGCTGGAGTCTGGGAAGAAGAGTGTGGGGTGCATCCTGGGAAGAGCCAGCAGGAGCAAAGGCAGGGCTGGGGCTCACTCTGCAGCGGGGCAGGGAGGGGATGGGCTGTGGGCACCTCAGTGGGTCAGAAAGGACTCTAAGGGTACACCAATGAGACATCCTCTGCCCTCCAGGGCCACAGGGCCCCTGTGTGCTCTGGCCACCAGACAGTGCGAAGCGAATGGCGTGGGCAGCCCTGTGGGATAGGGCAGGGTGGGCGCCAGGGCTGCAGCTCAGCTGGGAGCCAGGGAAGGACGTGGATCCCCCAAGAGAGGAGGAGGGGACCAGGTGGCAGCAGGGCAGAGGCTCTGTTCCCTTATGTCCGTTCTACAGAGCGGGAAGCCCAGGCTCAGAGGCCTGGAGGAGTGAGTACAGAAAAAACCCTTTCCTCGCTCCCAGGCTGCCTCAGTCGTCAGCTGTTGCATCCCCCTAGATGGGCCACCAGCCTCACCACCGGCAGCTGTGGGCACAGGCACCGCAGGGGAAGTGGGGAGAAGGGTGAGGGGTCGGAAGTCAGGGCCATCCCAGGGCAGAACTGAAGTTGCAAAGGAACTAGCCAGCAAGCTTGCGTAGAGATGGGCTCCCAGAACTCCGGCCCTTCCAGCCATCGGTCCCCACACCTTTCCCAGCAAAGCCCACAGGAATGGCCTATGTCTGGGAGCAGCCAGGTGGCAGGCCTGGTGCGGGAACCACTGGGGCCAATCAGAAGGCAGGAAGGCCCCTGGTGTGGGCGACACCTGCAGGGCTAAGCACGTGGGGGCACCACCCCATGCAGCAGTGAGTCACTGAGTGGGGGTACGAGGGGCTGGCCAGAGGGAAATGCTCCCAAAATATGAGCCTTAGGGGCGGAGCCTGGGGCTGGGGTCAGGTGGGCTCCTGGGCCAGGCCAGCAGCAAGGGCGAGGCCTCCAGCAGCCCCCCCGGGAGGATGTGCAGGGCAGCTCGAGGGGACTGGGCGGGGGGTTGAACCAGAGCCAAGAAATCAGTCCAGTCTGGGCACCAGGGCCAGGCATCTCAGAGGCTTCCTCATTCCTGGCCCTGTGGGAGTAGCCGGACCCCGGCATGCCGCTGCTGCCGCCGCCGCTGATTCACTTACTGTCTCACGGGGAACCAGGGCCTCCTGCCAAACTGCCCAGCCCAGGCCCCATGCACGCCAGCCCCATGAGCCCCAGCGACCACCAAGTCCTGGCCCCGGGCCACCCTCTGCTCTTAGATGGGGAGACTGAGGCCGTACATCCAGAAGGGTCGCCCCAGAGGCTGCCCATGCATCAGGAAGGAACAAGGCTGGGACTGTGAGTCCAACACTCTTTTCTGGCTGTCACGCCCTCTCCACACCCTGGAGGGGTCCATTCCCCTTAAGAAGCCCCTCCACTGGGATCTGGGTCTGGGGCCAGTTCCGTGGGTGCCCAGGCTGGGCATAGCAAGGATGGGGTCTGTTTGATCAGCAGTTCCGCCCGATGCCAGGCTGCTGGGACAGTGGGCAGTGGCCAAACCGGCCCTGCCACATGCCTCCGGCCCTCGGGGAAGCGCTGTGCATCGCCCTGTGCATGGCTCTTGCAGGCTGCAGGCTGGGAGGCCCTGCCACGGCCAGGCTCTGGGGAGAAGCAGCGGAGCCTGTGGCCAGCCGCAGGCTGTTGAGCTTCTGGGGGCCTCATGCCACCTTCCCAGGCCTGGTGAGAGCAAGGCAGGCCCCAGGGCGGTGGAGCCAAAATCCACCAGACCCAGCTGGATGGACCTACAGGGACCCTGAAAGCCAGACCCCACCCCGGTCAGAGGGAAGCAGAGGCACAGGGGCCAGTGGGGCCTGCTGTCCCTTCTTACAGCAGCTCCGGCCCAGCCCCCAGTAACCAGATGCCAGGCCATGGCCCTCCTGTCCCTGCAGCCTGAGCCTGGTGCTGTCCAGCAAGGCCTCAGGGTCTGTGTCCAGTGCCCCAGCGCCCCCGGCTGGGTGGGGCCAGCCCAAAGGTGCCTGGAGGCAGGTAGGCGTGACTTGATCTCAAGGGTAGGCTCTGGGCAAGGGTGTCTGGTGCAAGGATGGGAGGGACGGCCCACAGAGGGGCATGAGGAAGCCAGACAGCTGGGGGCACATGAAGGCCTCGGGGGCTCGTCCTGGGTGGGTAGAGCATGTGTCCCCACTGGTGGGGCCAAAGCTGCAGGCACATCGCATGGGGACTCCACACACACTTCTCCGATTCCAGCTTTTATTGGGCCGAGCACTCCCCTCCAGGGGAGGCTGCCGTCAGAAGGGTGGGGACGCAGCACCTTGGTTGCCATCACCCCCATCTGGGCCACCCTGACCCCCGTCTCACCTAGGCAAAGGGCCTGTTGCTGACAGACTTCGGGGTGGGCAGGGGCTCAGTGGGGTGCCCGGCAGCCAAGGGCGAGTGCGAGTGGCTCGGTGGCATCAGGGGCCCCGAGGGTCTGTTCAAGCAGAAGGAGGAGCCTGGTTTGGGAGATGGGGGATGGGATGGGGGGTGGGTATAGGGGAATAGGGATGAGGGATAGGGGCCAGGGATGGGGTGAGGGATGGGATGGGGGATGGGATGGGGGATGAGGGATGGGGGCCGCAGCCATCCCCCTCTCCGGTACCCAGTGTAGGTCACAATAATTTAAAGACACTATAGACATTTCGACGCTATATAACAACATAAGTTAACCAGGTTCCTTGCAGAGGCTGCCGGGCCTATGGACTCAGGTGTGTTCTGGGACTTGGGGAAGGTAAGGGGATGGGGCCCGGCTGAGGGTGGGGCATTCACGGTGGCCCGGAGACTCAGAGCGTCCAGGCATGGTTAGGGGCACGTGGGCTGGACCACAGGGCCAGAGCCCAGGAGGGACCCACTTGCCCCAGGCTGAGCCCAGGCCCTTGGCTTGTTGGCTGCTCAAGAACACATTCCCACGGGCTTCCAAGAGAACACACCCTAAATGGGGGCCAGGCCGTGGGCAGTGGGGGTGCACCAGGAGCCAGCTGCAGACCATCCTCTCTGGCCTCGGACAAGTTCCTCCCTCTGTCATTCATGCTCCTCAGAGACAGGGGTGGGAGCATCCAGAAAGGACACGTCCAGCTCTGGATCCAGATTTTCTTAGCATTGGGGTCAGGGTAAAAGGACCAGGACAGGGCTAGGTGAAGCCTCAAAGGCACCGAGGGGAGTGCAGGCCCCAATGAGGCTGTCAGGGGGTGGAGGGAGCAGCCGAGTGCCTCAAGGCATGGGAGCTACCTCCTGCCACCCTGGGCATCCTGATGTGTTCTCCCAGGTCCAGAGCCCCAGGCTGGGCAGGAGAAAGGTAGAAGCCTCCACTCACAGCTGCAGGGTCTCTGGCAGGTCCTTGTGCCACTCTGGGCCTCAGAGTCCCCATCTGTCAAATGGGACAAACATCCCTGACCACTCACCACCTGCCTGCCCCCCCGTGGCAGCACTGTCCCAGGGGTCAGGCTGGCTCCAGGGGGAAGGGGGTCTCTGTAAACTGGAGGTGCCAGGCCGGGAGGGTGACAGGATGAGGGAGGGAACGAAGCACTCCTGGAACCTGATGTGGGTGACATTTTGATTTGCTTGATATTATTTTCTTTTCTTTTTTTTTTTTTTTTTTTGAGACAGAGTCTTGCTCTGTCACCCAGGCTGGAATACAGTGGCACAATCTTGGCTCATTGCAACCTCCACCTCCCGGGTTCAAGCAAGTGTCCTGTCTCAGCCTCCCGAGTAGCTGGGATTACAGGTGTGCGCCACCACGCCCAGCTAATTTTTGTATTTTTAGTAGAGACAGGGTTTCACCATGTTGGCCAGGCTGGTCTCGAACTCCTGACCTCAGGTGATCCACCTGCCTCGGTCTCCCAAAGTGCTGGGATTACAGGCGTGAGCCACCGCGCCCGGCCATTGATAGGATTTTCAAAAGAAGGAAAGACGGCGTGGAGGAGCCTGTCCATGGCTCTCCTCCAAGGCCGGGTCAGGGCTGTGTGGTCCGAGGAGCCCCTGCCCAGCTCACTTCTAGGACCTGCAGGCACCACGTGGTCCCCATCAACCCCAGGCGGCCTCAGCTCTGCAGGGGCAGAGGGCCGGCCAGGTGGGGCCGGGAAAGGAAACAGGGTGTCAAGGGGATGGGCTGACACAGATTACGGAGTTAGGACTGGCTACGCATTAGTGCTGAGAATCCTCTTCTGATACTAAGAAAACATAAATAATTTGTGTCAACATCTGTCCCCACCGCCCCAGGGCCCGGCGGCAGACCCAGCCTGGGAACTGGTCTTGAGAGGCCAGCCAGCGTAGCTTTTCTTTGTCCATGCCGCCAGGTGGGGCCGGGGACGCTCAGTCTCGTCGTCACTTTGCTCTCTGGGATACAGGTGTGTCCTGGAGGTTCATTTTCCCAGAGAGAAGAAAGGGAACTTGCTGGGCCCCGTCGGGGAGCACCAAGGCCCCTGGCCTTGCTCTCTCAGTGGATCACGGGCGCTGTTCTGCCGCAGGAGGTGATGGGAGAAGGTGGCAGGAAGGAGCCCCAGGGAGGCGGGCAGAGGGCGTGGGCCCCGGCCGGTGCCCTCCTGCACCTGGAGCTCCCCGCTTCTGCACCCGCCTCTGTCTGCCGCTGGCAGCACCAAGGCAGGGAAGGCGAGGAGTGGATGTGCAAAACGCCGCTGGGTTCCGGGGTGCCCGCGGCCACCTCCGGGCCTGGCCTCACTTGCAGGTGAAGACCTCGGTGCGCTCGCTGCAGGTGTTGCACTTGACGAAGCAGCACCAGTGGAATTTGCAGTTGCACTGCCACACCTTGGTGTACTGGTGGGTGTTGTAGCCTCGGCCGCAGCACATGGTGTCACAGCCGTCCGCACCGGGCGACGTGCGGTTGCAGAGACGGCCCTGCGTGCCCACGCTGCCCGTGGCCGCGTCCTCCTCGCAGTAGTTGGGCGACTTCTCAATGTACACCAGGTCTGTCTCCATGGGCTTCTGATAGCTGCGCAGCTGTTTGATGCGCAGGAAGGTGGGCTGCCGCAGACGGCTGGCCCGTACCACCTCCACCTGCACGGCCGCGTTGTACTTCTCCTTCAGCAGGTGGCCCACCTCTCGGAACTTGGGCAGCGTGGTCCAGCAGGTCTTGGTGGTGCAGGAGCCAGACACGCCGTGGCACTTGCACTCCAGCTGCATCCGGTCCTCTAGAACCTGAGGGCAACAGGGAAGCTGCTCGGTGCGGCATGGCCCAAGCTGGGCCCCTCCAAGTTCCCCTACCCCTGCCTCCAGCCCAACCCTGGAGCCCGCTCCTCCACTTGCGGCTGTGTGACCACAGGTAAGTGTCTCTCCCTTTCTGAGCCTCATCTATTACATGGGGCTGTTAACAATAGGTCTCCACTGCATAGAAGGTTGTGAGGGTGCAGTGAGAATATTCAGGACTTGGCAGAGCCTGCTGTACATTTATTGAAGGTATTTTGTTAGACTCTCACAGCGCTTCAAGGAGATGCTATATCCTGGTCATGCACTGGTGAGGAAACATAGGCTTGGGGCTGTGGGACCTGCTGCAGGTCATAGGCAGCAGGTGGGGTAGGCCCAGCAACAGTAGGTGCTTAATAAATGCTCATTACCCCACCCTGCCATCTCTCCCGCTCCCCACCCTCGGGCTTGGTGTAGGGTCTGGCATGCAGTTGGTGCTTAACAAATGGCTGTTTAATGGAAGCCTGGAGTGCCAGTGGCCCTCGGTGCACATTTGCCCAGGGCCGAGGGGTGAGCAGGGGAGGCAAGTACATGGGTCAGCGAGGCCCGGGCGTGCTGAGAAGCCAACAGCCCCGGCCTGCCCACTGTTGTTCTTTCTCCCCAGCTCCACAAGGGCCCTCCACGAATGCAGCTGAGTGTTTTCCTTGGGCCTCCCTCCATGGCCCCGGAAGGCTGATTCCCAGAGCCAGCCCTGACCCCAGGTACTCATTTACCCGGATCGAAAGGGCCCTGCCAGCCGGGCCTGATTGAAGATGGGGAATTATTAGCTGGCGCCCCGCGGCTGCAGAGGGGCCATTTGTCAGCTGTCAGAGCTCTGCTGGCCTCACTCAGCAGCCCAGCCCTGCCGGGGCTTGGCCACCCTCTGTCCCTCAGGCCAGAACTCACGGTCATGGGGCACCTGCTGTTGGCCCCCAGCTCTAGCCTAGTGGAGAAGTCCCCCAAAAAAGGAATGAATGAGTACAAGAAAAAGAGGGAGAGAACCCCACAGAGATGGCTACTGCGCCAAGCAGCTTCCCTGGCCTGGTTACATGAGGTCCTCTGGGGCTCACAGTTCAGCATGGGACATAGTGAAGGTGCTGTAGGAACCCCGGAGAGCCTAATCCTGCTGGAGTGAGGGTGCTTGAGGTAGGGGCTTCCTGGAGGAGGTGTGGGTATTGATGGATGAGTCGGAGCTCATTAGACAAAGAGGACAGCATTCCAGGAGGGGTTCAACATGAGCAAAGGTCTGGAGACCACTGAGCATGAAGGAAAAGACTGGGCCCTAGGCCGGCAGGTGGGCGCTGGGCGGGGCCTAGGCTGGCAGGTGGGTGCCAGGTGGGCCCAAAGGCTTATCAGGTGGGTGTTGGGTGGGTCCTAGACTGGCAGATGGGTGTCGAGTGGGCCCTAGACTGGCAGGTGGGTGCTGGGTGGGCCCAAAGGCTCATCAGGTGGGTGCTGGGTGGGCCCAAAGGCTCATCAGGTGGGTGCTGGGTGGGCCCTAGGCTGGCAGGTGGGTGCTGGGTGGGCCCAAAGGCTCATCAGGTGGGTGCTGGGTGGGCCCTAGGGTGGCAGCCTGGAGCTGGGGTGTTCTCTGATCTGCATCAGTGATGCCCTTGGACAGAGACTGGGGAGACTGGGGAGACTGGGGGGAGGTGGGAGAGGGAGGCTGATGCCCCTCCCAGGATGGCTGAGGGTGGGAGGAGCCCAGGTGTCCTGAGAAGAGGGCGGGCAGCTTTGGGGAACTGCGGGGCTCGGAGGCTGGGCTGAGGGGCATCGGGGCCAAGATCATGGGCCAGAGCCTGGAATGGGTGTCCGGGTGACGCCCAGAGTGTACTGGGACCTCCTCCCTACCTCCTGTCCCTCTCCCGTCCTGTGCATCACCCCAGCTCCCTGTTCATCTCCGCTGGGATCTGTCCCCTCCTGGAAAAGCCCTTCCCTCCACTAACCTGCCCTTCAAGCCTGGAAGCATCCCTGGTCCTGGCCACACAGCCTGCTCCGACGCCCCCAGCCCAGGCGCCACCCCAGGAGCTGCCCTGACGGTGGCCCCCCTCGGAGTTCCCAGCCGGGAGAAGTTCACCCCACCCCGGGCTACTCACCCTCCTCAGATGGGCCTGGATGGCCGGAGACCTGGCAGGCCTGTCCAGACTAGAGGGTGTGCAGGCCACGTGGTCTGGGCTCAAGCTGCCCTCTAGTGCTCCTGCTGTGGCCAGGATGGCTGCCCCTGGTACTGTGCCCTGTATCCCTCCCCCTCCTCCCTCCCCTGTCCCTGTCTCCCGGTCTTCATCAAGGCCAGGGAACCCAGCTGCATGCTACTGCCCGCCTGGGGATAATCGGCCCCTGCAGGGCCAGGCCCGTGACCATCCGCAGATAAAGCCTATGGGGCCGCTGCTTGCCGAGCGAGGGGCCACATCCTCGCTTGGCTGGATCCCTTGGGTCAGAGCCTCTCCCAGGAAGTGATCACAGGGTTCAAGAATGTGCCGTTTCCTTCTCCAGTGCCCTGGCCATTCGAGCGACAGCAACGGTGGCGCCAGTGCTGAGACCGGCCTCCTGCCCCAGGAGACCACCTGGCAGGGCACAGAGTGAGCTCATCTTGCTCAGGGGAGCTGCAGGCTGCAGCAGGGGCTGCTCCTCCAGGCCTTGGTTCCTCCTCGACCCTGGGGGCCTGGTTGGGCGAGGCGGGTAGTGGACTGACGGGGCTCCAGGAAAGGGCCAATTCAATGTTCTTTCCAGAATAAGGGTGTAGCCTGTGCTCTGGAAATAGTGCTCAGTTACAGCCAGGCAGGGGAGTCATGGGGTTGGTGGACCAAAGTCCTTCCAGCGTGAGGCTGATCAGCCCAGGAGCCTGGCGTCCGATATTCCAGCCACTGGGGCCGACGGAAGGCACCTCACCCTGGATCCTGGCCACGGCCTGGGCTGTGGAATGAGGTGCCTCACATCCTCTTCCACAGCACCTCCCATGCTTGCCGGTCCCTGCCCCTAAGTGTGGCCCTGACCTGTGAGCCCCTCAGGGACACAGCCCACGTCTGCTTCACCCTCTGACCACAAGCCCACAGAGTGGATTGAATGTGGCCTCAAGTGAAGTTACATCATGGGCCACTGGCTGTGAGAAGGAGAGTGTGGAGGGTGTGCCCCTCCCAGGATCCGGCGCTCCCTTTAGGACGGTGTGAACGATATGCCCACCCAGCAGGACGCTGTGGACCCTCAGTCAGGGAAGGGCTGTGCAAAGACGTGGGACATGGCCAGCTAATGGGGTTCCCACCCCCTGGCTCCAGGAGCTGGTGGCACTCCACAGCGATGGCTTCTAACCTCATGTCACCAAGAGAGGTGCCCTCAGCTGTCCGGACAACAGCCCCCAGGCCTCTGCAGATGGACAATTTCCTGCCTTCACTGGGTTCGTCTTGGGGGCATGGCCTCTGTCTGCCCTGCTGACCTGCCCTGCACAGTGGTGGGGACCATACACCAAGGGCAGAGCTGGGGCTGGGTACTGGGCACTCAGGTCTCCAAAACCTCAGGGGCTGCTCTGAGAGCTTTCTGCACAGGCGCCCTGTGGCAGCCCATTAAAGGCCACCCCAGCCCACCAGGAAGCTTGGGGAAGGGCAGCCAAGGCCTTGGTCTGGTAGAAGTGGGGGCAGGCCTCCAGACTCTGCCCATCTCACTTTTGCCCACCAGGGACATCAGCCTGGGCCACATGCCAGCTTGGGGAATGGCATAGTAACCCCCCAAATTCATGTCCACTCAGACCCTCGGCAAGTGACTTTATTTGGAAGTAAGGCCTTTACAGATGTGATTAAGGAAATGATGGAGAGGAGGTCACCCGGGGTTGTCCAAGTGGGCCCTAAATCCAGTGAGAGGGTCCATATGAGAGATGGAAGAGGGCCAGGGGCAGTGGCTCACGCCTGTAATCCAAGCACTTTGGGAGGCCCAGGCGGTCAGATCACCTGAGGTTAGGAGTTCAAGACCAGCCTGGCCAACATGGTGAAGCCCCATCTCTACTAACAATACAAAAATTAGCTGGGCATAGTGGCACATGCCTGTAATCCCAGCTACTCAGGAGGCTGAGGCAGGAGAATTGCTTGAACCTGGAAGGCAGAGGTTGCGGTGAGCAGAGATCAGGCCACAGCTCTCCAGCCCGGACGACAGAGCAAGACTCTGTCTCAAAAGAGATGGAAGAGAAGACGACTCAGGCTCAGAGAACTGGTGAAGACAGGCAGGGGCTGGAGGGATGCGGCCACAGTGGAGGAACACTGGGAGCTGAGGAATGCTGGGAGAGCCAGGAAGCCTCCTCCCCTGGTGCCTAGAGGGAGGGCAGCCCTGCCAACCAGCACCTCGGTTTTGGACTTGGGGCTCCAGAGCTGAGAGAACAGATGTCCTTTGCTCTAAGGCCCCACCCGCGGCACTTGTCTGTGGGGGCAGTCCGCTGCTTTCCACCCACCTCACTGTGCAGCAGGGTCCTGAGGAAGTTGGGGGGCAGGGGTGGGCCTGGTACTCTGATGGGGTCAGCGCCCCAGCACCAACCCAGGATGGGCTGGATTCAGTGCTTATGGAAACTTCCAGAAGCCCCACCCTACACCGTGATGAGCACCGTGCTCCTTAGAAAGGACCCTGTCCTGAGGGTCACCGTGACGCCACCACCCTTGGCCTTTTCCAAGGGTTTAGGCCACACTTGTGCCCCACAGGTGCACAGGGTGGGGGCTGTTGGAGGGGCAGTGAGGAGTTGGAACAAAGTGAATTGCACCCACTGTGCAGACAAGGAGGCCAAGGCCCAGCAGAAGCAGGTGTCAGCCAGGGCCTCACTGACCATTGGAGACAAGGCTGGTAGGAGAATTGGCCACGGGTGGCATCGTCAGAGCCCTTTTCTGTGGCTGTCCTCTTTGTCCCCTGCCCACCCATGGGGACTGTCACCAGCCTTCTTGTTTTCCCACCACCTGTCTCCCCAGGGGCCAGTCCTGCCTGCCTCCATTTCCCTTCTGCCTTTCCATCACTTGAGTCACCAGACACCTCCAAGTCCCACACCAAGTCAGCCCTGGGGTTCACACAGCACCCTAGAGCTAAATCAGACACAACCCTGGTCCTTGAGTTAGTGTCACTGCCCCAGGGCCCTGCAATGGCACCTGTAGCCCAGAGACCAACACCACCCTACCTGGCCATCCTGGCCTTGGTCTCGCCACACTGCATACCATGACCTGGGTCCCCCATGCCTTTGCCTGTGCTATTTCCTCTGCCTGGAGCACCCTTCCCTGCATCTCTGCTGTGTACACTTCCCCATGAGCAGGGATCCGAGCTTAGGCCTCCAGAGCCACTCATCCAGGTCTGCTGCTCGCTCTGAGCCTCACACTCCTTATCTTTAAAATGGGGACAGTGAGAGTTTCTTCCCCAGGAGAGGCTCTGCTCAGAACCTAAGCAGCTGGCAAGGCTCAAGGGTGGTGGTGGTTTCCATGAGGGCTCAGCCTTGCCTTCTCCTCCTCCAGGGAGTCCTCCCAGATGCCTCCGGGTAGATGACCCACACTTCCTCTGGCCTCTCAAGGTTCGTGGGCCTCCATTATGGCATGGACTGTGATCTGCCTGTACCTGGAGACTAGTGCTCACATGCTGTCCGTGAGTTCCTTGGAGGCAAAGGCTGTGTCACTCATTCCTTCATCCATCTATTCACCCATCCATCCCTCCTTCCATCCATCCAACCACTCTTCCACCCACCCACTCATCCTTCCAACCATCCCCTCATTCATCCATTCATGCATCCACTCATCCATCCATCCACCAATAACTTAATAACCACCTGCATGATAACCTCCACATCTACAAGAGAAAGTCAAACCCCTGGCCTGGTGTGCAAGATCTCTTCTGTGCCAGGCCCTACTTGCTTCCCAAGCCCTGTGGCCATCAAACTCTGACACACTCCTAAGCAACAAGGCCCTCACTGTCCTAGGTGTGACCCCTGCACCCTTCATGTGGATCCGGTTCCCACAGCCAGGGCCCTGTCTGATTACCCTGTGCCCAGCCTAGCACCTGGCACAGAAAAGGGCAGTGAGTGACCAGTGGCCTCAGCTATGGTCCCTGGGCCCAAGGGATTCTTCAGCTCCTCTTTGCCTGGAGTGGCAAGTCTGTCCCACACCTGAGGAACCCCCTGGGTGCAGCCCCCAGGCCTCAGAGCCAGAGCTGGCTGGGCGTTCCACTTGGCTGGCCACCCTATCTCAGGCCATCTTGCCGCTGTGCAGCTGCTCCTCCCAGCCCAGTATCTGGGGCCCTCATCTCCAGCGGGCGGGGCCCGGCTTGCTCTGACTTCTTCCCCAGTGTGTCCCTGCCTGAATTTTCTCCATTGCCACCCACCACATATTGTCCTGCCCCATGTGGGAGCAGCCTACTCCCCAGCACCCCTGGCTCACAGCTTCCACCTTTCTCAGGCTGTTCCTGCTTCCTGGGGGCATCCCTTCCTTGCTGAGTCAAAAGGCTGCCTCTGCCAGGAAGTCTTTCCTGGCGTACTGATGTGACCTCTGGGACCAGGAATGCCAAGGGCAGGGACATGGGCTGTGGTCTGGGACCGTCCCCAGCCAAGCCCAGCTCACACCCTGCATGGACATGGAGTCCTCATCTTAGCTGGGGGTTGTGAGCATCGCGTCAGCATTCAGAGCCTTGGCTCTCACATCTCTCGGTGGGGACAGCCACCTCCAGGTGTTGGGAGGCTCAGAGCCATGCACGTGGAGGACCCAGACAGCCCCACCTGCTGCACACCTACAGAGAGACAACTATTGCTGCTAGAAGAGGAGCCTGAGGCTCCGAAAGGTCAGCGGGTGACACAGCGGTCCCAGCTAACGCCCCCACCAGCCGCACCCGCACCCTACCTTCCTGCCGGCCTCATTGTTATGCAGGTTCATGAGGCGCCGCGCGTTCTTCTTGATCTCCCGAGCGTCCACGAAGCGCCGGGAGAAGTCGATGCCATAACGCACGTCAGCCGAGCAGCCGCCCCACTTCCAGCCCTCAGCTTGGTTGTAGTAACCCTGCTTCTCGCGGTCACAGCCACAGTTGCTCAGGTTGCCTTGGCTGCAGGCAGCGGTGACGGCGTGCGCTACGCCGGCCGCGGTGATGGCATACGTGAAGGCAGCCTCACGGCTCCCTGCGGGGACAGACAGGTGCAGAAGGTGAGACCCCAGGCTCTGGGCCAGGTGGGCTCAGGCGACGGGGTTGCCGAGCCTCGATCCACCTGCTGTTGGCTGGTTGTGTGACCCTGGGCTCATCACTTGCCCCCTCTGAGCCTCTGACTCACCAAAGCGGGGCTGTTGGGAGCCACCTCCCAGGGCTATGGTGGGGGCAGCGCCTGCTACACAGCAGGCCCCAGTGCACCCTGCAACCACCCTCCAGCATGCAGCGCTGCCGACAGCTTCTCTCTCTCTGTTCCCAAGACTCCGGGCAGGACAGGCCCAGTTTCTCCAGCCCTGAGAGTGAGTGGTGGGGACCCGTGGAGGGGCATGGGCGTCCATGCCTCTGCTCCTCCCAAGAGCCCCTCCTTGTGAACGGGCATTTGCACTGACCCCTGTGGGGACCAGGCATGCATGGCTGATGGAAGCTGGGGCCCTGGGGAGCATGGGGGGCCTCGTCCCCACCCCCAGCCAGGAACCCAGGCCGAAGTCACACAGCTCAGAAGCTCTTTGTTGCCATCTCCCTCTCGGTCCACCCACCTTCAGTCCATCTCCAGATCCTCGGCCCCTTTTCCTCACAATACCCCTGCCTGACCCAGGGGCCCCAGAACTGCCTGGACTTGGGCAGCAGTCCTCCCTGCTGCTTCATCCCCCCAGCCACCAGCTGGTTCCCTCCACGGGCAGTCTGGCCAGGGCCCTCGCTGGCACCTTGACTGCTCCCCTCTGCTGGTAGAGCCAAGCCCACGGCTGAGCTGGGAGGGGAGGGTCCCAGGTCAATGCCCACTGGCTGCCTCAGACCTCTCTCCCCATCTTCTGCCCAGAACAGTGACTCAGTCCTTCCAGGCGCTGCTTCCATCCCCTGGGGATTATGTGGTCTTTTTGGTGGAATTCCCTCCCACTTCATACCCAAATCCCAAGGACCTTCCAAGGCCTGCGTCTGAGGCCTCCCTGTCCAGGCAGCCTTCCCAGACCCCCAGCCAGAAGGGAGCACTTGGTACCTGACGTTTCAGTTCCAGATCTAACCCAGATCTGGACACCCTCTCCCTGGTGAGCCCTACAGGTGGGGACTTCCATATGGGTCCAAAGGCCCCTGAGATGGGCAGGTTCAGCTCTCATTTCCTCTTTGTTTCCCCCAGCTCCAGGCCAGGCCCTGTGCATCTTTCCATCCTGGCTCTGGACTCTTGGGTCCCTCTCAACCTGCCCCTGGCTGAGTCTGTGTCATTTCTGTGTCCCCAGCACCCGGCCCACGTGGACACCGAGCAGGCTCAACCATGCCAGCTGGAGGACCAAGAGCCAAACTCCAGTGAGCGGGAACCTCCCTGCCCATCTCAGCAACAGGCAGAACAGGGCCAGTGCTCAGCCCAGGAGGGCAGCTGGAGACTCACGCCGCTGGCATGGCACAGTCCCCTGCCCAGCACCCGCGAGCACCTGCACAGCCCCCAGTTGCCCACTGCTGTGCCTGTTATTGGGGCTGAGGTGACAGCCCGCAGACTGACAGTCAAGTCAGGTCTCGTCTATGAACAACGATTGAGCACCAATGGCATGCCCAGCTTTGTGCTAGGGGCTGTGTGCATGCACTGGGGCCACTTCCTTGCCCGCAGCCTGCTGGTGGCTCAGCCAGGTGGGGTCCCTCTTCCCCTAGGGTGTCTTCCATCAGGGTGAGGACTGGGGTGGGGCCCACCAGCCTTAGGAGAAGACCTTGGTGGGCTGTCTGTCTGCCGTCATGGAGGGAGCCATGGCTTCCTAGGAACTTCCTTCCTGAGAAGAACAAAGGGGAGGATGGTGTCCAGCATCCCTCCCTCCCCAGCAAGGTCCGAGACTGCAATGATCGGCCTCCTCTGAGCTGCAGGCAGCACGGCCCCTGCCTTCGAAGGGTCTCATCCTGCCAGCCTCTCCTCCTCTGGCCAGTGCCTACCCACACTGCCCGCTCCCTGCCTGGGCCAGGGCCAAGAAGATATAGGAACTCACTTCCCCGAGTCTAAATTAGGTCAAGATGACCCGAAGGGAAGCCCATGCATGAGGTGTGAAGTGGGATATTAAATGCCCCATTCTGTCTACACCCAAGCACAACAGGGCCTGCTGGCAAGAAAGCCTCAGAAATCTCATGGGGGTAGGGGGAGGGGGCAATAAATGAAGAGGGGGATCCCAGTAAAGGGTGGAGAAGGGCCACAGAGGGGTCATGGCACCTCCAAGGATTCGCTGACCTACCTCCTGGAGTGGAGTCAAGGAAGGCTTCCTGGAGGAGGTTACATCTTAAGTAGGTACAGTCTTAACAAGGCACATGGATTCACTTGCTGTGTGTGTGTGTGTGTGTGGCTGTGGCAGGCGTGCACTCCCGGCACGGGCACACAGAGGCAGATGCTGAGCTGTGGGAGGGTTTGGTGAGGTCAAGAGTGGCCACAGAGGAGGGGAGAAAGTCTCGCAAGCAGGTGGCACTTTCTGTCCAGGTGCCAGGGCCAGCTGCTGGGGAGGGCTGGACGTCAGGGCACTTGCCTAGCCACACAGGCGTGGATTCTGGAACATTCAGAGGCCGGTCGGCACCAGCACCAGCGTAGCCCACCCTCAGGGCTCTCCCCGTGTGCCGGGCGCACAGCCAGCCCTCAAATGTACTCCCATTTCACCTGGACGTTAGGATGAGGTGCGTCCAACCATGATTCCCAGTTTACAGAGGAGGAAGCAGAGGCACAGAGAGTGGCTGGAGCAAGATTCAAACCCAGGGAATGAATTCAAAGACCAGGAAGGCTGATGGAGGAGCAAAGCGTCTGGGGGCAGGGGCCCTGGAAGGTCCTTCTGACCCCAGCTTGGCCTCTCTGAGGCTAAGGTGACCTGGGGCAGGAGGAGAGAGGGGAGGTGGGCTGTGCAGCCCCCAGGGAAGATGCTGCCTGGACAGTCTGTGGACCTGGGGGAAAGGCACAGCTGCAGGCAGGCTCTGGGTAGGAGCTCTAGGGAGGCTGAGCTGGCTCTGGAGTGGGCACGTGTCACCCAATGGAAGGGGTCTAGGAACCCCAAATAATTGTGCGGGCCCAGCCGGTGGACCTTGAGGACAGATGTGGATGTCCCCTCAGAGGTCCTGGAACAACAGCCTGTGACCCTCCTCTTCCTGTCCCATGGGAAGGCTGCAGAGCAGGTCAGGGGATGCCACTGTCCTGAAGTCCCTGAGCAGGCTGGCAGGTCCACACCTGGGTTTGCACACTTGGAGGATGCTTCCCACAAGCCTCCCTCCCAGCCTCCCGCAAGCGCCTGCTCTCACCTGGCTATGCCTGCCCCAGGCTCAGACTCAGACTCAGTTACTCACCGGTTACTCATCGCCTGCCGCTCCCGCTAATTCCTTTATTTGCTTTTAATGAGCCAAACCCTCTGGTCTCTCATCATGGAGACAAGAGGGGGTGGGGGGGTGAGCTGCAGAGAGTCGTAGTTTTGGCAGAATCAGTAAGAACGACCTTAGGTCCGGCGAGAGTCGCTGCCGTGGACCGCGGGCTCCCGTGCACCTGGCACGTTGCCTGTGTTGTCTGGTTTAATTCTCACAACAGCCCACGGGGGAGGGCCCGTTACCCCATGTTACAGACCTAGACGCCCACTCCGAGGGCTTTGTCATGGTGTGCCTGGGTGTGTAGTGGGAAGGGCGGAAGGGCTGCAGGCTTCCCCCGTGTCCCTCCCCACGTCCTTCCTGGGGCCATGACTGGGGCACCTTGCCAGTCCGTGCACACGCCATGCTTCCTCCAGGCTGACAGCGAGCCAGTGCTTAGACTTAGAAGCCGGTCCTCTGCAGCGGGTACAGACAGCCTGGACCCACGCGCCTTGCTCAGCAGCTGTCGGTGGCCCCCAAGGTCTCTGAGACGACTTCCAGTGCCTTGGCCTGGCCCCCAAGGCCCCGGAGGCCTGACCCCACCAGTCCTCACCCACCACTGCCTGCAGCCCAGCGTGGCCTGCCTGCAGGTCGGGCAGCCACCTCCGGTGCACAGTAACTACTCCTGAATAAAGGACCTGCTGGCTTATTGCCGCCCGCCCTGGGGGACAGCAGCCCCCTCCCTTCCTGGAATACCTGTCCACCCTCCCACATATCCATGCACTACTCAGGCTCTGGACGCAGGGAGGGAGGCTCCCTCCTCCCCGAATGCCCACTGTGGTGGGCACGCCCTCCTCTGGGCTCTCACTGGGTGCCCCTCAGGCTGCAGAAGTGGTGGGCGGGATCCACATCTGATTCTTTTGTGTACCTCCCACCCATCGCTGTTTCCCAAATCCCATGCATGAGCAGGTCTGGGCTGGGCACCTCCCCCACACCACCTTATCTCCAAGACAGCCCCATTCTGATCAGACCCACTTCACAGATGGGAAAACTGAGCCTTCAAAGCAGGAAGGGATTTGCAATAGGCCCATGGCAGTGACCACAGCCATCTGAGCTCAGCAGCTGCCCTAGATGTGTGTGGTGATGGGGAAGCTGGATGAGGGAAGCATGGATGCTCTGTTTGGGGCCGGCAGCTGTCCTGCTGGTACACTTGGGTCTCGGGAGGCCTAGGGGCCTCTCTGAAGACCCACAGCCTACCCAAGCACAGGTTTGTACCCCCAGACTCTAGAGCCAGCAGCAGCATCCAGCAGAATCCCTAGAAAATGCCACAGCAGGCTATATTCTGGCCACCTCTCACCCCACAGCCCTCAAGAGCACTGGGTGGGTTTCTGAGTAATGGTCCTGAAGGTTCCAGCCCTGCGGCAGGATTCAGTGTTTCCAGTGCAGGCTATCTCTGGTGCCTCGGCAAGTTACCAGCCCTCTCTGAGCCTGTGTTCCCATTTGACACATGGAACTCAAAATCCTCACCTTGCTGCACAGCCCTAGCTGCCAGCTCTGAGAGCAAACAGGACGAAGGGGCATGGTACCCACATCACCAAGATGGTGGGCAGTCCAGGGCCAGCTGTGGGTGGACCAGATAGAGCAAAGGACTCCAGGACAGACCCAGGTGTCTGTCTGTGCTCCATGCAGACCGGGCTGGAAACAGCCTCCTCCCCAAGGCCAGCCCCATCGGCCCTGCCCAGCTGTCCCCTCAAATCCAGAGTATCAGAGCAGCAGAGTCCTCAGAGACATGTGGGTAAACGGAGGCTGCTGGGTCAGAAATTGCCTGGCCGTGCAAGGGCCATCCAGCTCTGCTCCCTTTTCTGTAAGTTATTTGAACTCAAGCCCTCAATGGAACCCCTGGCTGGGCCCAGGACAGGCTCAGAGGGAGGAGACGCAGCCCCCTGCCCTGCTCCTGTGGTGCCAGACAGACCCTGATGTCCAGGGACAGGGGGGTGTGCTGGGGCAGAGCTGGGCCCTCATCCACAGTCATCTCACTCTGACCATGAGGAGGATGGTGGGGACCCTGGCAGATCTTTGTGAGCAGCTTCTAGAAAAAGCAGACGTGTGTCCTGAACAAAGCCAGGGCTTGGGCAGGATGAGGCTTCCCCCTCTCCTCCTCAGGGCAGAGCTGGGGGCTGAGTCCACCCTCCCAGCTGCAGCTGCCACTCCTCGCCATCCACTCAAGCTCCCTGCCACTTCCTAGCGTCCACAGGGGCTGGCGCACTTTTGTTAGAAAGCCATGGTTGAGCTCCTAATGACCTGATCAACTGCATGGAGGAGGAGGTGGGAGAGGTACTTGGTGTCCTCCTAGGAGGAAAGCCAGGAGTCTGCAGCCTCAGTGCTGGGAAGGCCCTCGGGGACCATCCAGTGCGGCTCCTCCATCCCCAGCAAGAAACCTGAGGCCCAGAGATGGGCAGCATGCTCCCCAAGGTCACACAGCAGCTCAGGAAATGGGGGATCCAGGACATGAGGTTCTCAAGTGACTGAGGTGAGGGCAAAGGTCTGTGGGCCACACATGTTCCTGGAGCCTTCTGGAAGCAAGGGGGAGGCTCAGAGTCTGACACCTTGCCTTCAAGTCCAGACCCTGAAATTGGCCAGCTGAGTGACCTCAGACTGGCGAAGGGGCCTTTCTGTGTCCCTATCTCCCTACCTGCAAAATGAGAGAATTGCTCCAATCTGGCCAGAAGGGCACACACAGTCCTGGGGGCAGGCTGACCTGAGCTTCGTGCCTGCAGGTGTGACACATGACACATTTGGGATCTTTGTGGGCAGACACACATTTGGGCATCCCTGGGCAGCAGGTGTGCGCCTCTGCACGTGTCCCTGGGTGTACACCTGGGCTGACCCTTGGAGGCAGTGCCCGCCAGCGGCCATGTGAACCTGTGCTCATGGGTCTGTGCTTCCGGCCCACACGGTTCAATTCTCCTCCTGTACTTGCCCCTCTTTTTAAAAAAATGACATTTTTGTCCAGGCACAGCGGCTCACGCCTATAATCCCAGCAGCACTTTGGGAGGCTGAAGCAGGTGGATCACCTGAGGTCAGGAGTTCGAGACCAGCCTGGCCAACATGGTGAAACCCCAGCTCTACTAAAAATACAAAATTAGCCAGGCATGGTGGCGGGCACCTGTAATCCCAGCTACTTGGGAGGTTGGGGCAGGAGAATCGCTTGAACCTGGGAGGTAGAGGTTGCAGTGAGCCGAGACAGCGCCATTGCACTCCAGCCTGGGCAATAGAGCGAGACTCCGTCTAAAAAAACAAAAAAAAGACATTTTCTACAACTCAACAATAAAATGGTTAACAACTCAATTAGAAAGGACAAAGACTAATGGATGAATGGATAAAGAAAAGCTAGTATAGATACACAACTGAATATTACTCAGCCATGAAAAAAGAATGAAACCGTGTCATCCCTGCAGTGGCACTCACGTCATCATGTGAAGTAAAAGAAGCCAGGCACAGAGAGACAAATATCACATGTTCTCACTCACATGGAAGAGCTAAAAAAGTTGATGTTATTGAGGTAGAGAGTGGAATGACAGACACCAGCGGCTGGGGAGGGTGTTGGAGGATGAAGAAAGGTAGGTTAAGAGGTACAAAGATGGCTGAGTGCGGTGGCTCACACCTGTAATCTCAGCACTTTGGGAGGCTGGGGCGGGTAGATCACCTGAGGTCAGGAGTTCAAGACCAGCCTGACCAATATGGTGAAATCCCATCTCTACTAAAAATACAAAAATTAGCCAGGCGTGGTGGTGCGTGCCTGTAATACCAGCTACTCGGGAGGCTGAGGCAGGAGAATCACTTGAACCTGGGAGGGGGCGGGTTGCAATGAACCAAGATCTCACCACTGCACTCCAGCCAGGGCAACAAAGCAGGAATCTGTCTTGGAAAAAAAAAAAAAAGATACAAATACACACAGGTGGAAGGAGTGAGTCTGACAGCACGGTGGGGTGACTACAGTTAACAACAACATGTTGTGTGTTTCAGAACAACCAGAAGAGAGAACTGGAAATGTTCCCAACACACAGAAATGATAAATATTCTAAAGGAAGGAAATCTTAAATACCCTGACTTGATTGTTACACATTGTATACATGTATCAACATATCACATGGACCCCATAAATATGTGTAATATTAAGTATTAATTTTCAATCAAAAAATAAAAGCTAAAAAATAGTAGGCCAAGGACCTGAACAGACATTTGTCCAAAGAAGGTATGAAAACATCCAATAAGCAGACAAAA
This sequence comes from Pongo pygmaeus, assembly GCF_028885625.2. Taxonomy (NCBI): domain Eukaryota; kingdom Metazoa; phylum Chordata; class Mammalia; order Primates; family Hominidae; genus Pongo; species Pongo pygmaeus. The sequence goes on from NC_085931.1 coordinate 56,929,625, forward strand.
GATTCTCAGCATCATTAGCTGTCAAGGAAATGCAAATCCAACCCACAATGAGATGCCACTTCACACGCACTAGGAATAAAAGGCAAAAAAGACTGACAATACCAAGTGTTGGTGAGGACGTGGAGAAATGGGGACCCCTGTATGCTGGTGGCAGTGTGAGATGCTGGTGGCAGTGTGAGATGCTGCAGCCACTGTGGCAAAGTTGGGCAGCTCCTCAAAAACTTAAATGTAGGGTCACCATGTGACCCAGCACCACCACTCCTATGCATACACTTCAGAGACATGAAACAGGCGCCCACTTATATATTGTGCAGAAGAATTCATAGTATCCTTATTTGTAACAGACCAAGGTAGAAACAACCCAGATGTCCATCGATGGACGAAAGGATAAGGAAAATGTGTTCTATCCATACGGCAGAATATTACTCAGCCTTAAAAAGGAGTGAAGTATTGATATATGCTCCAGTGTGGATAAAACTCGAACATATCGGCTGGGCACAGTGGCTTGCGCCTGTAGTCCCAACACTTTGGGAAGCCGAGACGGGCAGATGCCTTAAGCCCGGGAGTTTGAGACCAGCCTGGGCAACATGGCAAAACCCTGTCTCTACACACACACACACGCGCGCGTGTGCACACACACAAATAGCCAGGTGTGGTGGTGCACGTGCCTGTGGTCCCAGCTCCTCAAGAGGCTGAGGCAAGGAGGGTCACTTGGGCTCAGGAGATCAAGGTTGCAGTGAACCAAGATCAGAACACTGCACTCCAGCCTGGGCAACATACAGCCTGGGGTTGAGACCCTATCTCAACCCCCACCTCAAAAAACCCCAAAACATCGTGCCAAGTGAAAGAAGCTAGACACCAAAGGCCACATATAGTGTGATTCCATTTCTGTGAAATGCCCAGAGGAGCAGGAGTTGGAGAGACAGACAGCACCTTAGTGTTGCCAGTGGCGAGAGGACTGGGACTGATTAAGCCAGAGGGTTTCTTTCTGGGGTGATGAAAATGTTCTAAAATCAACTGCAGTGACAGCTACACAACTCTGGATATACTAAAAACCGTGGGCTTGTACACATTAAATGGATGAATTGTAAAGTATGTGAATTAGATCTCAGTGAAACTGTGATGGACACATAGGGGCAATGGATGGCTTTCACAGGGTTTCATACCCATGTCCTACTCAATTTAAACCCTCCCTGAGGCCCCATGGGTATGAACTAAGACCCCCCACCTCACAATTAGGACACTGGGCTCAGGAGAGGCAGGCGACCGGCCCAAGGTGACACAGCAGGTGAGACACCGAGCCGGGATCTGACCGGGACCCCAGAGTTTGTGCTCAGCCCACTCCACACCCACCGGGCCAGGGAAAGCTGCAAAGTCTGCCTTGTGCCTCACTGACCTGGGCACCACGCTTGCCTGTGCCAGCCTCTGACACTCTACACATGCGCGACACTGCCTGTAACCCTCACATTATTGCCACCTGTGTGTCCCTGGCACCAAGTACAGCCTCCCTCCTGGTCGGACCTCCCAGGATCCCAGGGGTGAGGCTCTTAGCCTCCCGTCCATCAGGTAGCTGCCCAAGGCCAAGTGCAAGGCCAAGCACACAGCAGGGCGGGGCCAACACACCGAACCCGGGGAGCAGACAGGCTGGGAGCGGCTCACAGACAGTGCCGCCAGAGGCCAGGGGTCAGGGGTCAGAGCCACAGAGGAGCTGGCAGGGTAGGGTGGCTGGAGGGACTGGGGTGCAGGGTGGCCAATGGGGGCTCCTCTCAGGAAGGGATGCTGAAGGTGGGTCCCGAAGGATGGGAGAGGTGAGGAACACAGAGGTGCAGGGAACAGTGCTCCAGGCAGAGGGAACAGCAATGCTAAGACCCTGAGGTGAGAATGAGCTGAGCATGAGTGGTTTGTCCCAGCACAGATCAGTGATGATGAAGTGGGGGACGGCCCTTGGGGGCTGTACCATGTTGCCCTCAGAGAAGACCTTGGACTTTGTTCTGAAAAGATGGAAGCCCCTGGAAGGTGTCACTTTGACTTACATTAAAAGGGACCCTCCACCCCACCCAGTGGGAGGCCTGTGCAAGGGTTTGGGTAAGAAATGCTGATGACCCGCCAGGTAGAGGAGGTGAAAAGTGGCCAGGTCTCAGAGTCTCAGGGTGGAGCTAACGGGATTAGCAAGTGGATCAGGTGAGGGGGTTTAGGGAGAAAAGAGTGCAGAAGGGCCGGGTGCAGTGGCTCACACCTGTAATCCCGGCACCTTGGGAGGCCAAGGCAGGTGGATCACCTGAGATCAGGGGTTTGAGACCAGCCTGGCCAACATGGTGAAACCCCGTCTGTACTAAAAATACAAAAATTAGCCTGGTGTGGTGGCAGGGGCCTGTAATCCCAGCTACTCGGGAAGCTGAGCCAGCAGAATCACTTGAACCCAGGAGGTGAAGGTTGCAGTGAGCTGAGATCACATCACTGCACTCCAGCCTGGGCGACACTCCAGCCTTTGTCTCAAAAAAAAAAAGAGAGTGCAGCCTCTTCTGCAGTGAGGACCCCAATGCAGTGAGGGCAGCTGGTGGGGGGCTGTTACCAGGAAGCTGGACAGGATCAAGTGGAAAGAGTTGCCTCGGCCACGGGTGGCTTAAGGTGCCCAGGGATGGCAGGAGAGAGGTGAGGGGCAGGTGGGAACTCAAGCCTGGCACCAAGAAGATGTCCCAGCGTTGCCCAGCCCCCACCTCCCGGGGCCAACCCCCCATGGAACTGGGGCTTGTGCTCCGTGGCCCTGGCCAAGGCCCTCACTCCTCGAGCCTCAGCTTCCCCATTACCATGGGATGAGGCCTGGTGTCGTGGGTTCTTTAAAATCCCTTTAGCAGGGGAGGTTTTGTGAGATAGACTTTCCTGAAGAATAGTTCAGGGAAGGACTGCTGGGGCTGATGTAGGGTAGGGATGCAGGGTGGGGTGGGGTCCCTGAGGCCTGGCTGGGGAGGGGTCCCTGGGACACGGTTGGCTGGGTAGCTCCTTGGTTTTCTGAGCCCCCGTCTGCCCCCTACCCCACCTGATTCCCAGGCTCTTCACAGCCTAGACCTGGACGGGGGAGTACTGTACCCCCCTTCCCAGTTTCCTGGTGTAGAGATTGAGACCAAGGGAGGTGAGAAGACACCCCTGGGCCACACCCGCAGCTCCTGGTGTTACCCGGTCCAGCTGGTGTGGCGCCCGTGTCCAGGCTGGGGGTCTTGGTCTAGACAGGACTCGAAGTGGCTGTTGGGCACAGAAGCTGGAAGAGAAGCTCAGGGCCCAGGTGGGGCCCCACAATGGCCCCCTGTGGCTGTCCACTCCCCAGCCTGCCCTTGGACCCCAGCAGAGCTCAGTCACAGGGGGACAACTCACTGCCTGAGCTAGTCTGGGATCTGCATCCCTGACACACACAGAGCTCAGGCTGGGGACATCGGGATGGAGGCAGAGACCAAGGCACGGGCAGAGAAGCCGCCAGGCCACACAGCTTGGCCCCAATCCCTGCTTGTGCAGTTGAAGGATCAGAAGCCCAGAGCCCTGGCCTGCCTGGCCCTGCTGCAATCCCGGCCTGGACCACCTGGGGCCGAGGTGCGCTCTGGACAGGGAGGGCTGGACAGGCTGCCTCACACCCTGCGCCTAATTTTGTGGCTTACACGAAGGTGATAGCAGCACGCACCTCGTGGGGTCCTACGTGGGTGAGTTGAGGCAGAGGAGGGCTCAGGACGGGTAGGAACATAAAAGTGCTGGATGCGTCTGGGCCGCTTTTATTAATATTACCCATCTCCGAGCAGGCCTGGACCCTGGGCCCCATGGTCCTGGCCTGGGTGCAGCCTGAGTGGGTGCTGCGTGTGTGTGCATGTATGCGCGTGTGTGTGTGCGTGTGCAGTGTGCACGTATGTGCATGTGTGTGTAGGCATGTGTGTGTGTGCAGTGTGCATGTGTATGTGCGTGTGTGCAGTGTGCACATGTGTGCACGTGTGTGCATGTGTTTATGTGTGTGCATGTGTGTGTGTGCCAGGTGTACTGCTGTATGTCTCTCCACATGTCTCTGTCCTTCCCCCTCTGTTTCTCCCTCTCCCTCTTGGTCCCTTGGTCCCTCTCTGTCCCTCTGTCTCTCTCCAGCCCCACCCGGCCCCCGCCCCGGCTCGGGCTGAGTCAGCGTCTCCACACTAAGCTCTTCCCTGCCGTTGTCATAAACAGATCATGGGAAAAAGTCATGCCAGGTCCAAACATGCCGGCGCCCGTGCGCCTGAGGCCTTTGTTCCGACCCAGCGGAGGCCCTCACACGCCAAGCGGCAGCCCCCCAGGTGGGGACAGCAGGCTCCGAGTGGGAAGGACCCGGCCTTCCAGGAGCTTTTCCCCAGCCCTGAGGTGCTGGGGGAGCCCAGGAGGCCCCTCCTGTGTCCAGCCCAGGGTGGCCTGCCCTTGGGAGTGCTCTGGCAAAGCCAGCAACCGCCTGTGTGAGGTGGCACAGAGACCCCTTCCTCCCCGGGGCTGCCCCAGGGCCTCTCAGCACCTGGATCCTGGTGGGCAGTTCCCTGACAGCCTGTGGGCTTCTCTGGCCCTTGGGTGAGTCACACGATCTCCTTGTGAGCCTCAGTCTCCACATCTGTGATGTGTGGACGACAGGTCCTCAGGTGGTCATGTGACAGGGCCCAGCCCAGGCGGGGGCTACAGCCAGGAAAGAAATGACTCTCTCGAAAAGGCGGCAGGAGTTGGGCTGAGTAATGGCTGAGGGCCGGGCTGCTGTGCCCCTGTGAGGCCGAGGGAGGGGCCCTACCCACCCTGGGGTCTGTGTCCTGCCTCAGTGGCCCAGGGCTCTGGAGCTTTTGCCCATGGAACCCATGTGGGAAGCTCTGCGGGGACCTCCATGTCCCCATTCTGAGGAGAAACCCCAAATCCTGGCAGAGTCCCAGCCCCCACCTCGGCCCCTCATGAGGCAGGTGGGGCAGCAAGGTCCCCAGGGCACCAGGCTGCACCCAGGGTCACACAGTGGGACCTGGGCAGGTAGGGCCTGTGTCCTTGGCCGTAGCCTCTCCGCAGCCAGACCCCATCCCCACTCCACTCTTGTCCGTCTGTCAGGGCCCTGCCGGGGAGGATGGAAAATTCCCAACTTGGATGAGTTCCAGGTGGCCTTGGAGGAGCCATGTGGAAGGACTGGGACTGGAGGACCAGCAACCGCCTAGCCCACAGGGCCTCCATGCCACCCCCAGGAAGGGGCACAGCCCTGCCACTGCCACAGCCCCTCGGGCTCCATCCTCCCAGGAGCCTGTGAGCTGCCTTCCCCGGGAGGGGCAGCCCCGGCCTCATCCCGCCCCGAGCCAGGAGTGGGCTTGGGCAGCTTCGCCTCCAGGAAAGGCTTTCTGACCCTGGCCTTCAAGGTCCCAGTTGTCCCTACAGTCCTGGCTGCCTGGCCCCTGAGCCTCAGAAATGTCTGCTGAGCTGACTTGGGCTGGGCCCCCGGGATGAGGGCGGAGGTGGGGAGTGACCAGGGTCATCAGCCTGAGGCCTGCAGACCACCAAGGTGTGGCCAGCACGAGACTGGGCCCAGCAGGCATTGCCTCCTGGCCCGGCCCCATTGGCCTGTCCTCACCCATCGTGTCCTGGGTGCAAGCCCTGGCCTGGCATACAGCAGGCACTCAATGAATGCAGGCTGATGAACAACCAGGCCTGATGAAGGGGGCTGCCCTCCCGCCCCCGTGCTGACTGTCCTCCGAAAACGGCTGCTCAGTGACTCTCTGCCCTCAGACTGCCCCACCCCACGCTGGAGGACAGTGTCCTGGGAGTGACGGTCAGATCCAGGTTCAAATGTCCCTTCTGCCCCTGACCAGATGTCTTGGGGCCACCCCCTCCTGTCCCCTATGGGTGCAGCACCGCTCAATGGAAGGTTCAGGCGAGCCGCAGGTGTCAGCTGAAATTTTCTAGTAGCCACATTAAGAAAAGTGAAAATAATTTTGGTGAACTTAATTTTTTTTTTTTGAGACGGAGATTCACTCTTGTTGCCCAGGCTGGACTGCAGTGGCGTGATCTCGGCTCACTGCAACCTCCACCACCCAGGTTCAAGTGATTCCCCTGCCTCAGCCTCCTGAGTAGCTGGGAGTACAGGCATGTGCCACCACACTCAGCTAATTTTGAATTTTTAGTAGAGATGGGGTTTCACCACGTTAGTCAGGCTGGTGTCAAACTCCTGACTTCAAGTGATCCACCCGCCTCAGCTTCCCAAAGTGCTGGAATTACAGGTGTGAGCCACCATGCCTGGCTGGTGAACTTAATTTTGATAGTATATTTTATTTAGCCAATAGATCCAAAATCTTACCATCTCAATACGTAATCAGTAGAAGAGTTATTCAAGAGACACTATATTTGCTTTTGGGGTTTGAGTCTTCAAAATCCATGCATACCTTACACTTATGGCACATGTCGTTTGGCCCATACCATATTACAAACACTTTCCTGCCAGAGGTGGCTTGGGACCACCAGAGTGAACAAGTGAAGAGTCCAGCCCTCGAGACCTCGTCCCTCCTGGGGGTCACTGGGCCTGGTCTGCAAAGCCCCGCAGGGCGGTAGGTACACCTGGCCTGGGAGTCACCCTCTCACCCCACGACCCCTGGCCTCTCAGATAACCCGAGATGGGTCCCTTGGCCCGTCAGGCTGTCCAGCAGCCGACAGCCCTTGCTGAGCCCCTGCTGTGTGCAGCCGAGGAAGACACTCCCCACGCACAGCTCGCCCCCAAAGCAAACAGGAGCGGGCGACAGCTGTGCTGGTGTCCCGGGCTGCTCACGTGAGCATGGATTAGGGGCAGTCCCTATGCCTGGTCATGTCTGAGGCTAGCACATGATGGGCAGGACTCAGCGTTCCCTGGCAGCTCAAGGGTGGGGCTAGGGGGCCCGAGAGCACGCAGTCACTGCCCCAGGCCCAGGCCCCGTGGTCCTGGGGGACTCTGGGCTCCGGGGGGGCGGGGGGCGGCGCAGTGGTTGGAAGGAAGCGGCCTGCAGAGGGAAGCCCTCACCTGCTCAGAATCTCCTATGCCTTCTGGGCCCTCCAGAGCTTCACTGGTGCTCCAGCCCTGCCCTCACCCTCCAGCCTCTCCTGTTAGCCCTGGAAGCTCCTGTCATTCCTGCAAAAGTGCTCTCGCCTTTCTGGCCCCGGAGCCTCAGCAGATGCTGTTCCATCCACCTGGCGCCCCCTTCCCTGTGCTCACCTCCTGTCTGGCCTGGGTCACCTCCTCCGGGAAGCCCTTGCCGACATCCCTGATTCGATGATAGCACCTGTTTGAAACTCCCTGCCTTGCTGGGGGGCCCCAGGTTTCCAACAGACTTTCCTGGGATACGAGGTTCTCCTGATGCTCACGCCGCCCCTTCATTCTCCTCCCCCAGCCGTGGCAGAAGACTGCTCAGCTGGGGACAGTCACCTCTAAGCTCATTTCCAGTCAACAGAAGAGACAAGAGACAAGCCTCTCTCGACACATGAGGAATAGGCCTGGGATGGGCTCAGGAGGCCTCCAGGCACGAGGGGGGCCACAGCAGTGGAGGGGGGCCTAGCGTGAGCCTTGACCCTCTGAGGCGAGCAGAGCAACTGGAACCCAGGGGCCCAGGGCAAAGCCGGCACACGGTCATTAGAAGAAACATCTGTCTAATGGGGAGAAGTGAGCGCCCCATCCTCAGAGGCATACAAGCACCCACACCAGGTGATGGAAAAGGGATTGGAACTTTGCACAGGGGGTTGATTTGCCCTTTTAAGGGGTACCCTTTCAGCCCACGAGATTTAGGCACAGCCCAAGGTCAAGGCCTGAAAGGGGCTGTCCCACCCACGCAGGCCAATCATTAATTGGCACTGCTTGAGTGGCTGTTCCCACGAGTGTCCTGGCAGCCTGCCAACCTATGGCCCAGCTCCCAGCCCATGCCAGGGCACCCAGCTGGCCTCGGACATGGCTGGCCTCCCTGATCGGCCCCTCTTTCTGCTCATGACTCCCCGCAGCTGAGCCCTGGAAGGGGAGCAGGGCCTGGCGTGCTTGGGGAGGAGAGAGGAGCCAGATATGCCTGAAACTCTAGTTTTCAGAAGGGATGTGGGGAACCTGGGTGAATATGGGAGGCAGCTACTCAGATTCCAGGCTAAGAAGTTCACTTTATCCTGAGGCCATAAGGAGCTACTGCAGATTTTGGAGGAAGAGCTTCTGTTTAACTCAGCAGCTAGGGCTGGCGTGGGCAGGAGGCAGTGACAGCTGCCAGGGGAGGGCCAGAAAGGCAGACCGTGCTGCAGCCATGGGGCAGAGCCCTGAGGTGTATGGGGAAATGATACCAGGTTTCTGCTGAGACAACTGGCCGGGAGAAATTTGGGGACAGGAGATTTAAATAACACGGTGCTGAGTGTGTCAGGCCAGAGGTTCGCATGGGTCTCAGGGAATGGAAGCCGTGAGCAGGAGTGAGCCTGCAGCTGAGAGGGCAGAGCCAGGCGAGGGGGCCAAGGTGCACCTGGAGGAGCCGGCACTTCCCAGCTGGGATGGGGCAGAGAAGTCCAGGCTACAAGCCGGGGCCCAGAAGCCAGGGAAGAGGGGGGACAGTTGACAGCAGGAGGGTCACGAGCGGCCCAGACCAAGAGCAGTGGGGGTGATCAAGGGTGTGAGGTGAGGATGGTGGGTGTGGACAGCTCTGCCAAAATGTTTGCTTCTGAAATGCTCGGGAAAGCAACGGGGGTGTCTTAGGTGGGCTCCCGAGCAGAAGAGACTGAGACGCGATGCAGCGCTTCCAGGATCGAGGAACAGGACAGGACACACAGCCACATGGCCACACAGCCTGATCCCCAGGCGAGCTCGGGGACCCCACAGTGATGCCCAGGGTGGCCCAGATGTCCCTCACCCCATGTCTCATGGTCCCAAATAAAGTCCAAGCTCCCAGCCCTCTGTCGAGCAGCAGGACGATTTCCACGTCTGCCCCTTTCCTGGCGCGGCAAGACAGCAAGGATTAGCAGGAACGGCGAGGGACACCTGATCGACGCTCAGCTCCACCACAACTCCCCGGGGGCTCGGCCGGGAGGCAGGGGCACCCACAGCTGCCTCTGAGCCCGCCAGCTCAGCACTGAGGGGCCAGGCAGGCAGATGGGCCCTGGCATGAGTGAGCACTCGTGCCGACGCCCTCCCCACTGGGGTGGATGGGCAGCCCTGCCTGCCACAGCTGGCACCTGGAGGGAGGGAACTGCACTTGGGTGGTGGGGCCCCAGGGAGTGGGCGGTGCCACCCTCCTTGCTGTGCCAGGCGCCACCCACAGGCTGCTCACCACAAAGGGGGCCCCAGGGGCTTTTCCCCTGCGCCACCCCCAGCCCCACACCAGCGTTCCAAGCCCTGCAGAACCTAGCTCTGGCCTGTGTCCCGGCAGCTGCGGCTCTGCTCGGCTCCAGGATCAGAAGGACATGTTATGCCCATGGGCTGGGCACCCCTGCAAGCCTGGCACTGTGCCAGAGTTATCCCCCCCGCCCCGCCTCTTGCCACAGCCTGGAGGGCAAGGCACATCACTAGCCCCACTCCCATGCACACAACAGCAGTTTACTGAGCACCTGGGAGAGCCACGGGGACCCATACGAGGGCCTACTGGCTTGGAGCTCACGTCACCAGTGGGGAAGCTGAGGCCCTGAGCAGCCCCAAGTGATGTGTTCAAGGTCACACAGCTGGATTCAAACCCAGGTCAGGCTCCAAAGATCCTTTTATTTTTTTTTTTCTTCCTGAGACAGAGTCTTGCTCTTTCACCCAGACTGGAGTGCACTGGTGCCATCTCGGCTCACTGCAACCTCCCTCCACCTCCCGGATTCAAGCAATTCTCCTGCTTCAGCCTCCCAAGTAGCTGGGATTGTCTGGCTATTTTTTCTATTTTTAGTAGAGACGGGGTTTCACCATGTTGGCCAGGATGGTCTCGATCTCTTGACCTCAGGTGATCCACCCACCTCGGCCTCCCAAAGTGCTGGGATTACAGGCGTGAGCCACCGGGTCCGGCCCAAAAGTCACTTTGTAAAGCCCCTCTCTGGGCCTCAGTCTCCTTGTCTGTAAAATGGACATGATGAAGCCTTACCCCCGAGGCTGTGAGGACAGGGAGGGGTTGTGGCCTCATGGGCTGTGCACAGGCAGCAGGGATCTTGCCAGCCCACCTGGCGGGTTTCAGTGATTGCTTGGTGTCCATCAAACCACTCCCCACACCCGCCCACCCGCCCTGCCCTCCGGCCATCGGATTCCTCGTGCTCCACATGTCATGCTGGAGCATCCCGCACAGTTCACTCGGCTCCCTCTACCCAGCTCCACTCTCGGAATCCACGACATTCACACAGCACTTCCTGTGCCCCAGCTACCCCCTGCAGTAAGCGTTACTACTCCCTGCTCTCCAGATACAGGAATGGAGGTGCTGCCAGAAGAGGCAACGTGCCTCCCTCTACACGGCTGCTAGGCAGCGACAGAATGGGCCCCAACCACTGCATGGCACCGCCAGCACTGCCGTGCCACCAGCCTACAGGCCCAAGGGCCCACGGCCACGTCACGACGATGTCCTCCAGCCCCAAGCAAGGACCCTCATCTGCACACAGCCTGGCTCCCATTGAGGCCTCCCCTGCCCCAGACGCAGCGGTGCTGCCTAGGGCCAGGCCAGGCACGCAGAAGGGCTCACAGGAAGGCAAAGAAATCGGCCCCCCAGGAGGCGTGCGCGGAACAGCGGCCTGGGCTGGCCTTCGGTGGGTGGCCTGGCCCACTGCCCCTGGCCACAATGGCTGGGCCCCTTGAGCCCAGAGGTGCCCTTACCTACTCGGAGCTCTTGCCCGAAGACGGTCTTCTCGCCGAGGGCAGAGCAGTTCCAGCGTCCAAAGCGGAACTGGTACTGGCACTCGTTGATGCCCATCTGCGCCCCCTCCCCGATCACAATGATGGCATCGGGCCGGCTCTGACAGATGGCACGCTGCCGCGGGGCTAGGCCAGGAATCTTGTTGCAGATGATGTTGGCTCCCAGGGCCACCACGGATGACAGTGCTCTGCGGAGGGGAGGAGACAGAGGCCGTGAGACGGCGGCGGCCAGCACCCCTCCTCACCCCCAACACCTTTCCCCCACTCAGCCTCTCAGTCGCAAGCCCTGCACTAGCTCCGCCCACCAGGGCACAAGCAGATCCCTGCCCTTGAGGGGCTGTTTCCCATCAACTCACACGCGTGACCCCAGGATACCACACAAGTCACCCCAACTCACACGCGTGACCCCAGCCACACACACCCAGGCCTCTGAGCCTCAGAATGGAGAATCACGCAACCACAAGTCCCACAGCTCTCCAGGCCACTGAATCAGATACACAGCCCTTCAGATCAGATAGCATCATGCCTGGGATGTGGCAGCCGCCAACTCGGGACTGTCTGCGCTGTCTCTAAGCGGCAGACCCCAACTCCCCGACCAATGGGGCTTTCCCCTCATTTATAAATTCCCTGATGGCCCCTCCGTGGCACCTGGGCCAGGCAGGCTGCTGAAAAGGCCGGCAGCCAAGCCCATCCGGTACTGACTCCAGCTCCCACCTGTGTGTAACTTTGAGAAGGCGCTCCCTGTCTGAGCCTCAGTTTCCACACCCATGAAATGGGGGTATAAAACACCCATCCCCCACCACCCGACCACAGGCTCAGACGACCACAGGGAGAAAGCCTGCACCGGGAATGGCGGCTGTTGCTGTTTTCTCTCCTGTCGGGGTGACTGGGTGCACGCAGAGGAAGAAATTAGGCCTGCAGCAAATTGAGCACCTACTGTGTGCTGGGCTCGGCAGGGGCCTTATTGCAATACTGGAGCCTCGAAGTGGTCCCCCGAGGGGACTTTGTCATTAATCTCCTAGCAACTCTCATGACCTGAAGCCCTAGACAGGAACCCGCAGGTCACGCTCACTCTACTTCAAGTGATATCAGTGGGATTGTCATTTGTTCGTTTATATATTTGTTTGTTTATTTTGAGACAGAGTTTCAGAGTCTCACTCTGTCACCCAGGCTGGAGTGCAGTGGTGTGATCTCAGCTCATTGCAACCTCCACATTCCGAGTTCAAGCCATCCTTTTGCCTTAGCCTCCCGAGTAGCTGTACTACAGTTGCCCACCACCACACCTGGCTAATTTTTGTATTTTTAGTAGAGACAGGATTTCATCATGTTGGCCAGGCTGGTCTCGAACTCCTGACCTCAGGTCATCTGCCCGCCTCGGCCTCCCAAACTGCTGGGATTACAGGTGTGAGCCACCGCACCCAGCCTTGTGTGTTTTCTTAATGAGGTGAAATTCCCATAACATAAAATGAACCATTTTGAAGTGTACAGTTCTGTGGCATTTAATACATTCAGTGTTATGCAACCTCTAGCACCGTCAGGTTCCCAGATATTTCCACCACCCTAGAAGGAAACTGTACCCATCAGTCACTCCCTGTTCTCCCCTCCCCGACCCAGCAACCACCAGTCTGCTTTCTGTTCCCATGGATTTGCCCATTCTGGACGTTTCCTATGGATGGAATCCTTCATCATGTGACCTTTGGCGTCTGGCTTCTTTCACTTAGCGTCGTGTTTTCAAGGGTCATCCGCGTGGTCACAGGTCAGTGCTTCATGCCTTTCTAAGGCTGAGTGATATTCCATTGTGTGGATAGACCACATTTTGTATATCCTTTCATGGCTGGTGGGCATTTCGGCTGTTTCCACCTTTGGACTACTGTGAGTGATGCCGCCATTAACGTGCGGGTGAGGTTTCTGTTTGAACCTGTTTTCAGTCTCTGGGGCATGGACCTACGAGTTGCTGGGTCAGGTGGTCCCTTCACTTTCTGAGGACTTGCCGGACCACCCTCCACAGCGGCTGCCCCAGTCATCTGGCTTTAAGCACCCATGGAAGGGGCAGTGAGCTGGAAGGAGGGGGGCGGCTGGTTTCAGGCAGACCTGCAGGCAACAGTGGGTTTCAGCACAGCGCTTGGCTTCAAGACAACAGATCAGGCTTGTTTAGTGAGGGGGCAAGATGTGGGAGTTGGGGGGACCGCCAGGGGCTCCCTGAAGCTGATGCCCATGGCCCTGGGCCCCTAGTGTGCTGGGAACCCTTCCTCTACCTACTGCCCGCCCGCCCTTTTCTTGAGGGAAACAAGTCAGTGATTTTCCAGGGCGGCCGAGCACCCACAGCCAGCTGGAAAGTCCCCGTGTGGCCTGAGCTCACAGCACATGCTGCAGCCGGGCTGCCAGGGCGACACTCAATCCCCGAGGCCCGCCCGGCCCGCCCACTAATCTGGCCAAGACCTCCCTGGGTCTCCCACGGGCACAATGGGCAGAAAAGCTCCAGGCTGGCGTGGAGGAAGAGCATCTGGATGGGTGGGGCTGGGAGCGGGCTGGAATCTGGGGAATTCAGCCCAAAGTAATTGTAGATCCTCGGAAAACCGAGCTGGGGAAATGAGATGGATGGGAATCCTGCCGGGCACCCTGTTTGCCGTGGGGCAGAGCCCGCCTCAGTCCCGGCCTGAGGGACACTCTCCAGTCCCAATCTCCCAGCAGGCTCAGGGCCGAGAAACCCCCATTATCTGCAGTAGGTACCCTTGCTGGGGGGACCATGATGGGACTTAGTGTGGACCCTGGGGGCGGCAGCGGATCATTGCCATGGCCAAAGCCCTGGCCTCCCGCCTCCAGCCAGCTGTCCACCACCGGCCCTGCCAGCACCCAGATCTGCCATGCCAATCTGCTCAAAGCCCATCCATAGCTCCCCATTGCCCAGGGGACCATCCCAGCCCCTGTGCCTGGAACTAGAGGCCTTGTGGGGTCTGGCCTTGGATGACCCCGCCTCCCAGCTGTGTCTGCTGGTCCCTCCCCTGGCTGCTGCCCCTTCTCCGTTTTTCTGTCTGACATATTCCATTTCCCTTTCAGGGCCCAGGTGAAAGCCCCACTCTGCTGAAGCTCCTGATTCCCTGGCACTGAGGGGGAGCGCGGTGGGCGCTGGTTTTGCGGGTGTAGAGCTCGTTCTGCAGTCTCACAGACACCGCGTCCATGCCCGGCTTCCCCCTCGCCATGTCCCCGGCTTCCTCTCACAGTCTGTGTCCCCAGCTTCCCCTCACAGTCACCGTGTCCGTGCCCGGCTTCCCCTCACAGTCACCACGTCCGTGCCCGGCTTCCCCTCACAGTCACCGTGTCCGTGCCTGGCTTCCCCTCACAGTCACCGTGTCCGTGCCTGGCTTCCCCCTCACCATGTCCCCAGCTTCCTCTCACAGTCTGTGTCCCCGGCTTCCCCTCACAGTCACCATGTCCCCAGCTTCCCCTCACAGTCACCGTGTCCATGCCCCGCTTCCCCAGCAGACGGTGGGCCCCTCCAGGACAGTGTCAAGTCTGCGCTCAGTCAGGTCTCAGGGCTGCCAGGCGTGGCCATCCCGAGTGTTTGTGGAATCGATAAATGAATAAATGAACAAGTCAGTACTTAAGAACCACATCTGAAAGAACTACAACTCAACAACAAAAAGACAAACAACCAGTGTTACAATGAGCAAAGTGCTTGTAGACATTTCTCCAAAGAAGATATACACACCACCAACAAGCTCTGGAGAAGATGCTCAACCTCAGTAATCACTGGAGAAGTGCAAACCAAAACCAAAATGAGATGCCGCCTCACACCCACTAGGATGGCTATGATTAAAAAAAAGAAGAAGAAAGAAAAGAACAAGTGTTGCCAAGGATGTGGAGAAACTGAAACCCTCACACACTGACAATAGGAGCATACAATGGTATAGCCACTGTAGACAATGGTTTGGCAGTTCCTCAATAAGTTCAACCTGGAGTCACCCAGCGAGTCCACCCCTTGGTATATATTCAAATGAACTGAAGACAGGTGTTTAGACTAAAGCTTGTACACAAATGATCATAGTAGCACTATTCACAATAGCCAAATGGTGGAAACAAACTCAGTGCCTGTCAACAGCTGAGTGGATAAACCAAATGTGGTCCATCTATACAATGGAACATTATGTGGCCATAAAAACAAGCAAAGCACTGGGTTATGCCACGGTGTGGAAGAACTCAACAATACAATGTTACATGAAGGAAGCTAGACCCCAAAACCACGTACTGTGTGGTTCCACGGCTATGAAATGTCCAGAATAGGCAAATCCATCAAGACAGAAAGTAGAAAGGTGATTGCCAGGGCTGGGAGGAGGAACGGGGAACAGGGAGTGGCTGCCTAATGGATATGGAATTTCCATCTGGGGTGATGGAAAGTTCTGGAACTGGGGGTAGTGACTGCACCACATTGTGAATGGACTAAATGCCACTGAATTGTTCACTTAAAAATAGTTAAAGTGGTAAATTTTATTTTACGTATTTTAACCACGATTTTAAAAAACTCTATCTATATACAGGACTTCTGCATCCTGGTGAAGATTAGGACCCAATTGAAGGGGATGCGAGAGGCCCACCCAGCCGACGCCCTGCTTGCCTTCTTGCACACTTATCCGGGGTACGTGGGACTGACAGAGCAGAGGGACTAGAGCCCCCAGCAGCCCCCTGCATGCCCGTGCATGGGTTAAAGGGGAAGTAAAGGCATCGGGGAATAGAATACAGGCTCCTGCACTGTATTTTATGCCAGGAGTATAAATAATTAGATGTGGTTGATAATTCAGAAATAATTTCAAAATTGTCTCCCTTACTAAGTGGGGGTGTTTGTGTTTCCACTAACAATACCAAGTGCTCCCATTCTGAGGGTCGACTCTGGGCCGTTGGGACCTCAGACCTCACCTGTGTATCATTTAATCCTCACCTTGCTAGGTGAGTGGTGCCATCCTCATTTTGCTGGTGTGCAGACTGGAGCTCAGAGAGGCTAGGGGACCTGCCTGGCGCTGCACAGCCAGGCTCGGAGCCCAGTCTCTGAATCCAGAACTCAGGTAGAAGAAGGAGTGCCACATAGTAAGTGTGGGACTCACGCTGGAACATGGCCTGGAGCAGGCACTGTGTCGGCTTTTCATTCTCAAAACAGCTTAAGTTCTTCCTTTGCTTAAAATCCTTCAGGCTGTGCAGCAATTCATTCCAGGTGCACAGGCGGCTCCCATGCAGCTGCCATCCCTGCCCTCCCACTGCTGCCCCGGGCACTGTCCAGTCTGACCCCTGCCCTCCCTGAGCCGGCCTGGCCCTGCCACACCCCAGGCCTGGCCCATGCCATTCCTTCCACCTGGAAGCGAGGGGGCTGGGGAGAGGGGTGACTGGGACGGGCCCTCCTTAGAGAATGGTCGGCGTGGGAAGTGGGGGAAAAATATCTACCAACTATTTTTATAGCCAGTGATTTAGAGGAGGCCAGAGAGCCATGCGGGTAGTGTGCTGGGGCCATTGGGGAGCGTGGGCCGGCCATGGGCACCCTCAGCAAACCCTGTGGGGCGGACCCAGCTTCGCTCCAAGTGTGAAAACTCTCAGGGGTGGCTTCCTCATCCTCAGCTGCTTGCCTGGGTGCCGAGGGAAGGTTGGCCAGGAAGGCTCTGAGTGGCTGTGAGTGCAGAGATGCTGGGAGCAGGGGCATTCATGTTTCAGTCGCTGACCTTTTTCATGGAAAATTCTGCCCCCGGCTCGTCCCCCTGCATTGAATGGGGCCTCGGGACACAGGCGAGATGCCAGATGGGATGGGCAGGTTGCAAGTCTGGAAAGTTTCCTTACCCCAGCCTGGGCTAGTCCGCTGCAGGGAGGGTGCTTATGGGAGAAGAGTTTAGCCCTGCAGACAAGAAGCCTCCTCCTCATTCCCCAGGGACCATGGACAAGGCCCTGCAGTCTCAGGCCAGAGGCCAGCAGAGGTCCAGGAGCTTCCTGAGATGCATCCTGGCGCAAGCAGAGGTCCAGGAGCTTCCTGAGATGTATCCTGGCGCAGGCTTTGAGCCGCCCCGTGTATAAGGAGGGCCTGCCACCAGGTAGCAGAACGAACTTGCTCTTTGGCAGAGTGGCCCCAAGGGAGTGAGTGGGGCTGCCTCCAGGAGGAGGTGGCTGCAGTGGGGGTGAGGGACAGGTGAGGACACTCCAGCCCCTTCAACCACTGCCAGGTGACAGAAGAGAGCAGAAGTGGACAGCAGGCAAGTCCCTGGCTGCAGTGTTAGCCAGGTACCAGGCCAGCCCCGCAGCCCTGGGGTGCCTGAGTCTGCAAATTCCTAGCTGTGAGACTCAGGCAAGTTTCTTAACTGTGTCTCAGTTTCCTCCTCTCTCAAATGGGAGTGATAACAGCCCCCATCCATCTCAGAGCCGCTGGGAGGGGCCATCTTGTGGCGTCCACAGCACGGGCCGCTGGCCTGCAGTGACAGCCCTCATTATTAACCCTTGAAGCTTGAGACTGCAAGCTCATTACTGACCTCATTCACTGGACACACAATCTCTGACCCCCAGGATCCAGCCTCCCCCGGGAGATCAGGGACCAGCTTCATCTATGGGGCCCCAAGCCCAAGACCAGCAATTGTGAAGCCACTGGGTATCCGCGTCAGCCACTGCACCCACCACCGATGGGTCCATGCCCAGATCAGCCCTTCCCTGCGACCCAGCGATCTGTCTCCTGTACCCAGGAAAAACGCGTGCATGTGATCACCCAAGGATATGCACATGGGTCTATAGCACAAATGGGAAACAATCTAGGCGTCTGTCAACAGGAGGATAGATAAATAAAGTGTGGTCCATTCATGCAGCGTGACTACACGGCGAGGAAACTGCTGACACGCGTCAACACGGATGGGCCTCATAGACGTCATGGCGCGTGAAAGAAGACAGGAAAGAGGATGTGTGGATTCCAACACTTCTAAGAATCTCCGGCCAGGCACAATGGCTCACGCCTGTAATCCCAGCCCGTTGGGAGGCTGAGGCAGGCGGATCATGAAGTCAGGAGATCGAGACCATCCTGACCAACACGGTGAAGCCCCATCTCTACTAAAAATACAAAAATTAGCTGGGCGTGGTGGCATGTGCCTATAATCCCAGCTACTCAGGAAGCTGAGGCAGGAGAATCGCTTGAATCAGGCAGTTGGAGGCTGCAGTGAGCCAAGATCGCACCACTGCACTCCAGCCTGGTGACAGAGCGAGACTCTGTCTCAAAAAAAAAAAAAAAAAAAATATCCAGGACAAGCCCACCTCATCTTGGAGACAGAAATCAGAGTAGTTACTCTTCGGTGGGTGGCACCGACTGGGAGTGAGCAGAGGGAGCCTGCCGGTATGCCAGAATGTTCTATGTTCCAAGCCGGGACATAGTGTACATGTATGTAAAAATGCATTAAGGTGTCCACTTGAGATTTCTGCATTTTACATAAGTTATATCTCAGCATAAAAGTAAAGTATTATAGCATGTGACTTTATTGAAATGGGGCAATAACAAAGCAGGAATGGAAACTCCAGGCTTCTTACAATAATTAAAATACAGAAAACAGGCCGGGCGCGGTGGCTCACACCTGTAATTGCAGCACTTTGGGAAGCCGAGAAGAGTGGGTCACCTAAGGTCAGGAGTTTGAGGCCAGCCTAGCCAACAGGGTGAAACCCTGTCTCTACTAAAAATACAAGAATTAGCCAGGCATGGTGGTGCACGCCTGTGATCTCAGCTACTTGGGAGGCTGAGGCAGGAGAATTGCTTGAACCAGGAGGCGAAAGTTGCAGTGAGCTATCACACCACTGCACTCCAGCCTGCGTGAGGGAGCGAGACTCCGTCTCAAAAAAAAAACAAAACAGAAAACACACTTCAAAATTCAAATGCCAACATTAAAAATCATGCCCTTGTGCTTTGTATGTGCCTAGCCCGCATGGGGGCTAGCCTTTCCTGCACACATGCTCCATGGGGCCGCTGGCCTGGGCCAGCCACCGACCTAAGGCAGAGCTGGGCTGAGCCAGAATGCCCTGCCAGGGCTCCTCTGCCCCAGCCTGTGCCCATCAGCCAGCCTGTCCCCACCAGGCCCTCAGCCTCTCTGGACCCTGAATGCAGGCAACAGCCCACCACAGCAGCTCCCAGGCAGTGAGAAGGTTAAGTGCAGGAGACCTCAGGGAGTTGTGGGGGCTCATGGCGCTTGGTGGAGTGCCCTCCAGATCTGCCTGTACCCAGCCTGGCACTCAGGCAGTGGACAGAGTCGCCCACATAGCCACCATCCTTCCTCCGAAAGGAGCAGGGCCCGTCAGCAGTGATGCGGAGACCAGGGTTGTGGAACGTGGCCCCTCTGGCTAAGACCCTCATCTGGGCGACACCATCTCTGCCAAGGCCCAGCCTGGGGGCTCCCTCCTCCAACAGTCTCAGGAGCTTTGGGGTGACCTGTCGTCTCACTCTTGGGTACCCTGAGCCCAGGTGGCAGGGAGTGGGCAGCATCTCACCTGTGACCAGAATTAGAGCCGCCCTCTCCTCTCCCCAACACCCCTGCTGTGCTCAGGAGTTTCTCCCGCTTCAAAGCCTGCCCCAGCAGGTAGGAGTCTAACCTAAATCCCTCATGCTATCAGGGTCTTCAGTGGTTGAGGCAGAGTGGACACCCACTGCATGCCTGACTAGCCTCAGAGTCTCCTCATGGTTGCTATTTCAAAGCTCGGAGGGCCAAGGGCTAGAATGGTGACAATAATCATGATTACTCTTCCCTCAGAACAGGAATCGGAGGTCCAGAAAGGTTCAGCAGCCTTCCTGGCAGCTCAGGTAGGCAGGGAGCGAGCAGGGCTGGAACCCACCCCCCGTCCCGGGGCTGGCCAGTGCCCTGTCATCAACCCTGCCCCTGGGACATACCCCATTCCTGACCCTCAGACAGCGGGGGCAGGATGGGCAGAGTGTGGTCACTTGTCCTCCTGGAGAGCCACCCTCCCGTGTAAGTCCCTAGGGTCAGGAGGCTGCATCTGGGGCCAGGCTGTGGGGGGTGGGCCTTCCCTGAGGAGCTCTTGGAGAAGGACACCCCCCCACGTGCACCAAGCTGTAAGGAGTCTCTCAGGCTCCAGACTGAGTCACGGGCCCTCCCCGAACAGGTCCAAGCCCCCATAGCTGGGTCCAGGATGGCAGAACCATCTTACTCCCCACGATATGCTGGGCCTGGTGCAAGGCCAGGTGTGGCAGAGCCTCAGCTGTCACCTCAGGATGAGTGAATGAATGGTGGGTGACGAGTGGCTGACAGACACATGCGGGAGACACTCTTCCCCGACAGAGGCCCTGTCTGTGCAGGCAGCAGGATGGGGCATCTGGGACACCCTCAGCGGGGCTGGGGCTGCAGGCTGGACAGGGGGTGGGCAGCAGCACGGCCATGGGGTGTCCCCTTGTCACTCAGACTGTGTTACAGGTCAGTCGAAACCAGCTTGCACCCCCACTTCACATAGGGTTGAGAAAATGCCCACGGTCCATATCGGGGCCCTGCGTTTAAAACTGGGGGATGAGGTGGTGAGGATTATGAGGGTGAAACCACCCAAAGTTGCCCTCGAGAGGGCACAGCTCCCCGCCAGCAACAGGACAAGCTGTGTCTTTCTGGTGATGCAGCCTGGGAGAAATTGGCTGTGCTATGACACAGATGTGGGCTCGTGTCCCGAGGAGGCCTGGGAGCCAGGCACCTCCACCTCAGTATCCCGTTTCTCCTCCAAATTCCCAAAAACCGACCCCACAAACCACAGCCCAGCTCTGTTTTGCCAGTGGGGGTGCAAATGGCCCCACAGCAGCAGAGACTCCTCCCACCTGGCTGGACCCCCGCTCTCCCGCCTCGCTCTGGACTGGACACCAGCTCCCAACATGGCACCCAAGCAGCCCTAGTGCTGCCCACCCCACCCAGCTCAGGGTGGAAGTAGCCCCTACCCCGCCACTGAAAGCATTCCCCAGAAGGACCAGGGCAGCTCTCCGTAGGGGAGACACGAGATCTGACTTCTTCCTGGAACCCAGCTGGAGCCTGCCCGGGCCTCAGCATCCCAGACCCCCCCCAGAGCCGCAGGAACCAGAAGCGGGAACCCTAGGGCCGTCTGCCCTCCCCCGCAGATAACATGGACCTCTATCAAAAAGCTCATCGGAGGTCAGAAAGGCTTTCCCCAGCATGCCCCGCTCTGCCCCCAGGGCACCCAACCCGCCATCCTGCCCCTGGCATGGGCCCACGCCCCACCCTGACACCGGCAGGTTCATGGCCTCGGGGCCTGCCTGAGCCACCTCCCAGCCCCAGCCCAGGCTGCTTCTCCTTGACCACTTTGGCCAGGTGGCCCCAGGCCTGCCCCCTCAGCCCTCACTCTTGCCCACACCCGTTCCTCCTTCCTAGCATGCTGGCCCGCCCCTGACCTGCTGAGCTCTCCACTGCAGAGACCCCTCCTTGGGGAGGCATTTCCACCCACCAGCCCCCTCTGGGAGCGCCCAGACTGTGCTTGACCTCTCAGGCTGTCCTAAAGCCACTGTGTCAGCGGCAGACTCCCCAGGGCAGGGGTCCCCAGCATTGCCCAGCACCTGGCCAGGCCCTACGCTCACCTTGGTCATGAGCCACCCCACCCCCCCAGCTGAGGGAGCATGGGCAGCCCCCTCCCCAGCTCTCTGGGTGGCAGGGACAGGCTGGCTGAGCCCGGGCCTGATCTCCGGCCTCCCTCCCGGCCCCAGGCCCTGGCTGCCGGACTGCCCCAGGCTCCTGCGGCCCACACTCCTGGCCCGGGGCGCTTTGTAATTCTTCCTTCTCAGGCATCTTCTGGCAAAAATATTTGAAGAATGTTCCAATTATCTGTGATCAGCCAGGGAGGCGGGCCTGGGTCCACCCATTCAGGAAGTAAGTCAGCAGATACCCGGGAGGACAGCACCTGGCCCCTGTGCCCACCCAGGGCCGAGTCCTCGCCAGCCTCTTCCTCAGGTGGGCAGAGGGTTGGCCCAGAACTTTCCATCCATATAGGGGCTCTTCTATGGCTTTGGAGCCCAGCAGGGTTCCTTGGGGCTGAGTATGGGGCAGGGGCTGGTGGTGGCCTCAGTGTTCCTGCCTGTCAAATGGGGATCAGAATGTGGACCAGGTCTGGGGTCATTCAGCAGACCCCATGAGCCACAGGCTGCAGACTAGCCAGATACCCCTACTCACCCAGAGCAGAGCTCCACCTGCACCTGCCCCATAACGCCTGACCCCCACAGCAGCTCTGGTGCTGCCCTCAGAGGAGGCTGGAAGGGACGAATTGCAGCCCAGAGCTGGGCGCGCCGATGAGAAGGAACCAGAGAGAATGAATAGGACAGGTCTGGGCTCAACAGCTGGTGCCCCGTCCTTTCTCAGGGCCCAGCTCCGTGGGGTGGGGCTTGGGCCAAGAGTTTCGCCCGGCCACCCCAAGGCTGTTCTGAGTCTCAGTTTTCCCATCTGAGAGCAGGGAACAATCACCTCTCCTTTCGCAAGTGGCAGGCGAGGCCCGGGAGGGGCTTTACACCTGTGGGGGAGGGACAGGCCCAAAGCACTCCCCTTTCCAAGCAGCATTCATGGTGTGTGGGGCCCTGGAACCATTTCCCACCCTCTCCCCACTCTGGTTCCCCTGGCTGGTCCTTGCCAGCCTGACCTTACAGATGAGAAAACTGAGACTCAGAGAGAACAGCCAGAAGAGAGCAGTGTGGGTGGGGGCCGGGGCAGTGCGTCCTTCGAGGAGGCACAGGGAGCTGGACAGGTGGGGGGTAGGCAAGGAAGGGGCTGGGGAGAGCAGAGGGCTGATACCCCCAGGGCCCAGCTCAGGAGTGAGGCCATCCCTCTGACCCTCTCTGCCCCTCCCGGCCTCAGTTTCCCATCTGTGTAGTGAGGGGCTGAGGTGACAATCTGGGTACCTGCAGCTGTGTCCTAAAGAGGTTCGCTTGCTTGCTTGGGTTTGGGGTCCTGTGTTCGAGTTCTGCTCAGCCACTGGCTCTCACTGGCCTCCCTGAGCCTCAGTTTGCCGGTCTGTCCAATGGGGAGAACCGGCCTGCTGGTGGGTGGGGCATCCTGCAGCCTACACTCCACCACAGTCCCGCCTGCCACTCTTTCCACGCCACTGCTCTGCTCAGCTCTCAGCTCTCAGTGTTCCCAGGGAAGGGAGCAGAGCGTCCGCTTGCTCCCTCGCGCCCCCGGCGGGCGGCTGCCCTCCCACCCTCCCCACATAGCTGGCATTCCTGGCCTGGCAGCCTGGGACCCCACCCTGGAGAAGAACCAGACCGCCTGGGAAAAAGCTGGTGAAGAGCTGGGGGCCCCAGCAGGGCTGAGGCTGCTGCAGGTGGATGAGCCACAGCCATGGGGTCCATTGCACCCCTGGCCAACACAAGGAGCCCGCAGCTAATGAGGTCAAGGGCAGACACTCCCAGCCACCATATCTGCTAAATCTGTGAAATGAGAGCCTCACCCATTCACTGTGACCTCCCAAACTGCAGGACGCTGACCTCTGACTTCAGAACCTTCCAGATCTCTACTGGCACCCAGGGCCCATCAGGATGCACCAGGTGCTGGCCACACTGGACTAGCTCCTCCCCGTCCAGGGGCAGGCACTTTGCCCCCTCCAGCAGCCAGGCAAGATTCCAGACCCAGCTTAGTGCCTCCTCCTCCAAGAAGTCCACCAGGGTCTCTCTCAGTTCTCCCCTCTCCACTCCCTGCAGGATCACATCTGTGCTGGGCTCCTGAGGAAGCCGTTGGGACTGAAATTCAGCTATGCCCTTCCCTAGGTCTTACTCTGGCCCTTCTCTTTGCTTCCCACAGTACAGATGGGAATAGAAACACCCAGAGATGCCACAGTACCTGAGACCACCCAGCTAGCTGAGACCCGAGCAAGGATGGGACTCCCAGTCCTGGCCCTGGCCCTGATGCCACAGATCTGTTGGACGCAGGGGTGCCTTGCAGGCCTGGGTGACCAGGATGCCAACCTGAAACCTCAGGACAGATGGGTGGGTGGACAGACAGGTGAACACGTTGGAGGGAGCTGGCAGGCCCCACTGGCCCATGGCCAGGATGGGAGTCTGGACACTTTGTGGCTGGGCCAGCGCCTCGGCCTTCCTGGCTGCTCTGGACTTGGCTGAGCGGCAGGTCTGGGGGCCGAGCCATCACCTCTGTGCAGACTGCAAGACAGGGCTGAGCTCCCGGCCCTGGGACTCAGCCTCAGGCCATAGTCCTGAAGGGTCCTCCTTCCAGGAACAGATGGGAGCCACGCCCAGTCCATGCCTGGGCCATGCAGCGTCTCAGACAGAGTGTGAGCCGGATCCAGGCCAGCCCCACACAGGTCATCTGCATTCTCCAAAGCAGGGGACCCATTCTGGGTCAGAAGTCCCCTGTGCATAATTCCACACCCCCCTCACCTTTCAAGCAGCCCACTTTTCTGGAATGCTCCCTCCAAGAATTCCTAGGCCGCCACCGCCTCCTAGCCAACTGCTCAGCGTGGATGCCTTGTGGCCCAGAGTGCCCACTTCCCCAGGGGCAGCCTCCTCTGCCATTCATCAGCCTGGCTGAGTGAGTGCTTATGGAGCCTTCAGAACTCCAGGGGCCTTGATTGAAGTGGCCCGAGGTCCTGAGTGCCATCCCTGCCTTCCCCACGGTGAGCCCCCAGTTGGAGTTCATCATTCCCATTTTACAGAGTCGGCTTACAGAGGAGCAGCATCTCGGGCCAGGCCACACAGCAACGTGGCAGTGATTTGGTATCAGAGACAAGAGCAGGACCAGATCCTGTGGCTTTTCCCCCACCTTTGGGCTCTGCCTCTTCCCACCCTCCCGTCCTCCCTGCCACAGGAATCTCCACCGTGGAAGGCGGTAAGGGGAAGCCGAGCTGGGCTCTGGGCTCACAGTCAGAGCTGACTGCAAAGCCTGGCTCTCCCCAGCCTCTGAAGGTAGGGGACCACCCCAGCCACCCCTCCAAGGCTGCTCCAAAGCAGGGGACTCCCACAACAGAGGGAGGCATCACACTGCACACCCTGCCTGGCTCCTAAAGATGCCAGAAGGAAATACAAGAGCACGATGGGGCGCCAGGTGACCCCCCGCACCTCCAGGAGCTGCAGCCTGGAGGGGAGCCCCCAGGCCACATGCTGGGGAGGTGGGTTCTGAGAGAGAGCAGGTGCGGCCCGTGTGCAGTCTGCAGCCCTCAGCCCAGTGGCCCTCCCCAGGTGCAGGTCCACAGCAGCCCAGCCTGGCCACTTCGGGGACTATGTCCCGCAGGTCCCCAGCCCCTGCATCCCTGTGTACTCTGGACTACTGCGGACATGGAGTGACTGGAGCCCAGAGCCACTGACTCCCTATCCAGTGCTCTCTCCACAACACCAGCCTGCCTGGCATCCAGGGATCCTGTGCCTGTCACCCCCAGGAACACTCCCTGAACACCCTGAGGCTCAGAAAGGTGTGCCCGACATGCGAGTCCATCCCCAGGGCAGTGCCACCAAGGCGGGTGACAACCTTGCTGGAGCAGTGATGGGGCCAAGCAAGCACTTCAGACCACAGGAGTGTGGCCCCTGAAGGCCAGCCCTCCCCAGGCTGAGGGGAGCCATGAGGCACACAGGAGGAGCCCCGGGAAATGGAGATGGCAGAGTGATGAATCTGCCCTCCTAGTGGGGGTGTCAGCCGCACCTGGAAATTCCCAACACTTTCCCGCCAGCGGTGAAGTCACCCTGGGAAGACCTGAGTCAGGGAGCCCAGAAGTCATCCAGCCCCCGGCCACCCACTCCCCCTTCCCACCTGTGCCACTAGGGTCCAAGCACACCTGGGGCCACCACAGGCTCTGCCACCCCTGGGCAGCGGGCCCTGAGCTGGGAGTTCACTGGGCCCCAGACCCGCAAGTGGCCATCAGACTGACAGATTTGCTGGGTACCGACTGAGTGAGGGCCTGGTACTGCCCTGAGTGCTGGGGAGGAGGCAGGCAACCCTGCAACCCCAGACCTGGCCAAGCACACTCCCTTGGCACCCCTGCCACTGGATGGTCCTACAGACTCAGCCATCTCCTCTCCTCAGCCCCGGAGTGGCCCGGGCCCTGCATCTGCAGCTGGTGGGCAGGACCAGCCTCCTCCATGCTTCCCCATCCTCCACCTCATTGCTCAGAAGGGTCTTTCTAAAGTTCTGCTGAAGCCACTCCTCCCTGCCCTGGGCTCCCCAGATCTGAGATCACTGCCTCAGGCCCCACCCCCACCTCACCTTCTCCTGCTCCAGCCTACTTGAACCTGCTGCTCCCCACTCCTGATGCCGCCACATCCTCTTCACACCTCCAGACCTTTGCCCACGTCTGTCCCTTTCCCAGGAACCCATCTTCCTTCCCTCCAGCAGGTCCTTCAGGGCCGAGGTCAGAGGCTGCCTTCCTTGAGAGGTCTTCCCTGGGCCACCCTCATCACAGATGGCTTAGAACGCCTGCTGTGGGTCCCACAGGGCTTTGTGTAAACGATGCTGGAAGGGAGGGCGGTAGGGGCTTTCCTTCCCAGTCATACCTGCGCACCTGGCCAGCCCTGATCACCCACCCGTGGGGGCTGCCATCACGCTGTGGGCACAAAGGGAAAGTTCAGGGTGGTGGTGGGGCCAGCAGGAAGGGGAGGAGGGAGGAAGAGGACCTGGGGGAGCATCCAGACCCACCACCCAGATGGGGAAACAGAGGCCCAGAGAAGGGGAGGGATACCCTCAAGGTTGCCACAAGCCCACAGCTGAGCCAGGAACAGGACCTGGGCATCCAGGACCACACACTTGCTGACCCAACAAAGCTGGCCAGGCTGGTCTTAGAGCTCCCGGGTCAGGGGCGAAAGCAGGACAAGGCCCAGAACAGAAGGCCTCTGGGCTTCCCATACCCACAGGACAGCTGCACCTCTGGTCCCAAAGCTAACCTTGGAGGCAGCCCCTGCAACCTTGACACCCTCGCTCAGGGTCCCAGGGACTCTTGGTCAACACACAGTTCTAAGCAACTGGAGGCATTGGTTTCTGCCTGGAGAGGACAGGCAGGAAACGGGACAGGCAACAGAGCCCGCCCAAGACTGGAAACCCACCTTAGTAAGACACCGTGACAAGTGGCATGGACCCAACAGCCAGGAGTCCCTGGGCTCAAATCTGGGCTCAGCTGCTTGACCTGGGCGAGTGACTCTGCACCCTGACCTCGTCTTCCTCACTCCACCACCTACCAAGGCAGACGGGCCTCTCCTAGCTCCCCTTCTCTGGCAGCCCGAGGGGGACACAGATTCCAAAGCAGACCCTGGGCACTGTGCACATGTCAGTCCCGCTAGGGAGGGCCTTCTGGGGGTAAACTAAGTCCTCCAGAAGTGGGAATGCCTCATCCTGTGTCCCCCAGGCGGGGGTCTGCAGGGCAGGCAGTGCATTCTGGAGGACTTCCCACTGGAAGGGGCTTTGCCATCTGTCTCACCACTTGGGACTGCGCGGGCCTGAGTCGCGGCTCTGGACGCCTCCTCACCCTGGCCCCACCAATACCCGCTGTGTGGAGGCCAGCTGAGACACCACCAGTCCTTGTGCCCAGGCTCCCTCTGGCCTGGCCCATTCAGAGCTCCAACAGGGCACGGAAGGGTTGGAGCAGGGATCACAGTGCGGGAGGGCTCCAGAAAGCGATGGAGGCCCGCAGGGGTCATGGGATGGAACTCCAGGGGATGCTCACTCGGGCTCTTCTCCATTGCTGCTGATACCCGGCAAGCTGCTCGTCGGGTGGGGTGGCTTCCTCCCAGGCCCAGCTCTGGGCACCTGCAGGCTTCACACTCTAAAGCTGCAAAGGCTGCTTGGGGGAGCAGGACGTTAGTGTCTTCTGCACACAGCCTCAGACCCAGCCTCGTGGCAGCCCCAGCACCTCAGCTGCCACCTGCTCCAGCCTGGGGATGGAGGACGTGTCGATGGCCCTGTGCCAAGCCTCACCTGCCACTCTACCACTGAGACTGTGGGATGGCCTCTGGAAAGGCCAACCACTCCACCGGCTGCTTGCACAGAGAACCTGTGAGCTCCGCTTCTCTGCTCAGGCAGGGACCCTCCCCAGCATCCCCGGCCCTCACTCCTGCATCTGCTTGTATGTCTCCGGGGCTGGAGAACTCACTGCCTCTCTGCCAACAGCGGAGCTGACCCAAGCCTCAGGACCCACACTCAGGACGAGAACGCCCTGGGTGAGGGGCAGGGATGGGGGAGGGGCCCCAGGCAGGCTGAGTGGGAAGACAAGGAAAGGGGGAGGGAGCGCACCTGTATCCACCCCCATCCTGCCGGCCAGCCTGAGGTGAGGCCCCCAGCCCCGCGCCAGGGACGGAGCACAAACGGTGGTTTTGTCCTTGGCCAGCGGGCGGCCCGCACCACACAATGACCCTTTCATCAGGCTGAAGGAGCCCTGGGCCGGGGTTTCATCTGACAAGGGAGGGTGCCCGGCCTCCTGTCCCTTTGGGAGGGGAGCTGAGCCCCATCTGAGCCGGACCCAAGGCTGTGTAGGGCGGCAGCCTTAGGAGCCTGCTACCGCCTCTCCATCTGCCCGGGATGACAGGGAGCAGTGTGAGCCGTGAGGGCTTGGGCTCCCACTGCATGTGGGTCCTAGTTCCGGGGGCTCCGCACCCTGGCCCTGGGCTGATGGCCTAGACACCCACAACCGAGCCCTCTACCTCATCCAACACCGCCACTCCACACCCAGGGTCTGTCAGGGTCCTCCGAGAACAGAGCCTTGGTCCACACCCAAGCAGGGGCCCTGGGCTCCCCACAGGCACCCACCTGCCCTGCCAGGGTGACTCAAGGCTCCGGGGACGTGGTGGGTGGGAGGGGAGGGAGCGGGAGTGTGACTTGCTCGGCCATTGTCCACTGTGTCCCCAGAGGAGCCCAGGGAAGTGTGTGAATGAGGGAACAATAATGTGCTGTTGGCGCCTCAAAAATCACCAACTTCATGATCATCACCTCGCCTCCCATCAGCACCTCCAACTGCTGGCTGGAGCCTGAGGCCCTGGGAGACCCCGATTCCACTCCATGTGGGACTGCATAGGGGGAACTTCCCTTCAGAGGCAGCGCTGGCACCAGGTGAGGAGCTGGAACTGGGAGGGCTGAACCCCTGGGATCCAAGGTGATCTTGGGAAACAGCCTCTTCTCCGGACCCTGGCATCCCATCGGCCCACCTCAGCAAGATGCTCTGAGGCTCCCTGGAGGGGAACCCCTGGTGAATGTGTTGACAGTAGTGTTCCCTCTTCTAGGGGTCTCTTTCATATGCCTGTTTAGTCTGGCCAACTCCTCTCCATCCTTCAAAACCCTGTCTGAGCGTCATCTCCTCTGGGAAGCCCTCTGAGATGCCCTAGGGGGTCCATCATTCCTTCCTGAATGAACACAGCCACTGGGCCTCCCTCTGTGCTGCCTGTGGCCAACCTCCCTGTTCCTGATAGCTGAGAATGGCCTGTCTCCCGTACACCGACCGCACCAGGCATCAAGCTAGAGTTTCCCACAGCCACCCGGTGAGGTTTGTGCTCTGGTGATCTGCACCGGAGAGGGAAGAGCTGGGCCTGGGGACACAGCCAGGCAGTGAGGGCCCTGTGGAGTCAGGATGAGGACCCAGATCTGAGTCACTATCATGCCCCTTGGCCTCACGGGAAACCATGTTAGAAAACGGCGCATTATCCTACAGGCCTTGGCGCACAACCGTGGAGCCCAGTGCCACCCCAGGACCTCCTGTCCTCCCTCTGCACACAGACAGTCCAGGATGCACATTCTCCCCTTTAGCCAATGGTTGGTGGGTCTCGTCCACATGGTGATGAGTTCTGGGGAGTTTCCTGTGATTAGAGAGGCTCCACTTGTCCACCTCCAGTGGGGGGTCCCCAGTTGAGATCTCATCAGATTTCCCAGCTTGAACCCCACATGCACACCCTCTATGGAACGTTCTACACTTTCAAGTTCCAACTACACGTGGCCTGTTCTGAGCCTTGGGGGAGGGATCACCATCCCAAGTGACCCATGAGGAGACTGAGGCCCAGAGAGGCTCATGGACCTGCTCAGGGCACACAGCAGAGCCCCTCCCAGACGTGGATAGACGCAGACCCTCCAGGCTGGGAGTTGCCCCTCCCCCAAGGGCAACCTGAACACGCCTGAGCCACGGGGTGCATCCTGTCCCCACACAGGCCGTGGTGCCATGGGAGTGGGCCTGCTTCATCTCCTCCCCCTCGAGGGTCATGGCCACAGCACTTCTGGGACTGTGGCTGGCACCACTGACAAAGCCACAGCGGTGGAGCCGGGAAGAGGCCTGGCCTGGCAGGGCAGTGGTAAGCGCCCCCCCACCCTGCCACAGCCAGGTGGTCGGTGAGTAACCACGCCGTCACCCATGACTCACTCGGCTCCCCAGAGCGGGCGGTCACCATGAGAGGCTCCTACCGGAAGACCTGGGGGGGTCGTCAGAGCCAACCCCCACATCTGGGAGAGGAAGGCTGAGACCGGAAGAGACCTGCCTGGGACAGAAGCTCAGCCTGGTCCTGGTCAAGGCCTCAGCCAGTCCCCCATTCCAGCTGACCGAGCACCACAAGCCTTCTTCTTGGCCTGCAGTCCCCTACCTGCCCTCCCTTGGGCCGTTACTGACCCCCGCTGGCCCTGGGAGCTCCTGCACTGACAACAGAGCTCTGCACAGAGAAGGCGAGGGCTGGCCAGAGCCGCCTAGCATGGCTGCAAGTCAGCATGTAGCAGGGGCGCAGGGCGCTTCCAGGCCAACACACCCGTCCAACCTGATCAGTGGCAGGGACCCAGGCATGCGTCTGGGATTCGGTGTGCACAGACCACAGCCCAGGACAGGGAGCTAGGGGAGCAGTCCAGATGAAAGGGGGAGGATCAGCCGTCAGCCAGTGTCTGGGATCCCAGCAATGGGATCTGGAAAGTTCCTGAAAGTTCTCTGGAGCAGAATGAAGCCTCCACCCAGTGACCCTCGTAGCCCAGGCATCCTCAGATCCAAAGGCCAACACCATCGAGTGCGCCTGCAGTGCTGAGGGTGGGCTGACACTCACCCCCACCTCTCACAGCTCTCCAAGCACTTGCTGCTGGCTGCCTCCCCAAGTGCAGCCATTGAGTCGGAGACACGGGAACCAAGGTCTTCTCACTTTGCATGCTTTCATTCAAATCGAATTGCGCAGGCCCTACTCCCACCTATGGTCAGCCTTGCGCCCACCAAACAAACGGGGCAAGGGACATCTGAGACCCGCCCCCCTGGCTCCGGGAACGTGTCTGGGTTCGTCTCTGCTTGGGGAAGGCTGGCGTCAGCGTTTTCCTCCCTGTGGGGCAGGAGCTGCTGAGGGCAAGTCAGGGATGCAGGCTGCCTTCCTGTCCCCCACGACTCAGGCCGGACCCCAGCACTGGCCCAGGGATGTCTGGAAAAGCTGTTTCCTTAGGAGAATTTCTGCCAACACAGCTGGCAGTGCACACTCCAGGAGCAAGCCTGGCGGGTGTAGTCACTGCAGGCCCGGATGAGGGGCCAGCCCTGAGGTAAACCTGGGGTCTGCAGAGGTACACTGGGCACCACCTTGCCCCAGAGGCCCCTCACTGCTGCCTTGGCATCAACTCCCACCAGGCTTCTGGGGCCCCTGCGCACCTCCCTCTCTCCCACCCTTACCCCAACTCCCCAATCCCCCCACTTCCCTCGCCCCCACCTCCGCAGGACTCCTGGTCTCCCACCCCGGACACCTCTCCATGAACACCGAACCTCAGCCAGCCGGCTCCAAAACTGATTTCCCAAGCACCGGAGCTGCCAATTCTCTAGCAAGGCCTAAGGCTGAAATGCCAGGATTCTGGGGAGGGGGAGGCTTCCTGGCCTCCAACCGCCAGACGCTGAAATTCCAAGGTCCCCTGGTTGATCTAGTTCCTGGGAAGGACACCAGAAGCAGGACCCGGGGACCCTGGCACTTTATTAGCCTGGGTCCCCACTGCTCAGGCGGTCCCCACCCGCATGCGCCCTGCTACCCCGCCCCCCTCAGGCGATGCCTCCGCAGCCGGGGCTGCCCGCCGGGCCTGGAGCGCTCTCTGTGCCTGGACCTTGTAATTATGTCCCACAGCCCGGGAAACCACGGGCCTCGCAGCATCTGGCTGCGGTTGCGAACTTTTGTTTCAAGATGCGCGACTATTTATAGAAGGAAAACTGGTAGGATAGTAATTTCCTAGGAGCAAGAGGAGAAATTGGCTGCGTCTTTATTAAATGGGGGTGGGGGTGCGGCGATGTATTAGGACTGCGACCGCATGGGGAAGGGGGTGGCGCAGGGAGCGGGAAGGCAGCGGCTGCCCCCTCTGGCCGCGTCAGGCGACCCCGGACGTGGCCCGCGTGTAAAGGAGGGGGAGGGGGAAGGGAAGAGAAGGGGAGGGAGAGCAGGCTCTGAGGTTTAATCAGTAGCATCCAGCTTAAATTCCCCCAAACGGCGGTTCCATAAATCAAACTTCTTTTTAAGTCAGAGGCCAGAGCATATGCGTCCCATTAGGAATCCGGCGAAGCCACCACTGCGCGCCCCCTGGGCTCACTGGGCTGGACTCGGCCCTGCCCGGAGCTTCTCAGAGCCCCGTGGGCTCTGCCCTGCCGGACGCACACACGCGCGCCCACGCTCCGCGCTCCGCGCTCTCCCTTGGCTGAGACACCTGGGCGAACGCGGCCGCCAGCGCGCAATGCGCGTCCTCCTCGCCCCCAGGTGAGGACTTGGCAGGGGCAGGGATCGGGCCACCGCGGCAGGAAGGCGCGAGAAGCCGCAGCGGCTTCAGGGTACAGTCCGGGCACTGTCCGGTGAAGCGCGGCGTGCACGTGTGTGCCGGTGTTTGCACGAGGGAGCGGGTGTGTGCGTGCGGCTCTCCCAAATGTGGCATGGTCTTGCGCGCCGCGTAGGTTAATACGGGGAGGAGTCCCCCGCCGGTCCAGGACTCTTCTGGGACGCGCAGGGAATCTCGGCGCCGCTCGCGCGCCCGCGGGCCCTCGCTCTGGGCGTGCACAGCCTGCTCTACTCCACTCCGGCAGTCGAGCCGCTCTCGGGCCATCCTTTCTTTGACCCCAGAGCCAGGACTTCTCACTGCCGTAGCTGCCCGACAAGTGCTCCACCTCGGCAGCTTAGGCTGGCAAGGCGACCTAAAGTCCCCCGGCTCCCGCGCGCGACGGTCACCCGGTGCCCCGCCCCAGGGGCCTCGCTGCCGCGTTCCCTGCCCGCCCGGTTCCAGCGCTGGAGGCCCGGGGGGAGCCCACCCGCCCACCCCACAAGCCGCCCGCGGCACTCACAGGTAGCTGCCGCTGGACAGGAGGAGAAAGATCTGCGGGCAATAGACGGAGACGAGCGCGCTGCGCGGCGACAGTAGGAGCATGGTGGGCCGGCGCGCCTGGCGGGGCTGAGCAGGCTCCACGGGCCGGGCGCCTGGGCCAGCTGAGGCCGGGGTCCCCGCGGAGCTCCCTGATGCAGGACGGCGGCGCTGGGCGCTAGGGGCCGGGTCTCGTGGGCCCGGGCGCAGTTGTCGCCCGTGCCCCGCCGCTAGGGCCGCGCATGGCGCTGGGTCTGGGGCAGCGGCGGGAGCTGGGGCTGGAGTGCGGGGCGGGGACCCGGCCGGGGGCAGCGGGCGCGCCTTGGCTGCGGTCTGGACCTCCGTCTGTCTGTCGGTGTGAACCGGCTCTGTCGCTCGCTCTGGCTCACTTCTCCAAGTCTCCCGAGGCGCGCAGCTGCCATTGGACGGGCCGCCCCTACATCCGCCTCCTCCCCCGGCGGGTTTTTTTAAAGGGGAGGCTGACCAGAGCGTGTGGTGGGAGCCGCCTCCAGGGCTTGCCCAAGTTGCCTTGGCTGGGACACCCGTACCCCCACCTTTAGGGAGCCACACAGCTCTGGCCTGGCTCGGGAAGGTGCACATGGGGGCGGCTCTGCGGGGGAACTTCGCGGAGGCGTGTGCTCCTCTTGGGGGCTGTGCTCGGCAACGTATGCGCGTGTGTGCATGCATGTGCCTACATGTGCCTGTGTGTGCCTGCGGAAGCGTGGGCAGTCTGTGAGGACAGGTGTGTGTGCACAGATGCACTGAGTGTCTGAGCCTCTGCCCCCGTGTGCCCTGGGTTTAGTGAGGCTGGCTGTGGGTCGCACACAGGCACTGCCATGGCTAACCAGGCCCAGCCTTGTGCTGGTGCTGAGCCTGCACGACCCTGCCTGGGCACCTCTTTGGAGAGGCCGCCAGTGGGAAGGCATCGCCAGCAGGTGCTGCTCTCCTCGCACAGAGGCTTCCGCACTCTGGCTTCCCCATCCCGCTTCTTTTGCTCTCCTTTGAGGGGTTGGTGGGGATGGGTTTGGGGAGTAGACCTACAAAGACATTCTCCCTCCTCGAGTTCGTTTTATTTTTTGTTTAAGCCTGAAACATAGGTCTAGTGTCCCACCTCCTGTCGTTAGCCAATTCTGGTTCCACATGACCATCTCTTTACATCTGAATCACAGCACAAAGCAGGAAGATGGCAAGACAAGGGAGGGCTGGGCGGTCTGGCATGTCGTCCTGAGGAAGAGGATTTTCTAACTTCTAGACCTGGTGTGGAGGCTCATCACACAGGATGAAGCAGCCGCTTCCTCCACCTTCATCCCTCCCAGTCCAGGGCTCTCAGGCCCCTCTGCTTCTGGCCCCAAAGGCAAGGACAGGCTTGTGGCAGGGCTGGTCCTAGAACTGCAGTGACTCTAGTTCTAGTGAGCAGAGAGTGTCCAGACTCCAGACGGGCTCCTCTGAGTTCTGCTTTGGCCTCCTCCAAGGCTGGAGCTGAAGGCCGCTCAGTCCAAAAAGGGCCCTGGGTGAGAAATTGTGACTCTCTGAAGCCATCAGGTTTTCAAATTGCTCCAAATCCCAGGTGCATCTGTTCTTAGGGCCCTGACGCCTAAGGGGATTGTGAGGGCTGAGTTCTGGTTCCAGCTGGTACTGGAGTCCTTCAGGGGTTGTACATGTGAGTTGCACCAGGCTTAGGGGCACATGTGTGTGATGGCTGCACGTGCCCGGGTGGCCCCCCTGTGTAATTAAACACAGGCAGCACGCAGGGAAGTGATCACGTAATATCCCATCCATGCATACAACCTCTGATCTTTGGTCAGAACTTTATGACCCTGAAAATCCCAACTTCTGGGATGCAGACGCCCTGGAATACACCATCTGGAGGAGTCCTCAGGGTGTCAGCCTCAGTGACATCATAGTCATTAACAATAAGAAAGATTCTCCTGGTATCTACAGCTGTTCATTGGGACACATATCTCCACCACCTGCAGGGCAAATGCCCTCAGGAGTAACACGGGCAGCACGCAGTGAAGGGGGTGTTGTGACCCCATTTTTTGGATGAAGAAAGGGAGGTTGAGAGGTTAAAGGGCTCACTCAAGGCCACAGGCTAGGAGTGACAGGAGGACAGAACAGACAGCCCATTGGTCCCAGACTCCCCCTTAATGCAATGGGCTTCCAGGTCATTTAACCCCTGAGGGCACACCTGGGCCCAGCTTCCCCCTTCTACCGCTGCGCGTAGCCAAGATGGCTTGCGAAGAAAGCAGGGCCCTTCTCTCCAGTCCTGGCGGGCAGGGGCTGAGCCTCGAGGGAGGGATTGGCTCTCCTTCCCTTAGCAGATCCCAGGGTAGATCTCTGGCTTTCCTGCTTGCCATTCCACAGGGTGTTCAGAGGTCACATTTTGGAAATCAAGGAGGTGGGTGGGGAGTGTGTGTTTTAAATTGGCACACCAGGGGGAGGAGTTTCCCCTCCAGGGGTCCTGGGTGGGGCCTGAGGGCAGAGCCAGGGCCACACAGAAGGAAGCTCAGCCACTGCTTCACTCTTACCTCCTCCCAGAAGGAGGCTGACACAGGTGCCCGGGGCTCAGGCTGGGCTACACAGAGGCCCGGTGGGGTCTTGCTCACTCAGACCTCTCTCAGACACTGGCCACCATCCTGTTCAGGATGGCCAGAGCTGCACTCCCTGTTTACAGAAGGGACCAGGAGGCTTGGGAAGGGCACACAGACCTCAAGCCCTGGAAGCAGCCCCAGGAGCGGGGCTGGGGTGGACCGTCAGCTCCTTCTGCTGTCTACGGGGGTTCCTAGAGCTCTTCCCACCCGCTCACTCATGGGAGGAAGGGCTGCTTTCCGATGACTGATGCAGAAGAATGGACGCTAGGAACAGCGGCCCGCAGTAGGGGGGCCACAGCCAACTGCAGCCCCAGCTCTGTCACTGAATTCTGAAGACAGTGACTTAGGTCCTGTGCCCAGTTTCCTAATCGTTGAATCCGGGAGAGTAAAAGCGCCTAACTCTAGGGGTGCCAGGAGGGGGAAGGCCTCAGCGCTGAGAATCAGGCTGCAGGGACAAAGCCTCATTAAGGGTTGCCATCACTTTGAGGAGCCCAGCGGGACTCACTGCAGGACTGCTGAAGATGCAGGAAAAGAGCAGCCTGCCCACTCCACCCTCAGCCCAGCAGGCTCAATGCCCCGCACCCCTCACCTCCATAAACAAACACCCAGGGACACAGCCTACCCACAGACCTATGATAAACGGGGCTACCGGCAGCCGCAGGCACGCCCGCCCAGACCTGCAGGGCTCAGGCTAGGATGGGGGCTTCCTGTCCTGCCTCTGAAGCCACTGGCTTTGTCTCTGCAGGCCTTGGGCCTCAGTTTCTCCACCTGTAAAATGGCGGGGTAGAGATGGGATGGAGGGTGATGGAGAGACGATTCCCAGCTCCTGCTTCCACCTCTCCGCCTGGGAAGCCGCATCTCCCCCCAGTGGTACCTGGACCTGCCCCTCCCGCGGGTCTGTTCATCGCCTTGCCAGTGGCCTGGACGGGGCTTGCCTCGGGGCAGCCGGCGGCGCACAGTAGGCGCGCAGGGCGCGGGTCCCCGCAGGTGCGAGGAGCGCGGGGCCAGCAGCGGGCGGTGGGCGCCCCAGGCGAGGTGCACCGCACCCCCTCTGTCACGCCGTTTCTCCACCCCCACTTCGAGCGAGGCCGAGACAGATTCTGTCTAAAGGAGATCGCGGCTCAACAGGTAAGGACTCGGCTGGGTTCAGGAATGTGGAAATACGACTCGGAGCAGCTACCGCAGAGAGCAGCTAGCGCGGCTCGCCGGGCGCCCGCCCGCCGGGCCGCGCCAGGGGGAGCGCGGCGAGAGGGGGCCGGGCCCAGGGCCCAGGGCCCCGGGCGGGCGGGGCGCGGGCCCCGGACCGAGCCCGAGGCGGCCCGGCCGGCCCCACGGCCCATCCCGAGCCAGCCGGACGAGTTGTCAGGGTAATTTCAACACGTCTGGGTGATGGATAGAGAAGAAGGGCCGCGGCGGGTGCCCCGGCCTGCGCGCTCGCGGCCGAGTGCGCGCCCCCCGCCCTCCCAGGCCTCCGCAGGCGCCGGACGCCCCCCGACCCCGCCCCGGCGCACCCTCCAGGCGGCGAGCGCTCGGCCCGGGCTCGGCGCCCAGCGCAGCCCGGGGGAGGGAAGGCGCGTCCCACCCCCGGGGCCTGGAGCCCAAACAGGTGAAAGTACGCGCCGGGCACGCTCGCCGCTACCCGCGAGCCCGGCCGGACCTCCCGCGCGCCCCGCTCTCTCTCCTCCCTCGCTGGGCTCGGCGCCCCTCGGGAGCCCAGGGGGTTGGGCTGCGTCTCTGCTGGCGTGGGGCGAGGGTCTGACACACGGGCCAGCCCCGGAGCCCAGAGAGCTGCCGTGGCCCCCTCCAGTCCCCACGTCCCCACGGGGACACCCTGGAGGCAGCTCCTTCGTCCTGTCTTGGCCCCTGGCTGCTGCCCCCGCCTACGGGGTACTCACCCGAGCTTCACGTACAGGACGCCAAAGCAGAGAAACACGTAGAAAATCCACTTGCGAAAGTTTCTGTGCATGATCCAGGGAGGGGGGCTGCGCCATAGACAGCGGCGGCCGGAGGGGACGCGCGGGCCCGGCAGGGCCGGGCAGGGGCCAGGGGGCTGCGGGCAGACTGCGCTCAGCCGGCGCTGCGGCTCGGGCGGCCGGCGACGCGCGGGCACTCGGCGCGCGCTGCCACCATGGTGAGCCCGGGATGCCGCCGCCGCCGCCGCGTGAGCCCGGGAAATTGACCCAGGCTGGGGGCCGAGACCTCGAAGCCCGGTTGAGCGACCGTGGGCCCCTGCAAGCGCAGGCCGGGGGCCCGGGCGCGGCTGGCGGGCGGGTGCAGCCTGCACTAGGCGCAGCCGCCTGAGGCCGTGCGCGCCTCGCCGAGCGCCGCGGCGGCCAATGTGTCCGCACTTGTCGGCCTCCCCAGGTGACTCGCGGCCCCGGCAAGCGAGCCGCGAGCGAGCGAGCGCGCCCCAGGTAGGAGGATCCGCCTCCCGCCCGCCCTCCTCTCTCGCCGCGCGCTCTCTCCCTCTCTCCCTGGTTCTCCCCTCCCTTTTCTCCTCCCTCCCCCGTGACACACAAACGCATCTACTACCCCCCCGGCCCCCCCTCCCCAGGCCAGCTCCCTTCCGATTGCCCTCCGGGGACTGGGCGGGGGAAGAGGGCTTAGGTGACGGGTGGTGGGGGTGCGGGGAGGGTGCGGCTCGGAAGAGACACCTGCGCTCCTCCGCGCACGCGGGGGTAGGGGCGGGGGTACAGGTGGGGGCGGGAAACTGCTGGTACAGGTCGCGGTGGCCACTTGGCTTCCAGTTTCCGGTGGGGGAGGGAGAGACCACCCACTCCCATTGCCTCTCCGAGTGCACTTCCCTGACCCCCAAAAATTATCCGCATGGGGTACTCTGGGGCCATGTTTTTAGTCCAGGCATCGCTGCCACTCCAGTAAACCTCAATGGCAGATTCTCACAACCCCAGGTCCCAGCACTGCTGCCACCTGCGCTAGCCCAGCTTTGGGACCTGAAATATGACAGACGGGCTAACCTGGCCTCATGCAGGGAGATGGCATGCGTGACCTCCTGCAGAACCCATTGGCCAAGCGCCGTGATGGAGGCCTGTGGAAGGTGGTTGAGGGGCTTCCCCTGCACTGGGGGAGGCTCCTGGCCCCCAGAGTCTCTGCCCCGCGCCACGGTTTTCGTGGCCTCCTCTGCAGCGCCCAGCTGTGTTCAGTTTCCCTGAGGAGAGCCCGAAGTCAGATTGACTCCGTGCGGCGCACACCCAAAGCCCATCTAGCCTGATTCAGCCCAGGGCGAACGAGCGCCAGAGTCCCGCAGACCCTGCTGCGCCAAGCCCGGTCTGTCCTCAGGGGGCAGGACCCAGACCCACAGCCAGATCGCTGTCCAGGCCAGGCTCCCTGCCTGCTCTGTGCTTTCTCAGCCCTGGATGGCTCCCGGTGCTGCAGGCGGACGGGACAGGGAAGAGCTCAGTCCCCGAGGACCAGCAGGGCTTGCGGCCACCAAGGCGAGAGTCTGTGTGTGCATCCGGCTGCCCTCTCCCACCTGGCCAAGCCTGGGTAGGTACCTCCAGCTCAGAGCCTGCCTCCCCTGCCCCCCGCAGTCCCGCCAGACCCCCTGCCCCTGATCCCTTCTTAATCCCTCCAAATCCCTGAACGTTTGCCACGACCCCGGTGCAGGTCATTCCTGGGCCCCTCGATCTGAGGCCCCCGGTGCCGCCGAGCCCCGTGCGCGGATGGGGAGGGTTCCCAGATAAAACGGACGTTGGCGATCAGCACAGACAGGGGAACCGAGGCACAGGAAGAAGTGAAATGGCAATAGCAGCTCCACCCCTGGGTGGCCCCTGCTCCTGCTCCCCAGAGCCCCACTCTAGGGCACCCACCCCCATTTCACGGCCTGGAAGCTGGACGCGGGGAGCAGGAGGGTCTGGCCTGGCCCTCGCAGCCAGTGGCGGGCGCGGGCGCAGCTCGGGCGCGGGCGAATGCTGCCACCCGGCGGCGGCACTGAGGGCGCTGGGACTCAGGCGCGCAGGGGCTGGAGGTGGCGGGCGGCGGAGCCACGCCTGGCCCCGGGGCCATGAGGCAGGAACCCCATCCCCTCCCGGAGCCCGGGACCCCGTCCCCACTGCCGCCAGCCTCAGTCTCGGCGCCCTTTAATGGGGCGGATCGCCAGGAGCTGTCGGGCTGTGGCGGAGCTGGAACCACAAGGACTGCACCGGCGGCCTCCCTGCTGCGTGCGGGTCTGGGCGCTCGACCCCCGACCCAGCCGCGCCAACCTCCTCCCGATCTTCTTCCGGCCAGAGGTGGGGTCGGCTCTGGGACCTGCCGGGCGGGGTTCATCCGGGAGAGGAGGGGGTTACGGTCGGTGGGCGGGATGCCCGGGTTCGTTCGCAGCCTCGGCTGCGTCTCAGTGCCTCGGTTT
This sequence comes from Pongo pygmaeus, assembly GCF_028885625.2. NCBI lineage: Eukaryota > Metazoa > Chordata > Mammalia > Primates > Hominidae > Pongo > Pongo pygmaeus. Next base: position 56,969,615 of record NC_085931.1, read on the forward strand.
CCCCGGGACAGCGGGAGGCGGAGCCGCGCCTCGGAGCGCAGAGGGACCGCGGCGTGGTGCTGCCCCCTGTCGGCCGCGGAGAGAGGCGACGCGCGGAGAAGGGCGCGGAGAAGGGCGCGGAGAAGGGCGGGGCTGAGCGGGGTCCGGGCTGCTCGCAACCCAGGGGGTCGCTCCCACCACCGGGTCCGGTTTCTCTGTCGTGGTCTCCGAGGGTCTTTGAATGGCTCCAAGGTTGGGGAAATGTGGGGTGGGAGGAGCTCACAGCCTACGCGCACACAGCACACATACACCACACACAAACACCACACACAAACACAACACACACCACACACACACCCCACACACACACCACCCCACACACACAACACAACACACACGTACACACGACACAAAACACATACACCACGCACAACACACACCACACAAAAACACACCACACAACACACACAAAGACACCACACACATCACACACAACACACAAACATACACCACACACAAACACCACACACACACAAAACACACCACACCACACACACCACACACAAACACACAGTACACACGTGCACACACATTACACACACCACATGCAAACACCACACACATGCACACACATCACACACACCACACAACACACAAACACACACCACACACAACACGCACACACGCACACACCACACACACTACACACAAGCACACACACCACACACAACGCACACACACACACCACACACAAATACACACAACACAAACATAAACCACATACGCCACACACAAACACACACCCCACACACACCACATCACACACAAACACACCACACACACCACACAACACACATGCACCACACATACCACACACAACACACATCACACACACCACATAAAAACACACAACACACACCACACATACACCACACACAATACACACACAACACACAACACACGCAGCACACAACACACACCACTCACCACAAACACACACAACACACATACACCACACAACACAACACAAACACACACCACACACGATGCACATAACACATCACACACATCACACAAAACACACATAAACACATCACACTACACAACACACATAACACACTACACACAACACATACACAGCACACACATCATAGACACACCACACATAAACAACACAAGCACAACACACCACACACACGCACACACCACACACACAACACACATACACACAACACATACACAACACACAAACATACAACACACAAACACAACACACACAACACAGACACACACAGCACACACACAACACACAAACATACACCATACAAACAACACACACCACACACACACAACACAACACACGCAACACACAACACAGAAACATACACCACACACACCACACACAACACACACCCACCACACACAATACACAGATCACACACCACACACAACACACACACACCACCACATGCAACACACACAACACACATAACACACAACCCAGAAACATACACCACACAACACACAAACACCACACATACCGCACACACAGCACACACCAGAAATCACAAACACACAACACTCGACACACCACACAAACGCAACACACAACACACCACACACACATCACACAAACACAGTACACACAACACACAAACACAACCCACAACACACAGCCACCATATAACACACACACAACACACACAACACATACAAAACACAATACACACCCGATACACAACACAACGCACATACACCACACGCAAACACAACACACAACAGACACATGCAATGCAATACACACAACACACCATGCACAAACACACACACACCACACACATCACAAACACAGAAAACACAACTCACACAAAGCACATAACATCACACACACATTAGACATAATACACATAAACACACCACACCATGCACACAACACACACACAACACACACAACACACAACACACCACCCACAACACATACACAGCACACACACACCATACAGACACACCACACATACATAACACAAATACACAACACCACACACACAACACATGAACACCACACACACAACACAACGCACACATGCCACATTCAAACACCATGCACCCATACCACACCACACACACACCACACACAGGCAGCAGGAGTCCCCAGGACAACAGGGCAGCTGTGTCTGAGCCTCCACCCAGCTGGGGCTCCAAAGGCTGGTCCCAGGCCTCAGAGGTCTGCATGACCACAGGCAGGTCCACTGTCCCTCCATATGGGATCATGGCTCTGATCATCTCGAATGTGAGGGTGGCCGGGATCCAGGCCCAAGGGTCCCCACGCCTGTTGTGGGTAGCGGGTGATTGAGTGGGCGGAGGTGGAGCCTGTGCTTCTGCTGGGAGTGGAAGCCTCTCTGGTTCCCAGTCAGCATGGAGACCTGTCAAGGCCTGATGTCTCCAAAGTCAGGACACCCTGGGGCCCCGGATGGTCACCTTTGGGCTCTATGGAACTCAGCTACTTCTTACCTGTGTGTGCTGTGTGTTTCTGTGTTGTGTGTGGTGTGTGTGGTGTGTGTGTGGTGTGTGTGTTGTGTGTTGTATGTGTGTTGTGTGGGTGTGTGTGTGCCTATGTGGTGTGTGTGTTTGTGTGTGTTGTGTGTTGTGTTTGTGTGTTGTAAGTTGGTGTGCTGTGTATGTGTTGTGTGTGGTGTGTATGGTGTGTGCGCATGTGTGTGATGTGTGCATGTGTGTGGTGTGTGTGTTTGTGTGTGGTGTGTGTTGTGTGTGGTGTATGTTTGTGTGTGACCGCAGGTAGAACTGTCAATGTCCCCAGCCCAGGCATAGTAATCATGAGCCCACACTCCATGGGGTTCTTCTGACAGGGGAATGAGTTAACTCAAAAATGATTGAACAGCCAGGCACAGGGGCTCACGCCTGTAATCCCAGCACTTTGGGAGGCCCAGGCAGGCGGATCACGAGGTCAGCAGTGCAAGACCATCCTGGCTAACACGGTGAAACCCCATCTCTACTAAAAATACAAAATATTAGCCGGGCGTGGTGGCAGACACCTGTAGTCCCAGCTACTCGGGAGTCTGAGGCAGGAGAATGGTGTGAACCCGGGAGGCAGAGCTTGCCGTGAGCCGAGATAGCACCACTGCACTCCAGCCTGGGCAACAGAGCAAGACTCCGTCTCAAAAAAAAAAAAAAAAAATGATTAACCTGGCCAGGCGTGGTGGCTCATGCCTGTAATCCCAGCACTTTGGGAAGCCGAGGCGAGCAGATCACCTGAGGTCAGGAGTTCAAGACCAGCCTGACAAACGGTCTTTAGTAGAGACCCGTCTCTACTAAAAATACAAAATTAGCCGGGCATGGTGGCACATGCCTGTAATCCCAGCTACTTGGGAGGCTGAGGCAGGAGAATCGCTTGAACCTGGGAGGCAGAGGTTGCGGTGAGCTGAGATCACACCATTGCACTCCAGCCTGGGCAACAAGAGCAAAACTCCGTCTCAAAAAAAAATTAAAAAAAGATTAACCTAAAAACAAGTACAGTGCCCAGCGCACACGGGCATTCAATCAGTGCATGTTCTATGTCCTAACTCTACAGGCCTGTGCCAAGCAGAGCTTAGGGTGTGGCCCAGGAGGACAAGCCAGGTGCCTGATCCCACTGCCAGACCACCTCCCTCCACCAGCCCCACAGTTCCCAGAGAAGGCTGAGAGGAGCTGACTGTGGGGTGGCCATAAGCAGGACCAGTCCCTAATTGCACGGGGCATTGGGGCAGGCATCCATGTGCCCTGCCCAGGTCTCCTTGATGTACAGGAGTGTAGGGGAGAAGCCCACCACACCTCCCTCCGCCAGGCCCATGGTGGACTCACAGGCGCCCTGGGGCCTCTTTCCTTTCTCTGGGCAGCAAGGACTCCGGACTCTCTTTTTAAGCAGCTGCCTCTATTGGGTCTGCCTTCTCTGAACATGGAGGGTTTCTGGAGGAGGTGACCTGCAAGAAGCTGAGATCCGGAAGAGCATGGCCCCTGTGGGGAGAGACAAGTTCTGTGTGGCTGGAGTGGAGGCAGAGCCTTGGTTGCCCACCCAAGGATCCTGGGCTGGACCTTGAGCACGGTGTGAGCCATGAACTGGTTCCATACAGGGGAGCAACAGGGTCAGGTTTCCAATTTAGACACCCTATGTGCCCATGACACCACATTGGCCCTTGGCCAGGGTCCTCCTCTGTGTCTTCCAGGCTAGACATCTTAAGGCCAGTGCCACATCTGATTTATCCCCACGTTCCCAGCATCTAGAACAGAGGTGAGGATTTGGTGAGAGTGAAAGATGGATGGATGAATATGTGTAATAGTGGGAGGAAGGATGGATAGATGGATGGATGGATAGATGGATGGATGGACGGATAGACGGATGTTTAATTCAGGATGGATGGATGGATGGATGGATGGATAGATGGATGTTTAATACAGGATGGATGGATGGATGGATGGATGTTTAATACAGGATGGATGGATGGATTTGCTATGGGAGGAGACAGCACACCCCCCTACCTTCACTCTGCTCCATGTGGACCAGTGTGGGCTGTAATGATGGAATCAGGTCTGGGTGTGGTTTGCCTGAGATGTTCCCAGTTTTAGCACTGGAAGTTCCACATCTCAGGAACCCCTCAGTATTGGGAGAACAGGGATGGTCGGTCACCCTAGATCTAAGATTATAAAAGGAAAGATGACTTCATCTTCAGTATTTTCCTGGGTACAGTTTCTCTGGTGCCCTGGCAAGGGGCTTCTGGACTGGTCACACTGGGATGTGTTTTGTGTGGGAATGGTACTATTAAAAGTGATTTAAATAATAATAACAGCTCCCATTTAGTGAACAGCTGCTGTGCCAGGCCTGTCCCAGCTGCTGGATCCCCCTGAGTCCTCGTGAGCTTACAAAGCAGGGCCTGTCCGCACCCTTGTGCTCTGGGTTCATTTGTCCTCCCACTGGACAGGAATTTCTGAGCACCCGTGATGTTCCAGTCTGGAGTGAGGTCCTGGGATGTGGAGAGAACACGTCCCCACCTTTGGGGGCTGGCAGGCTGGAGGGGGAGGTAAGGACACCGAGGTCGCAAGATAAGGGCCTGGGGCCGGAGCCCAGCGCTCGCACCTGTGAGTGCACATGTAACCCAGCCTCCTCCCCAGGGGCTGCCTGCAGGATGTGTTTGTGTCACTGTCACCAGAGTTGGAAGCTTGATTCCTCCACTACAAAGCCTCATCCCAGTTTCTCAAGATGGAATTCAAGGAGCTGCCCTCACTTCCTCATCCTTTCCGCTTCCCACACTGAATCCACTCACAAGGCCTTTGGCCCTCATTCCAAAACAGATCCTGTTCCTACCCTCCCACCTCCACCACTGCTACCTACTGGTCTGAGTCCACCCAGAAGATGAAATAGGCCCCAGCTGCTCCTCTGCGTCCTCTCCTGACCTTCTGCAGTGCATCCTCCAGCCGGCAGCCAGAGGAGTCTTCGATAAATGCAAGCCAAATCAGGCCACTTCTCCTGCTTAAACCTTCTATGGCTCCCCACTGCTCTCTGAATAAAATCAAAGTCCTGATCTGGCCTGCAGCGTGGCATCTTCTGGCCCCCACCTGTTCTCAGTCTCATCATGTAAATGAGCCTGCTTCTTGTCTCCTCTCCATTCTCCATGTTGTTCCTTCTGTTACTTCAACAAGTCCAGGGTGGTTCCTGCCCCAGGACTTTTGTATGTGCTCTCTCTTTTAGCAAAGGGCTCTTCCTCTGGTTTTATGCAGCCTCAGCTTAAATGTCCCACATCAGAGGGGGCCCACACTCCTCCCCACAAACACACTCTCTGATATTTGCTACTGTAACACTTGCTGTTCCCTTGGTGACACTGAGAACACTATGTCATTATTTTTTCCTGTCTGTCTCCCACCAGTACATGAGCTCCACAGGGGTCATTGCAACACCTGCTTTGGCTACTGCTCTATCCCCAAGACATAAGACAGAACCTGGCATGTAGTCAGTGCTCAATTAAGCAACTATTGAATGAATGAATGAATGAATGATTTTCTAGGAAGCAGCTGGCATACATAACCAGCATTGTTACAAGCTGGAGAGGGCAGAGACCTGACCTGGACTTTTTTGAACTTGCCTTTGAGCCCAACTCAGCATGTCCAGTGTCACCCCATTCTTGCTGCCCTACCCCGGCTGCCTTCTCGCATCTTATGACTGGTGTGACTGACAAGCATTTCCTGAACCCCAGCAACTCCTGCTTGGGTGACACTGAACGTGTATTGGTTCCTCTAGATAAGGAGCAGGTGCTTGTTTCACCTAGCACAGTCTTGTGAAATGGAGCTACTGGACTCATTGTGCAGATGAGGAAACTGAGGTAGAGAAGGAAGTGCTTGAGGTCACACAGCTGGTGGAGCTGGGATTTGAACCCATGCTTGTCAGGCTCAGAGCTTGAGTTCCTTCCACTGCATGGCCCAGCCTCCTGGAGTGGGACTATGGGATAAGGCATTCACAATCTGCTGCCAGGACCCCCAGTCCTATGGCAAGAGGACATGAGGTCATGAGGAGCCCATGATGTCACTGGGCACACTCCAGCAGGACCAAGGCAGGTGCAGGGGGCCTGGAAGGGAATCAAGGTATGGTGGACAGACTCCTAAACCACCCCAAGATGTCCTGCCCTAGTCCCAGGACCATGAGTATGAACAGACGTCACACCCATGGTTTTGTTTCGGTCCGTGGCAAAAGATGTAATTAAGGTTGCTAATCAGTTGCTGTGATGCTTAAGTGTCAACCTGATTGGATTGAAGGATGCGAAGTATTGTTTCTGGGTGTTGCCAGAGGAGATTAACATTTGAGTCAGTGGACAGAGGGGAACACCCACTTTCAGGGAGACCCACCCACAGCGTGTGTGGGCATCATCCAATGGGCCGTCAGTGCAGCTAGTAAAAGCAGGCAGAAGAAAGTGGAAGAAGTTGGCTTGCTGAGTCTTCCAGCCTTCATCTATCTCCCGTGCTGGATGCTACCTGCCCTTGAAGATCAGACTCTAAGTTCTTCAGCTTTTGGACTCTTGAACTTACACAAGCAGTTTGCCAGGGGGTCTCGGGCTGGAGACTGAAGGCTTCACTGTTGGCTTCCCTACTTTTGAGGTTTTGAAGCTCCGACTGATCCACCACTGGCTTTCTTGCTCCTCAACTTGCAGACGGCCTATCGTGGGGCTTCACCTTGTGATCATCTGACTCAATTCTCCTTAATAAACTACCTTTCTTATATACATATATCCTATTAGTTCTGTCCCCCTAGAGAACCCTGACTAATACAGTTGCCTTTGAGTTCGTCAAAAAGAGATTTTTCCCAGTGAGCCTGGCCCCATCATGCAAGCCCTTTCCAGGCACAGTTTTTACTGACTTGTGGCCAAAGGGCCATTCAGAGGGCTGTGAAGCATGAGAAGCCCTGCCATCGCTAGCTTCGGAGATGGAGGGGCCTTGAGGTGAGGAATGCGGGAGCTCTCTGAGCTGAGAGTGGCCCCTGGCTGACAGCTGACCAGGAAATGGGCACCTCAGTCCTACAGCCACAAGGAACTGAATTCTACCAACAGCCCAAATGAGCTTGGAAGAGGATCCCTCCCAAAGCCTCCGGATAAGATCCAGCCCTGGGATGCCTTGATTGCAGCCTTAGGAGACCCTGAGCAGTGCAGGCATCCACACCAGGCTGGAATTCTTAAGTACAAAACTGTGAGCTAATAAATAGATGTGGTTGTAAGCCACTCAGTTTGTAGTAATATATACACACTATAAAACAAGCACAGGAGGGCTTGGCCATGTGGCAATGGGGAGCAGAAATTGAAATGATGGAGCCCTGTGAGCAGTGGCTCCTGGAGGCCCAGCAGGTTATGGAGCAGAGGAAAGGGGGAGGCAAGGGCACACGCACAGACAGCCGGAGTGCCAGGCTAAGGAGCAGGATGTTACTTATGGTCACTGGGAAGCTATTGAAGATTTTGAGAGAGGGGGGCACCAGAGGTGGACCCTGGATGGAGTGTCCCCAGCTTGCCTGACCAGTCGATTTTTAGCATCACCCCAGGGCCACTTCTCTGAAATATCTCAGGGAAGGGGCTAGGAATCTGAATGTTTAATCAACACCCAGGTGGCTCCAGAGATCAAGCACAATTGGCAAATGATACTTCTGGCAAATGTGTAAACTGCAGAAAGTTCCGTGGGAAGGTCCACACCCCAAGTCCTCTCAGTGTACACCCTGAGCCCCTAGGGGGTTCCTAGCCCTTGCCAAGGGAGGTGGAGGGCTCCTAGGGGAGAAGCAGTCCCTCCCAGGAGGGACAGAGCCCCCACTGGGGATGGGGAGCAGAGGCCAGCTGGGGAGGAGGCTGCGGGCATCAGATGATTTCCAGCAGGAGCCTGTGTGTGCCCACCAGGACCCCTCATCCAGAGAAGGGCAGACAGAGCTCTGGCATTTCTGGAGGGAGAATGAGGAGCCCCAAAAGGCAAATCCAGGAGCTTGACCCAATTCAGGGCAGAAGCTAAGGGATATCCAAGAGCCCAGGGAGCAGAAGGAAGGGGTGAGCACCAGTGACGGCAGTGGCTGCTCCAAGATGGCCTCCCACTGCCATCACGCAGAGCGCAGCAGGGAGGCATGGCCAGGGCCACACACTCCATGGAGTAGGCTGGAGCCCCACCCTCCTAGGTGGGGCTGCAGCCACCCAATTTGTGGCTGCAGATCTGAGCATCCCTGTGCTCTTGTGGGGACAGGAGCAGGCAAGAGCCCTACCCTCCCATGCACAGCTGCAGCCACCAAAACTGTAGCTGCAGACTCAGGAATTTCTGCACTCAGGGACCTGGGAAGGCCCCCACTGCCCTCGCAGGCTTGGAAGTGCCTGTTCCCACTGCCTGGCTTTTCCTTGCTGTCAGTGCCTGCTTTGATCTCAAAGCAAAGTCAGGGCCAAGGCCTGGCGCCATGAATGGCAGCAGGAGGCAGGCACATTACTGGGAGGAAGGGGACGGGTCCCCAGTGAGGCTCCACCTTTAGGGCCAGGGAGGGCCTGAAGGCTGGAGGCTGGGCTTCCAGTCCCACCAACCTGAATGGGAATTTGTGGTGCCTTTTCTGGGCCTGCCCATGGCTACCCATGGACCAATCTGCACACACTTTCTCCCCTCTGAGGCCCATAAAAACCCTGGGCTCAGCCAGAGCTGAGCAGATGACAAGTTGATCAGCTGCAGAGAGGAGCTACCCTCTCTGCTGAGAGCTTCAGAGACCTGCGGAGATGTCAGAATAACCTGCCTGCAGAGAGGCACTACCCTCTCTGGGGCTTCCTCTCTGCTGAGAGCTGAACACTCGATGGGACAACCTGCCTACAGAGAGGAGCTACCCACTGTGGGTTTCCTCTGAGATGTTCTAACACTCAGTAAAGTTCCTCTTTGTCTTGCTTACCCTCTACTTGTCTGCGTACCTCATTCTTCCTGGACGCAGGACAAAAACTCAGGCAAAGACGCCACCAGTCACAGAGGTTTCCAGCTAAAAAGACGACACCCAAAAGATCCTGTAACACCAGGAGCTAGCATGGGTTCACTGGGAATGAAATGTGTAGGCCCCCGTGACTTCTGACCTCTGTGAGGGTCATGAACCCAGGAGGTGAGGCATTTGACAGGGAGGCTCGGGACTGCCTCATAGACAAACTCACGTCACGTTTTCTATGTTAAAACAAATGCTCTGTGTCTCTAACGAAAGTCCTCTCCAGGACCAGGAGAGCTGAGGTCAGGCTGCCCAGCACGTCCAGCTGCACCTTGACCAAAACTCCAGGCTGCCTGAGCCTGGCAGTCAGCTGAGAGAGAAGGTGATAAGGGCCAGGTCTGCTGAGTAAGGCTGAGGCAGGGCAAGCCCCCATCTCTGCAGATGAAGATCTGGGGTCCAAGTGAGGCCTGGTCTGTGCTTGTCCATGAACCCCTTCCTCGGTAGGAGAGCCAAGGACCTGAGTCTGGAGATGAATGCTCCTGGCCCCCCCGACCTCAACATACAATCACTCCTCACCTGTGGCAACCGACCAGCACCACCCTGATGGGGCAGCTCCAGGACCCTGGCTAAGCCGGGTTTGCTGGTGGGCCAAAGCAATGTGCCCTGGGCAGTCCCTTACCTCATCCTTCTGTGAGGGTCACTTTGACCCTCCCCCTCCCCGCCCTCCACCCTGCACTGATGGCTGCTGGTGGAAGATCCAGGTTTGAGTTTTGAAGGAGGAGGAGGGAGGGCCCTTCCCAGTGCCACCCACCACAGAATGAAGAGTTCTTGGATTTCCTGCTTGAGTCCCTCATGGGGAGAAGATGGATGCCCAAGGCTGGATCTGAGCCTTCCAGAGTTCCCTGCATAAAGCCCACCCTCTACAAGTGCCACGACCCAGTGGGACTAACCTAGCACATGATGCCAGAGTGCCCAGCGCCCAGGGCTGAGGCTGGGTTAGGCCACGAAGGCCACCGAAAGCCAGGCCGCCACTTGGACCTCATCCTTCTAGGCAAGGGCCCAACACTGAGCACTCAGCTGCCTGTCTCAGCTGGGGCTTCTTGTGGCTGCACCATGGCCATTCAGGTCAGGATCGTTCTCTGTGGTGGGGACCGTCTGTGCCCAGTAGGATGTTCAGCAGCGTCTCTGGCCTCTGCCCACTAGACGCTTTTAGCACACAGCATCCCCTGAGTTTGACAACAAAAAGTATCCCCAGACATTGCCAAATGTCTCCTGGGGGGCAGAATTGGCTCCAGTTGAGAACCACTGGTCTAAGATATGAGCTTTGGACTTTTTGGTGTGGAGGACCCAGATTCTATTCATCCTGTTTCGTGGATACCCCCAGGACAGGGCCCGGGTGGCCAGGCTTAAGCTGAGCCATAGGCACGTCTGAGCTCCTGCTTGCAGGAATCAGAACAGCCCAAATAAACAATTGCTTTTTAAGCAAACCTGCAGCCATGATCCTACCCATCAGGGTGATCTCCTGAAAGTCACGGGGTGTCTGTTTTAGTCTCGGGCACCAAGAGTCACAGCCCCAGGGCTGACCACTGATGGCATCGACGCCTGGAAACTGGCCTGCTTACCCCACACCACACAGGACCCATGAACGACCGAGAACCACTGATCTGGTCTGAACCTCTTGCTTTAAGGGTGGGAAGGCCGAGACCCAGGGAGGCTGCCGGGGTCACGCAGTCATCAAGCAGGAGTTTGAGCCCCAGCATGCTGGCCCCAGGAGCCAGGGACTCTGGTGCTGATAGTGGGGTCCCCCAGGACTGTTGCGCCATCTCCCACTGGGTGACTACAGCTGGCAGATCTGGCATCAGACCCATGGCCTGGGGTCCCTGGCTGGACCATACAATCTTCCTTTCCTGCAGGGGCCTGGGGAGGTTGGCACACAGACCTGGACTCCTTAGCCCCTCTCCACAGGGGTCCCAATTTCAGCCTGAGAATGCACACAGGCCATCAGGAGGCAGTGGCCAGGGCGTGAGGGTGGGCTCCAACCCAGGCCCAGAAAATGCCTTCATAGCTGTAAGACTATATAGCTGCGGAAGACTTCGGGCAACAGCTCACACTGAGTCCAATTTGAACTCGGGCCTTCCGTGCACACGCTGTGGGATTCGGGCAAGTCATTCCTCTTCAGGACACCTCAACCAAAGGTGTGAAAGTCCACATCACCGGAAGGTTTAAGGAGGTAACACCATCTACCCAACAGGGTGCTGGGGGCCTCCTCGGGAGCTGTCACAGCTGATCCTGGGTCCACAGTGAACAGAAAGTGGGTGTTGGGGGCAGAGTCTGGAGATGGGGACAGTTGGGCACCAGGCTCTGTGACCCCGAGCCTCAGCTTCCCCATCTGTGAAAGGGCACCCAGCACCTTGATCTTTGGGCACATGAAGCCCTAAGTGAGGGCCTGGCACATGCTAAGTGTTCAGCTAAACCAGCGAGTCACACTAACTGCGGAGACTAGGGCGTTGCCAGGATTATTGGAGTTTGAAGCCGCATTTGCAGTGATCCCACCTGGGCTGGGGCTGATTGCTCTTCAGAGTTACTGTGCCCAAAGGAGGGAGCGGTGGCACATCGGGGAGGCAGCCCAGCTGTCACCCCCTTCAGGTGGGCAGCCAGGGTCCCTAGGGAGACGCTGGGTGGAGGTGAGACACCCCGTGGAAGCGGGCAGTAAGAAAGTCCAGGCCAAGGCCAGGGACAGGGCCTAGCCTCTGGGACAGTGGGTCCTGCCCAGGTACTCTATTTCCTGGCCACCTGAGACCACAAAGAGCTGCAGTTCCTGAACACTCCCCACTTTTAATGCACTCATAGCTGCACCCTGAGTGCAGCATCTTGGGCCACCTCTCAGCGCTCGAGGTGCCTTTGCCCTCCCTGTCTGGTGGGAAATGGGTACATACAAGTCCCTGGTAAAAGGAGGGGCTGGGGCTTTTATAACACTCTTTTCAGGAACTGGAGCCAACACGGCAAAGATTTTGAGGGGTGGGAATCATGACACGAATCAACATGCCTCAAACATACACATCAAGCTAATTTCCTCACCAGTTAAAGTGGCTGAAATGTGGTCTTCTCGTTGAGCCAGGCCAGGAGGAAATTGATCTGGATCCCAGGAGATTAAAACACGTGCAAGTCAAACGGAAAGCTCAGAGAGTGCTGGCTGGGCCCTGAATTGAATTATGTTGCCTACAGCTGGTGCTGTAGTCGTAGGGCACTGAGGACCACTGAGTTATTAAAACAGATATATTACTGCACAGGATCCATCCAGCAGGGCTGTTTCTGGTGGTGGAAACTTTTTTTTTTTTCCGACTGAGTCTCACTCTGTCGCCTAGGCTGGAGTGCAGTGGCGTGATCTCAGCTCACGGCAACCTCCGCCTCCCAGGTTCAACCAATTCTCATGCCTCAGCCTCTCCACTAGCTGGGATTACAGGTGCACGCCATCACACCTGGCTAATTTTTGTATTTTTAGTAGAGACGGGGTTTCACCATGTTAGCCAGGCTGGTCTCAAACTCCTAACCTCAGGTGATCCACCCGCCTTGGCCTCCCAAAGTGCTGGGATTACAGGCATTAGCCACCACACCCGGCCTTTCTCTGGGCTTTTAAAAGTTCCACCAGGGCCAGGAGCAGTGGCTCACACCTGTACTCCCAGTACTTTAGGAGGCTGAGGCATGTGGATCACCTGAGGTCAGAAGTTTGAGACCAGTCTGGCCAACATGGTGAAACCCCATCTCTACTAAAAAAAAATTAGCTGGGCGTGGTGGCTCGCACCTGTAATCCCAGCTAGTGGGGAGGCTGAGGCAGGAGAATTGCTTGAATCTGGGAAGCAGAGGTTGCCGTGAGCCGAGATCATGCCACTGCACTCCAGCATGGGTGACAGAGTGAGACTCTGTCTCTAAAAAATAAGACAAAATAAAAGCCCAGAAAAAGAGCTGCAGACTTTATGAGACGCTAAGATTTCCTCCACTCCCGCCGGGACCTGTGGCACAGGCCAGGCAGGCATGGAAAAGGCCAGATGAGGGACAGGCAGAGGGGCCCGCAGTTATATCCCGCGGGGGAGAGCATGGGCAAGCTTCTGGCCTGTCGAGGCAGAATCTTCGCCCATTTGGGCCAGGGGCTCATTCACCAGGACTGGTGGCAGAAGGAGAGGGAGGGGTGGCATCAGCTGGCTGGGCCCCAGGGCCTTGGGGAGAAATCAGAGGTGGCTCTGCCTTCAAAGGAAGATGCCACAGAAACTAACAAGAGCCCAGTGCCATGAGAGCCCCAGGGAAATATGCAGCAGACAGGGGTGTTCGGGGAAGGCTTCCTGGAGGAGGACAGCCATTGCTGAGCCCTGAAGGGTGAGCCAGGCAGACAGTCCAAGAAACCGACTTCCCGGCTGAGGGACAGCATGGAGATGAGCAGGAGCAAACCCTGCTGAGGCACATATGGGGCCACACAGCCATCGGCTTCAAACCAGCATTGGGTGAGTGGCCTTCTCCCAGAAGTTTCAGCCTTTTGCTCTAAAATGGGGTGATAGGGCCTGCCCTGCCCCCATAGGGCCCCTGCAGGCACTTCCCTGGGGCTCCCAGGAGCACGGCCCCTGCACCCACCCTCATCAAACCCACCTGCACTGAGCTCCAGCCCTGGTTTCCACCACCCTTTGTCCCTAGTGACCCCTCATGCTCTCTCTGGGGCACATTGCCTAGAGCACCCTCCTCCAACCTTCTCACCGGGAGACTCCTCTTCAGCCTACTGAGGTGGCTGGCACCTCCTCCAGGGAGCCCTCCTGGTTGTTCAAGGTAACCTTAGATGCTCCCTTCCCTTGCCTCCACACGCCTTCTGCCTTCCCATCTCAGCCTGGACCCACTACACAGTGTCTGTCTCTGTCTCTTCAGGGGCAGCTTCTGGGAAGGTCTTGGGCCAGTGCTGTTGCACTCTACCTTCCCCCAACACCTCTAGTGCAGAGCGGTGCCTGAGCTATGTGTGGGAGACACACAAGCATGGCCGCGGCTGCCATGGGCTACCCAGTAATGACCATTGAGAGGGCTTCTTTGGCAAATATTGTTGTTCTTGTTGGCGATGATGATGGTGGTGGTGGTGGTGGTAGTGAAGGTGATGGTAGTGGTGATGGAATGATGGTGGTGATGGTGGTGATGGTGGTGATGGTGATGATGGTGGTGATGGTGGTGATGGTGATGGTGGTGATGGTAATGATGGTGGTGATGGTGATGATGGTGGTGGTGGTGGTGGAGGTGATTGTAATGATGGTGATGGTGATAATGGTGATGGTGGTGGAGATGGTGGTTATGATTGTGATGGAGGTGGTGATGAAAGTAAGGGGGTTAATGGTGGAGGAAGTGGTATTGGTAGGGGTGGAGGTGATGGCAATGATGGTGGTGATGGTGGTGATGGTGGTGATGGTGATGATGGTGGTGGTGGTGGTGATGGTAGTGATGGTGGTGATGGTGGTGATGGTGGTGATGGTGATGATGGTGGTGATGGTGGTGATGGTAGTGATGGTGATGATGGTGGTGATGGTGGTGATGGTAATGATGGTGGTGATGGTGATGATGGTGGTGGTGGTGGAGGTGATTGTAATGATGGTGATGGTGATAATGGTGATGGTGGTGGAGATGGTGGTTATGATTGTGATGGAGGTGGTGATGAAGTAAGGGGGTTAATGGTGGAGGAAGTGGTATTGGTAGGGGTGGAGGTGATGGCAATGATGGTGGTGATGGTGATGATGGTGGTGATGGTGGTGATGATGGTGATGGTGGTGGTGGTCGTGATGGTGATGCTGATGGTGCTGGTGGTGGAGGTGGTGGTTATGATTGTGATGCAGGTGGTGATGGAGGTAAGAGGGTTGATGGTGGAGGAAGTGGTAATGGTGATGGTGATGATGGTGATGGTGATGGTGATGGTGATGATGGTGATGGTGATGATGGTAGTGGAGGTGATGGAGGTGATAGTGATAATGGTGAGGATGGGGGAAGTGGTGTTTATGATTGTGGTGGAAGTGGTGATGGAGGTAGGGGGGTTGATGGTGGAGGAAGTGGTAGTGGTGGTGGTGGAGGTGATGGTGGAGGTAAAGTAATGATGGTGGTGGTGATGGTGATGATGGTGGTGGTGATGGTGGTGGTGGTTGCGATGGTTATGATTGTGATGGAGGTGGTGATGGAGGTAAGGGGGTTACCTCCATGACGGTGGTGGTTGAGGTGATGGCAGAGGTGATGGTGATGATTGTGGTGATGGTGATGATTGTGGTGATGGTGGAGGTGATAGTAATGATGTTGGTGGTGGTGGTGATGACAGTGGTGGTGGAGGTGGTGGTGGAGGTGATAATAATGATGGTGATGGTGATGGAGGTTATGGTGATGGAGGTTATGGTGATGGTGGTGGTGGTGGTGGAGGTGATGGTGGAGGTGATAATAATCATGGTGATGGTGATGGAGGTTATGGTGGTGGTGGTGGTGGTGGTGGTGGAGGTGGTGGTTATGCCTGTGATGCAGGTGGTGATGGAGGTAGGGGGGTTGATGGTGGAGGAAGTGATGGTAATGGTGGTGTTTTTGTTGGTAGTAGTGCTGTTTTAGAGAATTAAAAAGAGGAAGATCTCTTCTCCACCCACTGGGTCCGGTTTGGAACCTGGATGTGCCCTCATCATGTTACAGTCTCTGGACATGAGCTGCCCTCTTGGCCATCGGTTTTCCATGGAAGTGATGGGGTGATGGGGTGGGGTGCTAGGTGACCTCAGTGCATTCTTCTCAGTCCTGGGGTCCCAGAACCTCTTTTCTGTTGGGGGAGGGGAGGGGTCATTCTCTCCTTAGTGGGTAGAGTCAGGACCAGAGTTGCAGATCAACAGCTGGGCAGTAAAGGTAGGGGGGCAGTAAAGGTAGGGGGGCAGTAAAGGTAGGGGAGGCCAGCCCATGCTCTCACGGCTGCCTGAGCCTGCAAGCCAGCAAGTGGCCTGTGCCAGGCTGGAGTCCTGCAAAGGATGGCCTGGCTCCCTGTGAGACGAGGATGCAGGGGCAGCTCTGAGGTGAGGCTGGTGATATCCAGGGCCTCGGGGCATGAAAGCTCCTTCCTGGGACCCCGTCAACCCCATTTCCACCTCCTGACCAGACCCCGAAGATGGAGCCTGAACGCGGGGCCTCCCGGTCCCAGGCTCCACTGCACAATGGGGCAGTGACACCAGCGCCTCCTGAGAAACTGGAGGTCTTTCCCCCCAGGCCCCCTTCAGGTAGCTCTTCATCCCCAGCCAGTCCCTGGCTTCTGGCCCTTCACCCTGTCCTTAACCTTGGGGTCGGCCCTGGTTCCTCCGCCTCATCCCTGACAATGCCCAGAAGGCCCACCAGAGGGCGCTCAAGGGCAGGGAAAGGACCTGGTTTGTGCCAGGCCTTGGCATGGGAGCTGGGACTCCTGGGACAAGGGGAGTCTGTCCCGCCCGTGGGAGACACAGGGCAGGAGAGTGCGGGATCTGGATTCCCAAAGACCCAGCTTCCAAGCCACTAGGCCGTATGACTCTGGCAAGTCCCTCGCCCCTCCATAGTACTGCCTGCCCGGGGGGCTTCAAGGAGGGCCCGGTAGGACCGGGGGACACTTGGCGGCACCCCATCCCATGTGGGGAGACTGAGGCCAGGTGGGGACATGGTG
Organism: Pongo pygmaeus; assembly: GCF_028885625.2. NCBI lineage: Eukaryota > Metazoa > Chordata > Mammalia > Primates > Hominidae > Pongo > Pongo pygmaeus. The sequence continues at coordinate 56,986,705 of NC_085931.1, forward strand.
TCTGGGGCCTTTGCTGTCCCCATGAGAAGTAGGGTGAGTTTTTGAATCTGCAGTCCCCAGGCGGCTGAGGGGCTTGCAGGTCCCAGAAGCACCCCTTTGACCACCCAGGACACACAGCACACCGCAGGGGCCAGGCCCAGCCCCGAGTGGCGAGAGAGGAGGTGTGGACAGGCCCCGTTCTGTTCCTCCATCCCCCTGGGTGCACGCCGGGGCTGTTTCTCCTCGGCTTCTGTGAGCGGTGTGGCTGTGAACCTCAGGGTGCCAGTGTCTGGTGAGTCCCTGTGGCCGCGTCTCCCGACTTACACGCAGGAGGGGACCTACTCCTGTTCATGTCATGGTGACTCTGGCTCTCTCTTCGGTGTCCACAGTGACTGCACCATTTCACCTTCCCACCAGCAAGCGTGTGCACAGGCTCCAATCTCTCCACGCCCTCCCCTGCTTTCTCCGGCTGTATGATTCTTCACTGTGGTTGCTGTCGCAGCATCAGTGACAGTGAATCGGTGCCGCACTGTGCTCCGTTCCTTCTCACGGCTGACTCCCACCCTTCGCTCTTCCCGCCAGGAGCTCACGCTCAGGAGGGAGAGGGCTCCAGAAGCCAGCCCCGCACTGTGAGTGGCCAGGGCGAGGGAACGGTGGGCCAGCAGGCAGGGGCGAGCTCAACGCATCAAGGAAGGCTCCAGAGCTCACTCATTCCGCAAGTGTCAACCAACAAGCAGCTCCCTGCCGGCCTTATGTGCCAGGCCTGGGCTGAGAGGCTCTGAAGATACCAAAATCAGCACCAAAGTGTAGCAGTCCCCCTCAGTCCATGAATTGCTAAATCAAGCTCAGAGTCTAGCGGGAGAGACAGACCTGTCGGCCAGACAGACAGACAGACAGACCACCCTCCTCCAAGCTGGAAGGCACCCGATGCAACAGCGAGTGCCGAAGGCAGATCAGGGAGGGCTTCCCTGAGGCGGTGCCACTTGGCTGTGTCTGAGAGGTGAGGAGGGGATAGCTGAGCCCTGGAAACCACCTGCGGGCACAGGGTAAGTTCCATGTAAGGCCCCAGGGGTGACACTTGGGCCAAAAGGAGGTCAGCAGCAGGCAGGGCTGGGCCTGAGGCCTGGGACACAGCTGAGTCCTGGCCTATGGCAGTGGGTCCAGGGCAGGCACCAGGACCTCCAGGGTGCCCGGTCCAGGGAGGGGACCTCCAGGGTGCTCCGGTCCAGGGAGGGCTGCTTGACTCTGGTCTCTGCTCCCTGTGCTGACTCAGAGGGCCAGTTCTGCTTTGTGGAGCTCAGTGGGGCTGCCCTCCTGGTCCACGGCCTGGTGGCTGGCTGTGGTCTACGCTGAGGAAGGGGAAGCCCAGATCCATGCTGCCTGCCCAGGACCTCTCTGAAGAGCCTGCCTCTTCTCTTGGCCCAGGTCTGGCATCGGGGTGGGCTCCTGCAGCGGCCCCGCCCCTCCAGGGTAGTTCCAGGGCCAGGGAGACTGGCAAGCACACAGGCACGTTGCGATGGGTGATGGAGGGGCGTACAGGCGACGGAGGGGCGTGCAGGAGATGGAGGGGTGTGCAGGCGATGAAGGGGCCCACGCCACGTGGGTAGGCAGGGGCTGGGGGAAAGGGTACCCAGGGACCACAGGAGCTGAGCCCTGAGGGTTCAGGGGAGAGTAACAGGAGGGGGAGTAGGCAGGAGAGGGGGAGCAAGAACGACTGAGGGGACCTCAGGACCCAGACAGGAAATCACAGCACAGGTCAGGGCCCATGTTTGGGGAGAGGGGACAGGAGGGGCTCTAAGGCAAGGATGGAGAGGCAGGCGGGCCACAGGAGGCCTCTGGACTAAGACCCAGATGCAGCAGGCTTGAGGGACCTCAAGACAGGGCACTGCAGGCAGGAGGCCCAGCCGTGCAAAGGCCCTGCGGTGGGAGGGCTGAGGTGCCACCCACACAGCCCGAGGGCAAGGGCCGCAGGAGAGGGGAGAGATGAGGCAGAGATTTTCCCAGTGCCATCCCTCCCAACTCGACCCCCCCACCCCCACAGGGTCCCAGGGCCCTGCCATTTTAAGGCTGAAATAAACCAGTTTGACTCAAACTGGAGGCACCTCCTCTGGGAATCTACAGCCCTAAATCACAGCGCCCGGGCAGCAAGTTCACTTCAGGACACACTGGTCTTCTGAGTTCTGTCTTCCTGTGTAGCTGGGGGGGATGGACAGCATTGGCCCGGGGCCACTGTTCCCCGCCAGCGCATTGTCTGCCAGGCCAGCGGCGGAAGCAGCAGCTGCTGGGGCAGGCGGAGCCTGCTGGAGGAAGCCTGGGCCCCCCTAACCCCCGCCCTCCGCTGTCTCCACTTGCCTCACCCCCTCCACCACTGGAACCTGGGGGACAGAGGCTGGGCATGGAGACCTGCCCTGCCTCCAGCACGGGCCCCCCAACCCTGGCCAGAACCCTCCCTGTCCTTCCACCCACCCAACTCAGCCCAGCCCCCTGCAGACTCTCAGGACCATCTGGTTATCCAGCTTGTGGGTGACTGACCCACAGTTGCCCTGACTAGATGTCGGCCACCTCTCCGCCCAGAGGGAGGGGAAGAGAGAAAAGCCAAGGCCTAGTTTACAAGGGAAGTGACTCCAGGCCTGGTTGCGTACCCCTCCCCAAAGAAAAAGAGTTCAGCCACTGGCCCTGTGGGAATCTGGACCCCAGACCTTAGGTGCAAGGACTGGTGGGATGCAGAGGTCAAACCTGGGAACCCATAATGGTCCCCTGGTCCCAATGGCACCTGCCCTGAGCTGAGCCCTGAGCCTGACTCTACAGTCCCACCCCACCACCGTGTGCCCCCTACCCCTCCCCGACCCCAACCCACGAGGCCAGGATCACCAGACACTTCCCTCATCCTTTGAGGAAAGATGGTGAAGCCTCAGAGGCGGGAAATGGATTCAGTTGTCCACAGCTGAACGTGTATGATCCTGTTCAGGTGTGAAAACTGAGTCAGTTCAGTGCCCGGTGGCACCTGACATTCACGGCATCCCTGTTGGGGTGCCCGCCTTGGACGCCATCTGTCCAGGCAGGTGTCCTCTGTGGGCTCTTGTTCCAGGCTGGCACGGCTGCCAAGGCCCCTTAATGGGCCAAGCCCCTCTTGATCACCCACACCTGGGTCACTGCTCCTGCGGCCACTCCTGGACCTGCCGCTCCTCATCCCCACCCCTCACTAGGGCCCAGCTGTGCACCTGTGCACGGCTCCCGCTGGCTGAGTTCCCCCAGGCAGTGGGCACAGGCCAGCCCTGCCTGGCCCGCAGAGCCCGCCCTGTCCTGTCCTGAGGATCTGAGAGCCCTTTTAGCCTGGTCCCTTCCCCAGGGCTGACAGCAGTGCCCACCCAGGGGCACTGGCTGTTTGTCTCCTCAGGGACATTGTTTGGAACGTAGTCTCCTGTTGGCCAGGGATCTGGTTTCTAGACTCTTCTTTTGCTGTTTTCCTTCAAACGTTAGCCACGCTTTTCAAAGTATGCTTTAACCTCAGACCCTGGCCAGCATCTCCATCGTCCCTTGCTGGGTACTGCCCTTGACCGTGCAGCTGCCTGGGGCTGGAGGAGGTGCCACCTTGGGGAGAAAGTCACATCCCCTGCACCAGGCAAGGACAGCCAAGCCCACTGCCAGAGGAGTCACTGGGTTCAAGTAAATAATCAAATTGTAATTGTGTGTTCAATGTAAGCATTGGAGAGCCTGCTGTGCACCCTCCCCCCATAACCTGCTGTGGCTCCCTGTCGCCTCCCTGAAGGCCTTGCTCTTCAGCACAGTACACGTGAGCCTCTGGGTCTTATTTCTCCCCTGTTCCCCCTCCTCAGGCACATGGGAGCCCTGCCTCCTGCCTTTGCTCATGCGGGCCCCTCTGCCCGATCGGCACAGGCTCACAGGGCCAGGTTCAAAGGACCTTCTAGACTCTTTGGCTTCAGAGGGGCTGTCCACACACCTGGCCAAACTGCTCCTCACAGCCACCTTTCCATCTGCTCTCCTCTGCCTTCCTTGCCCTGGCTAACCCTACTCAGCCCTCAGGTCTCACCACCTCCTCCGGGCAGCCTCTCCTGACAGGCTCCACCAGCCCCCAGACTCCCACAGAGGCCGGAGGTGCCATCTAGGGGCATTGTCCAATGAGAGGGGACAGCTCAGAGGTGGGGGGATGTTCTGTATGCGCTCCCTGCCTGCTGAGCTCAGGAGCCTGGGGGCCAGGCAGTTGGAGAAGCAGACAAGCAAATCAACAGCAGAAATAGAAATGACACTGACAGCTACCACCTGGCACCTGCCTTAGAAAATGCATTGAGCGCAAAGGAAACAGACGTGCAGGCGGCCAGGCGACATTGACACTGCGTGGAGTAGGGGGCAGGGATTCAAAGCCCAGGCTCAGGTGGGTGCGTCCCAGGCACCTGCTGCCTCGCTTCCCAGAGTGAAATTCGCCATTGTGGGGTGGGGCATCTTAAGGGTTGTAGAAACCAAGGAGCTCGAAGGAAGGAGCCAGGGGTTGCCTTGTCCAGAAGGGATTTGGGGGTGCAACAAAGATGCCACAGAACATCAGAACATGTATTTAAAAGTAGAGGTGAAAGATGAAGGGAAGGGGGAGAGAAGGTAGGTTTAAGTGGAGCCAGAGATAGGCCCACAGCTTTGGCTCCAAGCTTCCCAGAAGCAGAGGCAAAAAGGGAAAGGGGCAGTTTACACAAATTACTATTCTATGGGTACAATTAAAAGGCACCACATCCTACTCCTGACGCTTCCCTTCCATGGCGGACTGGGGATGCCACAGGAAAAGAGCGTGTGGAATTCCTTCCCATCCTGTACACATTCAGAGCATTGTGCTGTCCTGGGCTCTGGGGCTTCCAGGTGAAACAGCCCCTACTTGCCAGGCCCTCAGCCCGTACCTGTGACAGCCCCCTGCTTCCTCCTCACAACAGCCTGGGCACTTGAGGTCAGGGTCTCAGCTGTCACTCTTCCAACCCTATAAATGAGGAGGTGGAAGAAAAGAAGCCAGCACTCCATGAGGACACAGCGGTCTGTCTGCCCGTGATGCAGACGCCGGCTTTGTGCGGGGACCCCATTCCTCAGCCCCACGTGTGTGCGCCTCTTTGGCCGCACCTGTCCTCCCATCCAAGTGCCCCCCGGACGAGGGGCCTGTGCTGAGGGATTTGGTTTTGTGTCTGGTGGCGGCTCCTAGCACCCTCACCTCTGTCCTCACCCAACCACTGGCCAGCTGGGCTCCTGCCTCCCGGCAGGTAGGGCAAATGCAGAGGGAGCACAACCCTGAGCATCCAGTCTTTTCAGTCTGGCCAACCCCCAGCTCAGTGGCTCTGAAGGTGCCTGGAGAACCAATAGCTCAGGACCCCGCCGGGCAGACCAGCCTGTCACGTAGCTGTAAGAGAAAGTTCCTCCACCCCACCCTACCCCTCGATGTCTCCTGCCCCTTCCTCCCTGGGCAGATGATGGCTCCATACAGGCCGAGCCCGGACGCAGGTGGATTGAGGCCAAGGACACGGGGGTCCCCTGGAGTGAGCACAGATGGTGGCATTCGTTTGACCTGCTGTGGCCTCTAGAGCCCCGAGCCACATGGGCCAGAAGGTGCAAGAGTGTTCAGGGAGACCAGAGAAGCCTTGGGGCTTCTCCAGTTACCCCAAAACATAGACACTGACAACAGCCACTTTCTTATGCTCCATGGGTCATAGTGGGAGTGCCTGGTTTCTGTTCCCCCCAGTGGGGGCCTTGGCTAGAGGGAGCTCCAGGGCTGGGCCGGAATCAAGGTTTCCTCACTTGGTATCATCTGGGCCCCACCAGCCAGCACCCCTGGAGAGCCAGGCAGATGCAGGAGCTTTCCCAGCCCAGCCCAGGGCTCACATGGCACCTCCACCATCCACTTACCAGGTGGTGACAGGCCCAGTTGACCCAGGGGAGAAGCATTAGCACCGCCCTGGATGGGGCATGGGGTGGCTCTAGAAGACGCATTGAACGGGAGATCCAGCACTTCCACAGCATCCTCCACTCCTGTATCAGGAAATCCGCCCTTTGCCCTGGCCGCTTTGCCTGTCCCTCACTGGAACACGCTCCAGCCACCAGGCTTGCATGTTCAGAGCCCTGCTACCGCTTTTCTCTATGCCTTCCCAGCCCCTCACTGCACCTGCCCCAGCAGGCCCAGAGGCTGACCCTGTGGGCACGTTTGCCAGCTCCCTGTGCTGGGACTTATCTGTGGCCTCTGCCGGTGCAAGGCGCTGGCAGGCCTAAGGGTCCCTGCCACCAGCGGCTGCAGCTACCTCCCCGTTTGGCCACCAGCCCCGGAGAACGGCTCCTTCCCTCCTAGCTTTTCCTGAACTGGGCCCACGCCTTTGTCCTGTTTTTAAACGCTCCTCAAGTGGCCCAAATTGAGGGGCCACACTATCTGCTTCCCCCAGGGAGCCAAGAGGGCTGCCAGCTGTCACTCGTGGGACTCCGGCCAAGGGGCCCCTTAAGACTTCCACGGAGAAGAGCTGCTTTGAGACGGTCACTGCCCTCGCGCTGGCTCGGTGGGGACAGGGCTGCTCTAACTCCAGAAAGACTCGGCCCCAGCGGGGGAGCCGGCGCCAACCAGACAGCTGAATCAACAGCCACCGCCATGGGTCCAGGCCCCCTGCAGCCTGGCGGCCCCACACGCAGGACTAGGGGCTTCTCAAGGCCAAGGGTGGGGCTGTACTCCTCAGTGGAGATGGCGGCAGCCCCCCACCCCCTTCCCCACCCTGGCTCCTGTGTCCCACAGTGAGGCCTCTCGGGTGCACAGCCTGGGTGAGGGGTTGGCAGGTCCAGATGGCACATTCAGACCCTACATCCCCAGCCCAGCAGAGCAGGGGGTGTCAAAGAGGAAGGGGCAGTGGGGGGAGGAATGAGGGGCGGGGGTGTGCTTTGGAAGCCTTGAGAGTTGCCCTGAAGGCTTGAACCGCCCCCAGGGGCAGCAGGAGAGCCATTACCATAACCAGGCAGGGTCCCCTTTTAAGAAAACTGCCCTGGTGGGCTGGTTGCGGTGGCTCACACGTGTAATCCCAGCACTTTGGGAGGCTGAAGTGGGCGGATCATGAGGTCAGGAGTTCGAGACCAGCCTGACCAGCATGGTGAAACCCCATCTCTACTAAAAGTACAAAAAATTAGCCGGGCATGGTGGCGCGTGCTTGTAGTCTCAGCTACTCAGGAGGCTGAGGCAGGAGAATTGCTTGAACCCGGCAGGCGGAGGTTGCAGTGAGCCAAGATCGTGCCACCGCACTTCGGCCTGGGCGAGTGAGACTCCGTCTCAAAAAAAAAAAAAAAGAAAAGAAAAAGAAAACTGCCCTGGTGGCCACTGATGGAGAAATGGAGGGACAGAGGCCAGGGAGGGAGACTCTCGCTGGGGTGTGGAGGGCTTCGGGGCAACAGTGCAGCCCAAACAGGGTAGGCCTTGGCCAGAGGTGGACAGAGCCGGATGTTGAGGGTGGGGTGGGTACAGCGAGAGGCAGCCACACTAGCTGCTTCCACTGGCCCAGGCCTGGTGGATGGTGTCATCCTCCGTCACATTCCTGGATCTCAAGGACACCACTTCCCCAGGCTCAAACAGCTGAGTCATGAGTGTCCTCCCTTGAGGGGATCCGGCCATTGGCTTGGGTAGTTTAGTTCTGATTTAACCCCAAAATAATGACTTAGTGGCTTTCCTAACTGCAGCCAGCTTTTCAGGGCCTCCAAGCTTTCAGGCCACCTCCCCTCCCAGATGCCCTTGAGCTGGACCTGAGAAGACCGGCCCAGAGGAAGGCGAGGAAGACTCCACAGGGGTGACAGGGGCCCAGATACCCCCTATCTGCATCAGGACCCATGTGAGCAGAGCTCACCCTGTTGTCGCCCTGGGCACCATGGCCATCTGCCAAGGTACAGATAGACGGTCCTTCCTAGTCCTCAGGCCTCAGGCCACCCACAGGGTAAACTTGGACCTTCTCCTGGGCCCCCACGGTGTCCCCAAACCCCCATACCAAGCCCTCAGCATGCTTGGAGCATGGTGGTGGGCTTTACCCCTCCAGCCCCTCTACCTGGGATGCCATGTACCTCTTCAGGGCCAGCGGAGTCCCCTCCTAGGGCCGCTGTCCCCAAGGCACCCAGGGATGTCACTCTCTCTCACCCCAGGCCACCCAGGAGAGTTGACATTAGTCACATGTCTGCCCCTCAGACTGGGAGACCCCTGGAGCAGGGACCCCGTCCCCTGCCTCTGTGAACCCCTAACTTTGGCCCATGGTGTGAACACCAACAGCCACAGCACTGAGACCTAGCCAGTGCCTCCCAGTTTCCTGGGCACCAGCTGTTCTTCGCAGCCTCTTCCATGCATGCTGGGAAGCAAGGCCTATCATGACCCTAGGCACAGAAGGACAAGAAACAGAGAGGTTGAGTAAGATGCCCGACGACACATAGCTGGAGTCAGCAGAGGCTGGAGGGGTGCTGGGCGGCCTGGCTTCCAGCACGAGGCATCCTACCCAAGGACACTAGATGGGCAGCTAAAGGACCCTCGGCTGACCACGCAGGCCGGGCCTGGGCATGTCTGTGGCACGATCCCCTTGGGCCTTGTCACCTCTTCTCATCCCCTAGATTGCAGGACAGCAAGGTGGTCACACCCAGATTGCCTGAGTGTGCATTCTTTCCTTCCACGTCGGAGCACTTGGTCGGAATCCTGCCCACACAGGACGCACCTCACGAGGTGCTCACTCACCAGTCTCCCAGAGCAGAGGGGGCTGGGGAGAGGGGACACAAGATGGCACTGGGAGTGACAGCAAGACTGACTGTCTTGCGGGGCCCTCAGGCACTGGCCTCCAAGGCCAGGTCCCCCAGGAAAAGCCTAGACAGAGGGGAGCAGGAAACCCAGTCCCAGCCCAGGGCGCCCACTCTCTGCCAGCCAGGCCAAGCCTCCCGCCTCTGGCCTCCTGGGTGCCACTTACTCATCCGTCAGACCAGTGTGATGGGGTCATTCGCTGCCCTTCCCAGGCGGGGGAGGCTCCATGAGATGTGGGTGGATGTGGGTTCGGTGGGCTGCGAGGACCTCCAGCCTCCCACCTGCCTGCCTTCATTGATTTCCAGGGATTCAGGACCTCAGACGCTGGGCCAGTGACAGGCCCCTGGGATTCTGGTCGCAGTCCAATGGATCTCTGGCCACCCTGGGCCTGGTCAAGTCCTTCCTGTATCTGGATCTATTTCTCCATCACCAAAAGTTGGCACTTTAGTTTAGTGGCTGACAGCCCTTCTGATTCTAACAGGAAGTGGCTCTGCGGGGTTCCGTCACGCAAACACTGTGCTGGGGGTCCAGGAAAGGGCTCTAGGAGTCGGACGGTTGGTGGGGGAGGATGGAGTCTGGCTGCAGAGCCCAAACATGTTTTGCGGGGGCCCGGCGGGTGAAGGGTGTCACAGCGATGGAGGTGCAAGGTGATAGATGAGAGAGGCAGTCCCAGCACAGGAACCCACGCAGGCAGCACCGGCACGGCATGGCTCTCCCGCCCTCCATTTGCGGGGCAGCCTCCCATCCTCCATTCTGATGGTGACATTGAAAATGAAATGCCAGGACCCCAGCACCTGCATGGTGTGGCCCTCCCATCCTCCATTCTTTTTTCTTTTCTTTTTTTTTTTTTTTTTGTGACAGAGTCTTGCCCTGTCACACAGGTTGGAGTGCAGTGGTGTGATCTCAGCTCACTGCAACCTCTGCCTCCCGAGTTCAAGCGATTCTTCTGCCTCATTCTCCCAAGTAGCTGGGATTACAGGCACCTGCCACCATGTTTGGCTAACTTTTGTGTTTTTAGGAGAGACGGGGTTTCACCATGTTGGCCAGGCTGGCCTCGAACTCCTGACCTCAGGTGATCCACCCGCCTCGGCCTCCCAAAATGCTGGGATTACAGGCGTGAGCCACCACACCCAGCCCCCATCCTCACTTCTGATGGTGACATTGGAAATGCCAGGACCCCAGCGGTTCAGGTGGCCAACCCAGCTTCCAATCCACCCGTGTAGCCCCGTGTGCTATGCCTTGGGCAGGTTGCCAGGGCTCTGAGCCTCTCCCTCCTTGTGTGAAAGCCCCTCTCCTGGATCTGGGCAGAGGGCGTGCACGGCCTCTGGAAGTGGCCTGGCAGGCATGGGGGCTCAGTGAGCACAGGGTCTGAGCTTGCAGGTGAAGCCCGAGGCGGTGGTACGGCTCCACCTGGCTGCCCTGGGGACCCAAGGTGCGGGCACGGGCACTGGCCCTCTGCCCCAGGAGAACGGCTGGGGGCCTTGACATCTTGGCACCTCCCCCGCTCCCTCAGCCCTGTCCCCTGCACCTAGGGCCCTGCAGGAGCATCCCAAACTGGCACCTTATGCCCATGCACTGGGCCCTTCTCTTCAGTTTCCCTCAGTTAGGAAGCCAGGTCCCATCTTTCTTTCTTTTTTTTTTGAGACAGTCCAGCTCTGTCGGCCAGGCTGGAGTGCAGTGGCACGATCTCAGCTCACTGCAACCTCTGTCTCCCGGGCTCAAGCAATTCTCCTGCCTCAGCCTCCTGAGTAGCTGGGATTACAGGTGTGTGCCACCACTCCCAGCTAAGTTTTGTATTTTTAGTAGAGACAGGGTTTCACCATGTTGGCCAGGCTGGTCTAGAACTCCTGACCTCAGGTAATCCGCCCGCCTCGGCCTCCCAAAGTGCTGGGATTACAGGCGTGAGCCACTGTGCCCGGCCCCAGGTCCCATTTTAGTGACCACCCTCCAAACCCCAAAGAATAATAAGCCTCGCCCTTCCCCACCCACTCCTCCCCTCCTAGAGCCTGAAGCCCCAGGTGGCTGTTGACTGGAGGGGAGGGGAGCACTTTCCACTGGAATGTCTGACTTCAAACCTCGCCGGCCCCAGCTTCCTGCAGGCTCTGCCCCCTGAAACTGACAACCCAGCTATGAAGTGGCAGTCGTGATCATCCCTCTCTTGTGTGTGGGAGGGGTGAAGATTCAATGAAATATCACAAGTGACACTCTCACCCAGGGCTCCCAGAGAGGATGGCCCCAGCCCTACAACACCCATCGCCCCGGGGGAGCGCATGACTTTCAGGGTGTCGGTGACCCTGGGGGTGCCCTGGCTCTGGACTGGGCCACCATGTGTCACTGCAGCCACCAGGGGGCAGCAGAGGGGAGCCGTTCCGCTCTCAGGAGCTGGAGCCTGTGCTTCCTGCAAGGAGCGGGGACAAGAAGGCCCCCGGGGTCACTCGAGGCCAGCAGAGGAGTCCGGACTCCGATCCCAGCTCCACTGCTGCCTCCCGCACGCCTGGAGCCAGCCCAGCCTTCATTTGTGCACGCAGGGTGTGCTGCACCCGACCGGGCATCTCCAACTCGGAGATTCAGCTGCAGCCCTGGCCGTCAGACCCACGGGCCCTGGAGTCCAGGAGGCCCTCTCGCCCGCCTCCTGTCTGCAGATGGGGGAATTGAGGCCCAGCCAGGGCAGGGGACTTGCCGACATTTCGCAACAAATTCGAGTCAGAAACAGGCCCAGCTGGGCCTGCTGGCGCGGAGGCCCGCTCAGGACACTGCTGGCCAACGCAGGGCACAGCACGGTCCCAGTCACACCCACAGCAGGGTCCTGCCAGCCTGCTCCGCTCTCCCCTGGGGGAAGTGACCCCCCTCCACCTCCCAGAGCCCACGTGAGTCCGCAGGAGGCCCCCCTGGGCCCGGCGCCAGGTGCCGAGTGGCTGCCTCCAACTCGGGGGCTGCTATGCAAGGATGTTTCCGGTTCTCCGGGTCCTTCCTTTCACCTGGGAGGTCCGGGGCTGCCGGGCCATGCTGGTTCCTGTGGCCCTAGGGCCCGCCCAGCGCAGGGCCTGGCAGGGAGAGGGGGAAACGTGGGTGAGGGAAGTGAGTCACCCCTTGGGACACTTCCCTGCTCAGTTCTTGCCTCTCAGCAGCTTCTGTGAGGCAGGTCACACCTGCAGGGGAGCCTGGCAGCGCTAGGAGAGGCAAGGGGTGGGGGTGCCGCCTTTTCATGGGGCCAAGGGAGGCCCTGAGAGGGACACCGGGTGGACAGCCCCAGGAGCCTCCTTGCTTGGCCACCTGGCATCTCCCCCCTGGTCCCAGCATAGGAGGGCCGGTGGCCCGAGTGCTCTGCTCTGTGCCCGGAAAAGACTCATGTTCCAGGAAAAAGCCGCTTGGCAGGTCGGAGCAAGTTCATGGTGCTGTTCCCAGACCCGATGCGATGCGTGTGGAGGGAGGCCTGCCCTTGCCCCCAGGGCTGCAGGGCGAGAACAGACGTTGATTCCTGCTATGACCCCAGGCACGGCCTCTGTTTCTCCGCGTGTGCCTGGGGGCGGCGTGTTCTCAGGGCAGGGGCCTCTAAGGATCAGAGTGAGGCTGCAGGCCCAGGCTGAGGCCTGCACCACCTCGGCCGGGAGATGAGTAAACGTCTGGGTCCCCCTGGCCACTCCAGAGTGAGGCCGCCAAGCATCCAGCCTGAAGTCCGGCTCCCATTCTCAGCCTGCCAGGCCCTTGTGCGGTGGCGTCAGGCAGGCAGGGCAGGGAGGCCACGGCAGCCATCTTCCCGGGGAGCTGGGGCCTGGCCAGCAGCGCTTCCCAGTGGCCTCCTCCTGTGCTCCGAGCTGCATTACCTCATCGGGAAGCCATTCCAGAAAGGAGCTGCAGAGCCCCTGGGAGTGGGAGTGGGGAGAGCTGCGTCAGCGCCCTCCTGGCAGCCTCGGTGCCAGACGAGGGCAGGCGTCACGCCTCCGGGTGTCTGCCTGCCGAGCGACTGCTGGGAGAGCAGCTGGCTTTTGTCCGCGTTTCGGGGTGACCGGGCTGGGCTGCAGCAGGCAGGTGGCGTGGCACGGCCCGTGGCCGGCCAGCTACCAGGTGGGCAGAGGATCTATTTCAAGAGCCGGAACCAAATGGTCAGGCATGAGGGGAAGCCAGGTGCAAACTCAGTGGCAGAGACCAAGCCCTGACCCCGCAGTCCCAGGCCCCAGTTTCCCCTCAGGCCAGCCCTCCTCACCCCAGCACCTGTCCTCTGCTTCCTATAGCCACAAAGAGCACCAGACACGAGTGAGCAGGTGACTACACTCCCTGCTGCCCGCTGGTGTAAGCCAGAGGCCCTGCCACCCACAGCTGGCCTCCAGAGGCCTTTCTGGACCACAGGGTCAGGGCTGAGAGGGGTGGGAGCGGCAGGGGCAGCTGAGGTGCTGGAGAGGGAGGACAAGCTTCCTGCCTGTGGAGGAGACAAGGGCTGCTCCCAACCCTGCTCCTAGCCTTCCTGCCCAGTTTGGATTCCAGAAACACCTCTTGGTGCCTCAGTTTTCTCATCTGGTGTGTGTGTGTGTGTGTGTTGTAGATAGGGTCTTTCTCTGTCACCCAGGCTGGAGTGCTGTGGTGCGATCATAGCTCACTGCAACCTCTACCTCCTGGGCTCAAGCAATCCTCCCGCCTCAGTCTCTCGAGTAGCTGGGACCACAGGTGCACACCACCATGCCTGGCTAATTTTTGTTTGTTGGTTCATTTTTGTAGCTACAGGGTCTCCCTATGTTGCCCAGACTGGTCTCAAACTCAGCTCAAGCGATCTGCCTGCCTCAGCTTCCCAAAGTGCTGGGATTACAGGCGTGAGCCACCGCGCCCAGCCTGGCTTTCTCATCCGTAAAATGGGTTGACAATGCCCACCCAGATAATGGTTGAAAGGACTCGTGAAGCCACATAGGAGGCACAGGCAGACAGGCACTTGTGAGGGTCCATGAGTGAGCCTCAGTGCCAGCTCCCCCAGGCCAGCTTCCAGTCTTCACACTGTCTGGGCCAGAGGAGTCTTCCTAAAACAGAGGACTGTGTGGAGCACTTCTCCACAGAGAAGCCTCTTGCCTCAAGTCAGTGACACTGTCCTCCAGCCCCACCTGACTGTACATGTGCCCAAGCTCATCATACTTGTCCGTCAGGAAAACTCCTACTCACCCCGCAAAACTCCATGTGAGATGCCCACTCTCCCATCTAAAATGCCTCACAGGATTGCTCTAAGAACCAAAGAAGAATATACACGTGTGAATACATGGGCATGGTTGCCAAGTGAGGGTCATCACACTCATGACTGTCCCCGTTACTTATTAGAGCAACCATAACCAAGAATGCAGCGGTGGGCAGAAAGTGTTACTGGGGATAGGAATTAGCAGGAAGTTTCTCTGGCTTGGAACTTAAGCCCAACTTTGGCAGATGGTAGAATTTTCAGAGAGGAAAGGAGGAAATTGGAGGCTAGTGTGGCAGTGTTAAATATGGCTGCAAAGTCCTTGGTCCTTCTCTCATTGAAGCATGGGCCCTATGGCCTCTCCTCTTGAATCCAGGTGGGCTTGTGACTACTTCAGCCAAGACAATGGGGCAGAAGTGTTGCTGGGTAACTTCCAAGGCTCACTCATAAAAGGCCATATGGCTTGTAACTTGGAGTCCTAAGTTGTCATCTAAGAAGGAAGTTCAACAACCCAAGACCTCCATGCTGTGAGGAAGCCCAAGCTCCATGAGGAGTCACATGGGGGTGCGCTGGTTGACAGTTCCAGCCTTCTAGCCAGCCCAGCCCAGGCACCAGCCATGCGAATGCAGAAGCCATCTTGGAAGTAGATCCGCCAGCAGCAGGTGTCCCGGCCCGCAGCCATTTGAGTTGTCTCGGGTGGGCCACTGAACCACACAGAGTAGAATGGAGTTGTACCTACTGTGCCCTTTCAGGACAGAATTCCTGAGCATAATAAAGTGGCTGTAGTTTTAGTCACTGTTTTGGGGCTGTTTGTTATGCAGCATTAATTAACTAGAACAGGTGAGAAGATCGGAACTTCCTGGTGCTTAAAGCCAGCCACACAGCCCCTCAAAGCAAGATTGTCTTAACCTGGAAGTCAGTCCCAAGAACAGGTTCTCCCCAGTGCTCTCGGCATTCCCCAGCCCAGCCTGGCCCATAAGCAGTGCTTGGGGAATGCGGGGTTGCTGGAGCACTCCCAAGCCACTCCCAACACCTGGAAGGAGACTCCCCTCCTCGGGATTTCCAGGGGCCTTTGCAGCTTGGATGACTGTGGACCCAGAAGCTCTGGGGAGTTATCCAGGTTCTATGTGGCATGAGTATCCCTCTGTGCCTCAGTTTCCCTACCCATGGAATAGGGCACGAAACTCATCATCTCTCTGATCCCTCTCGGCTCCTACCCCACCTTCCTGGAGACCTTGTTCATTCTCATGTGTGTCTCCCCCACATCCTCTTACCCACGTGACTCTGCCTGCCATGAAAGCGGGAGTCATGACTGCAGTCTCACGGTTGAATGTTCTGCACCTGGCAGCCAGCCTAGGCCGGAGGATGGATGCCACACCACTGGTGTTTTCTGAATGAATCAACGAGTCAGTCAATAAATGGAGTGAATGAATGAACAAAAGAAAGAACTCTTTCTATACTCACTCGATCCGTTAATATCCCCTACCATACAATAAGGATTCCCTTACAGCAGCCCTAGGAGTCTACCCTTGCATGCCTCACATGACAGGGAACTCACCACCTTTCAAGATAGCCTATTTCCTATTGGGGCAACTCTGGTCAGAGAGTATTTCCCTGAACTGGCCTCATCCCTGGCCCCTCCCCAGGAGAGTGGCTGGGGGAAGGAGTGCCGGAGGGCAGAGGAAGGAGCCCTCAGTCCCCATGGTCCACAGAGCTTGCGTCTGGTGAGTGCTGAGAGCAGGTGGAGGGACTCCAGAGCTCCAGAAACCCCTTGGCTCTCTCTGTGCTGGGCCCTGCTGAAGTCCCAGGGTGGGCGGGGGCAAGGCAGTGAGTCCTGCTCTGCCCAGGGCCCAGCTGGGATAGGGCCAGCGCACCAGGAGGTCCACAGAGGCAGAGAAAGCAACCGGGCGGGAGCGGAGCTGGGGCAGGACAGGTGGTCTGTGCTGTTTCCATGGCTCCGGTGCCTCTGCCTGCCTCACTGGCCTGGGAAAAACAAGCCGGGCACTGAGCAAACAGCGCCTGTGACCGCCCCGGACAAAGGCTGGGCTGTTTAGGCAACCAGGCGGCCAAATGGGCCTCCCTGGCGGGACATTGGTTTAGACTAGGCCCGTCGGGGCTGAGTTGCCAGGCCCCACAGCCTGTCCCTTGGGTCTCTGGAGAACAAGCTGGGGCTGGCGGTGGGGACAGGGAGTGGAGGGGAGAGGCTGGGAGGGCCGGGGCAGGCACTACCCCAATTCTGCCCTCTGGGCACGCAGTTCTCTTGCCCAGCCATTCAGGAGAATGAAGACAGCAGGATCTCAGTGGATAAAGGAATAGGGTTTCTCTGTCCGGCCACAGTGACTGGGGGTCAGCAGCAACATATCCCGTGGGACTTCCACCCTCCCAAGGGGCACCCCCAAAGAGTGACCAGTCCTGGGCCCACGTGTGAAGGGTATTTTTGCTGCTACTGTGGACAGATGCTGTCTTTGGCCCCAAGCCAGGCAAACCCAGAATGCCAGAGTGCAGTGCGGGAGGCGGTCCTCCCCCGGGGAGGGATGGGGCTGGGGACAAAAGCCCTCCACAGGGGCAACTTAGAGGCCTGCCCTCCCGGCTCAGGCTCCCGAGACAGAGCCCAGGGCCAGGCGGTGGCTGGCTCCACTAGCGGAGTGCCCTGGACTGGCCGAGGCCCTCCCTCCTGGGGCCACTCACATGAATCTTTGCTTCAGGGCCAGCTTCTGGGGAGACCTAGAGCACGACAGGAGCTCATAGAGAGGCCTCTGCAGGTGCGTGGGTTACAATGGCGTCTGCGGTCCTGGAACTCAGAGGCAGAGGAGGCGGGACCCTGTCATCCCAATCATTGTGATTCAGCAGCGTGGGAAGCCGAGGGGCACTGAGGCTAGAAGGACCCGGAGCTGAGGGACACTGGGCTGGCCTGCAGGGGAGAGGCTCTGATTTTAAGGAGAAAGGAGACAAGGATGGGGCCCAGGGCAAGGAGTGCCATCTACAGAGCAGCTCCCAGGCCTGCAGAAGCTCCCTTGTCTGTGTCACTGTGGGCTCCCTGGCAGTGGCATTCCCAGCACCCCTCCCCCTGCCACTTCCCCACTCAGGGCTGGACCACCGGCCTGCCTGCAGGGGAGCTTGTGGGGTCTCAGCCCAACAGCCTGGAGCCCATGGGCAGGCAGCAGCATGCTCTGCTGACCCGGCAGCCACATGGGCCCCCAGAAACTGCCTCCGAGGCAAGCTCACACCAGCGGGAAGCAGGGCTGCCCTGGAGCCAACACTGGGGACCAAAGGGAAGGACACAGGAGTAGGCAGGGGCAGCAATTGGACCCTGTGCGTACCTGACCCTATGCGAGCTCTGCAGCTCCAAGGGACCAGAGCTGGCCTGAGTTGGGCAGAATGGGCTGGACCTTATGCTCCGGATCAATGGGGCTGACCCACGGAAGCCAGGACCTTCGGGCCAACCCTGAAGGGACCACAGTTGAGGACTGTGTGCCCTGGAGGGAGTTCCGAGCTGGGGGGGTGTAGGGGCGGGGAACCCACAGGCAGGCACTGCCTCAGGGCCTCCCTCCTGTCCCATGGCCCCCAGGTGTCCTGCGGCCCCACACTCAGCCTCCTTCTGGGGGTCTGGGTGGCTGCACCTTCCATGGCGCCAGCCAGGCCTTGTGCCCATCTCCACCCCCTTGCCCTCACCTGCCCCAACCCACCACGCCTTGGCGACCTCCTCTCGGGGCTTCCTGGCC
Source organism: Pongo pygmaeus (assembly GCF_028885625.2). NCBI lineage: Eukaryota > Metazoa > Chordata > Mammalia > Primates > Hominidae > Pongo > Pongo pygmaeus. The sequence goes on from NC_085931.1 coordinate 57,004,337, forward strand.
TCCACCACGCTGCACCCACCTCTGCCCTCATCACCCAGGAGGCCTTCCCCGGCCTGGCCCGACTCAGGCTCCACAGTCTTTCACCAGCTTCCCGGCTGCTGGCAGTGAAATTCACAGGAGCTCCCTCTGGGGCAAGGGTGCCTCTGCCTCCTCCGTGGCAGCGTCCCCAGCCCTGCACGGGGCCCCCAGTGAACACATGTGCTGAATAAATGAATGAGTGCATGAGGGACGCATGAACACACGAATGAGAGAGTGGCATTGGGGGTCCGTGAACAGCTTTATTGCATTGAAGATGGTGAAGGATTTTCATCCTGGTCCAAGCATGGAGGCCTCTCTAGAAACCGTCCCTTCCAGCTCCATGAGGGGTGAACTCTGAGCTCAGAGGCCATGGGGCCAAGTGCAGAAAATGGCTTTGAACTCTGGGAGGAGGAAAGAAGCCACCCTCCAGGAAGCAGTAAGAACCGCTCTGGAACATTCCCAGGAAAGGTCGCTGGGGGGCAGACCTGAGAGGTTCCGCGCACTCCGCAGACCCAGATCCCCCGCAGGGCAGCCCCTGGTGAGTCAGGGCCTGAGTCAGCGCCCTCCGCGTTCCCAGAGGCCCCGCCAGGACCTGCAGCCCTGGGCGCCCCAACAGCCCGGCCCTGCTCAGCGCAGCTCTGGGTTGGAACTTGCACTTTCCAGTAACTCGGACCTCCCCCCGGCCGCCTTCCCAGGCGCCACCGGGCCCAGCAGATCGTCACCGTCCAGGTGCAGGGTGGGGGTGTGTGTAAGTCAGGCCTGGGACCCGGGCAAGTTGCTGCCGTGCCCTCTGGCTTCCCGGGGGACATCCTTCACCTTTGTGCGCCCAAACCCTCTGTGCTGCGGTTCCAACCCCCCTCCACATTCCCGCCTGCTCCTCCGGGCTTGCCCGTTCCCTCTGCCTTCCTGGGAACCTCCCTCTATCTCCGCATCTTCCGCCGCTCCCTTCCCTGCAGCAGCCAGCGGGCTCCGACTCTCGCTCTTCAGGGAAACCCGCCCTTGGCGCCACGCCCACCTCCACCCGCGGCCACCTTCCCTCACTCCCACCGCCAGACCTTTAAGGCAGGATCTACCCCGGGCGGCCCCCAGCACAGGTCTCAGCCCCCTCCAGACTGGGGTTGTCGCCACCTTCCACTGAAATGGCGGCAGCCAGCTCCCTCCTGCCGCAGCCGGTGGCAGCCAGCTCCGGGCCTGGCTGGCCCCGCCCACCCTGTGTCTCGCGTGGCACCCACGGCGCTGTTCCTGTCCCGCCTGTCTTCTCGTGACCTCATCCGGCCCCAGACTCTCACGTGTTTACGCCTTCAGCCCTGCCCAGCCCTGGACCCCAAGTCCCCTCCAATATTTCTTTTTCCTTTCTTGTATTATTTATTTATTTATTTATTTATTTATTTATTGAGAGAGTTTCGCTCTTGTCGCCCAGGCTGGAGTGCAGTGGCGCGATCTCGGCTCACTGCAACCTCCGTCTCCCCGATTCTCCTGCCTCAGCCTCCCAAGTAGCTGGGATTACAGGCGTGTGCCACCATGCCCGGCTAATGTTGTATTTTTAGTAGAGACGGGGTTTCAGCATGTTGGTCAAGCTGGTCTCTAACTCCTGATTCTCAAGTGAACCACCAGCCTCAGCCTCCCAAAGTGCTGGGATTACAGGCGTGAGCCACCGCGCCCGGCTATCCCCTCCAATATTTCTGAGGCCAGCTGCCCAGAGAGGAGGGCTGGGTGGAGAGGACCGGGCCAGCAGCAGCAGGCCTGGGCCAGGAGACAGGCACGCACCTCCGCGGTCTCTGGCGAGCTATGTCCACACAGCGGCAGGACCTCCACCCCCAGCCACCTGCAGCAGCCCCACATCTCCACCGGGTCACCTTGCTGAGATCAAGAATGCTTCCCCCAATGTCCCAACCCATGAGGGCTTCTTGGAGCTGAGCCAGGGCACCGGCCACTTCTGGAGGGGGGCTGCTTATGACTTCCGACCTCTGTCTCGCTAGTTGGCATGCGAAGACTGGACTCCTTCTGCAGGCCTCAGGGCAGAAGCAGATGTCAGCCCCCAGGGATGTCACTGCCAGAACCCCAGATGCCCCAAGCCATCCGGACTCCCCCGTGCAGTATCTCTGCTACAATAAAATGTACCCAGATCTGAGCCCTCTCACCTGGGCGACTGCCAATGTCCCCTGCGGCCCTATACCCCGCCCCCAGGAGCCCAGAGGATCTTTCTTTTTAAAGATATTCAGACCTCACAGATAAGTCTGCCCTGAACAGCCCCTCCCCAGTTCCCAGGCCCTATCCTGACAATGGCCACAACTTCAGAGCAGCTGAAACCTGCTGTGAGTGAAAAATGAGAAGCTGTTGTTTTAATTTTACTTTCTCTGATTACTAATGAGTTTATTTCTTCTCTGCATAAAAACTTCATTCGTGTTTAATTGGATTTTTGTCTTTTTGTTAATGTATAGGAGCTCCTTTTGTTCTTACGTATATTATGAATTCAAATTCTTATAGATAAAGATTAATGTTTAGAGGCAAAATCATGGTTCTCATGCAAATACAAATTGAAGACACCTAAGATTTTATTTAACTCATTAGTAAGGGAACCAGTAGGGTTAAAACCAGTTCAAAGGAGAATTGGAAAGACAGATGTGTAGGCAACGAAGAAAGCTGAAACAGATTTGCTTATTGGTGCAAAGTGCTTAATATCATAGAGGGCAATAAAGTGTACTGTTTGGGATTATCTTTTCCATGGGACAGAATTCAATTCAATCTCTATGGAGCAAAATTCATTTGCATTCTATGGGCAGGATCATTGGCCTTATAATTGGTTTTCTATAAGTTAATTTCTCCCCTGACAGAGCTGTAAAATAGCTCAGTCCATAGCATAGCAGTTGAAGAAGGACCCCATCGAATCAGATCATTCCCAGCAGGGTCACTAGACAGATGCCACTTAGCACACCACTGAAAGGACACCTGCCGTAAGCCCATTTCCAAGTCTATGACATTTTTTTCCTCTATGTCACTTATCTTTTCACTTTGTTGTCTTTTGTCCTGAAGTGAAGTTATCATTAATCAATGGTTTCATCTGTGATTTGTGTTTTCTGTATCTTGTTTAAGACATCTTTGCAACCCATATAGAAACACACTCAATTTTTTTGCAAGTTGACTTAAAGTATTGCTTTTCGGCCGGGTGCGATGGCTCATGCCTGTAATCCCAGCACGTTGGGAGGCCGAGGCGGGCGGAAAACTTGAGGTCAGGAATTTGAGACCAGCCTGGCCAACAAGGTGAAACCCTGTCTCTACTAAAAATACAAAAATTAGCCAGGCGTGGTGGTAGGTGCCTGTAATCCCAGCTACTCAGGAGGCTGAGGCAGGAGAATTGCTGGAACCCAGGAGGCAGAGGTTGCAGTGAGCTGAGATTGTGCCACTGCACTCCAGCCTGGCGACAGTGTGACTCCGTCTCGAAAAAGAAAAAGAAAAAAGTATTGCTTTTCTTATGTATTTGTTTGTTTTTTGCTTTTGTTTTTTTTGGAAATGACATCAACCAGGCTGGAGTGCAGTGGTATGATCTTGGCTCAGTACAACCTCTGCCTCCCGGGTTCCAGTGATTCCCCTGCCGCAGCCTCCTGAGTAGCTGGGATTACAGGTGCCTGCCACCATGCCCGACTACTTTTTGTATTTTTAGTAGAGACGGGGTTTCACCATGTTGGCAAGGGTGGTCTCTCAAACTCCTGACCTCAGGTGATCCGCCTTGGCCTCCCAAAGTGCTGGGATTACAGGCATGAGCCACCGCGCCCGGCCTAATTCCTGTATACATCTTATAATCTAGCAGGGCAGTTCTCGCCGTCTTGTTCTTCTTCTGCTTCCAAATAGTCCCAGCTACATTTCCATTCCCATATGAATTACAGAATCAGCTTGTCACAGAAATCCCATCTCTCTCTTTTTTTTTAAAATATATTCCTTGAGAGGTTTAGTGTCAGGTTTCTTGTATGTTTTAGCATTACCATAAATGGGAGATTTAAGTTTTGCTACATCTTCTAACTTGCAATTGCTGGTAAATAGAACACTGCTTATGACTGATGAGGATCTGATGTCAATCTGATGAATTTTCTCTAGAACCAGTAGCTTTTATTTATTAGTAGATTTATGGATTTTTTTTTTTACTAGTAGCTTTAGATTTTTTTTCTCTCTTTCCTAGATGTTCTGAAATTCCACTATGAGGTACCTTCTAGTGGAATGTTGAGATTTTAATTTTTGTCCTTTCATTTGTCCTACTTGGCATTCACTGAGCACTTCCAATCTGAGGACTCATCTCTTCCTTCAGTTCTAGGGGATTCCTGTTTAATATATCACTAAATATTAATTGTCTTTCCTTCTCACTAATGTCTACTCTTGGGTCTCTGATTAGATAAATGAGGCAGCCTCTGGATTTGCACTCCCTCTTTTTAAAGAAGCTACTAGCTGTTGTGTCATATAATTCCCCTTTATTGGACAAGTCATTTTTTTTTCTTCCAAACCTTTCAAAATTTTTCCTTAGCCTTTGACTTTTAGAAATTTGACTGTGATTTGCCTAGGAGTGATTTTACTTGTGTTTACTCTGCTTGGGGTTTGTTGAGCTTTTTGGATCTGCAAGTCAATGCTTTCCATTAATACTGAGAAGTTTTCAACCATTATTTCCTCAAATTTATTCTGCCCCTATGTCTCTCTCCTCTCCTTCTGGGACTCCAACTACATGTATTTGTGGTGCTTGGTACTGTCCAAGAGGACACTACCATTCTCTTCTTTTTTCTCCAATTCTTTTTTTTTTTTTTTTTTTTGAGACAGAGTCTCACTCTGTCACCCAGGATGAAGTGCAATGGCACAATCTTGGCTCACTGCAACCTCCATCTCCTGAGTTCAAGCAATTCTCCTGCCTCAGCCCCCCAAGTAGCTGGGATTACAGGCACCTGCCACCACATATGGCTAATTTTTGTATTTTTAGTAGAGACAGGGTTTCGCCATATTGGCCAGGCTGGTCTCGAACTTCTGACTTCAGGTGACCTACCCGCCTCGACCTCCCAAAGTGCTGGGATTACAGGCTTGGGCCACCATGCCCAGCCTTTTTACTCCAATTCTATTTCCCTCTTTTCTTTCAGTTAAATATTTTCTGCTGATTTGTCTTCACATTTACTGATCGTTTGTTTTTCTGCCATCTCCAGAACTGGAGCCCATCTAATGAATTTTTAAAATTTCATTATTGTCCTTTTCAGCTCTGTAATTCTCACTAATGTTTCCATTTGTCTGTGCAAATTCTCTCTTCACTCATTGATATCATATTTTCCTTTAATTCCTTGAACATATTTTCCTATGAACCTATTTTTCTTTAATTCTTCAAACATATTTATAACAGATACTTTGAAGTCTGTAACTGCTAAATCTAAATTCTGAGCCCAGAGATTACAGCTGTTAGCTTCCTTTATGAAACACATTTTCCTGTTTCTTCATCTAGTAATTTTCAGTTGAAAACTGGGTATTGTAGCTAATATATCATAGCAGCTTTGGAATCAGGGAAAACCATCCAGGGCCAGAGCACTCCAGGAATGACAGGTGTGGCAGGGTAGACAACTGAACCATCCCAGAGTTCATCAGAGCTTTCACTCTGCCACTTTCCCCATCCAGACAGTTTCCCTCACTATTCTCCCCAAATTTGTCTCATTGTGCTAGACTTGGCTTAAGAATCACCCCCTTAGGGAAGTCTTCCCAATGACCCTGACCAGGTTAGGACCCCTTGTCAAACACATTTATAAGTACTTTCTACAACTGCATCAATTATGAACTTGTTTGTATAGTTTCTTCTTTAATGTCTATCCTGCACTACACTGGAAAGGAAATGAGAGCTAGGACAGACTGTATGTTGTTACCACAGGCCTGAGGCACAGAGGAGCTCAATAAATATTTGTTTAATGAATTAATGTGGCCCACTTTGTCTTGAGGACATTTTCAGAATTTGCTGTCTCACCAGCAAACATAAGAATGTTCATTCCCTGAACACTTACTGGTACTTATAATTTTTTATAAGCATTTTTAATGATCTTTTTATAAGCTTTCCCAATCTAATAGCTTAAAATTTTATCTTAGTCTAATTTGGATCCTTTGAAATTGAACATTTTTCACAGTTATACTGGCAATTTGAAGTTTCTGTTCTGTAAATTTCCTTCCCATATCCTTTGCAAATATTTTGTCTTGTTTACTTACAAAGAGACTTTTGTATGTTACTGATATGGTCTGGTTCTGTATCCCCACCCAAATGTCATCTTGAATTGTAATCCGAACTGTTATACCCATGTGGTGGGGGAGGAATCTCGTGGGAGGTGATTGGATCATGGGGGTGGTTCCCCTGTGCTGTTCTCATGATACTGAGTGAGTTCTCACGAGATCTGATGGTTTTATAAAGGGCTCTTTTCCCTTCGCTCTGCAGTTCTCTCTCCTGCTGCCTTGTGAAGGAGGCACCTGCTTCCCCTTTGCCTTCTGTCATGATTGTAAGTTTCCTGAGGCCTCCCCAGCCATGTGGAACTTGAGTCAATTAAACTTCTTCTCTTTATAAATTACCTAGTCTTGGGCGGGCACAGTGGCTCACACCTATAATCCCAGCACTTTGGGAGGCCGAGGCTTGTGGATCACTTGAGTTCAGGAGTTTGAGACCAGCCTGGCCAACATGGTGAAATCCCATCTCTACTAAAAAATGCAAAAATTAGCTGGGCATGATGGCACGTGCCTGTAATCCCAGCTACTCGGGAGACGGAGGCAGGAGAATCGCTTGAACCTGGGAGGCGGAGTTTGCAGTGAGCCGAGATCGTGCCACTGTACTCCTGCCTGGGCAAAAAGTGACTCCATCTCAAATAAATAAATAGATAAATAAAATAAATTACATAGTTTTGGGTATTTCTTTATAGCAGTGTGAAAATGGACTAATACAGTTATGTTAGAAGGGTTTTGTCCAGCACATAGTTTTTCCCAGTTTGTTGTTTGCCTTTTCACTCTGTTTATACTGTTGCCTCCCGCACGTGGAAACAAAACCGTATATATATTCTCCATTATTTTCTTTGTGGCCTTGATGTGAGTCTCACTGCTTAGGAAGATATTTCACAACCTCAAAATTAGGTAAATATTTATGTATACTTTATCCTACTGTATTTATGGTTTCTTTTTTTTACCTTAAGATTCTTATTTTTTTTTTATTATCTTAAGATTCTTAACCCATCTCAAATTTATTTTGGTACAAGAAGAGAGACATGGATCTAATTTCATTTCATCTTTCTCATTGGTTGCCTGTTGCTCCATCCATTCCTTATTTAAGAAAAAAATGTGTACCCAAACAAGCTGGGCACAGCGGCATATGCCCGTAGTCCCAACCACTTAGGAAGCTGAGGTGGGAGGATCACTTGAGCCCAGAAATTCAAGACCAGCCTTGGCAATCCCATCTCTAAAACATATCCCATACCTTTACCTCTTTCTAGATTTTCTATTCTGTCTGTTGATCTACTTATTCCAGTGACAGCCCCATAAGTTTTTTGAAAATGTTTGCTTTATAATTCATTTGACTATCTGATATTAAATCCCATTAGAAATTATTTATTTAGCTAATATTTATTGAGTCCTTATTTCGATCCCAACACTGTTTAGGTGCTGCGGGTACAGCAGTGAACAATGCAGACAAGAATTCTGTTTTTGTGGAACTTACATTCTGTTCAGACACCTATTGCTCATTCCTTCAAAATCTGGTGAACAGTGAGTGGCAAGTACTCTTCAATGCCAAAGGGTGGGAGACCAACCCTGCATGTGGTACTGTGCCCCCCATACTAAGAATACAAAGGTCCAGGAACCAAGGGAAAGGCTTAGGTCCAGGAGGTGAGATTGACTTCTCTCACAAGTCTCACATCCTTTGACTTTGTTAAGTTCAATGTTCCGGTTCCCACAGGCGGATTCTTCCACCAGGCAACATCCTAGAATCAACTGATCTTGAGCCCTCAATGACCTCTTGATTATTTTGGCTTCTTCATGCCAGTGGACCAACAGGGAAAGAAAGGAGTCACCATCCTGGCAGAACCATTGACCCTGACCTCAAGAGAAGCTCGGCTTCGGGGCAAGGAGGAATCAATCTCAGAACCAGATAATTCACTGCAGCGCCTCTTGGCACTTCCAAGGTGGTCATAGCAGGGACCCAGCAATGGCAGCAACCACAGCCAGCAAGAGCAAATGCAGATGAGGGCTCAGACCCCCCAAAGAGGAAGGCGAGGGCCCTGCAACCGCCACACAACCTAGGCCCGTGGAAGTGTTCATCTGGAATTGTGGTGGAGGATTGAGATGAGGTTATTGATCACGACCTCAGACCAGCTGCAGTAGTGGAGACTATAGCTTGTTCCACTAATAATCGTGTTTTAAGAACTTACAGATCTTGCTGCTGGCCACCACCTTGAAGGGAACTCTGTGGCAGACTAGACGTCATCAAAGACTCACATGCAGATGTGAGGGAGGCAAGGGGTGGACTACACCAGACCCCTCTTGTGCTCCACTTCAAGGTCCTCTCAACCCCAACTCCAGCCATTCCCACCACAGCCGGTCTTACAATGGCTTCATCCAGCTTTGGATGGGTGCCAGCAGCCAGACAGTGCCTGCCTTGGGCCCATGCTGGAGATCTCTTGCTTCCTGTCCAGGTGCTTCTCTGAATATGTGACTTAGGGCTCCTGGTGGAGCCCTCTGCAGTCACACTCATGCAACCTGGGAATGCTGGAAAGTTAATGTCTACAGAACCACCTTGACCGGTGGCAAGTTGAGCTGATGGAGAAATGCTCTCTTTCATCTCACAGGTGGTCAGTTCTGAGATGTATTTCATGAGATCCCCCAGAAACCCCCGTCAGGAGCAGGTATGAGCCTCCTGCAGCCGTGACTGACTCAATGAAACGTCCTCGTATTGGTTTTCCCAGGAATCTCATTTCCAGCTGAAATGTCTGCAGGCAAGTCTTTGTCTCAAGCCTTGCTTCCAAGGAAACCAGACTATGGTACGCGCCATTGTGGAAAGACAGAGTACAAAAAATGAACTCACAAATTTAAATAAGTATAATAAGTGTTATGGAGAAATAATACAGGGTGATGTGATAGGAGTATAACTCTGAATCTGTGCCATCTAATATGGTAGCCACTAGCCACGTGTTACTATTTAAATATAAATGCAGGCCGGGTGCAGGGCGGTGGCTCACACCTGTAATCCCAACAGTTTGGGAGGCCAAGGCAGGTGAATCATTTGAGGTCAGGAGTTCAAGACCAGCCTGGCCAACATGGTGAAACCCCATCTGTACTAAAAATACAAAAATTAGCTGGGTGGTGGTGGCGTGCACCTGTAATCCCAGCCACTTGGGAGGTTGAGGCAGGAGAATCACTTGAGCCTGAGAGGCGGAGGTTGCGATGAGCCAAGATTGCACCACTGCACTCCGGTCTGGGTGACAGAGTGAGACCCTGTCTCAAAAATAAATAAATAAATATAAATGCAAATTAATTAAAATTAAATGAAATTTAAAATTCAGCTCCTGGGTCACACGAGCCACATTTCAAGTATTCGATAGTCCCATGCATCTGGTAGCTGTCTCACTAGAAAGTCCAGTTATGGAATATTTCAAGCATCACAGAAATGTCTGTTGGACAGTACTGCTCTGATTTGGCCAATGCCTGCTGCTTTGTACTAGATTGTAAGCACAGAATAACAGAGTCGATATCTGTGTAATTTTACTTTCTGTCTCTAGAAAGTAGCACAGAGACCAGCACAGAAGCAGACAGTAATCGAGTTTACAGAAATAAGGCAGGAAGGGAGAGAGAAAGACAGGAGAGATGAAGAAGGAGGAAAAGAAAGGAGGAAGGGAAGGAAGGAGGGAAAGGAAGGGAAGGGAAGGGAAGAAAGGAAGGAAGAAAAGGAGGGAGAGAGGGAGGGAATAAGGGAGAAAGGAAGTTCCCAGCCCATCCACATGGAGCAGTTTGCAGTTTGGGGCCTCAGCCCTGGCGAACAGAAGTACAGAGCACAGGTCAAAACAGCCTGGGTGTGGAGGGAGGGAGAGTCCAGGATGCTAGCGTTTACTAAGCACTTACTGTGTGCCCGGCACCGTCCTAATTCCCTGCAGTTTCCACATTACACCCTACGATTGTTATCCGATTTCACGGAGAAGGAAACTGAGGCCGGAGAGGTGAAACAGCTTGTCTAGGCACACGGGACCATGAGCAGTGAGCCAGGGTCAAGCCAGGCAGGCGGCTCCAGGGCTGGTTCCTTCCCCTCGCACCACTGAGGTCAAAGGTGGGAGGATGCCGTGAAACAGAGGCCGAGTGTCCACACTCCCTTCCTTCTCTCCTGGGCCCGGAAACCTCTAAGACTTTGCCAATACCCTCTGGTCAGCTCCCACCAGCCCTGGCAGCTGCCCACTGAGCCAGCCCCTCTGCCCAAGGCCCCGCCCTGGGGCGATGGCAGCCAAGGGGGCAGGTCACACGGCTGCCAGCTGGAGCCCAGGCGGCCAATCCACACAGGAGCCCTGTCCGTGATGTCAGCACCACCAAAGCATCCTCATTAACCACCCCCTGGGTGACACAGCCCAGCTTTTCTGCATGGGATGGGTGGGGGACTCACCAAGACCCAGGTGTTCACAAGAAGCCAGGATGGAAAGTATGACTCGCTCCTTCCCAAACATGGGATGGCTTTTCCATTGCTAATATCCGAGGAATCCGGTGAAGTAGTGGAAAGACCGAGAAGGCGGGAGACTGGTTCTCACCCTGGCCCATCCTGGCTTTAGACCCGAACCCCAGAGCCTCAGTCTCCCCTTCTGTCCACCAGAAACCACAGCCCTGTCCAGCTCTGACTCTCCAAGGTGCCCAGGTGTCAGTGAGGCTGACAACACAGCAGTCACCTCGGGGCTGCGCCTTTTAAGCTTTTGTTTGTTTTCCAAACATGTCTTTGGGAGTGAAGATCCATCAATCATGACATAAATTTCATTTCAGAAATTATATTTTACTAGTAGGGGTACAAAGGACTCAAGAATTCAGAACTGGATCTCCCTCCCAGACACCCTCAGGATGTCCCTCCCAGCCTTGACTCTGGAACAGCCAGACTTCCAGCAAAATGAGGACCTGGAAGCTGTGCTGTGGCCGCCAGTACTGACTGTGCATCAGGCTTGCTTTCTCCTCACCCACCCTGGGAGATTGGTACTGTTGTTATTTCCATTTTACAGCGATTCTACCTCCCTGCCAGAATTAGACCAACCCTTCACCATCACTTCCTCTAGGAAGCCATCCCTGACTCCCAAGTCTGCGCCAATCCCTTCCCAGGTCCTCCAGACCCTGGAGTGCACTATCCAGCGTGTCCTGCCACATCAAGGCTTCCTCTCCCCTCCTGGTTTTGCCCAATCTGAGAGCAGCAGCCCTGGCATGTAGGGCCCAGCTGCCACTCAGCCAGCCCCTGATAGGTGCCCCCTATATTCCTCCTGCCCTGATGTTAGGGGGCCATGGTGAGGACCCGATGCCATGCAGTTCACAGGCCTCCAGCTTTTGGGGCCGGAATCAAACTGCCCATCTCTTGTGCAACCAGCTTCTCCTTAAAGGCGCTCAAATCTTGGGACTGAGAAATTAGTGGCCTCCCAACCTGCAACTCCTCAGGAGTTCAAGGCAGGCTTTTTTTTCTTTTTTTTAAACTCAACTCACCCTCTTCCCCCATCTCATTTTCCCACCCTGACATTTCCTTTAGCTGGACCAACCGCTGTATTTTATTTTAATGTTGGTGTTTCTAGTCCTGCTGGCTACCCATGAGGCAGAATGTCTATAAATGCAAAGAAAGAGGACAATTTGCCCAAGGAAAGGATTTCTTTAAAGTGAATTCTGAGTGTCCTTCCTCTTTCAGAATGTTCCTTCTCCCTAAGTGCTCCCTCCTCTGGAATGCTCCCTCTCCCTGGAGTGTTTCCTCTCTCTGCAGTGCTCCCTCTCCCTGAGGGTGCCCTCTCCCTGCAGTACACCCTGCACCCTCTTGCTCCCTCTCCCTGGAGTGTTCTCTCTCTCTCTGAGTGCTCCTGCTCCCTGAGTGTTCCCTCTCCCTGGAGTGCTCCCTCTCCCTGGAGTGTTCTCTCTCTCTCTGAGTGCTCCTGCTCCCTGAGTGCTCCCTCTCCCTGGAGTGTTCTCTCTCTCTGAGTGCTCCCGCTCCCTGGAGTGCTCTCTCTCCCTGTAGTGCTCCCTCTCCCTGAGGGTGCCCTCTCCCTGCAGTGCACCCTGCACCCTCTTGCTCCCTCTCCCTGGAGTGCTCTCTCTCTCTGAGTGCTCCTGCTCCCTGAGTGCTCTCTCTCTCTGAGTGCTCCTACTCCCTGAGTGCTCCCTCTCCCTGGAGTGCTCCCTCTCCCTGGAGTGTTCTCTCTCTCTGAGTGCTCCTGCTCCCTGGGTGCTCCCTCTCCCTGGAGTGCTCCCTCTCTCTACAGTGCACCCTGCACCCTCTTGCTCGCTCTCCCTGAAGTGTTCTCTCTCTCTGAGTGCTCCCGCTCCCTGAGTGCTCCCTCTCCCTGGAGTGCTCTCTCTCTCTCTCTCTGAGTGCTCCTGCTCCCTGAGTGCACCCTCTCCCTGCAGTGCTCCTTCTGCCTGGAATGCTCCCTCTGCCTGCAACTTTCTGCCCAAAGTGCTCTGCACTCTCTTCTCCTGATGAGAAGCTGCTCATACTCCTGGAGGCTCAGCTCAGGCGACCGCCTCCCAGGAAGGCTTCCTGGACTCCTCCATCGCCTCCTCTCTTCTCCCATGCATCATGCCCACCCCCTCATGCTTCCTTTCTCACCACATTCACCATCTGTTTCCTTATCTTCCCTCCCCACCTCTCCTGCCTCTAGCCAGGCTCTGAGCTCCCAAATGGCAGACCAGGGTCTCATGCCTTTGGGGAGGCAGGGGTCTGTCCCAGTGCCTAGCCCAAAGGAGGCCTCCATGAGTTGGCTGCTGAAAGCCAATAATCCCGTGCACCCTGGCTGGGAAGGATCCAGCTCTGTACACCATCCCCATTCTTGAAAGAGTGATCTTATTCATGTATATCTGGAGAAGCTGGAAGGATGCTTAGAGAGCGTCTCTACAACCTCCTCTTTTAGCTCTGGTGAAACTGAGGCCCAGACAGGGAGCATCTTGCCCAAGATCACCTTCTCTGAACCTCTTCCTCCTGTCCTGAGCCCTTGCCATGACAGAGCTGAGCTCCCCAGCACCTTGGCAGAAATGAACCTGTGTGCATGCTCCCCACCCACACAGGTTTGCGTGTGCGCAGGGACCCTCACAGCCACTGCCTCTGCAAGATGGGCAGGCAGTGCTCACAGACCCCTAATCAGGTGAGGATACCCAGTCTCTGGAGGACAAGTGATGGGTCGCCAGTCAGCTGCGGGGCGGGGACATCAGACTCTGGGTTGTGGCTCTGTCGCCTATCACAAACGTGCCCAATCCAAATTTACAGAAGTTGCTGGAATCACCTGGTCAGGCACATGTACATAAAAATCAGCTGCAGCTGCCTACCTGGCACGTGTGCTTTTTCTGTCTTGTCTGTTTAAACCATGTCTAAGCAGGTGAGGACGGGTGCCGAAGGACCCACATGTGGGCCTGGCGCCTTTCTGGGCTCAGTTTAGCACATTGTAGTTTAGCAGCTCTTGGTGAGGTCCCTGTCCTTTCTCTTTGCACATCCACTTACGGCCCCGGAAGACCCTGTTGACAAGCTGTTGTCCCTGTGACCGGGAAACCCAGTGGCAGAGACTGTGGCACAGCCCAGGAGAACAGTACCATGCAGTTTTTAAAAGGGACATTGGTAAGAGGTTGATGACAAATGTTATTTTCCAGGAAAAAGTCAAGACGCTGAATTGAAAGTTCACCCTGGGCTGTGAGGAAGAATTTGCCCCAAGGGGAGAGAGGAGGCGAGGGAGTCCCTCTCCACGCAGCAGAGCTCTCCCTGGGTTGGGACGGTCGTTGGGGGCAGCCTTTATTTCCTTACTGATCATTTACAGGATCTTTAAAAATCAACCTAATAAAAGAAAAATAAGGAGGGCAGGAAGGAGGGAGAAGCAGTCACCTCCAAGGGTCTAAGATCTTTTGGATCTGGTCGCAAAGGGACGCTCTCCAGGAGGGTCGCCAGGGCCGCAGGGTCCGGGACTAGGCCCAGGGTCCAGCTAAGCCCTGGCCAACACGGGGACACATGCACACACCCGGACACACCCGCACGCAGCCGCACACGCACGCGCCCGTGGGCCGCGCCGGGGGCCCACATTGGCATTCTGCGCCGTTCCCAGCCCGCGGCGCCGCGTGGGGACAGTGGCGCATTGTTCCCCGGACACGCCGGGCGGCGCAGCGCCCTCGGGGCTTGGCGCGGCCCCGCCGCGATTTGCATGCGCTCCAGTCACAAAGGTTGAAGGTCAGGAGCGCCGGGCGGGGCTATTCTTCGCCCCGGCGGCGGGAATTCCTCGCCGCCCGCGCCCGGGACGCCCCTGCGCGTGAATGGCCGAGCGCCGCCACCGTCTGAGGCGCTTTGTGTCTCGGCCTGGCCAGCTGGGCCCGCGAGGGACGTGCCAGCTCGGCCGGCGGCGCCCCCGCGCCAGCGCCCCTCGCCCATGCTAATCAGCCTGGCAGCGCGTCTGGGCGGGCGGCCCGGCCCGGCCTGGGAGCCCCTCACGTTCCCTGCCGGGAGCCCCCCTCCTACCAGCCCCCCCCTCCTACCAGGCCCCCTCCCCCAGCTTCCCCTGCTGCCAGGAGACCCCTCTTACTCTGCCAGGAGCTCCCCACGACCCTAGCTGCCAGGTGCCTCCACCTGATTCCACCTCCACTCTTCCTGCCAGAAGACCCCCTCTCCAGCTTCCGTGGGTGCCCTCTGCCCAGCCAGAAGGGCGGGTGCACCTTGTAGGAATGGCTGGCTGGGGAGCCTGGGGCCAAGGACCCTTCTGGGACTCTGACACGACTCTCTGTGGGGCCTGGGGCATCTTCTCTCAGCCTCAATTTCCCCTGAACAATGAGGCAGGTTGCCCTTCGTGATCTCCAGAGGCACTTTCAGAGCTGGGGTCTCCCAGCAGGTGCAGGGAAGGTAGTGGTAAAGATGGCATTCCCCCAGCTCCCGCCTGCTCTGCCATTATCCAGCCTGCTGGCCTGGGGACAGTCACCCTGAGCCTTGAGTCTGGGTCATCGTCTCCAGAGATGCCTTGAGGACTAACGGAGCTGAGCGTTCCACGTTGGGACCGGCCCTCAGAGTGTGCTGCCCTTATCATCCTTCCCACAGCGTAGCCCTGCTCAGGCAATACTATCATCCACCCGCTAGACTGGGAGCTTTGAGTGGACAGGGACTTCTGAATTCCCATAGCACAGTGGCACCCAGGACACACTGAATGACCTCACAGTTGGATAGGTGAATGCCCACCAGTGTGGGTCACTCTGCGCGATGGTGGAAGGGGACAGGCCGCCGCAGTTGGCATTTCCAGTACTTGGAAAGAGGCTAGAGCCTTCCTCGGGAGGTGGGAGCAGGCTTCTCCTGGGAGATCCCCACTGGGTGTCTGGGCTCCATTGTCCAACAGGAACGTCCCCACCCTCAAGCCTCTGGGGAAGTGAGGAAGTTGTCTTTCTGCAGAAAGCTGTGTGCAGGCACACAGTGTTTGGCCAGGATGCCCATCAGGAGGTCTAGAGGCTGGAACTGCAGACCTGGGGCCTCCGGCATGAGGCTGCCAAGGACCCACAACTTCCTGTAGCATCTTTCCTCCTGGCAGGTGTGAAGTCAGCGGCCCCACCTGATACCAGAGACAGCCCCCAGTGTTGGGGGCATCATGCTTGAGGGTGCATTTCCCCCAGAGCACCTGGGCCCCGTAGACAAGCAGACCCAGCCAGTCTCAGGCCCAAGAAAGACGGACCAGGTGAGGCGGTGAAATGGGCACCAGAGGAGAGAAGCCAGCCTCAGACAGACCCTCAGACAGCAGAAAATCTAGCCTGGGGGTTCGAGTCCTTTCCCCAGCCCTCTCCCATTTCCCTTCAAACCTTAAATATGAAGTAGACATAATTACATGTACCTCTTAGGGCCAGATGCAGTAGATCATGCCTGTAATACCAGCACTTTGGGAGACTGAGGTGGGCGGATCACTTGAGCTCAGGACTTCCAGACCAGCCTGGGCAACATTAGTGTGATACCTTGTCTCTACAAAATAATAATAATAATAATAATAATAAGGCCGGGTGCAGTGGCTCATGCCTGTAATCCCAGAACTTTGGGAGGCCAAGACGGGAAGATCACTTGCGGTCAGGATTTTGAGACCAGCCTGGCCAACGTGGTGAAACCCCATCTCTACTAAAAACACAAAATTAGCCCGGCATGATGGCACATGCCTCTAGTCCCAGCTACTGAGGAGGCTGAGGAGGGAGGATTGCTTGGGCCCAAGAGGTCAAGGCTTCAGTGAGCCATTATCACACCACTGCACTCAGCCTGAACAAGACCCTGTCTCAAAATAAAGAATCACTTAGAAGCCTGGATGTTACCCTCCCTGCACTGTGTTGCTAGCATCAGTTTCCTATGCGTCCCTAACCCTGTCCCTGCTTAGCTGGCTGGATACCACCTCCAGCTGTTTTCCAGCCACCCCAGCTTTGTCCTGCACATGGTGCTCTCCTGCCCATGGAATGCCCTCTCAGCCTGCCACTTGCCAATGAGCTCATCCTGCAAGGTTTGGTTCAGATACCACCTCCTCCAGGAAGCTGCCCCTGATCCTTTCCTCCTCTCTTTTCCCACCTGCCTAGGTTTTTGATGCCATGATAAGGAATTTGGCTGCAGATCCTAGGGCAATAGGGAGCCACTGCAGGCTCTAAACAGAGAGCAGTGACCCAGCAACTCTCCCTGGTGGCCTCTGCAGGGAGCATGCAGACAGGGGTTCTCAGACATCCGGAATTCACAGGCTGGTCAAATTTCAAAGGAGTATTGCAGACCTACGGAAGATTGCCAACTTTCTATTTTTCCATGTTAGGGCCTTTAGAAAAATAATTACAATTTCCCTTTTTGAGAGAATATCTTTAAACCAAAGAAAAAAAAAAAAAAAGTAAGAAGACAATCTCAGGGTAAAGGCCATTCCTTTGTGCTGGATAAACAGAGCCTTATGGAAAACTTGCCATGTGGTCCTCACATTTGATGGCTGGAAAACAGCTAGCAGTGGTATCCGGCCTAACAGCTGGAACCGTGATCAGGGCTGGGCCTCCATATGGGTGTGGCCTCCTCTCAGCATCCCTTCCTGCCCCAGACCACAGGTTTCCTGAACCCCCTAGACCAAGTGGGTTTCCTGGCTGGTCCCCTGGCTGCGCTCGGGCCCTCTAACCTGGCGGTTCTCAGAGGTCAACCCAG
Organism: Pongo pygmaeus; assembly: GCF_028885625.2. Classification (NCBI taxonomy): domain Eukaryota; kingdom Metazoa; phylum Chordata; class Mammalia; order Primates; family Hominidae; genus Pongo; species Pongo pygmaeus. The sequence goes on from NC_085931.1 coordinate 57,021,696, forward strand.
ATGAGTATCGGGCTGGCCAGTGTGATGAGCACCCACCATGGGGAGGCCCCTGGGACAGCCTGCAGCTCCAGCACTCATGGGTCACTGCAGCCTCGACTTCCTGGGCCCAAGCAATCCTGACTCCAAGACGCAAGGACGCTTATGAGAATAGAGAAGAGGGACAAGGCACAGATGCCCTCCGTCCCCACAGTGTGAGGCAAGGAGCAAACGTGTGTGTGCATGAGCCTGGGGCCACCCACGGGGGAGGGAATGCCTGATGCATGACCAGCCTGAGTGGAGCGTCCACACTGAGCCTTGCAGATTGTTCTAGAAGGAGATTCATCCTCCCTTCCAAGGGCAGGCTGTACTGTGGATGTTCTGCTGATCAGACAGTGGGTACCATCAGTAATTAGCATTGAAATCCTGCGCTCAGCCTCAGAGCTGGGAGGCCCAGGGTGACCACTGAGGACAGCTCAGCATTGAAGAGAGGCCTGAAGATGATTAGGGGCAGGGTTACACTGGTTACACCTGCTCTATTAGGTGACATGAATTTGTAATCTTGTTTCCAGCTTTCCTTTGCCTTTTAATCCTTCTTTGTCAAGAACAAATTTCAAGCTATCCTGTTTCTGAATGATCACATGTTTGAAATGGGAGGTCTGGATTAATCTCCGACCAGGGCTAGCCCATGTATCAGTGCTCAGCCGCTCACTTTAACCAGGCTGTGTTGTCCTGGACTTGCTCCTCCAAATATGATGTGACTCAACACTCACGTCAGGCCCTGAGCTAGGCACCGAGGACACTCAAGACACAGTCCTTGGCTGGGCATGGTGGCTCACACCTGTAATCCAGCACTTTGGGAGGCCAAGGGGGGGGTGGGGTGCGGATCACCTGAGGTCGGGAGTTCGAGACCAGCCTGACCAACATGGAGAAACCCCGTCTCCACTAAAAACACAAAATTAGCCCGGCGTGGTGGCACATGCCGGTAATCCCAGCTACTCGGGAGGCTGAGGCAGAGAATCGCTTGAACCCAGGAGGTGGAGATTGCAGTGAGCTGAGATTGCTCCATTGCACTCCAGCTTGGGCAACAAGAGCAAAACTCTATCTCAAAAAAAAAAACAAAAACAAAAACAAACAAACAAACAAAAAAACAGTCCTTGCTGTCTTGTAACCAGAGGCAGGAAGAGCCTATTTCTTAGGAGTGGCTTGTCATGGCCAGGGGATCCATCCTGGAAAGCTTCCTGGAGGAGGCGGTAGCTGAGTGGAGCCTTGCACATGGTAAGTGCTCACTAGTGTCAGCTGCTGTTGTTATTCCCAGTAGGAATAAGAGGGGAGAAGCTCGGATCACCATGCAGGTGGGAAGGGCATCCCCTTCAGAGGGAAAAGCATTCGAGAAAAGGCAAGGAGTTCTCTCCCAGCCAAGTGGGGGGTGGGGTGGGGAGTTGGTGGTCAGTGATGGGGAAGTGGGGGGAGGTGGCGAGGCTGGAAAGAGAAGCAGGGGGCCAACCCTGCTTTGGTTCTTAAAACAAAACGGTTTTTCGTTTTTGTTTTTGTTTTCTTAAGGTGGGGACAGGAGCTGTGTGGATTTGGGAAACCACTCTGGCAGCGGCCCAGCCCCGGGGGAGGAGGCTGCAGTTAGGGAGGCCGCTATTTGGGTGAGGGGAAGTGTGGCCATCAGGAGGGGAGGAGCCCAGGCTGAATTACAGGGGAGGTTTTAGGAAGAACAGCCAGGACTTGTACATCTGGTGGCCCCAGGGCCCTGGCTCGTGCTCAGGATGGACAGATGCAGAACGGGTACCCCAGGTCAGCCTTGGTATGGGGCTGAGGCCCTGTGTGACTGGGCTGAGTGGGGTGGCCACTGGAATATCCTGCAAGACACCCCTATGCTGCCGTGACGGAGGGACCTGATGGTGGCAGGCTGCAGGGGGATCCTGGTCGTGGCCGCTTCTTACGGGGGTCCTGCTTCCCAGCAAAGATGCATCAAGGACTATATGGAGCCCGCAATTGTGGGGCTGCCCTCCACACCAGAGTGAAGAGCCAGAGGGGCCTCGTGGAAATGTGCAGGGCATGTCACACCCACACCTGAGAAAAGGGCCCAGTCCTGACAGCACCAGCAACCAAGCAGTTAAAAGTATTCCGTGGCTTCCAGGGTCACAGAGTGGAGCCTTCCCCAAAGTCCAGAGCCTGGATCCAGGGTCATTGTCCCTGCAGAGCTCAGAGCCCAGATTCTCCCTGCCTCACCTCACTGTCTTTGGGATTGATTGCTCAGCAAAGACAAAAAGGCAGCGATCCTCCATGGACCAAAGCCTCTGAGCCAGGGCCCATCCCCCAACAGTGGGGTTCCTGCTATAACAGGTCTCCTGCCAGGTAGGATAAGACACCTCTGTGTAAAAAACACGTCCACACACACTCCCGCGATGTTGGTGCAAACACAATCTGTTCGCCCTTCCTAGAGTACTGACCGGTAATACCATATTCAAAAGCCTTTAAAAAAGCAAATCCTCAGTGAAGTTACAATTATTCTCCTGGGAGTACAACAAGGGAATTATTAGACAAAGATCTTCATAGCAGCAGGTTTGTAAATCACCTAGACAGCCAATCATCCAGAGTGAGGTAAAGAAGTTACATATGGGACATCTGAACAACGGATTCTTCTGCAATCATTGAAGTGTGATCTAGAAATATTTAAAGAGGAGATGAGTTGTTTGGTGCACATTAGTGAAAGTGCAGAGAGTAAAACGTGATGTATGACCATGATGATTTTAAATATGTATTACCAATAGACAAGAAAGGCTGGACAAATATCCACCTGAATGTCAGCTGTGTTTCTCTGAGTTGAGATTCTATCTATTTGTTATGGTCTCAGGGATGCTTTCCCATGTTTGCAAATTTGCAGATGATGAACATGTATCATCCATGTTTGCAAAGGGAATCAGTCGTGTGTGTGTGTGTGTGTGTGTGTGTGTATATATCTCAATGGCACAGAAATAAAAGGCCAAGTTAAAGATCCGTGGTGACTCACTGCTTCCCCAAAGCAAGTTTTCTCTCTCCCAGCTTGGAAATTATTATGGAAAACGCCAGATGTGTGAGGCCTGGCTTGGACCTTGTTTGTGCAGAGCTGGGCTCCCCAGAAGGGCCATCCCCAGCCACCTAGGCAGGGTCACCCAGGAGGAGCTGGTTACGTATGCAGGCCTTGTTCCATGCAAGCATTCTTGGGACCAGAATCTAAGAAACATCTTTTTTTTTCCTCCAGAAATGTCTTTGTGTATATGTAGTAAAATATACATAACAAAATTTACCATTTACCATTTTAGTAGCATTAAGTACGTTCACATTGCTGGGCAACCATCACCATGATCTGTCTCCACAACTTTTTCATCATCCCAAACTGAAACTCCATACCTATTAAATAATAACCCCTCAGTCTCGGCTCTCCCCAGTGCCCAGTAAGCACTGCTTTACTTTCTGACTCTATGAATTTGACCACTCTCGGGACCTCGTACAGCTGGAATCGTACACTATGTGCCCTTTCGTGTTTGGCTTACTTCACTGAGCATCATGTTTTCGAGGCTGATCCACGTCATATCATGTGTCACAACTTCATTCCTTTTGAAAGCTGAGTAACATCTCATCGTATATATATATATATCACCTTTTCTTTCTCCGTTCATCTACCATGGACACTGGGGCTGTTTCCATCTTTTGTCTATTATGCACAATGCTGCTTCTTTTTGTACCAAAAGTGTACAAATATTTGTTAGTGTTCCTGTCTTCAATTTTGGGGGTTATATGCTTAGAAGTGGAATTGCTGGGTCCTGTAGTAGTTCTGTGTTTACATTTTTGAGGAACTCTCATACTGTTTTCCATAGCAGGTGCACAATTTTACATTCCCACTAACAAAGCTAACATTCCCACCAATAGGGCTAATTTTAAAATTTTTTGTAAAGACGAAATCTCACTATGTTGCCCAGACTGGTCTCCAGCTTGTTTTGTTTTGTTTTGTTTTGTTTTGTTTTTTAAGACAGTTTCACTCTTGTTGCCCAGGCTGTAGTGTAATGGCATGACCTCGGCTCACTGCAACCTCTGCCTTCCAAGTTTAAGCAATTATTCTGCCTCAGCCTTCTGAGTAGCTGGGATTACAGGCGCCCACCACCATGCCTGGCTAATTTTTGTATTTTTAGTAGAGACAGGGTTTCTCCATGTTGGCCAGGCTCCTCTCAAACTCCCGACCTCAGGTGATCCACCCGCCTAAGCCTTGGTCTTGAGCTCTTGAGCTCAAGCAATCCTCCTGCCTCGGCTTCTTAAAGTGTTGGAATTACAGGGGTGAACCACCATGCCCAGCCAGGAGTTCTTTATATATTCTGCAAATGAGAGATATTTTTGTATATACAGTACTAAAGTTTAAACCAATTGTTAAAATACTAATTCATTACTTTTTAAATTTGGAAAACATAAAAAGGGAGGTACAAGAAGCATTCGTGTTTATATGCTTTGACTCAGCAATTCCACATGTAGGGACTGGATATGCACAGATTTAGCTGCAAGAATGTTTATCATAAAAGAAAGAAGTAAGGAAGAGATGAAACTGAAAACAACATCAATATCCAATAATCTCACATGGGTTAAATAAAATACGGCCCCGCTGTGTATGATCACAAACAATGCTGTGAATGAACACTAAATGATGTGTGACATTTAGAATATAGCCACGGTTACAAAGACAAAATTGCAAAGCAATATTTACAACATGATCCATTTTTTGTCTCAACAAATGCATAATTGTGTAAAAAGAAAGAATGTCAAATGTTAACAATGGTGATCTCGTGTGAGGGAATCTCAGGCTACTTTTTTTTCTTTGTATTTTTTTCCAATTTTCCAAATTTCATGCAATAAACGTGTGGTCTTGCAATCAGAAAAAAAAATGTCATTTTTTAAGCTAGCCACAAGCGTATATACAATGTTATCCCGATGATGTAAATATCTATATATTTAGATAAAAAGATACTCCAGGCCAGTATTTTGCTTCGTGACTCGGAAAGGTTTCTCCTTTTCTTACTTTGTACTCGCCTAGGTTTTACAAATTCTCCACTGTCTGGTTGTTTTACCTGGTTTAGGGAGGGGAAAAATACAGGAAAAGTTGTTAAACTTTAAAGTGGAGATCCAATTTGCGCGAAAGCTCGGAATCAACCCCACGGCACGCGGCCGCAATGAGGCACCGCCCAGGCCCCGCCCCGACCCCGCCAGGCCCCGCCCCACATCCGCCGCCCGCCGAGCCTTTCCTTGAGCCTTCTGAGCCGGCCGCGCAGAGGCCCCGCCCAGGCCCCGCCCAGGCCCCGCCCGCTCGACTGTGACGCAACATCCGCACAGCCCGCGGCCTGGGATCTAAGAGACGGCCACCCAGAGGCCCCGCCCCTGGCGCGCAGAGGCCCGGCCCTAGACTTGGCCCCGCCCCCTCAGCTGCGGCGCTACGTCCGCACCGCCCGCCGCTCCCTGGCTGGGGCTTCCGGAACAGGCCGCACCGAGGCCCCGCCCCCGGCCGCACCAGGCCCCGCCCCTTTGGCTACGGCACTGCGTCTGCGCCGCGCGTCGCGCCCTCGTCCTGACTTCCGGGGTGGGACGGAAGAGCGGGCGGGACTTTCCAGTCCAAGGCGCCTCGGCTTCCGCCCGGGAGGGGCGCTGGTCCCAAACGAGGTCGTGCGCGCTTCCTGCGATGGTTCTTTGCTGTCCCCGTCCGGCCCCAGGTGCGCGGGACGTAGAGGCCGGATAGCCGGGAGGCGGAGATGAAAGGGGCCAGCGGCCCTGCCCCGGGGACACGCGTGCCAGGCCCTGCTGCAGCCCCCGAGAGGTCGGAGGCGCGGAGCCAGGGCTGACCCTGTGCACTGGGTCGGGGGCCAGCCCGCGTCTCAGCCTGAGCTGGACGCACCACCCGGGCAGAAAAGTGACATCAGAACCCTAGGCTCCGTTGTCAACCACGGTTACTGATGTCACCCCCTCTGCACAGGGAGGAAGGTGTGGCCCAGCGAGGCATCCTCCCGTCCTAGTCAGGGTCTGCCCTGGGCGGGAGGGATTGTAGGACCCCCTCTCCGCTGGCTGTGACAGCCTAAGCTGGTGAGCTGTTTCTAGCCAGAGTGCCCCTTCGGTGAAGTCTAAAGCCCCGAGATGTCAACGGCAGTTGCCGTGTATTGAAAACCATGTGCCAGGCCATCCTGGACTTACATGTAAATGGGTTATCTCAGTACTCCTGGCAGCTGTATTAATGTGCATGCAACCCCTTTTCACAGATGAGGGGCCGAGGTCAGATAAGCAGCTTGCCAGAGGCCCTGGAGGGCCAAGGGGCACAGCCTAGATTTGGACCCAGATCCTTGATTCTGAATCTCAGCGGTTAGCCTGTGTGCTGACCCGGCATCCTGTGATAATAGTTTCCCTTCAGTAGGTGTAGCTGGCTGTCAGCTCCGTTGATTACCTTAGCTCACTGCTGCCTCCTCGAGTTGGAAGACCTGCTTACCCAGAGCTAAGCCCCTCTCCCAACTCTGAAGGTGCTCAGCATCCCTGAGCTTGACCCAAGTTGCCTGGAGATTACCACCCACCTGTTACTCCAGATCTCCCAATACTCTGCCTCCCTTTGCTTGGGGTGGGAAAGGATGCCCTCTGCCCAGGATCTGAATGGCCGGTGTGCGGCGCCAAGCCTGTTGGGCCTGTGGTGCCAGGGCTACAAGTGCACAACAGAACACCCCTAGTGTGCTCACACACAGTATCAAGCCAGCCCCCAGGGTGCCGAGGCTGCCTCTCCCCTCTGTACCCCGCCCTCCCTTGTAATGCGGAGGGGGCAGTCTGACTTTTTCCTTGGCTTTCCAGGTTGGTATATGCTGGACGTCAGCAGCAGACAGGACATCCCAGCACAATGAACCCGCAGTAATCCGGACTTTCTAGCCTCCAAGTGTACCTCAGAGCGGAAGCTGCGTATTTGATTTTTTTTTTTTTTTTTGGCTCCATATTAAAGAACAAAGCATGGGAACTGGACAGGTCCCTCTGTAAACAGAAAACACATGTTTTCTGAGAGAATGGGCCCTTCCTTTCCTGGTTTCATCTCCCATGGACAGAGGCCTCCTTAGGCCCGCTGACTTCAAGACCATGGAGGCTGTGGACTGAGGGCTGAGAGGAGGTGATTCTTCTTTGCTCAACTCAGGGACCGGACACTCGCCTTCTTTTTTTTTTTCTTTTTTGAGACGGAGTCTCGCTTTGTCGCCCAGGCTGGAGTGCAGTGGCGCGATCTCAGTTCACTGCAAGCTCCGCCTCCCGGGTTCACGCCATTCTCCTGCCTAAGCCTCCCGAGTAGCTGGGACTACAGGCACCCGCCACCAAGCCCGGCTAATTTTTTTTTTTTTTTTTTTTTTGTATTTTTAGTAGAGACGGGGTTTCACCGTGTTAGCCAGGATGGTCTCGATCTCCTGACTTCGTGATCCGCCTGCCTCGGCCTCCCAAAGTGCTGGGATTACAGGCATGAGCCACCACGCCCAGCTGACATTCGCCTTCTTGAATGGGGGCAAGGACAAGTGCTAGAGGTCTGCTCAGCAGTGGGGTGTGGTCTGAGGAGGGAGGGCCCCTCAGAGACCTGAACAGGAAGTGGGGGTCTGGACCATTTGTGTCCTCCAAGCACACTAGAATTGTTTAGGGTTCTAGCCGAGCTAGCTCCAGGTGAACGTGTGTTCTTTGGAGCCTGCTAGCCACAAATGGGCAGAGACCTCTAACTCAGATGAGAAGCCTGTGTCTGCAAAGAATGGGCATTCTTGGACTGAGTACCCACTGCTGTGTGTCCTTGGGCAAGTTTCGTAACTTCTCTGGGCCTCATGTTTCTCATCTGTAAAAGCAGGATAACAATAGTTATTTAGGATTAAATGAGATCATGGGAATAGCCCCACTGGACACATAACTAGGAGCTAATTAATAAGTGAGCAAAATCAAACATTGTCTCTGTTTCAATGCTGAGCTATTGTAGAGTGGCCCAAGAATCCTCTACAGACACCCAGGGTGCCCATACTCCAAGGAGAACCTCCTCTTCCCCTGCCTTCTGTTGGGCACAGCCACTCCCAGGCCGCCATGACACCTTTTTTGGAAGCAGCCGTCTTGCGGACAGATCATCCCTTTGAATCTCCCCAGCAGCCTGAACTTTGTCCTTGAGGGGAGATTTGATTTGGGGAAATAATCAGACATCCTTTAAGACAAGTCTGCTGAATGGATGGTCAGAAGCCAAGCCAGGGCCTCCTGTCCAGGGCCAGCATGTGCCATGACTGTAAAGTCAGAAGCCAGTCTGGCCATATGCTCTGAAGGCAGTATAGAAAGGATCTGGACTGGATCATCACCACTGGTGTTGGTGGGTGTGAGCGACATGTCCGTGTGTGTGTGTGCGTGCATGCGCATGTGTGTATGAAAATAGAGATATTCACACACACCCCTGAGCTTGGTGGACGGACCAAACCAAAGCCTGCCTAATTAACATGAGGCTGCCTTTCATCTCTCAGCCCACAACTTGATTTTCATGGAAATTTCTCTGTGTGGGAAAATTACAAGCATTTCTGATACAGGCAAGTGTGTGAGAGTGCGGCAGCATGTTGTCCTGGAATACTGGGATTTAGAGACTGGGTTCCCCCAGCCTGTTCCTAACCAGCCGTGTGGCCTCTGGCTCCTTTCTTCACCCACTAGCCCTTGGTTTCCCCATCTCAAGTGCTCCAGGAAGGAAACACACAGGCTGTGGCCACATGCGTGGGCATTCACAGCACGTGTGGGTGACATTGCTCATTAAAACACTAAAAATTAATTGGCATTCACAAAGTTCTAGTCACAATAGCAGACATTTTAAAAAATCAGAAACAGGCCAGGCACAGTGGCTCACGCCTGTAATTTCAGCACTTTGGGAGGCCGAGGTGGCACTTGAGCCTGGGAGGCAGAGGTTGCAGTGAGCCGAGATTGCACCACTGCACTCCAGCCTGGGTGACAGTGAGACCCTGTCTCAAAAAACAAACAAACAAACAACAGAAACAATTCAATTGTCCATCAGTATATGAGTGGGTAAACAAATGTCAATAGGCATATGATAAAATATCACTCAGCAGTAAAAAGGAATGAGCTATTGATAAACTCAACAACCTAGATATCAGGATCCCGAGCAAGAGTTCATACTCCATGAGTTAAAATTTTTTTTAATAAATTGAAACTGATCTGCAGTGGTTGGATTCAGATTGCTGGCTGCCAGGAAGTCAGAGACTGCCTGCAAGGGGCTCTAGGGAACATTTTGTGGTGATGTTTTCTTTCTTGATCATGGTGATACGTATCACGGTTGCATACATTTGTCAAAACTCATCGAACAGTAGAGGTGAAAGGAATTTTGCTGCATGGAACTTATTCCTTAATAAGGTTGATTTCAAAAATTAACTGGTATTTATACTTTTTATTTTTCAAATCTTGTAGAAAATAATAATGACATAAAATGCTCACAACATATTCAACAAAAAGACTGTAAAATAACCTATAGTATGATCTAATGATTATATATACATGAATGTATGTATGCATTTATAACTTACGATATGGTCCGTTCATATAGATATGTGTACACACACACAAACACATATAGGCATGCGCACATATACACACATACAGTTTGGAAAATATAGCAGAAGGACTTTCAACCAAATGCACTCAGTAATTACCTCATGGGTAATTGTTTTCTTTTTATTTTTTAATTCTAAATACCCTCTTAGTTTTTTCTTAATTCTAAATATCCTCTTAGTTTTTTCTTAATGCTAAATATCCTCTTAGTTTTTTTTTTTTTGTACTTTTCTGTAATGAACACTTTTTTGTGGAAGAGTAGTCTTTTTTGCTTGCTATATTTTTCTTTATTGTTAATTGACAAATAATTGTATGTATTCATGAGGTATAATACGTTATATATATAACACTTTTCTTTTTATAAACAAATCAAAACAAACATCTCTTTTTTTGTTTTTTCAGCTGTAGCAGGCCAGGGACATGGGGCTGGGCCCTGGACAGGGTGGTGAGGACATCCCGGTTCCCACGAAAAGCAACTGCCTGGCAAGGCTGGAGCAGACGAAGAGGGAATGAGGGGCTGTGGCTCACTCCCCAAGTTCTTTGGCTCAGCTTCAGTGCTGGGTCATTCTTGGGGACTGCTATGCCCACTGGGCACTGCAGAACTTCTGGTGCGCGTGGCTAAGGGGAGTCGGGAAGAGCCCTGTCCCTGGACCAGACCTTCCTGTTTGGAGTACTGGGACCCAGTGACCTTGTGCACCTTTCCTGAAGCTTCTGGACCCCAAGTGGTCGAATGCAGAGTGGGCTAGGGAGTCACAGACTGTGCTTCCTGCTTTCATCCTCCGTTCCAGGTTCCTGTGCGTTCCATGGGCCCATCCACCTGGCTGGGCTTGGCTAGGCTGTGACCTTCTCTGAGGACAGGGCTCTGCCTGCATTTGGAGCTGCTGGGACCTTAGTGTCACCCCCACTCTCGCCAGCTGGCCTCACAAAGGTGCCCAGGAGGAGACCTGATTGCCGACTCCTTTCTCCTCCCTGGCTGAGCAGATTCTACAACAGCCTGTGGAAATTAAAATAAGAGCCTAAAACTGTCAAAAAAAATTTTTTTAACCAAGTCACAAATGGGAAAGCTGAGGCGGCAGCAGGTTAAGGACACTTTGTGATGTAGCGTTCTCTCCCAGTGCTTTCGTACTGTAAACATCACAGTCCACGGTCCCTGTGAACAGGCGGCCACAGAGACTGGGTTTAGACTTGCCGGGGAAGGCTGCATCCGAAGTGTGGCCAGCTCAGAACTATTCCACCACATGGGGGGTCATTAGTTCTGCTCAGTTCTGTGGGGCCTCACTAGTGTTTCTATTTAAAAATAAGTCAAGGTAAAAGAAAAAGTTTTAAAATGTAACAGTCACGTATCTATTTCTGTAATTGTAAAGAAATACACTGTCATGTGACGGCTGGAGGCTCTGGAGCAGAGGGCCTAGGAGGAATTTTTTTTCTTTTTCTTTTTCTTTCCTGAATTCTCCAAACCATCTATAACAGTGTGTATTGCTTTTATAATGGGAAGAGATAAAATAGACTTACATTAAAAATAATTAAACTGCACCTGAGCCTACATGTCAAATGATAAACGTGACAATCAAAGGCACTTTTTATTTATCGAATACCTGGTTTGTGCCACATCTCCTGCTAGGCCCTCCCAGCATGCGGGCTCCTCAGAACACCCTGCAGGTGGGAGCTGGCACCAGGGTCCCTGAGGCAGCATTCAGCACCCACGTGGCAGAGCCAAGGCTGGACAGGGATGATTCCAACATCCAGGATTGTATTATGCTTATAACGACTTCCTGCCTGTTTGTATTTAAGACAAGGTCTCTCACTGCAGCTTTGACCTCCCGGGCTTGAGCAGTCTTCCCACCTCAGCCTCTGGAGTAGCTGGGAGTTACAGGTGCACACCACCATGCTTGGCTAATTTTTGTATATTTTGCATAGACAGGGTTTCGCCGTGTTGCCCAGGCTGGTCTGGAATTCCTGGGCTCGTGCAATCCACCAGCCTCGGCCTCCCAAAGTGCTGGGATTACAGGTGTGAGCCACAACGCCCAGCCCCTGTCTCTTAAAGGTGAACATTTTCCCTAAATACAATGATCTTCAGTTAAAATACTTGTATCTTACATAGAATCTGGAATTATTTCTGTAAACAGAATTTAGTAAAAGAAATATAAAAATCAGCTGGGCGCGTTGGCTCACGCATGTAATCCCAGCACTTTGGGAGGCCGAGGTGGGCAGATCACAAGGTCAGGAGATCGAGACCACCACCGTGGCCAACATGGTGAAACCCCGTCTCTACTAAAAATACAAAAATTAGCTGGGCATGGTGGTGCGCACCTGTAATCCCAGCTACTCAGGAGGCTGAGGCAGGAGAATCGCTTGAACCCGGGAGGCGGAGGTTGCAGTGAGCCAAGATCGCGCCACTGCACCACTGCACTCCACCCTGGTGACAGAGCGAGACTGTCTCAAAAAAAAAAAAAAAAAGAAAAAAAGAAATATAAAAATCATAGATTTTTACCTTATTTTACCTTATGACACTGTTGACCAACAGCCAAAGTCAGAATCAATTATGTAACTCTCAGAGCCTAGAACAAAATGAAAATATGGGTTCCCTTGTTCAAGAATGACTAAGAATTTTAAGATCTGGGACAGCCAAACATTGAGTGTGGGGCCCTTCTGCACACCGGCCCTCTACCACTGGGCAGGCCACACACCCACAAAGTCAGCCCTGGACAAGTTATTGATAGTGTATGATAGAACTAAGGTGACAGTTCCCTTTGGGACACACTCTAATCACCAGTGACCACCAGTCAGAAAACAAATGGGCTCAAGCCGCAGGAAGATGAGCCGTTCCCAAGGCATTTTCCAATCCAAAAAATAGCGGTCGCAGCTCAGGAATGAAGTTCCCAGTGAGGATGCAGCGGGAGACACAGCCAGGCTTCCCTCCCCAGGAAAGGGCCAGGCCCTGCATAGGAGCTTTCGTTAAAAACCAGGGAGGCTGCAGATTCTCTTGAAATGTCAACACGCTGGTTCCACACCTCAACAGAGCTTCAGTCACTCTGCTGTGGAGCGTGCGAGGCTGACCATCCTAGGCCTTGGGGAGAAATCATGGCAGCTGACGCCAGTGCTTGTTACTGGGAAAACACAGTAAGAAACTTCATCCCTAAATGTTTATACCTACTATGTACTCGCAAAAATTTAAAAAAAGATTTAGTATGAAAATGTAAAGTATCTCATTAATCTTTATCTTGATCATATGTTGAACTGATAATATTTTGGATATATTGGTTTAAATAAAATATATTAACTAAAAAAAAAAGGAAAACTTCATCCCGCCGCCTCTGAGAAAGGATCTTGGGGTTCATTGGCAGGTAAATGTTCCCCCAAAGGAGGTCCACTGTGGATGCTGGAAACGAACTGTCAGCTGACAAGCATCTGCAGCTCTGAAAACAAGGGCTCCACACATTGTCCCAGCCAGCGCCCCACCAGCCCACCCCCATCACATCTATGTCCTCAGCCCCACGTCAGGTTCTGGAAGTTTCCAGGGGGAGTGGACAGTACCCTCAGGGGCTCTTGGGGCTGAGACCTCTTCCGTGAATCACATATGGAAGCCGGGGACCAACCTCAGAGAGGATCATGTCTGAGAAGTCGTTTGAGGGGAAAAATATCCTATTAAGAGAGAGGTTCTCCAGCCCTTTGGGGCATCACACACGTTTGTGGGACAAAAGACAAATATTCCTCCCACCGCAATTCCCAACCAGGCTCCTTGTTCATTTTTCTTTAAAAAAGAAGAAAAAAAAATCCGCATTCTCCGCAGCCTGAAATAGTGCTCTGGAGGAGCTGGCCTGGCCCGGAGTGTCTTCTCCATAAACACGCCTGGTGAAGAAGGATGGACAAAGGGAGGCCTCAGGCCCAGCTGGCAGCCAGAAGATCTGTGCCTCCCAGCGCCTCCAGGGCCCTTGCAGTCTCGAGAGATGTGGCTTGGCCACCTTTGCAGATTCCCAGGCCTGGGGCCACTCAGTTGCCTCCCCCAGCCCAGGTGTCTCCTCAGGACCCTGGCCTGGGAGGGTTTGAAGCCAGGCAGGGAAAAGACGGCAGAAAATGGTGGTGCCGGGGAGCTGGGCCGGGCCAGCAAATCATCCCGCAAGGTGGAGAACTGCGGGCTGAGGGCACCGTGGGCCTGGGCCCAGGACCCAGCATGGAACCCCTTCTCCTGGAGCACCAGGGGTCACAACAGTCCCTCCACTCCAGGGATCACGGGTGACCCACGGCCGGGTGCTTTGGGGACGAGACAAAGACAGCGTGTTCCTCCAAGCCCCTGCCTGCCGCTCCCTCACTGGGGCCATGGTCTGCGTGCCAACAACCTTTTAGGAAGCATCTTGTGCTCACCCCTCACCACCCCGCAAAAAAACCTGTGTCCAAAACACTTGGCAGTGGGCTGAAAACACTCAGGTGCCCCGAGGAGGCGCCGGGAGATGAGCCCAGAGCGCTGGCTGGCGAAGGCCCCAGGAGGACTGGGGCGTGGAACTTGCTTGTTTACCTCTTAAGAGAAAAACACAACGAAAAAAGCTTCTGGGTAGAATTGGAAGTTCTGGGGCTCTCGGCGCCGCGGCCTCCGCGCGGTTCTCTTCCTCCCCTCCCCGGCCTGCTTTTCCTCCTTCTTTCCCTCTTTGTTGCCAACCTCCGAGCCGCGGCTGAAACCCAGCCCAGCGTGTCCGCGAAGCCCGGAAACTTCCAGCTCCGCGACTGTGCAGAAAGTTGGGGGGCGCGGCCGGGGTGACAGCAGCGCCTCGGGGGCGGCCGCGGCGGCCACCCGGGACCTCGGCCTCCCGCGCCTCCCGCTGCCCCAGCCGCGCCCGGGGACCCCGGGCAGCCCGCGGGCCGGACGTGAACTTGACCCTGCGCTGTGCCCGCCTGGACCGCGGCGCGCTCGGGACGATCTGGTAAGCGCTACCCCTCCCGCCCTCGCCCGGCGGCGCTGGGGTCCGGGTCGGGGTCCGGGCTCGACTGCGAGGGCGTGTCCCGGGGTGGCGGGCGCCAGGGCTCCTCGGCCGCCGCACCGGAGCGCACGGCTGAGCCCGCGGCCCGGCCCGGCGAAGTCAGCCCCCAGCCTCCCAAACAAAGACTCGCAAAGTTCGGAAGGGAATCTTTCCCGACATTTTCCCTCCCCTCGGGCTCTGGGCTGCGGCCATCGCCATCAGGGCTCTTAAAAGAGCACCGAGAGCTCTCTGGTTTTCTCCTGGTGTTTTCTTCCCTGCACTTTGCTCCCCACCTTTGGCTGCAGGGAAGGAGGACGGGGCATGGATGCCCCTCGGGCCCTCAGGTGTTGACCCTCCGAGGCCAGGCTGCCCAGGGGCAGCACAGGAGGTGAGGGCCTGTGGGATGAGGGACCCCAGACAGCACAAGGAGGCAAGCCCCTCGCCGCTGCAATGCTCGGGTCCTGGGGCTCAGGTGGAAGTTGCTCGTGATCCCCCCGCATCCCCCGCACGATCCTGACTTCCCTTGGCCGTCCTGGGTGACCCTCTTGAGCAAGACTCCCTGGCCACCAACTGTGCTGTCGGCTCTGCTTGGGGCAACCACAGTGCCAAGTGAGCCTGGCAGGTGCTGGGTCACAGGACAGCCATGGACAGGGCCTGGGGAGGAGGAGAAGCTGGGGCCCTGTAGGGCCTGTTCCTTGGGGAGGAGGTGAGGGACCCTGCTGCCTCCCCTACTCCTGCCTGCAACAGGCCCAGCCCATACCTCCAGCTAGCTTCTCTGCATGCCCCTCTGTCTGCCTGAGACAAGGCCTCTGTCCCTGTGACTGGTCTGATCCCTGGGGGGCAATCCTGGGGTAGAAACCTACCCCACCAGTGGGCGGTGGCAAAGCCCTGGAAACTCACAGACCTGTCCTGGGCCTGGGCCGCCACAAGCCTCCCAGTTTGATCAGGTGCCCCCAACCACAGCAGGGACCACCTGTCAGGTCTTGCTCCCAGCGGCGGCCAGGTCCCCAGCCTTCCAGAGACCATTGCTAACTTGCCTCCATCCTTGGGTGCCTACGCTCCCAAAGTCCTCCTCAGGGGAACACCCAAGCTGAGAGGGCTGGCCAGCCAGAATCTGAGTGGGTCACCCCACCATGTCCCTGGGCTCTCCGGCAGGGCTGTCACAGGGCAGCCTACAGGCGTCAGTTGGGGCACAGAGGGTGTTTGCAGTGACGGCAGGGGACAGAGTGCCCAGTCGGCTCCACTCCAGCCTGTTGCTGCCGTGAGGATAAGGACTGGGGCTGTCAGAGCTTCTGACTTCAGAAGAAATCCAGATTTGTACATGAAATGTCCAAAATTTGAACACATTGCAAGACAGAGGAAACACTCTCAGGTTGAATGCAACCCATGCCCCCACCCCGAGGTTGCAACTCCTGTGTACGCCTGAACTGGTTAGTGTTCAAAGGAAGCAGATTTCTTAGTGACCCTGGCTATAGCCCAAGATTGGAGCAGGAGGCTCCGTGGATCTGGGGAGCAGGGAGGCGGGAGAGTCCGTATCTCACGGACCCAGCACCACAGGGAGGGTCGGCCTCCACAGGCATGAACTGTCCAGGTAACTAACACTTGCTTGAGCCCATTTAAAGTTAAAATCTCCCGAAAATGAGGAACCTGACCTGCCCCATCCCCAAACCCTCTGGGGGAGCTTCCATACCCCCTCAGGGTATAATGAAGGAAAGACGGGATGCAGAAAGTGAACCTGAACTTGAACTTTCTTCATGTCGCAGGCAGGAGAGCCACAGCGTGCCGAAAATCCTGGGCTTGTAGGGAAGTTCTGCATTGAGGCAGGTCTGCCTTCGCCTGCCAGCGCTACCTCATTCTAGCTGGGTAACCTCACCTCTCTGGGCCTCAGTTTCCTCACTCATAAAAGGGGCTTAATAAGAGTTCTGCCAGCCAGGTGCGGTAGCTCACACCTGTAATCCCAGCACTTTCAGAGGCCGAGGCAGACAGATCATGAGGTCAGGAGTTTGAGACCAGCCTGGCCAACATGATGAAACCCCGTCTCTACTAAAAATACAAAAATTAGCTAGGTGTGGTGGCACACAGCTGTAGTCCCAGCTACTCAGGAGGCTGCGGCAGGAGAATCGCTTGAACCCGGGAGGCGGAGGTTGCAGTGAGCCGAGATTGCGCCACTGCACTCCAGCCTGGGTGACAGAGCGAAACTCTGTCTCAAAAATACGAACAAACAAACAAAAAAACAAAACAAACAAAAAAAAGAGTTCTGTCTCAGTTGCGTTGTTGGGAGAACGGTGACAATCCCTGTGAACATTGATCACTCCTCTAGCACACAGCAGGCACTCAGTATCAGTGGCTGCTGCTCCAGGGGCCTGTGGCTGCTGGCTTCTCTCACATATCACCTGCTTCTGGGCAGCTCAGGAATTTCTCTCCTGCGTCTCATGTCAACTTTGCATCGCTTACCTCACCACCTTCTGGCACTTGTCTCCATACCCTAAAAGAAACAGTCACTGAACACCTCCCCCACACCTATACTCCTGTATGGAGTACTGGACACAGAGAGATAAGATGACAAGGTCCTGCCTTAGAAGCTGCCAGATGCTCTGTGCAGTGACACCCTCAGGTGAGCTTCTCTAGGCTAATACCAGAGGAGGTGTTTCCTGTGCAGCCTTTGTTGAATGCCTCCAGAGACAGGCAGCTCACCACCTATCTGGCAGTGTGGCTGCAGAAGCTGTAGGACAGAGTTACCCAGGCATCCTTGAGCCTTAACTGGTAGAAAGAGATGTGGGACAGGTCCATAGGCAGTGCCCCTGAGTCAGAGGCACCTGGTTTCACTGGAGAAAACACATATCTCATAAGAAACCTCTGAAAATTTGGTGAGGTGTACAGAAAGATTTCAGTCTCCAGAAAAAGCACTGCAAATGCTCGTGCATGTTTTTGCAGAACAGAGCCCTGTTTCCTCTTTTTGCCGACAGCCCATTTAGCAATGCCAGGGCTGTGCTGGTGACCCCACCCACCTCCTAATAAGGAGCCACTGTCCCGGGGGACAGCCAATATATGCTTTGATTTTCTGAGGTTAATGTCCTTGGGCCCCTGATTTTGGAAAACCTGGACAAAATATAAGGAGTCACTGCATGGGAAATAAACCTACTCCAGAAAGCTGGCTGCTGCATTCAGGAAACTGGAGAGAAAAGTCAAGGTGTTCGGAGGCCCAGGGTTCCTCGCCAGGATCGGCTATAGAGTTTGCAGGGCCCAGGGTAAGAAGAAAATGTGGCCCCCTGGTTTGAAAATGCCTGAGAATTACAAGATGGTGACGATGGTGCGAATTAAAACGAGCTTGGGGCCCTTCCCAATGCAGGGCCTTCTTAAGCTCAGGGACTTCCTAAGCTCAGGGCCCTGTGCGGTGGTGTGGGTCACAAACCCACAAAGCCAGCCCTGCCCCTCACACGTGTTCATGCCGCATGCTGAGACCCAGGAAGGGACCAAAGGCAGCTTCAGTGAAGGAGTACAACTCCTCGTCTTTGCCATTCTTTTTTTTTTTTTTTTCTTTAATGCCATCATTGATGTTCCATGCTAATTTTAGAACACTTCGAGTCCTCACAAAAGAAAAACATTTTTCAATCACCTATGAAGCCACACTCAGAGATAGCCACTGGGAAGGCCTCACCCAGCTTCTGTCAAAACTTTTTTTTTTGAGATGGAGTCTCGTTCTGTCGCCCAGACTGGAGTGCAATCTCGGCTCACTGCAACCTCTGCTTCCTGGGTTCAAGCGATTCTCCTGGCTCAGCCTCCCAAGTGGCTGGGACTACAGGCGCCCACCACCACGCCCAGCTAACTTTTGTATTTTTAGAAGAGATGGGGTTTCACTATGTTGGCCAGGCTGGTCTCGAGCTCCTGACCTCAGGTGATCCACCCACCTCGGCTTTCCACAGTGCTGGGGTTACAGGTGTGAGCCACCATACCTAGTCTGTCAACACATATTTTAAGCGAAATTAGCATCTTATTAGGTGTATCATTTTATCTTCTGCTTGTTTCATTAATATTTTATCACAATATTTTCCTAAGTCAGAAGATACTGTCTTGCAAATGAACTTTGATGACTACTTAGCATATTCCACTGGACAGAGGTCCTTAACTAACCCCTTATTATCAGGCACTTGGGTTCTTCCCAGTTATTTCCAGTTTTCCCCATTGTAGGCAACACTTCCAGGAACATTTGTCTGCACTTTTCTGATTACTTCCTAGCATGATGAAACCATGCTTTAGTGGTGGGGCTCCCAGTTAAGTCATTAGGGGTGACATTTTGGCTCCAGAAGACTCTTGGGGTGGTCTCTGAAAAACCCCCTTGGCCAAGTACCTCCACCCCCATGCCTTATGCAATGACCGTCCCACACCACAGCCCTGGCATCGCATCGGACTTTTTTTTTTTTTTTTTTTTTTTTTTTTGAGATAGAGTCTCACTGTCCTCTGGGGCTGGAGTGCAGTGGCGTGATCTCGGCTCACTGCAACCTCTGCCTCCCAGGTTCAAGTGATTCTCCTGCCTCAGCCTCCCAAGTAGCTGGGACTACAGGCGCCCGCTACCACGCCCGGCTAATTTTTTGTATTTTTAGTAGAGACAGGGTTTCACTGTGTTAGCCAGGATGGTCTCGATCTCCTGACCTCGTGATCCACCCACCTCGGCCTCCCAAAGTGCTGGGATTACAGGCGTGAGCCACCCTGCCCGGCCCTGACTTTCAAGAGAAAAACCTGACTCTTCCCACAGCTGACTTGATTGGCAGCATAGGCAAAGACTTGAAGCGAGTCTGGAGCGCTGACTGCCTGCCCTGCACTGGCTGGGTTTATCGCCATCTGTGAGGTGCTACCTTCTTCCCCCTGTACAGACAAGGACCCCAGGCTCAATGGGCTGAGGCACTGGCCCACGGACCTCCATGCTGCCCTTATTGTGAGGAGGACACATTTGTGACTCTGAAGCAGAAAAGACCCTTTGTCCTGCCAAACCACAGGCAGGATTCGGGGGTCCACAATGTGGCTGCTTGGGTGGCCTGACCGCTGAGCCTATGAGGCCAGGGTTGGGAGGAGGACACTAGCCTGGTGCCTACTCACAGGGAGCACTCAACAAACAGCAGCAGGAGGAAGAGGAGAGGATGGGGCAGCAGCAGCAGGAGGGAAGGTTCGAGCCTCCCCAGTGGAGGGGAGGCTCTGTGGGTGTCTCTCAGCTGGCGAAGGCTCCTGAGAGCAAGGATCAGGTCTGCAGCCCCAGGGCCAGCCCAGTAGGGGAGCAAGGTGTGTGAACACATCGATGAGGGCCGTGCCTTGTGCCATCTTTATTCCCCTTCACAGGCAGCTGGGCATGTCGGGGCCAGAGGGGAGGGCCTGTTAGTTTCCTGTGGTAGCCATGTAACAACTTATGGCTGACTTAGTGGCTTAAGCAACGCACATTTATTACCTTACACTCAAGGGGGTCAGATGTCTGAGGTGGGGTCCCAGGACTAAAATCCAGGTGTTGGCAGGGCTGGTTCCTCCTGGAACTCCAGAGGAAAAATCCATCCCTTGCCTTTTCTGGCCTCTGGCGGCACTTGCACTCCTGGCTCCTTGTCCCTTCTTCCATCTTTAAAGCCAGCAGCGTCCCCTCGTTCTGTCTCTGACCACGGCTGGGAAGGAGTCTCTGCTTTTGGGCGCACGTGGCTAATCCAGGCTACCCTCCCACTGCAGATCTTTAACTCAATCACACACCTGCAAAGTCCCTTTGGTCTGTGAGGTAACACTTTCCCAGGCTCCAGGGATTAGGGCTTGGACATCTTGGGGACATTATTCTGCCCAGCAAAGGTGGTATCCGGGAGTCTGAGCATCTGAACCTCCCCAGGGGACTGAAGGAATGCCTTCAGTGTCCTCTTCCTCCTCCTCAGCAGCTGTGAATCCAGAATAGAGGCCATCTACAAGGTCACACCTGGAGGATCTGGGGAAACTGAGGTCACAGAGGTCTTGCCTAGGACCCCAGGCCAGGCCCTGTGTTGTCTTCCACAGATGGCCCCCTTCCCCACCACCCTGTAGTGCACTGCCCAGGGGGTGGAAGCGTTTTAGCCTGGAGGGACACCAGCTTGAGGACTCTGTAGAGCTCTGGGCCTATGGGGAGGGCGGTGGGGGGGCGGGGAATATCATCTGTGGGGTGGCTTCCCCGCAGCAGGGGCCGCTTTACGGAGGTTACCTTTTCATCCCCCAAGTCCCGTGGGAAGTGAAGATTTGTTTCCTCATCCCATAGGGTAAGGAAGCTGAGGCCCTTAAAGGGGCAGTGGCTTGTCCATGGAGAAGAGTCTTCTCTTTCCAACAACCTGTGGCTGGTGGAAAAGTGGGTGTGAATGGTCTGTCCCATGAGCAGGAGGGTGGGTGTGCGGCAATGTCGGCGTGGTCTCCGCAGAGCTCTGTGCACAGGCCTGTGCATCTGCTGACAGGCAGCTGAGAAGGCTTGCAGTCACATCGCTGATGGTAAAGCTGTAGCAACAGGCTCAGAGAGGTGTGTTAGTTTTCCCAGAGACACACAGCTCTCTGGAAGAGTGCCATCCTCTGAGCTCCATCGCCTGGTGCTTTGCATCCCTTGCCCCACAGGCACACGTAGAAGTAGAGTTCCTTGGGGTTGGATCTGTGGGGTGGTTTGTGAGGAGGACTGTGTCATCCATTGTGGAAAAGACTTAGCTGCCTCTCTGTAAAACATTTTTGCCTGACGTGAATTCTCTCCCTTGACCGGGGGCCAGCACAATGCATAGTAGGGTGGTTAAGAGCCCTGGGTTTGGGCTGAGCGCAGTAGCTCATACCTGTAATTCCAGCACATTGAGAGGCCGAGGCAGGAAGACTGCATGAGCCCAGGAGTTTGAGACCAACCTGAGCAACAAAGGTTAAAAAAAAATTAGCTGGGCATGGTGGCACATGCCTGTAGTCCCAACTACTTGGGTGGCTGAGGCAGGAGGATAACTTGAGCCTGGGAGGTTGAGGCTGCAGTGAGCAGTGATCACGCCACTGCACTCCAGCAGGGGCAACAGAGCAAGACCCCATCTCAAAAAAAAAGAACAGAAAAGCCTTGGGACGGGATTTGGGGTGCTCTGAGTTTAAATCCCAGGGCCCCCACTTTGGTGTGATCTCAGGTATGCTCCTGAACTCTCTATGCCTGAGTTCCCCCAGCTGTAAAGGGGGGGTGATTATAATGCTGCCCAGACCCCAGAGGACCCCTAGGAGGCTCTTGCTGGGCAGCTGGTCTTGCCCCAGAGCCCTCCCATCCACACACCCCTGCATACGCTCAAGGGCAGATGGGCCCCCTACAACCAAGCCAGGCCTGGTGGCCCTAGGACCCTCTTGGCCCAAGAATTCAGATTATTTTCTCAGCAAATTTCTGACCAGTGTCCTGGGGCCTCAGCAGGGGCAGGGCTGCATGATCCTGGGTCTCTCTGGACTTGTTCTGGCTCAGACCTCAGCCCACCACAAGGACAACGGGTCTGGGAACTCAGGCAGACTCTCTGCCAACCAGGAGCCGCTCTTGTACGCCTGGACCCCACGGGGCAGGAATAGTGGGCATTCATATCATTCCCATTTTGCAACCAGGCAGACCGAGGCCCAGAGAGGCCAGATAACCTGCCTCAGTCCACACAATTGGCAAAGGATAAGGCCAAACCTTGGTGATGGCCAGACTCTAAATCCAGGGCCACTTCTTGCCTTAGGAATATAGTCTTTCCTGGCACTCACTTAGCCAAAAATCTTTCTAGAAGGGTGGCAGGCCTTCCTGCCCCATTCCCGGAACAGGACGGCTGCTTTCAGGGCCAGAAGAGTCATGGACAGCCCTCTGGAGGAGGAGGCTTGTGAGAGTAGGGAGGGGCCGCAGAGCCTCCCCAGGCAGGGCAGCGTTGCAGCTTGCATGTGACAGGGGTGTGGGGTGAAGCTGTGCAGGGCAAAAGACAGGTCAGTTGCCGCTGGAAGTGCCCCACTGGGGGGCCTCAGTGTGTCTCTTTCCCCAGCACTGGCATGGCACATTTTGACCTGAGCAATGGTGAGCTGCCCGGAATACAAACAGGAGGAAGAGAACCTTCCCCAGGCAGCGTGTGAGGCTGGGGTGGCACTCGACACAGGACGGCAGGCAAGGGCATGCCGCCCTCCAGGCTGAGGGTCTCGGGGGCCTCCCCTCCCAGCCCCTGCTGTGGCCTCCCCCTGGGGCCTGGCATGGGAGGAGTTAAGCTGCCGCGGGCACCTTGGCACATTGCGCTGCCCAGAGTGTCCGGCTCCCCACCCCCACTGCTTTTCTTCCTTTTTGCCTTTTTCCTTCTTAATTAATCATACGCTGCTGCCCAATTTAAATATGGAAATGCCCAGGCCGAGGCGATGCAATTATTCATGAGGGCCGGGCGGCTGTCCGGGGCTCGCGGGCTATGGGGAGTACCGTGGCATCGCCTCCGTTCTGATGTGTGTGAAATTATGTGCACAAAAGGCGCCTCCTTATCTGGGTGTGTGAACTAAATAAATAAATAAGGGCTTTTGTTTGTTTGCCGGCTCCTGCACATGGCTGCTGGGACTCAAGCGCTCGTGTTGTCTGCGCCTCTGTGGGACTCGGGAGACAGGAGGCAGGGGAGGCCCCCGCAGGCCGGCCAGGGGCTGGGGGCTGGGGGCCGGGGGCCGGCCGCCGGGCACCTGGGGCCCTCTCCCTCCCCTGGCACCACCCTCACCCCGCAGCTCCCCCCATACACACCCTCGCTGGAAAGTTCGCCCTGCCCGGGCTGGGCTCCCAGGCAGCCTGGCACCGTGCCAGGCTCGCCGCCGAGCTCGGGCAGCAGGGTGGGGCAAACGCAGAGCACGGAGGACAGGGCCGGGCGACCTGGGCACCAGCAGGACCCGAGGCCAGGAGCCAGGGGCCCAGAAGGTGAGGGCACCCCGGGTGGGCGCAGGGCGGGCGCTCTGTGGGCAACGGGCCCTGCGGCCGGGCCCAGGAGCAGGCCTCGTTGCGGGGGGCGGGGGGAGGTTGGAGCGGAGGCTGGCAGAGGAGGCAGGCACAAAGGAGGGCAGTGCCAGGCAGCTGTGGCCGACGCGGGCATCGCTGCCCGCCTGCCCCTAGCCGGCCTCCCCGCCGAGGGGAGGACGCGTGTGCGGGGGCCCGGGCAGGAGCGGCAGACACCGAGCCGTGGCCACAGGGCCAGCCGCACAGTCGGAGGAAGGGCCGGAGCGAGGCGGGGCCCGGGGCTGTCAAGGAGAAAAACATCCCAAGGCCTGCAAATTGCTGCTCTCAGCTTTTTTCCCCCCTCCTCCTGCTTCGCGGGGTTGGGGGGGGTGGGGGAGTGGGGGGGGGGTTGGGGGGGAAAGCAGCGCTTCCTCTGGAGGCGGATGCAAAAAGGATGCAGAATTTTAACCATCTCCTGCACCGGCCCGTCCTTCCTGAGCAGGGTTTGGGTCCAGGCCTGACGCCCTGGCACCCTGGGAAGGGAAAGGCCAGAGCAGCCGATGCCGGTTCTGGGGGACGCCGGAAAGCCCAGCCTCCTCTGCACCTCCATCCAGAACCGGGGACCCGCAGCACCTGCAGCAGGGGTGCAGGGTGGGAGGCAGAAGGGGCCTGGTGCCCTCGGAGGCTGCACCTCACGGTACCAGTCACTACCCAGGGCAGCACGCCTGTTTGCTGGCCTCCTCTTGGTGTTAAACATGGTGTCCAGGTCCCCGGTTGGAGACCCCAGCGGTGTACCGGGTGGGGGTCTTAGCTCCCACTGACTTGGGGCCTTCAACCACACTGGCATCCCAGGCCTTCCTCCTGACTGATTTCTGTTTTAAAAATAATGTGGAACGTTTTCTGGCATCTGGTGAGGGCTTCACACACTGTATATTCAGGGCAGGACTTAAGGAATGAGTTCAGAAGGTATCTGGTCACTGGACAAACGGCAGGCAAGCCCCCTGTGCTCCTCGCTGGGTGAGACTCAGGGGCATGGGTTTGGGCATGGGAGCTCAGAGGGATGGTCTGGGCCCACAAGCCCACGAGGCACAGAGCCTAGGGCCCATGAAATGTTTTCATTTTAATTTCTTTTAAAATCAGAAGGAAAAATGACTATAAAAATAATGAATATATGACAATGAATTCGACCTGGTTTTATCGGTCTTTAGTCTGATGCATTCATAAAACAGAATTTTTAGTATTTATGGAGGAAGGGAACCAGGAAGCCAAAAGTGCCCCGGCCCATGAAAGGCAGGTGTGGCCTGGGTTGGTCCT
The DNA here is from genome assembly GCF_028885625.2 of Pongo pygmaeus. Classification (NCBI taxonomy): domain Eukaryota; kingdom Metazoa; phylum Chordata; class Mammalia; order Primates; family Hominidae; genus Pongo; species Pongo pygmaeus. The sequence goes on from NC_085931.1 coordinate 57,046,446, forward strand.
GTCTGTCCCAGGACAAAGGGTCAGATGTCTGGGTCCAGGGAGGGTTTGGGGGCATCTGGGTGCCCTGTGAATCTGGCTTCCACGAAGGCTAGCTGGGACAGGTTGCTCCAGCCTGCGGTGGACAGGAGCCAGGGCTGTGTGTGTCTGTGCGTGTCCACGTATGTGCATGTGGGTGTGCAGGCATACTCGTGTACATGCCAGTGTCTGACAAAGGATTCCTAGACACCTGCGTGTGTAAGTCCCAATTCCCAAAACAGGGGGAGGCAAGGCCAGGGCCAGGAGACAGTGTGGCTGCAAGGGCCTGACAATGATGGGTGGGGAGTGCCATTGTCTCCCTAGGAGAAAGCAGCCTTCAAGGTCCCAGCACCCCCAAACCCACGAGCTCACACAAAATAACGCGAGCCACAAATGCAAGCCACATCTGTAATTTAACATCTTCTAATAGCCACATTTTCAGAAAGTGAAAATAAGCAGGTGAGATTCACTTTAGTACTAAAATTCATTTTAATCTAATAGAAATTTCCAAAATCCTATTTCAGTGTGTTGCTTGTATGAAACTGTGAACAGGATATTTTGCCATTTTTTCCATATTCGATTTGGCCTCTCCGCATTTCAGTGGCTCATTTGCTGCCTGTGAGGAGGAGCTACCATGGCGGGCACGTAGGTTTAGTAGGCCCCTGTACCCCCCACTTCCCCACCCAGAGTAGGGGAGACTGGTTTTCTGCTTCTTTTTTGCTGGTGGCCCTTCCTGGCCGGGGAAAGGGATACTTCCACTGGCTCATCGGCCCCCAGCAACCCTGAGAGCTGAAAGAATGGATGTTGGGGCTGCAGGTTCCAGAATGAGGGGGGCTGCTGGAAAGGGTTCTTCGGCTGTGCTCCCAGACGCCAGGGGACGACACAAAGGGCTGACTTCAGACTCACAATAGTGGGGCGGTTAGTCACAGTGCCAGGGCAGCGGGCAAGCAGACAGAGCCCCCTGTGTCTGTGCCTGGTCGGGCTGGGCCCTGCAGCCCCCATTTCCCCAGCTGGCTTTCCACCCCACCCCTGCCCGCTCCCCACATTAACCCCCCTGCCGCCTGCTGCCTACCTGACAGCCTGGCCGGGGCTCCCTTGGCCAGGGCTGGTTTCCACCAGCCACCCTGGCCAGTGGTGTGCTCCTTCTAGAAGCCGGGCTCAAGCCTGCATGATTTCATGGGCCTGTCTCGGGAAGCAGGCATTGGAACAGCTCCGTCACCGTGGCTGGGCAGCGTCCACGCAGCCTGAGAGAGGAGATTTTCATATTAGTTAGAGGCTCCTCACTTAAAGATTTCATCAGCATTTGCAAGTACTCGCCATTCAAGGACGGTGCATTTCTGGAAACAATGAAAAGCCAAAACTGTGAAAAATTAAGGAGTGGCCCTGAAGCTGGTGTCTGTAACTGCACATTTTAAAGTGAACAGACTGATATAAATATTTTAATCCTGTGCCTAGATAGATGGATAAGATAAAATAAATTAGTCATGTTCTGGCCCAGTCTGGAGACTATCTGAAAGCAAGACAAATGTCAGCATTTGCTGTTTAGGGGTTACAATTAAAATCTCTCCTTCTAGATTGAGCTTCTAGAGCCTCAGAGATGGAATTCACTGTTTTGCCGCGATTTGACGTTAAATTATTGACCCATGGGGAGGAGGGTAACTTCCCCTGAAAAGGTCTAAAATGAAGTTGTCAGTCTCTCTTTTTAATTTAAAAAAAAAAATCTCTGCAAAGATTCTGCATTCTGGCTTTTCTTTGCTAAATTAAAGTGGCATGTGTTTTTATTTTAGAAGGCAGAGATGTTTTGCTGTGCCCAGTGTGAGGAAGCAAAGGAAAAGAAAGATCTTTTGAAAATGTGTACATTTACTTGCAGCTTAAAAATTCCAAGTGCCAGACATTTTTCTTGGAGGAAATAAATGTCTTCAATTTATTAATCTTACCTGTTGATTATGTTCTGTAATGATTTATTTTATAATTTAATCCTTGTCTAGAACCGAGGCCATCTTTGGAAAGTAAAAGACCTAGGTCTCTTTGGTCCAGGAGACATTGTGGCCTTCTGTTAAAATCATTGACTGCCGAGATCTGGGCCCAGGCGGTTCTCGGACTGAACCGGTCTGTGCTAGGCAGCCTGGCCCACTCGGTCTTCAAAAAACAAGGGATGGGAGACATATGCTCGGCTCACATCGTTTTGTTTTGATTTATTTTAAACTGCTTAAGATGATTTTAGCACAAAGAGTGGTGTATCTTACTTGCATTCTGAGAGCCACTGGATTTTCAAGCTAGAGTACAATTTTTTTTTTAATCCAAATTTAGAAATTGCCTTTTAGAGTAGACAACAGCATGCTAGTTTGCCTTTTAACTCACTTTTAAAGAAAGATTCTTAAGATCAAGTACATTGAATTTGGAGATTGGTCCCCCTCCGTTATTAGGGGCTGGAAATGGCCCACTTTTCAAAAATAAGGTCAGAAAAGGGGTGTTTCTGACCTAAGAGTTCTTCCAGGCTGGGCTCGTACCACAGAGATTCTTCCACACCCATATCCTGAGTCCTTGTCCTATACACAATTTTTTCTTCCAAGGAGGAGTGTGGCATTCAGTTCCAATGTCATCGTGTGGAAAAGAGTCCCTGCCTGGCTGAGAAACTGTCACAGGCAGCCGGGCCACTTCCCAGCATGACCCACAAGCCTGATGGTGCCCCTCGAGTGGTTAAGGGACCCGTACAGATACCATTCTTTCAAAGCAAGCCGACGCAATCTTCACGAATTACAGTTCCACCCTGGCTGCTGGCACTAACTCTAATAATAGAAAAAAATTTAAAAGATTGGGGACAACAGGAAACACATTGGATCCCCGGGGAAACGGCCTGGAAGCTACAGTAGAGACGTGGGTGACCCAAGGGCTCTGTTCAAGTCCTGGGGCTGTTCCCTTTATTCCTCCAAGCCTCAGCTCCCCAGATTTAAAGTGAGAACAGCACCCAGCCCAGCCCACTGTCAAGGGCTGTTGCAGGAATATGACAACAGCCACCAATATTTGCATAGCAGAGATGCCCAGTTTCATTTTCTATTTGAAAGTTTCTCTGAAGGGGGATGTGCTGGAGACATGAGAACAACTGCTATCATCTTAATAACTTTTCTGGCAATACACGACGATGATTGTTTATGTTAATCTCATAACTATTAACAATAATTCATTTCATTCTCATAATGAATTATATCTGACTTATAATAAATATAATCATATCAGTAATATAGTCCTTTTCTGATCATGAAAGCAACATATGCTCACTATAGAAAATTTGGAAAATACAGAAAAATGCACATAAGGGAAAAATTATTCATCCTTTCTCCCACGCAGAGACAAGCTCTGGTCACACTTTCCTGTGTTTCTTTCCAGGCTCTGCTCTCTGCCGAGCGGCTTTCATCAATTCTCCTAGCATCTATTTTCAGATAACTCCGTGGGCTTTTGTGATTGGTCCTCCTTGTCGCCTTGGCCCTTCTGGTCCTCAGTGGCAGTTCTTTCTCTCTTGCTGCCTCCTTCAGGAGGGCCCGGCTGAGGGTCTGGGTGTTCAGGGAGAAGACCTCAGGCTCCACGGCACCCAGCCTCCTTGTCCTGCTGTGCTGGGAGCCCTGTTGGGGCAGCCCAGACACATGGCCAGCACAGCCCCACGGCAAAGCCAGGCCTGCAGGTGGGCTCAGGGCGTCAGGGAGCCGGAGCGAGTGGCATGAAACCCATTATCTCGCAGGGCCCGAGCTGTGGAGGTGAGCGCGCTAGGCCTTCCCGTGCAGGAGAGGGCTGGGAGGTGGGAAGATGCAGGCAGGCCAACCCTGACAGAAAACCCACGAACACTGCAGCATGGATTGGGGGGTGGGGGACGCGGAGAGAGTGTAAAAAGCAGCTTCAATGCTTGAATTCTAAGCAAAGAAAGATGCTCGGGCCAAATAAAACAAACCACTTCTTAGACGTGCAAAATTTCGTCGGAACTGATGGGCTAATGTTTCCAAGGTGTTCAGCTTTATGGCCCTGACTTACACCCGCCGCGTGGTTGGGGGTTAGTGCCAAGTGGCTTGGTAGGCAGAAATCCACCAGAACTTCAGTGCAAGGGCACAATCCCCCAATACCATGTCACAATCATGCACGTGCCTGGGCCGACCCCACAAGACCGTCAGGAAAAAAGTTCCACAGAACCAGGTCTCTGGAGGGGGAACCACACAGACCTCCCTATTGCCTTCTGAGTAACTGATCCAAAGGCATTTCTAGAATAGCCGGGTACGTTCGTGATAGGAGAAATGAAGTCTATGGGGTCTACCTTTACCCCCTTAGAATAATGCAGTGGCCTCAACGTCTTAACAATAGATCATTTGAGATTTATTAATAACCCAAGTTGCAGACAAACTTCATAGGCAAGATCATAGGTTGCAGTGTTCACTACAGTATAGAAATATTAGCAAGACACGACATAGGGAATCATAGGGGACATGACAGTAAATTATCCCACAGTGAAATAATGGAACATTGTGTCACCCTTAAAACGGTGGTGACATTTTGGGAGGCCAAGGCGGGTGGATCACCTGAGGTCAGGAGCTCGAGACCAGCCTGGGCAACATGGTGAAACCCCGTCTCTACTGAAAATACAAAAATTAGCCGGGCATGGTGGCTTGTGCCTGTAATCCCAGCTAGTCGGGAGGCTGAGGCAGGAGAATCACTTGAACTCAGGAGGTGGAGGTTGCAGTGAGCCAAGATCGCGCCATTGCACTCCAGCCTGGGTGACAAGAGCGAAACTCCATCTCAATAAATACATAAATAATAAATAATAAAATGGTGTTGACAAAAAGTTTGGAATGGTATGGGTGTGCATGGGATACAACACCTTCCTACAGTATATACATATGTAAGGCATGTCTGTGTATGTATATGTGAGCTGAACAATAGTTGGGAGGGAAATACAACAGAATATTATTTCTGGATTGCGGCATGTAGGTGAATTTTCCTTTTTTTGTGTATTTTATACTTAACCCATATTTTTTATGTACTACTGAAATTATCTATATCTTAAATATCTTTATATTTTATTCTTAAATTGCATATAATTTACACTTTCCTGTGCCTTCATTAAACACGTGGTATTTTTATAATCAGGGAGAAACTATTTTTAAAGACTCATTATAGAAAGATAGACAAATAGAGACAAATGACATGCTTTCTTACAGTCATTGGGGATGGATGATACACGTAGCAGAAGTATTCGTTAGGCCAACAAATAGGAATAGTAAGTCAATATTGTTCTTTCTTTAATAAAAGATTTATATGTTGGTAGCTTATTAATCCAATACTATGTGAGTTTTCTAACCAAACACATATACTTGTACACCAGGGCAGAAAAATCTCAATCAAGATTTTGTGTGGACTCGGGAAGTGTTTTTGTTCCCTAAACAATAGCATTAAGAAGGGGGGAAAAAGGTCCGTCTTCTTCTTGGACCCTTGGTGGGATGACAACCCTCCTGTGGTGAGACATGGCGCCTGATTTTCAGCTGGGGCTTTCTGCTTCCCCTGTTTGGTTTTCTAGGGACAATTTAAAAGATTCTGCACGTTAATTACTGGAGAAGTCCATAGATCCTGGATTCAAAGTATCAGATTAATAAATTGTGGTCTTTGAGTGGGAATCCTAGTGGTTTATTTAGACTCATCAGTTGTCTTATTATTTTTTTTAAAAGAAAGAAAACATTTATTTTCTTAAGCTTGTATTGCCCTTAACATACTTCTCTGCACTCTTAGGTCACCTGCCTATTCACGCCAGGAGCGCATCGCTTGTGTTAAGAGACTAGAATTTTCTTTCTTAACCATAATGTGCCAGGATTTTGTTATATGGAAAAATCTGTCCGTGTTTCCAACTAATATTTCCTAGCCTTCAGGCAAGTGCGACTTGCTTTACTGTAAAATGGATTCCCAGGACCTGCGGTATCGGGACGGGCAGAATTCTTTAAAATGCAGGGCCCCGGGCAACCCCATCACTTCCTGGCTGGCTCCGGGCGGTCCCGGGCTGCCCGCCGGCCGCAGAGCTCCCTCTCCCGGGCCCGCCCGGCCGGAGCCTCAGTTTCCCCGGCAGAGCGGGGCGGAGGCGAGGCTGGGGACGCTCGGGCGGCGGGGAAGGGGCCGACTCGGCCAGGCGCGCCCGGCTGGGAGGTCCCGCGGGCCCTGGAGCCTCCCGCAGCCCGCCTGGGCCTCCGGGGCGCGACCCCCTAATCCGCTTTAATCAATATATTGTGAGCTCCGCTTGGGCAAAGTAAACAGGCGCCGAACAAAAAGGCGGCCGCAGCCCGCGACTCCTGACCCCGGGGTCGCGCCCTTTGTTCGCCCTCAATGGGGCAGCCCTGCCGCCCGGCCTGCGGCTAATTGGGGCGCGTGCCGCCGCCGCCTCTGCCCGGACCGCACCCTGGACTCTGCCTGGGACGCGCCCTCGGACGCAGGCCCCGGACCCTCCCGCCAACTCCGACCCGACCCCGGCCTGGGACCCCGGCTCGAACCCTCGTCCCTGCCCAGGCGGACCCCGGCCCCGGCCCGGACCCTCTGCAGCGGCTCCGGGCCCAGGCTCCGACTCCAGGCCTCGGTTCGAACCCCGGGGACCCGCCCCGCCACGCCCCGCTGCAGACCGGACTCCCCGCCCGCCCGCCGCGGACCCCGAGCCTCAGGCCTGGTGCCGGACTCGGCCCTGCCTCGCGTGCTCGCCCTGGGGCTGCCTGGAGGAGGCGCACCGAGGCCTCCCTGCCTTCAGAGCCGCTGCGGGCCTGGGCCCTGTGCCCCGCCAGGTCCGGAGCTGGCCGGCTGAAACTGGCCCGCGGCTCCTGGTCCGCGCAAGGTCCCCACGCACTCCCGCGGCCACGTGGGTGCCTGTCGCCTGGAGCGGGGTTGGGGGAGGCCGCAGAAACACTGCTCCCGGGGTCCCTGTGCAGGCCCGGTAAGGATTTCAGACAGCCGGGATGCAGAGGAGGAGACGTGTATTAGTTCTTGTTTTTCTTTTTCTGCTCTTTATTTCTGCTTGGAAGCCTGTCACACGGGAAAGAAAAGAGCCTCCATCTATGCGAACCCCACTCCCCTGGTGAGGGAAGACGGAACCCTTCAGACCCTCTGCACGTGGGCTCCCTCCCTCACAACCTCTTTTTCCTCCACATCACAACCTTTCCAGCACCTGGGAACAGTTCTAGGCCAGAGGAGGATGCCGAGGCCATGAATGCATCCGTTGACACGAAATTCAGGTCTCGACCATTTCACGTCTTTCTGTTCTTCGTTTTTTCCTCAAATGTTGGACAAGGTTATAATGTTTATGCCAAGAAGCTTTTGAGACTTAGCACTTGTAATTTTCGTAAGGGTTCTGTTTGATTTTTAAAAAGGTACTTTCTTTTGTAATTAGGTGCAAAAAGGAAAGCACAGAAAGGACTCTTCTTGAAAGTCTTTGCCTCCAAAGATGAGCGGAATGGCTTCCAGTTCCTGGCCCGGCCAGGCAAGGCCCTCTACCTGATTCTCGCTTATTTCAGTTTTGTTCACCAGCTGTAAATACTGCTAGGCTTTGCCAGGAAGATTTTTTTTTTTTTTATGTTGAGTTTGTTTTTGAGCTTGTTGATTGCACGGTGGAATATTCTAACGTGGAATTTGGCTTTGGGAAGACTTGGTGTTCAGGAGTTGTCGGATATGCCCTGCTGTTGTGAGGATGGAGCTGGGTAGGGGTCCTGCCGTGGGCCATGAGTGAGGGTAGGCAGGTGTGGCCGTCACCTTCTGGGTGTGTGGTGCAAATCTCCACCTGGGAAGGAAAGCCCCTGGGAGGCATGCCTTGTGATTCTTGCCTTTCACAGAATGACTGCCAAATAGCCCGGTGCCTCTTTACTTGCCTGCCTCGTTTCTGTGCATCCCTCCCGAGGCCACCACTTCTATGTAGCCTTTCTCCTTTCGGAGGAACAATAATCTAATCTGATCAGTGTAAGTTTGCCTCCGTGGAATGCTGATGCCCAGGCTGGAGACCCCGCCACCCCTCTCTCAGCAGTGCTTGCAGACATGAGATGGTGAGGGTTCTCCCAGGCTGTCCTCAACACTGATCGGCCTTTGATATTGAGACCATGGGGCAGGTGCCTGCCAGGTTCACAGAGGGCTGTAAGCAGGGATGAGGCTTAGGTGGGGCTTGGAACCACCTCGGGTGCCTGGCTAGGGAGGCTCTGGTTGCAGGGACTGGCAGCCAGGCAGACGAGGACAGAGGAAGGGGTTATTGTCATCTCTCAGCTCAGGCAAAGCAGCTTTGTGACAAGAGCTCTGGTGGGGCGATTGTGTCTGTGATTTTATACCCAAGGTCTATTTGCCCCAGTCTAGTTTTAGGGGCTGATCAGGATGCACCTGGCAGGGAAAGTGGGCACCTCGGACGATGGAAGCCACTGCAGGGAAGATGGGGGGAGAGCTCCCAAAGCCAGACCAGCTTAAGGCATTTCTGGGACCTAAATTTCAGTGGGGCTCTGTTTTGCCTGGAAACTGTTCGTAAAATAAAATAAGCCTACGTGTGTATGAGTATGAAGGCATGGATGGTGATGTTTTCCTTAAAAAAACAAAAATAACAAAGCGCATGTGTGTACACAGCGGTCGGGGTCCCAAGTCTGTGTAGTATCAGGCCTAGTCACGACTCCACTCATGTGGGCCTCAGTTTCCCCAGTCTTTAAAGAGCTAAGAGAATTCTTGTTCTGTCTGCTGCACGGGCCAGGAGAGTCGTGAGGCGAGGTGAGACCACGTTGTGTAAATGATGAAGTGTTTGCTCTGCACACGTGAGGTGCTGTCCTTACTACCTTAGGGAAAACCCTCTACTCTGAGCCCGTTTTTTTGGGATTCAAATGGTTAGTGATTGACATGGTGCCGGTCACTTACTAAGTGATCAGGATGATTTTGTTGACTTGAACCGTGGTGTCAAAATCCTCTGCATTGGCTGTAAGAAAGAGGTGGGCTCAGCACGGTGAGAAATGGAGTCGAAACAGAGAGCATCCCAGGTCTCTGAAGGCCTTCGAACATGACAACGAGATGGCCCCCACTTTGGGGGATTGGAGTGGACGGTTTGGAGATCCCCCTGGGACATACGCCTGAGAGCCCTAAGCGTTTGTCCCGGGGTCCAAGCCTGTCATCTGCAGCCCTTCATTGCCCTGCCTAGCTTGGACTGCGTAAGCGTCTGCTGGGCCCAAACCCCAGCCCGGTCCACACACTTGGGCTATCTCTCCTGGGGGACCGGATTGTGCGGCCTCCAGAGCTGCCTGGCAGAGGGCACACCTTCTCGGCACGCTGGTGCCGCACGCACCACACTCCCAACACCGGTTTGCTTATGCTTTGTCCTGATGTTGATGAATGAGGTCAGCCTGGCTTACCATTCACAAAATAATTCTTTATTGCAGAGAAAGCTTTTCTCTATCTGAGATCTGCCCTTGTTATCTACAGCAGTTATGCTTTCCCTGGCTTTTGGTGTTTGCGTACGTGTAATGAGGAAGAGAGTAACCCAGGGAGAACGCAAGTAGGGCCTGCTCCTTCCTCTGGGCTAGGGGCGTTCCACCAGGCCCTCGATCAGCCCCCAGGCCATAAAGGCAACAAAACATTTATCGCTACACACACACCCACACACATCTACATATACACACTTATGCACACATATACATATGCGTACACACACACACACACACACACATATCCCAGGATGCTATCCTCGTGGAGCTAACATTTGATATTCTAAGTATTAAAGTTTGAGGCACCAACAGGCTGTCTTAAAAGGCTCATTCAGCCTGTCTGCCTTGGAGCTGTTTTATTTATAATTCTTCTTGTCACGTCAAAGAACTCTGTGTTTCTTGCAGACTGTGTTCGGGTGGTTGAGTGTTTGGTTTTTGGCTACAGCCGGTTACTTTTTCCGAATCTGTAGGTCCAGGTGTGCGTTGACAAGGTTTTTCCCAACTCGAGAAGTTTCTCAGGGAGCCTTGGAGTCCTTCTATAAATTTCTGGCATTCTACGTGTGAGAGACTTCCAGTTTTGGAGAAGTCGAGAGAGTGAGGGAAGGAGCGTGCGGTTCTGAGTCCGCTGCCTCCTCTCAGACAGAAAGTCAATGGGCAGCATTTTGCAGTATATTTAGAATGCAGACTTGAAAAATTGATGGATAAGATATTATTAGCAAAGGTACAAACCTTTGATGATATTCAAAAACCCCTGCCTCTGTGCATCATTGAAAACCAAGCGAAAAGGAGTGAAAATAGTGAAAATACCTATCCACGTCTCTGATTACTTTGAAATCGATTTTTAAAATATATGTTTATCATGTAAATATTATGTAGACTTTCATTTTCAAGGTCAGTGTCCCTTCTTGTCTGGTTGCTTACATTACCACTTTTTTTGGGAGTTAAAAAAATGAACTTCATGTTCTTTCAAAATTAGGAATTATACCGAAAGTTGCCTATAAAATAGCAAGACACAAAAAAACATTGGTTTTCTTCTTTAGCATTTTTTTGGCAGCAACTAAATATTGTCTTGTAGTGATGTTTAGTTAAAACACTTCTTTTATTTCTGTAGAAAGGGTTCCTATGAAAAATCTGGCCTTAACCATGAAGTTAACCAGATCTAAAAGCTAGGATGCTTGGACATAGTCAGGAAAATGAAACTGTTTTTATATATAAATTAGTCACCTGTGTTGTGTGAAGTCACATTTGATTTTTTAAAAATAAAATGGGAGTCTCTCAATAAATAAGACCAGTGTGGTCAAATGCCAAACAACTTGTAATTGACAATCCCCCAAAACCAAATCCCAATTTCAGTATGAGTTCCATTTGCGGGCAGCTTAAGTTTGTTGTAGTAATTTTAAAGAAGTAATCTGTGAAATCTTGATTTTAGTAAAAAGTTCCTACAGTCCCTTGCAACTTGACAACAAACCATTTGAGTTCAAAATCAGTTTTTTCTCCTTTCTTTTTTTTCTTTATTCTAGACGAATTTACCTAGCCCACTGAAGACCTGTACAATAAAATATTATAAGTAGCACATAAACTTTTTAAGAAAAATGTTAATTTCCCAATTTCTGATTATTCCATTTAAGAAATTGTAGAAGTGATCGACTAAAATTAATTCAGCACCCACTTCTGGAATGGTAATTTTTATTTTTTAAAAATTTAGTTTGGTGCCCTTTCTCATTCCTCATTTAAAGTCAGGAATCTAGCTTTGGCATTTGATAGATGCATATATAATCAGAGATATTGGCCCGTCATCCTTAATACATATTTTCAGATTTGTGTTGTTACTACTTTGAAATGGAAAACATTAATCGTAATTCCTCATTCCTAAGGGGAAATTTTTCATACTAGCATGTGTTTATTAATATTATGTACAATATATTCATATATGATTGAACACACGCCTGTCGTAGACTTCTAGTTGTTTTATTCGCTCCTTTTAATTGAAAAGTAATAATTAACCCCTTAAGAATGCTTTCGGGGTTGTTAGACTTCTTTTTGAGATACATACGCAGGCACCGAAACACGAAACATGAATGTGTAGACTTCCAAAGCATGTTAAAGGTGACAAAGCGCTGCTTACAGAGGTTTAGAACCAGACATGTGATTGCACGCGTGTGGAGCTGGCACCATCAAAGCACGATGTGCATCACTCATAGAGGCAGGCACACTTAAGTATGTTCTTTACATTGAAAAAGAAAGGAAAGAAGATAAGAAAAATGGTGCCAGCACGCTGGGCTTTTTTTGTTTGCTGTTTTGGGTGGGGTGTGCTAGTGCAGTGTCCGGCGTACACTTTTGTCCTCAAACAGGCTTGTTTCCCGGTCAGAGTTTCATTGTTGCTGGTAAACAAATGCCAAGTTTGACAAAAAACAGTGAAATAAAGCAAAAGATTTTGAAAAATGCTTCATCATGTCAGAAGGAAAGAACCCTTTTCACGGGTGCCTGCCCACATTTCCTTGCCCAGCCTGAGACCCTATTGACTTTGAATTATCTTTTGCTGTTTTATTTCTATGAAAATTATAAACGCGTATGTTTGTCCAAGGCGGATTGATGCTTAGAGATTGCGTATAAATAACTGAGAGTGAAAATAAACCCATCATGCAGTAGGAGCGTATGTTATTATGAAACAGGCCTATCAAAATGGACTCTCAAACCTGCAAACTACTTTGAAACAAAGGCAAAAGAAAAAAAAATCATAAGCCTTTATCCAGAATCCCCAAAGCTGCTGAGCAGCTCCTCAAAAGGCACATTGTCTAGGATGATCGAAGTGGCATCTTATCCAGGAGCCACCGAAAACTTGCAATCTCAAGTTTATTGGGCTGGCTTTAAAAACATCATTATTCTTGGATGTGCAACTAAATCTTCAGAACCCAAGTGAAAATGTAATTTTTCACTCACTCGTCGTCCTTGCTTTAATTAGATTAAATGCATCTGTTTACTAAGTCCTCATAATGCCTTGGATACTGAAAAATTTAAAATGTCGACCCGTTGAGAAAAAAGAAACAAACCGAAGCACCCCCCTCAGCCTTCTGAGGCTGGACTGTGGGCCAGGGGCTGGCGGAGAAAGCAAGGCAGCAGGAAGTTGCCGGCTCCATTCCCATTAGGCAGATCTGGGGAGAAATCAGGGAAAAAATAACTGTATAAGGCTGATACTGTAAACATCCTAGTACAGCAACAGCCTTCCTAGACCTTATTTTCAAACATCTGACCTCAGGCATGGCTGTGGCCCACAAGCGAAAACCAAGTTTTTCTTCCTGGAAACTTGTCCATCATGGTGCTCATCAACAATGTAAATTTTCTGGGTTTTCTTGTTGATAATTTGAGCATACTTTAAAAAATATTATTTACTTTGAATAATATGATAGCAAATAGACAAAAACAATCTAACCTGAATAATATCCAGTGGAATTACCTGAGTGCTATTATTTTTGCTGAATAAAGCAGCATTTGATTTCTGAATTTGCAACCAAATTATATGTAAATCCTTGCCAAGTACAGGGGGAATTTTTTTAAAAAGAGTGTGTGTTCTTGAATACTGTTCTGACTTATCTGATTTCCTGCTTTACCAAATAAAAATTGGAAGTGGGAAAAAGGCATTAAATTAACTTATTACGGTGTGAGAGCAAGAAAAAAAATCATTTAATAAAAACAAGGTTAGCAAGCCAGTATGATTATACAATGATTTCAGGTGAAAATTACAAAGCTAATATCCTGGCATTTAGTCACTGCGTTCAGTAATGATACAGTTGTCAAATTTGTATTTGTGCCAATGGAACAAAACTTGTAAGTGGCATAATAGAAGATAATCTCTTTTTCTTTGTGGCTTTTTAAATTCAATGTTTTAATCCACCCATTTAATCACAAAACATATATCACATTAGTTATAATATTTATAGTGTTTAGGAACGTGATTATAAATACAGTGTGGTTGTTGGATGCAGCCTTTTTTTTCCTTTTTTCGCTTGAACGTGTATCTCCGAGGTATGCATCATTTCTAGAGACTGCCCTTGAGAACAGTTTTATTGAGAATAGTAACCATATATTTATGTTCAGAATCCCCATTTGGTCGTTACGGGGTGTGTTCATAATTTTGGAAAAACAAGATTCCATATTAAAAGGCCTGGTGCTTATGATGTTTAGATCTCCGCATTCATCTCAGTTTCTAAAGCATTTTTGTTCTTCTGGAGTCCCTAAACTTGCTAAACCACAAAATATCTGTAGTATGTTTTTTAAAGTAGTTGAACCATACAGCAACGATGGGGTACAGGAGGAGTTTATAGAGCAGTTAGCGGTTGAGTTCTGCCTTGGTGTGGCCAGGTTAGGAGGGGCTACAGGGGCATATGTGGGGCTTTGGGCACTGCTGGGCACAGACTCATCCTGTGGGAATGTGTGCTCTTACCCCACACTTCCTATTTGGGGCTGAAAATTTTAATAGTGAAGAAAGAAAATTATAAAGCACTGTGCTAGACAGGATTGATTTCCCCTGCTGTATTGCTAGAAGGTAGACACGGCATGTCTGAGTCTCAGGCTGCCGAGAGAGCCGTACCCTTTTCTGGGGAAGCACAGAGCTCCTGAGCTTCCAGCTCTGGGCCCCACAAACCTTGGAGCTGGTGGGTGAGGGGGAGACACAGGACCTTCCTCAGGAAAAGAGGGCACCCCACTCGATAGTGAAGCCACCAGGCAGCTATGGAAAGTGAAAGTTGGTCCGGATTCCAATGAAAAGATTAATTGGAAAACATTTCTACTCCATTTTCTAAAACGGAGTTTTCCCATAGAAAAAAATAATAATAAAGCTATCCCTAAAATTCTTTCAGCTTCTAAAAACAAGATGCTATAGTAAGATTCCAGTCCCCACCGCCCCAACTCCCAGGAAAGCAATTGGGAAGGTTTCTTAACATACCCTGAGTTCTTCCTTCCCTCCCCCTAAATTCCGTGTGTCATGGGGTGGAGGCACTGGTGAGTGTATCAGGGTGGCTGGCACAATTCACAGCCACAATCATGCGGGTCTAGCGAGCTGTGGAAGGCAGCTTAGTGGGCAGCGAGGCCCTGGCAGAGTTGCCCAGCTGCCCCAGCCCAGCGTTGCCCTCCTGGGCAGTCTAATCCAATGTGAAATGAAGTTTCCTGGGAAGCAGGGCACACGAGGAACTTTTGAATTTACCAATGGCATAAAAAGTATATATATTTTTATGACAACGGGCAAGTTTCAATTGGTTGGCAGAAATGGCGAGATGTGACGTCAAGGGACACTGGTTAGAATGCCAAGGCCGGCGGCGGGGGGTTGGGGGGAGACAGGCACAGACAGACATTGGGATGGGACCCGAGAGGCCTTGTTTCTCTCGGTCCCTGGCCGCCAAAGGGCTGTCGCAGGCGTCTGGGGACAGTCAGTTCCATGCGGCTCTGAGCCAGGGCATGCTCGGGCAGGGAGACGGGGTCTGCGAATAGTGACTCTGTGTCCGCGTGCGTCCCCGAGAGCCGGAGGCCCAGGCCGGCCCCTCTGCGGTTTGGGAACCACTCAGGCGCCTCTGTGGAGCGAGCGGGAAAAGACGCCGCGGCCTCCTTGGCATTCTAACCCGTGTCCGGACCCTAGAGGCCGGCCGGTCTCAACCACCGGGAGGGCCTGGGAAGGAGCCGTGTGGTCCGGGGCCAGCAGTGTCGGTCGCCATCGGGCTCCGAGAGAGCAAAGCTGTGGCCTTGAACTTCTCCCCGAAGCTCCTGTGCCCTGAGTCGGGGAAGCAGGAAGTTGTTGCCACCGGGAAGGAAGAGAGCGCGCTCGGAGCTGGGCAGCGGCTCCAGGCACCGGGCCCCTGCCCATCCCACGCCTCCCCGGGCACCGTGAACCACCCCCCAACCCAACTCCTCCAGGCACCTTGCGCGCCCCTCTTACATCTCCCGGCACTGTGCGCTGACCCCTGCCTCCGCCGGCCGGCTCCCGTGTGCCGAGTCCGGATTCCCACCCCTCTGGGCACCCCTCGCACCGCGGGGCCGGTGGTGTCCTGGAAGCCGCCGCGGGGTCGCCCGTGCGCGCGCTCCGCCCTGGGGGAAGCCCGCTGCCACCGTCGGCCCCGAGCGCTGTCCCGGGGCCGCGTCGAGAGCTCCGCAGCGCACCCTGTTCCCCGCGGGGACGAGCCTGGAGAGGCTGGCCGCTGTCCGCGGCGCGCTCGGGGCTGCGGGCACCAGGCTGCGGGGACTGCAGGGACCGTCGGTCAGCCAGGGGTCCCAGAACCGGGCCCGAGCGTGCGCGCGCGTCCCGCTGCCCGCAATCATGGCAGCCGGCGCCTCGGAGCGCAGCCGCCGAGCGCGCCCCAGCAGTTGCCTCGGTGCCAGGGCGGCGGGGGCGGGCCGGGCCGGGCCGGGAGCTCGCGCCCGCCCGCCTCGGCCGCGCGGGCCCCGGGGCGCGAAACGGAAGGCCGCTGGGTCTCCGCGGCGCGGTGCCCCTGCCCGGGGCGGGCGGCGGGAGGGGCCGCGAGGCGGGAGCGCGGTGGAGGGGAGCGCCCGGGGCGGCGTGCCCGCGGGGACGCGCACGCGGGGCTGCGGGGCGAGGCGCGGGGCCCGGGCGGCGAATCCGCTGCTCGCACCGCCCGCCCCGCCCGCGCGCGCCGTCCCGGGGTGGGGGGCGGTGGAAGGGGGAACCCAGGAGGGGCGGCGCCCGGTCTTCACCCGCAGCGGGCACGGCGGGGGCCGCGGGGGGCCTCGTTGGTATTCCGGGTGCGGTTGCATCCGCGACCTCCCCGCAGAACAGGGGTACCCGGGCGCGCGGGCACCGCCGCAGCTCTTGGGCGGTCTCCGCGGGCTGCGGGGCCCGCAGGCGCCTTGCTTTCCCCGTCCCCTCCTCCCTGGGTTCCCCGTGCTCCCTCCCCCGCTCCGATCCGGCGGCGAAGGGGTGGGCAGGGAAACGCGCTCTCTGGGACAGGTGCCAACTCCGAGACAAAAGACATAAAATAGGCGGCAACGGGGGAAGCGCGGCCGGCGCGCTCGGGCGGGGACGGCGGCGCTGCGGGGGCCGCATCCTCGGTGCCGACCTGGGAAAGTTTGGGAAGTAGCCGCGGCGGCTTCGCAGCGGCGGGGGACGCGCGGCCCGGGTCGCCCAACGCGCCGCGCTCGCCCTCTCCGCGCCGCTGCTGAATAATTCATGGCGCGGCCGCCGGCCATTAGCATGCACCGGGCGCGCGGCGCGTCTGTGCCAAGCCGCCGCCGCATTCGGCGCCCGGGCAGCGCCAGACGAGCGGCCGCGCGGCGGCCGGGCCCACGCTGTCCCCGTGCCCGCCCGCCCTGTGGCACCCATTGTGCCCCGGCCCTCCCCGCCGGTCTGTCCCCAAGCCCGCCTGCAACCCACCGACGGCCCGGCCCTGCAAGTCCTGGCTCGCGACGCCCGCCCCGGAATGCACGTGAACTTGGAGAAAGTCGCGGGGCGCGCCGGCCGGGCTCTCCGCGGCAGGGCGTGGGCGTCCCCGGGCCGGCGCGCTTTCGTTTTCGTCTGGGACAAAGGTCCCTTGCGGCGCGCGGACGCCGTGACCGGGTCCTGCGGGCCACTCTCTGGCGCAGTCGGGTCGCTAAGCGCAGGGAAGCCGGAGCCCGAAGGCAAGGAGAGACGCGGCGCGGGGCCGGGGAAGTGGGGCCTGGGCCCTGCGCTTCTCCAGCGGCAGTCCAGAGCCGTCCCACCCTGCGAAGAGTTGCGGGA
The DNA here is from genome assembly GCF_028885625.2 of Pongo pygmaeus. NCBI lineage: Eukaryota > Metazoa > Chordata > Mammalia > Primates > Hominidae > Pongo > Pongo pygmaeus. Next base: position 57,063,630 of record NC_085931.1, read on the forward strand.
ACTGGCACCGCTCTGCCGTCCGCCGCTTCGACGCGGGAAGAGGGTGAGCGTTTGGAGCCCAGGACTCAGACCGCTAGCTGAGGGCCTGTGCAGCTCTGGGCACGCGAGCGCGGCGCCGGCGGCGGCCAGGCGCGGTCCTCCCGCAAGGGCAGGGCTGTCGACCTGTGCGCCCCAGGTCACGATCGGGTTCACGGCGACTCCTGAGGACGGTAAGTGCATATCTCACTTTCGCTGCTTAGTGAGTATTTAAATATTAATGAAGGGATCTCTAAGAGGGACCCTTCCGTAGGGCAGGCCTTCCACAGACCAGGGAACGCACCGAGGAGGTTGCTCTTGAACCTGAAGCCGCACCAGCTTGCAAGAACTCCACTCGGCATTAATCTGGATCTTGGAATTTGTGAAGCACAGCTTCTAATCTCAGGTGTGCAGGCTATTCGCCAGAGAGAATCTTGTTGAACACATAAAATAAGTGTTAGCAGACATCTTAAACACAATGGGAAGAAAAGAGAAAACATCTGTTTTTAGAATTTTTTTTTTTTTTTTTTTTTTTTGGTAAGATGTGTTTGGAAAGGTTATTGGGAAGCTACACCTCTTTCTTGGAAGATTGAAATATTTCATTTACTTCCTAAACCCACGCTGCTGATTTTTTCCCCCTGGTTGGACACTTGGGGAGAGCTGATTTAAGGGGGGATCCTCGGTTCGGCGTTGGCGGCATTTGGGCCGATTCGGTGAAAGGCCCTTGTGTGAAAGCTGCTGTTTACGGTGGTGTAAAACGAAAAACAATTCATAATTATTTGTAATAAATGCTCCTTTATAGGTGCCTCACACACAGGCCCAGCCAGTGGCCCTGGGGAGTTTGTGAGGAGCAAGAAAGGGGTGAAGGAATGCTTACTTGCTACGATTATAGGGTTTTAAGGTAACGTGGAGATTAATTTTTTCAAAGTTGGGTTTCAAAAGCCGAGGCAGCCTGCAGGCCAGCAATAGCTTCATTTTATTTGAGTTCATTGGTTCTAGCTCTTTGGAGTTTTAAAATACGTGTTTGTCCGTGTGTGTACGGAGCTAGGGTTAAAATGAAACCCCAAACGGTGGGGGATTGAGCCTGCTTTTTAATATGATTGTGCCACAGGTGCAATTTCCCCCCTGCCCTCCCCACCTTACTGAGGTGGTTTGGATAATCTTGCCGGGTGCTTTCACCACAAAATAATGGGGGGCCTGTTTCTATAACACCCCAGGGCCATGAGCTGGCTCTTGGAGGCTGTGCTTCCGGGAACGTGGACAGAGGCCTGGGTAGTCCAGGCTTGCCTCACGCCTCCCTCCCAGTCGGCTGCCTAGTGCCCTCCCCAAAAACCCCAAGGACTGAGGGGACCATTTCAGTCGGGTCCAGCCAGCCACGGCTGGAGGTGGAAAGTTTGCCTCCCTGCTGGAAGAACTAACCTTGGGCGTCTTTTTTGCTGGGCTGCCTCCCCCATTGCCCCCTCGCCCCATTTTGGGTTTTTATTTATGACTTTATCAGAGGCAGTTAGCAGACATGAAACCTGGGGTGGGACATTCGGGGGCGATCTCAGAATCGGGGCGCAGCTGCAGAAGGCATGCCGTGATAGCCGGGAGCTTCTGCTTGGCCTGGCGTTGGCAGTGACGAGGTCGGTAATTAGAAGAAGCTCAAGTTCCACCAGGGCCTTGCCTGTAAAATGCTAGAGACGTTTACCTGGAGGCCACAGCAGACTGGGAACATAGCACGGAGGGCAGGCATGGTGTGGCACTCTACTGAGGCTGCGGGGAGTCCCTCTGGATTAAAACAGATTCCGAAACAAGCGGTATCCAGCTCTCCTGCTCCCACAGGCCATACCCGGGGCTAGCCAGGCAAAGGCCTGAACGTCGGAGGAGGCAGTCTCCAGGGCCGCCAAGTGAGGGCTGCTATTCGTCAAAGCTCCAGAGCCCTGTCTCCTGCCACACACAGTGTGCCCCTGGCCCATGAAATGGGATGAGGTCAAGATTCTGCAGCCAACAATCGGGGCCAGCGCTGGGCACAGAGGCCCTGGCGAGGCCCCGTCCTGCCTTTGTCCATGTTCCTTAGAGCCAGCTCAGCCTGACAGAGTCTCAGGGTCCCACCAGGGGCTTCCCAGTGGTGTTGAAATCTCCCATCCAGGCACAATTCATTTTTGAGGGCACACACACAAAAGACAAGGCTCTGAAAATGAAACTGACACTTGTCTGTTTTTTTAATCACTTCTGGATTTAACATCAAGAATGTGGAAAGCAGTGGGCCAGGGCCACATGGACTATGGTGTGGGCTGGTGGAAGGATGGGCCCCGGTTTTTCTGGTTTCGTTTTAAACCAGGGCCTACCCCAGGATAGTCCGTCGCCTGCGCTGGGGCCTCACCAGGCCCCAGACCCTCCTGGGTGAGAAGGGTCTCCAGGGTGCTGATGGGGACGAGCTGGGCTCCACTTGGGCAGTGCCCCTCTGCCATGGTGAGTTCTCATGCACACTGCCTGAGCAGGTGCAGGCTAGCAGTTTGCCTTGCTCCCCAGGAACAGCATGGTGCTTTGCAGCAGGGTTACTTTTTGTTATGTGGTTTGCACCTGGCTGGGTCAGGCTGTCTGTGTGAACCTGTCTCACTCCCTCCGACCCCCTAAGGGCACTGGGGCCTGTCCTACCCAGCATGGGTGGGGTGTGACTGGGAGGCAGACCATGTGGCCCAGGAGGAACTGGGAAGAGCTCTGCCCACCCAGATGGGCACCCTGCCTGGGCAGGTGCTGCCTCGTGTCCAGGGGAACCTCTCGTGCAGTGTAGATAAAGATGCATGCCTGTGCTGAAGGGCGGCCTCTAGGAAGGGAGGGGTCCTTCCAGGCCAGGCAAGAAACACCATAAAGCCACCATGCTTCCTTGGGGTGTTGTCGTTGGGTTTTGAGGGTTCTTTGCATGTTTGGGGAGAGAGGAGAATGCTCTTGCCGAAATCGCAGCAAGCTGGAGTCTGAGCACCCTGAGCTTCAGTCTGCCCCTGCCCCTCCCTGAGTGACCCTGGCACATCTGAGCTCCTCCCTCAGCCTGGATTCTGAGCTGTAAAGTGGGAAGAGTGTTAACCCACCTCAGAGACTTCAAACATTATTTCCATAAAGCGCCATTCCAGGCACGTTGTCGGGGAGGGGCGGGACATAAATGGCTACTGCTATTGTCACTTATTGTTGTCAACAATAATCACTGTTGTTGTTTAATTTTTATTTATTTTACTTACCACTACTATTATTTTATATATTGTATGATGTTATATTCTAAGTAACAGATAACCCAACTTTGGTCTCATCCGAAAATGAACCAAGAAGTTTACTCTCCCGGCCCCACAGGTGGGAGCAAAAGTGGACCTTGATGGTACCTCCCAGGTAGACTGGCAGGAGCTCACAGAGCCAGCACTCTCCTCACCACAGGGACTTGGTGTGAATGTGGCTTCCAGATGCATCTTGCACCTCACATTAGGTACAGAAGATGAGACCAGGGTCTCCTTGGGGACCCGGGAAGTGCTGACGGAAGAGGCACTGCTTCCCAGGGGCAGGACGGAAAGCATGCCTGGGTGCTGGCCCTGGGTCTGACCTTTGCCCCCCCCCCCCCACCCACTTCAGGGGCAGGAAAGAACGGGGCAGGACGTCCTCATGCAGGGGCCCAGAGCAGCCACACCAGCCACCAGCATCCTTGCTGGAAATGCAGATGGTGATTTGGTGGGAGGGTGTCACCACTCTGACGAGCTAATTGTTCTTTGGCCTAGTACGTTAACCAAAATGGTTTGGAGAATTTTCCGTCCTAGCTGGTCGTTCAGGAAGACCCAGCAAGATCGTCCTTGCTGAAAACATCTTGTCAGAATAGAAGGGAGCTCTAAATGGCATGGGTCATGCTTTCTGATGTTATAGAACTGAGTAGGGAGAAAAAGCAACAATTGTCTCCAAGCAGAGACAATGGATCTTTCACATGAAATATTTATTTTCAGGGCTGCCCAGTGTTCCCTGGGCTGGGACGGTCCGTGGAGCTCGAGCGTCCAGGAATGGCAAGCCCCAAACATGTAGCTGGGGACAGAGATTTAGAGAAGAAAAAAAAGTCTCCTGACCCGTGGTTCTTGAACAATTTCAGTGGGCATGCCTGGCTTTCTTTGTCGAGTGGAGGCTAAGCTTGCACGAGTTAATTTTGTTTTCTTCCGTGATTTTTTTTTTGAAAGCCGCAGGGCTGCACTTGGCGAGTGCTAGAAAGATGGCCAGGTTTGGGGTCGTGGGCCGGATGGGGCCTCCGTCGGCCGGGCCCAGTTGGCCTTAGCCGGCTGGGTCGCAAAATCGAAGTGTGAGGAAAAATAGAGCCCAGAAGAGGAAGGGTCTGTCCCCAAAGGGCTAAGGGAGAGGCCATCGGGAGGGCGATTTGGGCCAATATTTGTGGTTTTCCAGTGTCTACTCCTCCCCAAATTCCATTCTCAGATGAACTTGGGAGTGGCCCGTAGGTTGTGGGAGAGTCTGGCCTGACTTGGTGAAGCCACACACAAGCAAACACCCTTCCAGGCTGGAGAGGGTGTTTTTGTAACTCTGACAAATATGGCCCAGAGTTATGGCTCCGTGAATATTTTCTGAATCGACAGAATGAAGAGGCCTACACACGGGCCATCCCCTGGTCCCTTCTCTGAGGTGCTGGAGGAGCTGCCCTGGGGAAGCCAGGCCAGTCCAGGCTCCCGTTAGCAGACTTGGGAGGAGTGGGCCGTGCTGGGGCCGTAGTGAAGCATTCGTGTGGTGCTAGGGGAGCGTTGGGAAGGCTGAGGTGGCCCATCGGCTGGGGACAACCGGCACATTACGGGGACCTGTCTGGACACCCCAGCGAGGCCTTGAAGGAGGACAGATGAGGGAGTGGCCCTGATCAGGTGGGGGACCAGGGTCACCCAAGCAGCTTTCTTGGCCAATTATAATATCTGGCTTCAGAAATGAGGTTTTATTTTTTTGTCAATCGGCTGTCACGTTTTATTTTTCTTTCAATGCCAGAGCTTCTCGGCTTGGCCCCTGTAGCCCTGTATGTTACCCCCCTCAGAAGAGAGCTCTCTTTCAGGGTGTCCAGGAGTCTCTGACACTACAAGTAGAATTGGTACAATGGAAATCATGAAAAAGAATGAAATTTTGTGACAATGGGCAGAAAAACCCCAAAACCAGGTTTCTAGTCACTTTTTTGTGCGTGGTGGGAGGCAGTTTGAAAGTAAAACGAAAATCGGGGATGGGAAGCTTCTTGGTGGGGTCTGGACTGGGGAGTCTCATCTTTCTGATCACCCAGGAACCTGTGTGGAGAGAGTGGCTGGGCCCACTGTCCAGCCAGGGCCGAGAGGGTTTCCGAGTAGAGATGTGACCGCAGGGTCACCAGTTAGTGTCGTAAAATAAGACCGGTGGTTGTGGTTACTAAATGTGTGCATGAGATCTACACGGTAAAAAGGCCAATTTTTTTTTTAAGCAGTGATAGAATTTTCCCTCCAGATTTAAAAAGAACGCCCCTGATGCTTTTGGCTTTCTAAAACCGGGGCGGTTTTTTTTTCTTCCCCCCCCCCCCCACCCCCGTGGAATGCCCTTTCCTTAATTCTGGCATTTCAGATGGCAGGAAGAGCATTTAGCTGAAATATTTACCTGCTGATTTGGGGTTCTTAAATTTAGAATCCCCTTTCATGTGTTTAAGAGAGATATTTACATTCAAATCAGCCTTTTATAATTACATTTTAAATTATAATAAAATGATGGTGCCGGCGCTCCAGTTTTCCGTGTATTTTAACTGTAAGAGAAGCTGCCATGAATTGAATGGGGGCTACCCATCACCCAGAGTCCCCGCTGCCCACCGTGTGGGTTCTGGCCTGCCCGGGCACACATGTGTTCTGAGCATGGCAGCTACATGGGTGTTACCTGTGGGGCCCTCCCCGCACTGCCAGGAGAAGGGCCTGACAGGGATTCTGGCCCCACACAGTACGATGGTTGCCCAGCCTCACCGCCTGCAGCTCCATCTGAGAAGAGCCTGATACGGGCTGGGGTCCAGGCCCACTGCCCTCATGTCCTGAGCCCCACGGTGGCCTACAGGCCTGGTTTGGAGGCCATTATCTTCTGGGCGGCCAGCTGGGCACAGCAGTGGCCACTTCTGGTGGATGCAGTTCTGTGGGTGGGGGGACAAGCATCTCCTCCTGCAACCGTAACCCAGGCCCTGCCTCCCCTGCCATGCCCCTGTGGGTCCCATCATTGCCATCTCGTCCTCAGTGGCTTCCCGATGTTGCCTGCTGGCAGGGCAGGCCCCGCGCCATGGAGCATGAGGGACCCTTCCCCTCCCAGGGCCAGGCTTTTGGCAGCCAGGCCAAGCCGCTGCTGGAATGGAATTCCCGGCGTTCCTGGTGGGGCGCATGGCATCGGAATCCTACCTGCTTTGTCTCTGGCATCAGCTGGCAAGCCAGTCACGTGGCCGTGTGCGTGAGACCAGAGCCCAGGACTGAGGGCTCCTCCCGGGCGCTTCCTCCTCGCTTACTCACCCCCACCCCCTTTTTTTGGCTTTCAGCAGGACTGGCTCTGAGCAGGCGTAAAACAGTGTTAAAACTGAATCCAGGCAGCAGGGAGCTCATGTCCACGGCGGCAGGCTCTCACAGTCCACCGGGCTCTCGCGGTCCACCCAGACCACCCTTTACCTCGAGTCCTTATGCACAGAAAGGCCCTGATATGTCCCATACACTCAGGAATTAGGCCCAGAGCTGGGCAGTGGTCACTCCACGCCATTCCCTCGGGTGTAGAGCTGGCCCTGCCTGCCCCCAGATGGCCATGGGGTGGGTGGCACCGCTTCCTGGGGAACTCCTTCCCACACTTCCAGCTTTGTTTCTCACCCACACAAGGACACCCCAGTGGTCACTGCTGCAGCTCCCGGTCACATAGAGGGTGAGAGGGGAGAGCCGGACAAACAGGTGACCCAGCAGACCCAGCCTGATGCCCGCAGGAGAGAGCAACAGGGTCTGATATTTTGTCTCCAAATGAAAGAGCCACAGTGAAACCCCAGGTCTGCCAACCCCAGTTGTAGGGCCAGAGAACGGGGATGTTTCCCTGAGGTGGTGGCAAGGTTTGGTTTGGTGAAAACGAAGGATTTGTGAGGGTCTGAGAGGGGAGGGTGACGGGCCTAGACTCCACCCCTGGCGCCCTGTCCACCGCGGCTGGCTGGCCACTCTCGGACCCCTTGGCGTCGAGCGCTGATTGGGTGCCTGCCTGGGGCTTGGGGCTCTGTGCATGTTAATTCTGCCACTCCAGCAACCCTGAGTGGGAGGAGCCATTATCCCCCTTCTTTCTATAGATGGGGAAACTGAGGCAGGCTTGCCCATGGTGAAGTGGCCAGTCGGACGCAGGGCCAGATTGAAACCTGCAGCCTGGGCTCCCGGCTACAACAGCGCCAGCCTCCACAGGCATTAGAAGGGGGCTCACTGCAAGGGCCCCAGCCAGGGCAGCTTTCAGGGTGGGGTCTCTGGCCTCACCCTGGGGAAACGGCCGGGGCGCTGGCTGCCTCCTGCTGAGCCTGGCGTGGGAACAATGTGGCCTCTATCCCTGGAGCGAGCCAGGCCGCCTGGACGCCCAGCTCTTCAGAGCAGCCTGGCCAGGCAGGCGCCCACAGCATGGCGCCCGGGCCGCACTGTCCATCCACGGGGTGCGGGTGCCTTGGCCAGGCCCAGGCAGCCGCTCCCCGTGTCCTCCCTGGCCGGCCACTGAGTGGCCAGACGCCGGCTTCCTCCTCCCTCTCCCGCCCGTCCAGCCTCCTCCTTTTTTGGTGGTGGGTTTGGGGGCCCAGCCCACCCGCCACTGCCACGTCTGCCATCCTCCCGCACCCACGAGCATCTTTCAAAAATTCCCGGTGGGCGGGGCTGAGCTGCAGCGGCCGCCTCTGCCCCCCCTCCCCGGGCAGCCAGTGCCAGATGAGAGCAGGAGACAAAAGTAGCATTTTCCTCGTACTCCGGGGCTGGCAGTGGGGCCTTCCCCCAGCACCACATGGCTCCTGGCAGCCCTGCCCCCTGTGCCGGGGTGGCCGAGGCCCAGCCGGGCCCACTGGACCGAGGGACGGCGGCGGCCAGAGACTAGGGGGCCCGTGGCCCATGGCTGGGGCTGGCACCGGGCAGCCTGCTGGCCGGCGGGACCTGCCCTCCTCCCCCACCCGGGTGACCGGCCGGGCCCAGGGACGTCATTTTCACTTCCTGGCTTTGGAGAAGGCGCCTCCATCCTCCGGCACCTCGGGTAAGTCACCTTCTTTCCTTCTGTCGTGAAGACGAGCCGAGGGTGCTGCCATCTTGTGCCCCGGTGCCTGTTACGTGTCCTCCCTCTAATTGGTTCTCCAAACTCAGAATTCTATTTCAGAGCCCTCCATCTTCCGTGCAGGAAGCCCTGCCAAAAACTGCAGGGAAAATGCAGAAGCCAAGCCCATTTACTTTCAAGATCCAAAGCTACAGGCTTTAGAAATCACAATAAAAATGAATGTTTATTATTTCACAGTAGCTGCGTCTTCCATTATAATGGGAACAAATGCTTTGGGAGTATTAATAGCCATGGCCTACTCGTGCCTTCCTGGTTGTGGCAGTTTGTGTGGGGGTCTCTATTATTATTATTATTATTATTATTATTATTATTATTATTATCTTAATTTTTGGCGGCGCCAGAAGTGGCAAAGGGAAAACCACCAGGACCATCCACGGCTCCTCCCAGCAAACTCATCGGCAGGCAGGGCCAGGCTGGCACCCGGGAGGGAGGACTTTGCATCTAGAAACAGAGGCCCTTTTATTTTGTCTGGCATCTTTAATGCTACCATGTCCACAGTTTAGGGATCTAGTTCTTTCTCCCTTTCGTTTTATTTTTTGGAAAAAAAAAAAAAAAGAAAAAGGAAAAAGAAAGAAAGCTCCTTTTGGCTCTCAGCTCAGCGTGGGGAAAAATATTTTAGGTTGTTTTGGGCTTTGTTTTTGAGCACTTATTTCAACTTGGGGGTTCCTCCTGAAAGTGCTGGGCCTGTCTTGTCACCGCCCTGCCCGCAGACTGCATGTGGGGTGCGCATGGGCACCGTCCACTACCCAGACCCTTGAGGAAGTCCTGAGTGGCCTCATGGCCTGCCCGTGCCCTGGATCCCACCCCAGTTCCTCACCTGCAGAGCTGTTGGGGGAGACACCCAGGCCGTCCAGGGCCTGAAACGTGGCCGGCAGGGCTGGGAGTCCCTCAAAGACCTTTTGAGTCCCCCCGCCTTGCCACCGCTGTCCAGGAGCTGGGCTCAGTGGCTGCCTGGGTGTCCCTGGCCCTCCGAAAGTGCTGACCCTTTTGATTCAGAGGTGGGCTTTGCAGAGCACAGCCCCATGCCCACCTCTACACTCTGGCAGGCTGACAAAAGCGTCCTCGGATGCGGCCTGGTTCCCCACCCTTGAGGGGAGCGAGGGTCTTGATTTATAGAAAATGGAAGAATCAGACCCGGAAAGTTCTAAACGGCACTGAGAGGAAAACTCCCATGGAAATCCATCTTTGTTTTCCCAGTTCAGAGGCGCGTGGGCCCTGCGTGCGCGGGCCTCGGTCTGAGCGGCCGGCCTCGGCAGACAGCACCAAATCTGTAAACGGAGCTAAGCTCACACGAGGACTCTCGGCGGCTGCTTTTGTTCGTAGATGAGCCAGCAGTCGATACTGGAGGGTCTGGGGCTGCAGAAACAGGCATATATAGCAGAGATGATTAAAACATTTCATGATTATGACAGCCACATTCTGCTGCTGCAAGCTGGAGGATTCATGCCACCCAAATATTTAGCAAGCATCAAATAAAACACTGGTGGCAAAATAAAAGTAATAGAAAAAAAAACAGAGCGTAATACATTTCAAAGGCAAAAGAGTTAAGGGGACAGGGAATGGGCCGGGGGAAAAGTGGGGAGAGTTCAGCATTTTAAAAGAATTCACGTGTTTAATATCTAGCCACTCATAGATTTTTTTTTGGTATAATTAATGTAGGCAAATAGACCCTTAATTCTAAATCCTGGAATGAGCGATGGTAAAATTTCCTGATCATTAATTTATCATTTTTGTTTTTTGTACAGGGTAGGGGCAAGTAGCAGAAAAATCAATTAATTCACATAAAGGAACATTTTCATTCTAAATTAATATTGCCACTGCAATTAAATTTATCTAGTATTTTTAACATGTATGGATAACACACTTTCCTGTGTACCTTGGATACCTGGGGCCGTTATATGTGATCAACTATCATCTTAGTTTTTTAGCTTGGTTAACACTTGACCCCTCCCCCCCACCTCAAAATCAGTAAAATGCTGTGGATTCTGCTTTTTAAAAAATCAGGCCAAAATCTCAGCATTCTCCATGGCTCCCAGTGCTTCTCGGCAGTTTTTTTTTTTTTTGAAGAAAGTACCACGCAAAGCACTTTTCACATCATCGCTTCTATATAAATTCCACTATAGACTGAAATTATACATTCTCGCAGCACAGATGGGCTGGTCTGTCATTACGGCTGCTGGGTACTTGTTGGAACACACAGCATATTTCAATTGTGGAGTCGACAATTTCGAAGAACTGGGGTCAAAATAAACAAGTTGCATTTGTGTATAGAAACAGACTTATTCAATGATCTTCTCATCCCCTGGAAAATTCGGCAGAGGAACAATCATCACCTTCATTAAACTTTAATTTAATTTTTGGTCTTCATCTTTTAAGACCCCACGTGCCCTGTGTCAAAGGCCCATCAATGTTTTAATTAATTACCAATTTTTCTCTTGTGCTGCGGCGTCAGCAGTGGAACACAAGATTTAAATTCAAACTCGTGGGTGTGGTTTTTAATATCTTTTGACTTTAATTTTAACATCTTAATAATTTTAATATCTTACTAATCTCTATAGGGGAGTTGTGAAACCTCTGTTCTGTGTTGAGTTGCATATTATTTTGAGGCCTTTATGAAAAATCAGATGATTAATATTTAGGATGGTCTAAAGATACATTTAAATCCAAACACCACCCACAAAAAAATTCAGCAGGTAAAATACATAAAGTAGCCATAAACTTAAAAAAAAAATCTCACCAAGATAACAAAGTGCAGAATTTATTGGTTTGTATCAACCTCCTTGAGAGCAGAGCAGTTTTACAGCCACAATAATGTGCAAATGATGATAACTGTTGATTTTGCAAATATGCTCATATTATGATGCCATCACAGTGGAGGCTTCTTTCTTTTCCCATGCGTGTAAGTGTTTGCCTCTGTGTTTCTAAATTCTGGATTCAGGCTCTGCGGTTTCTCACCGGCTGAGACCACGTTCCCACGTTCCTGCCTCAGTGGCAGTGGCCGGGAGGAGGGAAGGGCGCGCCCCATGTGTTGCCTCCTGCGAGCTCCAGCCGCCACATCCATTTGTTCGTAGAAGCGCTTTGTTGTGGCTTGTTTATTTTAAGGGATGTACCTGTTGGTGGAGATGGTAGCAAATAATAAGAAAAGTAAAAAGTTGATGAAATTCGCCAGAGCCGCTTGGGAGCCAGCTCTGCTGTCTGGTGGTTTTAACGACATCATCCCTTCCAATTCTGGTCTTTTAGCCTATTGACTCCTGCCTCCTTAGCAAGAGGAATATGGCCCTGGTCTGGGCACTCTAAAAGATGAGGCAAAGTGAAAAGACCCCAGCCTTTGGGCCGCAGAGCCTCTAAGCAGCGGTGGGCGCGGCGATGGTGGTAACAGTAGCGATAGCACTCTCTGCTGCTGTTCACAGGTGCCCGCTGTGTGCGGTGGCCCCTGCATTCAGAAAAGCACCGGCTCTGGGACCCAAGGTCTCGGTTCAGATTGAGTCGTCTTTGTTTCCAGGCCGTGCTGATCAAGGGCAAGTCATTTCACCTCTCCGGCCTCATTTCCTTATCTGTAAAATGGAGGCAGGAAGTGTCAACTTTCTGAACACATGGAAAGCTGGGTTCATGGTGAGCACCCCATAAATGCTATTGCTTCCTTGCCTTATTTCTAAGGCTCAGACTATGCCTGCAAGGGGGCATTTTCATCACCTCCATTCCACCAGGGGAAGCAGCGAACCTCTGAGAGGCTAAGTGGGTTCCCCAAGATTCAACCAGCTGATAAGTGTTGGGCCAGGGCTTGAACCCAGCCCTGCCATCCTTCAAAGCCCATGTGCTGCCACAGCATTCACCGACGAGTGTTGTGGCACGTGTGTGCGTGGTGCCCCGCGTGTGGACAGCATGCTGGTACACAGAGGTGCAGAGGTGTGTGCGTGTAATGTTTGCACACGTGCATAGGTGTCCTCTTATTTCTCCATTGCGTGAGGTTCCTGGCAGGTCAGCAGTTTCCAAAGAGGTGAACTGGTGTTTGGAGGTGCATTCGTCGGAGTGGGCCACACAGTCCTCAGACCACCCCTGGGGATGACTGTGCCATGGGCTCTCCACCGCCCCAGGGATGCCCGTGGGAAGAAGGGTGGTTCTCCCCAGTCCAGGGCTAGCCAAAGCTGGCAGCAGGTGGACTGGGCATCCAGGCGTGGTCTTCTCGTAGGTGCTCAGCACTGCTGAGGGAGGCTCTGGCTGAGTGGCCTGCATGCTGGGCCTTGGCCAGACGCGCCGCTGCCTCCTCATGTGGACGGGCGGTTCTGGGCGCCGGCCATTTGCAGACGGGAGGAGTGGAAGTGAGGCCTGCAGGCCCCGGAGAGGAAATGGCAGCGTGGGCAGGCCCAGAACAGGACCGGGAAGGCGGGCCGAGGGAGGGAGTGGCCCAGAAGGCCTCTGTCGGCAGGTCAGCGTGCTAGCGGCCTTTCTCCAAGAAGCGGCCAGCTGGCCAGGCCTTCCCGGGCAGGTCTGTGTGTCTGCCCACATGCACACACGTGTACCTGCGTGCCAGGGCACGGGGAGGTTTAGCGGCCTTGTTTCCTAATAGGGAACATAGCAGGGCCTGGGGTTTGATGAGACGGCGTAACGCCCAGCACACCTTCAGACAAAAGAGACCGTGATAAAAACGGTTCTTACCACAAGGTCCCAGCTTCTGTCTTTAAAATGGGGCTTCCAGCCTCCGCCTCAGTAGATGGTTGGAGGCACTACATGAGATCCTGGTTTGGGGAGCCCCTGGTCTGGGGAGCCCCTGGTTCGTTGGTGTTTCCCTTGCCTTGGCGTAGTAAGAGGGGACAGGAGGCCCAGGCTCTATGGTGGGCCCGTCTCAGCCCGTTTCAAACCCTACCCACTGGCTTCCCATGACCTTAACAGGATGGCATTACCCAGCACTCGCGCAGATGCCACGGTGGCACCGGGTGAGTGGCAGTTTCGGGTGGTCCTGGAGAAGGGTCCTGGCATCGGTTGGTATGAGTCTCTGGGTTTCCGAGCTTCAAGGAGGGCTGGATTCAGGGTGTGGGCTGGGCCAGCTGTTCCGGCAAAACCCCAGAAGGAATCCACAGGAGGCGGGGACCGGGAAGGCAGCCGGGTTGCGCCAGTGCCTGCAAGGGAACCTCTGGCCCCATTTCCTGGGAGCCTGACCCCGCCCTAGGATTCCTGGAGTGGGTGTGCCCACGCTTCCGGCCCAGACGTGGGTGGAGGGGTCCCACCCTGCCAGGCCTCCCGCCTGCGCGGCTTCTTTCAACTCGATGGGAGGAGGACTCCTCCTGGGCCTGGTGCTTCGAGGTCCAGACGAGCAGACACTGGCGCCTGTGACCCTGCAGCGGACGCCCTTCAAAGTCCGCGTGGCTACGTTTGGAAGCCTGGGCGGCGTGGAGATGGTGCCTTCAGCTTGAGATAGTAAGTTGCCCGATGCCTGCACCTGTGGAGACTCCCAGCACCTGGTGGGTGGGCCGCAGGGGGCTCGGGCCTCCATACTGGGTCTCCAGCACCAGGGGTGAGGTCTCTCCAGTGAGGGACTCAAATGACTCAAACACACTGGGCTCTGCCGGAGGCATCTGCGCCATGGAAGCAGCTTGCAAATGGGCTCTCTGGGGCCACGCCGGCCCATGGCGGCCACAGCCTCGGCCAAGTGCTGTGGAGGGAAAGATGAGGCCACTGCAGCGTTTGCATCTGCCAGGGTGACGGGGGCCAGCAGGGCAGGAGCAGCGGGGAACCCTAGGTGTTGGAGATCCCCTGCCTTGGTCCAGGGGAGAAAGCTGGGGGCCACATTCGGCACCCTCAGGGCAGTGCCGGTGCATGCTGGATGTTAGACTCAGCCCCACATGGCAAGGGGTGTTGAGCTTTGTTGAGCACATACTAAGTGCCAGACCCCAGGCCAGGTGCTTTCCATCCATTTTTATAAACATCATTTTTAAATTTAATCTGCCAGTTCCATTTCCCTGCCACGTCCCATTTGGAGCCAGCACATAGCAGTGCTATTCTCAGGCCAGAATATGGAGTAAGCAGGACAGACAGGGTCTCTGTCTGGGTGGAAGTTCCAGTCTAGTGACGTGTGGGTGCTAACAGTTTTCTATATGAGGAGGCCAAGGTTCAGAGAGGCCGAGGGATCTCCCCAGAGTCACGGGGCCAGCAGGTACTGGAGCCTTCTCCCTAACCCAGGTCCTCCCCACGACTGTGCCTGCACAGAACCACAGAGGATCCCTGTTTATCTTCAGGTCTTCAGCCTCTCTTGGATGCTGGCCTTGTCTGGTTCTTTCCAGACACCCAGCACTAGGAAGGACCATTCCATTGGCTTGGAGTTCTTCTGCCCTGGGGAGAGCCGGAATTGTCCTGGGGTCATGGGTCACTTTGGCTCTGAGGCCCTGAGGCCTCTCTGGCTGGGTGGCCAGCATTCAGAGCATGCTGGTTTGGGCTGTATGAGGCTCCAGGGCACCCTGCCACTCTCGGGCTCTGTGCCCAGGCTGGTGTGCTGGCAGGTGTGAGACTGCACGCAGTGTGGCAGCAGGCGGTGGGAAGGAGGGAGCTGTGGTCGTTCTTGTTCTTGGCGTTCCTGCGGCCCAGAGGTGGGAACGTATGAGACTGTATGAGACTGTACACCCAGATGCCGTGTGCCAGACCAGGATGGGCTCACAAGACACCAGCCCTGCATGGGCAGACAGGGACCACATCAGGTCAGGGGGCACAAGAACCTTCTGGAGACCCACCCCATCTGTCGGCATGGTTCACGCTCATGTATGATCAGTAATCTCTGAGCACTGTGGCGCTCATGGCCCTGAGTCCACGGGTTTTCTCGTGTTTCAGAGCAGTTCTGAGCTCACTTCATTCTGCAGAGCACTGGCTCAGAGAGGTTACGGAAGCCATCAGGTGCCAGGCCCCAGGACGGCCATGGGAAGAGGCCCGAGAATGCCGTCGAGTGACGGGATCCAACAGACCTGGTGGAGCACCAGGGCCTTGGCCAGAGGGGCTGGAGCCCTAGACCCAAGGTCTAAGCCCTGCACTGCCTGCGCCTGGCCCACAGGCATGGAGGCCTCACTGAGAGGCAGGCTGCATGTCCTCAGCAAACACGGGCACCAGACGGCGACGAGACAGAGGCCAGTACCAGGCGGGGCTGAGAAGTTAGCCGGAGCATCCTAGGATGCCAGGAAGCCTTCCAGAGGTGGCAGCCCCGCAGGCCCTGCTCCTTCCCACAGCTGACCTCCAAGGCTGCAGCTGCAGGGCCCCTGCGTCCAGCCCTCGGACCTGCCACGTCCCAGGGCCCCACTGCCAGGCACCGCCCCGTGCCGGCCCTGTACAGGCCACATCTGCTGCAGCAGCCATGCCAGAGCTCCACCTCCCGGGCTCCGTCCCCATGGAAACCACGGTGGGGGGGGCTCCTGCTGCATTTGGCCCGCTGACTGGTTTCCATTAGAGCCGGCCTGCTTTCCCTGAGCTCTGCCCCTGCAGTTCAAGGCTTCCCCTGGGGGTTTCTTCCCACATTTACCGAGCACCAGCCCTTCTGTGCCAGGGAACCCAGCGGTCTGGGCCCCGCCCGCCCTGGCCAACACCCACCGGCGGTGCCTGATGCCCAGCACCGTGGCTGCTCCCCTGTCCTTTCTTATCAAAGGCCCCCTGCTGCTGGGTCCTGGTGTGGTGGACTCAGCCCTGGATCTGAGTCAGGGCACTGGGCTCCCATCCTGGCTGGGCCATAGAATCACTGGTGGGCACTTGAATAAGCCCCTTCCACTCTCCGGGACTCAGTTTACCCATCTGTAAAATGAGAAGCTCCATCTATTTCTTGAGTTCCTTGCAATGCCGAGAAAGAAAGACAAAGAGAAAATGAAATCACAGTACGCTGTTGCTGCTGGGTTCTCAGAACTGGGATTTTTGTTTGCTTTCAAAGAGGGTTTTTTTTTTTAGGGAACGAGTCATGGAATTTGACCAGAGATGATTGTTTGAGGGGCCAAGAGCCAGCCAGAGCCTACGGACATGCAGCACGGAAGGCGCAGCCAGAAGCTTGGACAGCGGTACCCACCGGTCCGCCTTGGCATCTGCTTGGCACCCAGTGACCTGGCTGTGAACACAGTGAGCGGAGGCAGGAAGTGTGCCTGTGCCGGAATCCGGAGGGCTCTGGAAAACTCCCCGAGAGGTTTCCGGAGGTCAGAAATGTGGGCAGAAAATGAGATCCAGCTTTTAAAAACCTGGCCGACTCTTCTCCTGGGAGCCTAGGGAGGCCTGGGAAGGTGCCTCCACCACCACGTGACTGAGTTACAAGAAGAGCTCGCCAGGCTGGACCTGGGGGTGCCGGGCTGTTAGGGTCAGCAGCAAGGTGGCCCCAGCCCAGACTACATCCTGGTGGTGCCTTCCTCCTCCAGCTCTTGGGAGTTGGGAGGCTTCAGCGGGGAGGTGGTGATGGTGCTGGGGCCTTTTGCCTGGCCTGCCAATGGCCAGCTTGGCTCTCCCCGTGGGACCTCCCAGCTCCTGCTACCTGGGGTGGTGTTGCGCGTTGGCCTCCCCTGGGCCCTGTGGGTGCTGCTGATGGCCTAGGAACACGTTTCCAGCTCACAGATGAACAGCCCGGGAGGTGGCAGACCTTCTTGGCAGCAGGGAGTAAACGGCCCAGTGGGGTGGGCAGCTTGCTTAGCCTCCCCCAGCCTCAGTGTCCTCATCTGTAAAACGCAGCTAGTAACTCTGACCTCCTGGTCGGGGTGAGAGTTAGACAAGATGGTGGGATCAAAGCTGGATAAATGGCAGGAGACGGCACTGGAACGGCGCCCACCCAGCATCCTTGTCATGATCAAGGCAGACCACACGTCCCAGAGAGCCCAGCTCCATGATGGGAGAGCAGGGCCAGGCTGACTGTGGTCAGGCCCACCTGGGGTGGCTGCTGGCAGGCTCTTGGGTGACAGCCACCCTGCCCTGGTGGCCCAGGTAGCCTGAGAGTTGGCGTTTCCTCTTCATCTCAGTCAAGAGGCTGAGTCAATTCCCCACTCAGCTTCTGCCCCTGCCTCCTGCCGGAGGCCACCTGGCTTTGCTGACTGGTCCCAGTGATAGGGGACATTGTCACTGTGGCTCAAAGGGCAGGCTTGGTGGCATTTTCAGTTTTCTGTCTTGGGAAGGAATGAAACCTTGGTTGGAGTGACCGCATCTGGGTGGCCAAGGCCTTTGCACCCCGTGCCTTTGCGCCCCCCACCCCACCCTCCCGATGAAAGTAGGCCGAGGGCGTCGGCAGAGAGTGGCCGCCGCGGTCCTGGCCGGGGCTTGATTTAGATATTCGGGGAGCCTGGGATAATGTAGGAAATGAAGGAAATTTCCCCAGGGAAAGGGGAAGAGAAGACAGAGGAGCTTAAGTGCCCACATGATTATTAAGCGTGGCTGGTGATTTACGGCCGGGCAGGCGGCTCCTGGCGGCTCCCTGCCCCCTCTCTCCCAGTGCCCTCCACCCTGGAGAGCGGCTGTGGGGAAGACAGAGGCCACCAGGTGGGCCCAGCACCCCAGCTCCGCCTTATCTCCTGGGTCTAGGCCCTCAGCAGTCCCTGGGCAGGTGGCGCAGCACGGGACACCGCTCCTCCGTGTGCTGGGCACTGACATCTGTCATTGGGGCCACCTCACAGAACCCTGACGGATCACCAGCCCTGTCTTACAGGCCAGGAAGCCCAGGTCTGGGAGGTCAAGCCTCACGTGGCCCTCTAAATGGTGGAGCCTGAGCCAGCCTGGCCACCAGCCCAAACCCTAGGCCTGTCTCTCTACCATGGCCACGTTCAGTGGCCTCTGGTGGGAAGGGCTGGGGAGGCCCTTGTCCCTCCTTAGAACAAGGGATGCGGGTGGAATGGCGGTGGCTGTGGTCGCGAAGCAGGCCTCTGCCCATTCTGCCCTGTCTCCTGCCTTTCAGGGTGCCTGTCCTTCTCTTGGCTGAATTCCAGTCTCCCCTTCAGGGGACTCTTGAGACCCTCAACAGCCAGCCCTGACCCCCTCCATGGCCCCATCTTCGACTCTCTAGACTATGGCCTAGTGTCACCTCCTCCTGGAAGCCCTCCTTGCTCTCCACTCACCCATTGCCCTGCTGTGGGGCCTGGGGCCTAGTAGTAGCCTGTCTGGGGGCAGGGAAATGTTCCTCTGGGGAACATTTTATGAGGGAGTGAATCAGAAGAGAAAGCCATGACCTGCCTGCCTGTGCTCAGTGCCACGTCAGAAGCCGCCAAGCTGCGGAATTGCACCGGCAAGTTTATTTTTCCACCTCCACTAAGTAAGTTCCCCTTCAGGACTGATCTGAGAGGTTGTGAGGCCACACGTCATCAAAAACGGCATCTTTGCACTCGGCAGGCAGGCTGGTGCAGCCCGTGGTGGGGGACCGTCCCGCCGGCTGTGGGGTAAGGACAGCTGTGTGCGCCAGGCTACAGGGAAGCCGAGGCCACTGCTTGGGGGTTTCCCTGGGGAATATTAACCAACAGGTGGCCCAGAAGGGCCATGGGGCCTTTTCTTCTCAGACTGCTGGGCATGGAGGGCAGGGACCCATTGACCTGTCAGGTGTCACCGGTGGGTGGTGGCGCATTCTGTTAATTTAGGTCAGAGAATTTAGGTTCAGTTTACAAATTTCCTGCACGGTCCCTCCTCTGCATCGTAGCTCACGAACATCCACTTCCTCCAGGAAGCCCTCACACGCTGTTGGGCCCTCTTCCTCCAGGAAACCCTCACACGCTGCTGGGCCCTCTTCCTCCAGGGAGCCCTCACACGCTGCTGGGCCCTCTTCCTCCAGGGAGCCCTCACACGCTGCTGGGCCCTCTCTCCTGCCCCCTCTTGGCAGCTGGGTCCTTGGCCCATCTGGTCCCTCCAGAAGGAACCGTCGCAGCTACCATGACCTCGTCTTTCCACGTTCCACCTTCTCGGGTGCAATGAACAAGTGTGTAGATGCCACACACCCTCCTGGGGCCTGTCATCTTTGTCCAGAGGGCCCGAGGCAGCTCGGGGAAGGCCTTTCAAGTGCGTCTTGGGGAGCTCACGGCTGATCAGCGAGCAGGACCTGGGTCCCACTCGGCCGTGTGATCTTGGGCCAGCCCCTCCCCGGCTCTGAGCCTCAGCTTCCCACACTCTCTCTGACCCCCACTTCTGACATGTGGTGGATCTCTAGAGGGTTCTGAGGGGTCAGGTGTGGAATTGGCTGCCTCAGGCATGAAAACATTCCTGGGCTTCAACCCGGGATCCCACCTGGAGGACAGAGGAGATTTATTGCAGAGATGTTTGTGCAGTGCCTCTTTAAATGTAGAAAGCTCAAAACACCAGCCGTGCTCCTGGGGTCGGGCGTTTGAATTGAGGAGTTGTGATAACATGACCTGCCAGACTCTCGTGTGGCCGTTCACAATGGGAGAAGCCTCTGTGGGCAGGTGGAGGCGGCCCACGTCCACACGCACACGGGAGCCCCTGCGAGCCAGGGTGCTGCGTGCCACATTCTCTCTCTCTCAATTTTCCAGAACTTTGTTAAATGAGCACCCATTCCTCGTGCAATGGGCAGAAAATGTTTAAGTTACAAAACTTATCATCTGGCCAGAGTGACCCTAGCCTGGCTAAATTGTCACATGTTCTCCCCCAAAAGACATTTGCAAAATGCTCAGGAGGTCATGGGGCGGCAACACCCATCTGCCAGGCACATTTTATTTCCTCCATTTAAAAGGAGCAGAGCCGATTGAAGGGGAAGGAAGGGGTGTTCAGGACATTGGGGTGCACAGGGGTGCTGCAAGGCCAGCTTCCCCCACATCTGGCGTGGCTGATGAGAGCAACTTTGCTGCTGCTTTTGGGGCAGAATCCATCCTTGTATGGTCTCGGGCACATGGTTAGAATGCTGGGAGTGTGATGTCTGGAAACAATACTATAAAGAAAGCAGGACTCAGTTCTCTCATCTAGAACCGGTGGCACATCATTTTGCCATTACAGATACCAGCAGTGTTTGTGACAAACCCTAAATGAACAGAAGCTCCCGGTGGGTGTGTGAATGGCCACGTGTCTGGCCGTGGCTTGCTTTTCCAGAACCAACTTGGTGGTTAGCAGTCGTTGCCAGCTGCCTCGTGTGAGCACCTACTGTGTGCCAGGCAAGCCGCTGGGAATTTCACGTCTGTTCATTTTCTCTTTACTGTGGCGTCAGATCACAGAGTAGGTGTAAATAGTTGCCTTTAGGATACGAAGCTGGGGCTCGGAGAGGAGAGGCCAGCTTCTTGAAGACTGAAGAGCCTAGAAGATTCTGTACAACCTGTGTGTGGCTCAAGAGCCTGTGCTTCTCCCAGGGGTGACAGCTCCACCACTAGATGCCGTGTCCTTGGAGATTTGATCTCCCCCTGTGCTCTGACCACACCAGCTGCCGTGGTAGGCATCAGACGTCCCTACTGGAGCCATTTTGGCCCAAGAGAAGTGGCTGAGATGGGGATATGGCCCTGGTTTGTGCAAACTCATGGAAACTTGGGGACGTGACCGCCTGCAACTTTGCCATGTGTTTTTGACCTCTCTCAACTGCTTGGGTTTCTTTTTTTTTTTTGGAGACAGAGTCTCTGTCGCCCAGGCTGGAATGTGGTGGCGTGATCTTGGCTCACTGATACTGCCGCCTCCCAGGTTCAAGCAATTCTCCTGCCTCGGCGTCTTGAATAGTTGGAATTACAGACATGCGCCACCACGCCCGGCTAATTTTTATATTTTTAGTAGAGATGGGGTTTCACTGTGTTGGCCACGCTGGTCTCGAACTCCTGACCTCAGGTGATACGCCGGCCTTGGCCTCCCAAAGTGCTGGGATTACAGGCGTGAACCACTGTACCCCGGCCTGCTTGGGGTTCTTTTCGGCCTTGGACATCCGACAGCATTACTGAGGGCCGGATTTCAATCCTTTCCACAGCATCTTCACACGTAAATTGAGGGGCCCTTGGTGTAACTGACCTGTGCATGGAGGATGTTTCTTCTACACGTGACTCTAGAGAGGGAGCAGTTCAGTGCTGAAGATAAGACGAGACTGAGTCCCTGGCTAGTCCTGGTCCCAGGGCCTAGGCCCTGCAGCTTGGCCGACGTCGGGGTTCCTGCAGGGCACTCAGCCTCCTGGGCTGCCCCCAAAAGTGTCTGCTTAGGTCCTGCTGGCCACGTTTATTGCCACATATCCCAGCTGGCCCCTGCAGCCTCCTCCCAGGCCCCTCCTGCCATAGACCCAGGCTGGAGCTGGCAGTCAGTTGTATGAAAAGAGGTGGGGGAGGAATTTCTCCAGGCACTGGAGCCTGGAGTGACTTCTCCCATGTACTCGAAGCCCCCTGGGGGATTAGCAATGGGTGCTGCCATCCACTGAGTCCCACCATGCCCAGGCAAGGAACATTGTCTCTGACCTATGTGCAAATTCGAGAAGTTGGGTGTCATTGTCCCCATCTTACAGACACAGAGACTGGGTCCCAGAGAGGCAAAGGAGCTTGTGCAGCGTGACCAGGGGCAGAGCTGAGATGGGGACAGACCCTGCGGTTGGACCTAGGGGTGCTTGTGGGCAAGGGCGGGGAAGGGGCTAGGATGGGGCTGGGGATCGGCCTCTGGGGCGTGGGACCTGTGGGATGACACCAGCAGGTTCCCAGCCCCGTGTTGACTCTAACGGGTTTAGCACCAGCCTCAATGGGCCACGATCTGTGAAAACGGCCTAAGCTGGCCCTGTCCTGCAAGGAAGCACACCTCGGGGTGTGGGCTCAGAGGGGGGACAGCCTTGGGAGGCTCAGGCAGCCCCAGGGAGCAGAGCATTTTCTGAGTTTTTAAAGGCTCCATGGGCAGGTAATGCAGCATTTGTCCAACTCAAGAACCCAGTCACCAAAACCAGGCAGAGAGGAGGGGAGGACACTGGGTGACTGGTGGTGGGCAGGCTGCGGGAGCTGGTGCTGCTTGATGGGGCTCCTGTGTCTCCAAGCCGGGGAGCTGAAGCTCCCAGGGCCACACCTGCCCCAAAGCTGGTGCCCACTCACCTGTGAGGGTAGAAATCCCACATCTCTGGCACATCCAGGGCAGACGGGAGGTGGCCTGTGGGGCTGGGCCCTCGGCAACTGCCCTGGTGCAGGGGGGTTCGGGCCCCACTAAGGGCTGCTCGGTCTCTCCCCACTTGCCACTGGGGGAACAGGCTTGTCCCATCTCCCCTCCCCTCCTCTGGCTCCTGTAACCTGGAAGTCTGACTTCTGATGCTAACCTGAGTTCGAGATACATTAAATTGGGCTAGCTACAAAAAAGTGGGCCTCCTTGGCTGGGCCTGCCCTGGTGGCAGCCCTGTGAACCTGAGCAGGGGCATGCCATGCCAGTCCCCATGCTGTTTGGGGAGCTCCAGTCTGTGGTACTTTTCCTGGGGGGCCCCAGAACTCCTGTCCTGTCTGCTCCAGGTGAGGGCATTGGGATGGTCCCAGCCAGCCCAGGGCGGCAGGTGAGGGCATTGGGGGGTCCCAGCCCAGGGCGGCAGGTGAGGGCATTGGGGTGGCCCCAGCCCAGGGTGGCAGGTGAGGGTGGGCCACATGGCATTTCCTAACCAGCCTACAGGGGGGCATCTCCATGGGTGGCAGGCAGGGGGACCCAGGGTTATTAGAGTGGATATCAGGACACGCTGGGCCCCAGGGTGGGGGCTTTTATTTTGGCCCAGGCTGCTGGTGGGAGAGGTGGAGAGGGTGCCCCAGCCATCCCAATGACAGGCTCTGTGGCCTCAGCGCAGCCTCCTAAGGGTCAGGACAGCATACAGCACAGTGCTTCCTGCAGGCTCTGTCCGAGAGGCAGGAGCAGCGGGCCTGCGCCGACCTCCCCTTGCTATCTATCACCTGCAGCTTCTGTGGGACCCCAGACCCCTCCCAGCCCTCAGTGGGCGTGGAAATTGTCACCATGGACCTGTTCCCATTTTCAGAGATGGGCTGATTGTGGCACAGCCTCTGTGGGGTGAGAAGAGGGTCGGGGTGCGGGTGCTGGCTGCAGGCTCTGCCCAGTGTGTGGCCCAGCACATCTGTGGGATGCCACCAGCAGGTCCCCCAGCCTCGGAAGCCTCATGAAACCAACTCGAGGCCAGGAGTGTTGCTGAGAAGGAGCCTCCCTAGCTAGTTAGCAGTGACCGGGGCGACTCCTGGATCTTCCCCCGTCCCTGACCCAGCACCACTCACACTCTCAGCTATCAACGAGGAGAGTGGCCCCGGTCCTCAGGTGACAGGGATTCGGGACGGCCACACTAGGCCACCCAGCCGGCCAAGCATTCTTGCAACCTGGGGTCCATAGGAGCTGGGAAGCCTGGGCCTGGGGAGGGTTCCAGGGGGTGTGAGAGAGAAAATAGTCTCCGGGGGCCTCAGTGCCCGAGGTGTGCAGCTGTGCAGGGCTGTGCAGCGCCCTCCCGTTTCAGGACCTGGATCCTACCTTCCTCCTGCCCCCACTCAGGGCTCAGCATCCCACCTGAGTCTGGCCTAAGGCCCAGCAGAACCCCAGCCGTGGCATCAGACTTGGCCTGGGTTTGCCCTCGAATCCTCACCAATGGCGAGCGGTGCCCGCCTGCCAGCCTGACTTGAGGCAGGATGGGGAGGGGAAGGAGCGGGCCTCTGGGTCACCCCGGGCGAATGCCAGCTCCTGGGCCTTGATGTTCTCCTGCAGTCAGTCTTGGGATGTCTCCCTCGGTGGCTCACGGTGACCACTTGAGTCACCTCTTCGGAAAGAACCAAAGTCCCATTTGTACCTTGTAAGTCCCAGATATTGGATGTCATTCCAGGAGTGATGGGGGATGAGTGGGGCACTTCCCAGCATCCTGGGTGCCAGGCACTATGTGCTGGGCCCAGGGACAAAGCCACGGAAGACATGGTCCGTGCCATGGAGCTACCAGGCCTGGGGAGAGATGGGCATTGCAAGTATCTGTGAGCTGATTTCAAGAGACCCCCAGTTTACTGCTAGAGCTAGGGAGATCCCTGACTCAGGAGGGCTCCCTGGAGGAGGTGGCCTAAATAATGGGTAGGAATGGGGCCTTTGATGGTGGGAGAACACTCCAGCCCTCGGGAACGGTGGGTGCCAAGGCAGGGCTGAGCGAGGGGGGCAGGGACTTCTTTGAGCACTGAGGTGGAGAGACAGCGCTCTGCTGTGAGCCAGCACCCCAAGCCCCGCTGGCCCTTCCTCTGTGGACACTAGAGGACATCTGGGTCCACAGTTGGCTGTGCAGGAGCCAGCGAGTGGGGTTTGCTTTTAGGCGTGCGTGTCAGGCAGCAGCGGAGGCAAAGGCAGAGGCCGTCCTCACAGCCCTTTGTCTCCCAGGAAAGTTCTTAACCTCAGGCCTCGCCGGGTTGGGCCCACCTGCAGGAGATTGTGAGGGGTCCCTGAGGGGTGGAGGGAGAGGCCACCTTCACTCCCTCCCCAGTCTTCAGCCACCAGACCTCCTGAGCTGACTTTGTGGTCTTCTTGTGTCTTGCAGAACGTGGCCCCGTCCCAAAGCACTACTCGAGACATCAGGAGCCCATCGTGGGCTTGGGAAGACCCTCCAGGACCTCACGGCCCAGGTAGCTGTGTCTTTACTCTCAGCCTGGGCAGGGAAGGACTCACTCCAGTCACAAGCAGCCTGGAGATGGGTGGTCTGGCAGAGAAGGGGAAACCCCAGCACCAACCCAGCCCCAGGCCCCACCTTGCAGCCAGGTCTGCCCTGCCCAGAGTCCTCGAGGGGCTCAGCCTGACCCTGACAGGTAGAAGAGACCCCACTCCAGGCCCAGGAGTGAGGGAGTAGAGCAAAGGGTCCCTGGCCTACTGTGTGACCACTGCCCGCCGCCCTGCCCAGTGGGACAGGGACCCCCCCCCCGCACCCGGCCTCCTCACCGTCCAGGTGGCCTGGGGGCGCCCAAGGCTTCGGACAGCCCCTGAGCTGGGCCCAGGCCTTATGGCGGTCCCAGGGCAGGCAGGGTGAGAGCCGACAGGGAACAGATGAGGGAATAGCACCCCCCACACCTGGGGGTTCCACCATAAGACTTCCTCAGCGTTTCTCTTTCCTTCCAGGTCTTCCACCCTTGGCCACCTCCCCCGGTGACACCTGAAGCTCAAGGGACTGTGTCCACCCTCAGGTCAGTACAGTTTGTGAATGTTGATGAAAATCGGGGCTCCCCACATCCCTCCCTTCTGGCTCCACCCTCCGCCAGGCGTGCCTGAAACTGGACACACACCACACACATGTATGTGCACCAGCCCCAGAGCTCTGGGGGCCAAGGAGCCAGGCAGGTGCTTGCTGCACGTTGGCACGGGCTCAGCTGGATCTAGCCCGGCCTCCTCCTCCTTGCCCCTATCAGCCTCTTTCTGCAGCTGAGGGACCAGGGTTCCAAGAAGCCGGGTTTGGTCCAGGTCTGGCCCTGTTTTTTGGGCTCCCTTCTGCCTGAGTTGGGTGACACTCCTGTTTGCAAGGATCCAGCTATCTCAAGGGCCCTGGGAGGGGAGGCCAAGGGCAGCCTGGGGGACCAGTGACTACGGGGCAATTTGCAATACCTGCTGGGGGATCAGCAGGTAAGATGTCCCCTGCCTGCTGCTGTCTGTCATGGCTGTCTTGTGGCCATGGCCAGGGGCAGGCCTGTCATGCTGGGAACTGCTCAGAGGCTGCAGCCAGCCTGAGGCCCCTCGCCCTGGTGAGCCAGCCCCCGAGTGCAGACTGTCGCCGATGATTCTTGCCTCCTGGGGCATCCGTGCGGCCATGTGGGTTGGGCAGGACTGGCATTCTCCCCTCCCCACCGTTGCCATGGCCAGGGGCAGGCCCACCTCCCGAGGCTGTGCGGAGAGGACCCCAGGCTGCTGCATGTGAGCAGAGCAGCCGGCGTCTGGCCCAGACCCCTCTGCCATCTGGGGCCCGGCATGTTTACAGGTTGGCCTTGCCCGCCAGACTCTGCAGACGCTGCCCCGGGGCCTTTGTGTCTGCACGCAGGGCTGGGCCACCAGCCGAGCGGAGAGTGGGGAGGGACACAGGTGGGGAGTTGGGGGAGGCCCCTGGGGGAATCGGAGGAAGGGCAGCACAGAGGAGAAAGGGGATGAAGAGTAACAGAGGAAGGAGAACAGCATGGGGGCAGGAGCGGGGCAGGGACTGGGCAAGAGGAGACACAAGGCAGGGCAGGGCAGGGCAGCCCTTGGAACTGCGGGGCTGTCACAGGGATACCAGCCTGGGGGAGCAGCTGACCCCAGGCATCTGACAGGGACCTAGTGGGTCTTGGCCAAGGTGATCTGGTCAACGGAACTGGGGTTTTCCTGGCACCCACCATAAGCCCAGGCCTGCCCGTGGGACCTCATCCCACCTGCACCCAGCCCTCCCTGTATACACAGCTGGCCACCATCTAATGTAATCCCTCTGACATCCCACGGGCAGCAGTGTTGGTCTCCAGGGTCCAAATGAAACAGACCCCACAGCCGTGTCCCTCACACAGGACTGAGCATGGAATGTGCCCCTCCTGAGTCTCTGACTCCCAAGCCTGGACAGACATGTCCAGGGAGGCTGCGAGGGTGTGTCCCCTGGATCATGGGCAGGGGGCACCGTGTGCAGCGGCTGAGGCTCAGGATGTGTGGGAAAAGGCCTGGAGTGGAGGAGAAGAGGCCTGCCGGGGAGAGTGGACAGTCCAGGGCTGGGACCAGCACCCCAATATGCATGACCCCTGGAAGATGAGGCTGGTCGCACACAGTAGGTGCTTACTCAGTGCTCATCAGATGCCAGATGCCAGCGTAATCACCACAGGGGTCACACACCCTCTGTTAGGACCACCAGCAAGGCAGGGCTACCATCCCACGCTGCTCTTGCAGAGACGGAGCCTCGGGATCAGGAGCCTGGCCCTACTCTGGCCTGCGGCCTTGGGGGCTGCTGGGGCTGTGGAGGGCCTCTGGGGTGCTGGCTTGGACTGGGGGAGCCATTGAAGGTCTGTGGGGCAAGGACTCCCTCAGCAGTGTTTGTTTTTTAGCTGACTCAAAACTGCTCCCCTTGGAGGCCTTGGCCCCGAACGGGGAAGCCTCAGCCAGGCAGGTCCCTCAGCCTTGCCTGCCTCTCATGGGCTGTTCAGGCCTCACACTCAGGAGGTGGCATCCTGCTGGCCACACCGTGGCATTAGCACAGTGCCTCACCCACACTCGGTGGCAGATAACAGGAGCCACAGCCCCAACCAGAGCGGGCGGCCGCGTGGCCCCCTTGATACCTGGCGCTGGCTGGTCTTCTGAAGGGACTTGTTCCTGTTCTGGGTACCCTGGGTTCCAGCTGATGGAGAGGCCTCCCTGTCCTTCAGGAGTGGGTGCAGATGTGGGTGCATGGGAAACCCAGGTGTGAGACGGGTGATGGCTTGGCACCCCATGGCAGAGCCACGCTGAGAAGCCACATCGGCCAGCTCCAAGACTGCCTAGTGGACCTGGCATCCACAGCCTGAGAATGGGCACCGGGGGACCATGGTGTGACCTCAGCAGCCTCTGCAGACAGTGGAGTGGCACTTTTTCTTCTCCCTAGAGGTTGAAGGGCATGAGCAGCGGCCCCAGGTGGCCTCCACCTGCAGGTCGAGGGGACAGAGATTTGTTCTCATGTCAAATACCCAAATGCCTTTTTAAATTTTTTTAAATGTTTTTATTTTCTATTTTTTTGGAGACGGGAGTCTCACTCTGTCGCCCAGGCTGGAGTGCAGTGGTGTGATCTCGGCTCACTGCAACCTCTGCCTCCCGGGTTCAAGTGATTCTCCTGCCTCAGCCTCCAGAGTAGCTGAGATTACAGGTGCTTGCCTCATGCCAGGCTAATTTTTGTATTTCTAGTAGAGACGGGGTTTCACCATGTTGGCCAGGCCAGGCTGGTCTTGAGCTCCTGACCTCAGCTGGTCTGCCCGCCTTGGCCTAAAGTGCTGGGATTACAGGAGTGAGCCACTGTGCCCAGCCCGATGCCTTTTTATACCCAGACAGAAGCAAGCAAGCCCTTACAATGGCCCTGCATTTGATCTTTCAGTCCCGCTGAAAACGCAGATGCTTCCTGACTTGCAGTGGGGTTTGTCCTGAGAAACCCACTGTAAATTGAAAATATTGTAAGTCAAAAAAGCATTTAATACACCTAACTACGAAACATCATAGCTTAGCCCAGCCTCCCTGAAACGTGCTCAGAACACTTAAGTTAGCCTCCAGTTGGGCAAAATCATCTAACACAAAGCCTATTCATAATAAAGTGTTGAGGATCTCCTGTTATTTATTCAACACTGTACTGAAGTGTGGTTGGTTTCTACTGAATTCATATCCCTTTGGGTTGAGAAATCTTAAGTTGGATCCTGGTGAGTTGGGGCTGTCTTTATAGACAAAATGCAGAGTGATGGCCCTCACGCGGCACCTCCCTGTTGGCTTTGAGCAGCACTCTCTGGCTGGGAGAAACTTTAGTGAGCATGAGGTTGAGCCCTCACTGTGACAAGGGATGGGACAGGGTGCAAGGACAGCCACCTGCAACAGCACCTGGGTGAAACACCTTCTTGATTCGGTTCAGATTTGTTAGGAGTTCCTGTGGGCCCAGCCCTGAGCCAGTCACGTGGAGTCGTCCCTCTTCCTGATGGCCTTGCTGAGTGTCCCTCCCCTGAGTCTCCCAGAGCCCATGGGGCTTGCCCTGGCCACCAGGCTGGCATACAGCAGAGCAGGGCCCTGGCCCCAAGCTGCCCCGCAGTAGAAACACCTCTGGGTTCCATGAACGTTGTCTCGCCAAGGCGTGGGGCCACCAGATCCCTCAGGGGCGGGGAGGGTCTGAGGTCTGGGGTCTGGGCTGAGCCTTCCGAAGTCTGGCTATGCGGTGGGTTCAGGCCCTGCCACTCAGGCCTTTGCTGGGATGGTGCCGGAGTGGGCCAGGCCTCCAGCCCCAGTGCTCCTGGCAGTGCCCAAAGCTGCTGCCTCCTCAGCTCTGGCTTCCCTCCCTGGCCTGGTTGGTTGGGCGCCTGGCCTCTGGCATGACCCAGGCTGGGGGCCTTGCTCCCCACACAGTAGCGAGCTGAAAGCACTGCCATGTTGAGCTCTGGGAAGGAGCAGGCTCCCAGTTCATTCCGCAGCCTCGTGTCGCTGCTCCAGCTGTCCCGGGTACGAAGTGCCCTTCTCCAAAAACACCTCACCCACCCAGCCAGGTTGGCCTCGAGAACTGGGGAGCCAGAGGCCCTTGGCTGTCCCTGAAAAAGGAAAACGGGCCTCCTCATGGGGGCTTCCTGGGCTCACCCAACACAGAAGGACCTCCTAGTGCCTGTGCGCCGCTAGGTAAACCTCTTTGGGTCCCCGTTCCCTCATCCCTGAAACATGGGGAGCACAGTTGCTCCTGCGCTGGCTGTGGCTGTGGGGGAAGGAACAGCCACTCCATTCCTGCATTTGATCAGGTTGTGACGAGGACTGAGTGAGTCACCAGGTGTGAGGGGCTTTGGTGGGTGCCTGGTGTGTCGCAGTGGCAAAGCATTCACACTGGCCAGGTCC
The DNA here is from genome assembly GCF_028885625.2 of Pongo pygmaeus. Taxonomy (NCBI): domain Eukaryota; kingdom Metazoa; phylum Chordata; class Mammalia; order Primates; family Hominidae; genus Pongo; species Pongo pygmaeus. The sequence continues at coordinate 57,093,354 of NC_085931.1, forward strand.
CCAGCTGGGAGCATGTGCCCAGGAGCCTGCAGTGTGCAGCTGGTCTAGCCCCACCTCGGAGCAGCCACGTGGGAGAGGCCCTGGGAACAGGCGAGGTGACTGTGCCGTTCACACCCAGAGTCGTCAGGGCAACTGGTGACACGGTGATGGGGACAGTGACACCTGCCCTTGATGCTGCCCTGTGTCACCCAGGCAACCCCCACTCTGTGAACACTGTGTGGGCTTCCCTAATTTCATTCTTGTTTTTTGATGCAGGCCCTGCCCGTGGCTGTGGATCGGCGGTCCCCATCAGAGGCCTGGGCTGAGTCCTCAGGTGTGTGAGTACCATCTTCCCCTGACCCGGTGGCCCCGCGAACACCCTGCTGCCAGCCGTAGCTCGGCTGCCCTGGGCCTTGGCTTCCCGGTCTGTGCAGTGGGATTGGTGGCGATCACAGGCTTCTGCTCTGCGCGGGTCGGGAGGGAGTGCCATGTGGCTGCACCCCCAGCCCAGGAGCAGCCTCGCTGCTGGACCTTTGGGTTCCCAATAAGATCTGGTGAAGACACATGGAGACACTGCTGGGCGGGGGCAGGAAGGCGTCCCTGTGGCACCCTGGGGCCGCCCATCTGTTGGATCTGGGGGTGCTGCCTGCCAGGCACTACTCTGCATCTAGCAAGTGTTTGTTGGGGGCAGTGGGGCCCGTGCCTTTTGTCCAGAGGAGGCTGGAGAAGGGGACACAAGAGGGGAGTGGACAGACGGTCACCAGACAGATGAGTAGGACGGGGCTCGGGGCTTGTTTGGGAAGTGGCTGGTGCTGAGCTTGGCTGGGGCAGGGCTCCAGAAGGGGCCGAGTAGGCCCTACCCCCGACCCTTGTCGGCAGGGCCCCGAACGTTCCAGGCTGTGGGGTGGGTGCTGTGGAAGGTGGAGGGGGGAGCAGCCTCCCATCCCTGGAGTAGGTCCCCCGGCGTCCACGCTGTGGGGTGGGTGCTGTGGAAAGTGGAGGGGGGAGCAGCCTCCCATCCTTGGAGCAGGTCCCCCGCCATCCCTGCTGTGGGGTGGGTGCTGTGGAAGGTGGAGGGGGGAGCAGCCTCCCATCCCTGGAGCAGGTCCCCCGCCATCCCCACTGTGGGGTGGGTGTTGTGGAAAGTGGAGGGGGGAGCAGCCTCCCATCCCTAGAGCAGGTCCCCCGCCATCCCCACTGTGGGGTGGGTGCTGTGGAAAGTGGAGGGGGGAGCAGCCTCCCATCCCTGGAGCAGGTCCCCCGCCATCCCCGCTGTGGGGTGGGTGCTGTGGAAGGTGGAGAGGGGAGCAGCCTCCCATCCCTGGAGCAGGTCCCCCGCCATCCCTGCTGTGGGGTGGGTGCTGTGGAAGGTGGAGGGGGGAGCAGCCTCCCATCCCTGGAGCAAGTCCCCCGCCGTCCCCGCTGTGGGGTGGGTGCTGTGGAAGGTGGGGCAGGGAGCCGCCTCCGATCCCTGGAGCAGGTTCCCCAGCGTTCCCCTGGCAGCTGCTTCATGGCACAGTGGTCCCTGGAGTTCAGGCCAGGCCCTCAAGCCGCCTGTCTGGGGACCGCTCCAACCTCAGGCAAATGAGGGGGCGGCCCTCCCCGGTTCTGGGGGCAAAGGAAGGTTTTGAATCCGGGAGCCCAGGCTCAGTAGGCCCTTGCCACCTCCCCCAGAGGTCATGCGTCAGGCTAGGCCACCTGGGCTGCAACATGGGAGGGCATCAGTGCCCCAGGCAGCCCCCAGTCCCCCAGGGCCACTGCGCGACCCTTGGGATGACAAGGCCTCTAGAAGCCCCGGCTGCTGGGAGCCTGGGCAGAAGAAGGGCCCACCTTCCTGTCTCTGGGCCCGTGAACGGGGCGGGCACTGTGCTGCTTTACCGGTGGCTCCTCCTCCTCCCGGCCCCATCACCACTCCCACCCGCGGCGGCCTTTGTCTTTCAAGCGCTCTGCAAAATGGCCGCCCGGTCTGCCGCCATTTTGTAGCTGAGGTGGCGGTGGCCTTGGTGAGGCCTGGGAGGGAGGGCAGCCATGGCCTGCCTGCCTGCCCTTGGCGGCCTGGACAGAGCCCAGCGCCGGCCCCCGCCCAGTCTGGCCTTGGCCGTGGCTGCCCCAGGCTTGGCACCAGCCAGCCCTTGGCAAGGCAGCCCGGGAGTCCTGGCCCCTCACCCAGCCCTGCCGGCCCCTCGCCACCCTGAGGCGGCCCTGCTGAGCAGACGGAGAAGCCTTGAGCCAGGGCCGGGCCGGTACAGCCTCGCTGGCGGGGAAGCCCTGGGCCGAGGGCAGCACAGGCCGAGGTCAGCCAGTGTGGGGCCCACCTGGGCTCCCGGCACCTCTGCAGGGGTGATGCCTTCAGGCTTTGACCGCTGCACCTATCGCGCTCCTGGCCTGGTCCGGCCGGGAGTGGGTCTCTCGGTGGCCAGCCCAACTTCTGGCTTAGAGACGGGCACCGCCATCCTCAGGAAGAGGGCAGGGCCGCACTCTGGCCAGGATTCCCCTGTGTTGGGGCCAACCAAAGTCTTCTCTGACACACAGGAATGGAGGACCTGTTCCCTCCTGGGCCTCTCCACAGCCCCCACTCTCCTGCAGGCCCCATCCCCACAACCTCAGCCATTCCAGACAGCATCTCCCTCCTCACCAGAGCCCCTCGGCCTCTCCTGAGCCTCTGAGCTTGCTTCCTGCCCCGTCACAGGCCCATGCACCTGCCCTTCCAGCACCCAGAGGATCCCAAGTGGCACATTCCCGAAGGGACAGTCTCCAGGAAACCCCAGGGGGCCAGGGTGGCTGCAGATCAGCATCAGGGAGATGCTGGGTGTTGTCCATGGAGGCAATTGTGCCCCTGGCCTGGCCAGGCAGGGAGGGGGCAGGTGGACCATGTGGGAGCCCTGTGGGGTTGGCCACACATCGGTTCCTGCTATCCTTGCAACAAGGTCCCCTGGAGGGCAGTGCGCCTCCTAGAAGAAGGCGAGATAAATCGCCACGTGAAGCAGGGAATGGTGTTTGATGAGTGTGTGCTTTTTCTAGGGGTCGACACAGGTCCTCTGGGCGGCATGGGGTGGTGCCAGGTGGACCCCACGGTGGCCTGTGTTCTCCAGGTGGCCGTGGGTCGGTTCCTCGTTGGAGGAGACCCTTCCCCAGACACCTGCCGGGCACCCAGCCAAGGCCTTGAGGCCTGGGAAGGTCTCTGGACACCACCCTACACCCCGCCCAGACTCCTCTGCCTGTGGTTCCTGGACAGAACATTCTGTCACCACGAAACGAAGTTTGCCCAGGCCCTGCCCTCACCCTGGGGAAACCCAGCCGGGCATGGAAAGGAGGAATGCTGCCCGCCTGCCTGCCCAGACCGGAGTCGCCCCACATGCCAGGCCAGGCCCGCATCCTCCTGGGGCACACGGGAGCCCCAGGCTTCCCAGCAGGAAAAGCCCCCCGCCGCAGAAGGGCTGGTCCCTGGTGGGGAGTTACTGCTGGGTGGGGTGACCACAGGGTGGGGTTCAGGCTGGGGTATTTTTAATGATGTGGTTGCATCTGGTCACCGCCCCCCGCCACCCCCGATTCTTTCCTGCCCTCCCTGCCTTGTGACCCAGACTGTGGTGTGAATTAAGAATGTTTTCAGATAAGTACATGCCTTTGAGGTTAAAACTATGCCTAATGATTAAACACCAGACAGAGATCCCCACAGGAGAAGAGCGGGCTCTGCGTTCCTGCTTTTCCCCTTTGGACTCCAAGCGAGCCTGTTTGCATAACCCTGGAGCATTAAAGAGCAGCTTCCCCGGATTCTCCCCACAGCCCTGGGGGCTGGCGTCCTGACCCATCATACGGAGGAGGCAGCTGAGGCCCAGAGGGGTTAACCTACCCTATCCCAGGCCCATCACTGAGGAGACAGAGCAGGTCAGAACCAGGCCTGGCAGCCCCCAGGCCTGTGCCCCATGGACGCAGGTGTGTCTGCAGAGCAGGGTCCGCCCCTGCCAGTGCCAGCCCTCAGGTGTCTCGGGTGCTGCATTACTCTTGTGCGCCTCCACGCTCACACCTGTGGCCACAACGTTGGTGCCTGCTGGACCTCTGGCCCTGTTCTAGGTGCAGGACATGTGGCCACAGCAGGCCTGGCCCCTGCCCGAGGGAGTGGACATTCCCTGAGGCTGCCCCCCACCTCCTCTGAGAACTTAGTGGCTATGAGAGAACAGGAAAGCAGGAAGCTAGACAGGGCACAGACCCCCGACGGTGGAGACCCTGACCCGGAGCATGTGGGTGTCAGTTTTGGGGAAGCCAGACAGGGAGGGTGCTAACAGGAGGGCCAGTGAGGGGACCTTGGGACCCCAGACAGCCCTGGAAGGAAGGCAGCCCTGGAAGGAAGGCAGCCCTGGGGTCCGGGCCACGCTCCATCCTGGGGGCACCCTCTTCCCAGCTGCGTGCGGTGTGCAGGGCCGGGGGAAGAGCCCGGATCTGAGGAGTGCAGTTCCGGTTGTGGCTTTGCCACGGCGTTCCCGTGGCATGCTGTTGGGGACCGTGAGACTGTGGGCAGCCTAGCTGTATTGCAGCCTGAGGCCAGAGGAGAGGTCAGTAACCCTTAGCCGTCCCATCTTGGTTGAAGTTTGATATTTTTAGATCATGGACCTTTCTGCATTGATTTTCTTTTTTAATTTTGCAATAAGATATTTCTGCTGATGGCTGGGTTTTTGGTCCTTTTAACATGCCTCCCACGCCTCGCCCTGGTCCCCGCCCTCCCGCGGCCGAGCCAGAGCCGCAGGCTGCCCCGTGTGTGTCTCGTTAGCTTTCTGGGCCGTGTTTGCAGGAGGCCCGCCTCCCGTCCTAGCCCCCGGACGCCGCCCCTCCCCGTCTTTTTCCCAGACCCATTGTTGGCACGGCTTGCTGAGCAGAGACACTGGCCGCTTTATGGGGAGAAACCCAATCAGGGTGGCGGGGGTGTGCTCCTTGCGGGGGTCCGGCTCCCAGTGGCCCTGAGCCAAGCCCGAGGTGACTTCGGGGTGACACCGTCTGTCTGCCTCACTTGCTCCAGACATCCGCCCGGCCCTGAAATGGCCACCTGCCCACCGAGGCCTCCGCACACCTGTCCTGGCTGGCCTGGCCCCTCCCCCGCCTGGGCCTGCTGGGCACCCTGCCCACGGGCAGACACCGTGGGGCCGGGGCAGCGCCCGGGAGGTGGCAGCTGGCAGATGGCAGAGCGCCTGCCGACTGCTCACTCCCCGTCAGCTCTGCTCAAGGAGCACCGTTCACGCTGCGTGGCCCGCCCAGCCCTCATCCAGGCTGGCTGCAAAGGGTCTCTCTGCTCTGTCTCAGGAAGCCTCCTGAGAAACGGGAGATTCCCGCTGTCTCCCCAGGCCTGAGCCCCATGCTCACCCCCAGGGCTGCCGGGCAGGTGGGCCTGGAGATCACCCCCGCACACACCTCACAACGCGTGCAACTGGCCTTCTCCCCACCAGCTCAGAAATGGCTCCATGAGTGGGTCACGACGCTGAAACATCAGTCTTCCCCCACCCCACACCCAAGAAAGCCCTGGTTGTCGGCTGGAGTTCTCCTGATTCCGTGCAGAGATCCTCCTGCGGTGGGGGTGGAGCCCGCTGAGGTCACAGCATCTGTGTCCTGGTCCTGTGGAGCACAGCAGGGTTGGGTGTGCAGGAAACGTATCCAGACACCCTCCTCAGAGTCCCCCGGAGCGGGCACTGCCACACTCAGGCTCCCTGACCACCGCAGGCCTGGGTGGTCCAGATGTGAGTCCTAGAGCCTTGGGGGCAGAGCTGGGACTCACCAGGGAACCCAGGGCCCTCTGGGGAAAGGACCAGGAAAAAGCAGGGTGGTTGTGCCTGGCAGAGGGACAGGCCAGGGCAATGCTGGGAGCAGAGGCCTGCTCGGGACACTTGGTGCTGTGGGAGGCTGGAGGGGGAGCCAGGGCTGCAGGCACGCAGGGGAGGGGCAGAGGCAGTAGAGAGGGCGTCAGCAGTGGTAGACAGCCTGGTTGGCTGGGAGTGTGGGCAGGGCTGGTGCTCAGGGAGGAGGAGGGAAGGGCACCCCCCACCCAGTGTCCCCACAAGCCCCTCAATAGCCTGGTGGGTGACTCCTGGTCCCCAGCAGGGCTGCTCTTGCTGGAGGTCACACGGTACAGGGCTGCAGGGAACCACGGTATGTCTGCTCCCATCCAGCGTCTTGGGCTCAGTCCTGGGGACCCACATCCCCTCCTGCCTGGATGCACCTCTCTGGCCTTTGTACCCCATGCCCGTCCTGCAAGGGCACTCCAGCCAGAATGGGCTGGAGTGAGGTGAAATTTTGATTGACTGGACAAGCCTTTGCCGAAGCCCTGCAGCCCCAGACTGGATCCTGTGGGCCCCTCCCGGGGGTTTCCGTTCGTGGGAGGACCCCAAGCCTTCCTTGTCCTGGGTCCCAGGGGAAGCCACAGCCCCCCTGGACCCTCAGCATCCTCCTCGGTGCAGTGGGGGTTTAACCCCTCCCTCCACAATCCAGCCACCTGCTGACAGGCCAGGCGCCCGGGAAAGCGGCACCAGGCTGTCCCCCCCATGCATCCTCCTGCCCTCCTCTGGGCCCTAGAGCATCCAGGCACCAGCCTGGCAGGGCACAGGCTTCCCAGCAGGGGAACATGGCCACTAACCACTGAAGGACAGGCCTGGGTCTTGGTCGCCTCTGACCTGGCATTACCCAACACAGGGCTGGCCCCAGAGGCCATTCCATCCAGGCCCTTGCAGGGGTGGGTCAGCCACTAGGCGAGAGACGGGCCAGGCTGGAGTGTCGGTTCAGGTGCGGGACGGCTGGGCAAGGCCCAAGGTCACAAAGGGGTTCAGGGCTGGGCGAGGCCACGTCTCTTCCAGAGCTGACACTTGTCACCTTTGTTCTTAAAACCCAACAGGTCAAGGAGTGGCGCTGACCTGGAGCCCCTGCCTGTGGCTGGCCTTCCTCACGGTGAGCTGGGCCTCCTGCCATCCTGGCTGTGGAGGTAGAAGGAGCCGTGGGAGGTCTGATAGGGAGGGAGGGCTATCTCAGAGCCAGGCCACTCCCGGACCTCTCCAGGCCCCGCCCTCAGGCACAGAGGTCCTTAGAAGGGGACTTGATGGTCTCACAGCCAAACCTTCGCCCAGGCTGTGGCCTCCCCTGAAGCCATGTCTCTTGTCTTCCCGCCACTCTTCCAGCAAGCTCCCCCCGTTGGCCCACCTCATCTGCCTGCCGTGCCCTTGGGGCATGGTGACCTTTGACCCTGGTGGTGCACCCCTCAGGCTGGACAGGCCTGAAGGAGCTGTGGTTCATTGCAGGGCGTCTGAGTGGAAGAGGCACGCTCAGCCTCACCTCCACACCCTGAAGACTCACTCTCTGGCCCTGGGCTCTGTTGTGTGCACTGCCTGTCTGCAGGGCCCGGCCGGCCTCGAGCCCTCCCCGTCTCGAGCCCTCCCCGGGGACAGAAGCTCCTGCAGTAGCCTCTCCTGTCATGTAGCCACCGGTCATCCTGGAGTACAGCCCTCATGCCCCGAGGCCACCTGCCGTCGCCCAGGATGACTCAAGATGCCACCTGGGTAAGTCTAGCCCAGAACAAGAAAGGCCAAATGAGGGAAACTGAGTCACATCTGCTTCTCCCAGGTGGGGCTGGGGGCCCAGGGGGAGGGCACTTGTGGTGACGACCAGGGTGGACTAAGGGCCTGTCTCCCATCCTGTCTCTGCCACACCTTATAGAGCCTGACCTGTGGGCTGGGCCCCCCATGGTGGGCACTGCAGGCTCTAGGGGGCTGAAGTCCTGGCCTGGGGGACCTGTGGGGGCCAGGCTGGGGCCATTGGAATCTGTGTGGTGGTCCCCACCTGCACTCCAGCTCCGATGGCTGATGACGGGGGCTCTGGCAGCTGACCCCTTGCCTCAGTGGGGAGACCATGGCCCACAAGGGCATGAGACCTGCCCAGAGCATAGCCCAGAGGCCGGCCTGGATTCCCACAGCTCCACCCGCTGGGCCGTCCTGCCCTATCCCGTTTTTAGCCTGCTGGGATCATGAGTCAGAACCCAGTAGGTGTGAGGGGACCCAGCCAGCCCAGGTGGCCAGTCCAGCCTGAGGGGGTGGGGATCTCAGAGACTAAGTTAGGAGCCCAGAGTGCATGCTTAGGGTGCAACCCACCCCATAGTCTTCCCCAAGGCACCTCCCAGGGGCGCAGATGGGGGCAGATGCAGGGACACTCAGGGTGGACCACCTGACTGGGAGCTGATGATGAGGTGAGCGACAGCCTGAGTCAGCCTGAGCTCAGAGGAGCTGGGTTGGCCTTGATCTTCCCCGTCCAGCCACTCACCACAGCTGGGAGGGTCCAAGGAGACCCTCAGCCACTGTCCCTTCAGCCCCCGCCCCACCCTGGCTGGCTCTGCCTGGACAGTCCTTAGGGACATCTTGGTCCTGCCCACCAGCCAGGGGACCCAGAATTGGAGCAGGGGAACAGGACCCCCAGACCTTCTCATACAGCTTTTGTTCTGAGGCCTTGAGGGAACACGGGGTCTTCGTGATCCCAGGCCAGATGATGCCAGGACAGAGGAGGGTCGGGCTGCATTGGGGCCCTCCTGGTCCCCACTCCTGGGTGAGTCAGCATCTCAGTCTCCAGTTCTGGGTGGGCGGCGCCAGGTGTGAGCCTCAGTGGTCTCCTTGCTGGCTAAGGACCTGGGATTTGCTCCAGTGCCCCTCGGGAGGGAGTAGGACTCAGTGCCCAGAGAGCAAGCAGACCCCCTCCCCGACCAACTTCTGAGAGCAAAGACACCTAGGGTCAGAGATTCAGCGCCCCCTGAGTCTCAGTTTCCCCACTATGAAGTGGGATCCGTGATCTCAGCCTCACCAGGGCTGTGAGGATTAAATGGTGCAGCCCAGCCTGGTGTCTGCCTGGAGTAGGCAGCCTGCTCAGGACGGGCTGTGGAAGGAGGGCTGGGGTATACCTTTCAAGGCCACTCGGGCATGGGGAGCTGAGAGCTAGCGTGCCGTTTAACTTGGCAGGAAGCAGGTCGGGCTCGGTGGCTCACACCTGTAATCCCAGCACTTTGGGAGGCCAAGGCGGGCGGATCACGAGGTCAGGAGATCAAGACCATCCTGGCTAACATGGTGAAACCCCGTCTCTACTAAAAATACAAAAAATTATCCGGGCATTGTGGCGGGCACCTGTAGTCCCAGCTACTCGGGAGGCTGAGGTAGGAGGATGGCGTGAACCCGGGAGGTGGAGCTTGCAGTGAGCCGAGATTGCGCCCCTGCACTCCAGCCTAGGGAACAGAGTGAGACTCCGTCTCAAAAGAAAAAAACTTGGCAGGAAGCAGAACATTTGGACTTCACTCTGCTGCACCCCTTGGCTGTGTGACATCCAGGTCACGTTGCCTCTCTGGGCCTCGGTCTCCTCACCTGTTTAAGAGGGGTTGACAGTCGTGCCTGCCTCCTCAGCTTTTCCCCAGGAAGGTGATAGCCACAATTAGCATTTGTTGAGGCTGACCGTGCACCAGGCCCAGGATAGGCGGGGATCAGGGAGGCCCATCTCTTGCCACGTTCCCCTGCTAGGGGAGCCCCGAGGCCCTCTCGGTGCCATCCTCATGCCACACTCTGTCCCAGCCCTGTGAGCCCCAAGCTAGGGCACTGAGTGTGCCAGCACCCACAGGAACAGGCACTGGACTCTGGGTGGCCCTGAGGGTCTGTGTTTCCCCCCCCAGCTGCTCTCCCTGAGGCCATTTCCCTCAAGGAAGGAAAGAACGATGTCCCACCACCTCCTGCAGTATGGTCAGCTCAGGCCAGCCTGCACAGCAGGGCCAGAACCGGAGCCCCTGGGGAGGGATGCCTGCCTGGTCAGTGGGAGGAGACAGCATGCCCCTGGGGCTGCTACTCAGCCAGCCCGGGGGCCACGAGTGCTGCTTCTGGTGGCACTGTGCGGGGAGGGAGGGGTCCGAGCAGGGTGGGCACTCGCACGCCTGTGTCTTGCTGGCCTTTGACAGATGACAGCCCTCCTCCTAGGATCTCCAGTGCAGAGTTCCTTGGGGACATTATATGGCCACTCCTGTCCAGATGAGAGGGGGCCAGCTGCCTGTGACAGCGTTGCAAAATGCAGCTAGGGCTTTCCCTCCTTCCTCCTTTCTCTCTTTCTCATCCCTCTCTGGTTGGTGGTTTCCTGCAGGCTCCTGTCCCTGCTGGTGCTGGCCACAATGTCCCCACTCCCAGGGGTTCAGCGTCTCAGCCCCCTGCACCCACCGCACCTGCCTGCCAGAATCCCTGTGCCCTTGGTGCCTGTGGCCTGCCGAGCCTCAAGCCCCTGTTCTCCTCAGCCCTCTTTCCTCCCCCGCTCCAGGAGGTGTCTCTGGAAGCCATGGAGTCCCATCGGCACCAAGACCGACTGCCCTTTGGGGTGAGGTAGTAGGTTGTATAGTTTGGGGCTCTGCCCTGCTATGGGATAACTATACAATCTACTGTCTTTCCTGAAGTGGCTGTAATATCTGCGGTGGACAGAGCGTCTGGAACCCTGGCTGGGAGCGAGCAGGGACAGGTTTGGGGGCAGCCTTGGCAGCAGTCGGGGGCAGGGGCCGCCTACACTAAGAAGTCTGACAGGCCTAGGTTCCACTTGCTGTGTGACCTTGGACAGGCCCCTAGTCTCTCTGGGCCTCAGTTTCCTCCTCTGTAAAATGGAGGCAAATGAGGATGGAAGGAGATGCGATGTGGAGCATCGAGGGCAGAGGAGAGCTGAGCCGACCCCACCCTCTGCCCCAGCAGCACTGAGAGAGGCGACCCATGCAGCTGTTTGTCTGACCTCTGTCTCCCAACACCCTCCCCCACCATCAGGCCCAGCCTCATGGGTGGCCCTGAGCCGTACCCTCCACTGAGCACCAGGAGGAGGCACCATGGGGCCAGGGGTGGCCGAGACGTTTGGAGGTCGCAGGGCTGTGAGTGTTGGCCTTGCCCATCACCCCAGGTGCCCAGCACGTGCCCCAGCCTGGCCAGCTCAGTGGCAGGGCCTCTGCCTGCGGAGGAAGGGAGGCCAAGGCACCTTTCCTGAGCAGGAAGTGAGAGGAACAGTTCTGCATACACTGGGTCACACATGGCACAGTCTGAAGGCAGACGGTGGCTCCTCTGTACCTGGGGAAACTGAGGCCCAGAGAGCCAGGGACTTCCCGAGACCAGCCAGCAGCAGCTGCCCCTTCCTGGGGTGCCATCTCCCCTGTCCCTCCTGCCTGTGCCTGCCCAGCCCTCCTGCCCTGGTGACTGAGGACCGCCAGGCAGGGGCTGGTGCTGGGCGGGGGGTGGCGGGCCCTCCCGAAGTGCAAGGCCGGGCCTGGCGGGGTGAGGTAGTAGGTTGTGTGGTTTCAGGGCAGTGATGTTGCCCCTCAGAAGATAACTATACAACCTACTGCCTTCCCTGAGGAGCCCAGTGACACGACCCCATGGGAGGGCCGCCCCTACCTCAGTGACACGACCCCACGGGAGGGCTGCCCCGCACCTCGGTGACCTGCAGGGGGCCTGAGCCGAAGATGGGTGGGCATCTGGGAGCTAGATTCAATAAAGCTGTTCTGACCATGAACTTGGAACTGGCCCCTTTCATTCTGGAAGCCCAGGGACTGGGCTCTGGGGCGCATCTGCGGCGGGACAGTGTGGAGGCCCCCGGCCACGAGCTATTCCAGGTCATGAGACTTGTCTGCTCACGCCTCCCGGTGCCTCCAGAGTCCTCAGTTGGCTCCACGCTGCACCCTGGGCTCAGGATCCCAGGCCCAGCCCGTTCTCTGCCCTCTCATGCTGCCTTTGAGCCAGGTGGGCTGAGCACCGGGACCCAGGCCCGGTGGAGAGGTCCTCACGGGGCAGCCACCAAGGCCCCAGGTCGGCGGCTCAGAGCACTGCCAAGGCCTGGCTCCCGAGGCCACCTCAGTGCCTTAAATGCCTTGACCAAAGTCTGGACGTGCCTGTCCTTCCGTCCTCCCTCAGGACAGCTTCCAGGGCACCCATAATTCCTCTGACCGACTGCCATCCCAGACGTGCACCCATTCTCCTGGGAGGCCTCAGGCCCTCGTCAGCAGCTGCTGTGGGCTGGTCCCAGTGATCCCGCCCTGGGCACGCAGGGTGGGCTTGTCCATGCCTGGCCCAGCACCGAGAGCCCCTGGTGGGGAGGTGCTGACACAGCTGGGCCCACACCTCCCCCACCCAAGTGCCCATCCCCGCCCCTCCTGTTGACCCAGGCCACGATCTTGGCCCAGATTCCCCCCCGTGCCCTCCTGGCCTTCCTTGGTTCTGCAGGCAACCCCAGCCCTGCATGGCCACGTCTGGGCAGACCGGCACCCCTACCGTGACACCCATCTGTGCCAGTCCTGCACGGCAAACACCTCAGAGCCCAGGCCTGCCTACCCTCCCAGAGCTGCTGCCACACTGTGGGCCAAGGGCAAAGGGAGCGTGGAGGAGGGGCCCAAGGGCAGGGAGGGCTTCCTAAAGCAGGGGCCGTCTGAGCTGGGTCTTGACAGCTGCATAGGAGTTTGCAGCTGGAGATGAGTGACGTGCCCCATGGTCCCTTCTCCCATCATCCTCTGGGGCCAGAGTGGGTGACACATGGGCACTGTCCAAATCCCCTTCTTCACCCCATAACTAGTCAGCAGCCACATCTGGCCACTTCTGTCCTGTGGACAGCATTTCCATCCCTCGCCACTCCCACTGCCAGGCCTCAGAGCCTCAGAGCAGCCCCCTCTGTCTCCGGAGCAGATCTCTGCCGACACCGTCGCCTGCGCTGCCTCCCGGCACCCCTCCCTCATGCCTGTGCTCACCTCCACCAGGACTCTCTCCTGCTCCCCACAGCTCCTCCACCCCTCAGTCCATGGCTCAGACCCATCTCTGGCCCCCGCAGGCCCTGTCTGTGTCTGAATAGACTGTGAACGTCCCGAGGAGCCAGCCTTTCCTCCCAGCCCCCATACTGTGTAGTTGGAGCAGGGTTTGGCCCTGCAGAGCTCAAGGCCTGGTCGGGGAGCTGCCAGGGACACACAGTGGCCATGTGTTGGGGTCAACATCACAGTGGAGCAGCCCAAGGGCTGGGGAACCCTGAGGATCCCTGGACCCAGCCCCGCAGTCAGGGGCGGCTTCCTGGAGGAGGTGATGCCTGGCTCACCCCACGTCCCTCCCTACCCTGCTGACTGGCTGTACCTAGAGATGGGGTTGCCAGAACTCGCCCAAAATATAGGATGAGGGCAGCCTGTGGAAGCTCTGGGGATGACAGGCCTAGATTGGTCACTCTGCTCACCAAACCTGTTTCCCATCTCGCGGTGGAGTCACCGTAGCTTCCACCTCCCAGGGCGCCCATGAGGATTTAAGCTGATACCAGATCAGAGTGCCTAGGGATGTGGATGAGTTGCCTTGAGAACAAAGTCCAGGGAGGAAAGCCGGGGACCAAGGACCTTCAGGATGGCCCCAGCTTCCTGGGCTGTGCAGGAGCCACGTGCCACGGACCCCTCCCAGCTCAGGCGGTACCGCCAGAGCACAGCCTTACCCTACAGAAGAAAGGTCTGCATGGTCCTCTGAGGAGATGAGGGCTCAGAGAGACTCGAGGGGGCTCCTGGGCTGTCCAGAGTGGGCCCTTTGAGAGACCCCTGGGCCCTAAGGTTCAGATGGGCCACTGCTGACCTTGGCCTTCCTAGGAGGGATGCAGAGCCAGCCCACCACTTGAACCCGGCAACCTGAGCACCAAGGGACAGGGCTGCCATCCAGGGCCAGGGCTAGGACAAGGCCAGCAAGGTGGCAGACACGGAGCATCTCGGCCGGGGGGCCTTTCTTGGGTCATGCATCAGCACGGGGCACAGAGCTGAAGGCCCAGGAAGAGTCTCGTTTCCATTTCTTTTAAAACGGGAAGGGAAAATGATCCCTCCAATACTGAATATATAATGTATAATGAGTATATTATAGACTGGTGTAGATGAATATAGCGCGAACCCAGCCTGGGTTCTGGGTGTCTTCTCACCACCCCAGTCGCGGGTGCGATTTGTGATTTTGTTGTGAATTGTGGAGGAAGGGCCCAGGAGGGCCACGTGCCCTGCCTGCCAGGGAAGCCATAGAGGGCCCTGCCCTAAGAGGTCAGTGCCTCCTTCAATGCCTGCGATCCCTCACCCCGCCCTGCTTCCCCCACCATCCGCCCCCCCTGGGCAGCCTGGGCCACTGCCCGGCAGCACCCCCCCGCCTTCGGACTGTGCATTTCCCGACAGCGACACCTTGTGGCAGCAGCCCCCACCTCCAAGGACAGCCCCACCTGCACTCCCCACCTCTGAGGACAAAGCTGTGACTAGGATGACCCCTTCTGGGCTGTGGAAGCCTCGGGTTTGAGAACAATCCTGAGGAGGGACCCCAGGGTGCCTCCCGCTCTCCTGGCTTGTGTGTGTTTGAGGGGGAGGTGTGGGGGCCTCTGTGCCCATCACAGCCACACGCCGGGACCGCCGGCCATCGTCCTGAGCCAGTGACATGCCTGGCGGCCTCCCGCCCGCCTACGCCCTGCTCACCACCAAGGAGCTGTCAGCATCACTGCCCCCATCGGCATCTGGCAAAACTGTTAGAGGTGAGCCAGAGGGAGCACCCCCGTCCCCAACAGAGCTGAGTTGAGAACCACATCTGTCTCCAGGCACTGTAACCAGCAGGAAGGGAGGCCAGGCTGAGCCTGGGAAGACTCTGGAACTGGGTTATCTGAAGGCCTGGAGTTCGGGTGGCCCCAGGCAGAAGAGGTGGCACAGTGAAGGTCCACACATGGGAGGTGGGCGGGTGGCTGAGCCTGAAAGTTGGCATCTGGGCCCACCAAGGACAGGCCTGCCATGTTTGAGCCCTGAGCTGAGCCTCCCCAGAGCCTGGGGGGAGGCTGGAGCCCCCAGCGAAGGGCCTCAGATGCCAAGGAGGGAGGGCAGGCCCTAGCGCTAAGCCCCTGGCACAGACTCATACCCACACAGTGGCATTTAGTGAAAATGGCTCCTCTGACATTGCCTCCTGAAACAGGTAGGGTCTGAGGGGTCAGGTCTGATGAGGCCTGGGGGCATCCCTGTGCCAGCTGGGTGAACATGGCTGGTCACTGTCCCATTCTGAGCTCAGCCTCTTTCTAGAACAGGAAGGGAGGTGGCACCAGCCAGGTTGCACATCTCAGATCTGGGACAACCGGAGGGCTGAGGAGGACCAGGAAGGGGAAGGCTTTCAGGTCTGGCTTGCTCAAGGGACTCAGCTCCTACCCCGGCCCCAGCTGTTGCTGAGTCTGAGGGCAGGTGGTGCTGCCAGGTGCCTTGTGTTGGCCTCCCTGCATGCATCCTGCCTGGTGGCCCAAGTTCAGCATCCACACTTATGCCAGCCAGTGCCCTATACCACCCTCACCCTTCCAAGGCTCCCACAGCCTTCAGGGCTGCCCAGTGCAAGAGCTGCTGTGAGTCTAAGTGGGTAGCTTGGTTTCTCTGATTGGGAGCAGCTTCCCCAGGGACGGGAGCAGGACCCAGGCAGTTGCTGTAAATGCTGGTGTGTCGGCCCCTCTGGTGCTGCGTTGGTGACGTCCAGGGCCTGATCTGCTTCCTGACATTCCCCAGAGGGCTGCCATCCTCAGCCCATTTCATGAATGTGGAGACGGAGGTTCAGAGAGGTGGAGTGACTTTCCCAAGGCCACGCAGCAGGCTGGGTACAGCTGGAATGGGCGGCCAGCTCTGTCCACCCCATGATCTGCGGCTGTCTTGCCTTCCAGGCTGCCTGGAGTTGGGAGAGTCATGGTGGCATAGGGGACAACAGGTTGTGTTCTGGGGCCCCTTCCCTGGGGCCAAGGAACTGGGCCAGGCCCAGGGCCCTGCCAGGTACCTCGCTTCCAGCCTTGTCCCTGAAGGTCCTCGTGCAGGAGAAAAGCACACCACTGTCCAGCCTCCCCAGAAGGAATGCGCTCTCCCCTCAGACTTGACCTGGGCTCAAATATGGCGGGCCTGTCCTTGGTGGACCCGGATGCCAACTTTCACCCCTCTCAAATCCTGGGCATCCAGGCTTTGCCTCCATCCAAGCCCCAGGCAGGCAGCACTGCCTGGACAGGCAAGCAAGACATACTGGCCCTCCTGCAGTCCCCGGAAATAAAACAGAGAAGAGCAGCCCTTCCTCAAGAAGGCCTCACCTTGTCCCTCCCCTCTTCTCTCCCCTCTTCTACCCCTCTCCCCTTCTCTCCACATCACAGACCCAACAGCCTCTCTCGCCAAGCCCATCCACCCTCCTTCCTCCCGCTCAGCCTCCCGGGCTTCTGCCCATTTCCTGGGTCAGCCCCACACAAGTCCTGGCAAGAGCTGGGGCCCCGAGTAAAGATGCCATATCCAGGCAGGCGCAGTGGCTCCCACCTGTAATCCCAGCACTCTGGGAGGCTGAGGCAGGCACAGCGCTTGAGCCCAGGAGTTCAAGACCAGCCTGGACAACATGGCAAAATCCCATCTCTACAAAAAAATACAAACATTAACTGAGTTTGGTGGCTCACGCCTGTGGTCCCAGCTACTTGAGAGGCTGAAGTGGGAGGATCACCTGAGCCTTGGGAGGTCAAGATTGCAGTGAGCCCAGATCGTGCCACTGCACTCCAGCCTGGGTGACAGAGTGAGACCTTGTCTCGACAAATAAATAAATAAGTAATAAAGTTGTCATATCCTATGGAGCAGCTGGCCTGGGGGGTCTGGGTGTGGTGGGGAAGGATTTGAAGGCGGACGCTGGGGGACAGTGAGGGAGGAGAAGGGGGAAACCCAGGGAGGCAGCAGGGGAGGGGTGGCCTCCAGAGGAAGGAAGAAAGGGGGAGGGGAGGCAGCGGGGGAGGGCAGGGGAAGAGTCGTGGCTGGTGCTAGGCCTGGGGTGAGTGTGGGAGGGGTTCAGCTGGGCAGACTCACGGGAGGTGCATTCCAGGGCCAAGGAAAGAGTTAACAGAGTCTGTCAGAGCGTTCGGGCGGGGAGGGATGGCTGGTCCCGGAGTGAGGAAGGCCAAGCTATGTCCACAGAGGTCATGGTGAGCCCAGGAGTCCAGGAAGGGCCCAGCCAGGTTGTCCACTGCCCCTGCCAGGCCAGAGGAGTTGCGGCTTTGGGTAGCACCCAGCAGGCCCAGCAGTAGAGCTCGTATGGCCTGGGGTCACCCCCGGGGAGGCACCCTCCAGTGCCCAGCCAGGGGCAGGCTGAGTGCGGGCACCGGAGAGGCCAGCTAACAGCAGGAAGCCCAGCCCTCGAGTGATTGCCCCCCGCAGCCCCAATACATGACAGAGGGGCCTTGGGGTGACAGAAGGAACACAGGCTGCAGAAACCACCCGGCAGAAAGGTGGCGGCCAGCCGTGAACCAATCCCATGGCCCAGGGCGAGGCCCTTACCCTCTCTGTGTCCTTATCCAGGCTGAAGACAAGGAGACCTCGCTCTCATGGGTACCAAGAGGTCCGGGGGCAGCAGGCAAGTGCCCTGCAAACACCAGCCAGGGCAGGCCAAGCAGACCAACGTCCTGAGATGAGACAAGACCCAGCCTGCTCAGCACCCCACAGTCTGGCCTCCTCTCCAGCACCCCACAGTCTGGCCTCCTCCCCTAGACACACAGGGCTGCGCCTGACCCCAGGCCATCAGCAGGCGGAGGCAGGGGGCAGTGGGCGGCAGTGAGGGAGGAGACCAGCTGCTCGCCTCCCCCACTTTGATCTTCTCCATCAGCTGCCAATGCCCTCAGCCCACGGAGGAGTGAGTTCCCGTGGCAGAGCAGGCGGCTCAGTGTCCTTTGCGACGAGGGAGAATGCACGCTGTGGGATCCGGGGATCCGGGGGTGTCTGTGATGGGGTGTTTGGGGCTGTGCTGCGGGATGGGGAGGAGTCTGAGGAGGCGGGGCTCTGGGTTGGTTGCTCTCAGGACTCAGGATCGTCTTCCGATCAGCGGTCTTAACAAGCCTTGTCTCCAGGGCAGGGAGCCCAGAGCGAGGCTGGAGCTGCGATTGGTGACGTGGCCGCAGTCCCCCTGCTGCCTGGGCCAGGAGAGGTTGGACATTGTGTGGCTTGGGTGATGTTCATGCTGTGGTGTGTGCTCGGACGTGATTATGAAGGGGGGTTTGATTTGTCCTGACCCTCACAGTCCCAGAGCTGATGCAGGTGCCCGCAGGTGGACACCCAGGGCCCGCCACATGTCAGGTCTCGCCTGCCAAGGCCGCTTCCCCTTCCTCTGCCCTCCCTGGTACATTCTGTGTCTGCCTATGTGAGTGCTGCCCCATGTGCCCCGTTCACTAGGCCGTGAGCTCCAGCAACCGTGTCTTCTCAGCACCCAGTCCAGCACCCAGCACACAATAGATGTTCAATCAATGCCCACCGAGGCCGGGCACAGTGGCTCACACCTGTAATCCCAGCACTTTGGGAGGTCAAGGGGGGTGGATCGTCTGAAGTCAGGAGTTCAAGACCAGCCCGGCCAACATAGTGAAACCCTGTCTCTACTAAAAATACAAAAATTAACCGGGCTTGGTGGCGGGCACCTACAATCTCAGCTACTCAGGAGGCCGAGGCAAGAGAATCACTTGAGCCCGGGAGGTGGAGGTTGCGAGGTGAGATCATGCCACTGCACTCCATCCAGCCTGGCGACAGAGAGAGATGCCATCTCAAAAAAAAAAAATTGCCCACTGAATGAACAAACAGGTTAGAGTGAGGACTCAGTCAAGTCGAATAGGGTGGAGCCTAGCACCACGGGGGAAAGTGGCAGAGGGGGCTGCAGGGCAAGCCAGCAGCAGGGGGCAGCCCCCAGGGGACCCTGGGGACCCAGGCTGAGGAGGTAGCTGGCTGGCTGTCTCTCTCAAGGGCCTGGGAAATGCTCTTGGATGGCACGTTCCCTGGACAAATGATCCACAGTTGCTGCTCACGATGCCCTCTCTTGGAGTCACACTGTGGTGAGCCTATTGAAGGCTCTGACAAGGCCTGCAGGGAGGAAACAGGTCCGTGTGACTTGGTTTACCCACAGTTTCCCGGGCTAGCCTGACTGTACCAGCTCTGGCTTTTTACGTCAGACCAGTGGCTGTCCCACAGTGCAGGAGCCAACACAGGGGCTCAGCCCGACCTGGCAACCCCGCATTAGTCACCATGAAGGGAAAGGTGTTTGTGAGGTGTAGAGCTCTGAGAGGGTGGCTGCCAGGGCTCAGGCCAAAGGATGTGCCCAGATGACAGTAATGACCAGGGAGTGTTGGAGGTGTCGGGTTTGAGAAGCTGTTGAAGGGTGACATTGCTGGGACCTGGGGACCAGCTGGGGCAGAGGCGGGGGTGGCGGGGAGGCCCAGGTCTCTCCAGGTGGGTGGGTGGATGGCCACTGGGACAGAGGAGCCAGGCTGGGGACAGGTCTGAGCAGGTGAGGTTTAGGACCTGTCATTTGTGAGGTGCCCCCAGGGACTGACCTTGAGGGCTGGAGGCCAGGCCTTTGCTGCCAGGGGAGCCACCTAGACCCACCCTACGACACCAGACTCACCACCCTCCGTGCCCACCCTGCCCTAGGGGCTTCCAAAGAGAGGCCTGGCTTTCTTACAGTCTCGCCTGGGGCCCTCAGCGTCAGAGAGCGCACCTTACAGCCTACCCCCATGGGACTCAGCGGGCTCAGGAGCAGCAGAAGGAACAGCAGCCAGGCCCGGGACAGGACGTAGAGCTGGGCAGTGCTCTGAGCTGCTCCGTGAGGCTGGCTCAGGGCTGGGAGCTCCGAGGACAGGCGCTGACACGTGTTCGTTGGTGCTGCCGCTCTAGGCAAAGCTCTGGGCCATTGTGGGGTCCCCCTTTCTCCAGCGAGCTGGGCCTTGGGCCTGGGCAGGGCCTGGCTCCTAGGTGTGAACCCCAGACCTGGTCCCATTTCCTTGCTATCAAGAGCGAGGCCACTGTCTCCTACAAAGATGCTGCCGAACATGGGCCCTGGGACCCATGCTGGGGAAGCAGGTGGGACCTGCCAGTGCTCACGGCTCCCAGGCCTTGGCGTGGCCAGGGCAGGTGCACCGGACCTCAGGCGCTGGGCTCAGTCCTCCGTCCTTGCATGGCCAGGCCCCCACATCCCCTAAGTCACTTAAGCCCAGCCGCAGGCGCTGGACAAGCGTCAGGAGCCCTGACCTCTGCCCCTAGTCCAGGCCCTGCCTATCTGAGGAACCTGGGGAGCTCCTACCCTTCCCCGGCCTCAGTTTCCCCAAGCTTACAGGAGGAGGACATTGAGGGGTCTGGGGATGTTTTCCACGCGGCTCTGGTAGCGGCGGCTTCTGGCTTGACCACCAGGTGGCGCCTGGCGCCCAATGAAGCACGTGGGGCTGGGAAGGGGCGGCCGCCTGGACACCGCCCCGGCTGAAGAATCAGTGTCCAGGAGGCCCGGCCGTCCCTACACCGGCCCGAGGCTGAGCGGCCCTTGGGTCAAGAGCACAGAGGTGGAGGGGTGGGTGCGCAGCGTTTCCAGCACCGGCCTGGCAACCATCGCAGGGGGGCATCTCCATCTCCGACAGCCATTTCCCCCTGGGTGGGCACAGTGCTGGGTACGGCTGGGGGCTGTGGGCGGAGGCGTGTGCAGGAGGCCACCCCTTCACCCCTCCAGTGGGGTTGCAGGAGTTCTGCCGGACTGCGGTCTCACCCCACCTCCCTCTGTGCTCACTTCCACTTAGCCCTGGGCTCCGCTATCCTCTGCCTCTCCCAGCCTCAGTTTCCCCATGTGTAAAACAGGTAATAATCTCATCCCTTCTGTGGGTGGGTGAGGCTGGCCACAGGCTAGGCCAGGAGGCCCTGCCCATCCCCCTCCTGTCAGCACCGCCCTCTGCTCCCACTGCCCCCACCGTGGTGCCAGCCCCTGCACACAGGGTATCCCCACCAGGGCCGCCTGCAGAGCGGAGGGTGCTGCCCCATGCCTGGCTGCAGAAGGTTGTGTGGCCTGAGGTCACACCTAGCAGATGAGATGGCAAGAGACAGGAACAAAGAGGAAGCCCCCGTGGTCCGGCACTTGCCAGGTGGCAGGAGGCATCTCTAGGTGACTCATATGATCCCATCTCATCCCAGGAGAGACCGAGGTCCTCCTCACATGATCCCTTCTCATCCCTGTGCTCTAGATGAGGACACGAGACCCAGAGACATGAGTCCAGGTCACACCGTGGTGTCCCCCAGGGACAGGGGCCTTCCCTGCTCCCCTCTGCCCTTGGGCCAGCCATAGGAGTGTGGGGCAGTAAACACTGTTGCCTGTTGTGCCCAGCATGGTGATGGCTGGGTGACCCTGGGCAAGTCTCCAACCTTGAGAGACATCCTCAAGAGAGTCTCAGGGGGATCAGGGGCAGACAGCAGCAGGGAGGGCTGGGGTGTGGGAATGGCTGTGGGTGGGAGGGCAGGAGGCCCTGGCAGCTGATGGGAGCTGGGTCCCCAAGGGCAGGGGAACCACCGGCTCTCCCAGCTGGACCGACCCATGCCTCAGTGAGGGGCAGGTGGCCCAAGGGTGAGACTGCCCCATCAGCAGTGGGCAGGGTGGCTGCTGGCTGGCACAGTGGGAGCCTGATGGCAGGCAGGGGAGCGGGCTGGGAGTTGCAGCCAGGCCTAGTGGGCTCTGCTACTCTGTTCTGACCCTGACGTCCCGGGCAGAATCCCAGCCAGGGCAGCCTTATCTGGAGGTGATGGGCGAGGCCGTCTCACTGGGCCGGGGGGAGGTGGTCCTGAAGAGGTCAAGGCCAAGGCCACTGCTGTCCTGCCCAGCGCAGGGCCCGGTCCCAGACAGGGTCCACTGCCCAGAGACACCAAACTGCTGGAGCCAGAGGGACCGGATGGCAGGAGCCCTCCCCAACCTGGCTCACAGCCTCAGCTTGATCTCCCCTAGCACTGAGGGGCTCCCTCTCAGGGACAACCCTCTCCCTGCAGCCTTCCCCCTGCCACCCTGGAGGACAGGGCATCCGGCCGCTGCTCCCGGGAGGCCCTCGCCTCAGACACCCTCCTGCTGGCCCCGTCCTTGGCTCACCACTGCCCTGGGCCTTCCATCTTGCCACCCCATCCCACCTGCCAGCTTCTGCTCACACCAACACCAGGCCTGGTGCTATGCAGGGCTGCCTCACAGACCATGACATCTGACCTCCCCGACTTAATGATGAGGAAACTGAGGTGCAGGGAGGCAGAGAAACCTTCCCAAGGTCCCACAGCCTAGAAGACGCCTGTCAGGAGCACCCGAGGCCCCGACACACTTGCACAAACACAGGCACGCCCGGCCTCACCTCCACCAGCCCCGGAGGCTTCCTGGCCACTGGCTGTCCTCTGTGCCCCTGCACTTGTACCCAGACATCCCCAAGTCCTGGCATCACGGGCACTTGTGGATAGCTAGAGGCAGAAGGGCTCGTGGCCCAGGGCAGCCTTGACTGCAGACTGGCCATGACAGAACGACCATTGCCTCAAGCGATCAGCGTGGGGGTGCAGCCCTCAAAACTCTTATCTCCTTCAGCACATGGCATGGACCAGGAACAGTTCAGTCAAGGGAGGAATGCCCAGGGCCTTGGGAGCATGGGATAGCAGGGAGGACTCATACAGCGTGGGGCGAGGGGAAGGAAAGGGGAATGAGCTCATGGAGAACTTCCTGGGGCATGTAAGTCCTGAGTTGGGTTTTGCAGGATGAGTAGGAGTTTGCCAGAGTAGGAAAAGCAATGAGAAGCCCCAAATCCACACTCTGTGATTGTGTGTTTGTCATGGAGCCTATGAGTGTTGCTATGTGGTATACTGATGGGAAGGGAGGGCAACGGACTCTGTGGGCACCGGGGAGCAACCACCCCTAAAGAAGCAAGTCCTTCCTAGAGTCAGACATGGAATTCATGGGGAAGCATTAGTTTCAGGGGATAGAAACCCAAACCAAATTAGCTCAGGCCCAGAAGAGGATTTATTTGTTTGTATAACAGAAAAATCCAGGAATTAGTACAGCTTCAGGCGTGGCTGCATCAAAGGGTGCTTCCCCCATTTACCCTCAGGGCTTCTACCACATGGGCCCCAGCCTCAGCAGGGTCCCCATGAGACAGTAGAGCCCGCCGTTCCTCCATCCCGCCAGCTCCCACCAGTGCAAAGCTCTCTCTCCCCCTCTCCAAATGACCCCACGAAAGTTGCCAGGTAACCTCTGGCTGGCGGGGCTTTGGGTCAAATGCTCAGCCCTGAGCCAATGACTGAGGGTTCCCACTGGAGGGGCAGTGGGAGAGACGGGGACACCCAGCGGGTGGAGCCAGCTGCTGCTCCTGGGACTCACCGTGGAGTGCAGTGGAACGGGCACCATGCAGCAGGCTCCTTGGAGCAACCTAGAGCTGTGGAGAAGCAAGATGGCCCCGTGGCTCAGTGGGCTGGAGATTCACCTTCTGTCCCCAGAGCCAAGGACAAGCTTGTCTGAACACAGCCTCACCAGGGCTCAGCTCTGCATGGGGGCTGAGGGTCAGGTCTGCGGCCCCCCTAGCCAGAGTGTTGGGAAGGGGACAGCACCCACCGCAAGGCCAGGCCAGCGTGGACCTGGCAGTCACCCCTGGGCAGGCGGGGAGCCGTGTGCCCTCCCACCTGTCTCAGAGTACTGCCCGGGAGTGGCGTCTTCCACCCTCTGACCGCCATGGCTCCACACACAGCCCAGAAGAGCCTCCAGCCTCTGGCAGCCCTGGACCAGACCTTGGTAACACCTGCCGCATTCTACACAGCAGAGCCAAGGCACTGAGCGCTCAGGAGCCCAGAGGAAGCCTGGTGGCTGTGAGCGGTGCCGGCTGGCTCATTAGCCCAGGCCCCATCTGCCCTGGGATGATCTGGACCCCGGCCCGGCTCTCAGCTCTCAGCGCTCCCTTCCCAGATGAGCCAAGACGTCCCATGCAGACGGACACCTTCCCCAAGTGCCTGTCCCGGCGCTGCACAGCCCATGCCCTGCTGTCCCGGGGAGCAGCATCTTCCACCAGGCGCAGTGTCCTCTCTTGGGGGCACTGGAAGGGCCGGGCAGGCTGCAGCTGGCCCTGGCCCAGGAGGGGCCAGCAGAATGTTCCAGTCTTGAGGCTCACAGCAGGTGGAACAGAGGCTTGGTGGCACCAGCCCACATACCCGCAGTGCTCACTGCTGCCCGCAACCATGGTCCTGGCCCCTGGCTCTGCTGTCACTCCCTGTGTGATCCCAGGGTGTGTTGTCACCAGCCACACCCTGAGATCCATTCTGAACCTCTCCATGGAAGGCTGGGTTGGAGGGGTGACGGGAGAAGGCCTTCCACAAGGCAGGCTCCCAAGTCACATGTGGGGCTCAGCGCAGCCCCACAGACAAGAGGCGTGTCTGTGACCCGTGAGTTCAGAACCTCGTCGTGTGCCCTGGGCCACCGCCTCAGGAGAAAGGTCAGGAGTGTTTTGCAGACATCTGCCCGGAGAGGCTGGAGCTCGGCACAGGCTGCTCCTCCCTGCCCGGGAGCCCCTCCCCCGAGGTTCCCCCACCCCCACCTTGGCATCTCAGTGCCACCACACTGAGTGACACACTGGTGAGTCTCAGAAGAGCCCTGTACGGACAATGAGACCCACAAGTACACAGATGACAACTGCCATGTGGCTGCCCAGAGAGAGCCACGCTGTGGGTCTGGCCGGAACCTCTTTCCTTTGCGCACCTGTGCCCAGCCCACGCACAATGCAGAGCTGACACCAAGTGAGCATCTGTCACTAAGTGAGGCAGGCAAATGAGGTAACACTCAATCTGGGCTTTGAAGGATGAGTAGGAGTTCCCGGAGGAGAAAAAGAGAGGCCCTTCCCAAGTGGAGGATGCAGCAGGCGCAGAGGCCTGAAGGTGGCGGGAGCTCTGTGTGTGCTCCTGCTGCCCACCCTCTTCATGGGCTGGCATGGGCCGGGGGATGGGCTGAAGAGGTTGTGGCACTTCCACCTGAAGGAAGAAGCAGCTCCTGGTCTACCAGGAGCTAGTGTCCACTCCTCCCGGCCCCTGCTCTGGCCTCGCAGTCTGTCCCCTGTCCTGGCTCCCCAGCACAGCCCTGGCCACTGTCCCTCACGGCTCCCCTTCCTCTCGCAGCCCCTACCCCTTCTCCAGGAACCCCCTTTGGACCACCATGATACTTCCTGCCCGTTCCTGCCGCCTCTGCCCCTGACCTCACCCTGGTCAGCCCATGTGACCCCCACTACTGGCTGGACAGCACCCATTCGACAGATGCGGATACTGAGGCCCAGGGGGGTGCCAGGTGGCCCAAAGTGACACCCTCAGCTAGGGTGGATTAAGTCAGGAACCCCCTGCCCCAAACCTGGGGCCAACTCCTAGTACAAGACTAAAAGCCCTTTCTGCCTGGATGCCTGCACAGGGGCAGCTGCCCAGGCTGTGTGGGGGCAAGGGCGCCCCACCCGGCCCCACACCCACGACCTCAAGACCTAGTCAGCCCCTGTCCCTGGTGGAGCCTCCTG
The DNA here is from genome assembly GCF_028885625.2 of Pongo pygmaeus. Classification (NCBI taxonomy): domain Eukaryota; kingdom Metazoa; phylum Chordata; class Mammalia; order Primates; family Hominidae; genus Pongo; species Pongo pygmaeus. The sequence continues at coordinate 57,118,644 of NC_085931.1, forward strand.
AAGTCCCTTCTTGTGGTAAGCGACACCTCCAGGCAGGCCTCAGCCCCTCCCTGACCAGGCCCTGCCCTTCCATCTCCGGAAGGACCCTCACCCGCCTGACCCTCGCCCAGCAGCCCTGCCCCCATCTCCTGGGCTCCAGCCTCTCCCCACAGGCTGGGGCTGGCAGGGAGAAAACTGGGCCCCCTTTCTGTGCCCCCACGAACCTCAGCCTTGCCGGCTCTGCTCACTGCTTCCCTGAGGGTCCCCCACCTGTGTCACCAGCTGCCGGTCCCCGTCAGGTCCCAGCCACACCCAGCCACTGGCATTGTCAGGCACCCCAGATCATTTCATGCCTCCCCTGCCCTGGCCCTGCCACCCCCCTGCCTGGAGCACTCCCCCACCACCCCATCCCCACCGCCGGCTCGTTCTTCCACTTCTGCCACTCAGCTAAAGCTGAGCTCCTCTGCAGCACTGCCCCAGCCTCCCCGAGGCCAGGCTAGCAGTCACCTCGCCACACCCCAGCCCCCGAGCCCTGACCCCCAGCCCCATCCTCCTCCTGAACACATGCGGCTGGGCCACAGGTGTCTCTGGGCAGCATCTTGAGAACAGGCTGGGGCCAGGCTGCCCCCCAGCTGGGACCCCAGGGGTGGACAGGGCCAGACCCGAAGCAGAGTGTGGGAGGTGGGGCCCTCAGCTGCAGAGGGCCTGCCCATGGCCCCCTGTGACCACATGTTACTGCCCACGTCCATCTTGCCCCGCTGACCAGGTGGGCCACTGCCCACGAGCTGGAAGGCTTCGAGCCATGGGCAGCTGCTCTCCCAGTCTCTGCTGGCATCCCCGGTGGCAGCAACAGGGCAGGTGGGCTGGGAGAGATGGAGGCTGTCATCCTGGCCCCACCTATGTGCAGGGAGGCTTGGCCCTAATGCCTCTACCTCGAGATTCAGGGTCTCAGGACACAGAAAGCACAAGCCTCGCTCCTCCTGTCTGTCCACGGGTCGCTCCTGCACTGCCTGCTATGCTGGGGTTAGGACCCAGCCTCAGATCACCTAGCCCAGCTCCCAGGAGCCCCACGTGGCAGTGCCCGACTGCCACACGAGAGGGCAGGTGCTCAACCTCCCCAGTGAGCTCCTGCAGCCAGAGCGGGCTTTGTCACCTGGTGTGAACAGACCCCTGAGGCCGAGAGACCACCAGGCCCACCCCAGCTTGGCCGTGAGTCCTCAGGCAAGGCCCCCACTGTCTCTGGGCCTCTGCCAGAGTTAGTAGCCACACAGTGGAGAGTGAGGCTGGGGCTTGATAAAGCTTCAATACTCCAGCTGATGGAGGACAGGCCCCAGGTGCCCCTCCTTTGGTTCCCTGGCCCCAGATCACCTAAATCACTCCCCCCCCCTTCTCCTGGCACCCCAGCCCTGTGTCTCCACACCCACAATGGGCCTCTCCTGGAGTCAGTTGAACCAGATGGAGCCCTGTGGACAGGGCCAAGGCCAGGGCTTGGTGTGGTGCTGGGCCCACCTGGCCTTTGGTGAACAAAGTAGTCAGTGGAGAGGAGAAGGAGATGGGGAAACTGAGGCACAGGGAGTGACGTGCCCAGTCCAGTCCAGCACGGCCTCAGGTTCCACCTGGCTGCTTTCATCCCTGACACTCGCTTGTCTGCCCTAAGCCTGTGCTGGCCCCCCGTGTCTTCACCCAGAGCTCGTGTGGCTGGAGGGGCTCTCAGCCCAGGCAGGGGCTGGCGGCCAGCTACCCGAGGTGACCTGCAGCTGCAGAGGGGTGGCCTCAGCGCCACTCTTGCTGCAGGAGGAGGAGGAGGAAGAGGAAGTGGCCCCTCTGCTTTACGGGGCTGTGATTCCAGTGCTAAATGCGCAAAATACGGCTTGGCTGAGTGCCGCATTCGGCCAGGGCCAGCTCCCAGGAACAGCCGGGCTGCGAGGCCATGACCCAGGGCCTGGGAACACAGTGGGGCCTGGCCATGCTGCGAGGCCTCGGAGGGGCGGACTGCTCAGGAGGCCAACGATCTTCCCAAGGGTGGGCAGTCAGGGAAGGGCCAACAGCATGCCCGCTGTGTTCTCATGCGGGCCCTCCCTCCCTGGGACTCTCCCAGTGCCAGCCTCCCGCCTGGGCCGGGCTGGGAGCTCCCTGACTGCTCTGGTCCCTGGGCTGCTCCCGCCAGCCTGACTCTGACGTTGTCTGCTGCACATCATCCGCGGAGTCCTGAGTTCCGGCCCATGCGGTCATCCCCATTTCACAGCCAGGAAACAGAGGACGGGGAAGTCAACTGGAGGTCACGCGGTGGCAAGTGACACAGTGGGTGTTGCAGGCAACCACTGGACAGAGCCACAGCCACACTCTCCCCAGCACACCCCACTGCTCCTGTGCTGGGGGACTGCTCCCCATTTCACAGATGGGGAAACCAAGGCTGGCGGGAGGAGCAGCAGGAGCACGTCCGTGGACTCTAAGTCAGCACCCTGCCTGCACACGCAGCCCCAATCCCCGTAGTGAGGTTTGCCTCCCCGGCATGAACCAGGAACGTCCGGCCTCATTGGGAGGCTGGCACCAAAATCCATTCTATGTGGGTGAAGGCACCTACAGGGAGCATGCATGGGCCATAGGAGGTGTGCCCTCACCAGCCTGAGAATCACGGAGGGCTTCCTGAGCACTAACCTGAGTCCTGAAGGGCAAAGAGCAGAGATAAAGCAGGGCTGTGGGATGAGGAGAAGCGTGCACAGCATCCACAGGTGAGGAAGCCCCTGCCAGGGATGGGGCCTGGGGGTCAGGGGAGGGTGGGCAGGCCACCAAGGGCCTTGGGCACTCGTGGGTCCCTGAGGGCCACGGGAAGTCATTGAAGGTTTTAGCAGGTGAGTGATAAGATGAGAGGAGTGTTTTGGTGGTTGTTGTTGTTGCTTTTTTGAGATACAGTCTTACTCTGTTGCCCAGGCTGGAGTGCAGTGGTGCAATCTCAGCTCACTGCAACCTCCGCCTCCCAGGTTCAAGCGATTCTCCTGCCTCATCCTCCCGAGTAGCTGGAACTACAGGCATCCGCCACCACAGCTGGCTAATTTTTTTTATTTTTAGTAGAGATGGGGTTTCACCATATTGGACAGGCTGGTCTTGAACTCCTGGCTTCAAGCGATCCACCCACCTGGGCCATCCCATGCCTGGGATGACAGGCATGAGCCCCATGCCTGGCCCAGAGGAGTCTTTTGAAAGTTCCTTCTGGCTGGGTGTGGATTCTGGATTGGGGTCACGAGGGTTGGGGCAGAGAGGGCAGGTTGGTAGGTGGGGGCTTCCCCAGGCAGGCGCCCTGCAGTGTGGACAGGAAGCTGGTGGGGATAGGACATGAGGCAGGGGCTGCACCCCACGGCCCTCAACTCTCTCCAGTGATGGATGAGGGGCGTGGATTCAGCAGCCCCCCACCTCTGGCAGAGCCGGGGTCTGGGGTTGGTGCTGCCAGGCCTCTGGCCCCCATTCCCAGGCCCAGTCCCTCCGCCCTCACAGGCTCAATCTCCTGTCAGCCCCCGCACAGGGATTCGCGCTGGGGATGGGCCTGGCTCAGATGGTGTCTCCCTCCTAGCGCACATCCAGGCCAACAAGCATAAGAGCAGTGAGAGCGCCCTCTCCTGGGAGCGCTGGGCAGGTGCCAGGGCTGACGCCACCGTAAGGGTGCAGGGCAGGGGTCACTCCTGCTAAGCCCCAGAGAAGCCCGTCCCTGCAAGTTGGGTCCCAGGTAGCAAGGGCAGGAAGGGTGTTTCGGGCATGGGGAACAGCATGTGTGAAGGCTGAGGTGGAGGGAAGTGGGTGGGTCCGGCAGGGGGCACTGGTGGGTTTGGGGTTCAGAGAGAGAGCCCTGTGTTCAGTGTGCACCACGGAGGGAGGGAGAGTGCTCTAGGCGGGTAGAAGGGAGGGAGGCAGCAGAGGCTCGGGAGAGACTTGGGCCCTGTGCACATGAGGGGAGGAGACGGAATGAAGATGCTGAGCTGGCCACGGAGGTCACCGAGGTTGTCCGGAACACGCCCGCCATATTTATGGGACACCTCCCGAGACCCCCAGGCCTATTTCAGGGCCTTCAGTGCAGGGCCCCAGGATCAGCAGCGAGTAGCACAAATGAGACCCTGAGCTCAGGGAGAAACACAGGTGGGGAAGACGGGGCGCAGTTGGGGGCAGGCTTCCAGAAGCACCTTGCCTGCAGGAGTGTGGGTCGGGGGACCGGGCTGGAGACAGGCCCCAGACTGGGGCAGCAGTGGCAGGAGCTAAGAGTGTGGGTGGCCAGGGTGACTGGGACAGGGGTCGTGCCAGGAGCAGCCTCATCACCTCTGGGTTTCCCGAGAGCCATCAGTGCCCACGCTCGGGTGCTTGTGGCTCCCACACCGCAGGACGAGCAGCAGGATTCGGAACCAGGGCTCTGGGAAGGGGGGGGGGTTGGGGGGGGCGGTCTGCAGCGCCCCCCACTGGACACTGAGATTTGCACAGCTTCAGCACTAGCTGCTCTCAGCCATCAGGTCACTCATGAAGCAGCATGCAGGGACCCGGCACTCTCCACCCCACAGAGAGGGCTCAGGCCCCTGGTCTACTGAGGGCCAGCCAGACCCAACACAGACTCTCATCTTGTAGTTGTTTTTTTTTGTTTGTTTGTTTTGAGACAGAGTCTCACTCTGTCGCCCAGGTTGGAGTGCAGTGGGGTGATCTTGGCTCACTGCAACCTTTGCCTGCCAGGTTCAAACGATTCTCCTACCTCAGCCTCCCATGTAGCTGGGATTACAGGCATGTGCTACTACACTCAGCCAATTTTTTGTCTTTTGGGTAGAAATGGGGTTTCGCCATGTTGGCCAGGCTGGTCTTGAACTCCTGACCTCAAGTGATCCACCTGCCTCAGCCTCCCAAAGTGCTGGGATTAGAGGCGTGAGCCACTGCACGCGGCCTCATCTTGTAGTTAATGCTTTCTGTGTACCTGGCCTGTGCTGGCCAGTGCCATGGCGGTAGCCACCCACCTGACAGCAGCTGGGAGATCCCAGGGCACAAGGAGAAGAGGCGACAAGGCCTCTGAAGAGGGAGGGCCACGTGGGAAGAGCTTGGTCTCGCACAGTCCTGAGGTGACACAGCCACCTTGGGCTGCACACCACTGACCTGGCCCTGCAATGGAGGCAGTTGCCCAAGTACCGGCTGCTGGCTGGTGCTCCGAGGCAGAGGGCACAGTGGGGTCCAGCTGGGTCGGGGGGCCACTGAGGCCAGGGAGCAGCAGGGGGCTGGGTTGCTGTATTATCACGGGCACAGCCGTCCCTGAAGCCACTAGGCCAAAGGGCCCCCTCACTCCTGTGTGACGTGGCCCTGAGAGTCCAAAGGCCAGGCCAAGGCCACGCCATGGTCAGTGCCGGCCAGGGCTGGAAGCCGAGCCTCCTGACCCTTGCACCGAGCCCTCTCCTCTGTTCAGGCCACGGCATCCAGGCCTGGGGCCACGAACCCGCAGTTTTCTCCCGTCCTGGGGGAGTCAGCCCTGGGCTGTGGGGGCTGCCGGGGCTGGGGATCCGAAGGGCTGTGGACTCACAGGAAGGAGGTGTGAGCTCTACGGAATCCTAGCAGGAGCCCGTGGCATCCTCAGCTCTTCCGGGTGTGCTGGGCACAGGGGCAGATGGCCGGCATGCTAGGGGGCCTGAGGCTCTGGCAAGGCAGCTGGGCACAGCCTGAGGGTCTGAGTGCCTGGCCCCCAGGGAGGGATGGCTTTGGGCCACCTTTGAAGGCCTCCTGACCCATAGGTGATGCAGCCTGCAGCCACCTCCATCCACTTAGCAGGCCCTTTCCAGCCTGGCACTGGGTCACAGGTCACATTGGTCCCTGAAGTGCCAGCCCACAGCTCCAAGGAGGGCTACAGGGAAACATCGGCGGGCTGGGAACTCACAGAGCCCCAGGCAGTGCTCAGCTCTCTCCCCGGCCCTGCCACAGGGCCCTGCTGGCCTCTTTGCCCCACACCTCCCTGTCAGTCCTCCTTCCAGGGCAAAGGCTCCAGCTGTCACTTGGGGCTCAAGCTATCCTGGGCTCCTCACTCTCATTCGGTCACTGCCCTCCCCTCCCAGACACCCGTCTCCCAGCCACCTGCACCTCCCCAGCCCTATGGTGCAGTGTAAAGCTGGCCCTGGCACCCTGTGGTTGTCCCGCCTCGCCCTTCACCCCCCGAACCCCCCAAGCCCCAGAGGCAGGACTGCATGACGCTTAGGAGCCCAGCATCCAGAGCTGAGTCCCTGGTTCAAATCCTGGCTCCACCAGTTTTAGCTCTGTGACCCCTCTGCCTCAGTTTCCTCACCCGCAGAATGGGGATCACTGGTGCCATCCCATAAGGCCAGTGTGGAGATTAAATGAGCAAGTTCTTACAAAACCTGAGAACGGGGCTCCAGCCATTGCTCCAGTCTGGTCTGGGTGTTCTCCCTGCTGGAACATTCCTGCTGCTCCCTCTGCCCACAGTGCCTTCCCCACCCCACTCCTTCCACCCGGAAAGCAACGGGCCTCATGCCTGGGAGGGGCCTCCTGACCCCCAACCCCAACTGCCCAGGCCACGAGCCAGAGCACTCATCACTGGCCTGGTGATCCTGGGGTCTGGGCCAGAGATGGGGTCACCTCTGCATCCCCCACCCAGAGCAAACCTGCCCCTGCCCAGCCCCGGACAGCTCTGCATCTCCCTCCTCCCACAGAGGGCAATGGTAATCCTTGACGTGTGGTTCTCCTGTCCTCTTAAGATTCCGTGGCCTGTGGCGTCTGGAAAACTTTGAATTCAATGACTGCCTGGGGCCAAAAGCAATGAGTGCACAACAACAAAACCCTCCCAGGAGGCCTGGGCAGCCAGGACTCGCATCTGTGCAGGACCCTCAGCGGAGGTGGGGCCAGGAGACCTGCACCTACAGCTCCTGGCGTGCCCAACCCTGCAGGTTCAGTAACCTTGTCATTCTCCATGAGCCAGAGGCACGTGACACTGGGGGCTTCATCCTGAGGCCACAGGAAGGCTCCAGAACATTTTAGGCAGAGTGACAGGGTCAGAGGTGTTTTTATTTTTATGTTTTAATTTTGTTCGAGATAGAGTCTTGCTCTGTCGCTCCGGCTGGAGGGCAATGGCGTGATCTCCACTCACTGCAACATCCGCCTCCCAGGTTCAAGCAATTCTCCTGCCTCAGCCTCCCAAGTAGCTGAGATTACAGGCATGCGCCACTATGCCTGGCTGATTTTTGTATTTTTAGTAGAGACAGGGTTTTGCCATGTTGGCCAGGATGGTCTCGAACTCCTGACCTCAAGTGATCCACCTGCTTTAGCCTCCCAAAGTGCTGGGATTACAGGCGTGAGCCCCTGCGCCTGGCCCAGAGGCACTTCGCAAGAAGGGTTGGGAGGGGCAGGGGAGTGCAGTGGGGAGCTGCTTGGGGAACAGGCAGCCTGCCAGGGCAGAGGTGACAGTGACAGTGTCGAGGGTGGCAAGGTGTTGAGGAAGCCACTCCTAGGAGGTGGTCACTGGTGTGGAGGGCAGAGGAGCTGTTCGGCCACACACAGATTTCTGGCTTAGAAACAACTGACTGGCAGGCGATGCCCTACACCAAGACAGGGAGCACTGAGAGAGGTCAGGCTTCAGGGCAGTTTGGGGATTCCTGTGAGGCACCCCAGTTGGCAGCTCAGGAGGCAGGGGGCAGCTGGAGGCAGCATGGGAGACACTGGCACCTGGGGATCCGGAGAGCACCCAGGGAGGGTGGCAGGCTGGGAAGAGGCTGAAGCCAGCAAGGGGCCTGGAGAAGGAGGTCAGGGAGGCTTCTGTCAAGAAAGGAGAAAGAGAGGCCAAGTGCGTCCCATACATGCACATGGGCCAGGCATGGGCCCTGCAGGCTAGGATGGACGCCTGGGAGGTGCTGCGGGGATGAGCACCCCACCCCCTGCCCCAGCTCCTCCCCGCAGCTTCGGAATTCCCAGGCAGCCCATGGGCCTAGTGACCCTGCTCGGATAAGGGAAGGAAAAATACATTCTTTGTGTCCCTTTCCCACAAGCCGCTACAATCATCATCTTTGTTCCCCGGTTGCAGCAAATGATAGGGAAATGGACAGCCGTTCGGATTCCTGTCGAGCTTTTAAGAGAAGTCCCCTCAGAGCCCTGGGGAAGGTACTGCAAGCTCTGGGTGATGGAAGCTGGCCGGCGGGGAAGGGCTCCATGGAGCGCTGGCCTGTATGCGTCCGTGGGGAGCTAACTGGAAAATGAAGCTTCCACAAGGACATGTGGCTGGCTTTTAGAACGGGCTTGAAACCAAAAGACACAGGCAAGATGCCCTCCATGGGGGAGAAGTTGGGAAATAATTGTCAGAGAAGGTCAAAGGTGCTGGCGCCATTGCCCTGGGACGCCTCCTGGCTCTGCCGACCTTGTCTCTGCCGACCTTGACTTTGCAGAGCTCAAGGTCTTGAGGCCTTCCTGGTGCTGAGTTGGTGCAGGATGGGCCCCAGGCCCGGGACATCTGCTTCTCTCACTTCTGGCTTTGTCTCCACCTCCACTGCTCCTGATTGTCCGAGGGAGTAACAAGAAACTCACGAACGCAGACATGTACATGTGTGCATACAAATAGCACACACACCCATATGCATATACAGAGACATGCACAGGTGCTCACTCACATATACATGCAACACACACGGGTGCATTCATGCGTGCACACACAGGCATGCGTGTACACAGACGTGTGCAAGCACATATGCGTATTTGTACATGCGTATACACGTGCGCTAACACAGGTGCCACACACGTACATATGTTCACACACGCCTGCTCACATGTACATGTGCACACACATGCCTGCTCACATGTACGTGTGTGCACACACATGCAGACACAAGCACACACCCTTGTGCACACAGGTATGGCAGGCCCCAGGTGGCAGGCAGGATTCACCAGGGACTTGGTGTGGAGCTGGCGGCTCCCACCCCTGCCTTTCTCTGCTGAGCAAGGAGGTGGAGCCGTGGCCTTGGGGAACTCCCAACTCCCATCTGTGGGCGGCACAAAGACCCCTGCTGAAAGTCGGACAGATTTGCTCACTCTGGTTTCCGGGATTCCAAGGGGAGACTGCAGGGATCTCCCAGCGACATGAGAGGGCACAACCCTGACAGACACGCCAGTCCTCTTTCTGTCAACCAGTGGAATCCAAGCAAGAGCAGCCCCTCACTGGCCGTGTGGCCACGGCTGCCTTAGGCCACCTTCCTGCCCTCCTGTCCCTTGCTCCAGGGTGTGCCAGGTGTGTTCTGAGTGTGGGTGCAGGCAGCGCTGGGCTCAAGAAGGAGTGATGTACAGATGGACAGCTGTCCTGCCTACTGGCCTAAGCGGTCAGTCCCTCAGCTACATCCAGGGCCGTGGGAGGCTCCAGAAACATGGCCACTGCCCACAGCACCGGCATTTGCAGTACGTGTGTGGAAGCAGCTGCAGGCCAGAGGCAGGAGCCAGGGAAATGTGGCGCCCCAGGCCGTCTTGTCCCGTCTGGGCCTCCATCTCCCCACCTGCGCCGTGGCTCGATGGAGCAGGACATCTCCCTGGGGGTGGCAGCCATGTTGCCCTCCCACCAGGAGCCTCCTGTGAGCCCCAGGGCAGAGGCCGGCTTCCCCTCCAGGGCTGTACATTTGCCTTTCAGGAGCCAGAGTTGAGCAGCTCCTGGCTGGGTGTTGGGAACCCTGCCCCAGGCCCATGGACAGCACAGCCAGCCTCTTGGAAGTCTCAGAAAATGTATCACCCATCACAGGGATGGTTTCCTGTCTCTGCAGATACTTCACTCTCCCCTCCCCCGACTCCTCTTCCTGGGCCATTTCCCGGAAGTGCTCATCCCCATGCCCACAGGAACACAAACCTCCACCCAACACTGACCAAGAGCCAGGCCCTACCCCAGGACCTCACAGATGTCACCTTAGCGGTCCTTTCAGCAACCGAATGAGATAGGACTATCATTATCCCCTCTTCACAGATGGGGAAACCGAGGCACGGAGCTGTGAATTGACTTGCCCAAGGCCCCACCGGCAGCCAGTGGCAGAGCCAGGTGCCCCCCAAGATGTTCACGCCCTAATCCTCAGGATCTGCAAACGTGTCACCTTTCATGGCAAAAGGTCTTTGCAAATGTGATGAAACATCTTAAGATGGCAAGATTCTCTTAGGTGATCTCAGTGGGTCCAAGGTAAGCACGAGGGTCTTTATGAGAGGAAGAATGTATTTGTTGATGTCTCTTTCATTCCTGGCGATCACTTGATGAGTACAGAGATGGCCAGATTTCTCCACTGAAAAGTTACTGTGTTTCCTTTTGTCATTAACAAGTATCTTGTTGGGCGATACTTTGAGACTTTGTAAATATCCCATTACTCAAATTTTCACCCACTAATTTTAGCATCCTTAGATGACTCCACCTGGATCGGTTATTATTATAATGGTTATTAAATGGTGATTCCATCATTCCTGTAGTTATTGTTTTTAATCACCTCAGATGAAATCCAGATTCCCAAGAAGCTTCCAGTCTAGTGAGGGAGATGACTTAGTCAACAAATATAATAAAGTGAAATCAGCAGGAGGCACTAGGGCTGAGGGAGCAGGGAAGAAGAACACAACACAGGGAGGAGTGATCAGGGAGGCCTTCCTGGAGGAGGTGGTGCCCAAAGTAAATCCTTAAAGGAAAAACAGAAGTGAAGGGAGGAGATGCCCTACAGAGGGAAAAGCAAGTGCAAAGCAATGGGATGGAAGTGGAGAGCTGGAGAGAGAGGAAGAGACATGACCATGGCAGACTCCAGGTGTTGGGCCCAGGGGCTCTGCCCAGGCCTGCGGAGCCATCAGCAGCGCAGGGCTTGGCCAGGGGGTGGGCTGTGCAGGTGGGCTAATGAGAAATGAAAGGGCAGGGTGGGCAGAGCAGGGGCAAAGCCAGGGCGACAGCTCGTTGACATGGGCCCTGTTGACCTTCGTAACCTCTGACCCTCACAGTGACCCTCCGAAGGTAGCCTTCTTCTTCCTATGGAAAACAGGCGCAGAGAGGTGAGGTGATCCATGCAGGTCCCCCAGCAGAGCCAGGATTCCAGCTCAGACTCTCGGAACAAGGGGTGAACGGGAGGCTGGGCGCGGTGGCTCACTCCTGGAATGCCGGCACTTTGGGAGGCTGAGGTGGGCGGATCACTTGAGGTCAGGAGTTCCAGACTAGCCTGGCCAACATGGTGAAACCCCGTCTCTACTAAAAATACAAAAATTAGCTGGGTGTGGTGGTGCATGCTCCCAGCTACTCAGGAGGCTGAGGCAGGAAAATCATCTGAACCCAGGAGGCGGAGGTTGCAGTGAGCCAAGGTTGCACCACTGCACTCCAGCCTGGGTGACAGAGCAAGACTCTGTCTCAAAACAAAACAACAACAACAAAAAGGCGGGGAAGGGGAGAGGGTACCTCTCTCAGCTGCCTGCATCTTTCTTATGGGCCTGAGCCTGGCCCTGAGTACCCACAGAGGATTCCATGGGGTCCTGTCCCCAAGAAACCCCCCCAGAAAGTTCCAATCAGGACTCAGGTCCCACCGGGAGGTAGCCCCCTAGCTGACTTCTTGGGCTCCCTCCCAAAGCGAGCAGAAGGGACTGGGTGAGGGACCTGAGCCTGGTTTTTACTTCCCTAAGCCCGAGGGTCCTCTTCCTGGCACAAGGCCTCGAGGACGCTTGGGAAGCCGGCCTTCAGGTCCTGCTGTTTTGTTACTTTGCCAAAGTATGTCCCGTCCGTAAGTTTGCCCCCTCGGGTCACTTTCTTCACCTTATCAGCAGGACCCATCATTCCTGCTGCTTTCCAACAAGACGCCAGAGCATATTTTTAGACCAATGAAGTCGGTGGGACAGTGGGTGGGACCCAGAGAGTGACGGACAGTGAGTCGGCCTAGAGGGTGGGAAGGCAAAGCGAGTTCCCCTCCTGGGACGGGGCTGGGAGGGGACATGGAATGGTCTGTCAGCTATGAGTTTGTGGAAGGCAGAGTCGGTGACTTTCAGCTGACCTGCCTCGGTCTGGAAGATTCCAGTAGAGAAAGGGAGGGCCAGGGGCCTGGAGGCTGGTTCCAGGCCTGGGTGCTGGGCCTGAGAGCATTTCCAAAGCACTGAGCCTGGGACTGAAGGTAATTCACCACAAGGGCTCCGCTGGGGAGGACTGTGTGTGTGCTTCCCCCACCTCCCAGTCCCTCAACTCACCCCCAATCCCCCTACCCGCCTTAAGTCAGGAAAAAGGCCTCCCTCATGAGCACTGGCAGCTGCCTTCGGAGGCATGTCACAATCACACCCCAGGACACAACACAGAATCTCAGGCTGGCAGGGGACATTTGAGATCAGCCAGCCCAGCCTCTCATTTTACAGCTGGGAATGGGCGCAGGACGGCCATGGCTGCCCAAGGTCACAGAGCCCGGGAGGGAGCAGCAGGCACAGTGGAAAAAGCAAGGTCACGTGAGCCAGGTCTGGGCACCGGGTCCAGGCCTGCCACTCCCCCACATGTGGCTCAGGGCGATGGCTCAGGCTCTCAGCCTCTCAGCCTCAGGTCCACAGCTGGAAGCAGGCAGAGGAACAGCTGTTTGCGGGGCTGCCTGCGGAGGAGCGGGGCTGGGTGCCCTGTGCGCACAGTGGGCACTTCATCAGCCACTCTGCAGGCAGCCAAGCCAGGAGGGCCCTCTGGGCACCTGGGCCTCTCCGCAGGAAGAGGAGCAGGGACCCACTATCCTTTGGGTCAACGACGGCCTTAAGCAACGGGCTCGAAAATCCCTGATTAGTGACCACCTTCTGTTGCTAGGCAAGATGGGGACAAAGACGGGTCCAGTTCTCCAGTTGTTAAACATCTGTCTCATCAAGAAGACGGGACAGCACATGGAAAATAAATTTCTATGTTTATAATAACTGTCCCAGATTCTCTGTGCAGTAATGGCAGACCCCCTTTCCCTCTGAAAACAAGCAAGAATTTTGGATAAAACAATAACAAAATTACGTTAAGTGCATCAAAGGGCTGCTAAGCTAGTGGGAAACCTCCAGGTCAAGTTTCGGGGAAAAACCAAGAACCTAGAGAGGAGCGCTGGGGCCATTGCTGCCTGCGAGCATTTGCCAACCTGGCAAGTTGGGCTTCGACCTTGGAGGGAGTAAAGGGTAGACAGAGGTCAAGGTATGAGGAGCCTGATAGGGGATTCACCCCCATATCAAGCCGGGAGCCTGAAAGGCCTCACCTTGGGTGAAGACTGAAGCAGAGATAACCCTGGCTCCTGCCCCCAAACAAGGAATTTGTTAGCATTAAAAGGAGTGGGAGGAAAAAAGGAAAGGAAACACACAGATTCAAGCACAAAGAGCCTCGGAGCTCCTGCAGACTTGGACCCCTTGCCCATCACACCTGGGAGGCCCTGGGATGGTGGGGCTTCTGTGCACTCGGTTCCAGGTGGTCTGGGCTGTCCATGTGAAAGTAAACACCATCCTTGTGAGAAGGAACCTCTGTCCTTGGCCTCACGGAAACCCCACAGACACCCTTCCAAGGGCACCGAGAAGCACACAAAAATATCCTAGTCTGAAAGGGGAGAAGGCACCATGAGTAAGAACCAGCAGACAAGCTAGCAGACACCCGCACGGTCTCCCCATATTATTAGAAAATTAGCAAACAAGACACTAGGGGACATTTCAAACCACAATAGAAGAGATGGCCCATGTTCGGTGGCCAAGCATAGCACAGAGCTCCTCACTCCTCCAGGAATTCCACTGAAGGGTGGCAAGTTCTGGAGTTCAAGCCGCTGGGGAGGCAAGTGGCCACGGTTCAGGCGCTGAGGTGCAGAGGCGGGGAGGGGGTGCTCCCAAGGAGTCCACTGGGAGACGCAGGCAGGGGGCTTCCCAGGCAGCCTTACCAGCTTCCCTTCACACTGATCCCCTGTAAAGGTGTATCCAGCCTCGACGTAGGAGGAACAGGGAGAAACTGATTTGCTATTCATAAAATGTGTCTGCAAAAACAGATTAACTCGTGATCCACTTTCACGGCTGAAGCGGAGCCTGCCTTCTAAAACACATGGGCATTTTCCTATAGTTGTTTTTCTGTTTTCAGTTTTGTTTGCCATTTCCTGAATCTAACACCTTCTGAGGGGGATGCTAAGAGTTTAGAATTTTCGTAATTACCCGAGTCACTTGTTAACTCCCTGTAAGCAGCACCCTCACTGGATTTGATCACTTTCGCTTTGCCATGCCTGCATAAGCTTGTCACCGAAATACTTTAAAAAATGGACTTGAGGCCACACACAGTGGCTCACGCCGGTAATCCCAGTACTTTGGATGTCAAGGTGAGAGGATCACTGGAGGCTAGAAGTTCAAGACCACGCTGGGCAACATACCAAGATCCCTTCTGCAAATAATAATACAAATAGTAATAATAATAATAATAATTATATATATATATTTTTTTTTTTTTGAGGTGGAGTCTCGCTCTGTCGCCCAGGCTGGAGTGCAGTGGCGCGATCTCGGCTCAGTGCAAGCTCCGCCTCCAGGGTTCACGCCATTCTCTTACCTCAGCCTCCCCAGCAGCTGGGACTACAGGTGCACACCGCCACGCCCGGCTAATTTTTGTATTTTTAGTAGAGACGGGGTTTCACTGTGTTTTATTCGATCTCCTGACCTTGTGATCTGCCCGCCTCAGCCTCCCAAAGTGCTGGGATTACAGGCGTGAACGACCCCGCCCAGCCAATAATAATATTTTTAATTAGCCAGTCACGGTGGTGTACACCTGTAGTCCCAGCTACTCAGGAGGCAGAGGCAGGAGGGTTACGTGAACCCAGCAGTTTGAGGCTGCAGTGAACTATGATTGTGCCACTGTACTCCAGCCTGGGTGACAGAGCAAGATCCAACCTCCCCTACCACCAGAAAAAAAAAAAAGGAAAGAAAGAAGACAGACTTGTGCCTCACAAGTGGTACTTTTGAGTTTCCACTCAAACTACTGTCTTTCCAGTAGGGCAAGACCACTTTCCATTGTGGTATCTTTGCAGCAGTTCCATTGTTCCTTATGGAACAGCGTCTCAGGACCCCGCTCCTGCTCCTTCTGCCGGCTCTGAGCAGGTGAGGACAGGTGACTGGGAAGGTCCCCTGCATCTGAGCCCGCCGGTGCTCAAGCATCTTTGTTGGCTGCCCACTGTCTGCAGGACAGTCCCAGCTCCTCAGCCTGTGTCTCTGGCCCTCCAGGTGTCCAATGCTTATGCTTCTCAGTCACACCCCTGGCCTGCCTGGGCTCAGGGCTGACTCTTACTTCAAGGGTGGGCAGCATGAAGCTGGAGCCATTTTGCAGCAGGAATGATTCTGCCTACTAGGAGCTGAGGCCACACATGGAGGAAGGCGGGGTTCCTCTGTCGGAGCCCCTCCTGGTGTGATGAGGGAGGCAGGCACACAGAGAGGGAGTTAGAAGAATGGGGTTAGTGGGAAACTGAGGTCTGCCCCAGGCATGAGGAGGCAGTGAGGGCAGACTCCTAGCCCAGCAGGGAGAGGAGGTATTGAGAGCACCCAGCCCTGAGTGAACAGCAGCTAGACCAGGCCGGGCAGATGGCCAGTCCCTCCTGCAGCACACTCCAAAGTCTCAGGGAGCCAGGGAACAGGCAGAGCTGAGAAAACGTCCTGGAAACTCCACAGGAGCCCAGATCCCATCATGCTCTGTGAGAGAAAGTCAGCACTGGGCACACTGGACAGGGAAGCAGGGTCATGCTTGGAAAGGCCGACTCAGTCCTTGGCACCCACTGAGCACCCACTAGCTAGTTATTTGGTTTTGTTTTAAAAACTCAACTCGGCACCAATACTCACCAAGATGCTTTGATCTAATTTAATGCCTCCACCTGGAGAGGGGGAACGATGAATTGACAGTCTCCCAGCCTGTCTTCCCCACCAGCCATCCAAGAACCCTGCCTGCCAGGATGCTGGTCCTGTGTCTGCCTGCCCCATGCCACCGTCACCTTGCAGAGAAACACTGATTGCCTTCACACATCTGGCTCCAGCCAACTCCCTCCTCTGCACAGCTTGAGGCTCCCAGGCAGAGAGGAGGCTCTTCCCCAGGCCGGGGGCCCCCCTGGGAGGGTGTCCAATGACGTGCGAGCCAAGGCCTGTGTGGGTGTAGCTCCTGCAGGTTCTCAAGGTTGTAGCCCACACCCTGCTCCTTGGCTTTGTGAAAGATCAAAATCAGGGCCTCACATAGAACTTTATATTCCAACGTTGCAAGTCTCAACACAAACCAATGTGTTGACTTGAAAATAAATATCACTAATAAAATGGAGAAGAGAGCTGGCATGGAAAGATTGGAAAAATGTCAGGAATTCTTGGTGCTGTATACTTATCAGTAAATAAAGCACATCTGAGTGGTGAGGGGTCAGCCCCTGGACCTTGGGCTCTTACAAATGGGTGCCATTTTCAACAGCTTTGGGGACAAACATGGTGTTTGCCAATATCTTGGTTTTGCCAAGTCAAAGCTAACCAATATCAGCACTTCATCTAAGCAATTCCCACTAAGGGAAGGTATTTTCAACAACAACAAAAGAATATAAAGGATATAGTCTTGGGAAGGAAAGGGATATTTGTCTTGTTTTTCTTTGAGACAGGGTCTCTCAATGTTGCCCAGGCTGGAGTGCAGTGGTGCAATCACAGCTCATTGTAGCCTTGACCTCCCAGGCCCAAGTGATCTTCGCACCTCAGCTTCCTGAGTAGCTGGGACCACAGGCATGTGCTACCATGCTTGGCTAATTTTTTTTTTTTTTTTAACTTTTTGTAGAGACGGGGTGTCATTATGTTGCCCAGGCTGGTCTCAAACTCCTGGCCTCAAGCAATCCTCCCGCCTCTGCCTCCCAAAGTGCTGGGATTACAGGTGTGAGCCACTATGCCTGACCTGAAAAAAAAGGCTATTGCTTTTTTTTTTTTTTCTTTTTCAGATGGAGTCTCACTCTTGTTGCCCAGGCTGGAGTGCAATGGCGCAATCTTGGCTTACTGCAACCTCTGCCTCCAGGGTTCAAGCGATTCTCCTGCCTCAGCCCCCAGAGTAGCTGGGACTACAGGCATGCGCCACCATGCGCAGCTAATTTTTGTATTTTTAGTAGAGACGGGTTTCACCATGTTAGCCAGGCTGGTCTCGAACTCCTGGCCTCAGGTAGTCCACCTGCCTTGGCCTCCCAAAGTGCTGGGATTACAGGCATGAGCCACCATGCCTGGCCCCGAGACTATTTCTTTAAATCAGCTAGTTGAAGTTCTATAGGAAACTCTTCACAATGTCAGTTTTTTGTGTTTTTTCGGGTTTTTTTGTTGTTGTTGTTCACTTTGCTGCAGACCCAGGAAACTTTGTCAAACATGACCTGTCCCTTCTGGGAGATGAGGGACCATGGCCCAATCCCACATTTTAGTGAAACCCAAGGCAGAGCAATGCAATAGGGCAGCCCCCCTTCCACTCAGCTGCACGGGCTCTGGTTCAGATTGCCTTTCCTGGCTGGCAGGATTCTTTGGTGAAAGGCAGATAACAGGGTGGGACAGGGGATCACGGGTGGGAGACACGTAGTCACTGGGGCTGGTGTCTGCGAGGCATGAGGCCTGCCTGTCAGCCGTCCTGAGTGGAGAGACAGGACTGGGCAGTGGGCCCCGTAAAGATGGTGCTGGATGCGACCAGAGCCACATGGAACACAGGAGGTGGTGGCCACACAAGACAGAGGGCGGCTTTGGCAGGGGGACGGTTGCCAAGCAGGCTTCCTGTAGGAGGCAACTCTTGGCAGAGCCCTCAAGCTGGTGGTTACCATGTCCCAAATATGACCCACTCAGCAGGCCCCACCCTGCACCACCCCCATGCTCCCTCTTCAAACTCACACCAGGACCCATCCGGGCAGGCGTCCCTGCCCCACTTTAGAGATGAGGGGGCTCGGATAGCATCACTGGCTGGAGGTTGTAGTTTGAGGAAAAGGTACAGGAGGATTTGAATCCAATTCTGTTGAACTCCAAACCCCAGGCACTGCCCACTCGTTCCATGAGGGAAAGTTGGGGGACAGTGCCCACGTGGCACGGTGCTGTGCACGTAAGCTTGCCTGTCTTGTGCGTTTCCAGGCCGTCATGCCAGACCTCATCTCTGCACTTGCAGTCTTCCCTGCCCGCAGCAGTGCCACTCACTGCCGACCACTGGGTCAGATCATTGCAGAATCCAACTCCATGCAGAATCCAACTCCATGCAGAGCAGATAGTCCTTTATGGACCAAATATATCTATCTGGCTGGGCACAGTGGCTCACGCCTGTAATCCCAGCACTTTAGGAGGCCAAGGCGAGCGGATCACCTGAGGTCAGCAGTTCGAAACCAGCCTGGTCAACATGGTGAAACCCTGTCTGTATGAAAAATACAAAAAATTAGCCGAGTATGATGGTAGGTGCCTGTAATCCCAGCTACTCAGGAGGATAAGTCAGGAGAATCGCTTGAACCTGGGAGACGGAGGTTGCAATGAGCTGAGATCTCACCACTGCACTCCAGCAAGTACACAAGTGCAGAGCAAGACTTCATCTCAAGAACAAAAGAGAAGAGAAGAGAAGAAAAAAGAAAAGAAAAGGAAAGGAAAGAAAATCGGTCTATCTACACATCACGCTTTGCCGTGACACTCCCACGACACCTAGCATGACACAGGCAGGGGTCCTGCAGCTTCCAGTCCATGTTCTGGATAAACAACATCCATGATCTCGCCCTGGAGCTGGATTCTGTGTGACGAGGGGGACACCCGTCCCTTTGGAGGGGCAAAGAAGGGAGGCAGTGTGGCTGCAGGTGGGCTGCCCTGTTCTCAAGATCTGCAGAGACAGACATCTGAGCCATGTGGAATGGGGCCTGCTGCAAAGCTGGGGACTGGTTAATTTTCAAAGAGTAGAATGTCATGACAGCAGCAGTTTCTGGACCTGCAGAAGCTTCCAGATCCTGCAAAGCTAGAATGGGTGCACAGCTTAAGCCCCTCCCCACCACTTCAGCTGTGACCACTGGTTAACATGTAGCATGCAGCATTTGGTGCTAATCTGATGGTCATGTCTCTGCCGACAACCCTCCACGGCAGGTGTCCCGCAGCCCTTAGGACCAAAGTTAAACTCTTCACTGGCTGCAAGACCTGCCTGGCCGGGGCCTTGCCCAGCTCTGCCCGCTTTGTGCCATCTCCACACTCTCTCCCCTTGAACGTGGCCCCTCTCTCCTGCCAAAGGCTTCTGCACATGCTGCTGCCACCCCCCTGGAGCTGTGGGGCCAGGACCAGCCACCAGGGAAATCTGATCCTTGACCCCGGGCTCCTGAGTCTGCCAGAGGCTGCCGTATCAGCCAACAGACAGCTTCTGCAACAGACAACCGAACCCCGGGGGTACCCAGGTCCAGGTGCTGATGGACTGGGACTCGGGAGAGTTCTCACTCCCTCCCGGGGACCTTGGCCCTTCGTTCCTCACCTGTAAGATGGGCATAAGCACAGCTGCCTTGTGGGACTCTTGTAGATTCTGTCCCCTAGTATGACAATATTTCGTTACCTTGGACCCATGGGGTTTTGCTGTCAGTACCAGGATGGCAACTGAGGACACGCCCATGGTAGGCCCTCACCGACGAGGTCCAGCCTCGGGTCGCCAAGCAGCTGCCTGCTCGCTGCCAGTGAGCCCTCCCTTTCTCAGCCCACGGCCCCTGCCCCGGTGGACTTCCACCACCTGACCTGCAGGAACGCTTCCAGGAGCTCAGAGGCCACTGTCCTGGCAGATGACACCCTGGAAGCACACACTCCCCCTTGACAGAGAGCTTTGCACATCAGCAGAGGTCAAGCCAGCAGCAAATTTTGCAGGCCCTGGATGGCAAACAGACTCCAGCCTGGACCCCAGGCCCATAGGAGAAGCTTCACCCTGGCAGGGTCAGGGAAAGCACTTGGGTCCCTGAACACAGATGACTGTCATCACCTGCTCCCAGCACTCAGGGTCTAACTGCTGCCCTGTACTGAGCGGCCAAGCCCTATCACTCCAGGTTGCCTCCTCCAGCAACCCTTTCCCGTCTGAATTCCCAGCTTCCCAATTCTTTCCCTGAGGCTGTGGGAGAGCCTCGGCTTCTCTGGCTGGCTGGCAGGTCAGCACTTGCAGGAGTGAGCAGCTCAGCAGGGCAGACGTGGGCTTTACAGACCTGCCTTCCGTCCTGCGCCCTGCCACTGGCCTGGGGGACCCAGTGCAGATGGGGCTTCTCTGTGCCTCAGTCTCCATCTTGTAATGTCGGCACAGTAATAATTACCCTCAGAACATCTTCCGGATCAGAAAACGTAAAAACGGACCTGAGACAGCATTCTCACCACATAAATGGTAGCTATGAACTAAGATCCATATGCACCAGATGCTCCCAGTAGTCACTAAGGCGCCGGAGAGGAAACTCAGGTGGTGCTCAGAGACATTTTCAAGAGCACTGATTTGTCCTCAAAGTTACAGATTTCTACTCAGTCCCTGCGCCAGCGGTGTTTCTGTTCTGTCGTGTGGCCCTCATTTCATCAGCACTGAAGAAGGTAAAGAGAGACTTCCTGGAGCTGGGAATGGGGGTGAGGCTGTGCCCTCTGTGACAGTTGCTCCCATGCTGGGTGTGTGACAAGGTCTTCGTGGCCAACAGAAAATTGCTTCATCTCTCTTATCTGAGCGTTTTCCCAAAAGAAACCTACCACCCCCGGGAGGCATGGATATGGGGCTGTTTCTGGCCAGGATACTCCCAAGAGAAGAGTCCTGAACTTGCTTCTACCCTCAGGACGCCTGCCGGAGACTGGCTGACAGCATTTGATTGAAAATGCTTATTTCTGGGACACTTGGATGAAAAACAAGTTTTCTCTCCCTAAAACCTTGGGAGCCCCAAAAAACCCAAGAATATCACTTTTCTATGTCTGCTGAGTGTACATGACCACTCTGCAGACCCCCACATAGCCTTTGTCCTTGTTCATGAGAAGGTTCACTAGGTCTTTCAACACCTGGTTGACCTGGGTGGTGCATCTGGGAGAAGAAGCCAACACACCTGTGTGCACCCTGGTCCTTGAGAGCCTGGGATGTGGGTATGCCAGGTAACGTCTTTGAGCCCGGAGGTCCTCATGAGGATGTAGCCCCTGAGCTCTGCGTGGGCACCCCGGGGTCAGCTTCCCTCACCAAACACAACAGGATGACAAGCTTGGATGTGGCTGCCTGACCACCCCACAAGATATGCAGGATATTACGTGTACAGGTCACCCTGTAAACTCTGAAACATAACGTGAATGTTAGCTATTGCTGGCTAACATGTGCAAGAGAAGGTGAGGTTGCCGTGTGCCAGTGGGAAGGATATGTGGGTGTCTGGAGGGTGGGGCAAAGTTCACCATAGGTGCCTGGCTAATCAACAAGGGTGAGATTAAGAGAAGTTTGTGAAAGGGCCAGTTCCCGCCTGGTCTCCAGTTCCCCTGCCTAATGAGATCTGTGTTTCCTTTCCGGAGTGGGTCCGCCTGGGCGCCCGCTGCCACAAATAGCACAGTGGCAGGCGCAGCTGGCAGTGGAGGGCAGGCAGTGGAGCGGGCATAGCACACATTGCGTTCCCGAGGAGGGGAGCCCTGATGTGCCGGCACCCAGGGGCTTTGTGCATTCCGCTCCGGGAGCTCGGGCGTCACGGCGCGAACAAAGCGGCTTTGCAGGGCGCTCTCCTACTCCTCGCCATTGGCCGCCGGGCCGCGACCTCCCCTTGCGCTGGCAGAGTCCCAGCGCCTTGCGTAGGCACAAAGTCAGCCCCTCACCCCCAGCGCATGGAGTAGGGGCGGGCATGGCTCTTGGGCTGCTGGAGAGGGGTGGGGTTGTGGGGTCGGAGCTGGCGGCGCCTCCCCGAGTCCGTCCGCGTTGCCCTTCACCCTCCTCGTTCCCCCGCCCGCCACACCTCCCTGGCACCTCCCGCCACCTGTTTCCTTGTCCTCCCAGCTCGCCTTCCCCTTCTCCTTATTTTGCATCGTGGGGTTCCAGGGACAAGGTCCTTCCCGGGCCGCCTCCCACCTTACGCACTTCTGAGACTCAAGGGCACCCGGTCCCGGGTCCCGGGTCTAGACCGGCTCATCGCACAGAGTAGCAGAGCCGGGCTCATCGAGGAGGCAGGAGGGGCTCGCCAGCGTGGCACGGGCGCCCGGCGGGAACCTCCACCCGCCCCGCGGCCGCGCGTCCCCGCCTCGAATTCAGCCCCGCCCCGGTGCGCCGGGCTGGAGGGGCGCCGACGCTCAGCGGTGTCCCCTCGGTGACCTTGGACAGTCCCTCCACCTCCCCGGCCTCAGTTTCCCTTGGCTGCAGCGGCCGCGAGGCGCTAGGTGGGAGCCGCCGAGCGCTCCCGGGGCCCCGCCCACCGCGAGCAGCCAATCGGGCGCCGCCCTCCGGGGGGTGTGTCCCGGGGCCGAGGCCGGGGGCCGGGAGGGCGCGCGGGGCGGGCGGGGCTTCCGGGTCGGGCCTCGGGACACTCGCTCGCGCGGACCGGGGCGGGGGGCGGGCCGAGGGGCGGTGCGTGTCGCGGGGGCGCGGCTGGCACGGACGCGCGGAGGCGGCGCCGGGCATGGGCCGTGGACGCGGCGGCCCCGCGGCGGGGGCAGCGGGCGGCGGGGGCGGAGGCGGCCGCTAGCGCCCTGCCCGGCGCCGCCTCCTTCGGCGTTCGCCCCACGGACCGGCAGGCGGCGGACCGCGGCCCAGGTGCCCGGGGGCGGGCGGGTGGGAACTCGCGCGGGGGTCCGCGGTCGGGGCTTCCCCGGTCCCGGGACCCGGAGGGCGGCGGACTGGGGAGGGGCAGGGGCTGGGCGGCGCATGCGCGGGGCCCGGGGTCTCGGGGTCTCGGGGTCTCAGGGACCCGGGGGCCCGGGGTGAGCGGCAGGGGACCTGAGGGCGAGGAGCGAGGACACACAACGAGGACTCGTGCGAGGGATCTCGGGGCCCAGCTCGGCCTCCCTCCTAGCGCTGGGGGCCTGCCCGGAACCCGAGTCCGCGGCTGTCCCTGGGGTTTGGCGCTGCGCGGAGGTCGGGTCTGGGGACCGCAGCGACTCTAGGTCTTCGGGTTGTCCCCTCGGAGGGAGGGCCCACGGGCGGGGACATCGGGACTTGCCCTTTCCTTGGCGCAGTGGAGCTGGGGCGTCCCCGACTCAGAGGGTGCTTTCCGAGACCTCCAGGGATCCCCGAGGCGAGGAAACCCGGGCCCCGGACAGACCGACCCTGGGCGGGTGCGCCCGGCTGCTGCCGTCGGACGGAGACGCGCGTGTTTGTTCCTCCAGCTGCGACCACCTTTGATTAACGGTTCCCACTTTGCGCCCCAACGCGGCGGGGCGACCCCGGACAGGCTGCGCTGGGCCGGGTGGCTTCTTTGCGGAAGCCGCGCCACGTCGCTCCCGGTCGGGGCCGCTGCGGGTCGGGCGCCCAAGTCTTTCCGGAGTCCCGGGCTGCGCGGCCCGCGTGGTGCGGGTGAAGCTGGAGGGGCGCGGGGTGGTGCCAGTGGAAGTCAGGAGGGTCGGCCCTGCCCCCTCACGCACTCCAACAGGGCACAACTGCACGCCTGTGCTTTCCTGAAGTCTTTTTTAAAAGTTAAAAGAGAGGAAGTGTGCTCCAAGTGTCAGGATTCTTTCCAAGAAAAACCCACAGTTGTCCAATGGCCTGGGCTTCGCGGGACCTCCGGGGCTGCACGCCCACGTCAGCCCCAGCCGCCCCCGCCGACCCCTGCCAGGAAACCAGGGAGGCCCCTCCTCTCCCAGCCTCCTTGGGATAAGGGTGCCCTGGGGAACTGGGTCAGGGCAAGGACACAGGATTTTCCTGGGAAGGACCCTGCGACACCCGTGTCGTTGCGGGGGCAGGGTCAGCATGACTTTCCTCTTCCAAGGTGAAGAGTTGGGGGGCATCCAGAGAACAACCGTAATCACTTCCTCCTTCACCTTCTTACTGCCAGGCTGAAGCTCAGGGCCCTGTCTGCTCTGTGGACTCACAGTTTGTGGCAAGACAAGCTCAGAACTGAGAAGCTGTCACCACAGGTAAATAGAAGGTTTAATGTACTGTTTCCAGATGGAAATATTTAAGTGTTTTCAGTGTTTACTTCTGTTGCACTACAGACCAGCAATCTGGGGGTTATTACTTTGTGATGCAAGGTTAGATACATTTTCAGACTGAAAGTAAGATACATGTGCATGGATTCACTTTTTTTTTTTTTTTTTTGAGACGGAGTCTCGCTCTGTCACCCAGGCTGGAGTGCAGTGGCCTGATCTCAGGTCACAGCAACCTCTGCCACTGGGGTTCAAGCGATTCTCTTGCCTCAGCCTCCCAAGTAGCTGGGATTACAGGCGCCTGCCACCACGCCCAGCTAATTTTTGTAGTTTTAGTAGAGACGGGGTTTCACCATCTTAGCCAGGCTGATCTTGAACTCCTGACCTCATGATCCACCTGCCTCGGCCTCCCAAAGTGCTGGGATTACAGGCGTGAGCCACCGTGCCTGGCCTAGGATTCACTTTGAAGTTCTGAGTTATTGTGTGACTTTTGCTAGGAACTTCATTGCTTCATGGCAGGCATGTTTTGTATAATTTAAAACTTGATAACATTAACTTTGAGAAATGTGAGTGCTTAGCAGACCCTTGGGATGTCCACACTGACTGGTACCAAGTAGTGTACTGTCTCTGAGCTGTTTTCATTTTGATTTGAATATTAAGCAGATGGCTTGTTGAGATAGACCCATGCCAGAACATGCCAGGGATAGGCTGAAGAAACGGGCCAGATGATACAAATTTGTGTGGTCACTATCCATGAGAGACCAGAGATACTGGGGCTGATGATGACCTCTGCAACTCTGAAGCAAAAGTAAACTAATTGGCAAGTTGGGTGCGGTGGCTCACTCCTGTAATCCCAGCACTTTGGAAGCCGGGGTGGGCAGATCGCTTGAGGCCAGAAGTTCGAAACCAGCCTGGCCAACATGGTGAAACCCTGTCTCTACAAAAAAATAGAAATATTACCTGGGCATGGTGGCGGACACCTGTAATCCCAGCTACTCAAGAAGCTGAGGCAGGAGAATTGCTTGAGCCTGGGAGGTGAAGGTTTTAGTGAACTGAGATTGTGCCACTGCACTGCAGCCTGGCGCCAGGGCGAGACTCCATCTCAAAAATAAATAAATAAAATAAAATTAATTAACTAATTGACATTAGAAAAAAATGTTTTTTCTTTCTTTTCCCACATCTTTTTTTTTTTTTTTGTGACAGAGTTTTGCTCTTGTCACCCAGGCTGGAGTGCAGTGGCGCGATCTTGGCTCACCGCAACCTCCGCCTCACAGGTTCAAATGCTACTCCTGCCTCAGCCTCCCGAGTAGCTGGGATTACAGGCAATCACCACCACACCCGGCTAATTTTTGTATTTTTAGTAGAGGCGGGTTTCACCATGTTGGCCGGGCTGGTCTCAAACTCCTGACCTCAGGTGAACCGCCCGCCTTGGCCTCCCAAAGTGCTGAGATTACAGGTGTGAGCCACTGCGCCGGGCTCTTTTCCGACATCTTAAACGTAAAGTAGGAGACATGCCATAATCATCGAATACTGCAGTGGTTTTCATTAGCTCCTGTTTGTCAAACTTATGAACAGAGTTTTAAAAATTGTGTATCAGCCAGGTGCAGTGGCTCACACCTGTAATCTCTGGGAGGCTGAGGTGGGCAGATGACAAGATCAGGAGTTTGAGACCAGCCTGGCCAATATGCTGAAGCCCTGTCTCTACTAAAAATACACAAATTAGCCGGGCATGGTGGCGGGTGCCTGTGGTCCCAGCTACTCAGGAGGCTGAAGCAGGAGAATTGCTTGAACCCAGGAGGTGGAGGTTGCAGTGAGCTGAGATGGCACCACAGCACCCCAGCCTGGGTGACAGAGCAAGACTCCGTCTCCAAAAAAAAAAAAAAAAAAATTGTATGTGAGAGAGAGAGAACTAGACAGAGAAGAAAGAGAAAATGTGTCTTCTTTATAAACTATTTTGTAACTTGCTTTATCGAGTAGGTTATGAAAAATCTTTCTATGTGAAAAACATTTCTGCATCAATTGAAATGTCTATATAATATCCCATTGTGTTTAGATACAATAATATTTAGCCAATCTCTTTATATATGTGTATATATTTAATACAGTCATTCTATAAATATTGACTGAGTAGCTGCTGTGGGCTACTGTCCGCAGTGCTGAACAAGACAAGCATGAATCCATGAAACTGATTTTCATACCAGAAAATAAAAAAGAAACTTAAAGATAATCCTCATCATGGTAAAAGATGAAGAACCTATTTTTGCAGGGACATCTTACTCTTTAGTAATTGGTGGCCAGTGTTCTTTTTCTTGCGTGCTGTTTTGGAGAGCCCGTTTTTTAAATAAATATTTAAGTAGCCTGGGTGCAGTGGCTCATGCCTATGATTTCAGCACTTTGTGAGGCCGAAGGGGATGGATTGCTTGAGCCCAGGAGTTCAAGACCAGCCTGGGCAACCTGGCGAAACACTGCCTCTTCTAAAAATACAAAAATTAGCCAGGTGTAGTGGCATGTGCCTGTGGCCCCATCTACTTGGGAGGCTGAGGTGGGAGGATCCCTTGAGCCTGAGAAGTGGAGGTTGCAGTGGCTGAGATGGCACCACTGCACTCCGGCCTGGGTAACAGAGTGAGACCTGGTCTCAAAAAAAAATAAATATTTATGTAGTCATCTTTAAGCAGTCTTTTTAATTTTATTTATTTATTTATTTTTGAGACAGGGTCTGGCTGTGTCACCTAGGCTAGAGCGCAGGTGCACAATCATGGCCTATTGCAGCCTCAACCTCCCTGGGCTCAGGTGATCCTCCCACCTCAGCCTCCCAAGCAGCTAGGACCACAGGCACACGCCACCAGGCCTGACTAATTTTTGTATTTTTTGCAGAGATGGGGTCTTGCTATGTTGTTCAGACCTGTCTCAAACTCCTGGGCTCAAGCCATCCTCCTGCCTCAGCCTCCCATAGTGCTGGGACTACAGCCATGAACCACTGCACCCGGCATAAGTGGTCTTTCTTTAAAAAAACAAAAAACAAAAAACAAAAACACATTAAAATATGTATTTGCTCATTATAAATATATTTGAAACATGCCAATTTTTCTTCTCTTTTTTTGCTCTATTGGTTTCTGTGTGTGGATGGATATATTTTTAATGGCAAATAGGATGAGTGTCTTCACTTCCAAGTAGTCAGTGTTTTTCTTTAATGTTTGTACTAATTTTGTCACATTGCAGTTAGAGGTTGTGGCCTGTCTAATTTCTGCTTTTTTGGAACTTGAGAGTCTCTGTTTTTATTTGTTTTTGGTAGCTTGGCATAGAGTCCATTTTTCTTTTCTTTCCTTTTTTTTTTTTTTTTTTTTGAGACGGACTTTAGCTGTTGTTGCCCAGGCTGGCGTGCAATGGTGCAATCTCAGCTCACTGCAACCTCCGCCTCCTGGGTTCAAGCGATTCTCCTGCCTCAGCCTCCCAAGTAGCTGGGACTACAGGTGCCCACCACCACACCCGGCTATTTTTTGTATTTTTAGTAGAGACGGGGTTTTGCCATGTTGGCCAGGCTGGTCTCGAACTCCTGACCTCAGGTGATCCACCCGCCTCGGCCTCCCAAAGTGCTGGGATTACAGGTGTGAGCCACTGCGCCCAGCTGTAGATACTTTTTAAAAAGATATAGTTTCTGATTATGGGGCAGAAATGTGCTATGTCTGTCATCTCAGCCTTATGAATTGCACAGAATAAGCTAGACCACCTTTAAGGCCGTGTCATTAGGGAAACTTGGGCAAAGAATTTACATTTTCAACTTGGTGATAAGATGGGTTTAAGGTAAGAATCAAATAGGAGAAAGCCTTAGCTGTTCCAGTGGCCCATGTTTAAAAGAACGTGCTCCTTTTTCCAAGTATTTCTGCCGCTTGCATGCACTGAGCTTCTATGGAAAGGAGCACCATGCAGGCATATTTTCCAGACAGGACCGGATTTGCTCATTACTCAGAGTTGTGTGCATTCTTTGCTTTTAGGATATTTAATTAGCATCTTTTAATAGTGATATTATGGTGTCTTAAAAGTTTATGCATTTGAAAAGAAAAGAACTTACTCCTTGCTAGGTCTCACCCTATCATGGTTATCTTTGCAGCTGAGCTGCGTTTGTTTTGAGGCTCACATATGGTAAAAGTGGTTGGAAATTTGGAAATTTTGCTGTGTATCTGCAAAGCAGCTTGATATAGTGGAAAAGGTATTAGGTCATTAATCATGAGATTTGGATTCTAGCCCCTTAGCTGCTGCCTGCCAGGCCTGGAGACCTTTGTTCCCTTCTTTAAACTGCTGCTTTCTCATCAGAAAATGAAGTTCCTCTCCATACCACCTCTCTGAAGGGTTGTGAAGCTCGAAGTGGCAGCTTAAAAAACTGCCCATCTCAGGAGGTGTCTTAAGAAGGAGGACATACCGCTGGCTGCTGCATTTCTCACTTAGCCAGGTCTGATACCTGTGTTGTTTTCACTGTGGCCATTTTAGGATTTTTCAAAGGCTTTCAGAAAGCAACATGCTACTACATACCCCTTATATACCAAAATTGGTTTTCATTTTGGAATATACAAGTGAGAGTTCTCCACCAGTACAATAAAGTTGTTACAAGTGGTTCCTATGTGTTTGTTTTTGTTTTTGTTTTGAGACAGAGTCTCGCTCTGTCACCCAGGCTGGAGTGCAGTGGCACAATCTTGGCTCACTGCAACCTCCGCCTCTCGGGTTCAAGCAATTCTCCCACCTCAGCCTCCCAAGTAGCTGGGATTACAGGCACCCACCACCACGCCCAGCTAATTTGTGTATTTTTAGTAGAGATGGGGTTTCACCATGTTGGCCAGGCTGGTTTTGAACTTCTGACCTCAGGTGATCCACCCGCTTCAGCCTCCCAAAGTCTCAGGATTATAGGCGGGCGTGAGCCACCACACCCGGCCTCCTGTGTGTTTTGAAGGTGATTGTGACCTCAGGTTTTGGCAGGGCTATAACTCCATGGCATACCTGGACCAGGCCTCTTCATCCTGAAGAGGGATCTGCTGAAATGCAGGCCCAGTGAATCTCCCCGTGCCCGGACACAGTTCCGTCAAGCCAGGACCCGGTGCTGCCTGCACCCCTGTTCCTGTTAGTCTGACTGTCCTCACTGAGTCTAACTCCTTGAGGGCAGAGAGGATGTCTTATTTATTTCTGCCCCGCTAGACGTGTAAACTGAGTAGGTACTTGTAAATGTTCATTGAATAAGTTCATGATTAATATAATTTAATTCAAGAAGAATGTATTGATGGGCTGCTGTGGTCACCACAGTACTGAGATGTAGGTGGGAGCTGGCTGAACGGGGGGGGCACCTAAACAGGGGTGCAGACAGCAGCACCTACGGATGATGGCCCGCTCCATCCCACCGCAGTGAAATTGCCCCAGGCCTCTGCAGCTTCCCCCACACCTAGACTGAGAGAGAGCTCTTCTTCCTTCTGTAGGGAGCAGGTGTTTCCTCCAGATGTCCAATATGTACTTCCCATTACAGCGGTGTTAGGAAGGTGAGGGCTGCCACTGAAATGGTCCTCTTCGTAATCATCACTAGGTTTGGGGTATATTATGGATTAAATAGAATTTTTGTAAGATGACCTGAGGATCTATTTAAATAAAATCCTGTTTCTTTCTGCAAGATCATGGATTTAAATTCAAAACAACTGACTTCATAGGGAAGGGGTATGGTGAAAGGGAAGTGAGTTGGGCAGCACTGATATTTAACAAGGTGAGGGTCCTTCTCCTGCTGTGAATGTGACGTTAAAATATTCCCAGGAGAAATTGGAGAAAACTCAGATGAAATATGGTCTGTGTTCCAGGAGGCAGGACTCATCGGAATGCTTTTATTTTGCTCCATTTTAAGAGATTTGCAGATAAAGAGGAGTGAAGATTTCTATTCAGATTTACTTGCTTTATACTTATAACTTATAGACCACAAGCCAACCTTCGAAAGAGCATCATTTTGTTAGGAAGGCAAATACAGAAGGACTAATGGCTTCCAAGATTATGAGCTTCATCGCAATGGTTTGAGATGAGGCTATAGCAAAGCAGAATATTGAAGCTCCCCCGCCCCCTTTCATTTTTCATTTTTCGTTTTTAAGAGTGAGCGAGGCCAGGCATGGAGGCTCATGCCTGTAATCCCAGCACTTTGGGAGGCCGAGGTGGGCAGATCACAGGGTCAGGAGTTTGAGACCAGCCTGGCCATCATGGTGAAACCCTGTCTCTACTAAATATACAAAAATTAGCCAGGCGTGGTATCAGGTGCCTGTAATCCCAGCTACTCGGGAGGCTGAGGCAGGAAAATTGCTTGAACCCAGGAGTCGGAGGTTGCAGTGAGCTGAGATCGCACCACTGCACATCTCAGAAAAAAAGAGAGTGAGGCCCCAAGTTTTTTTGCATCCATTTGTAACTGAATACGTCTGCGGTTATGTGATAACCACGCCAAGGTGACAAATTGCCAAGTTTCAGTAAAAGAGACCCAGTTATTCAGAGGTTGACACGTGGATATGTCCCTTTCTAAGAAGTTCGTGGTCAGCTTTACATGAGTATTTAAATGCTTGTTTATAATTCAGCAATATGGCTTGTAAATTACAGATTGCCAATCAAGTGACATGCAAATCTTGGTGATCTGAAACAAGTTTTCTTCTATTATCTATGGGAGAAATGGTAATAGGGATGTTTAAATGGGATGAATTTTTTGAAGCATTTTCAGGCAGTTTTCCACATGGAACAAAATAACATCAAGTGGGCTGCTAACATGAGGAACATATTGCCCTCTGCCTAGGATTATGAGTAAATTTGATAAATTCTAGACTGCAGTCTCATTTTAGCTCATTTTATGAGACAGCTTGACAACTGGGATAGTGTCTCTTTTTTTGTTGTTGGGGGTGTTGAGGCTGGAGTCTCGCTCTGCTGCCCAGGCTGGAGTGCACTGGCGCGATCTCGGCTCACTGCAACCTCTGCCTCCCGGGTTCCAGTGATTCTCCTACCTCAGCCTCCTGAGTAGCTGGGATTATAGGCACGTGCCACCACGCCCGGCTAATTTTTGTATTTTTTAGTAGAGACGGGCTTTCACCATGTTGGCCAGGCTGGGTCTCAAACTCCTGACCTGAAGTGATCCGCCCACCTCAGTCACCCTAAGTGCTGGGATTACAGGCATGAGCCACCACACCCGGCTTCTGTTTTTCTATCTGTGCATTGGGGATGAAATGAACACAAATGATGTTTAAAGAAAAAAATGTTCAGAGAAGTTAGAAATTTGCTTTCAATTGGAATCATCTCTTAGTATGTGAAAGTTTTTTTATAATAGAAACAAGCAGGGCAGTATTTGACCTGTTGACAGTGTCCTTGGACCTTACAATTTGTGAAGCAGAGGATTTTGCTTGAGTTGTACGATTGTCGTTTTTTTTCCCCCACTTTGACAAATGTTACAGAACCCGTCACCAGATACAGGCAAGGGAGGTTGGGCTTCCCATCTCTGCGCGGCTCCCCTGTGATTCACAAGCAAGCAATCTGAAGTGCGCAAAAGTTTAGAACGCGATTTTCATTCTCTTCTTTCCTTAGAAAAACTCCCTTTGTAGACAGCCTTTTCCAGAAAGGAAGGCACTCAATTGTTGTAATATTCAAATCATAAAAATAAGCCCAGTCTAGTCTATTCAGCAAGGTGTTCTGAAAGAGGGAATTTTTTAAGTTCAATTATGCGAAGATCCTGAAGGTGGGACTCAAAGGAGAGGGCTATCCTGGGAAGAAGGCTTTGGAAAATGAGAGGCATGAAGGGGAGAGGGTATTTAAATGTGTCTGAAGCCAAGGATCCTTGAGAGAAAAAGCTGGCACTAACGGGGTTCAAAGAACTTGCGTGACGAGTGATGGCTAGTGACACCGAGGGTGGGTTGTGGGTGCCTAGTGAATTCCTCCAAAGCCAAGAGAGAGGTTTCCAGACCCAGGGAAGGAGGTGTGTACACCCAGAAGTAGTGTAGGGACAGAGATTCCGATCACAAGCTGTGAGTGGAAGACGCCGACCACTGCTGCAGCAGCCTGAAAACCACAGTCTGGAACCGCCAGCGATGGGCTGGGAAGTGCGGATCCAGGGTTGGTGCACTGAACCCAGAGGAGCAGGCTCCCATTCCCAGCTAAGGGTGGCAGCCGGCGGGGATCTTTCCAGGAGAAAGCTACAAGTGGAAGCTTTCAATTCAGAGCAGTAGCAATGTCTTCAAAGTCCCAGGCTTCACGTGGGAACAGAGAATGTGAAGAGTATTTAGCAGGATGCCAATGTAAGAAATCT
Organism: Pongo pygmaeus; assembly: GCF_028885625.2. Taxonomy (NCBI): domain Eukaryota; kingdom Metazoa; phylum Chordata; class Mammalia; order Primates; family Hominidae; genus Pongo; species Pongo pygmaeus. The sequence goes on from NC_085931.1 coordinate 57,150,883, forward strand.
ATATTGGTGTTTGTTTGTTTGTTTTTGAGATGGAGTCTCGTTCTGTCACCCAGGCCGGAGTGCAGTGGTGCGATCTCAGCTCACTGCAATCTCTGCCTCCGGGGTTCAAGCGATTCTCCTGCCTCAGCCTCCTATGTAGCTGGTACTACAGGCACGCGCCACCATGCCTGGCTAAATTTTTGTATTTTTAGTAGAGATGGGGTTTCACCACGTTGGCCAGGCTGGTCTCAAACTCCTGACCTCACAATCCGCCCGCTGCAGCCTCCCAAAGTGCTGGGATTACAGGCGTGAGCCACCGCACCTGGCCCAATATTGTTTGTTTATTTATTTATTGACAGGGTCTCACTCTGTCGCCAGGCTGGAGTGCAGTGGCGCGATCTCAGCTCACTGCAACCTCCACCTCTCTGGCTCAAGCAATCCTCCCACCTCAGCCTCCTGAGCAGCTGGGACTACAGGTGCACACCACCACACCCAGCTAGATTTTGTGTTTTTTTGTAGAGATGGGGTTTAGCCATGTTTAGCTAGTCTCAAACTCCTGGGCTCAAGTGATCTGTCTGCCTCGGCCTCCCAAAATGCTGGGATTACAGATGTGATTCATCACGTCCAGCCCAGTATTTTTCTTTCTCTCTGGAAACCAAAAATTATTGGCTTTTTTTCCTGCTGCATTCCCTTTACTTAGATGAATCTAGCAAGGTTAGCTGTTAGTGTCTAGGTCAGAAGTCTAAGTGAAAGTGAATATTTAACCACACTCAAGCACAGCTGACGATCTTTAATAGTAATAGAGGTATAAGACTTAAAAGAAACAAGAACCCAGAGGGAAAATATGGCCATGGATGCAGAGAAAACCATGGCAGCTTCCATGGACTCATAAAAAGAGCTCAAAACCTAGGAAGTGGACGGAGACTCTTTTGGGAATGAATGAATTCAAATGTGGGCTTTCTTAGTAGATTAAATCATTTTCTAGAAGGAATTTCAGAAGGATGTATGCCCAATTATGGTATCAGGTCTGTTGTAGACTCTTCAGGGAGGAAGTCTCTGAAAGACAAGAAGGCACAATTAAAAATTAGAATTCAGGTGAGTGGATCACGAGGTCAAGAGATCGAGACCAGCCTGGCCAACATGGTGAAACCCCGTCTCTACTAAAAATACAAAATTTAGCTGGGCGTGGTATGGCTGTAGTCCCAGCTACATGGGAGGCTGAAGCAGGAGAATCGCTTGAACCCGGGAGGCAGAGGCTGCAGTGAGCCGAGATCCTGCCACTGCACTCCAGCCTGGCAACAGCGAGACTCCGTCTCAAAAATAATAAGTAAATAAATAAATAAATAAAAATTAGAACTCAGAAAAGGAATTAATTTCTTCTGAGAGAAAAAAAGATGAGATTCTAGCCTAAGGTGTAACACATCCATCCACCAGGTATCATTTTTATACATGTGAAGTTAAATCACCAAAGGACCAGGTGAGCAGATGTGGACTTTCCAACTGTGTGTGTGCGCCTTCCTCAGAGCCCTCAGCGGTGTTCCCTTTTCCGCGCTAGCGTTTGATCCCTGCGCTTTTCTGGATGCCCCCACCCCCTCTGGCTCCACGAGGCCCCCTGTACCTCGCCATCACCCTTGTGAGCTTGAAACCTGTCACCCACCCGCCTTCCAGATGTCACCTGGGCCCTCCCGGAGGCCCTCGCGCTCAGGGTGTCTGATTCTGAGCTGTCCTGCATTTTCGCCTCCCCTCACCCTGGCTACCCTTTTCAGTCTGAGTTGCCAGCCTCCTGGCAGGGCTGGGGTGGGGGACATCAAAGGCAGGACAAGGTGCAGGGTCCTCACCCACCACTTAGCAGCTCTCAGATGCAGACAGATTTTTCAGCTGGCCTGTGGCTCAGTTTCCCTCAGCTACAAGAGGGGTGCATGCTAGGGTTTCTCTGGATTGCTGCACCTGGCAGGTAGTGTGAGCTTGGTAGGTGCTTCCTTGCTTATCATTGCCTCTCCCATCTTAATGTTGTCCCGTCCATCCAATGTTTATGGGATGAGAGGTTGATAGGAGGGCATGGCCCTGACATTCCAGGGACTGACTGACACGCTGTCTACACAAGCCCCTTCTGGTTCTTCTCGTGCACTGGGCGTGCCGGAGACACACTCCCTTACCCTCATACCCCGCCGCACCCCTGTGACCTCTACCTTTGAGACCTCAGCTTAAACTCACTCTTAGGGAAGGCTCCCTGAATCACCTGCCGGGGTTGTATGCTGATGCAGGTACTTGTAACACCTGGTGCTTTTCCTCCGATGCACTCAGGCAGTGTTTATTCAAGTGATGGCTTGGTGACAGTGGCTCTCCCTGAGACCCCGTGAGGCCAGAATCCTCGGCTCATCACTCATGGTTGAACCCGGAGCCTCTTGCCGGTAGGTGCTTCAGGACTGGCTCTGGGAGCCTGCGGCTCCTGCCAGGTACCCACCGCTTGAGATTCCTCAAGTCTTCAATGCCACCTCCTTCCTGAAGCCTTCCTTGCTGCTCCCCCAAACTAGAGGCAGGAGTTTTGTCCTTCAGATAACCTATAGCATTTGAGTCACTCTGATTGGACGAATTCTGCCTTCACTTGAGCAGCTATTAGGGGCATACATCAGTCATTCATTCCTCAGTTCATTTATTTATTCAGCAAATATTTACTGAGCACGTACTGCGTGCCAGGCGCTGTCCTGCTGTGGAAAACAGCAGGCATGATTCCCTGCCACTACTAACCACTGCATCGCATAACTGGCAGACTCCCAGCTTCAAGGAGAGGCACGGAGGGAAACTGAGAGCAGCCTGCAGAGGGGAAAGTGCGGGGACAGAGGGTCACAGGGGTTGCCGGGGCGTGTGTGCAGCACCTGCCAGTGAATGGAATGTGTGGCTCCAGATGTGGTTGTCTTTAAACTTCAGAATTTCCTTTCACTAAAGAACCAAGTCCAGGGAGAGGAAAGAGTGAATACAAATTATCCAAGAAACTCGAGAGCTCATTTTAGTTCTCCTGATTATGATCTTAAAGGCATTAAGTGCTCAAGTTAAACTCCTTTTGACCCACATAGGTTAGCAGAATTTAAATCCTAGGTGATTATTAACTCTAATCATACATCTAATGACCTATATTGAAGACACACTGCCTGCTTAGTTATGGCTTCAGCCTTTGCTCTGTCACTGGTAGTTCAGCCTGAAAAGCAGATGAGCCCACATGCTCACAATTCCACCACAGTCACGTAAGCGGGAAGAGCAGGCTCCTGGCTGTGGCGAGCTTGACTCCATTTGGTTTGATAGAAATGAGAGGCAGATGATTCCCTAGACAAATGCAGGCCTTTCTCGAAGCCCCTTTCCCAGGGCGATGTGACATGAGTGGTCTGTGCCTTCCAGGGCAGCCACGTCCTGCTTCGCCCAGCCAGGGTGTTGGGGAGGGAGACAGCCACATCCTGCCCGGGGCTCCTGGGTGCCGCTGCATCAAGTGAGAGCAGGGCTGGCTCCCTGATGTCCTTGGAGAAGTTGCCCACACTGCTTTCCCCCGTGGGAGTGACAAGGATGTGTCCTGCCAGCCTTCCACGGCTGACTCCCCACTCTATTAATTCCCAAGAAACCAGGCCATGGAGATGGGTTTGAGGGTTTGTATTGGTGTTTTTTAAAGTCAGGTTGGCCGAGTGCAGTGGCTCATGCCTGTAATGCCAGCACTTTGGGAGGCTGAGGCGGGCGGATCACATGAGGTCAGGAGTTCAAGACCAGCCTGGCCAACATGGTGAAACCTTGTCTCTACTAAAACTACAAAAAAATTACCTGGGTGTGGTGGTGGGTGCCTGTAATCCCAGCTACTCAGGAGACTGAGGCAGGAGAACCCCTTGAACTAGGGAGGCTGCAGTGAGCCGAGATCGCGCCACTCCAGCCTGGGTGACAAGAATGAGATTCTGCCTCAAAATAAATAAATAAAGTTGGGTTTATTAAGATATAATTTACATACAGTAATTTTTTTTTTTTTTTGAGACAGAGTTTCACTCTTGTTGCCCAGGCTGGAGTGCAATGGCATGATCTCGCCTCACTGCAACCTCCACCTCCCGGGTTCAAGCGATTCTCCTGCCTCAGCCTCCCAAGTAGCTGGGATTACAGGCATGCGCCACCACGCCCAGCTAATTTTCGTATCTTTAGTAGAGATGGGGTTTCCCCATGTTGGCCAGGTTGGTCTCGAACTCCTGACCTCAGGTGATCCACCCACCTTGGCCTCCCAAAGTGCTGAGATTACAGGCGTGAGCCACCGTGCCTGGCCTAAAATTCATTTTTTTAGGCACACAGTTTTATGAGTTTTGAAAACATGCAGTCCCGTCTCCTGGGCATTCTCAGCTGCTGGGAGCTGTGTGCATTCCTGGGCTTGCAGTCCCCTTTCGCTGTTGGAAGCAGCCGCGTGGGTAGAGTCCTCTCGCGTCTGATCTCTAACCTCGCCTTCACCACCTCGCTTCTGCCATTTCTTCTGCTGCATCTCTCTGACTCCAGCCAGAGAAATTCTCTGCTTTTAAGAGCTCAGGTGATCAGACTGGGCCCACCTGGATCACCCAGGGTGCTCTCCCCTCCCAGAGCCTGTACCCGCACCTGTGTACCGGGGCTGCCATAACAAAGTTCCATGAACTGGGTAGCTTAAACAACAGGCATTTATTCCCTCTTCAGAAGGACAGCAGTTCACAATCAAGGTGTCAGCACAGCTGCACTCCCTACAAAGGCTCTGGGTAGCCTCCTTCCTTGCCTTTTCTGGCTTCTGGTTGTGGCTGTCAGTTGTTGGCTCTCCTTGGCTTGTGGCCACATCCCTCCGAGCTCTGCCTTCATCTTCATGTGGCCCGCTCCCTGTGTGTCTGTGTCTGGATCCAAATTTCCTTTTCATAAGGGCACCAGTCATACTGGCTTAGGGCCTAACCCACTCCATGAACTCATCTCAACTGCTCACATCTGCGGTGACCCTGTTTCCAAACAAGCTCATAATCTGAGGTATGGGGAGGGGTAGGACTTCAACACATCTTTTGAGGGGACACAAGTCATCCCACAGTAGCACCCTCTATTAAATCTGTAGAGCCCCTTTTGCATATAGGATAACACATCCACCAGCCCCAGGATTGGGGAGTGGACATCTTTGGGGGCCATGATCTGGCTTCCATGCGAGGAAGCCCACAGTCTAGTGGCAACTCACATTTGCTCAGTGAAGTGTGGTGCATGGAGGTAACTGAGTATGGCCTGTTCATGCCCAAATGTGAGGAGCTGGTCAGCATCTAGCTGTGTCAATCAAGGATGGCTATGTAACACCCAGGATGAGCAGGTGTGCCTAGTTGCCCGGGACCTTAGGCAGCTGGCGTAGGGCCGGAGTGCTGGCCTCATGCCATGGGTGAGCGTGTAGGGGAGTGATACATCTGACACATAGCGTGCGAGTGGCTGAGTGTGGCAGCTGCCTCCTTTTCCCTGCATTAGGATGGTGTTGGAGGGGAAAGCTGTGATCATGGCTGCCCAGGGTCCAAGTGAGTGGAAGGGTGCTGGGAGTACCTGGAGGCAGCAGGCCTCATGGGACTATCACAGCTCGGTGCACTGTTTATGGGAGGGAAGGCTGTCATGACTGCACCCCATTCCCCCTGCCCCTGTGCAGAGGCCCTCCCTGACCACCTTATTTATACTTTCAGCCCTTCCTTCTACCTGTCACTATGTAGTACATGCTTTCTTCTTCTTCTTCTTCTTTTTTTTTTTTTTTGAGACAGAGCCTCATTCTGTCGCCCAGGCTGGAGTACAGTGGTGTGATCTCGGCTCACTGCAACCTCCACCTCCTGGGTACAAGCCATTCTCCTGCCTCAGCCTCCTGAGTAGCTGAGATTACAGGCGTCCGCCACCATGCCTTGCTAATTTTTGTATTTTTAGTCGAGACGGAGTTTTGCTATGTTGGCCAAGCTGGTCTTGAACTCCTGACCTCAGGTGATCTGCCAGCCTCAGCCTCCCAAAGTGCTGGGATTACAGGCATGAGCCACTGCGCCCGGCCGGTACATGCTTTCTTGATTTGTCTGTTTCCCACCTGTCTCCCCTCCCTAGAATGGCGACTCCATGACGACAGAGATGTTTCTCTGTTTTCTACATGGCTGCACCCTCAGCTGCTAAAAGGTGGCCCAGCATAGGAGGTATTTAATGAAGCCTTCCTCTCCACTTAAATCTATACTCTTGTGCTTATTAAAAGGTGACAGTTTTCTGTTTGAAAATTTTATTAGTGTTTTAATGAGAAAGTTATTATTTGGGTAATGTCTGAATATGAGGAAAACATTAAGGATAGAAATGTAATTGTTTTCCTATTTCAGTCTATGGATTTTATTGAAGATTACAGAATTACTTCTTTGTAGCTATGGAAGTAAAAAAATAATGAGACAAGTAGCTATTTCAAAATGTAGGGCTGATAAATTTGGGATGATTTGAGAACGTTAATATGGGGAACTCCATTTATTTTTTAAATTTTTATTTATTCTCATTTGTTTATTTATTTATTTATTTGAGACAGAGTTTCGCTCTGTTGCCCAGGCTAGAGTGCAGTGCCATGATCTCGGCTCACTGCAACCTCCGCCTCCTGGGTACAAGTGCTTCTCCCATATTAGCCTCCCGAGGAGCTGGGACTACAGGCGCCTGCCACCACACCTGGCTAATTTTTGTATTTTTAGTAGAGATGGGATTTGGCCATGTTGGCCAGGCTGGTCTCAAACTCCTGACCGCAGGTGATCCGCCTGCCCTTGGCCTCCCAAAGTGCTGGGATTACAGGTGTGAGCCACCGCACCCAGCCAGGGAACTGCATTTCTGACAGTGGCTCAGTAGTCTGGACGTTAACTGGCAAAGGTGGACAGAATCTTTAAACATATGTGGAGGAATTGGAGAGTTTACAAGATAGTGAAGAACTGCCAGGCCAGGGTCTGGAGAAGATGGAAACTTGACATTTGAGGCCATTGTGTTCCTGGGGTGTTGGCCAATTTATGAAAGAAGCAGTTAAGAGCCTGAGTGGCACTTTTGAGGGGCTAGAAGGGAAGACCCTGGTAAATATCCCAAACTTTATATTGGGACCCAGAAAAGCTCCATCCTAGGAGTACAGGTGACCTGGAAACAGATCAGCTTAATCAAGGACTGAAGTCCAGTTCTAGCTATGCCCAGTCCTTGAGACTGGATTAAGGTGATCTCAGATTGCAAGGACCGCAAATGCCTGGCAGAAGCAAGTGAATATCCTTCTGGAGGAACAGAGCCTCATCCTAGGCCTCTAATTATTTTTAAGGACAATTTTTCAGACGCAGGCTTTCCTCCCTTTGCACAGTTCCATTATGCATAAATTTCAGTCAGTGGCCGGCTGCAGTGGCTCATGCATGTAATCCCAGTGCTTTGGGAGGCCAAGGCGGGTGAATTGCTTGAGTCTGGGAGTTGGAGACCAGCCTGGGCAACATAGTGAAACCCCATCTCTATTTTTAAAAATAAAATATTAATTATCATTGTTTAGTTAAATTATAGTGGTCTCCCAACAATACACATCAGATCCCAGCTCCCGTGGTGTATGCACTGTGAGTGCTGTATAAAGTACAAGCTCTGCCTCCAGTTCTCCAGCCTACAAATCACAGTGTAGATAACAGATGTGCATGATGATCACTGACCAATTGCGTCACTTCTCTCAAAGTCAGTCTGTGATTGGTCCCTGAGCATCTGTCGGTCAGTTTCATGCACAGACTGCAAAGCATGTGGTTGTGTCGACTCCTTGTCTCTCAGTGATAAACCCACATGGCATTTTATAAAAGTGGATACATCAGGCCAGGTGTGGTGGCTCACGCCTGTAATCCCAGCACTTTGGGAGGCTGAGGCAGGTGGATCATTTAGGGTCAGGAGTTTGAGACCAGCCTGGCCAACATGGTGAAACCCCATCTCTACTAAAAATACAAAAATTAGCTGGATGTGGTGGCGGGCGCCTGTAATCCCAGCTACTGGGGAGGCTGAGGCAGGAGAATTGCTTGAACCCAGGAGGCAGAGCTTGCAGTGAGCCGAGATCATGCCACTGCACTCCAGCCTGAGTGAGAGAGCAAGACTACCATCTCAAAAAAAAAAAAACAAAAAAAACAAAACAAAACAAAAAAAAAACAACCAGTAATCAAGCATGAAAATTATGAAATGCTCAGAGATAAAATGTGTGAGGCCTGTACCCTGGAATCTACAAAACACTGCTGAGAGAAATTTTAAAAGACCTAAATAAATGGCAAGTTATAACATGCTCTTGAATCAGAAAACTCAGTATCATTAGGATGCCGATTCTTCCCAAAATGATCTACAGATTCAAAGCAATCGGAATCAGACCTCAGCATGCCTACTTGTAGAATTTGATAACCTGATTCTAAAGTTTATATGGAAATGCAAGGGACCTAGAGTTGCTAACATAACTTTGAAAAAGAACAACACAATTGAAGGACTTAGACTACATATAATTCAAGAATTATTACAAAGCTACAGTAATCAAGACAGTATGGTATTAATATGAAAACAGACCATTAGATGAATGGAACGGAATAGCAAGTCCAGAAATAGATCCACACATATGTGGTCAATTGATTTTCAGCAAAGTGCCAAGTCATTTAAGTGGGGAAAATATAATCTTTTCAATAAATGACACTGGAACAACTGGATAGCCATATGCAAAAGAACCTCAACCCTCAGCTCACAGCACTACAAACTCATAATTATTATCATTATATTATACTATTATGTAATAATAGTATATATCATATTACATATTATATTATGTAATATATATCATATTATATGATACTGTGTTGTCATATAATTATTATTGAAATGCGTCATAGATCTAATTGTAAGAGTTAAAACCGTCCAGGTACAGTGGCTCATGCCTGTAATCTTGCACTTTGAGAGGCCAAGGTGGGTGGATCATTTGGCCCCAGGAGTTCAAGACCAGCCTGGGCAACATAGCAAAACACTGTCTCTACAAAAAAATCAAAAAATTAGCTGAGCATGATGGCACTCACCTGTAGTCCCAGCTACACAGTAGTCTGAGGTGGGAGGATCACCTGAGCCCAGAGAGGTCAAGGCTACGGTGAGCCATGATTGTACCACTGCACTCCAGACTGGGTGACAAAGGGAGACCATGTGTTAAAAAAAGAGTTAAAACTATAAAACCTTCAGAAGAAAACATATGAGAAAATTCTAGTGATTTGGGGTTTGGCAAAGATTTCTTAAACATGATTTAAAAAGCATTAACTAGGCCAGGTATGCTGGCTTACCCCTGTCATTCCAATGCTTTGGGGGACCAAGATGAGAGGATAGCTTGAGGCCAGGAGTCGGAGAGCAGCCTGGGCAACATAACAAGAGTGGGTCTTTACAAAAAAAAAAACCTGTGCCAGGCACAGTGGCACATGTCTGAAGCTGAGGTAGGAGGATCACTTGAGCCCAGGAGTTGAAGCTTGCAGTGGATTATGACCATGCCACTGCACTCCAGCCTGGGCCATAGAGTAAGACTCAGTCTCTTAAAGAAGAAAGCGGCCGGGTGCGGTGGCTCACGCCTGTAATCCCAGCACTTTGGGAGGCCGAGGCAGGTGGATCACAAGGGCAAGAGATCAAGACCATCCTGGCTAACAGAGTGAAACCCCGTCTCTACTAAAAATACAAAAAATTAGCCGGACGTGGTGGCAGGTGCCTGTAGTCCCAGCTACTCGGGAGGCTGAGGCAGGAGAATGGCGTGAACCCGGGAGGCGGAGCTTGCAGTGAGCCGAGATCGTACCACTGCACTCCAGCCTGGGTGACAGAGCAAGACTCCATCTCAAAAAAAAAAAAAAAAAAAAGAAGAAAGCATAAACTATAAAAGAATAAATTAGTCATCCTCAAAATTAGAAACTTTTACTCATCAGAAAACACTTAATACAATGAAAAGTCAAGCCATAGACTTAGAGAAAATATTTACAAAACATATATCTGAAAAAGGACTTGGATATGGATTATATAAAGAACTATTGTAATTCAATAAGATGTCAAACAACCCAATTAAAAATGGGCGAAAGATGAACTAACTCGTCAACAATGGGCATGTCGTTTGAATGGATGGTAAGCAAGCACATGAAAAGATGTTCATGTGCCTTTCCCTCATTAGTCACTAGGGAAATGCAAGTTCATAGACATCTGTCTTGGTAGAAAGATATCACTACACACCCACAAGAGTGGCTATAATTAAGCAGTCTGACCAAGTATGCGTAAGAATGTGGAATAAGAACTCTCATACACTGCCAATGGGAATGTAAAATGATAGCCACTTTGGAAAACATTTTGGCAAATAATACTACTTACATTATTATCGAAAATATTGTATACCTGAAAGAACTCAAAGTGAAAAAGCTATATACTGTCTGCTTCCAACGCTACACATTATGGGAAAGGCAAAACTATGAAGACAGTAAAAAGATGCGTCAGTGGTTGCCAGGGGCTCATAGGGAGGGAAAGAGGAATGAATAGGTGGAACACAGGGCATTTTTAGGGCAGTGAAACTATTCTGTATGGTACCGTAACGATGAATACATGTTATTAGGCATTTGTCAATACCCATAAAATGTACAACACAAAGAGTGAAAATGAAAACTGTGGGCTTCAGTTAGCAATAATATGTCATATTGGTTCATCAGTGGCAACAAATGTACCTCACCAATGCAAGATGTTTGTTTGTTTGTTTGTTTGGAGACGGAGTCTCGCTCTGTTGCCCAGGCTGGAGTGCAGTGGCGCGATCTCGGCTCACTGCAAGCCCTGCCTCCCGGGTTCATGCCATTCTCCTGCTTCAGCCTCCCGAGTAGCTGGGACTACAGGCGCCTGCCACCGCGCCCAGCTAATTTTTTGTACTTTTAGTAGAGACGGGGTTTCACCGTGCTGGCCAGGATGATCTCCTGCTCTCGTGATCTGCCCGCCTCGGCCTCCCAAAGTGCTGGGATTACAGGTGTGAGCCACCATGCCCGGCCACCAATGCAAGATGTTAATAAGAGGGAAACTGTGGTGGGAGTGAGGTGGTATATGAGACCTCTCTGTACTTTCCACTTAATTTTTCTGTAAGCCCAAAACTGCTCTAAATAAGAAAGTTTATTAATTAAAAGTTACATTTATAGTGTATCTATATCTAGGAATAAATCTGAAAAAGATACATAAGATCTCTACTCAGAAAACTGATTATGTTATTAAGAGAGCTTAAATATAGCCCAAATAAATAGATGGATATACTATGTTCATGGAAGGGACAGCTCAGTATTGGGAAAGTGTCAGTCATCTTAAGAAAGGCCTCATGTGTCACACAAGGGATGCTGACATCTGACACTGAGCACATGTAGGCATCCTGACTACGTTTACTTGAATGATGTGGACTTTACAGAGCTGACTATAGACGGTTTAAATGGCCTGAAAACTGTTCAGTGCACTCCCTCCCAGGCTGTCACAGGATGCACTTCAGGAACTTTACTTTTTAACAAGAAAATTCAGTTTTCCTCTTAAACAGCTGGCTTCCATTCCATTAGCATTCTCGTCACTTTAAGTTGCATCCATCTTTGTTTTTTTTTTTTTAGAAAAGCATTTGTTCTGCAACCAGCCTTGTCCTTTAAATACTTGTACTATATACAGGCTCTTTTTCATAGGTCCATTACTTAAAATGATTTAAGTGTGTTTTTGGTGGCAGGGGGGTGGGAGTTGTTTGTCTTGTTTTGTTGAGACAGGGTCTTACTCTGTCACCCAGGCTGGAGTGCAGTGGTGTGATCTTGGCTCACTCCTGGCCTCAAGTGATCCACCCACCTCAGCCTCCTAAGTAGCTGGGATCACAGGTGTGTACCACCGCACCCAGCTAATTTTTTTTTTTTTTTTTTTTTTTTTTTTTGTAGAGACGGGGTTTTGTCATATCACCCAGGCTGGTCTCAAACTCCTGGACTCAAGGGATCGGCCTGTCTCAGCCTCCCAAAGTGCTGGGATTACAGGTGTGAGCCACTGCACTGGTCCTGATTTGAGTTTTTGTAAGACAGGGAACAGTGTTCAGAATTTAGCACCAATGTCAGATTCATTCTGTAAATTTTTATTGGACATCTGCCTGGTATAGGAGAGGAAGATGACAGACAAGAATTCTTCCTCCCAGAGTTAAAGGTCAGTTGAGCAGAAAAGGCATACATCAATACCCACAATGAGAGCTGTCGTGATTCAGAGGAGGGACAAAGTCCTTCCCCTGGGGGGATCCTGAGCACCCTGGGGAGGAAAGCCATCTGTACTACCCCCCAAATGTGTAGAATGGGATGCATTCCTGGCAGAAAGAAGTAGGATAAAGTACACAGGCCAGGGCCGGGTGCAGTGGTTCACGCCTGTAATCCCAGCACTTTGGGAGGCCGAGACAGTGGATCACCTGAGGTCAGGAGTTCAAGACCAGCCTGGCCAACATGGCGAAACCCTGTCTTTACTAAAAATACAAAAATTAGCCGGGCACGATGGCAGGTGCCTGTAATCCCAGCTACTTGGGAGGCTGAGGCAGGAGAATTGCTTGAGCCCAGGAGGCAGAGATTGCGGTGAGCCAAGATTGCACCACTGCACTCCAGCCTGGGCAACAGAGTGAGACTCTGTCTCATAAAAAAAGAAAAAAAAAAAAGTACAGAGTCCAGGAAGCCTGGGGTGGGGCTGGCAGATGCCGAGTCATCTATTTTGGCCAGAGTCCAGGGCTTGCTAGGGGACATGAAGAGAAGATTCGTGCATTCTGGTTCAAACTCCACCAGATATTTATTGAGCTCCTTCTCTGTACCGGGCATTGTTCTAAGATACGTAAGTGAACAAAACCCATGACACCCTCATCTATGAGAGCTGATGCTCTGGCAGGGACAGACAGGTCATGAGTGGAGAGATGGGCAGCTGGCCTGGTGACTTCGCCGCCTTCAGGTACAGTAGGAGGAGCAAGCCCAGGGCAGGTGAGTGGGTCAAGGGTGCCAGAAGGGGCGAGGGCGCCAGGAGGCTGGTCCAGGCTGGCCTCCCGGAGGTGGTGGCCAGGACCTAGCGTCTGAGGAAGGGCTGGAACCGGGTGAGAGCAGGTGGAGCAGACATCAGGATGGGAGCATCCTGACAGGGAGGGCAGCAGGGTGTGCTCATGGGAGGAGCAGCCAGGAAGTGTGACTTGAGCAGTGTCCTGGAGAGGAGGAGGAGGAGAAAGAGGTCAGGAAGTCCCAGGGGAGAGGCAGGACCAGTCTCGTGGAGGCCAGGGCCGTTGTGAGGACACTGGTTTGTGTTGTGTGTGAAAGGCCATGGGATGGGGACCCGTGAGGGCTTCTTAGGGGACTGGATATGCTCTGATCTAGCTGCTAAAAAGCCCCCTCGGGCAGCTTTCAGGGCCCGGGCAGAAGATGTAGGTGGTTCTGAGGTTTGCAGAGGGACCTGAAGGGGTGTGGCCCGGCCAAGCAAGGTGGCTAAGTGGGAAAGGCTCCACCGCGTTGGGTGTAGGAAGACCTTGACTTTAGCTCCAGCCCAGCCACTGAGCAGCCGTGTCGCCTTGGGTGATACCTGTCCCTGGTCTGTTTCCCTACCTGTGAATCTGGGTACTTGGAAGCCATGCTCGAGAAGAGCCCATCCACAGGAGGTGATCAGGGCTCTCCTCCAGGTGAGGAACCTGGCAGCCGTGCGTAAGAACCTTGGAAAAGGGAGAGGGAGGAGGCTGTGGCAGGAGGGGAGGAGGGAGGGAGTGATTCCCTGGGCAGGATGCCGTGAGCTGGGACGGAAACCACAGGATGAATGCAAGTAATTAAAAAAAAAAAACAAAAAAAAAACAGCCTTGGGCTGGGCATGGTGGCTCACGCCTGTAATCCCAGCACTTTGGGAGGCCGAAGCAGGTGGATCACCTGAAGTCAGGAGTTGGAGACCAGCCTAGCCAACATGCTGAAACTGAAAATACAAAAATTAGCTGGGCATGGTGGCGTGTGACTATAGTTCCAGCTACTCAGGAGGCTGAGGCAGGAGAATCACTTGAACCTGGGAGGTGGATGTTGCCGTGAGCTGAGATCGTGCCACTGCATTCCAGCCTCGGTGAGAGAGCAAGACCCCATCTCAAAAAAGAAAAAAACAGTCTTTCAGACCAAACGATCCACAAACAAACTAGACTGTCCAAACAGCCGTAAGCGGTAACTTTGTGCAGAGGTAAAAGACCGAGGTCACATCGGGACCTGTTGGATTCAAGGCATGTTGACAGCTGTTCCAGGCTTCAGATAGAGCCTCCAGCTGGCAGTGTGGCCACGGGGCATGTTGAGTAGGAAGCCTCATTGCTTTGACAGGTTACTTGGCCCCATGAGGACAATCCCATAGTCAGTTACCCCAGAAACGTGACTGCCTCCTTGAAATCCTCAGCATGGGGTCTTATGAATAAACCCTTACTAGATCTCCTGTTCTGTCTTATTTTTATGCAGAGCTTTACTTTATAGCAGAAAATTCCATTTTTACCCCTAAGTGGCTTGCTTCTGTTCCCTTAGTGTTCTTGTCACTTTAAGTTGCATTCATCTTTGTTCCTTTAGAAAAGGATTTGTCCTACAACCAGCTCTTGCAGAAGGTACTTGGTTTATTGTTCACCTATGTTTGCTAAATGTTTGAATTATGTTGAGTTGCTTAAAGTCATGCTATCAGGTAGATGTTGTGGCTGTTCTTTTCACTCTCTTATTTGGGGATTTACAAAACAGTTATGTTTTTAGTTTTCTTTTATTTGTTGTGTTGAATAGGAATGTAGCTCTGGGAACCTCTAGTTCCAAATAGGAAAGCCTTGGACACATTTCCAGTTGGCAAGCTGGCAAAATGGAGGGCATACAAGTTGCTAGAGAGGCTGGGAGCCTATTTAAGAACCCAGCTTCAGGATGGGACATAGGATATACCTCGAGTTAGAGGTTCTTATTAAGTGTGGATTCTTCTATGCAAATATCTGTCACAATATAAGTTACTATAAGTCAGTACTAAGGCAGCTGCTATATTCTGTTTGAAAAGGGGAAGAAGACAGCTTGGAAATGGTATTCCTTTAAAATGTCAGTATCATAAAAGACAAAGAAAAGCTGTGGAAATGTTTCAGATTAAAAGAGAAAAGACAATAAAATATAATACCTGACTCTGAACAGCATCCTGTACTGAAGGAGGAAAAATGCCATCAAGGACATTATTGGGTCAACTAACAAAATTTGAATACGAATCATAGATTGAAGTGTATCTGTTGAATTAACAGAAGTGAAGTGTTCTGTGGTGTATAAGAGCACACTGCCATTCTTAGCAAAAATGTAGTTTAGTATTTAGGAGAATGGGCCATGAGGTATGCAACTCACCCTCAAATACACACACACACACATACACATATATACATACATACCTATAAAGAAAGAAATTATGGGCTAGGTGCAGTGGTTCATGCCTGTAATCCCAGCACTTTGGGAGGCCGAGGCAGGCGGATTATGAGGTCAGGAGATCGAGACCATCCTGGCCAACATGGTGAAACCCCGTCTCTACTAAAATACAAAAAATTAGCTGGGAATGGTGGTGCACATCTGTAGTCCCAGCTACTTGGGAGGCTGAGGCAGGAGAATTGCTTGAACCCAGGAGGCAGAGGTTACAGTGAACCAAGATTGCACCACTGCACTGCAGCCTGGCAACAGAGCGAGACTCCATCTCGAAAGAAAGAAGAGAGAGAGAGAAGGAAGGAAGGAAGGAAGGAAGGAAGGAAGGAAAGAAAGAAATTATGATAAAGCAAATGGTTAAATTGGTAACTACCAGTGAATATGGGTAAAGTTATGGTGTTCTTTATTCTGTTTTTGGGGTGCAACTTTTCTATAAGTGAAAGTACTTCCAAATAAAAAGTTAAAAGGCAAGAAAATAAATAAAAGAGACAGTTTCTATATTATATATCCTAGCTATGTTTACCACGTCTGGATTCTGAAAGCTGCAGAGCAGAAAACATGAAGAACAGATCACCTGTTCTTAAAATACCACCGTTGGCCAGACATAGTAACTCACTCCTGTAATCCCAGCACTTTGGGAAGCCGAGGCGGGAGGATCACCTGAGCTCAGGAGTTTGAGAACAGCCTGGGAAACACAGTGAGACCCTGTCTCTACAAAAATTTAAAAAATTATCCAGGCATCATGGTTCGTGCCTGTAGTCCTAGCTACTCAGGAGGCTGAGGTAGGAGGATTGCTTGAGCCTGGGAGTTCGAGGCTGCCATGAACCACGATCACACTAAAGCACTCTAGCCTGGGCAACAGAGCAAGACCCTGTATCAAAAAAACAATCAAACAAAAAATCACTCCTAATTTTCCTCCCTTTTAGTACTTTTACAAATTAACTTAAAACATTTTTTGGATAATTGTAGTTTTTGTTGCTTTTTTTTTTTTTTTTTTTTTTTGAGACAGTCTTATTCTGTCACCCAGGCTGGAGTGTACTGGTGCCATCTCAGGTCACTGTTCTGTCACCCAGGCTGGAGTGTACTGGTGCAATCTCAGGTCACTGCAACCTCTGTCTCCTGGATTCAAGTGATTCTGCTGCCTCAGCCTCCTGAGTAGCTGGGTTTATAGGCACGCACCACACCTGGCTCGTTTTTATATTTTTAGTAGAGATGGGGTTTCACCTTGTTGGCCAGGCTGGTCTCAGATTCCTGACTTCAAGTGATCTGCCCGCCTTGGCCTCACATGCAGTTTTAGGAAATAATACAGAGATCCCCAGCACTCTTTCCAGTTTTCCCCAAGGGTAACATCTTGCAAAGCGAGAGGACGATATCACAGTCAGGATACTGACATTGATACCTTCAAGATACAGAATGTTTCCATCACCAGTCAGCTGTCATGGTGCCTTTTATAGCCAAACCCACTTCTCTCTTACCTTCCCATCCCTTTTTTAGTTTTGCCAGTCATTAATCTGTTGCCCATTTCTGTCATTTTACGAATGTCACATAGGCCGGGCGCGGTGGCTCACGCCTGTAATCCCAGCACTTTGGGAGGCTGAGGCAGGCGGATCACGAGGTCAGGAGATCAAGACCATCCTGGCTGACATGGTGAAACCCCGTCTCCACTAAAAAATACAAAAAATTAACCAAGCGTGGTGGCGGGCACCTGTAGTCCCAGCTACTCGGGAGTCTGAGGCAGGAGAATGGCGTGGACCCGGGAGACGGAGCTTGTAGTGAGCCAAAATCATGCCACTGCACTCCAGCCTGGGTGACAAAGTGAGACTCTATCTTAAAAAAGAAAAAAAAAAGAATGTCACATAATGAATCATATGGCATATAACCTTTTGGGACTCAGGGTAATTCTCATGAGATTCATCCAGGTTGTTGGTGCATCAACAGTTTATTCCTTTTTATTCCTGAGTAATTTCCATGGTATGGAGGAACCATGGTTTAACTATTCACCCACTGGAGGACATCTAGGTTGTTTCCAGTTTGGAGTTATTATGAATAAAGCTGCTGTGAACATTTATGTACAGGTTTCTTGGTTTTCTGGTTTGTTTTAAACAGTTCTAGCCAGGCATGGTGGCTCATGCCTGTAATCCTAACACTTTGGAAGGATGAGGCAGGAGGATTATTTGAGCTCAGAAGTTTTAGACCAGCCTGGGTAGCATAGCAAGACTCCGACTCTACAAAAAAATCAAAAACTTGGCCCTGCATGGTGATGTGTGCCTGTAATCCCAGGTACTTGAGAGGCTGAGGTAGGAGGACTGCTTGATCCTAGGAGGCAGAGGTTGCAAGGAGCCGAGATTGCGCCACTGTACTCCAGCCTGGGCAACAGAGCAAGACCCTGTCATTCATAGGTAGGTGGATGGATGGACGGACGGACAGATAGATAGATAGGTAGAAATGTAAATTACAGGGCTACGCTCAGTGGCTCATGCCTGTAATCTCAGCACTTTGGGAGGCGAAGGCGGGCGGATCACCGGAGGTCAGCAGTTCGAGACCAGCCTGGCCAACATGGCAAAACCCCGTCTCTACTAAAAATACAAAAATTAGCCAAGCATGCTGGCATGCACCTGCAATCACAGCTACTTTGGAGGCTGAGGCAGGAGAATCACTTGAACCCAGGAGGCAGAGGTTACAATGAGCCAATATCATGCCACTGCACTCCAGCCTGGCCCACAGAGTGAGACTCCGTATCAGTACTTTCTTTTTATTGTTTTTCTGTTATTATAGTGTAAGTTCATTGTGATTAGATTATATACTCGGTATGGCTTCAATTCTTTTAAATTTGTTGAGGTTTGTTTAATGGCCAAAGACATGGTCTGTCTAGGTGAATGTTCTATGGGCTTTTAGGGAAAAAAGTATATTCTAGTGTTGTTGAATGGTGTGTTAGTCCATTCAAGCTGCTATAACAAAATACCATAAACTGGGTGATTTATAAACAACAGAAATTTCTCTCTCACAGTTCTGGAGGCTGGGAAGTTCAAGATCAAAGTGCCAGCAGATTCAGTGTCATGTGAGGACTTGCTTCCTGCTTCATAGATAAGAGGTCCATACACGTTTAGGAGCATCATATCTTCCGGTGGATGAATTCTGTTACCATTAGGTGATCCTTTTAGCACTTTTAAAAAGAATCTGTTGGCCGGGCGCAGTGGCTCACGCCTGTAATCCCAGGACTTTGTGGGGCCAAGGCGGACAGATCACGAGGTCAGGAGATTGAGACCATCCTGGCTAACACAGTGAAACCCCGTCTCTACTAAAAATACAAAAAAATTAGCCGGGCGTGGTGGCAGGCGCCTGTAGTCCCAGCTACTCAGGAGGCTGAGGCAGGAGAATGGCGTGAACCCAGGAGGTGGAGCTTGCAGTGAGCCCAGATCGCACCACTGCACTCCAGCCTGGGCGACAAAGTGAGACCCTGTCTCAAAAAAAAATAAAAATAAAAATAAAAATAATCTGTTTAGTAGCCTACTAGTGTTCTTCCTTTACTATTTTATTGAGCATTAATTAATCCTAACATTATGTCTATGTCAGGACTGATGACAATATTTGTATAAAGGTTTGATAGTATCAGAGGCTGAGGCAGGAGAATGCTTGAATCCAGGAGGCAGAGGTTGCAGTGAGCTGAGATCGTGCCACTGCACTCCAGCCTGGGCAACAGAACAAGACTCCATCTCAAAAAAAAAAAAAAAAAAAATTGATAGTATCATATCCTCCAGGATTCAAAGGGAACTTCAAACAGTCTTAGGTAGTCTAAATTTTGGAATGCATCCCAGTATTGAGTTGCAGCAGGGATTTGAGTTTTTGTGAAGAGAGAGAGGTATATCAGAATCTTGGGCATAAACTAAGGAGCCATATCAGAACCTCAGGTGTATACCAATGAGATAGATCAGAACCTCAGGCGTGTACCCAATGAGACAGATCAGAACCTCAGGCATGTACCCGGTGAGACAGGTCAGAACCTCAAGCGTGTACCTGTTGGGACAGGTCACAACCTCAGGTGTGTACCCGGTGAGACAGGTCAGAACCTCAGGTGTGTACCCAGTGAGACAGATGAGAACCTCAGGTGTGTAACCAGTGAGATATATCAGAATCTTGGGTATTTACCCAAAGAGGTATAGCAGTCTCAGGTATATACTCAAGAAGGCATATCTTGAGGCTTTAAGTATCTAGCTAAGAATTTATATCAGGATCTCAGGTTTATACCCAGGGAGGTATAGCAGAATTTGGGGTATAGATCTAAGGAGGTCTATCAGTCTAGGGCATGTAGCCAAGGAACTATATCAGAACCTCAGGCACCTACCCAAAGAGGCATTTTAGGACTCGTAAGGAGCGGGTAGATTTCAAAAGTATAGTCTAACAGTTTATCTACTTTGAAATTTAAAACAATATTAAAGGAAAACATGAAATATTTCTATCTGTCAGAAGGTGACACGAGTTTTAAACAATTAAGAAATATACTGGCTGTGGCCTTGTAACCAAATTATTATGCCTATAGAAATTACAGACTCCATTGTCCAGGATAGAATAATAGGGACTGACTTACCTTCTCATCTGAGACAACCAAACCTCCATACAAATACATGAAACAATGTTCTTCAAGATGCTGGACATCAGGCAGTGAAGGGCACTGATGGAGGTAAGACAAGGTGAGAGGTGTGGCTTGAGAGAGTTTCCAGGCTGCAGTGCAAGGAGAGGGGAAACTGAGGCAGATCTTGGCAGACTTCCTCAGTTGACAAAATAGAGCTGAGAGTCCAGGGAGACAATGGTGTATAGATTATCCAATGCAAAGTATTAGAGGTGCAAGCCATATACAGAGGGACTCGAGAGATCTACCAAAGTACTGCTTGGTGCATCCATGTGAGCAAAACTACTTGAGGCCAGGAAAAGAACCATCTGAGAGGATTAGAAGGGACAGTGCCCAGTACTTGTGCCAGCCAAGAATGGTGTCTGGTGCTCACGCAGGGCCAGGAACAGTGCAGGGATTTGAGTGTTTGTTGGGAGAGGGAGGTATATCAGAATCTTGGGCATAAACACAAGGAGCCATATCAGAATATCAGGTGTGTACCAATGAGATAGATCAGAATCTCGGGTGTATACACAGTGAGATAGATCAGAATCTCAGATGTGTACACAGTGAGATAGATCGGAATCTCAGGTATGTACCCAGTGAGTCCAAGAGCATGGTGCTGGCATCCAGTGAGAGCCTTCCTGCTGGATCGTGACGTGAAGCAAGGAGAAGAGCCTGTTAGCTCAGGGCTCTCTTCCTCTTCTTATAAAGTCACCAGTCCTATCATGGGGGCCCCACCCTGATGATCTTATAATCCTAATTACCTCCCAAAGGCTACCTTCAAATGCTATCAACATATGAATTTGGAAACTAAGTTTCCAGCACATGAAATTTGGGGGATACATTCAAAGTATAGCAAATATTACATCATATCCAGTAGGATTCATCCCAGGAAATGCCAAATGGCTTGATAATAAAAAATTAATGTAACTCACCATGTTAACAGGATGAAAAAGAAAAACCATATGATCATCTTAGTAGATGCAGAAAAGCATTTGATTAAATCCCACATTCATTTCTAACTTAAAAAAACAACTGGATTTTGACAGAGGAGCAAAGGCAATTTGGTAGAGAAAGAACAGTCTTTTCAATAAATGGTGCTGGTGCAATGGTTATCCATATGCCCAAAATGAACTTTGACCCATGCCTCATGCCATACACAAAAATTAACTCAAAATAGATCAGAGATCTAAAGGTAAAATTTAAAACTATAAAACTTCTAGAAGAAAACACAGGAGAAAAATCTTTGTGACCTTGGGTTAGGCAAAGATTTCATAGATATGACACCAAGAACACAATCTATGAAAGAAAAAATCAATAAATTGAACTTCATCAAAATGAAACTTTTACTGTTCAAAAGACAGTTTTAGGAGAATGAACACACAAGTTACACACTGGGAGGAAATATTCGAAAAGCATTTGCCTGATAAAGGTATTGTAGCTGGAAGACAGAAAAAATTCTCAAAACTCACCTAGAAGAAAATAAACCAGTTTTAAAAATGGGCAAGAGATCTGAACAAACACATTGTCAAAGAAGATAGATGAATAGCAAGTAAGCGAGTGAAAAATTCTCGACGTTATCAGTCATCAGGGCAATGCAGATGAAACCTACAGTCCCCATGCTAATATTCTACAACTCAGACAGTGGTGGTACGATACCACTACATGTGCATTTGAATGGCCAAAATTAGAAAGGCTGACCATACCAAACATTAGCCATGATGTTCAGGAACTAGAACTCTCATCCCTGCTGACAGGAAGGTAAAATGATACAAACACATTGAAAAACAGGTTGGCAGTTGCTTTTTTTTTTTTTTTTTTGAGATGGAGTCTTGCTCTCCCAGGCTGGAGTACAGTGGCGCGATCTCAGCTCACTGCAACCTCTGCCTCCCAGTGAATTAGAAAAATAATAATAAAGATAACAATAGCAGTAATAATAATAGAAATAATGATAGTTTCTTTAATAAAAATGCTGTTTAGGCCCAGACTGAAAGGCTTTAAGTAACCACTCCCCCACCGAAGTTAGAGTTAAGAAAGAATATTAATTTTCCTTGTGTGAAACATTAATCTTATCTCACCTCCACGTATTTTTTAAGTTCTGTAAATTCCTGTTTTCCCTGCACAGCTGCAAGTTCACAAGGCAGATAAGCTTAAGCTGCAAAACATGTTCTTCTTAAGATGTAAGGCATGTCACAAGAATATCACAAGATGATAACAGCCTTTTTTCTCACTTCTGTATGCCTGCTTCCTGCCTCACATATTTCCTTCCTCAAGATGCATAAAAGGTACTTGCCTTCTTTGTTTGGTGCTCTGACTTTCTGGATGCAAGTCCACTGAGCCAGTGTATACCTTAAATAAATCCTCCTGAACCCCATCAATTGCTCCAGTTCTCTGATTTCCCACTACATTTTCTGGGGGCTCATCCGGGATTGGAGATGGCAGATTTTCTGTCTCTCTTGCCTGTGGGACTGGAGCCTGGGTCGAGGGAGACCTGGGACCTTTGGTGCCAATGGGAGGACTTCAGCCCAGAAAGGAGATTGGCTCTCCAGCATCCTGGTGTCCTTCCCAGACAGCACAACGGAACCTATAAAGGGGTTGCAGGACAGTTCCAGCAGGGGCTGGGGATGGTGAGAGTAGCTCACTGATTCAGATGACAGGGTTTTGCCGTGTTGCTCAGACCCAGAGGGTCTGGGGACAGTGAGAGTAGCTCACCGATTCAGATGAAACTTACACCTTAGCTGATGCAGGATGCGAGAGTGGCTCACTAAGTTGGTCAGGAAAGAAACTGAAAATGGCAAGAGTGGTTTGCTGCCTTGACTAAGGGTCGGGAACTGGGAGCGGGGAGGTGTGTGAAAGAGATGGTTCCGGGAGGGCCGTGATGTGGGGAGACACAGATCTCTTAGCATGGACTGTGTGCTCTGAGGCGAGTGTGTGATTGACCAGAACTAGGGCATCGCATACGGCTGACAGGAGCTGCCCCACAGCTGCAGCAGGCTGTGGCAGGAATTAGGTACTCTCCTAGCTAAGCAGCACCCAAAACTCCCGTAATAGGACCCAGTCTGGTCAGTCTGGAACGAAAGTGAGAGTGAGTGTGCATCACAAAGGGCAGGATGGGAGGAAAAGTGTTGAAACCCACTCCTCTGGAGTGCATGTTAAATAATTTTAAGAAAGGTTTTGCTGGAGATTATGGAATTAAGTTGTCCCCCCAAAGATTGAGGGTTCTGTGTGAAGTGGAATGGCCTTCTTTTAATGTCGGGTGGCCGGCCGAGGGGACGATAGATAGGGAAATGATTGGTCATGTATTTAGGGTGGTGACTGGGGTTGGAGGACACCCTGGACATCCAGATCAGTTCCCATACATCAATTCCTGGATGATCGCAGTCCAGACATGCCCCAAATGGTTACAGCCTTGTCTGGCAACTTACTGTAAGACTCTAGTGACCTGAGCCGAACCTAAGGCAGTTAGAGGGCCCCCTTCACCAGACACCTGAGGTGGAAAGAAAAAGCCACAGGAAAATTAGGAAAAGCCTGTTCTGCTTCAGCAGGATCAAGTGATTCTCCTGCCTCAGCCTCCTGAGTAGCTGGGACTATGGGTGTGCACCACCACGACTGGCTAAATTTTTTATTTTATTTTTAGTAGAGACGGGGTTTCGCCACATTGGCCAAGCTGGTCTTGAACTCCTGACCTCAGACAATCTGCCTGCCTCAGCCTCCCAAAGTGCTGGGATTACAGGTGTGAACCACCATGCCCAGCCAGCAGTTTCTTATAAAGTTAAACAAATGCCTACCATGAGATCTGGCAATCCCACTCCTAAGTATTTGGCCAAGAAAAAAGAAAGCATATATTCCATACAGAGTCTAGTCCTGAATGTCTATAGCTGCTTTATTTATAATAGCTCAGACTTGGAAACAATTCAGATGCCATTAATAGGTGAATATATTCTCAAACTGTGGTTATCCATACAATGGAGTATTACTTTGCAATAAAAAGGAATGGCCTATGATTACCCATAACAACATGGATGAATGCTGAAATAATTGTGCTGAGTAAAAGAAGACAGGAAAAATAAGTATAATACATACTTCTTGATTCTATTTGTATAAAACTAGAAAGTACAAACTAATCTGTAGTGACAGGAAGCGGACCAGTGGCAGTGGGCATGGAAGGGCAAGAGGGAGAGATTAGATGGGCACAGGAGAGCTTTGAGGATGATGGGTCTGCGTACTGTCTCGGCTATGATGGCGGTTTCACAGGTTTATACATATGGCAAAAAATACCAAATTTGTACACTTTAAATATGTACAGATTATTGTATGCCAGTTACATGTCCATAAAGCCGTTTCTTTTGTTGTTTTGTTTTTATTTTATTTTTTGAGACAGAGTCTCGCTCCGTCGTCCAGGCTGGAGTGCAGTGGCACCGTCTCAGAGCACTGTAACCTCCGCCTCCCAGGTTCAAGCAATTCTCGTGCCTCAGCCTCCCAAGTAGCTGAGACTACAGGCATACGCCACCATGCCCAGCTAATTTTTCTATTTTTAGCAAAGACAGGGTTTCGCCATGATGGCCAGGCTGGTCTTGAACTCCTGACCTCAGGCGATCCACCCACCTCGGCCTCCCAAAGTGTTGGGATTATAGGCATAAGCCACAGCACTAGGCCCATAAAGCTATTTTTTAAATGAAAAAAAGTTGGCTTGGAATAAGCATTAGAACTGTGGCTTTGGCTCTGAGATCCTCATCTGAGGACCCAGACTCGGGTGCCCCAATGTGGCAGTGCTTACAGAAATGACTCCATCTGCTAAATGAGTAAACGGGTAATTCTCCACTGAACACACACTCGTTTAGCCACATAAGCAGCAAGAGTTCAGGTAATCCTCACATTTCAATTTGTCGTTAGTTTAAACTTCCAGTCTTTGTTTTAAAAACACATTAGAATAATACTACATTTTCCCCCATCTCTGAACTTTACTAAAGACTCCAACAGACAGTTATATTCACTGAGAGGAGCATCTACTCAACACAGATAAACTGGGAAAGAAAAATAACTTGTGGGTAATTCAGAATCTGGATTATCAGGTCAGGCGCAATGGCTCACGCCTGTAGTCCCAGCACTTTGCGGGGCCCAGGAGGGCAGATCACTTGAGTTCAGGAGTTTGAGACCAGCCTGGGCAACATGGCGAAACCCTGTCTATACAAAAAATAGAAAAATTAGCCAGGCGTGGTGGCATGTGCCTGTAGTCCCAGTTACCTGGGAGGCTGAGGTGGGAGGATCACTTGAGCCTGGGAGGTCGATATTGCAGTGAGCTGTGATTACACCACGCACTCCAGCCTGGGTGAAAGAAGGAAACTCTGTGTCCAAAACAAAAAAAGCTAAATTATCAAATGTCTAGATCGTTGATGGTTGGAAGTAAAGTTGAGAAATGTTCACACTGGGAGATGACACACAGTAAACCACACAGAGGGTTCTAACGTGGTAGTTAGAAGCAGAAACTAGAGGCTTGCTGCCTGAGGTCAAACCCCGGTCCCGGTGGTTCTGTGCCCCAGGGCATGTTGTGGTAGCCCCTCTGTACTTCAGTTGCCTCATCTGTAAAGTAAACATAAGGATAATGCCTGCCTCATGGGGTTGCTGTTACCAGGAAGTGAGTTAATGCACATTAGGTTCTTATTTATGACAGTGCCTGGCATATGATAAGGGCTCAAAAAGTGTTAACTGGCATCACTATCATTATCAACATCTCTCATTTATTGCAGGGCTGGATCTGAAAAATGGCTGATGATGATTTGATGATGACTTCATTGTTATAAAACAGTAATATTGCAGTGCAAATTAAATACAAGCAACCTGTAACACGCCACTGCAAGTTGGACGTCTAGAAAAGGTGCCATGAGTTACCTTCTAAAACATCATAAGAAACCATGTTCACCAATAATTACCACAATAGGAGAGAAGTACCAAATACCATGGGGAGACAGAGTCCAGAATCTCAGAGGGAGACACAGCTACCTTTTAGTTACACTAATGGGGAAAACAGGAGCTTTGCTACCCTTGCACCTGATGGAGGGCTTCTCTGAATATAGGGCTATGGGGTCAGAGGCCAGTTTCCTCCCACATTTAGATGGTTTCCAACTGTTGTCTTTCACTTCCCATGTTGCTGTTGGGAAATCCAAAAGTATTCTATTTGGCCAGGCACAGTGGCTCACACCTGTAATCCCAGCAATTTGGGAGGCCGAGATTACTGCGGTCGGAAGTTCAAGACCAGCCTGGCCAATATGGCAAAACCTCTTCTCTACAAAAAATACAAAAATTAGCCAGGTGTGGTGGTGCATGCCTGTAGTCCCAGCTATTCGGGAGGCTGAGGCACGAGAATTGCTTGAACCCGGGAGGTGGAGGTTGCAGTGAGCTGAGATTGTGTCACTGCACTCCAGCCTATGCAACAGAGCAAGACTCCGTCTCAAAAAACAAAAAAAGTATTCTATTGTATCCTTTGTGTGCGACATGTTTTTCCCTCTCAGAAAGCTCGTAGGATCTTCTCTTTGTCTCCAGCATGGTCTGGAATTTCCCAGTGAGTGACCATCTGTGTGTGTGTATTCATCCATTCTGTTGAGTCCCTGGTGGGCCCTTGCAACCTGGAAATTCATGCCCATCATTTCTGAGAAGTTATCTTGAATGCATTGGTTGGTGGTTTCCCGTGCTCCATGTTCTTGCTTCCTGCTCTTCGGAGCTCCTGTTATTTGGATGAGTTTTGTCTCCTGGACTGGTCCTCTCTTACTTCTCTTGCTTCTCCCATGTTCCATCTGTTTTCACTCTACTTTCTGTGAGATTAGGCCCTTTATCTTCCAGCCCTTCTATTAGGTTTGCAATTGAGTTTGTAATTCCCTAGAAAAGTTCTTATTCTCTGAATGTCCCTTTTGATAGCATACTATTCCTTTTTCATGAGTGCAGTATTTCTGCATGGCTCTCATCAGAACGTGCTAGTGTCTCCCATTTCTCATAACTTTGTAGAGTGATGACCATTTGAACTTGGAGTGCCCTCATTTTAAAACTCTGTGGTTGACCCTGTTGCCCTCTTTTGCTGCTGCTTTTCACCAGACTTTGAAGAAGCAGAAGTACATTCAGAACTTGTCTGCTCTGGCAAAAGACAATACTGTTGGCTTAATCTAAAAACTGAAGAAGGAAGCTCAAGGAGAGAAGTTTAACATATACCATCTCTGACTGGGTGTGGTGGCTCACATCTGTAATTCCAGCATTTTGGGAGGCTGAGGCAGCTGGATCACCTGATGTCAGGAGTTCAAGACCAGCCTGGCCAACATGGTGAAACCCCGTCTCTACTAAAAATACAAAAATTAGCCAGGTATGGTGGCGGCCGCCTGTAATTCCAGCTACTCAGGAGGCTGAGGCAGGAGAATCACTTGAACCCAGGAGGCAGAGGTTGTGGTGAGCCGAGATCACACCACTACACTACAGCCTGGGCGACAAAGTGAGACTCCGTCTCAAAAAAAAAAAATATATCTATCTATCTATCTATATATATATATATATATATACACTAACCTTCAGCATATAGGACTATTGCAGAAGGGATTATCTTTCTACTTGGTTGGTTCCTCTTGGTCTTGAGCAAATTTTGACTTCCCTGAGTTGGCCCCTAGAAGTTAAAGGGAAAGGGCCTTTTCTCTTTCCTTTAAAGCCAATATGGCATATTTGCTGAGAACTTAAATACAACAGGATTGGCAGTGTAGACTTACATTCATAGACCGGATGCCATCGGCCAACCTTAAATAATTTGCAGCACATTGCATCATTTTGTTTAAGTAATGCGAAGTCCTTGACATGTCTCAGACATTGTCTTGGTTACTTGTAAGGTCTCACATAAATCTAATTTTCCTCTTCCTCTGCCCTTTCTGGTTCAGCTCAGTTTATTCAAGGGTGTATTTGTGCAACACACTTGAATAAGGTGTGGTCCTGCCTTTGTAGATGTTATAGTTTGGGAAGACCAGCCGGGCAGGGAGAAGAGCATGATTCAAGGATGAAGGCGTGGGCTGGGGGCCGGGGGAGCAAGGATTCCCAGTAAGGAGGGAGGAAGGAGCAGCACCACGTGCCTGTTACTTTCTAGACATCTCGAACCACCTGGCCATGTAGCTGTCATTAACCTAAGTTTACAGTTATTGAAACTGAGGTTCAGCCAGGTGTAGTGGCTCACGCCTGATCCCAGGAGGCGGAGGTTGCCGTGAGCCGAGATCACGCCACTGCGCTCCAGGCTAGGTAAGAGAGCGAGACTCTGTCTCAAAAATAAATAAATAAATAAAAGAAAAGAACAAAACTGAGGTTCAAAGAAATGTACAGTGCTCCCCCCCTTGTCCAAGGAGGATACATTCCAAGCCCCCACAGTGGATACCTGAAGCCTCAGATAGTATCAAACCCTATATATGCTATGTTTTTTCCCTATATATGCATACCTATGATAAAGTTTATAAATTAGGCACAGTAGGAGACTAACAACAATGATAATAAAATAGAACAATTATAACATACACTGTAACAAAAAGGTCTCTTCCTCTCTCTCTCAGAATATCTTATTGTACTGTACTGGGGGTAACTAAAACCAAGGAAAGTGAAACCATGGGTAAGGGATATCTACTGTATATGGTGGTATTTTCAAGGTCATAGCACTGCCTTCCCCTGAGGTTGGCCTTGCAGCCTCTCTAGGCACTGCTGCTGCTGCCAAGAACCCCTAGGAGGTGAATACTGTGAGCATCATCATTGCTTCTCAGAAGAGGAGACCCGGCTTACAGAGGCCAAGCCTCAGGTACCTTAAACACCAGTTTAAAACTGAACTCATGGCCAGGTGCAGTGGCTCATGCCTGTAATCCCTTCTCTCCATGCTCAAAACCTGCCCTCCTTCTCTTTATTTTCCAAATTTCATGGGTGCCACCTCCTCTGCCCAGTGACCCAAGCGAGAGCATACATTCATCCTAGAGTCTGTCCCAGGTCCCTGGTCCAGGCAGCTGCCAGTTGTCAGGGTCAGCTCTTTATCTCGCAGTCCTCCTGCCTCTTGTGTCATTACCCAGGGCTGTCACCATCTCTTCTTGGGACAGTTACAACAGCCCCGTAAGGAGTTTTGCTGCTTCTAGTCTTGTTCCCTTTGAATCTGGATTCCTCCTTGCCATCAAGACAATCCTGATGCAAATCTGATCACATCACACTTCCCCTCAATAGTCTCCCATGGCTCCTTATTGTTTTAGGATGAAATCCAAACTCCTAAACATGGGGATTAACAATGTGCCATGATTGGCACTGCTGGCCTCTCCTACCTCTGCAGACTCACCTCTTGCCACTTCTCCCTTGAGGTAGATAAAAAATGGTCACAAGTTCTTTGAGGCTCTTCCCATCAAGAGGTAGAGTTTATTTCCCCACCTCTTGGATCTGGGCTTGCCTTGTGACTTGCTTTGACCCAGAGAATGTAACAGAAAGGACACTGCCTAACTTACAAATGAGGTCTACCTTAAGAGGCCTTACAGATTCCACATTCAACCTCTTGGAATGCTGCCACCATCTGAGAAGCGTGAGGTGGCCTCTGTGAGGATGAAAGACTTCATGGTGAGAAGTGCCTAGCCAACAGCCTGGCACCAGCCACCAGGCAAGTGACTGAGGCCATCCAGCCATAGCTGAGCCACAAAACGACCACAGCTATGTGAATTATCCCAGGTCAGACCAGTAGAAGAGCTGCCTGGCTGAGCTCAGCCCAATTTGCTGACCCATAGAATTGTGAACAAATAAAATGGTTGTAGTTATAAGCCATTAAGTTTCAGAGTTTGTTACACAGTAACATGTAACTGATGCAACTCTTGGAGCCAGTTGTCCAGCCATTCTCAACCACTTGTTCAATGATGTTTTGGGCCATATATGCAGATGTGCTGTTCCCTTTTCCTTGAAATGGCCCTTACCCTCCTTTCTGTTGGGTTTTCCTGTGGAATATCCAGTCAGCCTTTAGGATTCGTCTTGGGTGTCCCTTCCTTTATGTAGGCTCCCTGGCCCTTCAGGATTCCCCCAGTAACAGCCCTCATCACGCTGCCTTTGCAACCATTTGCTTGTTTGTACCTCTCACCTACTAGTTGGGCAAGTTACTCACCTCTCTCAACCTCTGCATTTTTCTTCTCTATAAATGGGACGAATAATACCTAACCTGCCCTGGCATGGATAGATTAAAGAAAAAAATACATGCAGCTACCCTTGAGGGCCTGGCCCAAGTGTGATGTTCAATAATATTATTTCTCCTTGTTTTCCTTCCCGTGCCAGTGCCACACCCCCCTGTCCCAGTGCTCTGGGGTTGTGGATCCCTTCAAAGCTGAGATTGCCTGTCTGTGGTCTCCAGCATTAAGCACAGTCGTTAGCTCAGGTGCGTGCTCATGTGTTCCATGAGTTCAAGCCTCAGCCGTGTAAAGTTCGCCTGCCGTGTATCTGATATATTTCTGCTAAAACCCATTAGCCCTTTCTTGTTCTGAAACGTCATCGTTAGTTGTGTGTCACTTCAGTTTTGTAACTGGCCAAGCCACTGCGCCCAGGCTGCTTCCTCGTCATCTGGCTGCTAAATGCTTCAACCTTACCTGCCTTGCTATGCGTCCCATCCTGTATCAGGTCAGAGCTTTTGAGTGGTGACTACAAATTTCATTTCAGTTCACTTTTGATTCTTGTGGCAGGCCTCTTGGCTTACTCAAATTTGATTGCAACGGACACAAAATGTGTCCAAACTTGCAGCTTTTCTTCTCTTATTTTGATATCACCATCCACAAAGGTAAGATATTTTAAAACAATAGCTACAAACTTTCTGAAAATATAAAGAAGTGCTGGGTTTTAAACGGAAGTCACATAGTGTGAACTTTGTGTAAAGTCCTTAGGGAGTTTTCTTGGAACATTCTTTTTGCACCTTTGAAGATAAAGGTGGAGGAGCTCACAGCTCTTGTGCCACGTTGGACTTGTCACTCTTTTTTATGTGCCAAATTCTTTTGATTACAAAATTTTAAGTTTACTGCTTTAGGTATTGTTGGGCAAGATCTAGATGTGTCTAGTTAAATGTAGGTGATATGCAAACTATTTATGATGCATTTGATTTAAATTCATTAAGATAGAGTGTCTTTACCACCGTTATAGTCTGGTCCTTTTCCTTCTGTTTTAAATGTGTTTCCGTTGGCATTTTCTGAACTGATTTTGTTAGCGTGTTAATCATTTGGCACTGGTAATGATTAATCCTTTCTTTCTTTCTTTCTTTCTTTTTTTTTTATTTTTTTATTTTTTGAGACAGAGTCTTGCTCTGTCACCAGGCTGGAGTGCAGTGGCGCAATCTCAGCTCACTGCAACCTCCGCCTCCCAGGTTCAAGAGATTCTCCTGCCTCAGCCTCCCAAGTAACAGGCACGTGCCACCATGCCCAGCTAATTTTTGTATTTTTAATAGAGATGGGGTTTCACCATGTTGGCCAGGATGGTCTCAATCTCTTGTCCTCATGATCCGCCCACCTCAGCCTCCCAAAGTGCTGGGATTACAGGCATGAGCCACTGCGCCCAGCCGTGTTCATCTATTTCTGTGAACCAATGCTAGGTGAAGGTACAGAGGGCTTTCTAGCTTCTGTGTTTGTTTATTCTGAAATGTTATTTTAAATCTTAGCCCAACAAATTGAGCTAAAAGACTTTTAGATGTTAAATATGATATTCAAAAAATATAAAGACAAGGTGATAAATTAGAATTTGGTGGGAAAGAGAAAAATCTGTCATCTGATAGTCACCTGCCACAGCAACACTACTCGTTTGAGAAGACTTCCATCCTTTGCCCTGAAAGTGCTCCATGAGGTTGGATCAGACCTCGTTTAGCAAAGAAAGATGTAAATTGATTTCTGTAGGGTGGCATTATTAAGCATATTAAGTGGTTACAATACAGTGAATTAGAGGGAGTAGTAAAGAAGCATAAGCAGTCAAAAAAGTGAAAGTCTAATGTTCGTAATTATTGTTCTGGAGGCTTTTGTATCAAATATAAGTTCCAGGCTGGGTATGATGGCTCACACCAGTAATCCCAACACTTAGAGGCCAAGCCGGGTGGATCGCTTGAGCCCAGGAGTTCGAGACCAGGCTGGGCAACATAGTGAAACCTATCTCTACAAAAATGCAAAAATTAGCTGCGTGTGGTGGCAACGCCTGTAGTCCAAACCACTTGGGAGCCTGAGGTGAGAGGATCACCTGGGCCCGGGAGATCAAGGCTGCAGTGAGCCATGATCTTGCCATTGCACTCCAGCCTGAGTGACAGAGAGAGACTCTGTCTCAAAAATATAAAAGTTTTGAGTGTGAAAATTCAAGCTCAATTCCATTTGTTGGTTGTCTTGAGTGTCTGATCACATAGAATATAAAGATGTTTTGATAGTTGGGACAGTATTCAGCTACCTGCTATTTAATACATTATTTCAGAAAATATTTACAAAGGGGGCCGGGCACAGTGGCTCATGCCTGTAATCCCAGCACTTTGGGAGGCCGAGGTGGGCAGATTACCTGAGGTCAGGTGTTCAAAACCAGCCTGGCCAAACATGGCGAAACCACATCTCTACTAAATATACAAAAAATTAGCCAGGTGTGGTGGTGTGTGCCTGTAGTCCCAGCTACTCAGGAGGCTGAGGCACAAGAATCACTTGAACCCGGGAGGCGTGGGGTTGCAGTGAGCCGAGATCACACCGCTGCACTCCGGCCTGGTGACAGAGTGAGACCGCATCTAAAAAAACAACAACAAAAAAGAAAATATTTCCAAAGGACCTTCTGGGTCCAAGAACCTCATGTCCAATACAAGGGTGCACACGTGGGTGAGACACAGCAGCTGCCCTCCGGGAGCCCACAGTGGAGGAGTTTCCCTTCAGTCTTCTTTTATTCCAAGCAAGCGGCAAAACTACTTTACTCTTAATACAAACCACTTCCTTTTATCACAGGACGCTCCCCAAGCTCTGCAACTGTGGCTCCTGAGGAAGGGAGTGGAACTGATAATCTGTTCCTCCCTATTGTGTTCAGTATGGGTTTTTTTTTTTTTCCTTTTGCTGGCTTTGTTTTCCTGTCCCTATGATGATTATAATTCACTCTGCAAATTAGATCACCTTTCCCACACAGAATCCCTTTGACTTCTGTTCTAGATATCCATTACATTTTTGTAGTTTTCGGACACACTATGCGTGCCGATTTGCCCTCTAGGTGACAGCAGGCTGTGGCTGTGGAGACAGAGCCGAGGTGAATTCTCACGGACCGTCACTGGGTTACTCCTGGAGTAAGTAATTCCCTAGAGCTCCTTCTGTGCAGATCGTTAGAAATAGATATTGAGGCCAGGCGAGGTGGCTCATGCCTGTAATCCCAGCACTTTGGGAGGCTGAGGCGGGCAGATCACGAGGTCAAGAGATCAAGACCATCCTGGCCAACGTGGTGAAACCTTGTCTCTACTAAAAATACAAAAATTAGCCAGGCGTGGTGGCATGTGCCAGTAGTCCCAGCTACTCAGGAGGCTGAGGCAGGAGAATCACTTGAACCCGTGAAACGGAGGTTGCGGTGAGCCGAGATCGTGCCACTGCACTCCAGCCTGCTGACAGAGCAAGACTCCATCTCAAAAAAAAAAAAAAAAAGAAAAAGAAATAGATATTGAACACCTGCTACATAGCAGGGATTGTGCTAGAAGTAGGGGTGCAAAGATTAGGCAAATATGTTCCCTAGCCTCACAAAGCATACAGTCTAGTAGGTGAGACAGACACGTAAAAAGTTTCAACAGCACAGATAATCAGGGCTACAGCAGAATTGGGCCCAAGATGCTGTGGGAATCTAGAGGTGAATGGGTTTCATGAAGGAAGAGCTTCTTCTCCCATTTATAACTCATTTTAGCCTAATCTTCCAAACAGTCATGCATCTAAGAGCTGGTGATCCAGAAAATACCTTCGTGTTAGTTATGAATTACTGTTAGAATCCTTCCAGTGTTTGCACCTGCCCTGTGCTCAGGTGACATAAAACAGTGATATAATTCGATGTCTACTTCCTCTTGTATTTGTCTGTTTTTCAGTGTTCCACAATTTTCATATACTGTTTCATCATTCTCAGAGGAATATTTTGATTGATAAATGTTTATTTAGTAAGACCTAAAAATCGAATCTCAGTAGTTTGAGCTTATGATATACAAGATGCAGCTCTAACATTTTAATTGGAAGGGAAATATCAAAAAGACACCTGCACTCCTGTTTGTTGCAACACTGTTTACAATAGCTAAGATGTGGAAGCAACCTAAGTGTCCATCACCAGACAAATAGATAAAGAAAATGTGATATATATACACAATGGAGTACTATTCAGCCGTAAAAAAGAATGAGATCTTGTCATTTACAACAACATGGGTGGAACTGGAGATCATTATGTTAAGTGAAATAAGCCAGGCACAGAAAGACAAACTTCACGTGTTCTCACTTATTTGTGGGCTCTAAAAATCCAATCGCTTGAACTCAGAGAGAGTAAAGGATGGCTACCAGAGGCTGGGAAGCGTGGTGAGGGGTTGGGAGGCAGTGAAGATGGTTAATAGGTACAAAAAACTAGAATGAATAAGACCCACTAGGTTTTTTGTTGTTGTTGTTGTTTTGAGACAGAGTCTCACTCTGTCACCCAGGCTGGAGTGCAGTGGCATGATCTCGGCTCACTGCAACCTCCGCCTCCTAGGTTCAAGCAATTCTCCTTCCTCAGCCTCCCGAATAGCTGGTATTATAGGCATGCGCCACCACGCCCGGCTAATGTTTGTATTTTTAGTACAGACTGGGTTTCACCATGTTGACCAGGCTGGTCTCGAACTCCTGACCTCAAGTGATCCACCTGCCTTGGCCTCCCAAATGTTCAGATTACAGGCATGAGCCACGGTGCCTGGCCACTATTTGATAGCATAATAGGGTGACTATAGTCAATAATAACTTGATTGTATATTTTTAAATAACTTAAAGAGTATAATTAGATTGTTTGTAACTGAAAGGATCAATGCTTGAGGGCACGGCTACCCCAATCCCCATGACGTGCCTAGTTCACATTACATGCCTATATCAAAACATCTCATGTACCCCATAAATATATACACCGAGTATGTACCACAAATATTTTAAATAATTTTTAAAATAAAAAAATAAATTGTAAGGGAAAGAAAATTATGAATTTAGAAATGTAAAAGGTCTCAGGTAAGGAAGGAATGAGAGGATCATGCAGAACCTCCCATCATTGCTGGGACTAGAACAGAAGCCCTACCTTTTCCCAACACCCTATCCACCTGTCCGTCACCTCTCAGCTTTTGTGAGACTCTGTCTGTGCTATGAAACTGAAGATCTAATTCAGTGCTGTTTGCATTGTCTTGCCTCCTGGATCAGAGTTTGCAGTTGTTGAGAAAAGGGATGGTTGGTTATGTCTTGATCCCCCCAAGAGCATTTGGGGCATAGGACACGGGAACTGGCCAGCCTGGTTCACTCTTCTCAATTAGCTGGACAGTGGCATGTCATGTGGGTAATAGGAAGGGGTGGGGACTTCCCCGGGATATTCTGCTCCTGATCAGAAGCTCCAGTGATGTGGGGGGAGCCCCAGCACCAGAGCATGCTGGGAGGGCGTGCAGGGTGGGGCGGGTGCCCGTTTGGCCTCTGCTATCTATCTGGGGGATGCATCCAAAGGCAACTGTTCCTTATCTGCTCTTGTTGGGAGCAAGGAAGGGCCAATTTGTTCAATGATCTGTATAGAGCCAGTCCCTCTGGCCAGAGTTCAAGACAGTATTGCCTCACTCTATATAGAGATTGTATCTTGGTTAGCTCTTCATTCATGGCAAGACCAATGTTTCTCTAAATTAATCCTGGGTATTGTTTAAAAGCAACTAAAAATGATGAAATTGTAAAACTTTGAAATTCCCTGAATGTAACGACAAGCAAACTAACATTGTTATATTGGTCGATGCTCCTGGCCAGAAGAGAGAATATTAGCAGGGATAAAAGGCACAGGCCACGTGCATTTTCCACCCCAGTGCTGAGAACATGATTGGGGGAAAAAGGGAGGTGGCCACAGCCCATCCATCACACAGTCTCTGCCCATCTACTTGCTTTTTTCTTTTTCTTTTTTTTTTTTTTTTTTTTTGAGACAGAGTCTTGCTTTGTCACCCAGACTGGAGGGCGGCGGTGCAATCTCAGCTCATTGCAACCTCCACCTCCCAGGTTCAAGTGATTCTCCTGCCTCAGCCTCCTGAGTAGCTGGGATTACAGGCACCTGCCACCAAGCCCAGCTAATTTGTTTGTATTTTTAGTAGAGACGGGGTTTCACTATGTTGGCCAGGCTGGTTTTGAACTACTGACCTTAAGTGATCTGCCCGCCTCAGCCTCCCAAAGTGCTGGGATTACAGGTGCGAGCCACCACACCTGGCCCCAGCTACTCACTTTCTTTTTTTTTTTTTTTCTTTTTTCTTTTTTTGAGACAAAGTCTTGCTCTTGTCCCCCAGGCTGGAGTGCGATGGCACAATCTCAGCTCACTGCAACCTCTGCCTCCTGGGTTCAAGCGATTCTCTTGCCTCAGTCTCCTGAGTAGCTGGGATTACAGGTGCCTACCACCACGCCCGGCTAATTTTTGTATTTTTAGTAGAGATGGGGTTTCACCCTGTTGGCCAGGCTGGTTTCGAACTCCTGACCTTAAGTGATCTGCCCGCCTCAGCCTCCCAAAGTGCTGGGATTACAGGTGCGAGCCACCACACCTGGCCCCAGCTACTCACTTTCTTTTTTTTTTTTTTTCTTTTTTCTTTTTTTGAGACCAAGTCTTGCTCTTGTCCCCCAGGCTGGAGTGCAATGGCACGATCTCAGCTCACTGCAACCTCTGCCTCCTGGGTTCAAGCGAGTCTCTTGCCTCAGTCTCCTGAGTAGCTGGGATTACAGGTGCCTACCACCACGCCCGGCTAATTTTTGTATTTTTAGTAGAGATGGGGTTTCACCCTGTTGGCCAGGCTGGTTTCGAACTCCTGACCTTAAGTGATCTGCCCGCCTCAGCCTCCCAAAGTGCTGGGATTACAGGTGTGAGCCACCATGCCCGGCCTCAGCTACTTGCTTTCTATTGGGATGAACTTCATGGTTAATACAGTCAGTTAGTGACTGCAACTTTTGAACTTTTTGTTCGTAGTGAAAAATATTTTAAGTAATGCTTACCCCATTATGTTTCTTGCCATTTGAAAAAAAATCTCCCTTCAGACAGAATGCAGAATAAAATATGATAGAAAATCTGTACAGATCCACAGGCTGATTTATGCTAATAGGTTACAGAGAAAGAAAGTCTTCTAAACCCTGTGAAAGGTTAACAGTTCTCTTTTATTTTTCCCTGTGTGCTATTTGATGATTTCCCTGTGAACTTTGATGATTTATTGCCAGAATTCCAAACATAATATGTGAATTTCACAAAAATGGATGAAAGGTATCTATTTTTCATTGGTAGAGGAAGCCAAAACATCCCTTCCTCACCGCACTAAAAGCTGTTGTTTACATTAAGCAAACCTCAAATGTGAACATATTTTTACGCAAATGCATTTAATGGGTGAATATTTTCTTTGGGACAGTATTCTTCACTCCATCTGGAGAGTCTGGCATTCCGTAATCACCAGGTGATGACGGCTGCCCTGACAGTGGCTGGTGGCAGCACATACCCCCTGAGCCTCTCCACGATGTGAGCCGAGGGCATCATGTGACCATTTTCAGAGGGGAAGACAGTTCTGGAAGCTAAAGGTCACCTAGTCAGCCTCGTTGGGTGATTGATGACTCAGCTGGGTTCAGGGAGGTGGACCCGAGGCAGAGCCTCTAGAAGGCAGCGGTGGGCAGGGTGGTTCGGGCAGGGTGGTTCAGGCAGGTGGCACCTGGGCAAAGGTGCAGACGTGGAATCCTGAAAGCAATTCTCAGCACTGCTGCATTTCCAGGAGGTAGAAGAACGGTGACAAATGCACAATCGGGTAGGGACAAATGTGGAAGGGCTGGAACAGTGTGTTCAGGAGACTGGGCTTCAATCTGGAGGTCTCAGGAAGTGGTTTAAGATGTTTCAGTGAAAGCATGATACAGACTAACCCAGGAAGAACCGCTGCTTTGTCACTATACCCCTATGGAAATACCGTTCGCTTTGCTAGTTGAAATAGCCCATCATTGTCTGGGACTCACCCAGTTAGATTTGTTTGGACTCCACAAAGTATTCTTGACCATACAATCGTGGTCGAGGACTCCCTGCATGAGCTGCCTTCATGGCTACAGGGAGAGCACACCGAAGTGGATGTCACACCCAGCACACATGCCACTGGCTTGGCCCTGCTCCCTGCACCCTGCAGCCTGAGCCACACTGGCTGCCTGTCGTTCCTGGAATGTGCCAACATGTTTCAGTCCTGGAGCCTTTGCACTTGGTGTTCTCTTTGCTGGAACATTCTCCCCCAAGACATTTACACAGCTTGCCCCCTCATTCCCTGCGGTTATCTCCTGCCCCCTAATCAGTGAGGCCTTCCCTGGCCCCACCCTGGACACTCCACACGTGCATTCGTTTCGTTGTTCACCATCTGTGTCCCACTTACAAGGGAGGCTCCCTGAGAGCAGGGATCTGATTTTTGTTTGTTGTTGTTGTTGCTGTTTTGAGGTGGAGTCTCGCTTTGTCGCCCAGGCTGGAGTGCAGTGGTGTGACCTCAGCTCACTGCAACCTCCGCCTCCCGTGTTCAAGTGATTCTCCTGCCTCAGCCTCTGAGTAGCAGGGATTACAGGTGCCCGCCACCATGCCCAGCTAATTTTTGTATTTTTATTAGAGACGGAGTTTCATCATGTTGGTCAAGCTGCTCTCCAACTCCTGACCTCGTGATCCGCACACCTCAGCCTCCCAAAGTACTGGGATTACAGGCATGAGCCACCACGCCTGACCCTGTTTTTCGTTTGTTTTTGTTTTTGGTTTTGGTTTTTTTTTTTTTTTTTTTGAGACATGGTCTCACTCTGTCGCATCGGCTAGAGTGTGGTGGCACAATCTCGGCTCACTGCAACCTCCACCTCCCAGGTTCAAGTGATTCTCCTGCCTCAGCCTCCTGAGCAGCTGGGATTACAAAGCACATCCCATCTATTTTTAGTAGAGATGGGATTTTGCCATGTTGGCCAGGCTGGTCTCAAACTCCTGACCCCAAGTGATCCGCCCGCCTCGGCCTCCCAAAGTGCTGGGATTACAGGTGTGAGCCACCGTGCCCGGCCCAGGGATCTGTTTTTGTCTCCGCTGTGTCCCCAGCACCTCAAACATATTGTATGGAGCTGCGACAGCTGCACAGTCAGTGATGACAGAGTGATTCCTGGCCCCGTGGGCTATGGCTCCTTCAACATTTTGTTGTTTAAAGATTTTTCACTTTCTCAGTGTGCTGATCAAGAGACAAGCCTAGAGGAGAGGCTCAGCAGTGTTCCTGTTTAGATGATGAATTCAGGCGTATCTTGGATGGTAAATGACATTGCATTTAAAAACAAGCAAGTGGCCAGGCACAGTGGCTCACACCTGTAATCAAAGCACTCTAGAAGGCCGAGGCGGGCGGATCACCTGAAGTCAGGAGTTCAAGACCAGCCTGGCCAGCATGGTGAAAACTCGTCTCTACTAATAATACAAAAAAACTAGCTGGGCATGGTGGCAGGTGCCTATAATCCCAACCACTCAGAAGGCTGAGGCAGGAGAATTGCTTGAACCCAGGAGGCGGAGGTTGCAGCGAGCTGAGATCGCACCACTGCACTCCAGCCTAGGTGACAAGAGCAAGACTCTATCTCAAAAATAAGAAAATAAAAAATTATTAAAATTAAAAATTAAAACAAACGGCCAGGCGCAATGGCTCACGCCTGTAATCCCAGCACTTTGGGAGGCCGAGGCGAGCAGAATACAAGGTCAGGAGATCGAGACCATCCTGGCTAACACAGTGAAACCCGTCTCTACTAAAAAAAAGAAATACAAAAAATTAGCCGGTCATGGTGGCGGATACCTGTAGTCCCAGCTACTCAGGAGGCTGAGGCAGGAGAATGGCCTGAACCTGGGAGGCGGAGCTTGCAGTGAGCCGAGACTGCGCCACTGCACTCCAGCCTGGGTGAGAAACTGAGACTCTGTCTCAAAAAAATAAAAAATAAAAAATAAAATAAATAAATAATAAAAAAATAAAAACAAACAAGTGAACGTTGTTATACATCAGTCTTACCAATTGTTCCTCTTTCCTCCTGGTAGCTTGGAGCTGGGCGGCACAACCAGCACCATCCAGTCGCGATGGTGGACACGGAAAGCCCGCTCTGCCCCCTCTCCCCACTCGAGGCTGGCGATCTAGAGAGCCCGTTATCTGAAGAATTCCTGCAAGAAATGGGAAACATCCAAGAGATTTCGCAATCCATCGGCGAGGATAGTTCTGGAAGCTTTGGTTTTACGGAATACCAGTATTTAGGAAGCTGTCCTGGCTCAGATGGCTCAGTCATCACGGGTAAGTGTACTGTTTCCTAGAAAGTTTCATTTACAAATGTTTCTTCCTCCAAGAAAACTGTTCCTTTTTTTTTTTTTTTTTTTGAGACGGAGTCTTGGTTTGTCGCCCAGGCTGGAGTGCAGTGGCGTGATCTCGGCTCACTGCAAGCTCCGCCTCCCGGTTTCACGCCATTCTCCTGCCTCAGCCTCCCGAGTAGCTGGGAGTACAAGCGCCCGCCACCACGCCCGGCTAATTTTTGTATTTTTAGTAGAGACGGGGTTTCACTGTGTTAGCCAGGATGGTCTCGATCTCCTGACCTCATGATCCGCTGCCTCCGCCTCCCAAAGTGCTGGGATTACAGGCGTGAGCCACCGCGCCCGGCTGAAAACTGTTCTCTTTAGCTGGAAAAGAAGTCACACTTTTTTGCAAAGAAAGCTTCAGACGTGTTAAAGCCTGATCTCCAGTGCCGCTGGGCCCCGGAAGGCGCGTGTCACGGCTCATGGTGCCCCCTCTTGTGAAAGCCATGCACACATCAAACAGTGCTTGAGATTCAGTCACGGGGAGCAGCTAAAGTGTACAGACCCTACCTCAGCAAGCCCACGGGGGACAGCTAGACATTTTAAAGAGGAGACATGTGCAAGGGTCTGCAGAGAGGTACTGTTGGTAAGACGGAAGGATGGGAAACAAGCTGTACATGCGTCAAAGGGAAACAGATAAATTGGGATGCGTTTATACAGTGGTATACTTCATAGCAATTTAAAAGAACAGACTAGGCTGGGCGCGGTGGCTCACGCCTATAATCCCAGCACTTTGAAAGGCCAAGGCAGGTGGATCACTTGAGGTCGGGAGCTTGAGACCAGCCTGACCAACATGGTGAGGCCCTGTCTATACAAAAAAATTTTTAAATTAAAAAAAAATTAGCCAGGCATGGTGGCACATGACTGTGGTCCTAGCTACTCAGGATGCTGAGGCAGGAGGACCACTTGAGCCCAGGAGCTTGAGGCTGCCATGAGCTATGACCGCCACTGCACTCTAGCCTGGGTGACAGTGAGACCCTGTCTAAAAAAGAAAAATTTTTTAAGCAACATTGAATGAAAATAAACAAGCTTAATGATATATTTTTTATGATCCAATTAATGTAAAATCTTTTATTTTTTATTTTTTGAGACAGAGTTTTGCTCTTGTTGCCCAGGCTGGAGTGCAGTGGTGCGATCTCAGCCTACTGTAACCTCCATCTTCCGAGTTCGAGCAGTTCTCCTGCCTCAGCCTCCCTAGTAGCTAGGATTACAGGTGCCCGCCACCATGCCCGGCTAATTTTTGTATTTTTAGTAGAGATGGGGTTTCACCATGTTGACCAGGCTGGTCTCAAACTCCTGACATCAGGTGGTCCGCCTGCCTCAGCCTCCCAAAGTGCAGGGATCACAGGGGTGAGCCACTGCACCCGGCCCATGTAAAATCTTTAACACTAAACAATCTAGTACATCACTGGTGGAAACAGACATACACATATTGCAAAGGGCATCTCAGCTTTAAGGACTCAGTTGCCTCCTGAGCAAGATGGAGGGAGAATTGGGGAGGGGTCCCATGGGGACTCTAATTCTCTCTAGGTTGTATATTTTTAAAAGACTTCAGCAGTGTGATAAACCTGAGTGGTGTGTACATGGGTATTACAGTCATGTTGCTTAATGACAGGGACAGGTTGTGAGAAATGCATCCTTAGGCGATTTCATCACTGTGTGAAAGTCATAGAGTACACTTAAACCCCGACGGTACAGCCTGCTGCACACCGAGGCTCTGAGGTGCAACCTGTTGCTCCCAGGCACGGACCTGTACAGCGTGTTACTGTACTGAACAGCGTAGGCCCCTGTGACACAATGGTAAGTATTTGTGCATCTAAACATACCAAAACATATAATAGAAAAGGTTACAGCAAAAATACAGTATTATCATCTTATGGGACCATGATACCACAGTTGAACTTATGGTCTATTGTTGACCAAAATGTCGCTGTGCAGTGGGTGACTATACAGAAATAAGCTCAGAGAAATTAAGTAACTTGGCTGGGCGCGGTGGCTCACGCCTGTAATCCCACCAGTTTGGGAGGCTGAGGCAGGTGGATCACCCAAGGTCAGGAGTTCAAGACCAGTCTGGCCAACATGGCAAAACCCCATCTCCACTAAAGAATACAAAACATTAGCTGGGCGTGGTGGCAGGTGCCTATAATCCCAGCTACTCTACTCAGGAGGCTGAGGCAGGGAGAATTGCTTGAACCCAGGAGGCAGAGGTTGCAGCGAGCAGAGATCACGCCACTGCACTCTAGCTTGGGCGACAGAGTGAGGCTCCATCTCAAAAAAAAAAAAAAAAAAGTCAGGGCATGGTGGCTCACGCCTGTAATCCCAGCACTTTGGGAGGCTGAGGCGGGCGGATCACTTGAGGTCAGGAGTTAAAGACCAGCCTGGTCAACATGGTGAAACCCCATCTCTACTGAAAATACAAAAATTAGCCAGGCGTGGTGGTGCACACCTGTAATGCCTGGGCAACAGAGCAAGACTCCCTCTCAAAAAAAAAAAAAAAAATAGAAAGTAAGTAACCTGCCACGGTTCATACAGCCAGAAAGACACAGCGCCAGGCCTGGACCCCGCCTCTCAGCTGGCCCTAGAGGGCTATTCTCTGCATGCTGGCATGATTGCACCTTGTAAAAGGTGGCAGTGTTCTCAGCTTAGTCAATAATCAGGAATTGCAAGAGGCAAGTGAGCCCCTGAGGACTCTGGGGGGACTTTGTGACCGAGCAGCTTTGGGAGTGACCCTGACAGACCTTTACAGATGGTGCAAGTTTTGACTCCCTTTCTCCTGGCGCTTTAAGCAGAGGATAAGCACTGTGGAAAGAGTGAAGGTGTAGGGAGATGATGGCCCCCAGAGCAGTGGGGAAGGGGACAGGGAGGCTGGAGGAGAGCAAGGAAAAGGCTCTGCCTCAGGTGGCGCCTTGAGTGGCCTGGGTAGGTTGCCTTGCAGCGAACCCGGGTTAATGGCCTTGACAATGACCGTGTTGCTTCCTGAGCACTGCAGGCTGCCCACACACCTCACACCTCAGCTTGCCTAAGCCCAGAGCAGCCTTGTGAGGTCGTTGTTATGTTTATTTAAGGAAGGAGGAAAGGAGGCAGGTCCCAGGACATCCTGACGTGCTGGAGATCACCAGCCCAGAACTCAGCTCTTAACCCCACAACGTGGGACCTTTCTTCACCCATCACAGACACAGCCCATGCTGGTTCACCGTTTTCCTATAATGACTATTTGTGCTATTTATCAGAAAAATCTTTTCCTTATGGATTTGAAGATTTAGCTTGCTTTTGTTTGTTTTTCTTTTTTGCCTTTCTCTTCTTTTTTAAGGCAGGCAGGCTCCCCGAGCCCCACCCCCAGGGTAAAAAATATAGTTCATTGTCTAGTAAAAGAGTTCAGAGATACACTTTTTCTCTTTGGGTAAGATATACTCTAGAGCTTGTTCTGAAATATGGAATTTGTGTGAGCTGCAGGAGTGGGTGGGTGTGTGGCTCTAGCTCTGGAAAGTTCTTTCCTGGCAGTGGCCAGGAGGGCTGCCCAGCCCCCTCCTGTCTCCCCCAGCAGCTTAAACACAGGACCCCTGGTCCTCATGCAGGAGGGAACCCTGCTCTTCTAATTAGACTCAGGGGTCCTTTTCTAAAAGTAGTGTCTTTTAGGTCATTGTCAAGAACTATAATCTAAAATGTATTTTTAACTCATCTGGAAGTTGTGACAGAGGTAAGGCTTGAGAATTTCCTGCATACTAGCCTTGTGGTCTATATAATCCATTAAAAGCCACATTTAACTCAATTCCACAGACTGAACTGTGCTTCCTATCTAAATAAATTAAGAGCAGGCCGGGCACGGTGGTCACGCGTGTAATCCCAGCACTTTGGAAGGTCGAGGT
Source organism: Pongo pygmaeus (assembly GCF_028885625.2). Taxonomy (NCBI): domain Eukaryota; kingdom Metazoa; phylum Chordata; class Mammalia; order Primates; family Hominidae; genus Pongo; species Pongo pygmaeus. The sequence continues at coordinate 57,195,303 of NC_085931.1, forward strand.
GGGTGGATCACCTGAGGTCAGGAGTTCGAGACCAACCTGGCCAACATGGTGGAACCTCATCTCTACTAAAAATACAAAAAAAAATAGCTGGCATGGAGGTGTGCACCTCTTAAACTTAAGGACATATTTCTTATGATCCAATTAATGTAAAATATGTTATTTTTTATTTTTTAATTTTTTGAGACAGAGGCTCACTCTGTTGCCCAGGTTGGAGTGCAGTGGTGCGATCTCGGCCTGTGATCCCAGCTACTCAGGAGGCTGAGGCAGGAGAGTCGCTTGAACCCAGGAGGCGGAGGTTGCAGTGAGCCAAGATCACACAACTGCACTCCAGCCTGGGCAACAGAGTGAGACTCCGTCTTTAAATAAATAAATAGCAAGGGTTCAGGGGAGGAGAAAGAGGGTTCCAAATTTGTTTTGAACCAATTCCAAGGAACTTTATGGCAAAAAGAAAAAAAAGGGGAACTTACAAAAAGTGACCACACTGAAGCGTCCTGGTCACCCATCCCTGGTTTTGACCACCAGCCTTTAAAGTAGCAAGTGGGTGATAACCCATTTCTTATTTCCCCCTCAGCGTTTCCTCACTGTTATTCATACATGTGGTCATTTGTACTCATCTCACAATTCTTAAAACCTCTTTGCTTACTTCCAGGTTTTACTGTACTGTTACTGCGAAGTCTGAGAGATGAGGTCATTTAAGATTATTTCTTATTTGTAAATTAGATCGTTCATATTTGTACCTAATCTGATCTTTTGGGTAATATTCCTAGTTATGTAGACTGGTCTCTCAGAAGAGCCGGATATTAAATGCACTTACTTTAAACTTTACACCCAGGAGACCGGATGGGTGAGGCTGGTTCACTCGGCCAACGTACCATTTTATCCCTGCTTTTTATTCCCGGCTTTATTGCCATAATTGACATACAATAACCTGCACGTATTTAAAGTGTACAATCTGTTGGGCGTACACACACACGCATCTGTGAAACCATCATCACACTCAAAATAGTGATGTAGAATTTTTGCTCCTTAGTTCAACTAAATCTGGGTTCTTGTGTCATGACCAGGAAAAATTAGGCACGTGGACACGTTGAAGGGTGAGGAGAGCAGTATTGGGCGAAAAGGAAAAAAGAAAAAACTCTCAGCAAAGCTAGAGGGGATCCTGCCAATGGGTTCCCAGCTCACAGACTGATTAGCAGGCCACCACACATGAGCTGGAGGCCAGGCTCCTCCCGCTGCGCAAGGTGAGAACTTCCCGTGGCTCCACCCCATTCTCCCAGTGCACAGGTGGGTTCCCGTCCCTTGTGGGCCTGTCAAGACAAGGGAACCCTGGGCAGGTTCCCTCTTCTGCACAAAAGCATCTGAGGTAAACACTTGTGGGGCAGGTTGCAGATTCTCTGGGGACTCCCCCCTTATCTGCCTCCTGCATCTATCAGTAGTGCCTCTGTCTGTCACCCCTAAAGTTTACTTGTGCTGTTTTCTAATTCCTCTTTCCCCAGCCCCATGCCTCCCTGCCTCCCTCCCCCAGTAAACGATGGATCCACTTTCTATCATTCTAGGTTGCTTTATATTTCCTAGAATTTTATATAAATGGAATCACATAGCACGTACTCTTTCTAGGCTGGCTTCTTTCACTCTGCAGAATGGCTGTGAGGCTCATCTGCATTGCAGCAAGCATCAATAGTTCATTCTTCTTCATCCATCATGTGGACATAGCACAGTTTGCTGATTCACGCACCTGTTGATGAGCATTTAGGTTGTTTCTAGCTTGTGGCTATTACAAATAAAGCTGCTATGAACATTCACGTACAAGTCTCTGTACGGCCCTCTGCTTTCATTTCTCTTGAATAAATACCTAGGAGTATGATGGCTGGAACAGATGGCAGGTGTTTGTGTAACTTTTTAAGAAACTGCCGAAATATTTTCCAACATTTCAGAAAAATCTTAGAAAATGCTGTACTATTTTACATTCCCACTGGCAGTATATGGGTGAGTCCCAGTTCCTCCATACCCTCATCAACATGAGACATGATCAATCTTTTTAATTTTAACCATGTCAGTAGGTGTGTGATGGTCTCTCACTGTGGTGGTTTTTATTTGCACTTTCCTAGTGATGTTGAGCATCTTTTTGTTGCTTATTTTCCATATATCTTCTTTGGTGACATTTCTGTTCAAATCTTTTGCTCATTTTTTAATTGAGTTGCTTTTCTACTATTCACTATTGAACATTATTTATATATTTTGAATACAAATACTTTATCAGACATGTGATCTACAGATATTTTCCCCAGTGTGTGGTTTGTCTTTCTTTTCTTTCTACTAATAGTATCTTAAAAAAAAAAAAAGATTTTTTTGTTTGTTTTGTTTTGTTTTTGAGATAGGGTCTCAATCTGTTGCCCAGGCTAGAGTGCAGTGGTGCGATCATGGCTTACTGCAGCCTTGACCTCTTGGGCTCAGGAAACTCTCCGACCTCAGCTTCCCAAGTAGCTGGGACCACAGGTGTGTACCACCATGCTTGGCTAATTTTTTTTTGTAGATATGGAGACTCATTATGTTGCCAGGGGTGGTCTTGAACTCCTGGACTCAAGCAACCCTCCCACCTCGGCCCCCCAAAGTGCTGGGATTACAGGTGTGAGCCATCATGCCAGACCAGTTCTTAATTTTGATGAAGTCCAATTTATCAATGTCCTTTTTTTATGGATACTTCATTTATTTATTTATTTATTTATTTATTTATTTATTTATTTGAGAGAGGGTCTCACCCTGAGCCCAGGCTGGAGTTCAGTGTCATGATCTCAGCTCACTGCAGCCTCAACCTCCCAGGCCCAGGTAATCCTCCTACTTCAGCCTCCCAAGTAGCTGAGACTACAGGTACCCGCCACCATGCCCGGGTAAGTTTTTTGTATTTTTTTGTAGAGACGGGGTTTCGCCATGTTGCCCAGGTTGGTCTCAAACTCCTGGGCTCAAGTGATCTGCCCATCTCAGCCTCCCAAAGTGTTGGGATTACAGGCGTGAGCCACCATGCCCAGCCATATATATATACACATATATATATATACATATATATATATACACACACACATATATATACACGTATATATATATATATATATATTTTTTTTTTTTTTTTTTTTTTTGAGACAGTCTCACTCTGTTGCCCAGGCTGGAGTGCAGTGGTGCAATCTCAGCTCACGGCAACCTCCTTCTCTGAGGTTCAAGTAATTCTCATGCCTCAGCCTCTTTAGTAGCTGGGATTACAGGCATGTGCTACCAGGCCCGGCTAATTACTGGTCTTATATTTTTGAACTCTGTTTAAAACATTTAGGTGCATAAACATTTAGGCTTGTTATGTTCTGTCGATGAACTGAACCTTTTATTATTATGAAATTGCTGTTTTAATCCGTGGTAAAATTATTTGTTCTGAACACTACTTTGTCTGATATTGATGTAGCCACTGCAGCTTTCTTTTGATTGGTGTTAACATGGTATATCTTTTCCCATTCTTTTTCTTTTAACTGGTTTGTGTCTTTATATTATGGTTTGACTTAAATCTATTATCTTGCAATTTGTTCTCTTTGGTACATCTTTGTTTTGTTCCCTTTTCCTCTTTTTATGCCTTCTCTTGAATTAATTGAGTCTTTTTTGTTTTGTTTTGTTTTGTTTTGTTTCGTTTAATTTTGTTTTTTGAGACACAGTCTCTCTCTGTCTCCAGGCTGAAGTGCAATGGTGCTATCTCGGTTCACTGCAACCTCTGCCTCCCGGGTTCAAGCAATTCTCCTGCCTCATCCTCCTGAGTAGCTAGGATTACAGGCGAGCACCACCACGCCTGGCTAATTTTTTTTTTTTGTATTTTTAGTAGAGACGGGGTTTCATCATGTTGGTCAGGCTGGTCTCAAACTCCTGACCTTGTGATCTGTCTGCCTCGGCCTCCCAAAGTGCTGGGATTATAGGTGTAAGCCACCGCACCTGGCCTAATTGAGTCATTTTTAAGATTCCACTTTATCTCCTTTGTTGGTTTATTATTTAAAACACCTTCTGGTGTTATTTTAGTAGCTGCTTTAGGGTTTATGGTGCATCTCTCTAATGTCTCCCAGTCTACCTTCCAGTGGTATCATTCTATCTTACAGATATTATAAGAACTTTATGACAGTATACTTTCATTTTTCCCTTCATGCATTTGTGGTAATGTTTCACATAATTTTATTTATTTACCTACAATATAAATATTACAATATGTTATTGTTTTACATAGACAGCTGGTTATATTTTTAAGATAGTAGTAAGAAAAGTTTTTTACATTTACCCACATAATTACCTTTTTTAGTGCTATATACCTTTGTATAAATCCAGATTTCCATCTGCTATCATTTTCCTCCTGCCTGAAAGACTTCCTATGATATTACCTGTAATATGGCTCTACTGGTAACGAATTACTAGCTTTTGTATGTCTGAAAAAGTCTTCATATAACCTTCATTCTAGAAAGTATATGATTCAAAGGGCCAGGCACAGTGGTTCATGCCTGTAATCCCAGCACTTTGGGAGGCCGAGGCGGGTGGATCACCTGAGGTCCAGAGTTCAAGACCAGTCTGACCAATAAGGTGAAACCCTGTCTCTACTAAAAATACAAAAATTAGCTGGGCATGGTGGCTCATGCCTATAGTCCCAGCTACTTGGGAGGCTGAGACAGGAGAATTGCTTGAAACCAGGAGGCAGAGGTTGCAGTGAGCCAAGATCACGCCACTGCACTCCAGCCTGGGTGACAGAGCAAAACTCCATCCCCCTGCAAAAAAAAAGAAAAAGAAAAAGAAAAAAGTATGTGATTCTACATTGGCTTTTTTTTTTTTTTTTTTTTTTTTGAGACAGAGTCTCGCTCTATCACCCAGGCTGGAGTGCAGTGGTGCCATCTTGGCTCACTGCACGCTCCACCTCCCAGGTTCACACCATTCTCCTGCCCTAGCCTCCCAAGTAGCTGGGACTACAGGCGCCCACCACCACACCGAGCTAATTTTTTTGTATTTTTTAGTAGAGACGGGGTTTCACCATGTTAGCCAGGATGGTCTCAATCTCCTGACCTCATGATCCGCCCACCTCGGCCTCCCAAAGTGCTAGGATTACAGGCATGAGCCACCGAGCCTGGCCACTTTTTTTCTTTAAATGCTTTTAAGATGTTCCTACTATCTTCTTGTTTTTAATTAATTTATTATTATTATTATTATTATTATTATTATTATTATTTTTAGAGACAGGGTCTTGCGCTGATGCTGAGGCTGGAATGTGGTAGTGCCATCGTAGCTCATTGCAGTCTCAAACACCTGGGCTCAAGCAATCGTCCTGCCTCAGCCTCCTGAGGAACTAGGACTAGAGGTGTATACCACCATGCCCAGCCAATTTTTAAAATTTTTTGTAGAGGTGGAGACTCACTATGTTGACCAGGCTCCCCTCGAACTCCTGGCCTCAAGCAATCCTCCTACCTCTACCTCCCGAAGTGTTGGGATTACAGGGATTACAAGTGTGAGCCACTGTGCCCGTCCCCACTGTCTTCTGGCTTACATCGTTTCTAAAAGAAACTTGGTGTCATCCTTATTTTTTCTCTACATGTTATATGTCCTCTTTATCTGGTTGCTTTAACTTTATTTATTAATTTTAGTTTAATTTTTAATTGACAAATAATAATTGTATTTTTATGGAGCACAATGTGATGTTTTGGTCTATGTTTACATTGTGGAATGTGTAAATCAAGCTAGTGAACATATCCACCACCTCACACACTTAACATTTTTTGTGTGTGGTGAGAACATGTAAAGGCTGCTCCTTGAGGCCAGGCCCAATCCCAGCACTTTGGGAGGCCGAGGCAAGTGGATCACTTGAGGTCAGGAGTTCAAGACTAGCCTGGCCAACGCGGTGAAACCCCCGTCCCTACTAAAAACACAAAAATCAGCCAGGCGTGGTGGTACACGCCTGTAGTCCTAGCTACTTGAGGCTGAGGCAGGAGAATCACTTGAAACCAAGAGGCAGAAGCTGCAGTGAGCCAAGATCACGCTACTTCACTCCAGCCTGGGCAACAGAGCAAGACTCCATCTCAAAAAAAAAAAAAAAAAAAAAAAAGTCTATTCCTTGAGCAATTTTGAAATACACAATACATCATTGTTAATTATGGTCACCATAGTGGGTAGGAGATCACTAAATCTTATTCTTCCTAACTAAAACTTTGTTCCTTTTGACCAACATCTCCCCATTCCCTCCCTCAACCTCAGCCCCTGATAACCACCATTCCACTCTCTACTGCTATGAGTTTGACCTTTTTAGATTTCACATATGAGATCACATGGTATTTGTGTTTCTGTGCCTGGCTTATTTTACTTAGCTTAATACCTTCCAGATTTACCCATGTTGTTGCAAATGGAATTCCTTCTTTTTTAAGGCTGAATAGTATTCGTGTGTGTGTATGTGTGTGTGTGTGTGTGTATCACATTTCTTTATCTCTTCATTCGTTAATGATCATTTAGGATGATTCCACATCAGGCTACTGTGTATAGTGCCACAGTAAACATGGAAGTGTAGACGTCTCTTCAGCATCCTGCTTCCAATCTCTTTGGATATAAACCCAGAAGTGGGATTGCTGGATCATATGTAGTGCTATTTTTGTTTTTTTGAGGAACCTCCATACTTATTTTCCATAATGCTATTCTAATTCACAATACTACCAACAGTGGACATGGGTTCTTTTTTCTCTACATGCTTGCCAACTGCTTGTTATCTTTTATCTTTTTATATATCTGGCTGCTTCTAAATTTTTTTCTTTCTCACCAATTCTGAACCATTTGATGATTTCTTCCTTTATGCTTCTTGTGCTTGAGGTTCATTGAGCATCTGGGATCAATGCACTTATTATTTTCATCAAATTCAGAAGGTTAGGCCATTATTTCTTCAAACTTTTTTGTCCTTCTCTGTCTACCTTTGGGAGTTCCAATTATACATACATTAGGCCACTTGAAGTTGTCATACAGTTCACTAATGCTAAGTTCTTTTTTTAAGTCTTGTTTCTGTGTTTCATTTTGGACACTTTCTATTGCTACTTCTTCAAATTTACTAATTTTTTCTTCTGCAATATCTAATCTGCTCCTAATCCTATCCAGTGTATTAGATATTGTAGTTTTCATAACTAGAAGCATGATTTGGTTGTTTTCACCCATGTATCTATATAACATGTCCAGTCTTTCACTCAGCTTCTTAAACATTTAGAATATGGTCAGAATAACTTTCTTTGCTGTTTTGTTTTAGAGACAGGGTCTCACTTTGTTGCCCAGGCTGGAGTGCAGTGGCATGATCACAGCTCACTGCAGCCCCAACCTCCTGGTCTCAAGGAATCCTCCCACCTCAGCCTCCTATGTAGCTGGGACCACAGGCACACACCACCACCACACCTGGCTAATTTTTAAATTTTTTGAAGAGACAGGGGTCTCACTTTGTTGCCCAGACTGGTCTCAAACTCCTGGGTTCAAACAATCCTCCTGCCTTGGCCTCCCAACGTGTTGGGATTACAGGCATGAACCACTGTACCCAGCCCAGAATAACTTTTTAGAAATGTCTTGAGGCCAAGATTGGGAAATCATCTGAGGTCGGGAGTTCGAGACCAGCCTGACCAACATGGAGAAACCCCGTCTCTACAAAAAATACAAAATTAGCCAGGCACAGTGGCACATGCCTGTAATCCTAGCTACTCAGGAGGCTGAGGCAGGAGAATTGCTTGAACCCGGGAGGCAGAGGTTGAGGTGAGCTGAGATCACACCATCGCACTCCAGCCTGGGCAACAAGAGCAAACCTCCATCTCAAAAAAAAAAGAAAACAACTCTTAGCCACAATTTCTATCATCTGTGTCACTTCTGAGTCCCTTTCTATTCAGTTATTTTTCTCCTTGTCATGGGTCATATTTTTCTGATTCTTCATGTGTCCTGTAATTTTTTTTCTTTTTTTTTTTTTTTGGAGATGGAGTCTTGCTCTCTCACCCAGGCTGGAGTGCGATGGCACAATCTCAGCTCATTGCAACCTCCACCTCCTGGGTTCAAGTGATTCTCCTGCCTCAACCTCCCAAGTAGCTGGGATTACAGGTGCTCACCACCATGCCCAGATAATTTTTTGTGTTTTTAGCAGAGACGGTGTTTCTCTATGATGGCCAAGCTGGTTTTGAACTCTTGACCTCAAGTGATCCGCCCACCTTGGCCTCCCAAAGTGCTAGGATTACAGCCATGAGCCACTGTGCCCAGCCAATTGTTTTCATTGGATGTCATATGTTGGGAATTTTATTGGGTGATGGATATTTTTGATTTCCTGTAAATATTCCTGAACTTTGTTCTGAGATGCAATTAAGTTACTTGGAAAATGTTTGATCCTTTCAGGTCCTGTTTTTCAGCTTCATTAGATGAGACCATCACAGTGTTTATTTTAGAGATAACTGCCCCACTGCTGAGGCAAAACCACTTTGAGCTCTTTACCTGATGCCCCATGACTTCAGCGATCTTCCACTGTAGGAGGCGAGAACAGGACTATATCCAGCTCCATGTGGGTCACAGGCAGCGTTCACTATCATCATTTCAGGTTGCTGCTGAAGTATCCCTTTTTTAGGCTCTCAGTTGACAGAGCAAATACATATATGTATACATACTAACCTATGTATATACAGGAATCTATCGGCATTTCTGTCTGTGGCCATCTGTAGCTGTATTAACCCAAACATGAGTGTGTGCTGATGTCTCCAGCCCTCATCTGTTACCAGAAGGATTGTTCTAGCCTCCTCCACTTGCCTGTCTTCAACTTCACCATTCCTTGAATTCATTGTTCATTTTCAGTATACCTGTACAGTGGCATCAGAATTGTTAACCCACACCCTGTGGGAAAAAAACTTCATCAGCTAGAGCACAGTGTTTATGGGCAGATCCTTTTGCCTTTAGTCTTACAGATTCCAATCATTCCAAATTATTCGGTACAGCGCCTTTCCGCACCTGCCCCCGCTTTTTTCCCTGAGATTGTTTCCTACATTCGTAGCACAGTTAGATTGTTTTGTTACATTCTGCATTTCACCCTGGGATCCTCCAACCTCCTAAGTTATTTTTGTTTTATTTGTACACATTAGGTTCAATCTGAACTATAAAGTTCTGTGGGTTTTCACAAATGCATAGTGTCATGTATCCACCACTACATTTTCCTTCTCTCTCTTTCTTGCTTTCTTGCCTTCTTGTCTTGCTCTGTCACCCAGGCTGGAGTGCAGTGGCGCAATCTCGGCTCACTGCAACCTCCATCTCCTGGGTTCAAGCCATTCTGCTGCCTCAGCTTCCCGAGTAGCTGGGACTACAGGCATGCACCACCACCCCTGACTAATTTTTTGTATTTTTACAAAATACAAAAGACGATATTTCACTATGTGGGCCAGGCTGGTCTCGAACTCCTGACCTCGTGATCCACCCACCTCAGCCTCCCAAAGTGTTGGGATTACAGGCGTGAGCCACCACACCCAGTCTCTCTCTTTCCTTTCCTTTCTTTCTCTTTCCCTCTCCTCTCCTCTCCTCTCCTCTCCTCTCCTCTCCTCTCCTCTCCTCTCCTCTCCTCTCCTCTCCTCTCATCTCCTCTCCTCTCCTCTTGTCTCCTCTCCTCTCCTTTGATGGTGGTCTCACTGTGACACCCAGGCTGGAGTACAGTGGCAGCATAATCTCAGCTCACTGTAGCCTCAGCCTCCCAGGGCTCAGGTGATCCTCCCACCTCAGCCTCCCAAGTAGCTGGGATTACAGGTGCACACCGTCACGCCCAGCAAATTTTTGTATTTTTTGTAAAGATAGGGTTTCACCATGTTGCCCAGGCTGGTCTCAAACTCCTGAGCTCAAGTGATCTGCCGGCCTCGGCCTCCCAAAGTGCTGGGATGACAGGCATGAGCCACCGTGCCCAGACCACTGTTACATTTTCATAGGAATAGTTTCACCACATCAAAAAACCCCATGCTTCACCTATTCAACCCTGCCTTTTGCACCCCCAGCCAGCCCAGAAATGGTTCTTTTTACCATTGCTATAATTTTGTCTTTTCCAGAATGCCATGAATTTGAAATCATATAGTATGTAGCCTTTTCAGACTGGCTTCTTTCATAGCAATATGCATTTAAGAGTCATCCATGTCTTTCCATGGCTTGATATCTCATTTCTTTTTACACTGAATGAGTTCCCACTGTCTGTTTGTACCACAGTTTGTATATCTATTCACCTATCTAAGGGCATCTTGGTTGCTTCCAATTTTTGGCAATTAAGAATAAAGCTGGCCACGCGCAGTGGCTCACATCTGTAATCCCAGCACTTTGGGAGGCCAAGGTGGGCAGATCACTTGAGGTCAGGAGTTTGAGACCAGCCTGGCCAACATGGTGAAATGCTGTCTCTACTAAAAATACAAAAATTAGCCGGGCATGGTAATGGGCACCTGTAATCCCAGCTACTTGGAAGGCTGAGGCAGGAGAATCACTTCAACCTGGAGGCAGAGGTTGCAGTGAGCTGAGATCGTGCCACTGCACTCCAGCCTGGGTGACACAATGAGACTCTGTCCCAAAAAGAAAAAGAATAAAGCTGCTGTAAACATGTGTAGGTTTTGTGTGGACAGAAGTTTTCAAATCAGTTGGACAAATACCTAAGATTGTGATTCCGTCATACAGTAAAACTGCTTTGCTTTGTCAGAAACTGCCAGAATGTCCTCCAAGGGGGCTGTCTCATGTTGCATTCCCAACAGCAATGAATGGGGGTTCCTGTTCCTCCACATCCTCACCAGATTTGATGACGTCAGTTTTGTGGATTTTAGTCATCCTAGCAGGTGTGTGGTGACACCACATTGTTGTTCTCATTCTCAGTGCCCCGATGACATATCATGCTGAGCATGGTTTCATATGCTTACTTGCCATCTGTATATCATCCTTGCTGAAGTGACTGTTCAGATGTTCAGATCTTTTGCCCATTTTCTTTTTTTTTTTTTATTCCTTTTGAGACAGAGTCTTGCTCTGTTGCCAGGCTGGAGTGCAGTGGCGCGATCTCAGCTCACTATAACCTTTGCCTCCCGGGTTCAAGCGATTCCCCTGCCTCAGCCTCCCAAGTAGCTGGGACTACAGGCGCACACCACCATGGCGCGCTAATTTTTTCTTTTCTTTTCTTTTCTTTTTTTTGTTTTTTTGAGATGAAGTCTCACTCTGTCGCTCAGGCTGGAGTGCAGTGGCGCGATCTCAACTCACTGCAAGCTCCGTCTCCCGGGTTCACGCCATTCTCCTGCCTCAGCCTCCCTCGTAGCTGGGACTACAGGCGCCCACCACCACGCCCGGCTAATTTTTTTGTATTTTTAGTAGAGACGGGGTTTCACCGTGTTAGCCAGGATGGTCTCGATGTCCTGACCTCGTGATCCGCTTGCCCCGGCCTCCCAAAGTGCTGGGATTACAGGCGTGAGCCACCGCGCCTGGCCCCCATTTTTCAATTCAGTTGTTTGTTTTAAGACCTCTTTGTATATTACCACATGTGTATTGAAAATATTTTCTCCCAGTCTGTGGCTTGTCTTTAATTTTCTTAGCAATGTCTTTTGCAGAGCAGAAGATTTCATTAGCTTTCATAGATTTCAACTTATATTTTCTCTTTCACGGATTGTGCATTTGCTGTTACCCACACAGATTTTTATACTGTATTCTGGTGCCATTTACTGAGTTAACAATTGCGGAAGAACTGGAAGGAAGGAAGCAAACAAAACGAGTTCTGTGTGGCACTGTCAGCGCGGGGGCATGGGGAGTCCTGCAGGGTGAGGTATGCGGCGGGATGGCAAGGCGCGGGCCCATAGATGTGCAGGTCTGGAGATGTGTGCAGCGGAGATGTGCAGGCCCGAGATGTGCGGGTCCGATGTGTGGGTCCGGAGATGTGCGGGTACCCAGAGGTGCAGATCGGAGATGTGGGGGTCCGGAGATGTGCGGATCAGGAGAAGTGCCAGTCCCGAGATGTGCGGATCGGAGATGTGGAGGGCTAGGAGATGCGCGGGTCCGGAGATGCGCACATCAGGAGATGGGCGAATCGGAGATGCGCGGGTCCGGAAATGTGCCGAGCGGAGATGTGCGGATCAGGAGATGTTGTGGGGTCAGGAGATGCGGGGGTCCAGAGATGCGGGGGTCCGGAGATGTGCGGGTCTGGAGATGTGCAGAGCAGAGATGAGCTTATCGGAGATGCCCGGGTCCGGAGATCCACGGGTCTAGAGACGCGCGGGTCCAGAGATGCGTGGGTCCAGAGATGTGCGGTTCCAAAGATGTGCGAATCTGAAGATGTGTGGATCGGAGATGTGCAGGTCCGGAGATGCGCGGAGTGGAGATGCGCGGATCGGAGATGCTCAGATCGAAGATGTGGGAATGAGATGTGCGGGGCGGGATGTGTGGATGGGAGACGCGCAGGCCCGGAGATATGTGGGGCGGAGATGTGCGGGTCCAGGGATGTGTGATCTGAGGTGTGTGGGTCTGGAACTCGGGGTCAGCTCAGCAGCAGAGAGAGCGAGCATGCTGGCTTTGGGAGCACAGCACAATGGCAGCTGTAGGAGTGCAAGAGGGTGTGACCCAGAGGCAGGGCCCGGCCCTGCATGGGTGTTCTGAGGTTTATGCCTCAGCAGTAGATGCCTCATATGCGAAATCACATCCTCATAGACCCGGTTCAGACACAGGATAGTGATGCCTGGACTATTCATCCGTCTCTCCTCTTTTTCCCCCAGACACGCTTTCACCAGCTTCGAGCCCCTCCTCGGTGACTTATCCTGTGGTCCCCGGCAGCGTGGACGAGTCCCCCAGTGGAGCATTGAACATCGAATGTAGAATCTGCGGGGACAAGGCCTCAGGCTACCATTACGGAGTCCACGCGTGTGAAGGCTGCAAGGTAGAGGGGAGCTGGAGCAGGGCCGGTGGCTGCCACCATCAACTACTTATGGTTACTTTTATAGCAAATGGCAGTCATTACTGAGAGATTGCAGAAAGTCCCGGATAAGAAACTGACTTCAGGCCAGGCGCGATATCTCACGCCTTTAATTCCAGCACTTTAGGAGACCGAGATGGGTGGATCACCTGAGATCAGGAGTTCGAGACCAGCCTGGCCAACATGATGAAACCCTGTCTCTACTAAAAATACAAAAAAAATTAGCCAGGCGTGGTGGTGGGCGCCTGTAATCCCAGCTACTCAAGAGGCAAAGACAGGAGAATCGCTTGAACCCAGGAGCCAGAGGTTGCAGTGAGCCAAGATTGTGCCACTGCACTCCAGCCTGGGCAACAAGAGTGAGACTCCATCTTAAAAAAAAAAAAAAGAAAGAAAGAAAGAAAAAGAAAAGGAAACTGACCTCAGTGATAGATTAGCATCTCTTTATAGCACAGAAACCCTGAGAGCGTAAGCCCTGTTGTGAACTGCATATTTGAGGAATCTAGCTTGTACGCCCCTTATGAGAATCTAATACTTGATGTTCCGAGGTGGAACAGTTTCATCCTGAAACCATCCCTCCCTACCCCCATCTGTGGAAAAATTGTCTTCCATGAAACCGGTCCCTGGTGCCAAAAAGTTTGGGGATTGCTGCTTTAGAGAGTCTAGGACAAATGGTTCCTCTGTGCTTTGTAAATACTTAGAGAAGTGTGTTCTTTAAAAGAAAATAAGCCACATTGGACCGGGTGCGGTGGCTTATGCCTGTAATCCCAGCACTTTGGGAGGCCGAGGCAGCTGGATCACCTGAGGTCAGGAGTTCAAGACCAGCCTGGCCAACATGGCGAAACCCTGTCTCTACTAAAAATACAAAAATTAGCCAGGTGTGGTGGCGGGTGCCTGTAATCCCAGCTACTTGGGAGGCTGAAGCAGGAGAATTGCTTGAACCCAGGAAGTGGATGTTGCAGTGAGCTGAGATCGAGCCATTGCACTCCAGCCTAGGCGACAAGAGTAAAACTTCGTCTCAAAAAAAAAAAAAAAAGAGAGAGAAAAGAAAAGAAGCCACATTAAGAACATCACTTCATTCGAATACAAGACAGAGAGCCGTTACCGTTGATCTCTGGACCTTCCCTGAAGGCCAGGTGGGGCAGGTGTTCTCATGCTCCTGCCGGGGAAGTTGGCCATCAGAGATACAGAGTATCTTGCTTAGGGTCCCACAGCCCCCAGCAGCAGGGACTGGAACCAGAGACTGGCTGCTCCTGCCCCCCGGCAGTTCCTTCCTGCACATCAGGGGCTTCTCCACCTGATTCAAGCCACAGGAACCCCCTGTGCATCTTCATCCTCCTGCTGGCTCAGCCTGCCCTAAACAGATGTGACCCAGGCCAGGTGTGCATGAAGGCAGGCCCTGTTGTCCCGCATGCTGCCAGCTGGACTGGTGGCCCTTCCGTGTTTGCCAGCGTGGTGATGAGGAGAGTTCCTGCAGCAGCGTCCCTTTAGGGTTGCACAGACGTGCTCAAGTCTGGCGCCTTATGTACGTGATATGTGGGAGACCATCATCTGAATGTTTGGTTTGAATCAGAAATCCCTTCTCACGGTGCACGCTGCAGGTGTTCACTAACTTGGAAAATGCCACCGCCTTTCTGGCACAATGTACGATCTTGGAACACCAGCATTCTGCCCCGAGCCAGGCCTGGCCTCAGAGGCCTGGGCCACAGGGAGCACCTCACAGCCAGGACACTGTGGCACTCTGCCGTCTAGAAGCCTGTCTCCCCACCCTTCCCATCCTAACCCCATGCGTTCCTCAGCCTCCCCACTGTGCAACCCTAGGTAAGGACATTGTGAAGACGTCAGCCTGCCCCTCACCTTCCCCTGCTGTCCCTCTCCCGCGGGCCAAGCAGACCCACTGTGGCAAAAATATAGAAGAATGACTTAAAAGCAAAGAGAAAAAAGAACCCAAAGCAAAAATGAACTCCTTCGCAAGTTTTCTAACCACATACCTTTGAAAAAGCTCCTTATAAAGTGGCCTTTTCCTTAGGGCCATGATTGATTACTCATTTAGTTTTGTTTTTTATGGACTATTTAGTAACATTGTTTCTTGCTGGGTAGAATTTAAGATGCTTTTACAAAGCAAGAAAATTGTTTACAAACAGCTGGCTTCCTTTTATTACAATTTTTGTCTTTGAGGGAGTTAATATACTCTTACAAAAATTCTTAGAAAGTCTTTAGTCACAAATATGGAAATGTCACAATGCTGGGGATAGTTACATTCATATACATTGTAACAAGGCTGAGTAACTCTTTGGAAAACTATAATTGTGTTTTCCCAAGTCAGATGAGGGCATTTTGAAATGACTTTGAATGCTGCCTCATTTTATTGTTTTTCACATTAAATGTAACGACATTTAAAGTTCTGTATTTGTCCTAAACATTTCAGACTTCTTAGAAGAACTATTTCTTTCCTTTTTCTTTTTCTTTTTTTTTTTTTTTTTGAGATGGAGTCTCACTCTGTCGCGCAGGCTAGATAGAGTGCAGTGGCACAATCTCAGCTCACTGCAACCTCTGCCTCCCAGGTTCAAGTGTTTCTCCTGCCTCAGCCTCCCGAGTAGCTGGGACTACAGACTTACACCACCACGCCCGGCTAATTTTTGTATTTTTAGTAGAGACAGGGTTTCACCATGTTGGCTAGGCTGGTCTCGAACTCCTGACCTCAGGTGATCCACCCGCCTCGGCCTCCCAAAGTGCTGGGATTACAGGCGTGATCACCACGCCTGGCCTAGAATAACTTTTCTGTAAATTTTGTTCATTTAAAAAGAAACAATAAATGAGCAACAAAAAAGGTGAGTAAAACAAGTGCATTGGTTTCTCAGTGGCCCAGTCTTTAAATTCACTGTGTATTACCCTCACAGGGGTTCTTTCGGCGAACGATTCGACTCAAGCTGGTGTATGACAAGTGCGACCGCAGCTGCAAGATCCAGAAAAAGAACAGAAACAAATGCCAGTATTGTCGATTTCACAAGTGCCTTTCTGTCGGGATGTCACACAACGGTAGGTAAGGTGGCCCCGCACATTTTCCCAGTTCATTCCTCGGTTCCCCTTCCTTGCTCCAAGGGAACAGACCAAGCTATGGATGAATGTGCTTCAACATTTCACACCCAAGTCATTTTGTAATCAGAGTGGCCTAAGAAAATAAAAGTTGCCCAGGCGCGGTGGTTCACGCCTGTAATCCCAGCACTTTTGGAGGCTGAGGTGGGTGGATCACTTCAGGTCAGGAGTTTGAGACCAGCCTGGCCAATATGGTGAAACCCCGTCTCTACTAAGAATACAAAAATTAGCTGGGTGTGGTGGTGCACGCCTCTAGTCCCAGCTACTCGGGAGGCTGAGGCAGAAGAATCGCTTGAACCCGGGAGGCGGAGGTTGCAGTGAGCTGAGATTGCGCCACTGCACTCCAGCCTGGGCGACAGAGGGAGATTCCGTCTCAAAAAAAAAAAAAGAAAGAAAGAAAGAAAATAAAAGTCTCCCAGGTGCGGTGGTTCACACCTGTAATCCCAGCACTTTAGAGGCCGAGGCGGGTGGATCACTTGAGGTCAGGAGTTTGAGACCAGCCTGACCAACATGGCAAAACCCTGTCTCTACTAAAAATACAAAAATTAGCTAGGCGTGGTAGTGCACACCTGTAATCCCAGCTACTTGGGAGGCTGAGACAGGAGAATAGCTTGAACCCGGGAGGAGGAGGTTGCAGTGAGCTGAGATCGCACCACTGCACTTCAGCCTGGGCGACGGAGTGAGACTCCGTCTCAAAAAAAAAGAAAAAGTCTCAAATAGCTGAGATTCAGTGGTGCATTGGACTCGCTGTTAGAAACTTCAATGGTAAGACTTTGATACAGAATCGAAAAACCAAGCGGAAGGCACCAAAATGACAGAATGTTCACCTCGTCCATAGGAAGGGTGTGCCACCTCAAACATCTCACCATATTATGAATTTCCTCCTAGCCAATCATATAATAGTTTCAGAACATGCTAATTGTGATGTGAATGTAACTAAAGTAAGTCGTTCATAAGAGTTGCATGTCTACCTTCTGGAAAAAGAAGCAGTTATTATATAAACTCATCCCGAAGCCCCGTTCACCTCCTTCACTCAAAGGTTGATGATGCACCTGATGGTGGTGTGCACCTTACTAATGAGACGAACGATGGTGTCACCTTCAGCCTGCACCTGTTAACGATGGTGTCACCTTCAGCCTGCACCTGTTTAAACGTCTACAGTGTATAGAGTTTGAGTTTTTCATCTCTCCATAGTGGAAAGCCGAATAGTAATCAAGGATGGGTCTGAACTGCCTGTGAATTTTCATTCCTGGTTTAAGTCCTGGGGGAGCCCCTCGTCCAGCCCTGTCCGAGCAGTCATGACCTCACTGCTCATGCCTGTGTTTCCCCCTCCAAACCCTAGCGATTCGTTTTGGACGAATGCCAAGATCTGAAAAAGCAAAACTGAAAGCAGAAATTCTTACCTGCGAACATGACATAGAAGATTCTGAAACTGCAGATCTCAAATCTCTGGCCAAGAGAATCTACGAGGCCTACCTGAAGAACTTCAACATGAACAAGGTCAAAGCCCGGGTCATCCTCTCAGGAAAGGCCAGTAACAATCCAGTAGGTGTTTGCGGCTGTTCTGGGTTCTGTTGGCAACATGGAACCAGTGTCGTAGAGGATGATTAAGGACACATGTGTTGAATGTTGAGAAAATTATATTTCTCCCACAGTTAAGCAAAGGACAGCGAAGATGGAAGTAGTTCATTCTGAGACTCTGAGCTGTAGCTTAACAACAACTCCTTTCTTCTTGCTTGGAGCCACCTCAAAGCTCTTAGCAACTAAGTTGTTATACTGGCTATGTAATTAATACACTTTAAAAAAACCTTAATAGCTTACCAAGTACTAAGATGATTTCTTAGGTGCATTTTTTCTTAAATAGAGATAGGTTCTTGGTCTGTTGCCCAGGCTGGAGTGCAGTGGCGGAATCATAGTTCACTGCAGCCTTGAACTCCTAGGCTCAAGCAATCCTCCTGCCTCAGCCTCCCAAGGAGCTGGGACTACAGGTGTGCACCACCACACCTGGCTATTTTTGTTGTTGTTGTTGTTGTTTTGTTTTGTTTTTGTTTTTTGGTAGAGATGAGATGTTTCCCAGGCTGGTCTCACACTCCTGGCCTCAAGTGATCTTCCCACCTCGGCCTCTCAAAGCACTGGCATTACAGGTGTGAGTCATGGCACCCAGCATTAACTGGATTAAAAAAAAAAAAAAAAACTGACCAGGCAAGGTGGGTCATGCCTGTAATCCTGGCACTCTGGGGAGGCCAAGGTGGGCAGATTACTCAAGTCCAGGAGTTTGAGACCAGCCTGGCCAACATGGAGAAACCCCATCTCTACTAAAAATACAAAAATTAGCTGAGCAGGGTGGCACACACCTGTAATTCCAGCTACTCGGGTGGTTTAGGCATGAGAATTGCTTCAACCCGGGAGGCAGAGGTTACAGCGAGCTGAGATCATGCCACTGCACTCCAGCCTGGGTGACAGTTCGAGACCCTATCTCAAAAAAAAAAAATAGAATAATAAAATAAATCCCTATTTTAAGGTTTATTAGTCTGCTATAAAGAAATCCCTGAGACTTGGTAATTTATAAAGAAAAGAGGTTTAATTGGCTTGTGGCCCACAGGCTGTATGTACAGGAAGCTTCTGTTTCTGGGGAGGCCTCAGGGAATTTGACTCATAGCAGAAGGTGAAGTGGAAGTAGGCGTCTTACATGGCAGCAGCAGAAACAAGAGACGGGAGGTGCTGCACACTTTTCACCCATCAGATCTTGTGAGAACTCTATCACTAGAGTAGCACCAAGAGGATGGTGCTAAACCATTCACGAAGGATCACCCCCATGATCCAGTCCCTCCCCCCAGGCCCCACCTCCAGCACTGGGGATTACAGTTCACCATGAGATTTGGGTGGGGACACAGAGCCGAACCATTTCATAAGGCTAGAAAATGAAACCACTTACTTCCTACTCAAAATGTGCTCTTGGTCCTTTCTTCTAAAACTACTCCCTCCCTCTCAGACAAACATGCCTACATTCTTTTTCTGCCTTCAGTGAAAAGACAGTAACATCTTGGGGCTTAGAAAGGGCCACTTGTAAGCTGGGCGAGGTGGCTCACGCCTGTCATCCCAGCACTTTGGGAGGCCAAGGCAGGCGGATCACGAGGTCAGGAGATCGAGACCATCCTGGCTAACACGGTGAAACCCCATCTCCACTAAAAATACAAAAAATTAGCCGGGCATGGTGGCGGGCGCCTGTAGTCTCAGCTACTCGGGAAGCTGAGGCAGGAGAATGGCGTGAACCCAGGAGGTGGAGCTTGCAGTGAGCCAAGATCGTGCCACTGCACTTCCAGCCTGGGCGACAAAGCCAGTTGCGGCTGGGCGTGGTGGCTCACGCCTGTAATCCCAGCACTTTGGGAGGCCAAGGTGGGTGGATCACTTGAGGTCAGGAGTTTGAGACCACCCTGGCCAACATGGTGAAACCCCATCTCTATTAAAAATACAAAAAATTAGCTGGGCATGGTAGCTGTTGCCTGTAATCCCAGCTACTTGAGAGGCTGAGGCAGGAGAATTGCTTGAACCTGGGAGCTGGAGGTTGCAGTGAGCTGAGATCGCACCACTGCACTCCAGCCTGGGCAACAGAGTGAGACTCTGTCTCTAAAAAAAAGAAAGAAAGGAAAAGGACCACCTGTTATAGAAACCCTGTCTTTTAAGGTAGCTCTGGACCTTTTCAGAGGCAGCTAAATTGCCCCTCATGGCTCGTCCTCCACGTCCCCGCCTGCCTGGCCTAAGTCCTCCTTCCCCCTCCCCAACAGTTAAATAAGCCTTTGTCTTCATTACAAAACACATCTCAGAGCTACCTTCAAAGAAGAGCCAGCCCTCAGTTGGTGAATGAAGATACTTTGACATTTTCCTATGAGCATGATGAAACAGGTTTAATTTGTATTAAATAGCTTGAAGCAATCTTTATTGGGAATTACAAGGTGGAATTTTAGTCACAGGAAAATAAAGCATTTCACAAGCTACTTACTTTCATGAACAAACCAAACCTCTTCTTTACTGAGTCCTTTAATTCTTCAGTGAATTCTCCAATTAAATAGGCCGAGACATTTTAGAAGTTTCCAGCAGACACCCACGCTAGGCAGCCCCAGAGGCTTGTCCCAGTTAGAACTTTCCTGGATTATGAGAGTGAAAGAAAAGGTAACTTTTAGCTTCGAGTCTCTATCCTGGATATGATTAGTACAGCCCAAAATTGGGATGACTAAAACTTTTGTTTGCCAGCTTATATTTCTCCCTTGGATTTAAGAATTGAAAGCAGGCTGGGCACAGTGGCTCACACTGTAATCCCAGCACTTTGGGAGGCTGAGGCGGGAGGATCACTTGAGGCAATCCAAGAGTTCAAGACCAGGCAACACAAGGAGACCTCGTCTCTACAAAAAATGTTTTTTTTTTCAACTAGCTGGGCATGGTGGCATGTGCCTGTGGTCCCAGGTACTTGGGAAGCTGAGATGGGAGGATGGCTTGAGCCCAGGGGTTCAAGACCAACCTGGGCAACGTGGCAAGACCACATCTCTACAAAAAATAAAAACATTAGCCAGGCATGGTGGCACATGCCTATAGTCCCCGCGACTTGGGAGGTTGAGGCAGGAGGATGCCTTGAGGCCAGGAGTTCAAGGCTGCAGCGAGCCATGATTGCGCCACTGCACTCCAGCCTAGGCGACAGAGCGAGACTCTCTAAAAAAAATTCAAAGCAGAGTTAAGTTGTCTTTCTTCCTAACAACCTGCCCCCACCATTGGGTGCAAATGGGACTCCTGGAGTCCTCCTGCACCTCCCCTTGGAGACCACCAAGCTCTAGGAACCCCATCACCCTCAGCTGAGGATCACATGCAGCAACTTGCAGGCAGGAATCTGTTTGCATTTTGGCCTTAAAGAAATAAATAATAGGCCAGGCGCAGTGGCTCATGCCTGTAATCCCAGCACTTTGGGAGGCTGAGGCAGGTGGATCACCTGAGGTCAGGAGTTGGAGAACAACCTGACCAATATGGTAAAACCCTGTCTCTACTAAAAATACAAAAATTAGCCAGGAATGGTCGTTGGCACCTGTAATCCCAACTACTCGGGAGGCTGAGACAGGAGAATTGCTTGAACCTGGAAGGTGGAGGTTGCAGTGAGCCGAGATCACACCACTGCACTCCAGCCTGGGTGACAGAGTGAGACTCCATCTCAAAAAAAAAAAAAAAAAAAAAAGAGGGCCAGGCGCGGTTTCTTATGCTTATGCCTGTAATCCCAGCACTTTGGGAGGCAGAGGAGGGCGGATTGTCTGAGTTCAGGAGTTCGAGACCAGCCTGGGCAACACGGTAAAACCCCATCTCTACTAAAATACAAAAAATTAGCCGGGCATGGCAGTGTGCGCCTGTATTCCCATCTCCTCGGGAGGCTGAGGCAGGAGAATGGCGTGAACCTGGGAGGCGGAGGTTGCAGTGAGCCGAGATCGCACCAGTGCACTCCAGCCTGGGCGACAGAGCGAGACTCCATCTCAAAACAAGAGAAAGAAATGATAGATGAATAGTCTAGGATTGGGGTTCACAATTTGGTTTTCTGTAGAAAAAGAGAACCGGGCACTCTTCCGAGAGTCAGATGCCCTCTTCCATCCACACCCACAAAGCCAGAGCACCATAGGTACCAGTTTTCAAGGCAACCTCCAACCGTCATGTGACTCTTTGTGTTTGATCACGCTGTTTGCTCCAAGCCAGGGTCGCATCCCACCCCATGTCCTTGTCTGCGCACGGGACGCTGGAGGCACGGCCCCCTCCTCCCTGCCTAGCCTGCTGACGGGCTTTCCAGAGCTGGCTCCTTCAAGTGCAGGATACCCTCTCTGCTTAGTCTGGGAAAAGGCCCCGTTGGCAGGATGCCCACCACCAAGCCACACTGCCCGAATCTCTTGGCAGAGCTCTGGTTTTGTGGCTACGGTGGGTAGTGGAAGACCATAGCCTGTGTCCCTTACACATCTCAGAAAGCAACCCCATCTGTGGGCGAGAAATCTGTTAGGGAGACCAAGCATCGGGCTGGAAACACTCACCTTGGTCTCTGCCCAGTGGCCCACATCCAGTCCTCGTTTCATCAGTTTCCAGCCTGGGTGACCTCACAGCCCCAGCCACGCCCCACAGAGCCTCAGGAAGGCACACTGACCTCAGGGCCGGCGGCTGACTTCATTTCTGTTTGGGGATGAGAGGCGGCACAGTGAACTGTCCAGGCCAGTAAACTGATGGATTCACACGAACCGTAATGAAGGTGGGCTGTGTGCTGGGGAAGGCAGGCTCGCCTCCTCCCTGCAGGGGCTGCTGGGGTGAAAGCAACCCTGAAATGTTCAAAGCCTTGATGGGGAAGCACAGGGGATGGATAGATTTTAATTTTAAAGCAGCCCTCTGGTTTGCTATAAGTGGGGGACTGAATTTCTCTTGGAGGTGGCCAAAGCCTTTCTTCTGTCAAGATCAGCTCATGGCCTTCAGATGACGCAAAGCCCCATGGCTGAGCTGGAACAGGCTAGAATGCTGGGGGGCCTGAAACCGGTGTGGGAGTTGTGGGGGGCCTAGAATCAGCCAGGAGGCTCGGGTCGGGGTTGGAACCGGCCAGGGTGCACGGAGGAGGCTGCGGGGGCAGGGGGAGGCCGCTGCATGGAGCCGCATAGATGCCATTGCTTGAGGAAAGGTGGGGTTTAGCCGAGGAAAGGAGTGAGGGGTGGATGGAGAATGTCTGTGTCCATCTGGACACTGGGACAGTTTGAATCCCTGAGATTTCAGAACCGTGGGCCAGAAAATGGTCAGGGCCCTTGATGATGGGGCAGGGTGCCTCTGGGGAACTCACTGCCCCTTGATTTAGCCAGGGGGCTGAGGGAGGCAATAAAAATGGGTGCTTTTCAACAGTGTCTAAAAAGATAAGATGCTGACCTGCCAGGGGTTGAGAATGTCGTCAGAAGACTTTGGAGGAAGCAACAGAAAATGAGACTGAGGGGCTTGGGCAGAGTCAGTGCCTTCTGTGTGATGCACAAATGCACACACACACATCCGTGCACACACAGGTACACACACATACACGTGCACCGACATGCATGCTCGCACACGCACCCACACTCACACATCCATGCATGCACGTGTACACAAACACACCCACACATACACATGCACCCACACGTGTACACAGATGCACCTCCACCCCCATACATGCACATGGACACACACATGCACCCACACGCAAACCATCCATGCTCACACGGGTACACACTCGCACATCCATGCATGCACGTGTACACACACACACACACATGCACCCACACATGTACACAGATGCACCTCCACCCCCACACACGCACACACACACGCACCCACACATGGATACACACACACTCACACATGTACCCACACCTGTGTACACACACATACACATGCATGCTCATACACATGCACCCAGGCACACACAAATCCACATTCACCCATACACTCGCATGCATACACACACACATGCAAACACATGCATTCACACAGATGTATACACACACGCACTTACACACTGCACATATGCATGTATATACACACACCCTCATCTTATACACACGCACCCACACACATGCACCCACACATGCACCCACACACATGCACCCACACACACCCTCACCTTACACACACGCACCTTATACACACGCACCTTATACACACGCACCTTATACACACGCACCCACACACATGCACCTTATACACACGCACGCACCCACACACACACGCACCCACACACGCACCCACACACACCCTCACCTTATACACACGCACCCACACACGCACCTTATACACATGCACCCACACACGTGCACCCACACACATGCACCTTATACGCACGCACCCACACACACACGCACCCACACACATGCACCCACACACACACGCACCCACACACACCCTCACCTTATACACACGCACCCACACACACACACCCACACGCACCCACAGACATGCACCCACACACATGCACCTTATACACACGCACCCACACACACGCACCCCCACACACACCCTCACCTTATACACACGCACACACACACCCTCACCTTATACACACGCACCCACACACATGCACCTTATACACACGCACCCACACACACGCACCCACACACACACACCCACACACACACCCCCTCACCTTATACACATGCACCCACACACATGCACCTTATACACACGCACCCACACACATGCACCTTATACACACGCACCCACACACACCCTCACCTTATACACACGCACCCACACACGCACCTTATACACATGCACCCACACACGTGCACCCACACACATGCACCTTATACGCACGCACCCACACACACACGCACCCACACACACATGCACCCACGCACACGCACCAACACACAGGCACCCACACACACATACCCACACACATGCACCCACACATATACAAGCATGCACACATATATATGCATATGCTCACACGTATACCCACACTCACATGTGTACACATGCTCACACACACGTGCACACACATACACACACACACTCTTACTGTTGCTCAGGCTTAGCTGCTTTGGGCTTAAGAAGCAAACTGCACCTTCCAAAAAATGAGTGTGGTGTTCAGTTAAACAACCAAATAATTCTTGAGCGCTGAATATGTGGGCTTTAGAAATTGAAAGTATAAGGTGATAATAACGTCGTATAAGGTGATAATAACGTCGTCCTGCTACTTTTTAATCTAACAAACATATCAGAACTGACAGTTCAAATGAAGAAAGTAGGAATTGGGCATGCCATGTGTTTATTTCAAAGATTCTCCTATTGCTCCAAATTGTTGGGGATTATCTTTAGAGTCTTTGAATAGCTTCAGTTATGGAAGATTTTACCCTCTGAGAATAGAACTGAATTTTAGACAAACCGTGAGTCCGTTGTAGCTAGTCTGCCATGCAAGCGGGGATTAAACAGAGTAAAATGTCTTGTTTGAAAAAATAAGAAAGGCCGGCTTGGGCAACATAGTGAGACCTCCTCTATGAAAAGTTAGCTGGGCATGGTGGTGTGCGCCTGTGGTTCCAGCTACCCAGGAGGCGGAGGCAGGAGGATGGAGGTCAAGACTGCAGTGGACTGTGATTGCGCCACTGTACTCCAGCCTGGGTGACAGAGCAAGACCGCGTCTCAAAAAAAGAAAATAGAAAAAAAAAAAAAAAGGTTGAGCAAGGAGACTAATTTGTGACATGCAGCTGAGCATGGCTTTTAAGACCAGTTTCGAAAGAGGAATTCCAACATTATTCTTAACATTTTAGAAGCTTGGGCATAAGGGTGACCTCCAGGGTGCCGTGTTATAATAGGACTGCTCCTTTCAACAGCTATGACCTTATACCACATGTCTTGGGGTGTTGCCTGCTGTGTGACAGTCCAATATTATACCTACTACTTAAGTTGTCTTTAGATTAAAAAATGTGCTTCATATTTTATGCCATTTCTACAAATGTATAGTAAAACATAACCAAGAGAGCTTATTAAATAATTTCATCCAAAGCAGTTCTACCAGTGCTTCACATTTATTTTTTATTTATTTATTTATTTTTGAGACTGAGTCTCACTCTCTTGCCCAGGCTGGAGTGCAGTGGCGCGATCTCGGCTCACTGCAACCTCCCCCTCCTGGGTTCAAGCGATTCTCCTGCCTCAGCATCCTAAGTAGCTGGGATTACAGGTGCCAGCCACCACACCCGACTAATTTTTGTATTTTTAGTAGACCCGGGCTTTTGCCATGTCGGCCAGGCTGGTCTCAAAATCCTGACCTCAGGTCATCCACCTACCTCGGCCTCCCACCTTGCAGGCATGAGCTACTACGCCTGGTCCACATTTAATTTTTTGCAAAAAGATGACAGCTGCTAACAGAGATGAATTCTCATGAGTGATATCATTGAGCTTCGCAGGCCACATGAGTGTGTGCAGGGACCAGTGTGGCAGCAAGCGGGGTATTCTGCTCTCGGCATGGAGTGATTGGGGAAAATCTAGGCAGCTTCCTGCCTCACACTGTTTAAAACCTTTATAATGTGCTTTATTTCATTTATTTGAAATGACTGCCTGTCATGTCAGATACATTCATAGTCAAGCTTGAGTATAAAAGGCATATTCCAAAGTTAAATATAAGCTGCTGCATAGATTTTTTTGTAAAATGATCTTACCAAGAGTGTTTATCCATAAAGTTTAGCAAATTTGCAAGTGTGTTTTTCAACACCATTTCTCTTTAGCTTTAATAAACATTGATTTCTTCATGGTAGCACTCATTTTGAATTCAGTGGTCTCCAGTTTTCCCTGTTAAATGAGGCCCACTTTCTAAAACCAAAGTGATAATTTTATAAAAATGAAATGAGTTATTTGTTACCACAGAAGTCCTCATTTATGAGAGTACATCCCCCATAAAACTAGTCCAGGGCAGGCCTCAGGGGCACACAAGCTGTTTCACGACACCCCAAGCCTAGAAAGGCCCAGGCTTGGGTGTTCACGCTCCGCTGTTGCCTTCTTGAAATTCATAATCATCTTTGAACAAGGGGTCCCGCAGTGTGCGGGGGCTCACGCCTGTCATCCCAACACTCTGGGAGGCTGAAGCGGGCGGATCACCTGAGGTCAGGCGTTCGAGACCAGCCTGGCCAACATGGTGAAACCCCATCTCTACTAAAAATACAGAAATTAACCAGGCATGGTGGTGGGAGCCTGTAATCCCAGCTACTCAGGAGGCTGAGGCAGGAGAATCACTTGAACCTGGGAGGTGGAGGTTGCAGTGAATGGAGATCACGCCACTGCACTCCAACCTGGGCAACAGAGCGAGACTCCGTCTCAAAAAAACCAAGAGGTCCCACATTTGCGTTTTTGCTCGGGTCCTGCAAATTATGTAGCCAGGCCTGCATTTGTCCTAGGAGATGCTCTACCAAAAAACAATAAATAACAGCAAGCATTCTGTAATCGAACACCATAGGAACCCCTGCTTATCCTAGCCTCATTCTCGTTCTGGAAGACTGCACATATATCATGTTAAAGACTCAGCTGGGGAGGCCCAACTTCATTTAACTCAGTATTTCTTATTTTTTTAAAACAGAACTCATTTTTTAAAAAAATTATTGGCTGGGCGCGGTGGCTCACACCTGTAATCCCAGCACTTTGGGAGGCCAAGGTGGGCGGATCACGAGGTCAGGAGATCGAGACCATCCTGGCTAACACGGTGAAACCCCGTCTATACTAAAAATACAAAAAAAATTAGCCGGGCGTGGTGGCGGGCGCCTGTAGTCCCACCTACTCGGGAGGCTGAGGCAGGAGAATGGCGTGAACCTGGGAGGCAGAGCTTGCAGTGAGCCGAGATCGTGCCACTGTGCTCCAGCCTGGGCAACAGAGCGAGACTCCATCTCAAAAAAAAAAAAAATTATTTAATACCTTTATTTCTGCTGAATGTACTTTAGAAAGATCGAGTGATCTGAATAAAGTGGCGGTGGCCTAACAGTGTATTTTCTGGAATTGAGGGAATACTGCCATTGATCCTTTAAAAATATTTATTTAGTCCCTCCTAGAGGCTGGGCACAGTGGCTTACGCTTGTAATCCTGGCCTGCACTTTGGAAGGCCGAGGCGGACAGATTGCCTGAGCTCAGGAGTTCAAGACCAGCCTGGGTAACAAGATGAAACTCGTCTCTACTAAAGTACAAAAAATTAGCTGGGCGTGGTGGTGTGTGCTTATAATCCCAGCTACTCGGGAGGCTGAGGCAGGAGAATCGCTTGAACCCAGGGGACGGAGGCGGAGGTTGCAATGAGCTGGGATTGCACCACTGCACTCCAGCCTGGGTGACAGAGCAAGACTCCGTCTCAAAAAAAAAAAAAAAAATTATCTAGCCCCTCCTAGAAATGTTAATTCCTTAAATCTGAGCTTCAAAGAGATCATTTTCAGTCTTCGTTAATCAGACTTGAGATTATTTAGAAACTTGGCTCTGAATATTGTATTCAGAATGTTTTCACTCATTTGTGAGTAATTTTTTAAATATCCCCTTTCCTCACATGCAGAATCAGGGTTTTTTGTCCAGCATTATGTTGCAAGTCCTGGTTGTGTTGAAACATTCCATACCATCTGTGTGATGGTTATCGGCACCTCCACCGGTGCCCTGAACACAGTTTTGTGCTGTGAGTCCAGAAACAGGAAACACTTCAGGCTGTGGGTCAGAAGCATTGTCAGTGGTTGTGTTTTGCCCACTGGCAGGGGGCATTCTTTAAATCCCTGGGATGCTTCTGCACTCTGGGCTGCACTGTTCCAGCAGTGATTAGAAATAACACTTTAGGCCGGGCGCGGTGGCTCACCCCTGTAATCCCAGCACTTTGGGAGGCTGAGGTGGGCAGATTACCTGAGTCAGGAGTTCGACACCAGCCTGACCAACATGGTATAACCCCGTCACTACTAAAAATACAAAATTAGCTGGGCGTGGTGGCACATGCCTGTAATCCCAGCTACTCAGGAGGCTGAGGCAGGAGAATCGCTTGAAGCCGGGAGGCCGAGGTTGCAGTGAGCCAAGATTGTGCCATTGCACTCCAGCCTGGGCAACAAGAGAAAAAACTCTGTCTCAAAAATAAAATAAAATAATAAAATAACACCTTAGCCCACTGAGCTGTGGACCACACTATAATCAGAGAGATCCCTCAGATGCTGTCACTTTGCTGCTCTACCCGCAGATGTAAATTTCAGCCAACAGCAGTGTTTGTGCTCATTTTCCCCGGCCCTCCCACACATGTAATCCCTTCTGAGCATGTTGGCTTCAAATAATATGGCCAGCCACCTCTTCCACCACAAGATCTTCAGGAAATGGCAGGCCACTGGGTTTAGATGCAGGTGGCATGGGAGCACACAAGGCACGGCTGTGGGGAGTTGGCACTTGCTCCAGAATGTGGAGCACCGAGTGAAGGTTTCAGTCTCCTGCACTGAGAGGAACAAGGGCATTCCGAGGCTTTTCCACTTTATCCCTAAAGAGTTTAACAACGCTTGTTTGCTGATTTCTACATAGATGCCAACTTTCTGAGTTGTATGTATTTACATGCCAAATTTATTCATTGAGCAGTGTTAAATAATGGTGTTCACCTCTAAAGCGCATATACTGGTAAAATTAAGAATGATCGTAATTAAGCCTCTTGCAATAGTCATTAGTTCAGAGAATATTTAAGAATATTAAAGGTGCTTTGCTAATATCCTCGTTAGTTTTGTTTTGACAAAATCAGTACTTCAGTTTCTTGTTTCTTTTTTTTTTTTTTTTTTTTTTTTTGCGACGGAGTCTTGCTCTTGCTCTGTCACCCAGACTGGAGACTGGAGTGCAGTGGCACGATCTTGGCTCACTGCAACGTTCGCCTCCCAGGTTCAAGCGATTCTCCTGCCTCAGCCTCCCGAGTAGCTGGGGTTACAGGCACACACTATGCCTGGCTAATTTTTTTTTTTTTTTTTTTGAGATGGAGTCTCGCTCTGTCGCCCAGGCTGGAGTGCAGTGGCGCAATCTCGGCTCACTGCAAGCTCCGCCTCCTGGGTTCATGCCATTCTCCTGCCTCAGCCTCCCAAGTAGCTGAGACTACAGGCGCCTGCCACCACGCCTGGCTAATTTTTTGTATTTTTAGTAGAGACGGGGTTTCACCGTGTTAGCCAGGGTGGTCTCGATCTCCTGACCTCGTGATCTGCCTGCCTCAGCCTCCCAAAGTGCTGGGATTATAGGCGTGAGCCACTGCACCCGGCCACATTTTTTTCTATTTTTAGTAGAGATGGGGTTTCGCCATGCTGGCCAGGCTGGTCTCGAACTCTTGACCTCAGGTAATCCACCCACCTCAGCCTCCCAAAGTTCTGGGATTACAGGTGTGAGCCACCATGCCCAACCCAGTACTTCAGTTTCTTAGCATGAAATCCACCCAATGTCAGGAGATGATGATTATTATTTTACTGATTTATACTGTTCGTTCTCTATTAATGTCTTATTTTCCCCAACCGATTTTGAAGTTGAGTAAGGACTGTATTCTGCGGGTATCTTGAGTCCTCTGAGGCACCAAGCTTGGTGATTTGGATGCAGGAGCTGCTCATTAGTGAGCTGATAGCTGGGAGCATAGCGCATCCCACATCACCTGACTTACCTTGGTGTCCTCCTTTTTAGCCTTTTGTCATACATGATATGGAGACACTGTGTATGGCTGAGAAGACGCTGGTGGCCAAGCTAGTGGCCAATGGCATCCAGAACAAGGAGGCGGAGGTCCGCATCTTTCACTGCTGCCAGTGCACATCGGTGGAGACCGTCACGGAGCTCACGGAATTCGCCAAGGCCATCCCAGGCTTCGCAAACTTGGACCTGAATGATCAAGTGACGTTGCTAAAATACGGAGTTTACGAGGCCATATTCGCCATGCTGTCTTCTGTGATGAACAAAGACGGGATGCTGGTAGCATATGGAAATGGGTTTATAACTCGTGAATTCCTAAAAAGCCTAAGGAAACCGTTTTGTGATATCATGGAACCCAAGTTTGATTTTGCCATGAAGTTCAACGCACTGGAACTGGATGACAGTGACATCTCCCTTTTCGTGGCTGCTATCATTTGCTGTGGAGGTGAGTAGTTGATTTCATCTGCTGGTGTCATGTCACTGACAGGCTCCTGTCTTGAAACATTTGACAATGGGAAATCCAGTACCAGCCTGAGCTGTTCCAGTGGAGGGGATACTCACAGGGTGGGAAGACGTCTGACCCCCCAGTCACTGCTGAGAATTCAGTGGGAATTATAACAATATTGTATAATATTATAGTATATATTGTTATTATCTATAAATACATATTTAATATTATGTAAATGTATGACATTTTAATCATAATATTAGCCAGGTGTGGGGGTGCACACCTTTAGTCCCAGCTACTCGGTAGACCGAGGCAAAAGGATCTCTTGAGCCCAGGAGTTCAGGTTGCACTGAGTTATGAATGTATCACTGCACTCTAGCCTCGGCAACAGAACAAGGCCCTATTTCTTTAAAAAAAATTATATATTTTGCACAAATATATATATAGAGAAAAAGAGGTCAGACATGGGCCTGTAATCCCAGCCCTTTGGGAGGCTGAGGTGGGTGGATCACTTAAGCCCAGGAGTTTGAGACCAGCCAGGGCAACAATGGCAAGACCCTGTCTCTATAAAAAAAAAAAAGAAAAAATTAGTCAAGTATGGTGGCATGTACCTGTAGTCCCAGCTACTTGAGAGGCTGAGGTGGGAGGATCACTTGAGCCCAGGAGACAAAGGTTGCAGTGAGCCAAGGTCGCACCACCACACTCCAGCCTGGGCGAAGGAGAATGACCCTGTCTCCAAAAAAAAAAAAAAAAAATTATATATACACACACACACACACACACACACACACACACACACACATATACACACATACACACACACACATATACACACACACATATACACACACACATACACACACACATACACACACACATATACACACACACATACACACACATATATACACACACACACACATACACACATATATACACACACATACACACACACATTTCGTTTATATTATAATTGTCTAATATTATAAACAGATATAACTTATATATTATGATATTCCTATATATATTATATAATGATGTTGTATTCATATTATAGACAATATTGTATGAAATGCTATACAGATGTCAGTATAGTTGCTGTCACAGTCGGTTATGTTGATGAAAAGTATATTTCCTAATGCAAAATATAATATCAGTCAGTAGCCAAGTGGCAGTGACTGCAAGGTTTGCTTTGCCCGAGGAAGCAGATCCCAGGGAAGGCCGATCTGGTCCTCTCTGTGGAAGCTGGCTCTGCAGCCCCCACATTTTTGGCTCGGTGTCACGTTCCTTTAAATAGCTCCGTCTCAGGTCTAGGAAGGTCATCCACCTACTGCAAACTCAGCTGACCTTACCCAGGGTTGGTGGAGACGGATGGGGTCTCCCACACTGCCTGCAGCCATACTGCGCCCGGGGGATTGACTCACTATCAGCATGGAGCTGACTCAGCCCTACCAGCCGTGCCCGTTACTGTGTGGCTGGGCACAAGTCAGATGAAAGAAGTCCTTGCGCTGTGGCGTAAAGTGTACAAAGACAAAGCAGTTACGCATAATTTGTCCTTTAGTATGGTCAGGATGTAGCATTGTGGGTAAAATGCAATTGCAGAACTATTTATATGTAACATGATCACAGTTTTATAAAGGAAATTATAATCCTATATCAATCCTATGTATGTAGAAAAATGTCCAGTGAGATATATGTTAAACCTATTACGGTGGGATTAAAATTATGAGGGGGGATTTCTTTCTATTTTTCAAAAAATTCCTTTTTTTTTTTTTTGATACCGAGTCTCGGTCTGTCACCCAGGCTGCAGTGCAGTGGCACGATCTCAGGTCACTGCAACTTCCGCCTCCTGGGTTCAAGTGATTCGCCTGCCTCAGCTTCCTGAGTAGCTGAGATTACAGGAACATGCCACCACACCTGGCTAATTTTTGTATTTTTAGTAAAGATGGAGTTTCAACATATTGGCCAGGCTGGTCTCAAACTCCTGACTCAGGGTGACCCGCCCACCTCTGCCTCCCAAAGTGCTGGGATTACAGGCGGGAGTCACCACACCCAGCAATAATTCCTCTCTTTAGAGACTTAATAGTTATAGCCCCAGCCACTCTGGAGGCTGAGGCAGGAGGATTGCTTGAGCCTAGGAGTTCCAGTCCAGCCTAGGCAACATAGCAAGACCCCATCACTAAAACAATACAAAAACAAGAATTTTAGAAATAAAAACTTAATAATTATATTTACAACCAAAAACAATGAAGATTTTTAAATCCTCATCATTAGCAACACTGTTAAGAATCATAGCAATGGCTGGGTCTGTAAGGGAGCACCGCCTACTGAACATGGCTTGGGGCAGTATTTTCTGGACCAAGAATCAGGTCTCATGCTTTGAGATTTCATGTTTTGAGACTGTCCCAGGAAGTCTGGTGCCAGCTACCCCAGGCAGATTATCTGGTGTGAACATTGGCTCTTCCTGCACCAAGTTTCAGACCTGCCCCACCCTCCTCCCCACTCTGGGTCTCCTGATCTTGGCTCACTGCAACCTCCGTCTCCCAGGTTCAAGCGATTCTCCCACCTCAGCCTCCCGAGTATCTGGGATTACAGGCATGAGCCCCCGTGCCCAGCCTACAAAACCTAGTTCTAACACAATCACACTCCTTAAATATGGTGGAACACTTGAAGCTGAATATCTAGTTTCGATTCAAAAGCTTCATTTCCCATATTATGCAAAACTGGTGGTTCTTATCTGCAGAATGTCCTGTTCCTCCTAATAGCTCTAATTTTTCTCCCTGACAGGTGGTCATCAGGTAAGTCACAAGTGAAAAGGCCGCACCGTAAGGTGTACTTAGGGCACTATTGCCCCCTAGTAGTATGAATATTTAGGAAAGAGTACTGGTCCTGTCTGTTCCTACTTCACCTATTGACTTTGGAAAAACCTATGTCTATCTTCCAGTCAAGTTGACAATATCTAAAGGCAGCTCAGTTTTTTTCTAAGAAAGGCATGTTTGGTTCCTGAAACTGATAAGCAGTTTTTAGGTGATTATCACACTCAAACCTCTCTCTCTTCTTTCGAGACTAGATCGTCCTGGCCTTCTAAATGTAGGACACATTGAAAAAATGCAGGAGGGTATTGTACATGTGCTCAGACTCCACCTGCAGAGCAACCACCCGGACGATATCTTTCTCTTCCCAAAACTTCTTCAAAAAATGGCAGACCTCCGGCAGCTGGTGACGGAGCACGCGCAGCTGGTGCAGATCATCAAGAAGACGGAGTCGGATGCTGCGCTGCACCCGCTGCTGCAGGAGATCTACAGGGACATGTACTGAGTTCCTTCAGATCAGCCACACCTTTTCCAGGAGTTCTGAAGCTGACAGCACTACAAAGGAGACAGGGGAGCGGCACGATTTTGCACAAATATCCACCACTTTAACCTTAGAGCTTGGACAGTCTGAGCTGTAGGTAACCGGCATAGTATTCCACATCTTTGTTTTAACCAGTACTTCTGAGAGCATAGAACTCAAATGCTGGGGGTAGGTGGCTAATCTCAGGACTGGGAAGGTTACGGCGAATTATGCTCAATGGTCTGATTTTAACTCACCCGACGTTAATCAATGCACATTGCTTTAGATCACATTCGTGATTTACCATTTAATTAACTGGTAACCTCAAAATTCGTGGCCTGTCTTCCCATTCACCCCGCTTTTGACTATTGTGCTCTTTTATAATTCTGAAAACTAATCAGCACTTTTTAACAATGTTTATAATCCTATAAGTCTAGATGTATCCAAAGGTGAAGTATGTAAAAAGCAGCAAAATATTTATTTCAAAGACTTCACTTCTGTTTCCTGAATCTAAAGAAAGGCAACATGCTGCTTTTTAATCATAGGATGGAGAATTTTAAAGAACTGTTTGGGCCAGGCACAGTGGCTCATACTTGTAATCCCCGCACTTTGGGAGGCCGAGGTGGGTGGATCACAAGGTCAGGAGATCGAGACCATCCTGGCCAACATGGTGAAACCCTGTCTCTACTAAAAATATAAAAATTAGCCGGGTGTGGTGGCACGTGCCTGTAATCCCAGCTACTTGGGAAGCTGAGGCAGGAGAATCACTTGAACCAGGGAGTTGGAGGTTGCAGTGAGCTAAGATTGCACTACTGCACTCCAGCCTGGTGACAGAACGAGACTCTGTCTTTAAAAAAAAAAACTGATAAGCTATCAAAATGCAGCTGTTGTTTTGTTTTTGGTTCACTGTTTTCGTGGTTGTAACTAATATGTGGAAAGGCCCATTTCCAGGTTTGCGTAGAAGAGCCCAGAAAACAGAGTCTCAAGACCCCCCGCTCTGGACTGTCATAAGCTAGCTCCCGTGGTAAGCGGGACGAGACAAGCTCCCGAAGCCCACCAGCTTCCTGCTCCACTCAGCTCCGTCCAGTCGACCTGAACCCACCCAGTCCAGCTGTCTGTGGGAATGGTGATGTTCTTAAGGACAGACTGACACCTTACTTGTCAGTGTTCCTCTG
The DNA here is from genome assembly GCF_028885625.2 of Pongo pygmaeus. NCBI lineage: Eukaryota > Metazoa > Chordata > Mammalia > Primates > Hominidae > Pongo > Pongo pygmaeus. Next base: position 57,230,449 of record NC_085931.1, read on the forward strand.
GGCCCCATTTGGCAGCTCCCGTATCTTTTGTTATGTTGCTTTTAAAGATATGATGCTTTATTGTTTTAACTCTTGGTGACAGTAGATGCTCTCTGGAGTGCAGACAAGGCACACGTGTCTTCATAGTCTGGGCTGGGTGGGAGCCAGTCACCCTGCGGATCGAGAGAGGGGGTAGGGTCTTCTTCAAATGGCAGTTTTACTCCAAATGGCAGATTTTACAAGAGTTGGTTATTTTTTACAATGGTTTAGGTTGTTAAGTCTCCTTTGTATGTGAGGTAGTTTTTTCAACATCTAAAATATTTGTTTTAGCCTTCAAAACCAACTTACCAACCTCAGTCCAGCTGGGAAGGCAGCGTTGATTATGGCAGTTTGTCAAGAATATATGGACCCGGAAATACTTTCTCTCTCTGTCCACCTGGTAGATAAATTGTCCTGTTGAGAATTTTTAGATCTGGACTGGAACTGCCAGGACCACCGCCTCCAGGGAGTCGCTGGGCACCTGGAGGTATTGTCGATGCCTCTCCCCCATCTTTAAAAATTTGGCTTTTCTGAGGCCATTATTATTTTAAGAATGATGAGGATTGATAAGGGTCCCATGACCAGCATTATGAAAATGCGAGAGTGGGAAGGACACAGTGTGAGACTTCCACTAGAAAAAAGTGAAAGTTAGGGTTAGGACATCCTTTTTTAAAAATTACACATTTAGTCCGTTTTGGTTTTTGGAATCAGGCCAGGCGCAGTGGCTCACATATGGAATCCCAGCACTTTGGGAGGCTGAGGTGGGAGGATCACTTGAGCCCAGGAGTTCGAGACCAGCCTAGGCAACATAGCAAGACCCTGTCTGTATACGAAATTTAAAAATTAGTTCATCGTGGTGGCATACACCTGTAGTCCCAGCTACTCTGCAGGCTGAGGTGAGAGGATTGCTTGAACCCAAGAGGTTGAGGCTGCAGTGAGCTGTGATCTCACCACTGCATTCCAGCCTGGGTGACAGAGTTAGATTCCACCCCCTCCCACCCTCGCAAAAAAAAAAGATGCAATCAAAGAGCCTTTTGGCCAGCAATGGCAGCAGCAGCGGCGGGCAGTCTGCCCAAGTGTCTTAGGAACCAAAAGCAAATAAAAGTGTTTCCATATATGCCACCAGCCAAGTAGCCATCCTAATTCAGAAAGAAGCTAGACTTTGAGTGGCATGGTGTATCCGTTTCAGTATTATTTCCTAAAATGAGAAGCCCCTGTGTTGACAAGATCCAGGGGCTGGAGCCCAATGCCAAGCCTGTGTCGTCCCCAACGACCCTGCAGCTGCTCGCTCTGATGTGCCCTGTGCCATTCAAGGAGACGTGGTCCAGGAAAGTGAGCCTCATGGTTTTCAGAGAAGTCATTGTTCTGCTTACATTTTCATAAAACCTGTTTAAAATAGCTCCCTGTCTCAGGCTTTCAGCAGTAACAGTAAGCTGACTGGCAAGTTCGATGTTAGCTCCCGGGACACTCAGCAGCGATGGTGAGCATTTGGTTTTCTTAAGGCCCAGCAAGACTTCCAGGGACATCTCTGGTGAAGCCAGAATGGAGACACCAGTGACCTCAGGCTGAAAGTCACTCGACATTGGTCTCTTGTGTTGATAGGGAAGGAAATCACACATTCCTATTCCTTTAAATAACAAAACCACTAATTGCCACTCAATGCTAGAATATTTTGGGTCACCTAATCATAGATTTCTCAGGGCATCAATACTTAAATATAGGCTGATTATGCCCCAGTTCAAATGGGAACTATTAACTGAGTGCATTTCTTGCTTGCTGGGTTTCAACAGACATCAGCCAAAAGAACAAAAGAGATGTCAGGACAGATTCCAGGAGTGTCGGAGCACATGTGTGGCACCCGCTCCCTCTGGCAGCAAATGCAGGAAGTCGCCAAATTTACCCACTCTTCAAGAAGTCATTGTTTAAACACGGTTTTTCATTTTCTCAACTTTTAATAGCAAAAAGTGCCAAAGTCCTCAGAGACCAAACAGCCTTGGTCTACCGTGCTGACCAGGGTGAAGGCATGGCGAGGGGCTCCTCCCAGACGTGCCTCTTGTGTGCCAGCTGACTGCGGCTCGGGAGCAGACACAGGCCTCCCCACTGTCCAGGGGAGCCCGGCGGCGCATCCCCCCTCTCCCACCTCCTGGCACTTCCAGCTGGGTGTCCCACATGTTGGATTCTGTCCCCACCACACTTCCAGAGGCCGGAGAACTGTGCAGGCCTAAGGCCGTTTGGATGAATTGTTAAAACAAGATGCTTCCAGTTACAGCAGCAGGAGCGGGACTGGGAGCACGGGCTGATGGCTGCTGGTGCCTTTCTTCCCACCTCACTTGCCTGTTTCCACTTGACGTTTCCTCCAGCTCCGATGAGAAGAGTATAAAGCATCTTCCTAACGGGTGTGTCTGCTATACGAACATAATGGACGTGAAGTGGGGCAGAAACCCAGAACTCAGCATTCAAGGATGCCAGGAGAGCTGTCCCTGTTTTAAAGAGCTGTGTTTTGTTTTGTTTTGCATTTTAAGAGCAGAGAAGGTACCCTTCTGCTGCGCTGACGCATTTCTTACACTGGGCCATTTTAGACCCCCAGGGAAACAGCCTTCCTGGAGCATTGTCTGGAGGTTCCAGGGACAGGGCAGCCTCCCAGAGCTGAGCAAGAGCTCAAGGCACAAATGAGAGATTTGCTATACCGTGAGAAGTCAACAACTTAGCCACCACTTCCCCGCAATGGACCATGTAACGAATACCTCAGCAGGCCCTGCAAAAGGCCGTGCTAGAGCTGAGGCACACACCCTGCGGCCTCTGTAGTTAGGGCAGGTGGGATGGAGACTCCTTGAGTGTGCACACCTGAGCCTGCCCACACACAGGGGAGCAGCATCTCGTATGACGTCTGGAAGGAACTTCGGTTGTGTAAAGGGAGCCTTGAAGATACGTGCAAAAGGCGCTACCCCAATTTGGTGAAACTGACATTGGGCACGTCTTGGGCTTAGGAGAAGCGGCCGATGGTCCCGGCCTGCAGTGACAAACCCCCGTCCCTGCACCGCCCCCAGCACCTCCTCTCCTCTTCACCTCTTCCTGCTGGCCATGTGGAAGCCACTTCCTCAGAGAGACCCTACCAGATGCGGATGGAAACAGATGCACCAAAGCAAGCCTTGATGAAACCGTGACCTCCTAAGTTCTGTCCCTCTGAGCTTGCACCTGTGCCTCTCTGTGTTTGCTTCCAAGCACTTCCCACCTCAAACTCCCATTTTCAAACCACTGTAGCTCTGGGCACATCTGATACTTACCAGCCGCATACATGATGGAGGGTTTTTTGGTCCTCATCCAGTGGCCACACCTGTCTTTGAAATGTCTCACCGAACTCCAGTTTTAAAATAGATTCATTACTTCAACACAGCAAGCCCAATGCACCCAGCTAAGACAGGCTTGACCGACAGCCTGGCCTTTGGTGGGGGGCTTCCTGGGGCCTGGAGAAAGTTGGCCACCTTCAACAGTTGGTACCTCTTCAACAGTGTGGCCTTTCAAAACGCAGATGCCACCAGGAGAACATGCCCACAGCTCACCACCTATGGATGCCATGGTTCTGGGCAGCTTTCAAAGCAGGTTCCTATGGTCTCCTCAGCCGTTTGAGGGGGAGTAACAGCAAATCAGCCTCCATTTTCAAATGAAAACACCAGCTTCCAGATGTAGGGCCTGCTGGGTGTTGCTAGCCGCCGAGCCCCAGGCACGGTGCACTTTCTCCACCTCCTGCAGCCTCCCTGTTGTTTCCAGACACTTAAACCTGGTGAGTGCAAGGACAGGTGACCCAGGGGCCTGCAGCCTTGTCCTCAGCTCCCATCTCCTGGACTGCCAGCCTCACCCTCTGCAGTTAGCATGGTTTGCCTGATGCAGGGATCCTGAGGGATTGCTTTTTAGACCTTCTTTCACATTCAGAAAAGTGGTATAGATTCAGGAGAGGCAAGAAAATTATGCTGTCCATAGAAGTCACCCATGAAGACTGATGCCACCACCTGAAGGCTCGTGATTATTAAAAAGTGTCCACGGGAACCTCTCGTCCACAGGAGGAGGTTTGTCTCAACACTTCCCATTTTTACGGCATTGGCATTGCCAAGCATGGGGAAGTATCCGCTCTTCTCATGTTAAAAGTGACCTAGCTTCTCTTAACTCGGTCCAAGCTGACTTGTTCAGCTGCACTGGAATTTCTTGCCAACCAAATATTTGCATCGAGCAAAGGGGACTGTGTGCACCTCCCTAATGGCAGCGATGATGGCTGCTGTCATTCGAGCCCATCTTCAGACGTCACAGTCTGGAAGTGAAATGTCCACAAATATCTGTGGCAGAAAAGGCTATAAGGACCACCCAGCTGTGCTGCAGCTTTGCAGAGCAAGGACGGTTGTGGCAAATAAATGATTAACCTGCCTCGACTGTGCTGAGGGCAACCAAGGCCATCTCACCAAAGGATTATTCGATAGCATTAAATCACCCTGTGACCTTCCTGCTTCTGAGTCCACGGCCTTTACCCAGGGCACGCACTCCTGAGAGGCCTTCTGCCTAGAAAGATCTACGACTGAGTTCCAACGGTTGAGGTCTAGGTTTTTGCTGGGATTTAGATGTTTTCAGGCACCATTTTGACAGCATTCAGGAAAATGGTCACTGACCCCATAGACTAGGGTAAGAATAAAGGCAATAAATTTGGTCTGACTCAGAATATAGGAGATCCATATATTTCTCTGGAAACCACAGTATACACTAAAATGTGAAATGGAAGGTTTTGTTAAAAAGAAAAAGAGAATGAGCTTCATGCTTTAATTACATAAGGATTTCCATTACGCTATTTCTGTGAAATGCAGCAGGTTCTTAAACGTTATTTCAGTGGCACAGGCTGGAAGCTTATCACAAAAAGCCATGTGGGTGGCCTTCTTATTAGAACAGAAAGAGACAGGCTGGTACCCAAGGCTGCTGCCTGCTCCGCCTTTGCCAGCTCTGGACATCTGAGGACATCCCCGCGGATCTGGAATGGGGCCGTCAACTGACCATTTGCTTCTCAGAATTTCAGTTTGAGACATGAGAGGTATAATCAGTTACTCTTCTCCCCCCAGAGAACCCCTTTTGTGAGGGGAGAGGAGCTATGGAATGTGGTTCAGCTGAAACACATTCAACTACATCCTTTTGGAGTCCTTTGCCAACAAAAACAGACCAATAGACCAGATGGTGTCCATGTTCAATATCATGTCTTGATGGACGCAGCTGATGACCTCAAATACTTGAGTGGTCTCATGGCTGTTAGATGGATTATTTGAAAAAAAAAAAAGGAGAAAAAAATAATTGATTTTTATATCATAGACAGCAAACTAAGACCTGGGGAGGGGGGTCAGCTTTTATTTGATTTTTTTTTTTTTTTTAAGTGTGCTAGTTGGGTCAAATGTGAGAAGGAGGGAGTCCACCTGCCACCTCTTCTCTTGCCTCTCTCCTGCCCACACATCCAGCATCCAAAATCCATTCAGTTAATGAACTGATAAAGTGCCGTGCAAACTGGTGCACAAACAGGCCTCCAGTCCACGCACCCCGGCTCCTAGGAAAAGTGGCAACCAGGCGTGGGAGGGGCATGCTGCAGGCCTGGGACACAGTCGGGCACCTTCCCTGGACCCCCAGGCCTTGGCTGTGCCTCAAGTCAGAGAGGGTCAGCCTTCAGGCCCCGGAGAGGAGTGACTGGCCGATCATTTCACAATAAAATCACTCACTTTTGGCAACTTCACTTTTTTTAAGGCACAGTCAGTTCCTTTTTCATGTACCTCACAAAAGATGCAGACCATGTAGTACTCTTTTTGGTAAGATTACAGTGTTCATGTTAAATATCACTTCTTTCTACATTGTGTGGTAAAAAGAACTATGTTAATAGCTATATCTTAAATACTGTGATTTGAGTTTTTGAAAAATATCCTAATACAAATATTTTACTAACTTACAATCATTCATCTAATAACAAACATTTGGATTCTTTTGAAATCAGTGTTAATTGACTCATATTCTTAAAAGCCTGGCTCTTGACCCTATTGCAAACACAAAGGAAACTGAAATCAAACATCTAAAATACACTGCACACACACAGCTTTTCATTTCTCCTGAGCCATGCAGAATTTACCTTCAATGTGGAAATCTGTTCCCTTTACCACACTGCATATGCACAGAGCACAGGCGAGGCTATCTTTAGTCACTTCCACCAGCGAGGACTTGGACTCCAGGTTAGAGGCCGATTTCATACAACAGTGTTTCGCTAAAGACCCTTCACTATTCTTGTTTAGTAAATAGCTGTCTGCTCTTCAGGGAACTGTTACCTATAGGTTATTACCAAAGAACTTTGGCAATTGGCAATGTCCTGATGGAAATTCTTTGCACGTGCCAGTTCTCTGGCATCCTCCAGGTGGCCCAACCCAAAGCATAAAGCAGAAACCACAGACCCCGTGAGTCCCCCCTTACCTTGTTTCCAATAACTTGGCAAAACTTCTCGGTGCATATTGGTTACACCCTCTGGGATCCATAATGCCATTAGGCTAAAACCCTAAGAGAGAGGGTTGACAGACACACACGCGAGAATGGGGCAGATCCCAGAGCAAGGCCTGGGCCCACGTGTGCTCTATTAGTGAGTGCCTTATACTCTCAGTATTTTGGGGCTTACAGCTTCTTATTTCTGCTAAACAGGTGCAGTTTCAAAGTAGGAACTGCCACACAGGCCCCAGCATCCTCTCTCCAACTTCATACCTCTCTCCTGGTGGGGGGAGCGGGCATCCAGGACCTCCGGAATCAAGGGTGTGCAGAGAAGGGCGAAAGTAATTTTTCTAGTCACTTGAACTGATTGGTTCCAGGCAATTAGAAAATGGCTATAAAATAACCTTAATTTTTAAAAAAATCTTGGGTCTTCGTTTTCCTATTAGGAGACTGAACTGACCACATGTATTGATTTATATCCTGAATATATGGGAACTTCTGTGTTTGGGATGTCCTACTGTAAGACTGATGAATGTACAGAGTTAATTTCAGGGTACAGTTTTGCCTTAATGGTTTTAAAAAATAAACTATTTTTTAAAATTTTTTGGTGAGTTTTGAGTGATGCTGTGAGATGGACTGTTTGGTCTAAAAGAACCAAGTCCCTAGCTGTGGGGTCCGCCCTCTGCCAGAACAGTCCCTGTGCCCCTCATGGAGGCTGTCTCCACCTGCAGAGTCCCTTTTGTGTCCTTCAGCGTACAGAATGGATCGAGGACCATGTGGCTCCAGAATACGACATCCTTTCATCTGAAGTCACATACAACAGGAACTTTTAAAGCAGTGAGCATCTTAAAATCCATCAGTGCACAAGTCAGTAAAAACTTTATTCATTCCTTCATGTGACAGTTGGCCTTGAGTAGTTACAAAGACAGAGCAGTTCCTGCCTCTCAGAATTCTAAGCAGACATTCCAGAGCTCACAGATCAGTGTCCCACCAGCTGCTACCCTGGAAGCTTCAGGGAGATGGGGAGCCTGGAGTAGGGGTGCTGCAGGAACCCCCGGCAGGCAGTGGGGCCAGGCTTCGCAGGCACCCAGGGCTGAGTTCGAGATGGCAGGGAGCAAGCAGGCAGGCAGCGGGATGGTCTTGAGGTGTGGGGTGAGGAAAGGAAGCCCACGGCATTCCTGACTTGGAGTCGAGGGAGACAGAACGGAGGGGCCCGAGCTGAAGCCAGAGCCTGAGGGAACTGGAGAGGCTAGAAGCCAGCACTCAGCTTCCCAGGAGACCCCAAGCATTGCCGGGCCAAGTGTCCTGGGAGAACGTCGGGTATCCAAATGTTTCAGTGGAAGATTCCTTTTCCAAACATGAGCTGGTTCTTTGGGTTTTTAATTATAAACATAATACATGGTCAAGGTTAAAAACATTTTCCAAGCACCACATAAGGATATGAAATAAAAATTCTATCCCCCTGTAGACCTTCCAGTCTGGCTCCAGAAGGCAGCTGCTGTCAGTGATTTTCCTTACAGAGAGACCATTGCAGCCACCTACAGTGTACCATGGCCCCAACACAGTGTGGCATCTCCCCCCACACGCACCTGCACACAGCCTCTTAGGAGCTGCCCCGCTGAAGGAGGTCATCCCTCTCAGTCACATCTGAGCAGCACTCACTCAGGCCTGGGCCCTGAGGGGCATGTGGGGGCACCTGGCCGGGTTCCTGGCTGTGTCTTGTCTGGCATCTGCCTTTGGGCTACCTTCTTGCTACAGCTCCCTGGGCCTGTGGCTGCTCCAAGCTGGACTCCAGCTCCCCTGGGCTGCAGTGCTGCTCCCAGTGGTCCAGAAACAAGGCCAGGCATGGTGGCTCCCAGCTCAGAAGCATCCCTGGCGCAGGCTGGCCCAGGAGCTGTGTGCAGGGTGCTGCCCGATGACCTAGCCCTAGTTGCACTCACGTCCGAGAACCGGGCTGGCTGGGGGTCCTCTTTGACGGAGCTTTCCTTTTCTCCAAGTCTTGCCGAATTTCCTGAGGAAAAGCACTGATGTTCTCCCGGACACAAGGGAGGCAGAATCTCTTGGAGTAGAATAAACTGCATTCCTGAAAGAAGGGGACAAGGATGGAGGCTGAGTATCCTGGGAACATGGTGCAGCTCCTCCCAGGGGCCAGCCCTTCCCACACTTGGGGGGCTGGGCTGGGGCCCCAGCATGCACAGTGTGGGCAGGTGGCCAGAGCTAGACCAGCAAGAGGGAGAGCCAGGCCTGAGGGCCTGGCAGGGTATCCAGGAGAAAAGCAATGCAGGCCTGGGCTACCCTGGGTGGGAACAGCTGGGATGGGACAGAAAGACTCTGGGGCCTGCTCTACTCCATCACGGGGCAGTGACAACAATGGAAAGCTGGAGCACAGGCCATGCCCAGAAAATCCCAGAGTCCTCCCCTCCCAGCTATCACAGCAGGAACAGTGGCCACCTGGTGCTGGGAGCGGCAGGGGACAGGAAGGACAGCCCCACAGACCAAAGACGCCATGGACGAGCCAGCTAGTCTGGGCAGGAGGCCAGAACTGTCCAGCCATGTCCGCTCTCCTCTCTCTTACACATTAGAACTCCCGAGATTCATCATGGTGCACGGCACATGGCTAAGGATGACATTCCCCAGCCCCCTCTGTAACTGGGCATCGCCACGTGACTCAGTCTGGTCAGGGGTGTCAGCAACTGTGTGTGCCACGTCCTGGTCATGCCCTTTGAAGGAATGGACTGTGCTCTCACGTCCCTTCCCACTGCCTGGGATGCAGATACAATGGTGGGAGCTGCCACAGCCACAAGGGACCCAAATGGAGACTCTGCTGAAGACAACAGGGGTGCCCTTCCAGCCAAGGCCACCAGTTCTGGACTCATACAGGAGAATGTAAGTAAATAACTATTTGCTTTTACTTAGGCCACTCTTACTTGTGGTGTCTGTCTGTTCTTAAAGCTTAGTGTGCTGGCAAACATAAGGCTGCCCTCCTGCAGTTCTTAGAAAAGACCCTTTGCCACGGAGATCCGCTCACTAACAACCTACTGTTTAAAAAAAGAAAGCTGCAGACTCGTGGTACCTGCGTGCGCCCACTACCCCCGCCACCCCACTGCTCACGAAGAGCAGCCCAAGGCCAAGGTGTTGCATTCAAGACCTTCACCTCCCCACCTAGCCCACCCACCTTTGCAGTCCTTCCTTTCCCAGCTTCTCCTGGACCGCCAGCTCCTCCATGAGCCTCAGAGACTCCCATGCCACACTGCGGAGGCTCCCCCTACACTGGCCCATCTCGTCCCCCCAGCTGTTGAAGCAGCTCCCCTTTGCGCGTGTTGACCTGTGGCAGATGCTCAGGGACTCTCAGACTCTGGGGTCACTCTGAGTACACTGGTCATGCTGTGAAAGCCACACTGCTCCACTTCCATCCGTCCTTGGGTTTTCAGCTACCCAGGTGAACCTGGCCCACCCAGCCTCTCTGAAGCTCAGTTCCCTCATCTATAAAATGGGTGGAATATAATACTGCTTTACCTGACTAAGGGGCAGGACTGAATGAAGCCTCAGCAGTAAAACAGGTCCCAAGCACAGGACCTGGCACACAACAAGTGCTCGTGAAAGGACAGTGCCTTCTCCTGGAAGATCCCTCCAAGAACATCTAGAAAGTAAGTCACCATCCTGGTGAGAGGGAGCACAAGGACTGTCTGCACTGTTGGTGGGAAGGGGAGGAACCCTGAGGGGCCACTGGGGTGGGTGCGGGGCCACCAAGCACCTATTTCCATTCCTACACCAGGCTGAGACCCTCTAACTGATCCTAGTTTGCCCTCTCACCTCTCCCCTTCATCAGCTGAGGGGTCCCATCTATAATGGGGTGAACCAGCTGGTCCCTCTCTCCCAGCCCTCCCTACCCAGGGAGAGCTCCAGGACAACCACAGCAAGGACAGGTGGCCCCAGCCCACGCCGCTTACCCACCGGGCCCACACACACCAGCCTGCTGCACAAACTGCAGCGCGAGCCGAGGACCAGGAATCTGTCCTTGTCGGAGGTGAAGGGATCCTTCATGACATAGCTTTCCTCCAGGAGGCTGCAGGAGAGTGATACCAGCGTCAGAACAGCCCAAATCTCTGCTGTCAGAAAATCAGCCATGACCTATGGCCGGACAGCAGCAGCCTGCACCTCTGCAGGGCCTGCATACCTGCGTGGGCTCATCAGGGCAGGGGACTAGGCCACCCGTGCTGCAGGGCAGTGACAGAAAGGATCAGCAATTGGGGGCCACACTGGCACTGAAATTGGACCTGCTCTCACCTCTGTAACAGCCATGGTAGAGAGAACCCCTTGTTCTCAGCCAAAAGCAGGGCTGCTGCAACATGGGCCCCCAGACCCTGACTGATACACCAGAGTGGGGGCACAAGGCTGCCATCTGAATACCCCAGGCCTCCCTACACCCCAAGCCACACCCTCACAGCCCCTGGAAGCCACCTGGCCTCACGCTACACATCAGAATGAGACCACAGGGTGACATGATGACACTCAGGCTCCTGGTCAGCAGAGGGACCACAGCCAGAAGGAAAAAGCCATGCCCCCGCCACTGTATCCCACGTGAGTAACACACCGGCTGGCTCTCCAACAAAGTGGCATTTGATGAAGGACAAGCTGGAGGTCAAGAGATAAGCCCCCGGACCCACTGGCTCTAATCCAGGTCTGCAAGGGACACAGGCCTCCCATTAAGAAAGTGTCACGGCAACGGTGCAGCCCCAAAGGGGGAGGCCACCACAGGTCCCCCAGCTGCTGAGCTGCTCCCCCACAGCTAGAGCAGGTATTGGACTCTGGGCTAGGTGTGGAGGAAGGTTCTGGAAGAGTCAGACCTCAAGCCTTCCCCAGGCCTCCAGAGATTACACCGGAAGCATTCAGAGCCTGGCCAGGGTGGGGCCTAAAGCTCCACACCCGAGCCAGTTGGCAGACCTAGGCACACCACCTACCAACCAGCACTGGGCACAGGCCTCCCCGGAACTGGCCCAAAAGGCGTGGACTCACACCATCGACTGGGTGTTGGGGGGCTTCTGTCCCACATAGATGTACGGAGCTGTCAAGGTACAGAGTTCACACTCAAACACTCCCAGAGGACGGCACTCTGCACGGGACGCCATCTGCAAGAACAAGAGATGGGGTGTCCCTGGGTCACAGGCTTTCTCAGGAATCCTGCCCCTTTCCCAGCTATGAAGACCCTAACGATATAGTCCTAGGACAGTTTCCTGCCTCCCCACTGTGCCCTTTTCTCTATCCCCAGCTGAAACAGGTTTTCACCGGTGCTCAGAGTGACAGGATTTGCCGTCCATATTCCAATGGTTTAAGGTTTTTGTACTGCCAGAGAGAAGGATCCAGACAGGATCGAGCCAGAGCAGCCATCTCTTCTTCCAGGTCTGCACCATGGTAAAAGCTTTCTGGTCTCCTGCTCTGCCCCATTCTTAACCACAAGCCCCCAGTGAACGCTGGTGGAGAAGGGCCCCGAGTGGGTGCAAACTCTCCTGTTTCTGCTGCTCCTAGAAGCTCTATGCCCTCACACTAGTCCACACGTGGTATACAGCATTTCATTAAAACTGTTTTCTTGGCCGGGCCCAGTGGCTCATGCCTGTAATCCCAGCACTTTGGGAGGCCAAGGCGGGCGGATCACGAGGTTAGGAGATCGAGACCATCTAGCTAACATGGTGAAACCCCGCCTCTACTAAAAATACAAAAAATTAGCCAGGCGTGGTGGCGGGCGCCTATAGTCTTAGCTACACAGGAGTCTGAGGCAGGAGAATGGCGTGAACCCGGGAGGCGGAGCTTGCAGTGAGCCGAGATCGCGTCACTGCACTCCAGCCTGGGAGACAGCGAGACTCCGTCTCAGAAAACAAACAAAAAAACTGTTTTCTTATCTGCTTGTATGGAACCCCCTTCTCATGTTCATGGTTGGGTCTTGGATGCCTCTCTTTCGTTAGATTTCTGGCTAAATGGCTGCCATCTGATGGGTCATCAAAAGTTACGATTTTGCTGATTACCCAGCTCCTTCTTTGACTATGGAATCAAGTACGACATTATCAGCTGGCCCCTAGCTCTTGGCTGTGACCTCCCCTCGCCTGAACTGAGCGTGGTGTATAAAGGCGTATTAAATGCGATGGGTTTCCCCACTGGGTGTCCACAGATGCAACTCCAGGAAGCATGGGTTACCAATGACTTTAAAAGTTACAGTCTGGCCTGGTGCGGTTGCTCATACCTGTAATCCCAGCACTCTGGTAGCCAGAGGCGGGCGGATTACCTGAGGTCAGGAGTTCAAGACCAACCTAGCCAACATGGTGAAACCCCATCTCTACTAAAAGTACAAAAATTAGCCGAGCATAGTGGCGGGTACCTGTAATCCCAGCTACTTAGGAGGCTGAAGCAGGGGAATCACTTGAACCTAGGAGGAGGAGGTTGCAGTGAGCCGAGATTGTGCCACTGTACTCCAGCCTGGGCGACAGGGCGAGACTCCTTGTCAAAAAAAAATAAAAATAAAAATAAAATAAAATATTAGCTGGGCGTGGGGGCGGGCGCCTCTAATCTCAGCTACTCAGGAGACTGAGGTAGGAGAATCGCTTGAGCCCGGGGGGGCGGAGGTTGCGGTGAGCCGAGATCGCGCCACTGCATTCCAGCCTGGGCGACAGAGCAACACTCTGTCTCAAAACAAAACAAAAGTTACGATCGATCGCGGGTGTGCGTGAACCTGATCCCGCTTCTCTTCTGCACACCCGGGCGTCCTAGGCCCCTACCGAGGCTCCTGGGGGCGGTGCCTGTGAACAGGGACGGCTGAGCGGGTCCGGGGGTGCTGGTGGTCCCCGCGAGCCTCCGCGTGCCCTCTCTCGCCCCAGCGCTGCCCGAGGTCAGGGGGGACAGTCCCGTGAGGCCCACACCCCGCTTCTCGGTCCCGTCCCCAAAGCTGAGAGCGGCTGCGCCGACTCCTGGCGCTTGGAACCCAGCAGGCCACGCCGGCGCGGAACTCAGTCCCGGCGAGCGGGAGGCGCCCTGAAGCAGCGCAGGGCCGGGCCACAGCACGCGCGCCCCCGTCAGTCCGCCACCTCGAACTCACCGCCGCCCGCGTCGCACCGCTCCGCGTCCAAGGCGCCTGGGCGGCCCCGCCCCACGGCGGCCCGGCCAACCCCGGTGTAGTCGCAGACGCAGGCGCGGAGCGGGGGGCGGGACCTCGCGGTGGATTTCCGCCTCCGCCTTGCCTTTCCGGTCGCCGCAGTCCCCTTCGAGGGTTCTGGTTCTGAGCTTCGGGGCAGTCCGCGAGGCTGGGCTCCGTGCTGAGGGGCGTCGCGTCTGGCCGTGCGCGGGCCTGGCCTGCTGTCCTCGCCGCTGCGAGGCGCTCAGCTTCTTTCTGAGTGTTCCACCGGGTTCGACAGGGTGGAGGTCGCCGGCGCGAGGCTCCCGGATAGCTGAGGGGCGCGAGGGCGCCTCCAGTCTCCCACCCGCTCTCCCGTGCCGCGGACTAGGCTGCCACTCTGCCCCACCGGGACATCTGCCCCCGCACGCAGGAGGGGGTGTGTCGGCCCAACCAGGTCTCAGGACCTGTCTTTGCTCCTCCAAAGCCCACGTCGCCTGCGGCGCCCCTCGGGTCTGCGCCGCGTTCTCCTTTAGCCTCCCGGGCCTCTCCGCTGCCCCTCGCCCCCAGGCACCAGCCACACCTACTTCCCTCTGTTCCCGCCCGTGGCCTCTGACACGCCGTGCCCTAGACCCGAAATGCCCGCCCCACTCCTGGAGCCTCCGGTGTGTGAGAGGCACCTTTCCCTGGGGTCAGGGGCCCGGACTCTGAAGCCGGCCTGGCTTTGCCTGTGAGCCCCAATCCTCCCAGCTGGAGTCCCTCGCCCCAGCCGCAGCGGGCCTTCACCTGTGCTTTGGGGACGACAGGGTGGCCGCCCTCCTTCCCCCAAAGATTTGAGGGTTTTGCTCCACGCGGGAGAAGGTCTGCTTGTGCCACCAGCCCGCATCGTTTCACATGCTGTTGCGTTACGGGGCCCTCTGTGACCTTTCCCTAGGCCGAGGGATGTTTCGTCTCTGTTCCTGAGAGACCAGAATTTATTCTTGGTTTGTCAAGCCACATTTGTAGGAATGTTGCCAAGTTGCAGCAGGCTGGGGGTCTGGGACTTGCTCCTTCGGCTAATTGAGAAGTAAGGATATAGAAGGCATTTTAGCACTAATGGAAACCAGAACCACTCTTAGACCTGGGCAAGAGGGGCCCCAGAAATTAGCAAGCAATTAGCAAGCAGCTGGATTTCGATGACCTCCACTGTGCTTAGAGCAACGGCATTCGATTCGTTGGATCATTTCAAAGATGACGTACTGGGTTGTTCTTGTTTTTGTTTCTGGAGATGTCTAAAGATGGAACATCTTGAAGCATTTTGAATTTGACCTGTGACTACCCTCAGATACAATGTTGGTAACCCCATGAGTGCTGTTAAAGCAGTTTGACTTATTTTAGACAGGTTAACACATGAGATGCATTAAAAGAGTTAAGTAAAATAATAGGCAGCATTCAAAGAGCAATGGTAGATCAGGGTGTAGATTGTCCTGAAGAGAGAGATTCAAACAAAGTGAGGAACCTACCGCAGTTTTCAGTTTTCTTGATAATACCCCAGCAACGTAAAAGAAAAACGTAAGAAATCCTATATGGATCTAAATGTAAGAAACGATGATAATGGTGAAATAATAACATTATTTTATATAATTAAAATATTGTGTAATGTTTTCTGCAATCATGATAATTTTTCATATGCACCCTTTCTACAGGGTTTAAACATGCTATCAACAGTCATGGTTCAGTTCTACATATAAAGCTTTAAGAATTTATTCATAATTCGTTACCACTCTCAGCAGAGTCAAATTTCTCCCGATTGAAATAACTAAAAACTATCTGAAAGTATACTGACTCAGGAAAGTTTGTCTAATTTGGTACTACTGTCAAAAGAATGCAATTGCGTGAAAATCTTCATTAGTCATTCTTCTGAAATGAAGACAAGAAAAACATTTACAGAAGAAATAACAATTTATGGATTATGTGATTATGTATGTCTTTATTACCCATCCAAGCATTAGTGGCCCATCAACATAATACCTAGAGGTACACAATAAAAATTAGCTATCTTTAATATTTTGCCAATCTTCAGCTATATTAAAACCATAGTTTTACACGTAATTTTGAATTCTGTTTTGTGAAGGTGTATTTGTCCAGGTAAGTGGATATAAATATTTTATGTAACAGTTTGTAAGCTTTTAAATATTTAGACATACAGAGATTTGTAGTCCTGCCTAGGCTCCACAGATGCTAGGGGTGGGCTCGCTGGGAAAAATGCATATATGTTGTGGCAATACTTATAAAATGTTGTATGGATGTAATCTTAAAAGATTTTCACAATATCAGATATTGTACATTGTGTATTTAGGTGAAGACTGTGAAAGAAAATCTGAAAATCAGAAGGAATTGAATGCAGATGAAAATCTAGAGCTAAAATATTGCTAATAGCAGCAAAAGGGGGTACTGTGAAAGAATAACTTCTTATGTACCCCACTTCACTTCACTAAATATCCTATTCGCCGCATTCTCCATTTCTGCCAGTAACATGGAAGTCTAAAGGCTTGCATTTTGTTTCTAGTGCTAACTAATGAAATTCCAGAAGCGGGCCTTAAAAATGCAAAGTCTTCATAATTAACAAGTGTTGAGACAGATGAAGGGCATATATCCCCTTCTCTGTACCTACGGCAATGGAGCTTTCTCTGCATATAAAACTTGTTTTTATTAAATATTAAATACTACTCTGAGTATTTAATAAGGGGCTAAATTGAGAACAAAACCAGGAATATCCATCTTCTTGTTCTGTGCGATAGAGACAGTGGGAGGGTATTCGTGACTATAGCCTATTATTCTGGAATAGTCCTCCCCTATCCCTGGAAGTATAATGAGAACAAGAGTCTTAAAAGACTCCTTTAGGCTGGGCGCAGTGGCTCATGCCTGTAATCCCAGCCCTTTGGGAGGCCGAGGCGGGCGAATCACTTGAGGCCGTGAGTTTGAGACCAGTCTGGCCAACATGGTGAAACCCCATCTCTACTAAAAAAATAGAAAAATTAGCCGGGCGTTGGTGGGGGCACGCCTGTAGTCCCACCTACTCGGGAGGCTGAGGCACCAGAGTTGCTTGAACCCGGTAGGCAGAGGTTGCAGTGAGCTCAGATCTTCCAGCCTGGGCAACAGAGCAATACTCCATCTCAAAAAAAAAAAAAAAAAAAGACTCCTTTAGAAGTTGTTGCTATGGGCCGGGCGCAGTGGCTCACGCTGTAATCCCAGCACTGGGAGGCCAAGGTAAGTGGATCACCTGAGGTCAAGATTTTGAGACCAGCCTGGCCAACATGGCGAAACCCCATCTCTACTAAAAAAAATGCAAAAAAATAGCCGAGCGTGGTGGTGCGCACCTGTAGTCCCAGCTACTTGAGAAGCTGAGGCAGGAGAATTGCTTGAACCCAGGAGGCGGAGGTTGTAGTGAGCTGAGATCGAGCTACTGCACTCCAGCCTGGGTGACAGCGAGACTCCATCTCAAAAAAAAAAAAAAAAAAAAGAAAAAAAGAAAAAAGGACACCTCCAACCCAACACACACACAAATTGTTGCTCTGTCCTGTGAAAATGGCCTTCAAAAGAAACCTGAATTTTTGTTACTTGATACCTTGTCCTCCTGATAATGGTATAATAGGCATCTCTTTGTTTCTAAACTGTATAAATACCTGTCATCACTCTAACAGATTAGAAGAAAACCCCTCGTACTCTCTTTCCCAACATGCCTGGAAAAAGTCCTGTGACTGCTGGATTTCTCACTTTCACCAAGAAATTGAGATTCTTGTCTCATTTGGCAGGCCCCACAGCAGCTGTCGCTGGTGGTCACTCAAACCACCTCCAGTAGTTTTTCCTGGGCCTCCAATGACTCCCTACCGCCTCTGTCCACGTGGCCCCTGTGGTTACGACTGTGGCCCTCACTGACTCATTTGTAATTCATTCTCCCACTGCACAGCTCGGGCTGTGTTGGTGGGAAACCCTTCTCCACCCCTGGTGCTTTCCTCCTGGGAAGGGAGGCCAACTAGCCTACCCTGACCCCGCTCATCCCCTGGGAAGGGGCAGGGACTTCCGTGGATTACCAAACTGGAGGAGAAGGCCTGGGAATGCCCACCCACAGACAGCATGTGTCTCTGCTGCCTTGAAGGGCAGGCCTCTGCAACTTGCCTGCAACTGGGTCTCGAACTCCCTCATTCTGCAGTTCAGTGGGCAAGTGCGTTTGACCCAACTGCAACCAGCCTCTATCAGTAAAAAGTAATCATTTGGACACCTGCTGACCCTTTTTCTCAATCCGTTCAGAAGTCAGGTGGTTAAGAGAGGTGCTATCTCAAGAATATGTGCCCCAGTCGGAACCAGTGGGCCAGTGTGGGCCAGGCCACTCCCATGGTCTTCCCACCAAGGGAGTTAGAAAATCCCTATCTGACTTTTTTTTGTTGTTTGTTTTGAGATAGAGTCTTGCTCTGTTGCCCAGGCTGGAGTGCAGTGGTGAGATCTCGGCTCACTGCAACCTCTGCCTCCTGGGTTCAAGTGATTCTCCTGCCTCAGCCTCTTGAGTACCTGGGACTACAGGTACCCACCACTATGCCCGGCTAATATTTGTATTTTTAGTAGATACGGGGTTTCGCCATGTTGGCCAGGCTGGTCTCGAGCTCCTGACCTCAAGTGATCCACCTACCTCGCCTCCCAAAGTGCTGGGATTACAAGTGTGAGCCACCGCGCCCAGCCCCCATGTGACCTTCTGACCCTTGCTAACTGTGTGTAGCCTTGGGTGAATCATGAGACCTTTTCACCTTCCCACCTGGCAACAGGTGAGAGAACTACATTCTGCCCAGGTCTAGGCATCCCCTCGAAGGAAAAGATGGAAGGAATCTACGTGTGTCTGCAGGGGCCTAGCATGCTATGGCCATTTCAGTGCAGCTGAGGATGATGGACACCGAAGTGTGTACAAAGCAGCCACCCATCTCATTTGGTTGTCCCCCTTTTCTGGGACTCCACTTTGAGGGCAGGAGCTATGTGTGTATATGCCCCTCTGTGTGTATATGCAGAAATCACTGCAAGGCTCAAAGAAGAAATCTCACATTTAATTCTCATAAAGCTTAAAGTGGCATCTACATAAATGAACATGCTTCTGAGTGAAAATAGTACAGCTACCAGCCCTTGTTTCTCTTAAGTGATAAACCACATTTTCCTTATTCCTAAATAGTCCAGCACCCCATGAATAACCAAATGCCCAAATCTTAGATGCATATGTTGCTATATTCAGCATATAGACGTATTTCAATGTGAACCCATATGCACCTTTTTGTTGTTTAACAAAACATGTCTCTTGGTCAGAAAATGTTACTGAATTTTACTTTAACTACCAGTAGCTTTAAGAATAAATGAGAAGCGCCACTTCTGCATTCCCAAGCATGAAGCAAGACCTGGAACTCCCCACAAGGCCCTAAGCCCAGGGGGAACAAAAGGAGGGGAGCCCTGGTCTACAAAGGGGCCTCCCAGTGAGGCCGAGGAGTTTGGGGCTCTGTCAGGAGCAACAGGCCATTAGCTTCCAGCATGGGTCAAGCACAGAAACACCCAGACAATGCTCCACCCTGGCCAGGTCCCTCTCTCAAATCTGGTTCTCAAAACCAGTGGCTCTGCCTTCTCTAAACTGCAGGCACCAAAGAAACAGGGTTGCCCTTGTACGGGGAGTCACATAACTCCTCTAAAGGGAAATCAGTCCAGGAATCCCACACTGTGATCCTGCTGTCTCCCCAGATGCTACACTACACTCCAGCTTTTACACTCCCAAGAGCAGAGGTCAAGATTGGGGATTCTTCCAAATGTAGGGGATATGCCTTGTGAAGGACATGAGTAGAAGGCATGACTAAGCCACTGACACTCCCTAATCCCCTTAATCCCACAGACTCAGCATTTGGGGGAATGCTTGCTTGTGACTCATGAAACCATCATTCATCAAACAACAAGGTAAACCATTTTCTTCCCATTGATGTTTCTGGTCTTCAGCCCCAGATAACGGCGTCTGTTCTTCTCTGGCTGCCCATACAGCATGTCAATAAAGAACTCAGGCTCATCTTTGGCCTTAGATTGCGAGGTCAGAAAGCTGAACATGGTTCTCAGCTTACGGCACAAATAGGTCATTGCTTCCACTTCATCTGATGGTTCCTCATACACGGGCTGCTTCATTTCCTCATATGCAGACAGAATTACAGCCTGAAATAGGTTGATCAAGACGCAGATCATCACCAGCACGAACGATGAGAGGAACAGGACCCCCAGAATCCTGTTATTGGAAAATTCAGTGTTCTGGAAAGCTGAGACACAATAGGAAAATACTGTCTGAGTGGAATGAATCAAGTTACTGTAGTTCCATTCATGCTGACCAAACACCAGGTAACCAAAAGCCATGTATACGAAGAAATACACGGACACAACAAATGCCATGTGGCAGATGCCGGGGAGGGCAGCCTGGATGGCCCTCTGAGCCAGGCGCACATCGTAGAAGAATCTGGAATAACTGAGGGTCTTCAAAATTGTCAGAAATAACAGGAAACCCAAAATTATCCTCATGATGTGATCTACCTGAGAAACCGCATGAAAGGGAATGAAGTCTTCAGGGTTCAACAAGTAAAACTGAATTATGCCAGTGGCCAGGAAATGTTTCCTGAGAAAGAGCACAATCAGCACAGTAAATATGCACTTTAAAGCAAAGTTGAGCACATTATACACACTTCTCACATAGGAGGCTCTTTCTTGCATAATGATATAACCCTCATCAACAACGTAGGCTAAGAAAAAAATGAGAATGGCCACATACAAGTAGATTTCTGCTGAAGCTTTTTTGTCAAAATCAGCAAGTGAAAAAGAGTGCAGAGATATGCTTGTGTTGACAACTCCTAACTGAGAGACCTCAAATATGACTGAAATGCTACAGAACAAATTTATATCTGGATTAAAAGTCGTTAATTCCAAAACCACAGCCCATGTCTTCTCATCCAGCCAATTGCTTTCTTGAAGTTCTTTGAGCCTCAGTGTGGAATTAAACCGCTGCTGTTCTGGAAAAAAATAGAGTGCATATCCTCCAGATCCATAGGTGTGTAGTAGTCCATAGGAATAATATAGCCATTGCTTTCCTTGAGGCTTATAAGTAAATCCATTGGTACTCTCGTCTATAGCCTGCTTATCAACTTCATTCCAAAAGCCAGAATAGTTTTTTGTATCTTCTGGGTCAATGCCATATTTGGGATGACAATGAATTTCTCTTCTGATGCTGTTTTGCACAAACTTTTTGGCAGGTAGACACATTTTTTCACTAGATTTTGCTCTCACTTGCCTCATCAATGGAAGGCCAAGGATTTTAGATGAGCTTTCAGGAAGAAATGTTGGATTCAGGTCATTGTGTAACAAAGGCAACAGCACGCTGTCTAGCCATCTATAGATGTCTTCCAGCTTAGTCACAGTAGCAAGATCCATAGAGAACCGATCACGAATAAACTGGTTATAGTAAAAGCAGTCAGTGTGACGTAGTAGGACGATAAGGATCAACAGAAGGGCTAGAAAGATAAAGTGAGTTAGAATGTAACTCAGGAACAGGAGTGCTCTTCTCTTGATCCCCTTCTTTCTTTTGAATATTCTGATTTCATCTTCTGTAAGGGGTTGGTACATCCTCGTGCGTCGGATTCGGACGATCTGGTCATGTATCCTCTGCATTTCTTCTGGATGCATACGCATTCCATCCAACCTGATCTCAGTATATTTATACTTGGTTGACCATGAAAGGTTTTTGCAATACTTGGGTTTATTTGTTCTGAAGCCTGACAAGAGTATAATTTTAGATGGCTGCACCAGAAGAACTGACTGACAGAATGAACAAAAAGATGCAAAGAGCCATTCTATTGACTTGTCATAGCCATAAGTCAGTCCGTAAAATACAATGAAGAATGAGGATATGCTAGAAGTAGCAAAAACCAAAAACCATGCAACATAAACACACCACCAAGGTAGGACAATCCGGGGCTTTTTCTTAAGCTGCTGGAGATCCTTTTGGGAAGGGTGCTTTTCGGAATGGACATCCTGATCATCTTCTATGCTGTTACTGGAATTTGTATTTGGCCCGAGGGTCTCTGGGGTCTTGATTTGTGCTTTCCTATGCTTGTGCTTGGGTTTGGAGGTTGCCTTAGGAGAAGCCTTTGGAAGCCTGGGCTTTCCTTTAGATGCAGGTTTTGCAACCTCCCTGGGGTGCACCTTAGCCATTTCGTAAGCATGCCACTTTCTCATGTATTCTTCCCAGTGCTCACTTGCTTCTGACATTAGAGGATGCTTTTGAGGAGATACCTCCTTTAGATCTGCTTGAGGTTTCCTCTGGGAACAGGTGAACAAAAAAGTTATTAATAATTGCACAGGGATTGTAATTAAGACACTTTCAATTCCTATCATCATTGATCTCATGTACTTCCTCTCTCTTGACTCAGTTTGTTCTTGTCTATTTAGATTAAAGAACATAATGTTACAAAGAAGAGAGCTAAGCAACATTGCTAAACAACAGGACAATCTCTGGAGCCTACTGAATGTTTTAGCAACAACACTAGCAAAAATAGAGAACCACATGTGGTTTTTCTGGAGATTACTACTCACATCTATAAAGAAAAAGTCTTTTCTGGTCAGAGGCTCATCTGGATGGGTAACATGAAATGTTCTGTCCAAAGTGGTATCAACAGAAAGCCATTTCTGGCATATGAACAGCCAAATGTGCCTGCTAAACAGATTTTCCACTTTGATTCTACTTAAATACCAGCTAGGCGATCGACCCTCGTTGTTGTGCCACACACGGATGGAATGGATGTCCCCCAAGTCACTTTTTGTCGTTAGGAGGAAAGTGTTGATGCTACCTCGGTAGAGAGTTGTAAAATGTGGATGGCTTAAACAGTGCACGTCGCTGGTACTCACAGTTCCTCTAAGTTGCACAAAGACATTGGCCCTGGTCCCAGACCCCCAACGACTTCCTGTAAAAATAGTCACCAAGTAGCATAAATTATCATAAGGATCATTATCTGGTAGAACTATCACATGCCCCCGAAGATGCTGATCTATTTCATCCCTGTATAAAGCCCAGAAAGCTAGGACCATGTATAAGAGAATAATGAAAAGCACAGTGAAGAGGGTCACGGGGTTTTGGTGAAGGCTCTTGATGATATTTAACCGTAGATTCACAGGATTAGGGATCACAATCACCTTGGCCATCACATAGTGGGTATGCAGGTGAATGCTGGTGAGTCCGATTGTGCCCAGCTGCCGCCTAGCCCTCACTACATTCTTGCAGATGCAGTGCACCTCATGCCAGCTGGTCTTCTCACCAAGAACGCAGTAACCCTCTCTCCATTCACTCTGGATCCCATACATGTCTAAGCACTGGACGCTGAAAATAGAAATTCTCACTAGCTTGTCATTGAGCTTCATGACAAAACGAGGTGCCTGAAGAACTATGGATACAGTACAGTGGGGAGAGTGGCTGTGCTGAGCTATGAGTTGCAGCAGGGAGACAGGGAGGCAGACTACACGGGCCTTCTTCACTGTGCAGGCTGGGTCAAACAGGGCACTCTGGCTGGCAACTGGAGGGATGTCATGAGGCACCAGGAAGGTGGCGACCAGCGCTGTAGGAGTGATCTGACTGCCTGTGTACACCAACACTGTGAACAGCACCATCACTTCTGTTACTATGTGGACCAGAACCTCCCTAAGCACTCTGCTGTCCACTTGAAAGCTAAACCCACCTGTCGTCTTCTTCAAGGACCCATCAACCTCTCTGTTGGGTCCCACTGTGAGATTAAAAGCTGCAAAGGTCAAGTTTTTCCTGACAAGGTACACTTCCGCTACGTCAGGTGTGATCTCTAGCACACTACCGTTATCTGCAACTCCTGTCATTCTGAATCCAAACACCTCCACCGAAGTGTTTTCCTGATCATTTAACCAAGGAAAGGGGTCATTTGTGAAATCACAAAACATTGTAGAAATGGGACCATTTGCAGACAGACCAGGAACACTGCTCACATTGAGTGTTGGATAAAAACAATTTCTGCAGTGTTTCTCATTTCTGAAGACCTGGGTAACACCCCACTTTTCAACTTTCTTGACATACATGTTGAAATTGGGGGTTCTCATTGAGGTGGTTTTGTTCCCTGGCACTTTATTAGCCAGTATTGTGTCTGATAGAGATTCTATTACATAGAAAGGATCTTTAACTACTTGGTGAGGAGAAGCCATTTTAAGAATATTAGACAAACTCATGAGTATTCCAGTGCTCACGATTTCTATTTGTTCAGATCGAAAGCGTTTATCTTTTTGTTGATATTCTTGCAGGGCTTGATTTGCTTGCCATACCCTCATGGTGGCACGTTTCTGAGCATCCCAAGTGAATTCAGAGGGTTTCTGGGTTAATTTGGTAATAGTCATGACTACCTGGCCAATTTCTACCAAAGTGCTTACAGGAAGAAGGAAAGACTGATCGACGAGGTGTTTTCGGAGTTTGACTCTGTCATCTTGGAGAGGTAATTCAGTTTTCATGTTATTCAAAACGGAAGCTACTATATACAGTAAGTAACCTGCAGGTAAAAAATCGTGCTTTTGAATCAAAGTAGACAGCAATGAACTTGGTCCCATGGTGAAACTGAGTAACTGGTTCAACACAGCCTTTGATGAATTTTTGTCAGTGGGAGCCTGTGCGGTGGCATGCAAAGTCACCTGAGAAAAAGCTCCTAGAGAGTCATAGACCTGGGCATATATCTTCAAGGCATATTGATTAGCCAACATACCAACAGGGAGAAAGGAAGGGGGTGCTGTGGACTGAGGCCCCAAGTACAGGATGGTCCCCAGGGTGTTCTCTTTTACTGAACTGATTTCACCAACACTGTGCAAATCAGAAACAATTATTTTATATGTAAGAGGGACGTGCTTATCCCTAAAATTACTACACTGGACAACAAATTTAGTAATAAGTGCAATTCCTTTAGCTGGATTAATTTTGCATTCTCCGATCTGAGGGCCATGGTTAATAATAAAAGAATGCCTGAAGACCGAGGTCACTCCACTCCAACATGCTAGATACAGAGAAATCGAAAACTCAGCTTCCAAAAAATGCCGAAAAGCAAAAGCTTTTATAGACAGATAAGCACCATTCCTTCCTGTTACAGTTTCCCCCATCCAATCAAATAGCATCTCACCACCTGAAGAAGACAAAATTGACCATTTATAGAAATCACGGCTTGCACAATTTGTGCAATTTAGGAACAAAGAAAATCTATCAGAGACAATGAAGTTTCTCTCACAATTTTCGATACATGTGATGTGTGCTATGGCTTTTGGTCCTTGGAGCACGTGGACCTTCTTATCAGAAAACGCTGTCCTGGAGTCCTTCCGAATCACCATTCTGAAGAAATACACGTGGTCGCCTTTAAGTGTTTCTGGCAAAAGTGTCAGCACAGGGCCCGAGGCCCAGGGCCACTTCAGATTGGCCTGCTCGGGGTGACAGACTTCCTTGCTCCCCAGGATTATTCGATCCCCACGGTAGTTTCTGGGATCTGTGGTACAGTACCAAAAGAACTGGAGTCCCTGTAACGGGCTGTCCGCATCTGGGTCCGAGGACGTGGACCCGTCCAGAATCAGCTGCTCTGCGAAATTAGCTGTTATGTCGGCATCGCCAAGCATCACCGCCTGCAGGGAACTCCTGACGATCCAGACATAGACGGCGTCCGAGTCTTTCACCTCGGGCATCTTGGGGTTCCCTGTGGTGATGGACACCGTGAAATTAAACACATACACTCCCCACTGTAACGAATTGCTGGGGATGTGAATGAACAAGGGGCTGTTCCTGATCTCGAGCTGGGGCAGATCTAAGGGCTGCGTCCAGTCGGGCGCGTGGCCCACGGCGGGCACGGAGAACACCTGCCAGTACTCGGCGATGGCGCGCGCGGCCGGGCAGTCCAGCTGCACCGAGGCGTTGATGGTGGCCTCCGCCTTCATGCTCAGGCGCACGGGGGCGCCCCTCTGGTCCGTGTTGATCCTCACGCGCTGGATGACGCAGGCGTTCATCTGACAGGACACGGACGACTCGACGGCTCTGTGGCTGGACGAGTTGACGGCCTGCAACATCACGCGCGCGGGGCCGTCTGTGGGGCACTCGGTGCGGGCCACGAAGCCCGGCTGGGGCCGCGGGCCGGGCGCGGCGGAGCGCGGGGAGACGCGGGCCGCCGAGGAGGCCGGGTGGGCGGCGCCGGGTCCGAGCAGCCGCAGGCGGAAGGCCCAGGCCAGGCGCCCGGGCGAGCGCGGCAGCGGCGCGGACCACGTCAGGGAGAGGCGGCCTCCGCGCGCCGAGAGCTGCAGGTCGACGAGCGCGGGCGCGGGCGCGGGCGCGGCCGGCCGGGGCAGGCGTTGGGCGCTGAGCAGGACGCGCAAGTCGAGGCAGTACCGGCGCCGCCCGGCCCCGCCACGGGGGAAGCAGAGGCTGCCGCGGCCGCTCAGGACAGCGCCGCCCGGCCGCACCGCGCTGGGCCGCAGACTGAGGAGGGCGCGGCCGCCGCGCACCCCGAGGCCCGGGGCGCCCCTGAGGAGGCCCCCGGGCGCCCCGAGGACGGCGGCTTGTGTCCCGCGAGAAGCCGGCGGCAGCGGGAGGCGGCCGAGGCTCAGGCTCAGGCCCAGGCCCAGAAGGAGGAGAGCGGGCCCAGGCCTCATGGCGCCGGCCCAGGAGAAGCTGGGAGGCGCCGCGGAGGCCGCGAGGCGCGCCCAACCGCCGCGGGGATCGCGGGGACAGTGGGGGTCTTGGGGACAGTGGGGGTCTCGGGCGTCGAAGGCCACTGGCAGAGGGGTCCCAGGGACAGTCCCAGAGAGCAGCTGGGACCTCGGAGCTTGGGGTCAGTCAGCGCTGGGGACTTCTTGGGTACCTCTCCTCTCTCCGTCCCCAAGTGTGTGCTGGCCCAGGGTCAGGATGGCTCAGGAGGGCAGTTCAGCCCCGTGCAGACCACAGAGCTTGACCACGGAGAAGGGGCTTCAGCAGGAACCCTTGGGAAAGCCAGTCACAGCGTGGGAGATCAGGAGGGAACTGTGAGATCCCTGGGTGCCCAGGAAGGTCTGACTCTCGGTTTCTTACTTTGGGTTCGCTTTGCTCTTTTCTTTCTAGTTGGTTTGGGGTTTTTTGTTTGTTTGTTTGCTTTTTGAGATGGAGTCTCTGTCACCCAGGCTGGAGTGCAGTGCCGTGACCTCAAGTGATCCACCCACCTCAGCCTCCCAAAGTGCTGGAATTACAGGCATGAGCCACTGTGCCTGGCCTCATTCTTTAACTCTGTCCATTTTTGCTATATATTTTGGGACTTGATTGATTGATTGAATGATTTTAGAGACAGGTCTTGCTCTGTTGCCCAGGCTGGAGTGCGATGATGCAATCATAGCTCACTGTAACCTTGAACACCTGGGCTCAAGGACTCCTCCTGCCTCAGCCTCCCAGACTACAGATCTACACCACTACACCTGACTGATTTATTTTTTATTTTTTATTTTTGTAGAGATGGTGTCTTGCTGTGTTTCACAGGCTGGTCTCAAACTCGTGGTATTAATTGGCCCTCCCCTGTATTAGTCCGTTTTCATGCTGCTGATAAAGACATAACCAAGACTGGGAAGAAAAAGAGGTTTAATTGGACTTACAGTTCCATATGGCTGGGGAGGCCTCAGAATCATGGCAGGAGGCAAAAAGCACTTCTTACATGGCAGTGGCAAGAGAAAATGAGGAAGACGCAAAAGCGGAAACCCCTGATAAAAGCATCAGATCTCCTGAGACTTATTCACTACCACAGAACAATATGGGGGAAACTGCCCCTGTGATTCAATTATCTCTCACCCAGTCCCTCCCACAACATGTGGGAATTATGGGAGTACAAGATGAGATTTGGGTGGGGACACAGAGCCAAACTATATCATTCCACCCCTTCCAAATCTCATCTCCTCACATTTCAAAACCAATCATGCCTTCCCAAGAGTCCTCCAAAGTCTTAACTCATTTCACATTAACTCAAAAGTCCACAGTCCAAAGTCCTGTCTGAGACAAGGGAAGTCGCTTATGCTTATGAGCCTGTAAAATCAAAAGCAACTGGGCGGTTGCAGTGGCTCACGCCTATAATCCTAGCACTTTGAGAGGCTGAGGTGGGCGGATCACCCGAGGCTGGGAGTTTGAGAATAGCGTGACTAACATGGAGAAACCCCACCTCTACTGAAAATACAAAATTAGCCGGGCTTGGTGGTGCATGCCTGTAATCCCAGCTACTCGGGAGGCTGAGGCAGGAGAATCGCTTGAACCCGGGAAGTGGAGGTTGCGGTGAGCCAAGATTGTGCCATTGCACTCCAGCCCAGGCAACAGGAACGAAACTCTGTCTCAAAAAAAAGAAAAAAAAATCAAAAGCACGTTAGTTATTTCCTAGATACAATGGGGTACAGACATTGGGTAAATACAACCGTTCCAAATGGGAGAAATTGGCCAAACAAAGGGGTTATAGGGCCCATGCAAGTCCGAAATCCAGTAGAGCAGTCCAATCCTAAAGCTCCAGAATTATCTCCTTTGACTTCATGTCTCACATCCAGGTCATGCTGATGCAAGAGGTGGGTTCCCATGGTCTTAGGCAGCTCCGCCCCTGTGGCTTTGCAGGGTACAGCCTCCCTCCTGGTTGCCTTCATGGGCTGGTGTTGAGTGTCTGCAGCTTTTCTAGACTCATGGTGCAAGCTGTTGGTGAATCTACCATTCTAGGGTCTGGAGGATGGTGGCCCTCTTCTTACAGCTCCACTAGGCAGTGCCCCAGTAGGGACTCTGTGTGGGGGCTCTGACCCCACATTTCCCTTCCGCACTGCCCTAGCACAGGTTCTCATAAGAGCCTTCCCCCTACAGTAAACTGCCTGGCATCCAGGTGTTGCCATACATCTTCTGAAATCTAGGCAGAGGTTCCCAAACCTCAATTCCTGACTTCTGTGCAACCGCAGGCTCAACACCACATGGAAGCTGCCAAGGCTTGGGGCTTGCATCATCCGAAGCCACATTGGCCTTTTTCAGCCACAGCTGGAGCAGCTGGGACACAGGGCACCAAATCCCTAGGCTGCACACAGCTTGGGGACCCTGGGCCCAGCCCACAAAACCACTTTTTCCTCCTAGGCCTCCAGGCGTGTGATGGGAGGGGCTGCCATGAAGACCTTTTCCCCATTGTCTTGGGGATTAACATTTGGCTCCTTGTTATTTATACAAATTTCTGCAGCTGGTTTGAATTCTCCTCAGAAAATGGAATTTTCTATCACATTATTGGGCTGCAAATTTTTCAAACTTTTATGCTCTGTTTCCCTTTTAAAACTGAATGCTTTTAACAGCATCCAAGTCACTTATTGAATGCTTTGCTGCTTAGAAATTTCTTCCGCCAGATACCCTAAATCATCTCTCTCAAGTTCAAAGTCCCACAAATCTCTAGGGAAGGGGCAAAATGCTGTCAGTCTCTTTGCTAAAACATAACAAGAGTCACCTTTGCTCCAGCTCCTCATCTCCATCTGAGACCACCTCAGCCTGGACCTTATTGTCCATATCACTATCAGCATTTTGGGCAAAGCCATTCAACAAGTCTCTAGAAAGTTCCAAAATTTCCCACATATTCCTGTCTTCTTCTGAGCCCTCCAAACTGTTCCAACCTCTGCCTGTTACTCAGTTCCAAAGTTGCTTCCACATTTTCAGGTATATTTTTGGCAACACCCCACTCTAATGGTACCAATTTACTGTATTAGTCCATATTAGTACCCAGCTCAAGTGCAAAATTTAAGGGTGGAGGGGCACCAAAAACTTAATAATCAAGACAAATTCTCTTTTATTGAGGTAAAGTTCACATAAAAGTAACCATTTATGGGAGGCTGAGGTGGGAGGATTGCTGGAGCCAGGAGTTCAAGGCTTCGGTGAGTTATCATCCCTATCCCCTCAGTCCCTGGTCACCACCAGTCTTCTTTCTGTCTGTATGTTTGCCTATCCGGACATGCATGTAATGCACTCATAAAGGTGTGACCTTTTGTGTCTGCCTCTTCCTTCAGTATGAATGAACCTTGAAAACACTGTGGGAAAGGTGTGTCTTCTTTGGAGAGCTGTCACCTCAAATTCTTTGCCCACTTTAAATTTGGGCTGTTTGTCATTTCGCTGTTGAGTTGTAAGAATTCTTTTTTTTTTTTTTTTTTTTTTTGAGACAGAGTCTGGCTCTGTTGCACAGGTTGCAGTGCAGTGGCACAATCTTGGCTCACTCCAACCTCCACTTCCCGGGTTCAAGCGATTCTCCTGCCTCAGCCACCCAAGTAGTTGGGATTACAGGCATGCCACCACGCCTGGCTATTTTTGTACTTTTAATAGAGATGAGGTTTCACTATGTTGGCCAGGCTGGTCTTGAACTCCTGACCTCAGGTGATCCACCTGCCTCAGCCTCCCAAAGGGCTGGGATTACAGGCGTGAGCTGCTGTGCCCGGCCAAGAATTCTTTATATATTCTGGATTCTAGACTCTTATCCAATATATGATTTACAAATATTTTTTCCCATTGTGTTAATCTTTTCAGTTTCCTGAGTAGTGTCCTTTGATGCAGAAAAGTTTTTAATTTTGACGAAGTCCAACTTATCTATTTTGTTGTTGTTGCTTGTCCTTTTGTTGTTACATCTAAGAATCCATTGCTAAATCCAAGGCCATGAGGATTTACTTCTGTTTTCTTCTAAGAGTTTTATCTTTACAGCTCTCACATAAAACAAATAATACTTCAGTGCAATATTTCAAAAATCAAAACTAATGCAAAAAGTCCATGATGAACAAAATATCAACATTTTAAATAAAGGCCAGATCTGCCCCTGCACTTGGTCTGCGCCCTTGATTCGTGCACCCTGGGGCGGGGGCAGGTTAAACTAGGGGAGCCCATTGGACTGGGGTGGTGTGTGGCTGATGGCAGAGTTCGGGCCAGGCCGGACCGGGTCAGTCCAGAGGGAGAAGCCGCTACTGCAGGGGACAGAGAGATTTTTCCGCTGCAAATCCTTGAGAAGGGAGGATGGAGGCGGCGGGACGACCCAGGGAAGCCGGCCCCGAACGCCAAGTGAGTGTGCGCCGTGCGCACGCGGGTAGCTGCCGACCGCAACGACATAAACTTGAAAGTGACCGCTGTCCCGGGGCTCCCTGCTCCCAAGGGACCCTGACAGCAGTCGCCTCCCCGGAAGGGTCCCCAGCAGGGAGAAGCCCCTGGCGAGGGGAGGGGTTTGGACCGCGGTGCGGGCATCCGCAGGCCGGCGCCCCCGCCCTCTCGCCCCAGCCTCCAGTGCTTTGGGGGCAGGTGAGTGCACTGGGGGCTCACACCAACGCGCCCCTCCAGCCTGGCCCGAATGCCCGCAGCCCAGTGGCAGGGGAGCCCGCGGACCCGTCGCGTTGCAGAGTAGTCCGGTCGGGCCTTTGGGGCGGGCCCGGATTCTGGACCAGGGCCAGTCTGTCCGAAACCCACCAGTGAGCTAGCGGGAGAGCGCGGCCGCCCCGCCCCGCCCCGCCCCCTCCCCGGAAGGCCCGGGTGCCCAGAGCTCCCCGTGGACTCCTACCCGGTGCAACATGGCCGCAACCTCGCCTCTGCGCGACTGCCAGGTACACGGAGGCTGCCCCCGACCAGGTCCCCCTCGGGCCCCGGGTCCTGGGGGTGGCCCGGTGCTGGCGGAATGACGGGAGACATGGCTCGGGCGCGGGGCGTGGGGTGAGCCCTGGGCGCATTGGCGCATCCGCGGCAACGCCTGGAAGGGACCCGAGGCCCTTCTTGTGGAGTCCCCACCGAGGGAAATAAGGGGCGCCTGTCAGGGTACTCGGGAGACCCCAAGACCTAAAAAACGTAGCTCACTGGGCATTGCTTGGGACACAGGGAAGCCCGCAAAGGTAAGGGGCTCCTTGGAACCGGCCCAGGACTGGGAGCCTGAGCCCATTTTGCAGATGAGGAAGGTGGAGGTCAGAGGGGCCAGGAGACTTGTGTGTGTTGAAGTTTGAAGGGCTCCTGGAAAGAAGGCACTGCTATTCCATTCTTGCCGTCTGTAGGCCTGGAAGGATGCGAGGCTCCCGCTCTCCACCACGAGCAACGAAGCCTGCAAGCTGTTTGATGCCACGCTGACCCAGGTGTGCCTGCCGAGAGAGGCCGCAGCCCCTTCTGTGGAGGTCTAGGGGAAGGGTTTTTAAATTGCGCCGTGACCTTAGCAATAGATGGCAGCACATCTGTGCACTTTGTACTGGAGGACGTGGGAGGGTGGGGACATATCTCTGCCCCCCCCACAGCGTCCTGAGAGGGCCTCTGCCCTCGCTCTCCTTCCCCAGGACTCTGAGTGGTGGGTGGACAGCGGTGGGTGCCGGGGGATGTTTTTTGAGGGTGCTGGCCTCACCGGGCCTCCCGTTGTGGCCTGCTGAGGGTCTGATGCCGGGCTCGGCTACTTAGGACGTGGGATCCTGTCGTGGGATGAATCTGTGAGTATACTGTCTTCACCTCGGCTGTGCCGAGACTTTCTGCCACATTACCAGTCATTTCTCTACCAATGAAGGGTCCTATAGTTTTAGAACTAGGAGAAGTCTCAGAAGTAAGATCCAACTAGCTTCTTTGACAGGTGGGGAAACTGAGGCTCAGAGAGTTGAACCCACTTGACTTGAAGGTTGTCCATGAATTAGAGGCAGAACCAGGGTGAACCTGGGCCTAACTACACTGATAGAAAACTAAAGCTGACCTTGGCATGGGCGGTGAGGCTCCTGCATACTGACTTCATCCACGTAACATGAGAACTCAGGGAGTTCTTAGAAGCCTATGGGCAGAACAAGAGAGGACTGATGGAATGCTGTGAGCTGCGCTATGGGTGCCCCTCGTGTTCCCAGCCTGCCCTGCCGAGGGACTCTGCTGTGGGCATCTGAGTTGTTTATTTTGTGTTTGACCTGGCTCACTTGCCCTTCCTGTATCTCGCTGACCTCTGTAGAGTACTCGATTTGTTTTTTGTCTGAGACGGAGTCTTGCCCTGTCACCCAGGCTGGAGTGCAATGGCATAGTCTTGACTCACTGCAAACTCCGCCTCTCGGGTTCAAGCGATTGCCCTGCCTCAGCCTCCCAAGTAGCTGGGATTACAGGCACGCACGATCACACCCGGCTAATTTTTTGTATCTTTAGTAGAGACGGGGTTTCACCATGTTGGTCAGGATGGTCACAAACTCCTGACCTTGTGATTCCCCTGCCTTGACCTCTCAAAGTGCTGGGATTACAGGCATGAGCCACTGTGCCCGGCCCCTAGTAATCAATTTGTTACACACCACATCCCCAATCAGTGGCAGCTCATCCTCCCAGCCTGGGTATATTTTGTCCCGTGTGTTGGTGTCTCTGTGCTGTCCTCTGTTAGAACTTGGATTCTTTAAATCTCTGTGCCAACCCTCCTGTATCTTGTCAAAATGCTTGTGTAGCTTATAGTCTCAGCTTTTTGGGAGGCTGAGGCAGGAGGATTGCTTGAGCCTGGGCGGTTGAGGCTGAAGTGAGCTGTGATTGTGCCACTGTACTCCAGCCTAGGCAACAGAGCGAACCCTGCCTTAAAAAAAAAATACATGTACTAATTCTGGGTAGATGTAGGTTAGACAGCTGAAAGGGCATATTTTAAAATCCAATGTGTGATTATAGGTCTAGGACTTTTTTTTAAAACAGGCATTTGAGTAAAGGACCAGGTACAAATACACCAAATTGTTAAAAATGATGATGTGCTGGGCGTGGTGACTCACGCCTGTAATCCCAGCACTTTGGGAGGCTGAGGCAGGTGGATCATCTGAGGTCAGGAGTTCGAGACCAGTTTGGCCAACATGGTGAAACCCCGTCTCTACTAAAAATACAAAAAAATTAGCTGGGCATGGTGGCGTGCGCTTGTAATCCCAGCTACTCGGGAGGCTGAGGCAGGGGAATTCCTGAACCAGGGAGGTGGAGGTTGCAGTGAGCTGAGATAGCGCCACTGCCTTCCAGCCTAGGTGACAGGGCAAGACTCCATCTCAAAAAAAAAAAAAAAAAAATTAGCCGGGCGCAGTGGTGCACACCTGTAATCCCAGCTACTAAGGAGACCAAGGCAGGAGAATTGCTTGAACCCTGGAGGCAGAGGTGGCAGTGAGCCAAGATCGTGCCATTGCACTCCAGCCTGGGTGACAGGGCGAGATTCTGTCTCAATTAAAAAAAAAAAATGATAAAATGAGATTTGGGTAAGTTTTATTTTTCAGCTTTTGTGTCTTTCTAACTCTCTAAAATGAATGTTTTCTGTGAATATTTTTAAAACGAATGAATAAGAAGCAGGAATATTCCTATCGTGACCGACTTCAAGGCTCCTCTTAGGGCAGAAGAAGCTGATGTGTAGCAGGTCACCGGTCAGGAGGAACCTGCCTTTTCTTTCTTTCTTTTCTTCTTTTTTGAGACGGAGTCTCACTCTGTTGCCCAGGCTGGAGTGCAGTGGTGCCTGGGTTCACGCCATTCTCCTGCCTCAGCCTCCCGAGTAGCTGGGATTACAGGCGCCCACCACCACACCCGGCTGATTTTTTGTATCTTTAGTAGAGACGGGGTTTCACCGTGTTAGCCAGGATGGTCTCGATCTCCTGACCTCATGATCCGCCCACCTCGGCCTCCCAAAGTGCTGGGATTACAGGCGTGAGCCACCACGCCTGGCCTTTTTTTTTTTTTTTTTCCTTTTCTTTTCTCTGTCACCCAGGCTGGGGTGCAGTGGCACGATCTCAGCTCACTGCAACCTCTACCTCCCAGGTTCAGGCGATTCTCCTGCCTCAGCCGCCCAAGTCTCAGCCGCCCAAGTTGCTGGGACTACAGACACGTGCCACCACGCCTGACTAATTTTTGTATTATTTGTAGAGACAGAGTTTCGCCATGTTGGCCAGGCTGGTCTCAAACTACCGCTCTCAAGTAATCCACCTGCCTCAGTCTTCCAAAGTGCTGGGATTACAGGCATGAGCCATTGCGCCCGGCCAGAACCTGCTTTTTTATTTTTCTTTTTTGGAAATGCAGCATCCCTGGCCCTAGAAAGTGTACCTCGGGTGATGTGTATTTCATTTCTTCATATGAAGAAAGTTATCAGCCAGGTTATGCCTTCTTTGGGTTAGAGTCCAGAAAATAGTCAGTGTTCTACAAAGAAAAACAAATCTGGATTTATTTTTATTTTTTGTTTTTTGAGACAGTCTCTCTCTGCCACCCAGGCTGGAGTGCAGTGGCGCAATCTTGGCTCATTGCAACCTCAGCCCCCGGGTTCAAGTGATTCTCCTGCCTCTGCCTACAAAGTGGCTGGGACTACAGGCATGCACCACCATGCCCCACTAATTTTTCTATTTTTAGTAGAGATGGGGTTTTACCATGTTGGTCAGGCTGGTCTCGAACTCCTGACCTCAGATGTTCTGCCCGCCTCGGCCTCCCAAAGTGTAAACCTGGATTTAGAGCCACCTTTGTTAGAATGATCCAAGGGCTCCATGAGGACTTGTTTTGCTTTTCCCATTTCAGTATGTAAAATGGACCAATGACAAGAGTCTCGGTGGCATCGAGGGCTGCCTGTCAAAGCTCAAAGCAGCAGATCCGACCTTCGGTGAGTAACACCTTCCCTGGGTGGAAGAGCCCCGCTTCACACATCCAGCCCCTCTCTCTTTCCTTTATCACAGGGACAGAGTTGGGATGGGGAAGGCAGGTTGGGTGGCAGCAACCAGGGTGGCATTTGCACAGAGGGAGAGAAGATGACAGCTGCCTTTGTGTTTGGAAAAACAGTCACTCCCATAAAGATGCCAGGTTCTAATAGAAGGCAATTTTCTCATCTTTTCTCTAATTACTATCAATTCGGGAATGAAGATGCTGATCTCATTTCTCAGATGAGGAAACTGAGGGTTGGCAAGAGTAAGACTGTACTTAAAGCCACCCAGCTGGTGGTTGACACCTGGGATTAGATAAAGCTTCCTGAATCCAAGGCCCAGACCCCTGGAACATGAGAGGTGGCTGCTGTAGCCTCCGTTGGGACCAGTGAGGCCTCATCCAGAGTGGCCAGGGTGAGGTGGTTACCGATGGGTGACAGAGGCCGGCATCCAGGCAAGCCATGTGTACAGCAGGCACGGGGAAGCCAGCACAGTGCATTGCAGGTGGGTGGTCCCAGGGCGTGGCAAGGTTCTGGGCCTGGGAGAAGGTCTGATGAGGGGACAGGGCTCTTGTCAGGGTGGCAGGGACCCCCTTGTCCCCCTGCTGCAGCCTAGTCAGACTTAAGGCAGGGCACTTGTGCTGCCCTGGAGAAGACAAACAAGGAAATAACTAGGGGAGAACGGGGGAGCCAAACCCAGTCATGGGGAGCCAGGAGCCAGGGATGGGCTCGGACTCTCTGAGCAGACCTTGAGCCCTGATCAGGGGGCTTCGACCACCTGAATCATCAGCTGGGCTGGGCTGGGCTCAACCATCGGAATCACCAGCTGTTTTCCAGGGGCCACATGGGTGGTCCTAGCACTATGGTTGGGTCCTGGGTCCCAGGCCTGAGCCAGTGACCAAGTTCCAAATGCCAGTGGACACCCTGGCTCTCCCAGAGTGGGGCCTGGGGGCCTGCACTCCTTGCCAGCAAGGCTGCTGCGAGGGCCACAAGGCACACACCCCCACCCTAACTTCTAGCATGTGTGAGCAGCACAGATGGGATCATGACTTCTGTGCTCTGGGGCCTCCTTGGTCCAGCCCCTCGTGAGCAGCATCCACTGATGCCTCCCGGGAGCCGTGTGCTGGCTGTGGCAATAGTGTCAGCTGATGAGCCTGCAGGCAGCCGCTAAGTGGCTCATCCATTGAAGGGGGAAGGTGCTTTAGACACTGGCACTCAGCAGAATGCCCTCACTAGAAAAATGTTCAAGGGTGCCTTTAGGCTTGCCGTTCGCTCCATGCTTGACAAGCGCCGAGGCTGAGTTCCAGACAGTTGGCAGGGCCACAGTGCCCAGCCTACTGCTGCCTGGCTGGCCCCTCCTGGGACGTGGGGTATCTCTGTGACATGTGGAGTCTGGGCTGGAATGGGCTGAGCTGGACCATCTGAACCATTCTCTAACCTCCCACCAGCGATGGGCCACGCCATCTCTACTGGCCTTGTGCTGATTGGAACTGGAAGCTCCGTGAAGCTGGACAAAGAGCTGGACCTGGCTGTGAAGACAATGATGGAGATTTCAAGAACCCAGCCACTGACAAGGCGGGAGCAGCTGCATGTGTCTGCAGTAGAGACCTTTGCCAAGGGGTGAGGGGCCTCCCTGGGCTGGGAGCTGGCACCCTGAGGCTGAGCTGGGGGAGTGGCAGAGTATCCCTATCCCTATGCCCTTGGGAGGGGGGCGGGTTGGGAGAATGCTTCTCTCCCTGCCTCCTGAGATTCTCTGACGGAAAATCGCATCCTGTCTGCTTCCCTATCCTTGGTGGAGTGCTGAGTGAGGAAGCAGTTGGTGAAGATTCCCAACTTAGTGTCCAAAGTAACTTACTTTGTTTCATTAAGTAAATTGTATATTATTTTCCTTACAAAAATAATAGGGTCACACTACAGAAATTACTAGGTTAGGGAAGAGAGAAGAAAACATGCTTCTTCTAGTGAGAAATAAACAATCAAATCAAATCTTCACCCATAAGTTCCTTGCTCTCGCACTGACTTTCACATCATCCCCCCGTTGTTCCCACGCTGGTTCCCTCATTCTCCAGGACAGCCCCCATGTCTGCTCAGGCAGGCGAGATGCCCTGCAGAGTTAGGCGACCTTAGCCAATTGTGCAGGGGCTCAGGGATTCCGAACCCTGAGACTGGGGAGGTGCGGCGTGGTCTTCCTGGTAAGTCAGCCCAGGTGTGGGTTCCACCTCAGAGACTTCCTGTGGCTGTCTCACGGTCTCCACTGGGATTATCTTTGGCAATTTGTTAAACTAGTTTTTTTTTTTTTAATTGAACTAAAGAGTAAAAGTTCCCACTGGGTTTTCAGTTTGTTTTCTGATTCATAACCTAACATAGAAACTGATTTTTTTAAATTTATTTATTTAGAGTTTTGCTCTTGTCGCCCAGGCTGGAATGCAGTGGTGCAATCTCGGCTCACTGCCTCCACCTCACGGGTTCAAGCGATTCTCCTGCCTCAGCCTCGCGGGTAGCTGGGATTACAGGCACATATCACCACACCCTGTTCATTTTTGTATTTTTAGTAGAGACGGGGTTTCACCATCTTGGCCAGGCTGGTCTTGAACTCCTGACCTCGTGATCCACCTGCCTTGGTCTCCCAAAGTGCTGGGATTACAGGCATAAGCCACCGCGCCCGGTCAGAAACTGATTTTTAAAAAAACACATCCATGTAGACCATGACACTGGTGAGAAACAATGCCTCTTACGTTCCCTGTGTGGGTGGACTATGTGTTCAGCGTTGGTGAGAAATCTTTCTCGGTTTCCAGGAACTTTCCGAAAGCCTGTGAACTATGGGAACAGATTCTCCAGGACCACCCGACAGACATGTTGGCCCTGAAATTTTCCCATGATGCTTATTTTTACCTGGGCTATCAGGAACAGATGCGAGATTCTGTTGCTCGAATTTACCCCTTCTGGACACCTGACATCCCCCTAAGCAGGTATGTGCCAGCTGGAAATCCCATTATTTCTGTTTCTTAACTCTCTTCTGCCCTAAAAATATGGTGACTCTCTTGGCCCTGTCCTAAAAATAATGGGACCACCGTTGCTATTCTTCTAGTTCCTTAAAGTTCAAAGGCCTCATTTTCTTCACTTGATTTTCATTCCACCTGTGAATGAGGTAGTACCATTATGTATTAGTCAGCATGGGATTGTTTTTGCTGCAGTAACAAACATCCCCTGGTTCTTCTTCCCCAAAGCTTATTACAGCAAAGGTTTATTTTTCACTCATACTATGTGGCTACCTTAGGAGGGCTGAGGGCTCTGCCACCATGTCCTTGTCTCCATCTGGGATCCCAGCTGATGAAGCAACTGCCCTCTGGACACACCTGTCACTAAGAGGGAAAAGCAAGCTTTCCTTGGGGGGCTTACAATGGCAATTAAAGGTTTAGAATGAAAGGGATATCCTGCCACTCCCAAGTCATCGGCCAGAACTGATCACATGACCTCACCCACCCACAAGAGACCAGGAAGTACAGTTTTACCGTGTGCTTGGGAAGAGAAGAAGGCCCGGAATGTGCATGAACAGCCCCAGTGACCACCACACAGGATTGACTTCACTGCAGCTTCATTACAGAATAGTTGTGAGGTTCAGACAGGTTAATAAGCTGTATTATTTAGTCAGCACTCTCCAGAGAAGCCCAGAGAGCTCTGAGACAGAGAGAGAGATGGAGATTTATTTTAAGGAATTGGCTCATGTGAGTGTGAGGGCTGGCAAGTTCAAAATCTGTAGGACAGGGCAGCAAGCTGGAAATTGCTGCAGGAGTCAGCATTAGTCTTACATCTGGAGGCAGTCTGCAGGCAGAATTTCTTCTTCTAGGGGCCTCCGTCTTTCTCTTAAGGCCTTTAACTAATTGGATGAGGCCCACCCACATGGAGGGTAATCTGCTTTGCTCAAATCACATCTTCACAAGACTGGGCACAGTGGCTTATGCCTGTAATCCCAGCTGTTTGGGAAGCTGAGGCGGTAGGATTGCTTGAGCCCAGGAGTTCGAGATAAGCTTGGTCAACATGGCAAGACTCTGTCTCTACAAAAAGAAAAAATAAATTTAAAAAGTTAGCCAGGCATGGTGGCATGTGCCTGTCGTTCCGGCTACTCAGGAGGCTGTGGCGGGAGGTTCCCTTGAGCCCAGGAGTTTGAGGCTGCAGTGAGCTGGCGATCATGCCACTGCACTCAGCCTGAGCAGCAGAGCAAGACTCTGTATCGAAAAGAATATATATATATATATATAAATATATATATATATATAAAATACTTTTACAGCAACATCTAGACTGGTGTTTCACCAAACAACTGGGCACCATGGGCCAGCCAAATTGACACATAAAAAATTAACCGTCATGAGAACCTAATAGTACCTGACACACAGCAAGCATACAATAAATAGCTTAAGTGTTGAGGATTAAATGACCCCAGTAAACAATACATATATACACACACACACATACATTTTAAAGATAACTCTGGAAGCCAGTGCTTAAGAACATTGCTTCAATGAATAGCAAAAGCTAGAATCAGTCTTCTTGCAAAGTAATGAAGCTAACATCTTAGTCTCAAACAGAAGCCCTATTGCCCTATTTTGTTTTCACTTAACCCCAAGAAACCACAGGAAAGAAACCTGTTTCATGTGTGACCACCCTAGATATGTGGGTGCGCAGTTGCAGATGAGATTGGAAGTGTGGGCTGGGCGCAGTGGCTCACGCCTGTAATCCCAGCACTTTGGGAGGCCGAGGCGGGTGGATCACCTGAGGTCAGGAGTTTGAGGCCAGCCTGGCCAACATGGTGAAACCCCGTCTCTACTAAAAATACCAAAATTAGCTGGGTGTGGTGGCAGGTGCCTGTAATCCCAGCTACTCAGGACGCTGAGGAAGGAGAATTGCTTGAATTCAGGAGGCGGAGGTTGCAGTGAGCTGAGATTGTGCCACTGCACTCCAGCCTGGGCAACAGAGCGAGACTCTGTCTCAAAAAAAAAAAAAAAAAAAGAGAGAGAGAGAGAGATTGGAAGTGTGCAATTATTCAGCAGTGTCTTCCAGCCCATCCTGGGCTGGGCCTGGGCTGAGGCTGAGTTGGACAGACAGGTCCCAGCCTGTGGGAGCTCCGGGTCTGGGGAGGACCCGGCCATCCACTGAGTGCATTCCAGGCCAGGCAGGGGACTGTGTACAGCACTGCAGAAGTCAAGGAGGAGCTGTTGACAGCCCACAGGTCACGGAGGCTTCCCAGGGAGGTGCCCCTGGGTGGATGTCACCCTGCAGACAGGAAAGGGAGGACCCTTGTTACTCTCAGTGGAGACCCGTGTTGATTCTTAGAAGGTGGGATGCTAATTGAGGAGCAGGGCCGCTCTCCATGCTGGGCTTGGGGATGATTGTGCGGATGTAATGTTCACCTTGCCCCTCACCAGTGGGAAGCACGGAATTGCTGACAAGCACAGAGCTTGGCATGGAGTTGGAGGTTGTGTCAGTCTCCTGCGGTTGCTGTAGCGAAGGGCTGCAAACTGGGTGGTTTGGAGCAGCAGACAGGTACTCACAGCTTTGAGGACCAAAAGTCCCATCTAAGGTGTCATCAGGGCCAGTGCCCTCAAAGCCTCAGGGGTGGGTCCTTCCTGCCTCTTCCAATTTCTGGTGGTGCCCAGAGTTCCTTGAAGTCCCTTGGCTCGCAGCTGTGTCACTCTGCCTTGGTCTTTACCTGCCGCCTTCCCTCGGCATCTGTGTCTTCACACGGCCCTCTTGTAAGGACACCAGTCATTGTGTTAGGGCCCACCCTAATCCCGTATGACCCCCTCTAAACTTGATTACCTCTGCAAAGACCCTATTTCCAAAAAAGGTCACATTCCCAGTGCTGGCAGTGAAGACCTCAGAGTATCTTTGGGGGGACGCAGTTCAACCTGCTACCCATCCATCATTTTGTATTCTGAGATTATTTTTTCTGTTTTTAGCTATGTGAAAGGCATCTACTCTTTTGGCTTGATGGAAACCAACTTCTACGACCAGGCAGAAAAACTCGCCAAAGAGGTAAGTGGGTCCTTCCTAAGGTGCCTGACCCCTCAGGGAGTAGCTGTTGGGTGGACCAGGGCATATGAGGGGCACCATTCATGTGTGACCCCGGTGAACCCCATCCCTGGTCTCACTTCCTCAGAGAGATTGGGGAGCTTATGTTAGTGTGAGCAGCTGCGACCCACCAGGGGCTGTCATTCACCTGTGGCCCCCCAAAGTCCCCAGAGCCACGTTCCTTGGCTAACACTGGATCCACGTCTACAGATGAGGTTGATGGGGTACAGGGAGCCTGTGGTCAGCCCGCTCACTTAGGGTTGCACAGAGTGGCAGGTCTGGGCTCCCACCAGCTCTGCCTGGCTTCGGAGCCCACACTGCCCTGCTGGGACAGGACTTTGTAGGAGGAGAAGTGTAAATAAGCGTTGGCTCTTCCTTCCTGAACTTCGCATTTCTAAGCATCACCCACGGCACCAGAGGTTCAGGGAGCTGAGTGATGATCGCCAGTCATGATAATTGCTGGGTGCCCATGCGTACCTGGGCCCAGGGCTGGGTGGCAGGCTGCAGCTGTAAGGCATGGGGCAC
The DNA here is from genome assembly GCF_028885625.2 of Pongo pygmaeus. NCBI lineage: Eukaryota > Metazoa > Chordata > Mammalia > Primates > Hominidae > Pongo > Pongo pygmaeus. The sequence continues at coordinate 57,272,311 of NC_085931.1, forward strand.
GGGTGGTCTCACGCTCTGGGGGTCCCTCTCCTCTACTCCTCTTCTTGCAGGAGTGGAAACTGAGGCCCATGGAGGGGCTGCCATGCACAAGGGAGTGACAGCTGCTCCTGTGCCCGGCTCTGTGCAGCACTTTATGTGTGTCTGCTGCATCCACACAGCTCTGCCCACGTGATGTTCAACTCCTTATTGCCCAGATGAGGGGCCCAAGGCTCAGAGGCCAAGGCTAGAGCCTGCCTAAGGCCACATGGCTCAGAGATGGCAGAGCCAGATTCCACCCAGGCCACCGGGCAACAGCTGTCCTTTCAGCTGCCTGCTCCAGGCCCCGCCTCCCAACATCCTGGCTGGGGTTCTTCCCCCAGTAATTGCCCTAGTCGGCCTGCAGCACCCTCTCCGGGAGACAGCATTGGGGCCCAAGGGTCCCTGCGCTCTCTGAAGACTGCTCTGATTAGAGAGTCCGAGACTTGAGGCTTGAGTGATGTGCTCTTTGCTTTAACTCTGAGTCAGGGCAGGTGGGGGACCCGAGTGGCTTTCTGACAGTCTTGGTTCCATGGCCTGGGTGACCAGACAGCACCATCCAGGGGTCAGCTGTGGGAAAGTCCCTTGGAGACCATGGCAGCTGGGCCCTCCTGTGGGTGGCATCCATCTGGGCACCTGAGAGCTCCTGGGACAGTTGGAGAAGCTCTGGACAAGGGTAGCTGTGGCAAACCAGATATGGCAAGTCCCCCCCAACCGAGGGTGGCCAAAAATACATGGAAGCCCACGCCTTGCAAGGAACAAGAAGTGGTGGACAGGGTCCCCTCCCTGCTCCGTTGCTCCCCTTTCGCCTCCTGTCCCTTGTCTTGCAGGCGCCAACTCTTTGTCTTCAACACCAGCACCCCACAGACAACTACTGGGCAGGAAAAGTGGGCTGTGATGGGGCCAGGGGTGGTAACTCATGGGTGCTGTGACTGCAGCCCCAGGCCCATGAGGGTAGGGAGCCAGGGCAGGAGCAGGCAGGCAGCAGGCACAGGCACAGCCACAGAGCTTGGGGACCTGGAGCTCCATCCAAGTGGCTCAATGGGTGGAGGCTTAGGGAGGAAGCGGCAAGCCAGGGTGCCAGGAGCAGAGCTGTAGAGGGGCAGGTGAGGACTGGATTCTGCTGGGCCTTGTAGCCTGGGAATGCAGTTTGGACTCCTTCCCAGGGAGCCATGGGAGGGCTCCAAGAGAGGGAGGAAGCCAGTCAGCCCATCAGAGCTGGTGACAGCCACCACCCTTCACTCCCGCCATGCATGAAAGCAGCATGCTTAGCAGGGTCCCATCTCAGGGCCCCGTGCCCATCCTGCTTAGACTGTGCCCAAGTGTCCTGTACTCAGAGACGCTGCCCCAGGGGTGCCCACGGTCCCCTTCAGACACACTTTCTTTCCCTCTGTTCCCACATGGAGTGGGCTGGGCCCACGAAAGCTGAGTGGTGAGCAGAGAGGCAGGGCTTGCTGGGGCTGACCTCCTGCCAAAAGCCTCGCAGCAGGTGCTGGGCCAGGACAGAAGAGCTTGGGGCTTCTGGACCCCTATGAAAGGCGTGGGGAGACTGAGACAGTGGGGCTGGTGGGAACTCATGATTTGGCATGGGAGACCTGGGCACAGGCCAGGCAATGGGACTTCTGTGAGCCTCAGTTTACTGCTCCATTTTCTAAGCTCTGCCTGGGGCTGAGTAGATGCTTAGCAAACATGAGCTGAACACATAAATAGAAGAAAGAAACAGCTAGGAGGGGAGGATCATTCCATGAGTCCTGCCTGCCTCTCTGGTTGCTGTCGAGCTCACAGGTCATGGGAGCAGCTGTTGTCATGTTGTCATGATAACCTCAGAGCCAGCTGTTTCTGCACCCAGAAAGCCACGTGTCCTCACATATATGGTAGTGGGAAGAGGCAGCCACAGCCACTGGAGGACTTGACAGTTCACACCACATTCACATGGGCAGTAACCACTTCTCTAAGAGGAAGGCAGCATCCGTGGCCTTCCAGGCAGCAACTGAGGCCCAGAGAGGGCGGGTGTGTTTTGCAAGTGCCTCAGCTGTACGCAGAATGCTGTGGGCTTGGGTCTGAGCCCTGGCTTTGGAAAGATCCTGCTGCTGTCCAGCTGGGTGAAGTCGCGTAGCCTCCCTAAGACTCAGCTTCCTCATCTGTGAACCGGGCAGTGAGACCCATGAGCTGGTGTGCCCGGGCAGGCGGGAAGTGGTGCTAATTGTCAGTGTTTTGAGTCAGAGTCCCGTCCCCCCACTTGCTCCACCCCGTTCAGCCCAGGCCCCTCTTGCCCCTTAGAGACCTGTCATCGCCTGCCCCAGCAGCCTGACTGATCTGCTTTATCTGGAATCCTCTTCCCCGCACCCTGCGTAGGCTTTATCTATTAACCCGACAGACGCATGGTCGGTGCACACCGTCGCTCACATCCACGAGATGAAAGCGGAGATCAAGGATGGGTTGGAATTCATGCAGCACTCAGAGACCCTCTGGAAGGTATGATGCTTGTCAATGGGTCATCTCCCTGGGAAATGCAGCGCGTCCCCTTGAGTCAGGCCAAGGCTTTATGGACAAGAGTTACAGGGCGTGGCTTAATTCTCAGGGTTCCCTCTCCTCCTCCTCCTGCACCTGCCTCAGGTGTTTGGCTGCTGAGCAGAATGCAGTCAAGATTCCGGTCCCCACCCCAGGCCCATACCTTACCCTAGGGACTCCACTGAGGGTCCAGCCCAGACTTCTCTGCCCTCACAGGACCTGGTCAAGAGGAGCGAGCAGCCTCTTAGAAGCGCATGAGCTATACCATGACAGGGACCCTCTGTGGGATGTGGAAACCCAGAGGAGGCATTAAACTCAACTGGGCTTGGGGGGACAGTGGCTAGGGAAGGCATCCTGGAGGAGGCAACCTCTGAGTTGGCTACTGAAGGATAAGCAGGTGTATGCCACACAGAGAGGGAAGATGGAGGGCATCCCAGCCCGTCACCAGCTTGAGCAAGGCCTCCAAGGCCTATAGTGGCCTGTGAGGGAGAGGAGAGCTGCATACTTTGTTGTCCTAGAGCCCAGGTACAAGGCGGACATGGGCTGTGCAGGAGGCCTTGTCAGTCCCTGTTTCCAGGGGAGGTAAGATGGTGTCCAGGCAGAGGCGGAAACACCTGCAGAGGCCTCAGAGAAGGAAAGGCTAGCACCATGGTGGAGGTGGGCCCTCTGGACAGATGGGGCTGCATCAGGTAAGCCTATTGGGCTCAAGGGAGATGGGGCCTCCCCTGGGACAGGGACACAGGGTCGCTCACTCAGCGTTTACTGAATACCTGCTTTGTACTTGGGATCAGCAAGAAATCAGGGAAGGGTGTGCACTTGGCTCCCAAGCAGGGGCCGTGCAGTCTGAGCCGCGCTGTGGAGGATCCTCGGGCCTCCAGATTCGGCTCTGTCAAGGGGGCAGCTGTCAGGTTCCCTTCTCAGGGACGGTGAGGTTTGTTTGAGGTTTCTGAGTGCTGGGCACTGTCACTTGAGGATCATGAGTCCCGTCTCCCGAGCTTGGAAATACCCTAGCAGGGGCCACAGCTCTGAGCCCAGCACAGGTCCTACTTTAACACTGCTTCATGCTGAGGGCAGCCTAAGGTAGCCACCCACATACCACCCACTGCCCTGGCTCTCGGGGTTTTCCAGCACCTGTTGGAGTGTGGCCCTGGGCCTGTTGATCTCTGCAGGTTTTTGTTTTTGTTTTCGTTTTTTTTTTTTTTTTGAGACAAGCTCTCTCTGTCACCCAAGCTGGAGTGCAATGGCACAATCAGGGCTCACCACAGCGTCGACCTCCTGGGCTCAAGTGATCCTTCCACCTCGGCCTCCCAAATAGCTGGGACTACTGGCGCGTGCCACCACACCTGGCTAATTTAAAATTTTTTTTTTTTTTTAGAGAGACAGCGTCTCTTCCCTATGTTGCCCAGGTGGGTCTTGGACTCTTGGGCTCAATTGATCTTTCTGCCTCAGCCTCCCAAAGTACTGGGATTACAGGCATGAGCCACCGTGCCCGGCTGATCCTTGCAGTTTTATCCAAGTGCCCTGAGCTGTTTGGGCATCCATGGGCCTCGCACCTCCCTGTGGAGTGGCTCTGTTAATCCTTTTCTCAACTTCACATGTGAGGAAGGCAAAGCTGGAGTTGCTGAAGTAACTTCCTCTGCACCGGTCCTGGGGCTGCTGCTCCCCAGCTCAGGCGAGTAGGTTGGGAACCTCCCCTAGCCTCAGTTTCCTCCTGGTAAATGCAGCATAATTTCTTCACCGCCCTTTGGAGTGGAAGAAGATTATGTGGCCTGGAGACACCTAGTGCAGAATATTGTTTCCTGCACTCAAAGATGATGGTTTCTGTGGCTGGGCGCGGTGGCTCACGCCTGTAATCCCAGCACTTTGGGAGGCTGAGGCGGGCGGATCACCTGAGGTCAGAAGTTCGAGACCACCCTGGCCAACATGGTGAAACCCTGTCTCTACCAAAGATACAAAAATTAGCCGGGTGTGGTGGTGCACACTTGTAATCCCAGCTACTCAGGAGACTGAGGCAGGAGAATCGCTTGAACCCAGGAGGCAGAGGTTGCAGTGAGCCAAGATCATGTCACTACACTCCAGCCTGAGCAACAGAGCCAGACTCAGTCTCAAAAAAAAAAAAAAAAAAATGATGGTTTCTGCATTAGCACAAAACAACATTTGTTTTTTTCCCATAGGCCTTCAGACTTTTCATAAATTCTCGTTTTTTTTTTCTCCAGGACTCTGATATGTTGGCTTGTCATAACTATTGGCACTGGGCTTTATATCTGATTGAGAAGGTAAGGTGACCATCTGTTTGCACTGTCTTATCCTGTAAAGATGTCTAGAGGGAGAAAGATTTTTCTAGCTTTTGCTATGTATTCACATCCATTGGAGCCCTGATGCAATGGAGCATTAACATTTCCAAAGAGCATTCCAGGCTTCAACCTTTTTAGGGATGTTTTTCACTGTGGAGGCCTGGAAATCGCATCTGTGGTATATAACTTGTAGATACCAGTCAGAGCGAGTGCCTGTGGCTGGAGTGGAGAGCCAAGCCCCAACCCCGCAGGGTGTACCTGCCTGGGCCATGAGATCTTCCAACAGGAGCCAGGCTATGGGGCAGCTGCTTGGGACACCCTTGACCCCAGTGATTCCGCCACAGGGTTCCATGTTCAAGACTGTCACTTGCAGTGCTCCTTATCATGCACAAAAGCTAGCAGCTCCCTGAGTGTCCATAAAGTGAGAAATGCTGAGAACATGAGGGCCCTGTCATGACATGAGAATGTGATGATACAGTGTCTGGAAGACAGCACGGAACCCAGCTGAATATACAGGAGAGGAAACATGCAGAAAAGAAAAAAGCGGCTGGGCACAGTGGCTCATGCCTGTAATCCCAGCACTTTGAGAGGCCAAGGCAGGCAAATCACTTGAGGTCAAGAGTTTGAGAGCAGCCTGGGCAACATGGTAAAACCCCATCTCTACTAAAAATACAAAAATTAGCCGGGCATGGTGGCGCCTCCCTGTAGTCCTGAGGCTGAGGCATGAGAATCGCTTGAACCTGGGATGCGGAGGTTACAGTGAGCCGAGATTGTGTCACTGTACTCCAGCCTGGGTGACAGAGTGAGACCCCATCTCAAAAAAAAAAAAAAAAAAAGGCTAAAAAGCTTGCAGCAGTTAGTATGAGCAATACCTATATTAACTTTCAACTAGGACAGAGAATGCTTCCACAGCAACTGTTTCTTCCGTAGTGGTGGCACAGGTGCTGCTGTCCTTTCTACACTGGGGAACCAAAGGCCCGGTTGGAAGCGGGTTCACCTTCTCCCATCCCTAATGCTACCAGGACACCGTCCGTCCCCCTCTGAGAGGAGGTGGAGGCCGGAGACCATGTGCTCAGGGGGCTTTGGCCTGGCTGTTCTCAGTTCATGTCCCAGCATTACACTTTGCCTTCTCCCGAGTTTAATAAGGAGAACTTTATTCTTCCAGGGCGAATATGAGGCCGCACTGACCATCTACGATACCCACGTAAGTTGCATTCACACCGTGTTTGGTTTGTTGCAGCATTTTGCCTTTGAGTCTCAAAGAGACCAGATTTTTGAGTTTATCAGGATTGTCCCAGCCAGAAAAACAGCTGGAGCAAGAACACATTTCTTGTGTAAGGCCTCATGGGGTTAATTTTGCCAAGAGCAATGTTGTAACCCTGTCTATGATGGGGACAGTGGTTGGCTCTGCTCACCCCGAGGGTGCTGACAGATATACACATCTAAGGGCCTCGCCTCTGCAATTGTAGACTCTCCTCCAGCCCTTTCAGATCACTTTTCTTTGGTAAGACAACTGGTCTACCCATAGGAATTTTTTTTTTTTTTTTTTTTTTTTTTGAGACAGAGTTTTGCTCTTGTTGCCCAGGCTGGAGTGCAATGGTGCGATTGGCTGGAATTTTTTTTCTTTGCTGTGATAAAATAAAAATAACATAAAATTACGTGTACAAGGCCGGGTGTGGTGGCTCACACCTGTAATCCCAGTAATTTGGGAGTCCGAGGCGGGTGGATCATTTGAGGTCAGGAGTTCAAGACCAGCCTGACCAACATGGCGAAACCCTGTCTCTACTAAAAATACAAAAAAATTAGCTAGGCGTGGTGGTGGGCACCTGTAATCCCAGCTACTCGGGACGCTGAGGCACGAGAATTGCTTGAACCCAGGAGGCAGAGGTTACAGTGAGCTGAGATCACGCTACTGCACTCCAGCCTGGGTGACAGAGCGAGACCTTGTCTCAAAAAAAAAAAAAAAAAAAAAAGTGTATAGCTCTGTGGCATTAAGTGCATTCACATTGTGCAACCATCACCACCCTCCATTTTCAGAACATTCTTCATTTACCCAAACTGAAACCCTATACCCATTAAACACTAACTCCCCATTCCTCCTCCCCGGGCCCAGGCATTCTTTTGAGAGGGGGGAAAAAAAAGCCTGAAGCCTGACTCACAGCTCCCAAGGACCCCAGCGATGGCTTCATCAGAAAAGCCTGGGACCACAGAAATGCTTGTGATATGGGGATCTAAACATCAGAGAAAAACACACAGTAAATTTCCCTTGAAGTAATCCTTTCTACACGGTCAGGAAGCTGTAGTAAGAAATGAAGGGTGGGCCCGGCGTGGTGGCTCACACATGTAATCCCAGCACTTTGGGATGCTGAGACAGGTAGATCACCGGAGGTCAGGAGTTCGATACCAGCCTGGCCAACATGGTGAAATCCCGTCTCTACTAAAAATACAAAAACTAGCTGCGTGTGGTGGTGGGCGCCTGTAATCCCAGCTACTTAGGAGGCTGAGGCAGGAGAATTGCTTGAACCCAGGAGGTGGAGGTTGCAGTTAGCCAAGATTGTGCCATTTGTACTCCAGCCTGGGCGACAGAGGGAGACTCCATCTCAAAAAAAAAAAAAAAAAGAAAGAAAGAAATGAAGGGTGACATACACCATGAGCTGGAGGTGGCCTCTCAGCAAAGCTGAGTCTAGAAACGTGATGGGGCAGACAGCCCTCCCACCAGTGTGGTCTGAGGCCCAGGGCTGGGAGGTGGCAGGTTCTTTGGGCCTGGCCCGGGCCCTGGGTATGCAATGCAGTGGGCTCTTTCTTCAGGTCCGCCTGGTGACCCCTCTAGTGCTTGGAGCAGTCTACACCCCAGGCAAGGGTGACGGGCCTGTCAGTTGAGGTGATGGGGACAGTGGCAGAGGGCTTGCTTTATGCAGGGCCCACCCCGCCTGGACAGGCTGACCCTGGCTGTGCCTGCAGCCCCCTCATCTGGCCCGCCCGCTGAGCCCGCCTTGGCCGCCCTGTCTTCCAGATCCTTCCCAGCCTGCAGGCCAACGGTGCAATGCTGGACGTGGTGGACAGCTGCTCCATGCTCTACCGCCTGCAGATGGAAGGTAGCCATCCCCGCAGCCCCACTGGCTTCTGCCTCTTCCTCCCACATCATGAGGAGAGGGTGCTGTGGTCTAGGCCCAGGGCTGGGCAAGAGCTCGTGGGTGAGCCACTCCAGACCCCTCTGCAGGCCTGGCCACTGCCTTGGGTACCGTTCTGCAGCTGCCTCCCAGCTGGCCCAAAGCTGGAGGGGGTGCCCAGGCCGCACTGCTCTTTCTTCCAGTTCCCACCGCTCCTCGATGTGGACGTCTCCAGCTCTGCACCCAGGGCGGCACCTGCTGTGCTGTTCCCATGGCCGGCCTGCCTGCCAAGCCTTCGGGGCACTGGTAGCACCTGGCCACCTGTCTTGATGCCACCTCCTTTCCTAAAACATGAGAGAGTTTCTCAACTCCCTGGGATTGTAGACAGGTTTCTCAACCTTGTCATGCTCTGCAGGTAGCCTGGAGGGACCAACCGCAGCTCTGGGGGCTCTTGAGGGCTCTAGCCAACCACTGGGGTGCCAGATGGTTCTCCCCTTGCCTCAGGCTCAGCAGAGTCATCCTGGAACCACAGAGGCCTGGGCTGGGCCCTGGGTCAGCAGTACAATGAGGGCTGCAGGCCTGGGCTGAGCAATTCAGGGACCTGAGGGCGGGCATGACAGGCTGTTTCTAGAGATTCAGAAGGCTTCCTAATGGAGGTGAAACGTGAGCTACAGAAGCATATGTGGGGCTTGCTGGGCAGAGACAAGGGAAAGAGTTACTCTCAGAGAAAGCAGACCATCCAAAGCTACCGGGACATAGAAGCCAGCAGCCTGCTGCAGGACAAGGGGCTGGAGGGCAGGCTTGATGTGGTCAGATGGGGCAACAGCAGGCTGAGGGGCGCAGGAGCCAGGGAGCCCACCTGTGGGAAGGGCAGGCTGAGGCTGGAGACCCAGAGAAAAGTGGGGAGGCTGGGGGATCCTTAGGGAGGTCGGGGGATCCATGGGGAAGCCAAGGGTTGTGTGGGAAGGCCGGGGGATCCAAGAGGCCTGGGGTTTGTCAAAGCGGCCAGAGGCTTTGTTTAATAACCTTTGACACTTTTTAAAATGTGCTTCCTACTTACGTGTCTATGGCCTCTATAACTAAACAGTCCTAACAGAGGCCTAAGCACAAGGCCAGACGCTGCCCGTGGCCCTGCCCACCTCCCCGGCCTCTCACCTGGGACAGGGTCATCAACGCCTCCAAGGGAGGCGCTGTGAGGGAGGCCTTTGCACAGGACACGCCCCAGAGCCTCACTCCAGGCCGTGGGTCTCCTCCCCACGTCCTCAGGAGTGTCTGTGGGCCAGCGGTGGCAGGATGTCCTGCCTGTGACCCGGAAGCACAGCCGAGACCACACCCTGCTGTTCAATGACGCACACTTCCTGATGGCATCCCTGGGTGCACACGACCCCCAGACCACACAGGAGCTGCTGACCACCCTGCGGGATGCCAGCGAGTATGCACAGGGACCTTCTCGGGGTGGGGGTCCTCGCCCTGCTGAGAGGGTGAGGGGGTGCTAGGGCCATGCCGAGACCTGTTCAGTGCCTGCCCCGCCTGTGAGTGCAGCAGGGGGGATGCCCATGGAGGCAGCTCCCAGGTGTGCACCCCTATAGATGTGCGTCCCCTGGTGCAGACCCCTGAGGTGTGTGCACCCACAGCTGTACAACTGGTTGCCCCAAGACACAGAGCTGCCTCCATCCCCAGGGCGGGTTTAGATCCTCAGGGTCATAGGGCTGCCTCCCGTGGAGAGGACACAGTGAAGCCCTGAAACCAGAGATACCTGCTGCTTACAGGCCCGGAGGTCCTGGACGAGGTGCTTCTGTGCTCTGAACCTCAGTTTCCCCATCTAAATCAGGGATGGTGCTTGGCAAGAGCTGGTGAGGGCTGACTTGGAGGACCTGGGCTGCCCTGCCCATTCCCTTCTGGGGGTGATGATTGCCTTGACTTGCAGTGCCAGGCCTTTGCCTGTGTTGTCATCAATCCTGACAGTTCTGTTAGATTGGCACTGTTATGCCTGCTTTACAGATGAGCAAACTGAGGCTGGAAGGTGGGGGACCAGGTAGCTGGAAATGGGCGAACTCCAACCCAGGTCTGAGCTCAGTGCCCTGTCCTGTCCCCTCGATGGGCTGCCCCGCCTGTCACCTCACCTCATCAGTGTGGCATGTATCAGGCACTGGGCCAGGGACACCTCGCTGAGGAAGAAATGGCCCTGCCCTTCCTGGATGTTCTGTGATGGGCAGGCAGCTGAGGGCACTGTCTTGGGTTCGCAGATCCCCAGGGGAGAACTGCCAGCACCTCCTGGCCCGAGACGTGGGGCTGCCCCTGTGCCAGGCCCTGGTGGAGGCTGAGGACGGGAACCCTGACCGCGTCCTGGAGCTGCTCCTGCCCATCCGCTACCGGATCGTCCAGCTCGGTGGGAGCAATGCCCAGGTAAGCCAATGGCCGCCAGCTGGGGCGCCTAGGGCCTGGGCCAGGGAGTCTGGGCGCCGTGCAGCCCCCAAGTTTCTCCCGTGGTGTTGGTGCCAACAATGTGAATGTGAACGTGTCTCTCACGCTCCCGCCCTGTAAGTTCGTCATTGAGGGTGTGGCATCAACACCACTGTCTCCCTGGAAAGCAGGCAGCCCGCGGTGGGCGGGGACTCGCCTCCCCCATCCTGAGGTACAGGAGCCTCACATGCCCGATTGACATTTCAGAGAGACGTCTTCAACCAGCTGCTGATTCACGCGGCCTTAAACTGCACCTCCAGCGTCCATAAGAACGTGGCCCGGTGAGCTCCTGGCCCCTGCCCAGCACTCCCGACTTTCACCGGCTCTCCCTGCAGACCTCAGGAGTGCCTGGAAGCCCCACCACCCTTGGCCCGAGATGCTCCTGCTCCTGAGGCTGTGAGGTCGCGAGGCTGTGGGGAATTTGGTTCTCCTTTGTTAGCAGGCTCAATTTGACCAAGTGGAGCCAGCCCTACCCCAGGCCCAACCTCCCACCCTCCCCAGCCCACTCCCTTTTAGCCATGCTAAGCTACCTGCTCTTTCAGGTAAATACGTCCTGCTCTTTCAGGCTCCTGGGCGTTTGCACGCTTGGAACACCCTTTCTCCTTTTGCACCTGGCTGACACCTAATGCTCAGTTAGACCTCAGCTCATTTCACCTGCCTGCCTGTGCTGGGTACCGAGAGGGAGCAGTGAGCAGGCACACTAGTCACTGGCTACCAGGAGCCCATCTGTAGTCAGGGGAGCGACAGGGAGCCATCAGTCCCACAGACACATAAACTCGCACTGAGGGAGCAGCAGCTGAGGGCAGACCCGAAAGCACAGTGGGTTTAGCCAGGCCAGGCATGGGGCTGGTAGGAGGGTGGTGGGGCTGGAGGGTGAGTGTTAGGAGGGTGGCGTGGCTGGAGGGTGAGTGTTAGGAGGGTGGCATGGCTGGAGGGTGTGTCAGGAGGGTGGCATGGCTGGAGAGTGAGTGTGTCAGGAGGGTGACTTGGCTGGAGGGTGTTAGGAGGGTGGTGTGGCTGGAGGGTGAGTGTTAGGGTGGTGTGGCTGGAGGGTGAGTGTGTTAGGGCAGCGTGGCTGGAGGGTGTTAGGAGGGTGGCGTAGCTGGAGGGTGTTAGGAGGGCGGCGTGACTGGCGGTTGAGTGTTAGGAGTGTGGCGTGGCTGGAGGGTGAGTGTTAGGAGTGTGGCATGGCTGTAGGGTGAGTGTGTTAGGAGGGTGGCATGGCTGTAGGGTGAGTGTGTTAGGAGGGTGGCGTGGCTGGAGGGTGAGTGTTAGGAGGGTGGCGTGGCTGGCAAGTGAGTGTCAGGAGGGTGGCATAGCTGGCAGATGAGAGTGCTGGGGGAACTCCAAAGAGCCCCCACCATTGCCAGCAGCTTTGGTGCTTCCATGGCCCAACTTGCCTCCCTCCACTCAGGCTGTGAGCTCTTGGCAGCAGCTGCGGAGCCCGTATGCCTGAGCGGCGAGTTTGACACCTCTCCTTGCCCAGGTCCCCCGCGACCCTCAGACATAAGTGAAAGGAAGAATAGAGGAGTCATGGGGTGCCTGGTGGGGAAGGTGTGCTGTGAGAGCAGGTGGCAGCCCGGGGCCACAGGAGGCCCTTGGCTGGTGACAAGCCCAGTGATTTAGGCGCAGGTGCACCAGCGCAGCTCCCTCCAGGCAGGGTTACCCAAACTGAGCTGTACAGGTTCTGTGGTACTCATGAAACAGGTCTGGCTGGCAGCACTGGAACCGCCTAGAACTGTAAAATGTCTTGGACGCATGCTCCCCGCTTTGCCCTTCCATGGCCGTAGACAAAACCATGCATGTTTCTTTAGTGGTCAAGCCCCCTGGGGAGCTCAGGCTGTGGTGTGGGTGGGAGTTGGTGCCTCTGGCAGCAGCGGTGGGGAAAGTGGCTGTGTGGACAGGAGGGCTGAGGGTGGAGCTGGGGTGACATCTGTGGGGCAGTGCGGCGGTGCTGATGTGGCCTTCTGCGGGGCCCAGTCGGGGAGGGCAGGGGGAGAGCAGGCTGCACAGGGAGCCGACCACAGTAGGAGGCATGGGGGGTGCCTTCTCTCCAAGTCCTGTCCTGCTACCAGGCAGCATCCATGGGGCCATCAGCACAGCTTACCAGCCCCCAAGGTGGGAAACCTTCCACCCCCAGCCATGGTGCCCCCACAATAAGTGCCCGGCCCCAGCCCCTTCACACCACCCACGCCCTCCAGAACCACTGCTGTCAGGTGTTTGGGGGCTGTCTTAGTCAGTTTGGGTTGTTATTTTAAAAGTGCCACAGACAGGCCGGGCACGGTGGCTCACGCCTGTAATCCCAACACTTTAGGAGGCAAAGGCGGGTGGATCACCTGAGGTCAGGAGTTCAAGACCAGCCTGGCTAATGTGGTGAAACTCTGCCTCTACTAAAAATACAAAAAATTAGCCGAGCGTGGTGGTGGGTACCTGTAATCCCGGCTAGTCGGGAGCCTGAGGCAGGAGAATCGCTTGAACCTGGGAGGTGGAAGATGCAGTGAGCCGAGATCGCGTCATTGCACTCCAGCCTGAGTGACCGAGGGAGATTCTATCTCAAAAAATAAAAAAAGTGCCACAGACTGGGCGGCTTGCACAGTAGGCATGCACTGTCTCACGGTTCTGGAGCCTGGAATGGCCAGGAACAAGGCCTGGCTGGGTTCAATTTCTGCAGAGGCCTCTCTTCCTGGCTTCTGGACAGCCTCTTTCTTGCTGTGTCCTCACATGACCTTTCCTTTGAGTGCTAGTTCTTTCATGTCTCTTCTTTCTTTTTAAATTTTTTTATATTTTTAGAGGCAAGGTCTCACTCGGTCACCCAGGTTGGAATGCAGTGGTGTGATCCTGGGCTCAAGGAATCTTCCTGCCTTATCCTCCCATAGTGCAGGGATTACAGGGGTGAGCCACCACACCTGTCTCTTCTTATAAGGGCACTAATCCCATTCACAAGGGCCCCACCCTCATGACTTAATCACCTCCAAGAGGCCCTGTTCCTAACACCATCACCTTGGGCATTTGGGCTTCAACACATACATTTAGCCTGGACACAGACATTCAGTCCACAGCAGGGTCTTTATCTCAAACCGTACCTGGGTCTTCTCTCTTCAAACCTGGGTTTTCCCCACTGGCACCTGTTGTGCCCCATCTTGGGTGTGGCTTCCTGCACTGGAGGTCTGTGCCCTCCCATCCTCACCTCTCCCCAAACTGAGGCCAGGCCTCCTGCCCCTGGGCCTTGGCCCTTGCTGTTCCCTCAGTGCCGCAGTCTAGCCTGCCTGTGTTCTGCCTTGGGACCAAGGGACCACCAGGCCCCACATCCGTCTAGAAGGTTCTGTAACAGGACCTCTGTGTCTGTTTCCGCAGGAGCCTTCTGATGGAGCGTGATGCCTTGAAGCCCAACTCGCCCCTGACCGAGCGGCTCATCCGCAAGGCGGCTACCGTCCACCTCCTGCAGTGAGCCAGCCTGGCCGCCTCCACCCTGCAGAACCTCAGTGGTGGCCTCACTGCGTCCAGTCAGCTGCTCCACCAGGTTAGGGTCAGGAGACGGCCAGAGCCTGTTTGTTAGGGCCGTTGGAGGGTGATCTTCAGTATTACACGAAGTGGATCATGGGTTAATTTTAAATGTGATTCTGAATCTCCTTTCAGTCCTCGAGAAGGGCCAATGAGCATTTTTCAGCAGTCACAGCCAGTGTGAGTGCTGCTCTTTCCACCTGCCTTGCAAATTCTGTTTCCCAGGGGAATGTGTCTACTGCCTGGTGGTTCAAAGGTTGGAAGGCAGGGCAGAGGTGGGGGCTGATTCTGCTGGGACAGGTCTTCCAGAGGCAGCCTCCCCCCACTGCCTGTCCCCGTCCCCACCAGGCTGCCCTTGGGATGGACTTTTTCATTCTTTTCTTTATATTCTAGACAGGCTCTGTCGTCTCATTGTGTTGCTGTCCCATTTTTCAGGGGAGGGTACCGGGGTAGGGGACTGGCCAGCCCAGGGTCAGACTACGAGAGGCCCCCACCTGCTGCCTTTGGACTCAGTCCCCTGCTGCTGCATCCACCACCCTCCTTACAGATCAACGCGCACATGGGGTTCTGCTGTCTCTGGGGCAAGTCTTGGAGCCCCCTGGGGGGCTCTGTTGGTGCTGATTTGGACCCGTTTCTCTTTTTAAACTGCACATCATAACAGGGCTTCATGTTGAGCATGATTTTAATCATAAATGCACTTCTGAGGTGCAAGGATTGAGCTCAGAGCTGCTCTGTTGTGGCAAAACCCAAAGTGCTGTGATGTGTGGCTGTGACAAGCCTGGAGCGGGTCCTGTGAGTGCCGCCTCTGTCTCCTGCTTCCCCACTGAACGCCTCCTGAATGTGCCGCTGACTCAGCTGTGCTGCTTTCAGCCTTCCTGTAAGGGCGGTCCCAGTGCACAGATGTTTTTCAAGTTCCTCAGTTTGTACTGAAATTAGGGATTCATCAGGGCAGGAAGCAGGCAGGCCTCCTAGAAGGGAGAGGAGGCCTCCAAATCTATTGAGTCCCCACAGTTTGCTCAAGCCCAGGCAAATTTCTGTGATTAAAATGAATTAATAAGTTCCTCCAAGTCTTTGAGCATCTATGGTGCAGGCCCGGGGCTGGGTCCTGGGGAGATGGCTTCTCCTTGAACTTAAGGTAGGTGGGACAGGTCAGGCGCAGTGGCTCACGCCTGTAATCCCACCACTTTGGGAGGCCGAGGTGGGTGGATCCCCTGATGTCAGGAGTTCGAGATCAGCCTGGCCAACATGGTGAAACCCTGTCTCTACTAAAAATACAAAAATTAGCTGAGCATGGTGGTGCACGTCTGTAATCCTAGCTACTTGGGAGGCTGAGGTAGGAGAATCGCTTGAACCTGGGAGGCAGCGATTGCAGTGAGCCAAGATCGTGCCATTGCACTGCAGTCTGGGCAACAGAGCGAGACTCCCATCTCAAGGGAAAAAAAAAAAAAAGTAGGTGGGGCATCTAGTCAAGAAAATGAGAGGTCGGGCACAGTGGCTCACGCCTGTAATCCCAGCACTTTGGGAGACCGAGGCAGGTGGATCACGAGGTCAGGAGATCGAGACCATCCTGGCTAACACGGTGAAACCCCATCTCTACTAAAAATACAAAAAATTAGCCGGGCATGGTGGTGGGTGCCTGTAGTCCCAGCTACTCGGGAGGCTGAGGCAGGAGAATGGCGTGAACCCGGGAGGCGGAGCTTGCAGTGAGCTGAGATCGTGCCACTGCACTCCAGCCTGGGTGACAGAGCAAGACTCCGTCTCAAAAAAAAAAGAAAGAAAATGGGTAATTATAGTAGTATTTCCTATTTCCAGAGAGGCGCCTTCTCTACTCAAGAACTAGGGACACATCCTAAGGGGAGCCTCCTTTCCCTCTCCTGGTTCCAAGCAAGACATGACTTGGCTGTGCAATTGGAAACCCTGGTCCCTCCTCCAGGAAGCCTTCTACCCCCCAGCCCCCACTGCAGGCTGGTGAGGGTGCTGCCTCTGTGCCCCTCAGCCCTTGGCACTTGCCCTTGCTATTGCACCCCTGCCATGACCTCTCCAGGTCAGGGACAGCATCTGTCCCCAGCATCACCCGGCACATGGCCTGCACTGAGTAGCTGTCAGTGAAAGTTGGTGAATGAAGGCATAAATAAATGAAGTCAAACTCTGTATTAGGCCTTCTTGCATTGCTATGAAGAAATACCTGACGCTAGGTAATTTATAAAGAGGTTTAATTGGCTCACAGTTCCGCAGGCTTTTCAGGAAGTATGGTGCTGGCATCTGCTTCTGGTGCAACCCCAGGAAGCTTAAGATCATGACATAAGGTGATGGGGAACCAGTGTATCACATAGTGAGAGCAGGAGTAAGAGAGAGAAGGGGAGGTCTTAGACTCTTAAATAACCAGATCTTGTGTGAACTAAGCAAGAACTCATCACCAAGGGGATGGTGCTAAACCATTCATAAGGGATCTGCCCTCACGACCCAATTACTTCCCACCCGGCCCCACTTCCAACATTGGGATCACATTTCAACATGAGATTTTGAGGGGACACACATCCAAACTACAGCAAATCCTATTGGGGGCAGAAATGAATCTGCCATAGATAGGCCACACCTACTATGTGCTGACATGATACAGGGAGAGGAGTATCAGGAATGACTGTTGGGGATCCCTCTGCCATTCTCCCAGCAGACATCCCCAGGATGAGCTGAGGGGAATGCAATGAGCAGGCCAAACTCTTCCCAAGCTGTTTGACCACACCCACCTACCCCAGCACTCTCAGCCCCTGCCTGGTGCCCTGTGCTGAGCTGGGTGAGGCTGGGGAGACTAGTGAGTGAGGGCTGCCCTGCCCTTTATGAGCCCACAGTCTTCTGGTGGAGGAACACAGCAACTTGGAGTGATTGGTGTGGATGATGCAAAACCAGGGACATGGGACCCAGAAATGGCCCGAGCCAGCCTGGAAGGCCTCTGCCCTGGGCCCCAGGTGGCTGTTTGCTGGACAACTCTCCCCGCAGCCTGCCCCAAATAGCTTATCTTCGTCCCTGAAAATGGTGCTCTCGAGTTCTATCCTTTCTAGAGCGGGTCCTCCCAGGCTTCTCTTCCTGCATCCTCCTCCATCCATCAGTCCTGGATAATCAGAGCTCCCGCTTAGTGACACTTTACCGTGGGTGGAGCCCCTCATTTGATCCTCAAGCCCCCGAGGTGGGTATTATACCTCGTTCGCAGACAAAGGCTCAAGCGAGGTCAGTCTTAAGTTGCTGCCCACTGACCCGTCAACCAGTCCTGTCCTTGCGTCTCCATGGCTCAGGTCAGGGTTATCCTATCTGCTTCCCACCTCTCTCCAACACATGCACTCCCCAAGGCAGGCTCCATCACCGGGCCCCAGCCCCTGGCTCTCTCCTCCAACGCGGCTCCCCAGCCGGCCTGTAAAACCCAGGACAGGCTCCCGCCACGCCCTCGGCGGTCCTCAGGCCTTGCCGGTTGGGAAAGCCCGCCAAGGGCGACGGTTCTCCTCCAGCCCCACAGGCTGTGCAGCTCCGGCCATGAGTCTCCCTCAGGTCTCTGGGTCAGCGGGCGCCCCAGTGCGTGCCTCGGGGCAGGGATCCCGTCTTTTCACTACTGTTAGTAACAGCTCGCGCGCGCTGCTTCACAGCAGGTTGGTGAGCCTACTTTTAGTCTTCCCATCGACACCCTTAGATGGCAGTTGTAACCTCCCTACACACAAGGAGCTGCTATACATGGTTCCGGCTTGACGCGGACACCTAGGTGACACTTGGCGGCCAGGCCGGGCAGACTTCCGGGTGGGTGAGCCCTGGCGCTGTGCGCAGCCATTCGCTGCGTTGAAGCAGTGCGCATGCGCACTGGACGCTTCTTCCCAGCCTCCTGACTACAATACCCAGGACGCACCCGGCCCGCCGCCTCTCGGAGCCCTTTTCAAACCGACCAATCGGAAGCCCGCGTCTCCCGGAGCCGCGTTTAAATCCGTGCCGGAGGCGCGTCCTGCATCGTCTGCAGCTTTGGGTAAGGTGGGGTCAGGGTAGGGGACGAGGCTTGCCCGGTGGGCCAGGTGCGGCGCGGTGCCCGCCGTTTTCGGGACGGGGAGGGGCCGCGCCCCGCCAGGAGCCGGGCCTGGGTTCGAGCAGGGGTCACTGAGGCCCCTCGCGCCGTGGTCGGGGATGCCAGGAGGTCCAGGGCTGCCCCCCAGGCAAACAGAGCCCCCAACACTCTGGCCCAGAAGCCGAGAATTCCGTTATCTCGTCCAATAGCGTTCGGGCTGACTCCTGGCCTGGCGGCACTCGGCCCCTGGGGTCCCCTGGGATGCGATCATTTCAGAGCGGCCCCCGCGCCGCCTCTCCCAGACGTGGCCGCGGCCTTCAGCTCTCTCTGCCTCTGTGAGCCGAGGGCTGAAGGAACCCGGAGCCCCGGGCCCTGACACGCACTCACCTTCTGGCCCCGTTCCACCCTGCAGTGACTTCTGACAGCTCTCTCCATGGAAGGAGGCGGCGGCCGCGATGAGCCTTCAGCCTGCCGGGCAGGGGACGTGAACATGGATGACCCTAAGAAGGAAGGCAAGTCCTTGCTGCTGTGGCGCTGTTGTTGTTCAGGACGTTCAGTAGAGATGGAGTTTGATTTAATGTTTCCCTGAGAAATTGTTTCTCAGGTGCTCGACTTGTACTCTGCACCTGTGAAACACATGCCATCTGCCTTCGTTTTCTAGTTTTCTTTCACCTCCTCCACATTTTAAGTTTCATCACAGCCAGGATTCTCATCAGTTTTATTTAGCACAGTGCTCTTATGCCCTGAACAGTACCTGACATTTTGTGGGCTCTCAAATATTTATTGTATTGAATTCGATGTTTCCTTTTTTGTTTGTCGCTGGTTTCTGTTTGCTAAGACTTGTTTAGGATCTTTGAGACCATGTTAATGAGTGAGCCTGGCTCCAAACTCCTTTCTTCTTGTATCTTTGCCTGGTTTGGGTATCAAGATGAGGGTACAACTTCACAGAATGAGTTACAGGCCACACCCTCTTTTTCTCTCAAAGCGTTTTTATTTATTTATTTATTTATTTATTTATTTATTTATTGACGGAGTCTCGCTCTCTCACCCAGGCTGGAGTGCAAAGGCGTGATCTGTACTCACTGCAACCTCTGCCTCCTGAGTTGAAGGGATTCTCCTGCCTCAGCCTCCCTAGTAACTGGGATTACAGGCACCCGCTGCCACACCTGGCTAATTTTTGTGTTTTTAACAGAGACGGGGTTTTGCCATGTTGCCCAGGCTGGTCTTGAACTCCTGAGCTCAGGCAATCTGCCTGCCTCGGCCTCCCAAAGTGCTAGGATTATAGGTGTGAGCCACCTCACCCAGCCTCACAAAGCATTTTGACATCCCTTTATCCTTCGGTTCTCACACTACCTAAGGATCCTTTCTTTTTGAAACCAAGTCTCACTCTGTCTCCCAAGCTGGAGTGCCATGGCATGATCTTGGCTCACGGCAACCTCTGCCTTTCGGGTTCAAGCGATTCTCTTGCCTCAGCCTCCTGAGTAGCTGGGATTACAGGTGCCCGCCACCACGCCTGGCTGATTTTTGTATTTTTAGTAGAGATGGGGTTTTACCATGTTGGCCAGGCTGGTCTCAAACTCCTGACCTCAGGTGATCCACCTGCCTAGGCCTCCCAAAGTACTGGGATTACAGGTGTGAACCACCGTGCCCAGCCCCAAGCATCCTCAATGCCTCCATTTTGGAGGAACTGTCCTAGAGACTTTACAAATCAATGTTGCATCTTCATATCTAGAAAGGTGCTTGCCTCTGCTCCCCTCTCCTCCTTCCTGTCATGTCCTTCCTTTCAAATATGTCCCTTCCATGTGCATACTGCACCCCCTGCTCCTTTTTGAGGCCTTCCCCACTTCTGTTGACCTGGCTTCATTTCCTTACTTTTCCCCTGTCCACTGGATCATGCGCATCCACATACAGATAATGTTCCCTTGTCTCACTTGTCACCACGTCTCCTCCGTTGCCTCTCCATTGCTGTGTTTCTCCTTCCAAGCCGACCTTTGAGAGCTTTCTCACTTGTTACGCCATTTTTTTCCGCCTCTCAATCCCTCCCATTCCGGCTTCCGTCCTTACCACTCCATTCAAGCTGCTTTCATCAGTCGTTGACGACTTCCACATTGCTGAATCTCTTGTCACTTTTCTATCCTCAGTCAGCTTTTCAGTAACATTCGTCCTTCTGGAAACTTCCCTTGCTTGGAGTCCAAGACACTCTTGGTTTTTTCCTCCTGCCTCTCTGGCCGGTGTATCTTTTCTCTGTAGGGGCTCCTCCTCCTCTGCTGTCGTCTGAGGCTGATTTCCCCAAGACCTGCTCTGGGACCGCTTTGTGCTTTCGCCCTCAGGGCGGTCAGCATTCCCATAGCTGTACAGCATATCTGCTCTCTGCGGCGCCCAGGTTTTGTCTTGAGCGCAGCCTCTCCTCTGAGCACTGGGCTTGTATATTCACCTGCCTACTTGGCGTCTTCACATGCACGTCTCATCTCAAACTCAGCATGCCCCCTCTGCATCTGCACACCCTATTCTTAACCTGTTCTTTTTGTCTTTCCCATCACCCATTTTATTTCTCCATTTCACCCAGCTGTCCAAGCTGAGAACCTCCTACATTCATGCCATCACCAACTACCGTCTTCTCCACCTTCAGAAGATATCCTGAATCCATCTACAGACTCTCCATCTCCATCCACATGCTGCTGTCTGGGTCTCAGCCACGCTGTCTCACCCGCTTCTACTTCCCGTTAGCTAATATGTGCATTTGTAATGTCAGGGGATATTACCTGCTTCCTTTTGGATACACTTTCTACACAGTAACGTCACCTTTTAAAAACACAAGTTAGATTATAAAGCTCTTTTCTTTTCTTTCTTTCTTTTTTTTTTTTTTTTTTTTTTTGAGACAGAGTCTCACTGTTGGCCAGGCAGGAGTGCAATGGCGCGATCTCGGCTCACTGCAACCTCCGCCTCTTGGGTTCAAGCGATTCTCCTGCCTCAGACTCCTGAGTATCTGGGACTACAGGCGCCCGCCATCAGGCCCGGCTAATTTTTTTTTTTTTTTTTAGTAGAGATGGGGTTTCACCGTGTTAGCCAGGATGGTCTCAATCTCCTGACCTTGTGATCCGCCCACCTGGGCCTCCGGAAGTGCTGGGATTACAGGCGTGAGCCACTGTGCTCAGCCTTTTTTTTCTTTTTGAGATGGAGTCTCGTTCTGTCACCAGGCTGGAGTGCAGTGGCACCATCCTGGCTCACTGCAACCTCCGTCTCCCAGGTTCAAGTGATTCCCCTGCCTCAGCCTCCTGAGTAGCTGGGATTAAAGGCATGAGCCACCATGCCCAACTAAGTTTTGTATTTTCAGTAGAGACGGGGTTTCACCATGTTGGTCAGGATGGTCTCGAACTCTACCTCAAGTGATCCACCTGCCTCAGCCTACCACTGTGCGGGGATTACAGGCGTGAGCTACCGCGCCAGGCCTAAAGCTCTTTTCTTAAAGCCCTGTAATAGTTTCCTGTCCCACTTTGGAGAAAATAAAAGCTCCTTGCCACGGCTTGCAAACCCTCTGTGATCTGACCCAACTTGTGTTTTCACCTCCTCCAGCCACTCTGACTTCTGACCTGTTCCTCTCATACACGCTTTGGTATTTTCTCAGAGTTGTTCCCACCTCTACATGTCTCTCACCGCACTGCCTGGGGCACCCTCCAGGGCAGACTGCATGTACCCCAAGTCTGCCTGGCACCTAGTGAAGGGTGTGGTCTGTTGTGGGTTCTCATGTGTTTGCAGGATGAGCAAGTCAGCCACCCCGGGACCCCTCGGAGCCAGTCACAGAGCCTGGAGCAGAAGACTGCTTCCCTGAGTTCTGGTCCTGGATTCTTTTTCCACGGCAGACCGTTGGAAGTTTCTGAAATTGACTTCCTAATTTAGAGGTGTAAAAAGTGAAATGTCTCCCTCTCTATATCTCTTAGTCACCTACTTGCCCCCTCCAAGGGCCATCGATGTCATCAGTCTCTTGGGTGTCCTTCCAGACATAATTTGTGCAAGTGCAAGCCAACATGCATAGAGTGTTGCGTCCCCCTTTCCATATAGCATGGAGAGCCCTGTCCTGTATCTTGTTTTTCAGGCTTAATTTATCTTGATGAATATTGTGTGTCAACACATGAACAGCATTACTAGTTTTTGTACCTATATAGGGTTCCACGTTGGGGATGTGTCATTCATCTCATCTGCTGTGGGTGAACGTTTAGTTTGTGCCTAGTGTCTTGCTGTTACCAATGATGCCGCAGTAAATAACTGTGGACACCGCATAACTGCACAACACATTGCTTTCCACACCTGTGAGTGTCTGTAGGATACACTCGCAGAAGTAGACTTGCTGGGTCGAAGAGGGTGTGTGTTTCTTACTTCGATAGGTACTGCCAGGCCCTCTAGAGAGCTGTGATAATTTACACCTTCCCCAGCAGTGTAGAAATTGTCCCTTTCCCCACAACCTTGCCTATAGTTCATACATCTTTGAGTTTTCCAATCATAGGTGAAAAGTGCGTTCTCAGAGTAAGTTTATTTTTAATTACTTTTTTTTTTTTTTTTTTTTGAGACAGAGTTTCCCTTTTGTTCCCTAGGCTGGAGTGCAATGGTGCGATCTTGGCTCACTGCAACCTCCCCCTCCCAGGTTCCAGCAATTCTCCTGCCTCAGCCTCCCAAGTAGCTGGGATTACAGGCATGTGCCACCACGCCTGGCTAATTTTTTGTATTTTTAGTAAAGTTGAGGTTTCACCATGTTGGCCAGGCCAGTCTCGAACTCCTGACCTCAGGTGATCCACCCACCTCGACCTCCCAAAGTGCTGGGATTATAGGCAGGAGCCACAGCACCCAGCCTCATTACGCTTATTTTTGAGTGAGGCTGAACTTCTTGCCATCTATTTAAGAATGTTTCGGCCAGGTGCGGTGGCTTACGCCTGTCATCCCAACACTTTGGGAGGCCAGGGTGGGCGGATCACCTGAGGTCGGGAGTTCGAGACCAGCCTGACCAACATGCAGAAACCCCGTCTCTACTAAAAATACAAAATTAGCCAGACATGCTGGTGCATGCCTGTAATCCCAGCTACTCGGGAGGCTGAGGCGGGAGAATCGCTTGAACCCGGGAGTCAGAGGTTGCGGTGAGCCGAGATCGTGCCATTGCACTCCAGCCTGAGCAACAAGAGTGAAACTCCGTCTCAAAAAAATAAATAAATAAAAATAAAAAAGAATGTTTTATTTTATTTTCTGTGAACTTTATCTGTATCCTTTTTTTATCTTTATTAGATTATTAATTTTTTATTACTTTATAGATACACTTCATGAATTAGCCCTTTATGAAGTGAGTTGCAAATATTCTATTCCCCATTTCTTGTTTAACTTATTGTGATTTTTGCCACACAGAGATGTTACAAATTTGAATGTTTGAAGGTCAATCTTTTATTTTTTATTTATTTATTTTTTGAGACACGTTCTTGTTCTGTTGCCTGGGCCTGAGTGCAGTGGCGAGATTGTGGCACACTGCAGCTTTGACCTCCCAGGCTCATGCGATCCTCCTTCCTAAGCCTCCCTAGTAGCTGAGACTACCACACTCAGCTAATTTTTGTATTTTTTGTTCAGACGAGGTCTCCCTATGTTGCCTAGGCTGGTCTCAAACTCCTGGGCTCAAGCGTTCCTCCCACCTCAGCCTCCCAAAGTGCTGGGATTACAGATGTGAGCCACTGGGCCCAGCCGATCAATATTTGGTAGCTTCCAGTTTAGTGTCATAGTTAGAAGTCCACACTCCCAAGTTACAAAAGTTTCCTCATAGCTGATTCTTGTTTGTTTAGAGCTTTGTTTTTTTTTCCATTAAGTCCTTGATTTGTTTGGAATTTGGCCTGACGTGGTGTGAGGCATGGACCAAACTTAGTTGGCATTTTTCCAGATGATTATGTAGTTTATTTTGATACCATTTTTTCACTTTCCTTCTTTTTTTTTTTTTTTTTTTTTTGAGATGGAGTCTCGCTCTGTCACCTAGGCTGGAGTGCAGTGGCGCAATCTTGGCTCACTGCAAGCTCCGCCTCCCAGGTTCACGCCATTCTCCTGCCTCAGCCTCCCAAGTAGCTGGGACTACAGGCGCCCGCCACCACGCCCGGCTAACTTTTTGTATTTTTTAGTAGAGATGGGGTTTCACCGTATTAGCCAGGATGGTCTCGATCTCCTGACCTTGTGATCCACCCTCCTCAGCCTCCCAAAGTGCTGGGATTACAGACGTGAGCCACCCTGCCCGGTCTACTTTCCCTCTTTATTTGATATGTTACTTTTATGATATGCCAAGTCTTCTTTATATCCATTTTGCATATTTCTTGTTAGGTTTGTTTATCGTTATTTTGCATCTTTTGTTGCTGCTAGAAACGAAGTATTTTCTTCCATGTTATCTTCTAATTGTTCTTTGTAGATATGAAAGCTGTTGATTGCTCTGTAATGATTTTGTCCTTAGCCATGTTCTTTTATCCTTTTACTACTTATAATAGTTTTCAGTTGATCTTCTTGATTTGTTTCTTGTGTCTATAATCATGGCATCTATGCAGTGTGATCATGTTACCTCCACATTCCTTCGTTTGCCTGATTGTGTTGCTTAATGTGTCCAGAACAGTGTTAAGAATAGTGCTTGGAGATGT
This sequence comes from Pongo pygmaeus, assembly GCF_028885625.2. Taxonomy (NCBI): domain Eukaryota; kingdom Metazoa; phylum Chordata; class Mammalia; order Primates; family Hominidae; genus Pongo; species Pongo pygmaeus. The sequence continues at coordinate 57,296,888 of NC_085931.1, forward strand.
CATTGCCATGTGCCTGGCTTTAATGGAATTGCTTCTTTGGTTTTTCATTAAGTCCGATACTGGGTTATGGGTTAATTTCCAAGTAAATGGTAGTCGTAGGTGCTATTCATTAGCATTTCTACGTGTTTGTCTTCTGGGCGAGTGATAGAATTGTGCTCCCTGTTCACTTGAAATTCGGTTGGCTCAGGTGACTCAGTTGGCCAGTGAAACGGGAATGTTGTCATGTGTGTCATTTCTGGGTGGAAATCTTGAAGAACCAGTGTGGAATTGGTTCTTTTCCTTCCTGCCATGGAGACCAGCGTTGTTCCTGATGGTGGAGGCTCCATCAGTTGGGGTCCTGGAGTGAGGAGGCCAGGGAGCAGGGCCCCAGCCTACCCCTCTGCAGACATATATTTTGAGTGAGAAATATACCTTTGTGGTTTTTGGTTTGTTTTAAGACAGTGTCTGTTGCTCTATTGCCCAGGCTGGAGTGCCGTGGCTCAGTCGTAGCTCACTGCAGCCGCAAGCTCCTGGGCTCAGCATCCTGAGTAGCTGGGACTACAGGTGTATGGCACCATACCCCGCTCATTTTTTTTTTCTTTTTGTAGAGACGGGGCCTCGCTATGTTGCGAGGGCTGGCCTTGAACCCCTGGGCCTCAAGTGATCCTCCTTGGCCTCCCAAAGTGCTGGGATTACAGGCACAGACCGCCATACCTGGCCTACCTTTGTTGTTTTAAGGGTTGTTACTTCAGCATGTTAACCTATCCTAACTGGTAAGATCAATTTGTTCCTGTCTTTAGAAAGAATACTTCTGACGTTATCCCACTGAACCTAATGTTGGCTTTGGGTTGAGACGGGGATTTCCTTGTATAATATATCTATTACTTTCTATTAGGAGCCTCTAAAATCAAGAATGTATGTTATATTTTATCATATGCCCATTCAACATATGTGGAGACAATCATGGTTTTCTCTTTAGCTCTAGTAATAAAATGATTATATGAGTAGATTGTATGAAATGAAACCATCTCACAGTCGTGAAATGCAGGGAGCTTGGTCATATTATATTATTACCGCTTTAATGTTTGCAGGATTCTTTTTGCTGGTATTCTTGTTAAAGAGTTTTATGTTAGGCCAGGTGTGGTAGCTCATACCTGTAATCCCAGCAGTTTGAGACCAGCCTGGGCAACACGAGGAGACCCCATCTCTACAAAAAATACAAATATTAGCCAGGCATGGTGGTGCGTGCCTGTGGTCCCAGCTACTCGGGAAGCCGAGACAAGAGGATCCCTTGAGTCTAGGAGTTCGAGGCTGCAGTGAGCTATGATTGCGCCACTGCAGTCCAGCCTGGGTGACAGAGTGAGACCCTGTCTCAAAAAAAGAAAAAGGATTATTATGCTGATGTAAGTAAGGCTGGTCTTTACTTTCTTTATTGATCACTTTATAGGTTTTTTGGTAACATACTTACTTGCCTCGTGGAAGTAAGTTGGAAAGTTTTTAATCCTCTGGAGTGATGTAAATAGTATTGGAATTATTTGTTCTTTAACGTTTTAATACAATTATCCTATGAATCTAGTTGGGGCACTTTTTTGAAGAGGATAGCTCTTTAATAAATTTCGCCAGTTATTTTATGATTATTGAAGTATTAAGATTTTCCCTGTCTTCTGGAGTCAGTTTTATAAATAAGTACATTTAGACAATTTAAATAAAAAATAGACTGAGTGCGGTGGCTCACGCCTGTAATCCCAAGGCCAAGGTGGAGGGATTACGAGGTCAGGAGATCGAGACCATCCTGGCTAACATTGTGAAACCCCGTCTCTACTAAAAATACAAAAAATTAGCCGGGCATGGTAGCACGTGCCTGTAGTCCCAGCTACTCAGGAGGCTGAGGCAGGAGAATCGCTTGAACCCAGGAGGCAGAGATTGTAGTGAGCCGAGATCACACCACTGCACTCCAACCTGAGTGACAGAGTGAGACTCCATCTCAAAAAAATAAAAAGAATATACCAAGTGCAGTGGCTCACGCCTGTAATCCCAGCACTTTGGGAGGCTGAGGCAGGTGGATCACAAGGTCAGGAATTTGAGACTAGCCTGGCCAACATGGTGAAACCCCGTCTTTACTAAAAATACAAAAATTAGCCCGGTGTGGTGGCACGCGCCTGTAATCCCAGCTACTCAGGAGGCTGAGGCAGAAGAATCTCTTGAACCTGGGAGGGGGAGGTTGCAGTGAGCCAAGATCACCCCACTGCACTCCAGCCTGGGCAACAGAGTGAGACTCCATCTCAAAAAAAAAAAAAAAGAATAAATAAAATTATATTTTCCTAGAAAATTATCTCTTTCAGCCAAGTTCTTAGGTTTATGTGCATGAAGTTGACAGATATGCTTATGGATCTTTTCATTCCCTCTCTGTGTGGTTATTTCTCTTTTCTTTCTTTTGTGCATTTGTTCTAACTTCTCCTTGATTAGGTAATTAAGAGTAATTGATTAATTAGGACCAAATTAGGATATTAGTATATTTTCAAATTTTATGATTTTTGAGAAGCGTGCTGTGTTGTTATTTTTTCTATTCGTTTATTTTTTTGAGACGGAGTCTCACTCAGTCGCCCAGGCTGGAGTGCAGTGGCGTGATCTCTGCTCACTGCAAGCTCCTCCTCCCGGGTTCATGCCATTCTCCTGCCTCAGCCTCCCGAGTAGCTGGGACTACAGGCGCCCGCCACCACGCCCAGCTAATTTTTTGCATTTTTTTGTAGAGACAGGGTTTCACCATGTTAGCCAGGATGGTCTCGATCTCCTGACCTCATGATCCGCCTGCCTCGGCCTTCCAAAGTGCTGGGATTACAGGCGTGAGCCACTGCGCCCAGCCTGTTTTGTTTTGTTTTGTTTTTTTGAGACAGAGTCTTGCTCTGTCACCCAGGCTGGAGTGCAATGGCGCGATCTTGGCTCACTGCAACCTCTGCCTCCCAGGTTCAAGCAATTCTCCTGCCTCAGCCTCCCCAGTAGCTGGGATCACAGGTGCACACCACTACGCTCGGCTAATTTTTTTATTCTTTGTTTTTGGTAGAGATAGGATTTTGCCATGTTGGCCAGGCTGATCTCGAACTCCTGACCACAAATGATCTGCCTGCCTCAGCCTCCCAAAGTGCTAGGATTACAGGCGTGAGCCACCTTGCCCAGCCTTCATTGTTTATTAAGATAAAAACATTTATGGAAGAGCTTTATAAGCTTTACAGTATTGAGTAAATACTGTATTTCAGTGCATTTTGATAAATATTTGCTAAGTGTCCAGGCCCTTAGCTGGACATTTGGGAATTTGGGTTAGTGTTAGACACTGTTACCTTGGAGGAGCTTATAGTCTAGTTGGGGCCATAGAAGGGTCAAGAGGCACTCACAGAGGCTAGTGCAGTGGTAGAAGTGAGGTCCAGGCACTGCGGGAGCCTTGCGGGGAGTTGGAGGAGGGAGCAGGTGCCCCTGCAGGGGGACCCACTAACCCGGAGCTTGTGATCTGTTTTAGAGGGAACTGGGCAGACAGGGCCATGCCAGCTGTGATAGGATTATGGATGGGGTGGGGTACAGAGTACATTTTATCTGAGGGTTCAGGAAGGACTCCAAGAAGCAATGGCGGTCAACGAATTCTTATCGAGTCCCTACTCTGTGCATTTGAGTAATATTAAATTCATTGTTGAACTATGAATAGATGTTTTGTAGCTTGTAAGAGGGGAATTTAATTCTAGGGGAGCTGAGGCAGGTGGTCTTTTGAAAATGTTCTATACCTGGAAAATGACTTATCTCTTCTTGAAAAGCTAGTTGAATAAGTCAGTGAATGCATTTTAGATTATATCTTAAAAGTACGGACCTAAGCTTTTGGGTGGCTTAGTGAACATAGAATGGCTGATGCAATTTCTTTTTTTTTTTTTGAGACGGAGTGTCTCTCTGTCACCCAGGCTGGAGTGCAGTGGTGCCATCTTGGCTCACTGCAACTTCCGCCTCCTGGGTTCAAGCGATTCTCCTGCCTCAGCCTTCGAGTAGCTGGGACTACAGGTGTGCGCTACCATGCCTAGCCAATTTTTGTATTTTTAGAGAGACAGGGTTTCACCATGTTGGCCAGGCTGGTCTTGATCTCTTGACCTCGTGATCCGCCCGCCTAGACCTCCCAAAGTGCTGGAGTTACAGGCGTAAGCCACCACCCCCAGCCGGCTGATGCAATTAAAAAAAAAAACTGGCCAGGCATGGTGGCTCACGCCTGTAACCCCAACACTTTGGGAGGCCACTCCAGGAGGGTCACTTGAGGCCAGGAGTTCGAGACCAGCCTGGTCAACATAGCAAGACTTCGTCACTAGAAAAAATTTAAAAATTTTTTTAAAAAGGAAAAAATATAACTTAGAGCCCCCTATGAAAAACTAAATTAGCATCATGACAGGATACACTTTGGGGAGTGAAATTTCATAGTACCTTTATTTAATTCCAAGCTGTAGAGCCTGGTAATATTTTTCTCTTTATCAGCTGTGCCACTAAAATAACAGTGGATTTTTTCCCCCTAGACATTCTTCTTTTGGCCGATGAAAAATTTGACTTCGATCTTTCATTGTCTTCTTCAAGGTAAACAAATGAGTTTTCTTCCCTTGCCTTGGGCATAACCACATTCAGTAAAGTCTTTCCTTTAAATGCCAGTGTTATGAGTTATTAATCATTCTTTTTTTAAACAAATAGTGCAAATGAAGATGATGAAGTCTTCTTCGGACCTATTGGACATAAAGAGAGATGTATTGCTGCCAGCTTGGAATTAAATAATCCAGTTCCCGAACAGCCTCCGTTGCCCACATCTGAGAGTCCCTTTGCCTGGAGCCCTCTGGCCGGGGAGAAGTTCGTGGAAGTGTACAAAGAAGCTCACTTACTGGCTTTACAGATTGAGAGCAGCAGCCGGAACCAGGCGGCCCAAGCTGCCAAGCCTGAAGACCCTCGGAGCCAGGGCGTGGAAAGATTCATACAGGAGTCAAAATTAAAAATAAACCTATTTGAGAAAGAAAAGGAAATGAAGAAAAGCCCCACGTCTCTTAAAAGGGAGACATACTACCTGTCAGACAGCCCCTTGCTGGGGCCCCCTGTGGGCGAGCCTCAGCTCTTGGCCTCCTCCCCGGCCCTGCCCAGCTCTGGTGCCCAGGCCAGCCTCGTCCGGGCACCGGGGCCTCTGCACTCTGCTCATGCTTTGCCCAGGGAATCATGCACTGCTCAGGCTCCAAGTCAGGCAGCGACTCAGAGGAAGCCCGGGACCAAATTGCTGCTGCCTCGAGCGGCCTCTATTAGAGGAAGAAGCATCCCTGGGGCTGCGGAGAAGGTAAATGCCACAGCAGAGCGCCTGCCTGGGGGAGCCACCACTCCTTGCCCCCCAGCCCTCTCACAGAAGCCACATGGGGAAAGCCCCGGAGGTGGCAAGGCTCTGAGTCCTCCAAAACACAGGGATGCGGAGTCCAGGAAAAGCAGTCACCAATAGGGAGCTGATGTGGGGGTGACTTGGGTAGGGCTGGGATGACTTAATACTTCTTCCTAAATTCCATCTGAAGTCGTTCCTTTTGTTTTATTACAATGCTGGATATACCACACAGTAGGGATTTCATTTGCTTTAACAAGCAACTTCTTCCAAAAACTCCCCTCCTCTGCAATAGCTGCTAGTCAGCCTCCTTGACTGTGCCTCAGTTTACACTGCATTCCTCCTGGGCATTGAGTGAGGTGAGCTTTCCTGGGTGGTGGCAGTTGACAGGGGTGCCTTTGGGTGCAGTCTGCCAACTCTGGGACACTGAGGGTCCTGGAGGTCTGGGGGAAAGGTGGGTGTGAGCACAGGGCTTGCTGCCAGGGCTGCCCGATCTGGCTCTTGCTTGGCAGAGGCCGCAGAGAGGAGGACGGAGCGGGTAGGAGCCTCAGGGCCCACCCTGCAGCCCGTTCCCAGCTCTGCCCCCTCCCCTGGGCAGCACGTACAGAGGAATGATCCTGGGTGGGGCTGTTGGGAGGTGCAGGCAAATGCAGAATGCTCAGCAAGGGCCCAGAAATTCCTTTACCCCCACCAAGCCCATCTCCTGAGCCACGTGACTCCCTGTGGTGAGAGCCAAGAACAGAAGCCAGCCGAGGTGCAGCCGCCACGCACTGCCCTTGACAAGAAGGTATGCCCGGCACTGCCACCCCGAGTAGCTGGGGCCTGTCCCTTGGTCCTGCAAACTCCTTTTTTTGGAGCCCGTTTGGGATGTAGATTCCTACTATGATGTTTGCAAAATGAGAGTGGGATGGGTCTTGCTGTGTGGAGCACACGTGGACACGGGACAGGGACTGTGCATGTAGCACGCGTGGACTCGGGGAGACAGGTGGTGTGATTTGGGCTGCTCTAGACCCATCAAAGTATCTCTTTTGATCTCCTGGTCCTGGGTGGTGAGCTGGGGTCCAGAGAGCGTGTCCCCAGTGGACAGGGTGTTGTCCGCACAGCTGAGATGCACTCACGCACACGTGGGAGCCCCCCGCGTCCTACATGTTTCTCTGGGAGAAGTCACTTACTTCCAGAGTGGCTCATGGCACATGCTCACTCCTGTGAGGAGTCATTAGCAATGGGTGGACCACTTGATTGTAACACCTACTTAAAAGTGTGCTTTACAGACAACTGCTAGGATGCCTAAAGGAAGAAGAAAAAGAAAATAACAAGTGTTATTTTGAGGATGAGGATGTGGAGGATGAGGAGAAGGTTGAGGATGTGGAGAAGTTGGAAGCTTACACACTGCTGGTGGGACAGTGAAATGGGGCAGCTGTTGTGGAAACAGTTTGGCAGCTCCTCAAAAAACTAAATGTAGAGGGTCCCATGGGACCCAGCAGTTCCACTCCTTAGTACACAGACCTGAGAGAATTGAAACCGTATCCACAGAAAAATCCACATGCAGATGTTCAAAGCAGCATTATTCATAACAGCCAAAAAAGTAGGACCAACCCAGGCATCCAACAAATGATGAATGGGTAAAGAAAATGCAGTCTATCCAAACATTGGTTTATTTTTGGCAATAAAAAGAAACACTGCTGGGCATGGTAGCTCACACCTGTGATCACAGCACTTTGGGAAGCCAAGGTGGGCGAATCACCTAAGGTCAGGAGTTTGAGCCCAGCCTGGCCAACATGGCGAAACCCCGTCTCTACAAAAAAATACGAAAATTAGCCGAGTATGGTGGTGCACACCTGTAATCCCACCTACTTGGGGGGCTGAGGCAGGAGAATCGCTTGAACCCAGGAGGTGGAGGTTGCAGTGAGCCAAGATGGCGCCATTGCACTTCAGCCTGGGAGACAGAGTGAGACTCCGTCTCAAATAAAAAAAAAAAAGAGAAACACAGTACTGATACATGCTTCACACAGACGACCCTTGAAAACATTTTGCTCAGTGAGAGAGGCCATAACAAAAGGTCCCATGTCGTATGGTTCCATTTATATGAAATGACTATGACAGACCAATGACAGGTGTAGTTGAGTGCTTCCCTAGGTGGGGCTGGGGAGGATGAGGGAATGGGGAGAACTGCTAATGGGTACAGGTTGGTTTTGTTTTGTTTTGCTTTGTTTTGTTTTTCCTGAGACAGAGTTTTGCTCTTGTTGCCCAGGCCGGAGTGCAATGGTGTGATCTTGACTCACTGCATCCTCTGCCTCTCGGGTTCAAGCAGTTCTCCTGTCTCAGCCTCCCGAGTAGCTGGGATTACAGGCGCCCGCCACCACACCCAGCTAATTTTTGTATTTTTAGTAGAGACAGGGTTTCATCATATTAGTCAGGCTGGTCTCAAACTCCTGACCTCAGGTGATCTGCCTGCCTCGGCCTCACAAAGTGCTGAGATTACAGGCGTGAGCCACTGTGCCCGGCCGAGTACAGGTTCTTTTTTGGGACACCACCATATTTTAAGATTAGCTTGTGCTGGTTGTGCAACATAACAGATCTACTAAAAACCACTGAAATATACTGTAGTATAGTGAATTTTACGTTATGAGACGTATCTCAATTTTTAGAAATGCTATAAAGGGAAAAAGTTACTGCTGCATCTTTACCACTCTGAGCTTCTATCGCTGTTACCTTATTAACTCTCCTGTTATAAGGGGGCTATTTATGTAAGTATGAATTAGTTCCATGAATGCCCTTGTCCCTAAATATGTCAAGAACTTATTTTTTGACTCTGCTGGCCAAAGAAAATGGCTTTCAGTACTAGACCAAGAAGATTTATTGCAATTGAGCAGCTTCTCTGGTAGAGATGACCATTTAATGGATGAGTCCTTTCTGTACAGCATTTTGAAATTTGTGTAACTAGACCAGCTTTCTCATCATCCTTCTTAAATAAGGATCCTGACTGGGGAATGGCTTTAAAGGACCTCTCTCTTATTAATGACCTGTGTCGGTATCATTTGATGCTGTTTTTAATGAGGAAGCAAAATCCATCATCACTTTCGTCCATAGTGATTTGGTGGAGGATGTGAACTGCTTGCTCTATTCCCTGCAATCTAGCTGATGAATGGAGGAGCGTGTGTAGCACTGGAGAAGATGGTGTCTGGGCTTGCTCTGAATGGAAGCCTGAGTATCTCTGTATACTGTTAAGTACTAGACAGTTCTCACAGTTCAAATTAAAATTTTCAGCCCAAGAAAGAGATTCCAGCTAGTCCTTCCAGGACAAAAATCCCAGCTGAGAAGGAATCCCACCGGGATGTTCTCCCTGACAAACCTGCCCCGGGTGCTGTCAATGTGCCGCCTACCGGAAGCCACCTGGGCCAGGGCAAGCGGGCGATCCCTGTTCCAAACAAGGTGAGTTGGCTGCTGGGACCCAGACCTGTGGTTGCTGGGAATGAGGTGGCAGCTGTGTGTACAAGTGCTTTGGATTAAAATCCCAGCATTTTGGGAGGCCAAGGTGGGAGGATCACTTGAGCCCAGGAGTTCAAGACCAGCCTGAGCAACATGATGAAACCCATCTCTACAAAAAATACAAAAATTAGCTGGGCATGGTGGTGCGCAACAGTAGTCCCAGGTACTCGGGAGGCTGAGGTGGGATGATTGCGTGAGCCCAGGAGGTCAAGGCTGCAGTGAGTCATAATCACGCCACTGCACTCCAGGTTGGGTGACAGAACGAGACCCTGTCTCAAAAAAAAAATAAAAAAAGAGGTGGAAAAGTTGAAAATACACCCACAAGAGGCAGCCTGCAAAATAGATGCAAAGAATACTGGCTTCACAGTGCGCACTGATGGCTAGCCTCTGCCCTGGGAGCTGTGTGGGTTGGGAAAAGTCAGTGTCTCGGACCCCCAGTTTGTAGGTGGGGATATTCCGTTTCCCTCATGTAGAGTTCTTGAACAGATGACGTGAGATGTTGACGTTTTGAAAACAGCGGCTGGGTGCAGTGGCTCACGCATGTAATCTCAGCACTTTGGGAGGCTGAGGCGGGAGGATCACTTGAGCCCAGGAGTTTGAGACCAGCCTGGGCAACATAGTGAGGCCCCCGTCTCTACTAAAAAATAAAAAGAATCAGCCAGGCATGGTGGTGCATGCCTGTGGTCCCAGCTATTTGGGAGGTTGAGATGGGAGGATTGCTTGAGCCCAGGAGGTCAAGGCTGCAGTGAGCTGTGATCATGCCACTGCATTCCATTCCAGCCTGGGCAACAGAGTGAGACCCTGTCTAAAAAAAAGAAAGAAAGAAAACTGTGGTTCCTCACAGGCATGGAGACTACCAGCCACATCTTTGCCACTTATTTTCTGGCATTGGCGGTAAACCGAGCTGTGTGTAAGACTACTGGCAGTTCTTGTTAAAACTGCCCAAAGCTGGGCCCTGCAGCTACTGACTCATGGGGTCTGGGTTGGGGCCCCAAATCTGCATTTCAGCTAGCTCCCTAATGTGGTCCTCATGCAGGGGTTTGAAGACTACACTTTGAGAAGTGCTGCTTGACGTTTTTCTTCTTTAAATTCAAGATGATAATTATTAGATTATTTTGAAATATTAAAAACCCCTACTTTTTTTTTTTTTTTTTTTTTTTTTTTTTTTGAGACGGAGTCTCACTGTGTCGCCCAGGCTGTAGTGCAATGGCACGAGCTCAGCTCACTGCAACCTCCACCTCCCGGGTTCAAGCGATTCTCCTACCTCAGCCTCCCGAGTAGCTGGGACTACAGGTGCCCGCCAGCATGCCCAGCTAATTTTTATATTTATAGTAGAGACAGGGTTTCACCATATTGGCCAGGCTGGTCTCAAACTCCTGACCTTGTGATCCTCCCGCCTCAGCCTCCCAAAGTGCTGGGATTACAGGCGTGAGCCACCATGCCCAGCCAAAAACCCCTTACTTTTGCAGGCACAAGTAATAGGTAAATAGTGAGATCTTTGCTGATTCTGTTTTTTCACATTTTGCCCCAGTTGGGGCTGAAGAAGACCCTGTTAAAAGCACCCGGCTCTACCAGCAATCTCGCAAGAAAGTCCTCCTCGGGGCCTGTTTGGAGCAGGGCATCCAGTGCGTGCACATCCCCAGCAGCGGGCAAAGGTGAGGCAGTTGGCATCATGCTTGGACCCACATCTGGCCAGGTGAGGCCTAGAGTGCTGCTCAGGCCTTGGAGACTGTTTCTACAGAACCACTTAGGCTTGGCAGGACGTCCCGGAGGGCGTGCTGTGTGCGGTGAACCAGGCTGTGGACTGAGTTGCTGTGCCTGCCCTCAGTGCATCTGTCCCATGAGGAGGGCACACTCAGATGGGTGGCTTCAGTCTACGGGGTACACATGGCCAGAAAGCGTGTATGATACCCCGTGCCTGAGAACACGGAAGGACACTGGAATCACCCTCATATCCATGTCATGAGACACCAGTTTTGATAATCCTGAAAATAGGATTATTCAGATAATTTAGGGCATATGGCCCCCATAACTCCTGGGTGCCTGTTTAAATCCATGCTCCCACACCTGTTTGAGGTCAAGCCACATTTCAACCTTGCCAAGCCACAGCTGCCATCTAGTGGTAAGGGAAAGCCTTCGCCTTTCTGCTCTTCAGAGCAAAATCCTTTTCGAGGTGCGTTGGCCATGTGGAGTGTCGGGGTCGTTCAGGACAGCACGGTGTGGATTGTGTTCACAAAATGTAAAAAGTGGGCCGGGCGCAGGGGCTCACGCCTGTGATCCCAGCACTTTGGCAGGCCGAGATGGGTGGATCACTTGAGCCCTGGAGTTTGAGACCAGCCTGGTCAACATGGTGAAACCCTGTCTACTAAAAACACAAAAACTAGCTGGGCATGGTGGCAGGTGCCTGTAGTCCCAGCTACTTGGGAGACTGGGCCACAAGAATCTCTTGAACGCGGGAGGCGGAGGTTGCCATGAGCCGAGATCGAATCACTGCACTCCAGCCTGGGCGACGGAGCTAGACTCCGTCTCAAAAAAAAAGAAAAAGTGTGAACTCTCTAATCAGATTGATCTGATCTGGAATTCTGACTCTGCCATTCTGTGATTAAGAGAGGTTTGTGTCCTTATCTTTATAGACTGAGGTGACGACCTCCTGAGCTCAAGCAATCCTCCCACCTCAGCCTCCTGAGTAGCTGGGACTACAGGCACATGCCACCACACCCAGCTAATTTTTGTGGGGTTTTTTTTTTTGAGATGGAGTCTCACTCTATTGCCAGGTTGGAGTGCAGTGGCGCAATCTTGGCTCACTGCAACCTCTGCCTCCGGGGTTCAAATGATTCTCCTGCCTCAGTCTCCCAAGTAGCTGGGAATACAGGCGCCTGCCACCACGCCCGGCTAATTTTTTTTATTTTTAGTAGAGACGGGGTTTCACCATGTTGGCCAGGATGGTCTCGATCTTTTGACCTCATGATCCGCCTGCCTCAGCCTCCCAAAGTGCTAGGATTACAGGCATGAGCCACCGTGCCTGGCCCACATTTTTGTGTTTTTTGTAGAGAGGATGGTCTCACTATATTAGCCAGGCTGGTCTCAAACTCCTGGCCTTGAATGATCTCCTGCCTTGGCCTCCCAAAGTGTTTGGATTACAGGCGTGAGTCACCACTCCTGGGCCTAAAGTTTTTCTTTAAGAATCCTTTACCAGATCATCTGCGTATATTGGTAGCTCAGTATTTATTACCCTAGTTTATCTGGTCTTCTATTTTAAATAGTGCTTATGGTTAATATGACCCAGCCTCCTTGTAATTTGAAAGGAATCAACCAGTAACAATTGCACCTTTTCTCCTTGTTCCCTGCTCACCTCTGTGATCAGACAGGTGAGACATGTGACTAGACTATCCCCTTCCATCTGCTCAACTAATTAGATTTCTCCTGCCAACATCATCAACGAAGATAGCAGAGCTTGAATTTATGCATGCTTATGCACATGTGCGTAATTATTTTGAGAATAAGTACCTTAGAATACACTCAGCTAAGCTAAAAGCTGCCTGGGCCATCCTGTGTTTGATGATGTTGCTTGAAGGGCTTATAGAATATTGTTTATGTGTCATATGTTTAAGGTAGATATGTTAAAGACAGCATAATTTCTGTGTGTTTGTTAAATAGCTTCATAATTTTATAATAATGTGATTTTTCTGTGTATACCCTTCTAGCTAAATCAAGTGAATTTGCAAGTATCCCTGCAAACAGCTCCCGGCCTCTGTCAAACATCAGCAAGTCAGGCAGAATGGGACCCGCCATGCTGCGGTCAGCTCTGCCTGCAGGCCCTGTGGGGGCATCCTCCTGGCAAGCCAAGCGGGTCGATGTTCCTGAGCTGGCAGCGGAGCAGCCCATGGCGCCCCCCTCAACGTCCCCCACCCAACCCCAGACTCCGGAAGGTGGCGGCCAGTGGCTGAACTCCAGTTCCACTTGGTCAGAATCTTCTCAATTGAATAAGACTAGAAGTATCAGACGGCGAGATTCCTATCTAAATTCCAAGACAAAGGTTATGCCTACTCCTACAAACCAATTTAAAATTCCTAAGTTTTCTATTGGTGAGTAATAGGTACATTTTAATGTGTCTTTAAAATACTGAAGAAATTCCATTTAAAGTTTTAAACAATTATGGATGGCAATGATGGTGTTTTTAGTTCTTTCCTCCAACAGTGCTTTCAGGTGTGACCCGCTGTCTTCTCACCCACGTTGTTTTGGGGGGTCAGTGGAGGCTCCCCAAATGTTTTAAGTTCGTTCCTGTGTGTGTGACACCCCGGTGCTCGTAGGCTGCTTGTAAGGTTTTCTCTTTATTGTTACTGTCAGCAATTTTATTATGTGCTTTGAGGTGGCCTTTGCCTCTATCTCGCTGAGGGTTTCTTAAGCTTCTTTGATCTGTGGGTTGGTTTTTTTCATCAAATTTGGAAAACGTTGGCCATTATTTCTTCAGCTATCTTTTCCTCTTTCCACTTTATTTCCTAGGACTGTAATCACATCTATTTCAGGCCTCTTGACGTTGTCTCACAGGACACCGAAGCTCTATTATTTTTTTTATTTCAGCCTTTTTTCTTTTTCTTGTCTTTTTTCTTTTCTTTCTCTCTTTTTTTTTTTTTTTGGTTTTGTTTTTTTGTTTTTTTGTTTTTTGAGATGGAGTCTGGCTCTGTCACCCAGGCTGGAATGCAGTGGCACGATCTCAGCTCACTGCAACCTCCACCTATCGAGTTCAAGCAATTCTCCTGCCTCAGCCTCCTGAGTAGCTGGGGTTACAGGTGCCTACCACCATGCCTGGCTAATTTTTTTTTGTATTTTTGGTAGAGACGGGGTTTCGCCATGTTGGCCAGGCTGGTCTCAAACTCCTGACCTCAAGTGACCCACCCACCTCAGACTCTCAAACTGCTGGAATTACAGGTGTGAGCCACCGTGCCTGGCCCAGCCTTTTCCTTGAGCTACGGTTTGTGTAGTTTTTGTTGTCAGATATCATTTCTTCTGCAGTGCCTAATAGCTGTGAAGCCCATCCAGTTAACTTCGTTTCTAACATAATAGTTTCCCCTTATTTCTTCTCAGGGTACTTGGGTTTTCTTTTACATCCTCGTGAGCAAATTGGTAATGGTTTTAGGGTCTACAATTCTTCTCATACCATCTTCCCCATCATTTTGGGGTCTGTTTCTGTTGACTAATTTTGTTTCCGGGTTTTGGCCTCATTTTCCTGCCTCTACATTTTTCACAAGTTTTTCTTGGTTGTTGGATATCATCAGTTGTATACTTTTGAATGTCTGGATTTTGTTGTCTTTCTCTAAGGAGTTGGGTTGGGCTTGGCAGGCAGTTAAGGTGCAGATCATCCTTCCGAGGCTTTTTATGCTTTGAAGTGGTGGGTCTAGAATAGCCTTTCCGCCTCCTGCCACCGGCGTCCTTCCCAAGGCCTCTGCTGCACACCCGTGTGTCCCGCAAGGCCCGCGAGACCCCCGCACTCCCGCTGCTGCAAGATGACGCCTTCTCGGCCCTGTGAGCTCCGCTCATTGCTCCCTGGTAGTTGCTCTTCTCTTGACCTTGAGGACTCCTGTCCTGCACCTGTGCACTGCCTGGTGCTCAGCCAGAGACTCAAGATTCCCCTTGGGTTCCCAGAGCTCGTTCTGTCGGAGTAGCCCCCTCCTCTCTAGTTTCTGGCCCTCAGATAGCAGCCACCTCAGCCTCCTGAGCTCCAGCCACTGCCTTCTCCGGTCAGTGAGGCCACTGGCCCCAGCAGGTGTCTGGCCATTAGTGGGTGGGTGTTTGTAAAGTTTTCATGAATTACTTGAACAATTGTGTGCAATGCAGAAAGTTCTCAGAGCTGACTTAAGGTGAGAGGAGTGTCCTGGCCTCCTCTGTCAGGCAGATCTGCCCTCTGGGTGCTTGAGGATTTTAAGTTCTGGCAGTGCCGGCCAGCACAGGCAGCCTATAACTCCCAGAAACCGCATTCTGAGTCCTGCTCTAGGAACAAGCTGTTCTGCGGAGTGTCTTCTCTGTGCTGAAATGCTTTGGGGGATAAGGGACATCATGATGAGACAGACCTACTCTCACGGAATTTCTGTTTAATAGGAAAAGATAGGAAATGTTATCAGATGAGCAGGCCTGCAGATCCTAGCATAACAAAGCAACTAAGGGAAGATGGTGTCCTGGAGCTGGCATGTTTGGGGAGGAATTTGCATCGGGTGGTTCTTTGGCAAAGATGGTCAGGAGGCAACATGGGACTGAGATCTGAACCAGGAGACTGAGGCAGCCGGTAGGAAAGTACAAGGGGGAGCACTCCAGGCAGGGGCAACGGTGAGTGCAGAGGTCCTGGGGCAGGAAGGCGCGGGGCACGCTCCGGGAGCAGCACGGGGGCCAGAGGGTGGGAGTGTAGCCGCTGCGGTCGGGATTCCGCAGACGTGCGACAGCTGGTCAGTACTCCTTGGTGTCAGGGACCCAGGCTTCCTCCATCCTGTGTTGCCATGATGAGCTGCTCATCCTTGTGGTCTAGTGTGGCTGCACCGGCTCTGGCCCTCATACCTCCCGGCAGGAAGCCTGTCTAGGTGAAGAAGAGCAAATCCCCACCTTTCAAGGACCCTCACTGCAAGTTGTCCCTGTGACTCCGTTTGTGTCCCATTGATCACCACGCTTCCCTGCACAGGATGCTAGGACCCGTTGTCTTTATTCTGCACACAGCTGAAATTTCTTACTGAGAAGAAGAGGAAAGTAGCTGTTGAACAAAAACTAGCAACCTCAGCCAGTCAGTGACCGAGGGGCAGGGTAAGAAGAGATGAAGACGGGGGCAGCCCAAGGCCGGCTCCCAGAGTGCCGCGTGACCAGAGCGGACCCTGGAGTACCGTCAGTGCAGGAGGACGTGCATACGAGAGATTAGAGCAGAGCGACTTGACCTTCAGAAGGTCCCTCCACAGAGGGAAGAGCAGAGTCTCTGGGCCGAAGCGAGGTGGGGAGGGTAATGCGGCCCCCTCCTCACTGTGTTGGGGAGAAAGCTAGTGCTGGGGAAGGAGCCTGGGGCGCTGTGGTCTGCCTGACGTTCTGTTAGCTTAGGGCTCATGTGGCAGTGTAGAGAGGGACTCGAGTGTCCCTGAGGTTCTGGCGGAACCTGGGTGCTGCCGCTCGTGTGACAGGAGGGCTGGAAGAGGCAGTGGGCAGAGTCCACAGCCCCATTTTGGAAGTAGTGAGGGTGAGAGGCCACTTGGGCTGCAGCTGAGGGGTGGAGCAGGCTGAGAGCTCAGAGGAGAAGCCTCAGCTGGAGACCTCAGTGTAGGTTTCAACAGCAGAGAGCTGAGTTTGTAGAGATGGGAGCTGTGAGCTGGGCGCGGTGGCTCACGCCTGTAATCCTAGCATTTTGGGAGGCCGAGGTGAGTGGATCACCTGAGGTCAGGAGTTCGAGACCAGCCTGGTCAACATGGTGAAACCCTGTATCTACTAAAAATACAAAAATTAGCCAGGCATGGTGGTGCATGCCTGGAATCCCAGCTACTTGGGAAGCTGAGGCAGGAAAATCACTTGAGCCAGGAGGCAGAGGTTGTAGTGAGCCGAGATGGTGTCACTGCACTCCGGCCTGGGCGACAGAACGAGACTGTCTCAAAAAAAAAAAAAAGAAAAAAAAAGAAAGAAAGAAAGAAAAGAAATGGGAGCTGTGATTGGGTGGGTTCTGCAGGGACACCCTCTGGCCCAGGTCACGTGGAGGTGTGTTCAGTAGTGTTTGCTTCCCTTCTGCCTGAATGCCTGGAGCCGGGACATGCGTCTTCCATGTCTCTCCTGACCACGTTGGCACAAGTGTTGGCTGATCTCCTGGCTGTTGGGCTGCTTGATGCCACAGGACTTCTGCTAATCCCAAATTCCCTGTTGGCTTTGCCCTGTTTCCCAGACCGTGTCCCTGCGGGCTCCTTAGGCACCTCTCAGATGTGCATTTCACCTTCAGCAGGCGGTTCCTCCTCTCTCCACAATGCTGGGAACAGGACTGTCTCTTGCATGCCTTTGGTCATTCATCAGGGTCAAAACTGGTCCCACAAACTCAGCACTGGCCGGAAGAGAGGCCCCAAGGGAGCGGCCACGCTGTTGGGAACACACAGCTCTGCGAGGCACGTGGTGGTGCGCACTTTTTGGCTGAGAGCACTGGTGGTGTTGCTCGTTGGCTGTGACACGAGCTGTCACCGTGGAGGAGAGATGAGGGCTGAGGGCACTCACAGCATGGGACCACATGAACGGTGCCCTGTAGTGGAGCCTTTCATATGTGTACTTCCTCAAAATACTCGAGACAAGCAGCATTCTTTGTAAAACAGTCCAGTTACAAATGTTGCTATTTACTATGAGTCCACGTTGCCGGGTCACCTAGAGGATTGAGACTTGGAATTCTGGCTGTGGGCTTTTCCTCCCCGGTACTGGGAGCTGCAGTGGAGCCGCGCGGTCCAGGTTTAGGGAAGAGCTGATGTGGGCCTGGGAGGCGTGCGTGCTCAGGCGGCCCTACGGCAGTCATGAGGGTGTCGGGAGATGGCTTGTTCGTGTTCTGTTTTGTAAGAAGAATGACCTTCCCGTGCCACCATGGAAGCTGCTGAAGAGTGCACTCCACCCAGATGAGGGAGAGGACAACCGAGAGGAAGGGGTCCCGGGAGAGAGGGAGCCAGTGCGTGAGGCGGCGAGGGAGAGAGGCGGGCTTGCCTCCGCACCGGCCAGGAGTGACCAACTTGGGTCTCACAAAGACCTCCGTGAATGGTGCGGGGTCAGTGACCCAAGAATGTTCCCAAAAGACAGGGATTATGGGATGATTTAGTCACAGACCACCCCACTCCATAAAAGAAAACAAACACCAGCCTGGGTGACACAGTGAGACCCCGATTCTACAAAAAAATTTTCAAAAAAATTTAGCCTGGCATGGTGCTGGGCACCTGTAGTCCCAGCTACTTGGGAGGCTGAGGCAGGAAGATCGCTTGAGCCCAGGAGTTCAAGGCTGCAGTGAGCTGTGATCACGCCACTGCACTCCAGCCTGGGGGACAGAGCAAGACCTTGTTTCTTGTAAGAAAGAAAAGAAACAAACAAACCAAAAACGGTGGTGGAGAGAGGGTGGGAGCACGTTTGGCTCAGCTGTGTGCAGGCTGCACGCCTCTCCAGTGCTGGGGTAAACATGGAGGCCTGGTGAACGCACAGGTCGGGGCGGTGGGGAGGTGTGAGGGGCAGATTCTTAACTCTTGTAACAAACGGAGTTTTTGAAGAATGTGGAGGTAGCAATGTGGGTGCGTGATTTAGAAATGTGTGAAGGTAGACATCGTAAGAAGCTGCCAGCAAGTTGGAAGCAGAGCTGGGTGTGGTGGGAGACTTGTCTCATAAAATTTTAACCTTCATTTTTAAAAACTCTGTGCATGAATCACTATGATAGAGGTGATTTTTAAAAGAATAGGAGAGGCTGGGGCAGTGGCTCACGCCTGTAATCCCAGCACTTTGGGAGGCCGAGGCGGGCAATCACTTGAGGTCAGGAGTTCAAGACCAGCCTGGCCAACATGGCAAAACCGTGTCTCTACTAACAATACAAAAATTGGCCGGGCGTGGTGGTGGGCACCTATAATTCCAGCTACTCAGGAGGCTGAGGCACAAGAATCACTTGAACCCAGGAGGTGGTGGTTGCGGTGAGCTGAGATCACGCCACTGCACTCCAGCCTGGGTGACAGAGAGAGACTCTATCTCAAAAAAAAAAGAAGAGCAGGAGAGAGGAAATGTAAGTGCAGGCAGGCTTTTTGAGGAGATCTGGCTTTAAAGAGGGGCAGGGACATGGGACAGGAGCTTGGGTGCAGGGGCAGGAGGGTGGGCGTGGGCTTGTTAAGATGGAGGGCCCAGCAGCAGCTGTGGTGTTGCCAGAGAAAGGGGCTGTCTGTGGCAGCAGCAGCCTGGACCCTCGCCTGGCCTCCTGGAAGCACCTGTGGAGAAGAGGTCCCAGCTGCAGGCCCCTCCCTTCCCTCTTGGTGCTGGGGTAAGGGGCTCTGAGGGACAGTCTCTTTCCCCATGGCTTCCAGACATAGCAAGGTGTTCCAAGGGGATCCTGGTGCCTGAGGCTTTGGAGGCCCCAGAGCACATGTGCTGATACTCAAGTGCACACTGGGATTTTCAAGGAGCCAGTATAGTGGAGGAGGAACCATGGAGCCAGTGTTTGGAGGGGGCAGTGGCAGGACTGGACCTCTGGGGCCTGTGTTGGGCCTTAGCTCGGTAACTGGTGACCCCTTTGCCCTCTGAGCCTGCTTTTCATCCCGTTGTGAATATCAGATGAGGTCATACACATGGAAATGCTTGTCAACTAAAACAGCACAAACATAGTGTAATGAATTATTATTATCCCAGTAAAGTCATGGTTCGGGAAAATGAGGGAATGTGGGCTCTGTTGGGTGTGCCTGGGAACCTAAACCCCTGCGGTGTCGTTCCTGTGGGCAAGTGTCTAGTGCGTGCAGGTGCCGTGTGACAAGTCGACGTCACTCTGTGAAAGTCGTGCTCAGCCCTGATGGGATCTACAGCCAGGGTGGGACGGCGCAGCGAAGAGGGCTCTTCTCTTTCTCCCCCACGTCCATCCATCAGACCGCAGCCTTTGCCTGGGCTGGGGTCCCCATGTAGGGGTGAATGCCTCTTGTGTGGCTGCCTGCAACAGGGTGGCCCTTTGTGTACTCGTCTGAGCCAGTGCCACCTACTCTCAAGTTGGGACGGTGGAGATACTTGGAGAATTGCCCATTTGGTGAAGATCCCCCAACAGTAGGTCTCCCCCAATCACTTTACCTGACCGCACACTTCCTTTCTTGGACTTAGGTGACTCCCCGGACAGCTCAACACCAAAGCTTTCACGGGCACAGCGGCCGCAGTCGTGCACGTCAGTTGGCAGGTGAGTGGCGTCAGTCCGCTTCCTGTCTTTATTGCTGTAGAATGACTCATGCATCCGCTAACCTCAAGCATTTGGTAACCCTGCAGCCTGGCCTGCGCATCTGGCTTCAAAGCCAGTCTCTTGGGTGCAGGCTGAGCTCCTGATGTGTACCAGCCCCTTTTAGATCTACTGCAGACTTAAGACATCTGAGACTTCTGTGATGCAGTACGGCAGCTCCCAGCCCTGGACTGGTGTGGTTGCCATGCCAGGCTGCACAGCAGAAGTCCCTCTGGCGCTCTTAGGACTGCCTGCGCCCAGCCCATCCCAGGGGTTCTGATTTGGTTCATCTAGGCTGAAGCCCAGCAGCTGGATTTCCTAAAGCTACTGGGTGACTGTGACTTGTACCGCAGTTGAAGAGCACTAGCGTGGCACCTTGATTCTGACTTGGCTTTTTTTTTTTTTTTTTGAGACGCAGTCTTGCTCTGTCACCCAGGCTGGAGTGCAGTGGTGTGATCTCGGCTCACTGCAAGCTCCGCCTCCTGGGTTCACACCATCCTCCTGCCTCAGCCTCCCGAGTAGGTGGGACTACAGGCGCCCACCACCACACCCGGCTAATGATTTTTGTATTTTTTTTAGTAGAGATGGGGTTTCACTGTGTTAGTCAGGATGGTCTCGATCTCCTGGCCTCGTGATCCACCAGCCTCGGCCTCCCAAAGTGCTGGGATTGCAGATGTGAGCCACCACGCCTGGCCAGAATTTTTATTTTCACTGGAATTTGTGGTGGGGCTGCCAGAACTTAGCAATAAAGGGAGGAGGGTAGAGAATCCTAGAACTTCGCAGAGAGCAGCAGCTGGGGTTGACAGCAGTTGCTCTCTGGAGTGATTCTGTTTCTCTCTTGATTTCAGCCTCTTTGCTTTTCTTCCATTTAAATACGCTAGAGTCAGTCTGTTTTCAGGCTCCTTTGGAAGAACGTAACAATTGCCCAGAACAGAGCAACAGACAGGTGTCCCTGGCCTCCCGTGGGGCCGTGGTGGTGGGATGTTGTTGACTTATTTTATTTTAACATAATGTCTTTGTCCTTTCTGGGCTACTATAACAAACGTTCTATCGACTGCGTAGCTTGAACAACAAACATTTGTTTCTCACAACTCTGGAGGCTAGAAATCCAAGATCAAGGCACCTGCAGATTTGGTGTCTGATGAGGGCCTGTTTCCTGATTCACAGCTGCCGCCTTCTCTGTCCTCACTGGGTTAGGGGTGAACAAGTTTCTTTTATGTTGATTGATTTATTTATTTATTTTGAGATAGAGTCTCGCTCTGTCACCTAGGCTGGAGTGCAGTGGCGCGATCTCGGCTCACTGCAACCTCCACCTCCTATGTTCAAGCGATTCTCCTGCTTCAGCCTCATGAGTAGCTGGGACTACAGGCGCCCGCCACCACACCTGGCTAATTTTTTGTATTTTTAGTAGAGACGGGGTTTCACCATGTTAGCCAGGATGGTCTCGATCTCCTGACCTCGTGATCTGCCCGCCTCAGCCTCCCAAAGTGCTGGGATTATAGGCGTGAGCCACCCGCCCGGCCTATGTTTGTTTATTTTTTTGAGACAGGGTCTTGCTCTGTTGCCCAGGCTGGAGTGCAGTAGTGCAGTCATGGCTCACTGTAGCCTCTACCTCCTAGGTTCAAGTGATCCTCACGCTCCAGCCTCCTGAGTAGCTGGGACCACAGGTATGCACCAGTGTGCCCTCTTTTATAAGGGCACAGATCCCATTCCTGACGGCTCTGGCTCCATGACCTGATCTCCTCCTAAAGGCCCCACCTTCTAATGCCATCACCTTGGGGGCTAGGATTTCAGCACATGAATCTGGGGACACAGACATTCAGTCCACAGCAAATGCCAGTTGACTCAGCCTCTTCTTCCTCAACAGCAACACAAGAAAGCAACAGTTAGGCAAGACCCATGGGTAGCCCGAACCACAGGTATTGCCAGGGACGTGAGGGGTGTGAGGACCAAGTGCCCAGCTCCCTCTTCACTCATTTGTGTTCACATTTGATTCAGGCGACCTTAAGCCTGGGAATGAGTGAGCGTGCAGCGAGACCCACTCCCCAATTCGTTGGCCCAGCAGACAGGCTGTGGCTCTGACTTCCTTATGGCAATATCTGTGACACCACTGATCTGTGACACCACTGATCTGTGACACCATTGATCTGTGACGCCACTGATCTGTGACGCCACTGATCTGTGACGCCACTGATCTGTGATGCCACTGATCTGTGACACCACTGAAAGATGATTTGCTCAGTCTCCTCTGAACTTCGTGTGAAGTGACATTTAATGGTAGCATCCGTAAAGTGCAATCACATTTGATCAATTTTCTTTTGAGTTGCCTGTGAGGAATGGCAGTGAAGCCATTCCCACTGGGAGCCCGAGGCCCACGCCAGGATGGGTTGGTAGCAGCTCAGAGCCTTGCCCACCTTGGGGCCCGTCCCAGGAGAGCAGAGCTCACACAGGCTCGCTGGCTTGGCTCTTCTAGGCTGAAACCAAAGCACTCAGCACTGCATTAGCACAGGCTGAATGATTAGATTTTACTTTTTTTATGTCATCTCAGCTTACGACATTGATGTTGTGTTTGCCAGGGTCACTGTCCACAGCACCCCAGTTAGACGCTCATCCGGGCCAGCACCACAAAGCCTGTTGAGCACACGGCGTGTGTCAGCCTTGCCCACACCCGCCAGCCGGCGCTTCTCTGGCCTTCCACCGATGACCCCCAAAACGATGCCCAGGGCCGTGGCCTCTCCCCTGTGTGTGCCAGCTCGGAGACTTTCCTCTGAGCCCCGCAAGAACTCTGCAATGAGGTAAGAGATGAAAGTGGTAATAAATTGGTCTCAAATTCCTAGGCTTGGTGTCCTAGACATTGACATACCTTTTTCTTGCCTTGCTCCAGGTTTTAGTGAAGTAAATAATATTTGGAAAGTTTGTTGTTTTTTTTTTTTTCATTGCAAAGAGAAAATGCAGTAGACATGAGCATAGAGGAAAATTAAAGGTATTACAAGGAAATACTGCCTGTAATTCTCTGATAATCAATTTGAAAACCTAATGGTTTTCTAAAATTTGCAAGTTATTGGCTGTGTGTGGTGGCTCATGCCTGTAATCTCAGCACTTTGGGAGGCCGAGGCAGGCAGATTGCCTGAGCTCAGGAGTTTGAGATCAACCTGGGTAACATAGCAAAACCCCATCTCTACAAAAAATACAAAAATAAGCTAGGTGTGGTGGCGTGTACCGTAGTCCCAGCTATTTAGGGGGGCTGAGGTGGGAGGATCACTTGAGCCCAGGAGGTTGAGGCTGCAGTGAGCTGAGATTGCCCCATTGCACTCCAGCCTGGGGGACAGAGTGAGACCCCGTCTATAAAAAAATAATAAAATAAATAAAATAAAATGTATCTAAATTGACCCAAGGACACATGAAGTAAACCATAGCTGGAGCTCAGAAATGATTAAAGATTGAAAAAGGCACCTGATTCCAATGAAGTCACACCTCAGTCGTGTATAACCTTTGAAACAGATTATGCTAGTGTGTAAAGTTAACTATCTCGGCTGGGCGCGGTGGCTCACGCCTGTAATCCCAGCACTTTGGGAGGCTGAGGCGGGCAGATCACGAGGTCAGGAGATAGAGACCATCCTGGCTAACGCGGTGAAACCCCGTCTCTACTAAAAATACAAAAAATTAGCCAGGCGTGGTGGCGGGCGCCTGTAGTCCCAGCTACTCGGGAGGCTGAGGCAGGAGAATGGCGTGAACCCGGGAGGCAGAGCTTGCAGTGAGCCAAGATCACGCCACTGGACTCCAGCGTGGGCAACAGAGCGAGACTCCGCCTCAAAAAAAACCAAAACTATCTCAGGCCACACATAAATAAAAATGGAAAGTTTCTCAGTTCATTTTAATAGCCAAACATAATAGGTAATGATAATACGTATCTATAAGAAGAAATTGTAGACTGATTTCACTCATGAATATAGATTTATTTATTTTTATGAAGTTTTTATTTCTAAGAAAGATATATTTTTAAAAACACAAATAGGCCGGGCGCGGTGGCCCCTGTCTATAATCCCAGCACTTTGGGAGGCCAAGACGGGTATCAGGAGTTCAAGGAGGTCAGGAATTCAAGACCAGCCTGCCAAGATGGTGAAAGCCCATCTCTATTAAAAATACAAAAAAATTAGCCACGTGTTGTGGTGAGCACCTGTAGTCCCAGCTACTCGGGAGGCTGAGGCAGGAGAATGGCGTGAACCTGGGAGGCAGAGCTTGCAGTGAGCCGAGATCGCACCACTGCACTCCAGCCTGCATGACAGAGCGAGGCTCAAAAAAAAAAAAAACAAAAAAAACCCACAAAAAACACACACACAAGTAAATTGTTATCTATCTGGAAGAAAATTAAATCTGACCTTACATCATGGACAAAAAAATTTCAGATGACTTAGATACTTAAATATAACAAACAAAAGAAGAAAAAAGTTAAACACTGGGAGACTGTGTGAACACTCTAAGTGCAGGAGACCTTTGTCACTGTTAAAAGCCAGGGAGTGAAGAGCCGCCTGCCACCGCCAACAGTGTTGACATTTAAATCCCGTTTTTATTTATGGCTGAAATGACCATAAATGAAGTCAATAGACAAACGGTTGACTGTGAAACAACATCCCAGGCAAAGGATATGAATAAGCTCAAATGGTCAACAACCCCTGGGGAGAGACCCAAATTCACTAGTGTCAGGGAAATGCTGTTTATAGTAACTGTGCGAAGGTCTTGATAGATGCATCCACATTCACACTGTCCAGGCAGGAGGCGAGAGGGGGAGTCCGAACATTGCTAGTAGAAATGTGCATTGTGATCGTGTGTTGTAGAAAGGCATTTGTCAGCCAGGCATGACTGCTCACGCCTGTAATCCCAGCACTTTGTGAGGCCAAGGCTGGCGGATCACCTGAGGTCAGGAGTTCAAGACCAGCCTGGCCAACATGGTGAAACCCTGTCTCTACTAAAAATACAAAAATTAGCCAGGCATGCTGGTGGGTGCCTGTAATCCCAGCTACAAGAGGGGCTGAGGCAGGAGAATTGTTGAAACTGGGAGGTGGAGGTTGCAGTGAGCCGAGATTGTGCCACTGCACTCCAACCTGGAAGACAGAGCAACACTCCGTTTCAAAAAAAAAAAAAAAGCCATTGGCTGATATGTGAAATTTTTCTTTTTGTTTTTTTTTTTTTTTTTTTGCTTTACATGTTCAGAGAAACTGTGCTAGTAACAAACTATAGAAATGAGCCCTGACAGTATAGTCTTAACATGTCAAAATTTAATTACACGTAGACCTCTGTTAATTACACATACCTCTGACCTGCCATAGGTGTGAGACTGTGGTTCACGTGCAGAGATGTTCATGGTGACAAAGACTGGAAGTAGGCTGGGCGCAGTGGCTCACGCCTGTGATCCCAGCACTTTGGGAGGCCGAGGTGGGTGGATCACAAGGTCAGGAGTTTGAGACCAGCCTGGCCAACATGGTGAAACCCCATCCCTACTAAAAATACAAAAATTAGCCGGAGGTTGTGGCAGGTGCCTGTAATCCCAGCTACTCAGGAGGCTGAGGCAGGAGAGTTGTTTGAACCCAGGAGGCGGAGGTTGCAGTGAGCTGAGATCGCGCCATTGCACTCCAGCATGGGTAACAGGGTAAGACTCCATCTCAAGAAAAAACAAAAGACTGGAAGTAAATGACCAGATAGCCACTGGGGCACGCATTAGCTTGCACCAGCTGATGTGGAGGCATTTCCAGGAGGAATCCTTGAGAAAGGATGCAGAAAGGAGAGTTTCATAAGTACAATTCCACTTTAAAAACGAAACTGTGGCTGAGAAAAAAAGCCCTGTGTCTGTTAAAAATATACATATAGGCCGGGTACGGTGGCTCACGCCTGTAATCCCAGCACTTTGGGAGGCCGAGGCGGGCGGATCACAAGGTCAGGAGTTCGAGACCAGCTTGGCCAACATGGTGAGACCCTGTCTGTACTAAAAATACAAAAATTAGCTGGGCATGGTGGCATGCGCCTGTAATCCCAGCTACTCGGGAGGCTAAGGCAGGAGAATCGCTTGATCCTGGCAGGCAGAGGTTGGGGTGAGCCAAGATTGCACCACTGCACTCCAGCCTGTGCAGCGGAGACCCTGTCTCAACAAAACAAAACAAAAAAACAGAACAAAAAACCATATATAATAGTCATGTATTTATACACAAATTACATATTTTTATATATCTTATATGTTTCTGTGTATGTACATCTACCAACAGTAGGTGTTGACCCTGTGTGTATATCTATGTAGTTCTATGATAATGCAGAAGACTCTGGAAGAAAATATGCTGGCGTGTGTGTGCGTTACAGAGGGAGAGGGAAAGGCATGGAATGCTAAAGAGAAAATGAGAAACAGGGCCCCACTGAAAACACCAGATCTGATATATAAACAGGAATATGTGTTTAACTATCTTGTATGTTCGCAAGTATAATGTAGAAACAAAATTCTCCTTGTTTTTGGAATTTTTTAATGAAACCTCTGAAGTATTAAAAAGAAGGTGCTCTGTGTTAGCTGATGGACCTGCGACTTTGCTGGGTTTCCGGAAGGAATTCAGTTTTGCCTGGCAGGTACTCGAGGACCCGTGGGCAGCAGGCAAGCCCAGCAGCGCCCGTGCAGGGTCCTGTGGGAGACGCCATTGGAGAGCTGGTGTGGGCAGCCTGCACCCGGGGCCTCAGCCCCGATCAGGGCACTGGGCAGCAGGGGAGGGGGCATCTGGGGCAGGAGGAGCCCCACCCTAGCTGCGTGCGAGGAGGAGCTGGCCGTGGCTGGAGGAGGGGTCCCTGCGTGTGGTCTGGGCTCCCTTCCGGAGGTGACAGGCGTGTGCATTACCTCGTGTTCAGTAACTGGAAAGAAAGGGGCTCACATCAGCCCCTGGTGATGCTGGACAGGTAAGATTTGTGAGCTGAGAGGACCTGGAGAGATCACTGAGCCTCTTCCATACACAGGAAACTCGGGGTCTGGAGGGTGAAGGCCCTAGAGCCGGGACGCACTCCACCCAGGACACTGTTCCTCCAGAGTGACCTGCTTCCCAGATCAGCCAAGTGAACGAGCATTTTAGAGAAATTTCCTCATAAGTTTTTTTCCTTCCCACAGAACTGAACCAACAAGGGAAAGCAACAGAAAGACAGATTCCAGGCTGATGGATGTGTCCCCTGACAGGGGTTCTCCTCCTTCCCGTGTGCCTCAGGCACTTAACTTTTCTCCAGAGGAAAGCGATTCTACTTTCTCCAAAAGTACCGCCACAGAAGTAGCTCGGGAGGAAGCCAAGCCGGGTGGAGATGCAGCCCCTAGTGAGGTGGGCAGAACGGGCGCAGCTGGGTTCTGTTAGCTGAGATTCCTAGAGGCTGCTTGGGAAGCCCGTGGAACCCAGGACTGTGGCTGGCGGAGTTCTCTGCCATGCTTCATCCTGGGGCCAGTGCCTCCGTGCCAAGCAACCCAAAGGGACAGGACTTCCAGGCCTCCAGGGGAGAAAAAAGTGACACCTTTGCCCTGCATTTGACTAAGGCAAGGGTCAGGGATCAAAGCTGAGGCAGCGGGAAGCAGGGTGGCAGGAGCTGGTGGCTGCTGGTGGGCGGGTATGGACAGGGAGGTGGGCAACAGAGAGGTACAGCCCACCCCATACACAGCCTCCTTCCACCAAGGCCCCGCCTGATTCCTTGGCTTTCCACACCGCCAGCCCACCTGGAACATGGGCAAAGCTCACATTCTCCCAAGATGGTTGCCAGAAAGATGCTGGACTGTGCTCTTAACCTTGGTTTTGTACCCAGGCTCTTCTTGTAGATATCAAACTGGACCTACTCACAGTCACTCCAGATGCTGCAAGCCAGCCCCTCATTGACCTCCCTCTCATCGACTTCTGCAATACCCCAGAAGCAAACATGGCTGTGGGATCTGAAAGCAGGCCTCTGATTGACCTCATGATAAACACTCCAGACATGAATAAAAATGTGGCCAAACCTTCACCGGTGGTGGGACAGGTGAGAAGTGGCAGGTGGTTCATGTTGACTCAGCCCTGGGTGTCCTCAGTTCTGGGTTTGTTTGTCCTCCCAGGGCCATCGTGGGACCCTTGAGAGTGGCTGTTGAGTCTTCTCAGCTACACACCTCAGGGCAGGATGCACCTTTGGCAGCCTGAGCTTCTCAAAGGTCAGCTGCCTCTGAGGTACCCTGCCAGGACCCTGCTAGCTCTTGTTGGGCAGGGACCGCCTCTCTCCCACCCACAGACCCCAGGGCCAGATGTGGGACAGAGGAATGTGCATGGTGGGGGCCTGGGTTTCTCCGTGTGTGTCCTGTCTCCTGTCTCCTTCCAGCTTCTTAGACGTGGTGGCCCAGAGTGCTTTTCAGTGCACCCGAGCCAGGATGACCGAGCTGTTGTGATGACCCACGCAGCCAGTCCTCTGTGCAGGGAGGGGAAGGGAAGCCCTAGCCGGATCCACGCTCACCTCCTCCACTCTGCTTTCTTCCAGCTCATAGATCTGAGCTCGCCTCTGATCCAGCTGAGCCCTGAGGCTGACAAGGAGAACGTGGATTCCCCACTCCTCAAGTTCTAAGCAGAACCAAATCCTTTGGCTTGAAAGAACAGCCCTAAAGTGGTTTTCAACCCTCAGAAACAAGCTTTAGGCTGGTCGCAGTGGCTTACACTTGTAACCCTAGAACTTGGGAGTCCGAGGCTGAGGTGGGCGGATTACTTGAGCCCAGGAGTTCGAGACCAGCCTGGGCAATATAGTGAGACCCCTGTCTCTACAAAAAATACAAAAATTAGCCGGGTGTGGCAGTGCATGCCTATAGTCCCAGCTACTTGGGAGGCTGAAGTGGGAGGATCACGTGAGCTCAAGGAGATGGAGGCTGCAGTGAGCTGTGATTGTGCCACTGCACTCCAGCCTGGGCACCAATGTGAGAACCTGTCTTGGAAAAAAAAAAAAAAAGAAACCTGTTTTAGTAGAAGTTTTATTTGAAAAAGAAAAGCATAAAGATATTCCCAGTGCTGGAGAGGGTGGGCTGAGGGACTGGGGCCAGCACTGACCACCCAAGGCCTCTGCTTCCCGCCGCTGCCCTCCTCGCTGCCATTCTCTGGGCTGGAATGTGAAGCCTCAGTCACTCTAAATGAAGAATTTTCTTTTGAATGTTTTGTATGTAAAATAGCAAGTGGCTATTTTTAAAGTTAAGTTTGTATAAATAGTTAAATATTCTAGATTTACATTAAATTGTAAAATAAATGGACTTATTGAAGCATATCTTGATTTTTAAGCTTATCTTGATTTTCAAACATGCATGGCTATTTTTATCACTCTAATCAGTAAGGCTACTATCTAGACTCGAATGCTTTCATACAAGTGATTTTCAAAAATTAGTCAATAAAAATTGGTGTCAGTGCAGGCCCAGGCCCGCCCCCAGATACACTAGTTTCTAGGTCTGGGGCCAGCCTTGGAAATGGCATTGTTACTAGGCACACAGGTGATGCTGACTCGATGGCCTGAGACACACCCCTTGAGAAGAAGCTGCTGTGGGGAGATGAGGGTATGAGTGGAAAGAGGATGGGCGAGGAGGCCGGGCTTACTGGACACTAAGGTGATGGACGGCGTCTGCTGGGCAGGCCTCGGGGAGGACCCCTCAGCTTTGCTCTCAGCAGGGGCCCCACAACCTCAGTGGGCAGTGGCAGGAACTGAGTGCCACTGGAAAGCCCATTCCCTTTATTTAAAAAAGGAGCTGGCCAGGAGGCCGCTACTTTGTGTCCATTTCTCCTGAGGAAACTTCTCACCACCTTGGTTGAGCGGCTTCACGGCAGACAGCAGCGAGCCAGCGGCCGGACTCTGTATTTCGGACCCCACTCCAGTGCTCCCTGGATCATACCAGGATCTGCCTCTGTCCACAAAGATGAGGGAAAATGATGACTGGGCTGTGCTCTCTACTTCCTGAAGTTACTGCGTGATTCTAAAGCTGCCACTCGGAACAGCGAGTCCTCTGGCTTCGAGAGAAGGGAGGGGTAGGGTGGACAGGCGATGCTGTGGAAAGACATCTCGGTGGAAACTGCCGTGGTGGAAAGGTGGCGCGCTTCTCACGGCTGAGTTGCTGCGCCTGCAGACAGAAGCTCCGCACAGGCAGGGCTGCTTGGACGCGTGAGTCATGAAGCCAGAGAAGTCCCGCTCCACGAGCAGTGACTCCCCAGGCAAGACTTTCAGCCAGTCCTGCGCTGGCCAGAGTCGCCGGGCCCGTGGGAATCACGGCGGCTCCACGTCTCTGGGACAGCAGGGAATCCCAGGGGCCCGGTAATGACACCGGAGGGTCCTCAGGGAACCTCTGGTCTGGCCCTCATTTCCCAGGAGTAGAAAAGGAAATCTGAAATTGGATTAAACCATGCAGCAAATATTTATTGAGGCTCTGCTATGGGTCAGGCTGTTTTCTGTGGGGTGCAGCACTCAGGTACCCCTTCCCTCTTAGGTCTTCCCACTGGGTAGAGGAGGGAGATGTTCAGCTCCCAACTCATCTGTAACCAAGCTGTGCCTCGGTTGTCTCCATTCAGGCCCTGGGGGTGAGCCCAGCCTTTGGCCTGTGGCCCTAATCCTGTGGCTGGGGCTCCTCCCCGCTGTGGCCTCGGTGCAGCCAGGCTCTCCTTGGTACCCAGGCCGGACAGAGTGATCTGACTTTAACTCTCTACAGACAGACAGGAAGAGGGCCCTAGGAGCAGGAGCTGGACAGAGCAGAGCTGCTCCAGTCCTGAGGCTCCAGGCCCATTCCTTTCTGTCTAGGTCTCTCCACTGGGCTCTTCCTGCCGAAGCCACCCAGTCTGAGCTCCCCCACTCCCTCTCCTGGTGCACAGGCCCTTGGTTCACCTCTCAAAGGGCTCCAGGTGGGAAGATGCACAGTTAGTCGGAGACTGAAGGGCTCCGTGGCCCCAGGAGGGCCAGCCCCTTTCTCCATAGAATGGCACTGAGCACCTCGGCTGCCACTGGAGGGCCACCGCCCCCCCCAGGTCCAAGATATCCAACTTCATGTGATTTTTACCACATTTCATTAATTTTGTGGAGCAAATGTCTTCCGATTTTACATCTCTGAAATCCACGTCTCTGACATTGCTGTTGGCAGGCGGCACCTGGGATGACGTCTTCCTGGCCATAGCTAGCCTGTCATGGACCTGGGTGATACACAGGATACTCTTGGAGCTACAGAGTAACTAAAGTACCATATAGTTAACCAAAAAGTAGCAGAAAATATGTGAGCATGGATCTCAGCCATTTTGTGGGTTGGTTGCAACTGGGACTTAACCTGCCATAACCTTAGATCAGCCTGCCACACCCAAGGAGGGCCTGCCTCCTAGACCCAGACTCAAGTTTAGACACAGCCTAAATGTGTACCTCTAAATCTGCACAAGCTCCGGTGCCCAGATACTGGATTTCCTTATCTCTTCCGGGAAATGCAAGATGAAATTGCCCTCCTGTTGAGTATTTTCCCCTTTATTCTGAAAAAGTGGTCATCCTTTTCCCCACAGGCCCTGTGACCTCTTCCACCCGTATTGCAGCTCCTCCTGGCACCAGTGCCCAGGGCTCTCCTGTTGGTAGTTCCTGCTTTTCTTCTTGGAAATTCCTCGTGGGCCTCAAGATCTTTACCCTAAAACAGTTCTGTTGAATTTCACCCTGACGATGTAAATTGATAGCTTATCTTCACAGATGCCAGACAAAGGACAGAACTCACCATCAGCCCTCTGCTCACCTGAGACAAATGCCTGTCTGATTGCTTCCTCTGCCCTATTTATGTAAAAATGCAGATTCACTGAGCCAGACTAAGGCATAAGTGACTGTTCCTCTACCTGCCTCTCACATGGAAATTGTGTATTCAGTGAAAGGCTGATCAAAGACCCAAAAGAATGCAACAGTTTATCTCTTATCTACCTATGACCTGGGAGCTGCCCACCGCCCCCAGTTGTTCCACCTTTCCAGACAGAACCAGTGTACATCTTACATGTATTAATTGATGTCTGGTGTCTCCCTAATATGTATCAAAGCAAGCTGTGCCTCGACCACCTTGGGCACATGTCCTCAGGACATCATCCTGAGGCTGTGTCACAGGCACGTCCTTAACCTTGGCGAAATAAACTTTCTAAATTGAGACCTGTCTCAGGTACTTTGGGTTCATACCACAAGGGAGAGTTCTCATGCATATGTGCCTAATAATAACAACTATCATAAAAGACTGCAAAAACCACAACCTTACACAAAGGCTATCATAACCTTACTCAAACAAAAAAAAAAAAAAAAAAAAAAACTTCTGTTGCAAGGACATCTGCCCAGCAACTGCCTGTCCAACCCTGGACTGCTGTCACCCTTGTTATTGATCCTTGTAGCCAAAGAATTATCTCAAAACAATGATGTGATCCTCATTTTCCCTTTAAAAACCTTTGTCTTCCTAGGCCGGGCGCGGTGGCTCACGCCTGTAATCCCAGCACTTTGGGAGGCCGAGGCGGGCGGATCACAAGGTCAAGAGATCGAGACCATCCTGGCCAACATGGTGAAATGCCGTCTCTACTAAAAATACAAAAATTAGCTGGGTGTGGTGCTGTGTGCCTGTAAGCCCAGCTACTCGGGAGGCTGAGGCAGGAGAATCGCTTAAACCCAGGAGGCAGAGGTTGCAGTAAGCTGAGATCACGCCACTGCACTCCAGCCTAGTGACCGAGCAAGACTCCGTCTCAAAAAAGTAAATAAATAAAATAAAAATCTCTGTCTTCCTTTAGTTCCCTGAATACACACATAGCTTATTGTGGCATGCATATTCCCATTGCAATGCCCTATTCACAAATGAACATCTTTTTCGTTCAGAGAGTCTCCCTGTGCTTTAGGTAGAGCGTGTCTAGATGCTAACTCTTAGAGAAGAACTCAGCTTGAATATCACCCCTGGGGGATGACCTCCATTCTCTCCTTCTTCCTTTATTCAGCGAGTTTATGAAGCACCTGCCCTGGGCCAGGGGCTTTTCTGGGCATGGAGCAGGAGTGGACAGAACACAAAACCCCTGTCCCACACAGCTCACAGACATTAAACGATTGAGTGCTGAGTATGCTTGGAGTCAAACTGTAAAAGATTTGAAGATATTTATTCTGAGCCAAATATGAGTGACGGTGGCCCATATCATAGTCCCAGGAGATCCCGAGAACACGTGCTCAAAGTGGTCGTGCTACAGCTTTTGGTTTCGTACATTTTAAGGAGACATAAGCCATAAATCAATACATGTAAGATGTAACATTGGTTCCGGAAAGGTGGGACAACTCGAAGGTGGGGTGGGGCTTCCAGGTCATGGGTGGATTCAAAGATTTTCTGGGCCGGGGTCAGTGACTCACACCTGTAATCCCACCACTTTGGGAGGCCGAGGTGGGCGGATCCCTTGAGGTCAGGAGTGAGAGACCAGCCTGGCAAATATGGTGAAACCCTGTCTCTACTAACAATACAAAAATTAGCTGGGCTTGGTGGTGGGCGCCTGTAATCCCAGCTACTAGGGAGGCCGAGGCGGCAGAATAGCTTGAATCTTGGAGGTGAAGGTTGCAGTGAGCCGAGATCGCGCCCACTGCACTCCAGCCTGGGCGACAGAGCGAGACTCCATCTCAAAAAAATTAAATTAAAATTAAAATTAATATATTTTTGAGGTAAAATACTTCGATATCTTTCAGGGCCTGCCATCTGTCATGTCGGTATCCTATTGCTACGGAGAGTCCGCCCAGACAGTCTTAAGTCAGTTTTGACGTTAATGCTGGTCCGAATTCCAAAGGGAGGAGGGTCTAGTGAGGCGGGTCCCATCCGGCCTTTCCCATCAGAGCCCGGACTCGCGGTTCAGGTTCCCTCTAGGACGCCCTTGGCCGAGAGGAGGCCTCCAACGGCTGGCTGGGGGCTTAGAATTTTATTTTTGGTTTACAGCGCAGAAGAAGAGCAGTGAGGCCGGGGCGCGGGTGGGGAGGGCAAGGCGGCGGCTCCAAGAAAAGCCAGCCCCTCGCGGCCCGACAGAGTCTCGGCGCCCCGCGGGTCGGTGGAGCCTCAATGGTGAGCGCAGGCCGGAGCTAGGTGAACACGACCGCCAGAGAGGGGAGGGCCGGACGGAACGCGGGTGAGCGGCCGCAGCTTCCGGCCGGGCCACGAGCGCGGACCCTACGGCCGGGGCGGGATTTCCGGCAAGGCGCGGAAGCGGCGGTAGCGGCAGGTGGAGAAGTTGGGCGGCTCGCGGATGCAGGCGGTGCGGCACGTCGTGTGCGCCCTGTCCGGCGGCGTGGACAGCGCCGTGGCCGCGCTTCTGCTGAGGCGGAGAGGTGAGGCGGCCGAGGCCCCCGCCCGCCCCCGAGCGAATGTGTCCTCGAAAACCTGTCCCCGTCCCTCGTAGCGTTGGGCAGGTCTCCTCCCTCCCTGGGCCGCTGGTTGCGCGCGGGTCGGCAGGAGGACACCCCGTCCTCCGACTTTGGTTCGGAGGCTCCTCGCCCTCCACCTGCGTAGTCGGAGGTGTGCGCGGCTGCAGCTCCGACTACCTGGGAGCGGTTCCGCGCCTCCCCCCACAGTGAGAAGCCGGCGGGCCGGGGTGGGGTGAGGAGGGGAGGGTTTCTCACGGGTCTGCGGCGTCCACATTCACCTGTGAGACCGCGGAGACTGGTGAGGGGGGTTGGGATCGCCGGGCCGGAGGCCTGACCTCTGCACACGCTGTGGCCGCCTGGTGGGAGGTCCTTGTCCTCCCCACTCAGCAGACGGACAGCTGCCGCGCGGCGGGTCTGCTTGTTCAGTGTCTCCTGTGTTCTCCGCTCGCTGGAGGACAAAGTTTTCTCCAGGAGCATTTGCATTTCTTCCGGCATCTAAACGGAGCCCCACGGGTGCTTAGGATTCCTCGGGCCCAGCGCTGAAATGAGCACTTGTTTAACTTCACCTGTGTGGCTCCCCGCGGGAGGCCTCATTCACAGTCACGTTTGTGGAGCTCTGCTTTGCGCCATCTTTGGTTCCTGACTTTGGGCGAGTGAATTAAGCCGTCCCCTGTAAAATTCGGCTAACACCTGCTTCACGGGGTGACTGGAGGGATTAGATGACATAATACATATTGATGAGTGCGTGCCCAGCACATACGAGGTACGCAGAAAACAGTAGTGGCTATTAGTTTATATTGTTAATAACTATAGCTATTATGGTAGGTACAGTAAGTGTCAAGGAGAAGGGTAGGCGGACCATAAGCAGAAATAGTTGTGAGGAAGGGAGAGTGGAGGAAAGCATCCTAGAGATGGAGGTGTTCAGCTGAGTCGAAAGAAGAGTAGGATGTCACTAAGCAGAGACTTGGAGGTGGAGGCGGCCCTCCCGGCAGAGTCAGCAGTGCAGGCAGAATCACAGAGGCCCGCAAGTGTGGGCTGGTTCTGGCCAGATGGAGATGGAAGGAGAGGAGCACGTTTAGCCCTAATTATGGAAGATGCTATACCAGGGGCTTTAGACTATTAGGTAGACAACATTAGTCTGGTTGATCTGGGATGGGGGTGGTCTTTCGCGTGTGGTGGTGTAGTTTTGGCAAAGCTTTTCAAATTTCTGTTGTTTTGGGTACTATATGAAGCCTTCTTCAGCAGTCATTTGCCCTGTCTTTCATTACATTCAGCCTACCTAAAAGAACCAGCTTTCTCCTACAGGGTCGGCACCTGTGTAGTTTGCTAAGGTGGTGTAGAGCTAAAATTGGCCTTTCCAATATTTGGGTGAATATTTTGTTACAATCGAAAAGGTAGAAAATGGGTCATAAACTAGGTGGTACAGCTCTTACAAAATATCGAAAATTTTAATTATCTTTATATCTGATGCCTTAGAATCTAAGTCTTAGATGGTAACTAGAAATAACTTTTGAAGAGAGTTTCCTTTTTTGATAACTGAATGGTGCTTTGAAAAATTTTGTTGAGTTTCAACTATTCCTTCGTGTATTCCACACACATTGGCTAAGCCCCTCCTGCTAGGTATTGTGCTGATACATAGATGGGGACACAAAGATGAGAAAATACCACCTCGTTCATCTTGGGGACTCAGGCACCAAGATGAAAACCGGATCCCTGAAGCCACATGGCAAAGCAGGGACTGCCAGGCAGGCCAGGCACAGAGGCACAGGAGCACAGCGTGGAGGGAACTTCTCAGAGCTCAGAAATCACTGCCGTTTTGCCGAAGGTTGATTTATGTATTCTCTTTAATTGACCTTCCCGCCCCCAGGTTACCAGGTGACAGGGGTGTTTATGAAGAACTGGGACTCACTGGATGAACATGGGGTCTGTACTGCCGACAAAGACTGTGAAGACGCTTACAGAGTTTGCCAGATCTTAGACATCCCTTTCCATCAAGTGTCCTACGTAAAGGAGTATTGGAACGATGTGTTCAGGTGAGTGCAGATCACAGCACAAAGGAGGCTTCCTCACACTGTGGATCCTTGCAGTGAAAGGATCGCAGTAATCAGACAGACAGACACCTCTGCAGCCCAGCGCTCTCCCTCCATGGTGGTGCTGAAGACTGCAGGAGGCCTCAGCCACCCTCGGGGCTCTGTGTTAGAGGTGAGGCCTGGACCCCACAGCACACCCAGCTCTCTCACTCCTGTCATTTTGCCACTTGCCTGAAGTCTCTTTAATGCTTTCTTGGACCTTGAGCTGTTTCTGTTGCCCAGTTAGGATAGGGGAGCTAAGGCTGAGGGCTCCCCTGGAAGGTGAGCACCAATGCCTGTGTGCTGTGTGGGTCAGCGATTAGGGGATTTCTGAGAAAGAGGTGATACATGGCCTCTGCCTCTGAAAACAAGAAACAAACAAAAACTTTTCTAAAATCCAATATAATCCCAATAATTAAGTGTTGTGTGCTAGGCGTGTGCCACATCTAGGAACATTAAGATGTCTGCACTGTGACCTGGTTCTGTAGGAGTTTACAGTCTAGTTGGGAGGACATTATCTTCACAAGAGGTGAGAGTGATGCTGTCAATCACTGAACCCAGAGGAGGGAGAAATGTGCACTGTGGAGTAATCAAGAAGGCTTCATGGGGGAGGAGGGGTTGCAAACAAAGGAGTAGAGAAGGCACTCCAAATGGGGTAACGAGAGCAGCGTGAAGAGAAGAAATGCTGATTGTGTATTTCAGGACCGTTGTAAAGTCTGGCTGGACTTTTGTTCCTGCAGTGGAAGGAGCGGTAGGGCTCGTCCTCTGGTGAGCCCTGACTGTGATGAATGTCGGGCAGTTGTCGAAGGTGTCTGACACAGCAGGCCATGTGCGTGGGACAGGCTGCCCCTGCCTGAGTGGGCTTTAGTGGCAGAAAAGCCTTGGGTTGAGTCCTGACAGTAGCTTATTATATGATCTTGGGCAATTTACTTGACTTTGTTTTTTTAATTGAAAAAAATTCTTTTTTTTTTCCTGCCAACAAAGACCCAGAAGAGATACTTGACTTTTCTAAGCCTCAATTTTCTCATCTTTAAAATGAGGATAACACTGATACCTTACAGGGTTATGTAAGAATAAAGTGAGATTAGGTTCTAGTATGTATGCCTGGTATATTAGTAAGCAGTCAATAAACATAGCTGTTTTTCTTTTCTATTTTTTTTGGAAGGGAGCCTCGCTCTGTTGCCCAGGCTGGAGTGCAGTGGCACGATCTCGGCTCACTGCAACCTCTGCCTCCCAGGTTCAAGCGATTCTCATGCCTCAGTCTCCCAAGTAGCTGGGATTATAGGCATGCACCACCACGCCCAGATAATTTTTGTATTTTTGGTAGAGACAGGGTTTCACCATGTTGGCCAGGCTAGTCTCAAACTCCTGACCTCAGAAGATCCACTCGTCTCAGCCTCCCAAAGTGCTGGGATTACAGGCGTGAGTCACCACACCAGCCCGCTATTTTTATTTTCATTATTAAAAAGATGAGTCTGGGAAGCTAAGCTATGAGGACGCAAAGGCATAAAAATGATATAATGGACTCTGGGGTGAGGGATAAAAGACTACACATCGGGTACAATGTCCACTGCTTGGGTGA
Source organism: Pongo pygmaeus (assembly GCF_028885625.2). NCBI lineage: Eukaryota > Metazoa > Chordata > Mammalia > Primates > Hominidae > Pongo > Pongo pygmaeus. The sequence goes on from NC_085931.1 coordinate 57,334,648, forward strand.
CGGGTACACCAAAATCTCAGAAGTCACCACTGAAGAACTTATCCATGTGACCAAACACCACCTGTTCCCCAAAAACCATTGAAATAACAATAAAACGAAATTTAGAGAGATTAAGTAAATTGACTATGGTCACCTAAATAATCGACGGAAGAGCTTGAATATGAACCCTCTGTGACTCTATGCTATAACATATGGGTGTCGTATATATTAACAACATGGACAAAACTGATGGCTGAATTCTTCTGGGGAAAGTTATCTGTAGAATGCATGATAAATTAAAAACTTATCTGTAGAATGCATGATAAATACATTAAAAACTTCTGCAGTTTTCTCGGGGACATAAGAAAAAAAAAAGAGTGTGGCAGCCAAATATAGGATAGATCTGGGAGAAGACCAAAGGCAGAGAGTCTTAGGAAGTGCTGTTGCTGGAGATTTGGACTTCATGGGGAGGGAGTGTGGGAGTGGAAGGTGAGGGCTGGCTTGTTGGACCCAGAGGACAAGTCCACCGGGCAGTAGATCTGAGGTGCTTGTTAAACACAGACCTGGACTGAGGTCTGGGGGCGGCCCTGGAATTTGCTTTAATAAGCACTTCAGCTGTGCTGGTGATGGGGGGTTGTCAGGGTCTTTCTTTGAGAAAAGGTGTGATGAGTCTTAGGGACTGATGTGTGTGGGAGACCAGAGAGGAGTCAGCAGTAGTTTCAAGATCAAGGCTGGGTGGCTGGAGAAAGCCGGTTTAGGGGATTCCTCTGAGTACTGTAGAGTTTGAGGTGACAACAGGGAATGCAAGTGAGCTTACACTTCACCTGCTAGCACAGCTTTTTCAGAATGTACGAGTGGACGTGATTTTTGAAGTTTAGCTCAGCTGAGGCCAGATAGGAAGAGTGACTTGAATACTATGGCAAATTAGGAGCAGAGCTGGGATTAAAACCCAGAATTAGGAGCAGAGCTGGGATCAAAACCCAGAATTAGGAGCGCAGCTGGGATCAAAACCCAGAATTAGGAGCAGAGCTGGGATCAAAACCCAGAATTAGGAGCGCAGCTGGGATCAAAACCCAGAATTAGGAGCGGAGCTGGGATCAAAACCCAGAATTAGGAGCGCAGCTGGGATCAAAACCCAGAATTAGGAGCGGAGCTGGGATCAAAACCCAGAATTAGGAGCGGAGCTGGGATTAAAACCCAGAATTAGGAGCGGAGCTGGGATTAAAACTCAGCTTTCCAGGCCAGTGCTTGCTGCCGCCTTCTGGCACTGCTTGATAGGGACTGAGAGAAGGAGGTGGCCGGGTAGAGTCTTTTCCCATCTCTGGGGCTGCCCCCGAGCTCGCCCCAGGCTCCAGCCAGCCTGCCCCTCTGTCCTCACCTAGTACCAGCTGCCCATGGAGGCATTGGTCTTTCCGCCGAAGACTCACTTCTCTAGTAGGGCTCTCTAGCTCAGAAATTTCTTTTGCATTCTTTCATTCAAGACCCACTGGCCTTCAAGGATCAGAGTCCGGATATGTTTTAGCTGCTGAGTCTTTTAAATCTCTGTTTCCCTCCCAAAGCACATGAAAGGCTTCTCTTCTTTCCAGTGAGAGAAGAGGCTGGGCTACTCCATTGTTTTTGCTAATGCCAAAACACACGCCTTCCCATCTGCTGTTTAGGAAAGGGTTAACAGTATGTCTTTTCAGAAACTGATTTAAATGTTCAGCCTCTTCAACATTTATTGATGAACGTGATATAGAAAGTTTGTTGGGTCTAGGACATAGACACAGGTTGCACCTTAAGTAGTTTGTAGTTTAATGAGCTTCCTGATAACTTTCTAATAATTAAAGCAAAATGGAAAGAGTGTAATAATATCAAGTGTTGTTGCAAATGTGGAAAAACATGAGTTTTTATGAACTTCTAGGGGGAGCGAGAAGTAGGAAAACACTTTGGTGCCTGCTAAAGTGGAAGATATCCAAGGAACCTCTGACCCTGTGCAGATCCGTGATCTGTCTGCATAACACAACCCTCTTGATCAGCATTGGCTTTTTTAACCCTTGTTGATTAATAGAGAGTTTTAGGTTAAATGAAAAAAATCACTTATACCAAAAATACACCCATTTTTAAACTCCCAAAATAGGCATCATAACCCTCTTGAAGTGAATCCTCAAAGACTATGAAATTCTTGCTAAGTTTTGCTGGTATCATGGCATCTTTTTCCCACGTTCAGTCAGTCTGTTAGAGCAGAAGTTCACTGAATTAGGATAGCCTGATCCACTTTAAGCACCCAAGAGTTTGCTGGTTCTCAGAAGTGTGTGTTTGTCACGTGAGGAAAGTATTTTTGGTATATTTGCCCAGTGACCCAGAATCCCAGGCTGAGATTGCAGAATGGCTCATGGAGCCCTTGTGTAGGGAAGCCTCTGACTGTGTTTCTTCTCTCTTCTCATCACGGCAGTCATCCTCACAGAAGAAGGCTTCTGTGACAAAGGTGTGAAGGATTTTCCCCATACACCAAGCAGTGGACACCAACTGGGTGTCCTCTGATGCAGTTCTGATACCATCTACTTGGAGATAGTGCTGGATCCCAAAGGTTGGGGGTTCAGTCCCCAAGACAGACTCCCTCCACAACAGCAGTCGAAAGTATGGGCCTCTAGAACTTATGACCAACTGGCTTCCAGTTGGGATTCCCATAACTTCCTCTTTGGGTTCAATTATTAATAATTTGCTGGATTGGTTCACAGAACTCAGAAAAACACTTAACATTTACCAGTTTATTATAAAGGATGTTGCAAAGGATACAGATGAAGAGACGGGTCGGGTGAGGTATGGGGAAAGGGTCATGGAGTGTCCACACCCTCCCTGGGGACCACCCTCCAGGAGCCTTCACAAGTGTAGCTGTGCAGAAGCTCTCTGAACCCAGTACTCTTGGGTTTTTATGGAGGCTTCATGACATCGCCATTCCTTCCCCCAGGATATAGAGTGGGACTGTCTCTGGGGAGGTTCTTAAGACCCACAGTCAGAAAGGTAGACGCTTGTAATCCTAGCACTTTAGGAGGCTGAGGCAGGAGAATTGCTTGAGGCCTGGAGTTCAGTATCAGCCTGGGCAACATGGCAAGACCTCATCTCTACAAAAAGAGAAAAGGATGCAGTGGGCCAGGTGCGGTGGCTCACGCCTCTAATTCCAGCATTTTGGGAGGCTGAGGCGGGCACATCACTTGAGGCCAGGAGTTGGAGACCAGCCTGGCCAACATAGTGAAACCCTGTCTCTACTAAAAATACAAAAATTATCTGGGCATGGTGCTGCGCGCCTGTAATCACAGCTACTCGGAAGGCTGAGGTGGGAAAATCACTTAAACCTGGGAGGCGAAGGTTGTAGTGAGCCGAGATCATGCCACTGCACTCCAGCCTGGATGACACAGCAAGACTCCGTCTCAAAAGAAAAAAAAGCTGCAGTGAAAGGAGGGCAGGCGGTCAGAGGCCCGACCCTGAGGCCTACCGCACCCAGCATGACAGCAAAGGACTAACAGGGGCGAGGTCAGAGGCCCGTCCCTGAGGCCCACCGCACTCAGCATGACAACAAAAAAATAACAGGGACTATGGGAGTTACAAGCCAGGAACTGTGGATGAAAGCCAATACATAGCATAGCACCACAACTCTGCAGTGGAAGTCTAGAGGATTTCATTTCCACTGTCACTCAGGCATCTTCTCTTCCTCACCTAAGCCCTGCTGTGTTGGAGGAGTCCCAGAGGCAGGGGTTTAGTGAGACCCTCACGGCCACTCCCCACTCCTGACCCCGTAAGCCCTGTGAGCCTACACAGAGACGGTGGCTCCTGAGCCGTAGTGGCAAAGAGTAACACCTTGTCAGGTGGCCCATGCAGCAGGTTATAAACAAATGTTCGATGACTGAAGCTCTCCTGTTATGCAGAAAATTATAGCTTTGGTATGACAAGGAGAAATTCTACATTAAACAAGCAATTTAGTGAACTTTTTTTTTTTTTTGAGGACTGTTTCACACTTGGAACTGAAGTCATTTTCTTTTATTCTAGTGATTTTTTGAATGAGTATGAAAAAGGAAGGACTCCCAATCCTGACATAGTTTGCAACAAGCACATCAAATTCAGTTGCTTTTTTCATTATGCTGTGGATAATCTTGGTAAGTAATTTGGGTTTAAAACATTTTTTTTTTTTAAAAAGACAGGGTCTCGCTCTGTCACCCAGGCTGGATTACAGTGGTACGATCATGACTCACTGCAGCCTCGACCTCCTGGGCTCAAGAGATTGTCCCACCCCAGGCGCCTGAGTAGCTTGGACCACAGGTGTGCCACCATGGTGGCTAATTTTTTGTGGAGATGGTGTCACAACTATATTGTCCAGGCTGGTCTCAGATTCCTGGCCTTAAGCAGTCCTCCTGCCTCGGCCTTCCAAAGTGTTGAGATTACAAGCGTGAGCCCCTGTGCCTAAGCCTGTTTCTTCTTGTGGAACCTCCTGATACTGAATTGCTTGCTTAGACCACCTTTTGATGTCTGTGGCTATGCTTTATGAATTTTAGGTTCTTCTTCCTGTCCCCTGCCACTGGGGTCACCATAACGAGTTTCTGAAGTTCTGGCTTGGGCTTCTTGGTTTGCTCTGTCCCACTGCAGCTCACCGTGTTGTGTGTAGCTACGAGATACCATTGTAAGCCAGGGGCCCAGTAGTGTCGGCGCTTTCAGCAATGATGTAGACTAGGCTTGCAGATTCGATATATGAGCAACCTAAAGCTGAGTTGATGATGATGATGAAAGTTAGTTTGTGCAGTTAGGAATAAACAAACGCCTACAAAAACAAAAAATCAAAAAGAAAAATCTTAAATTTCAACACTGGGCTAACACCAAAAACATGAAACTTAATAGAGATAAATGCAAAGTTTGCTAACTAGGTTCAGTAATTCTCCTAGGACAAGATTGGAAAGACCTAGCTTGGTTGCCATTGAATGTGCGGAAAATCTGGGGGATTTAGGTGCCCCCAAGCTGACTGAGCCAGTAGTGTGATGTCTTTTGTCAAAGCCAGAACAGACGGAGCTCACTTTGATGATCATAGAATGTCTAGGAAGGGGTGATGCGTCCCCTGTGGTCTGTCCTGGTTAGACCGTATTAGTTATTCAGGAAAAGAGTGATAGACTGATAGAATGTGAATTGATTTTTATTTTCAGGGTATCCGGAAATATGTCCTCCCTGAACTGTTGAAATTACTTTGGGTCGTAGTGGCAGCGGTCAAGTGTGTGAGTTAGGATGACGCTCTTTCTGTGACACCAGCGGACAGAGTTAGGACTGGCAGGAGAAAGAGTTCCCTGGGGTGGAGGCGCAGGCAGCTGTTCAGGAAGGGAAGGCTTGCCTTTGGAGAGCACTAAGCTCTGTGTCACGAAAGCTTTTTAGGGAGCCCCTAGGTGGCTGGCTGCCAGGCACGCTGTGGAAGGAACTTCTGCAGTGAATGTTTCCACACCTGGAAGAAAGGCGTGAACCGTGCAGCACAGGATGAGAGGACATGACGCCCAGACTTCTGAACTCACCGCGCTTCTCAGAGGCATCCTGCGCTTTTTCTAGTATAAGTGCTGTTGTTTAAGGACATAGATGTAAAGTGGATTGTTTTCTCTATGAGAAACTCAGTCAAGATGAGATCATGTGTTTCTAAAGTGCCTTTTTCAGGTCGTTAATATGCAGCAGCTAATTCTTGCTGTGTCTTCTGTTTACATTGAGCTAGTGTGGTTGGTCCAGGATGGAATCCATTTTGCTGCACCTTTCATAAAAGTCTCTTGCAATACTAAATATCTGTAATTTTTTCTTTTTTTGAGATGGAGTCTCACTCTGTCTCCCAGGCTGGAGTGCAGTGGTGCGATCTCGGCTTACTGCAACCTCCACCTCCTGAGTTCAAGCAATTCTCCTGCCTCAGCCTCCGAAGTAGCTGGAATTACAGGTGCCCACCAACATGTCTAGCTAATTTTTGTACTTTTTTTGTAGAGACGGGGTTTCATCATGTTGGCCAGGCTGGTCTCAAACTCCTGACCTCAAGTGATCCACCCACATCGGCCCCTAAAATGCTGAGATGACAGGTGTGAGCCGCTGCGCCTGGCCCAAATATCTGGAATTTTTACACAATGAAAAGGTTCTAGACTCGTATGCACCTTGTTAGGCTCTTTGGCTTTGTGTAATATGAAAAGAAGAAACAGTGTGCTGGATGATTCTTCACTCTGATGAAAATAATACACATTTATTACAGAAAATTTAAAAGAGGAGAAACAACACCTATAATTTCACTCTCAGAATCAAAGGAATAGACCTGAGATTTTTCTTCAACTGTTTCTGTACAGTACAAACCGCGGAATCATTGTGTTACATCCTCGCCCTGCTGAACAGTGCCAGGCGTTTTCCCGTGTTAGTAAACATTCTCTGTAAGGACCCCCGTTGTTATGGCAGTGCATTGTCATTCACTTCACATTCTCCCAGTGTTGAACATTTTGGTTCATTTTTGTTTGTTTGTTTCTCCTGAGACAGCATCTTGCTCTGTTGCCCAGACTAGAGTGCTGTGGTGCAATCTCGGCTTCCTGCAGCCTCGACCTCCCAGGCTCAAGTGATCCTCCCACCTCAGCCTCCCAAGTGGCTGGGACTACAGGTGTGCCCCACCACGCCTGGCTAATTTTTGTATTTTTTGTAGAGGTGGGATTTCACCGTGTTGCCCAGGCTGGTCTTGAACTCCTGAGCACAAGCAATCATCTGCCCGCTTCGGCCTCCCAGAGTGCTAGGATTACAGGCATGAGCCACCGTGCCTGGCCTCCCTTGGTATTATCACAAACCCTGAAATGAATATTTTGTGTTTAAATCTTTCTGTGCATTCCAGACTGTTTCCTTAAGCCAGAAATTAACTTTGGAAAGGCTCTTAAAGGTGCAATAACAGTTTAAGTAGCAAGGTTGTATCAGCTTAAGAGTTCAAGGCTGCTTGTTTGATGGAATTGGATGTGTGCCTCTGTTCCCTAGGATCTCTATGTTTGGGTGCAGGGTGGATTGTGCAGCCCCTCAGCCTAAGACTTGGGGTCTATACTCTTCTTTTGTGCCTTGGTTTATGCTGATCAAGGCCTGCGAGTATGAGTCTAAAACCTGATCCTTGTGTTCTAAAAACCTCACAGGGGCAGATGCCATTGCCACAGGTCACTACGCAAGAACTTCACTGGAAGATGAAGAAGTCTTTGAGCAGAAGCACATTAAGAAGCCAGAAGGGCTTTTCAGAAATCGGTTTGAAGTTAGAAATGGTAAGTTAATGTGCCCAGGTCAGAGCTGAATTCTTGTGAACAGAGTGAAATCTTTTGAGGAATGACAGTGGGTTGTGCCTGAGGATCACTGCCACCCCTCCCTCTGTGCTCCAGTGTAGCTTGTATGGGATTCACATTTGAAAAGGTGCGGTTACCAAGAGGACATTTTCCCAGAGGGCCTGTGATTGGGTAGTAGCAGTGTCCCTGCCAGCCATGGTGAGGGCTGGTGGAAAATGACATGAGATACTGATAATCCAGCTCTCGACACTGTGTGTTGGTGATGTGAATGTTCCAAAAATATCTGGGTAAATATTTGACAGTGATAATTGGGGTGCTGTCAGTCTAGCCAAGGCCCTGTACTTAGCAACAAGTTCTCAAGGGCGTGCGGTTCAGGCAGACTTTTAATGTGCTGTGAGCACAGGATGTGCTGTGAGCATGGGATCTGCTGTGGATCGCATAGGCTCAGCAGTCAGGCTTTGTAGCCGTATTTACACATTCATTTATGCGTGTTAGGGAGCCAAGTTTCACCTTTCTAGAAAAAAGTCAATGGCAGACAGTGAGCTGGGAAGCTGCTGGCTTGTCCTGGTGTACATTTGTGTGTAGAAAAGAGGAATTCCCTGTATTAAGTGAAAAACCAAGTGGAGCTCAGAGCCGTGTTTCTGCAGGGAGTGTCCATCAGTGGGGGACCCCTGAAGGGCAGCATTGCTTCTCTGTCCAGAAGTTCAGATGTTGGAGGGAGCCTTGTCCCGCCATCTGGGGAATAGGGTTCTCTGGGGCTGGGGCAGGGCTTTACATACACACATTTCTTTTTTAATTATTATTTTTTTTTTTATTTTTTTGAGAGAGGATCTCACTCTGTCAACCAGGCTGGAGTACAGTGGCCCAATCTTGGCTCACTGCAGCCTCCACCTCCTGGGCTCAAGTGATCCTCCCACCTCAGCCCCACCAAGTAGCTGGGACCACAGGTGTGTGCCACTGTGCTCGGCTTTTTCATTTTTTCATAGAGATGAGGTCTCACTATGTTGTCCATGCTGGTCTTGAACTCCTGGGCTCAAGCGATCCTCCCACCTCTGCCTCTCAAAATGTTGGGATTACAGGTGTGAGCCACCAAGCCCGGCCTCACACGTTTCACATCGCTCCTCTTAGCAGTCCATGAGGTGTGTGCTCTCATCTCGTTTCACAGATGAGGAAACCGAGGCCCGGATAAAGCCATCTGACCTGGGTCCCTCGGGTGGCACAACTGGATTTCAGTGCACTTCCGCTCACTACCCAGCCCCTGCTGCTTCTGCTTCTGCTGGGTCAGGCCCCAGCTGAGTTCTTTCCTCAGCGTTGCTGAGCCCATCCTGAAGGCTGCAGTGATGGGGTGGGGCTGTGCTTGGTCAAGGGAGCCCTGAGTGTGCCAACAGTCGTCTGCCGCCCTCTGTTCCCTCCTCTCCTTCCTTCCTCATGCCAGAGGGTGATCAGGTAACTGTACTGACTTGAGCCCAGAGAAGAGCAGCCCACTCCCGTAAGACAGCCCCCCATTTCAGGAAGACATGGGTTTGAATGCAGAGTCCTGCCACTTGGGAACTCCAGGGTGGAATTCACCAAGTAATTGTGCATTTACGGGGCCTGAGGAGATGGAAGGTTAATTTCCATGTTGAATAGATGCGCCTGCTTATCTCCTAGAACAGTGTGTGCCCTGCAGAACCATCGACCTTTATTATAGGCCACGTGCCCTCGGAAACTTGTGACAGTGCTGATGGATGCGTTCTGTTGAGTGCGTGTGGCATGTGGGAGTTCTGATGGTGCCACGGTGTCTCGGCTTTCACTGGGTTTTGTAGGCACACTCAAGGTTCTCATTTCGTTCTTCTTCAGTTGCCCTGGCCCGGCCTGGGTCTCTGGGGACAGCACCTGCAGGGGCAGCGGACGGCCTGGGCTCAGGGTGGGTCAGCACCTGAGACAGGCGCTCCTAGGCCTGGCCTGTGACTGGGCCGATTTTCCCCCACACCGCGTGCTACCACCGGCCTGGCAGAGCCAGCATGGGAGCCGGCGTGTCAGCGAGGCTCCAGCACAGGCAGCCTCCTCCAAACGCTGTTCACTCCTTTCTGTGCTTGTCCTCCACGGTAGTTCAGTCAGGGTCGCCAGCTTGCTTTTTTGAAAATCATAGATTTTTAGTTTGTTTTAAAATGACTCAGAACTAGGAGAAAATGCAAATGGCTCCTAGTTTTCTGAGGCTTTTACACACATGCAGTGTTTGACTGCAGTTAGTTTGGGATTGAAAGTGGACTCTGAGGCCAGGTGCGGTGCCTAATGCCTGTAATCCCAGCACTTTGGGAAGCCAAGGCAGGCGGATCATGAGGTCAGGAGTTCCAGACCAGCCTGGCCAACATGGTAAAACCCCGTCTCTGCTACAAATACAAAAAAAAAATTAGCCGAGCATGGTAGCACGTGCCTGTAGTCCCAGCTACTCTGGAGGCTGAGACAGGAGAATCACTTGAACCCAGGAGGCGGAGATTGCCGTGAGCCAAGATGCGCCACTGCACTCCAGCCTGAGCGACAGAGCGAGACTCCATCTCAAGAAAAAAAAAAAAAAAAGTGGACTCTGCAAAGTGCTCTGCTTCCATGGCGACTGGTCGGCTGAACTTGGTCTCACTTGTCACTCAGTTCTGCTGTTTGTACCTGCCAAGTAAGGGAGTGGGACTCAGGAGGCTGGGCAGCCTCCAGCCCCGCCACCTCCACCTGCATCACTTTGGGCGAGTCATATGTAATGAACTGGGCCTGTTCCAGTTTCCCCTCTGTAACGTGGGGAGAATTCTCCCTCTCACGGCTAACGTGGGAATCAGCAGATGGAAAACACTAGCTACACAGAGTGTGTGCTGTACGCGTGGCTCTGCCAAGCCAGGAAGGGTACGTGTGCTGTCTGACCATTATGGCATGTGGTGTGCTCTGAGTGTAACTCGAAAGGAGAAGTTTATGAGAAAGATTGAAAGAAGCCAGAAAACTGACGTTTGTCTTAGTTTTTTGCCATTGATCATTGAACTTGAAAGTGGAGAGCTGGACAGTTCTAAGCCAGGTTTACTCACACCTCTGCTCCGTTGCCTTAAAGCCAGAAATGGTTCTTTACAATCACATAGGGAATGTCGGAGGAACTGCAGGGGCACCTAACAGATGTCAGCTGAGACTCTAAACAAAAACGTTTTTACTAAGAAAGCTAATATGTTCAACAGGTAGGGCGCTCCTGGAGGCGTGTGCTGGCCGCCGGGCAGTGAACCTGGACAGTGTAGAGTCCTTGAACCCACTGTGGCACAAATACATCCTGTGGTTGTTGGAAGAAGGCACAGCTGACACTATATCAGTGGAATTTTCTGCCAGCGGCTAGCTTACTCCATTTTCCAAGATTTGGCTGAATTTATTTTAGGTGTTTTTTTTTTTTTTTTTCTTATCACTTGAGAACATTTTTTCATGCGATGTTTCATCTTTGAAAATACTATAATCTGAAGTATGAGCTGGAATAATTTCTTTGTCATATAAAATCCTTGTTTTTTTTTTTTTTTTTTTTGGAGGTGCGAATTTTTCTTACATTAACCCCAGTGGCGGTCTTTTCCCTAGTAGTTGCTATTGAGTGTTGATCTCTGCCTCTGACAGGCTAGGGGTAGTCTGTCTAAGTGAACAGAAGGACATTGTTGAAAGTGAAGTATCATTATTTTTATTCCTGCAACATCTTTTGTTCTTTATTCTTGGCAGCGGTAAAACTCCTCCAGGCAGCTGACAGCTTTAAAGACCAGACCTTCTTTCTCAGCCAGGTTTCCCAGGATGCCCTGAGGAGAACCATCTTCCCTCTGGGGGGATTAACGAAAGAGTTCGTAAAGAAAATCGCTGCTGAGAATAGACTTCATCATGTGCTTCAGAAGAAAGAGGTACGAGTGAGCAGTTTCCTTTGATTAGTGCCTGTTTCCCTTTCCTGACTGCATGGCGCGGAGCAGCTGGGCCTGTGGGTCCGGCACCACTTCCCCTTCTCCAGGACCTAACATCAAAGGTGGACCGTGGAGCAATAGATGGAGGAGTTTGCTCAGGCGCATGGTACAGGGCTCTGCTGACATCCGGGAGCAGCTATACGAGACTCCTTGCTTTTTTCCTCTCCTTTGCCCCTATGTGGTAGGCAGCTTTCCCCACAGCCTTAGCAGCTGGTAGGGTGCTCTTGGGATCGCCTGCCTGCCAGGTGAGTGCCAGGCAGTGTGATGCAGCCCCGAGACCCCTGGAGGGGCAGGTGCTGTGCCGCCATCTGCACACTGACGTGCCCTGTCACCCGCTTGCCCGGCACAGACTCGTTCGGTGCCATCTGTTCTGGGCGCCGTGCTGCTGGGCCGCGAGGAAGTGGTGACATGCACACAGTTCCATCTTCGCCTCCGTGGAGCCCACCCACGAGTGGGGGACGCAGACAGGAGGCCAATCAGTGTAAACCTAGAAAATGTCTACGGAGGGAGGTGTAGGACCCTGGGTGGGAAGCACCAGTGGGGTCTGAGAGTAGGGAATGGAGATGCCAAAAACGGCCTCAAAAGAAGTCACATGGAACCTGAGACCTGAAGGAGGAGAGGATCCGGTGTCCCAGAGAGGGCTGGGAAAGTCCAGATGAGGGAATGGCAGTGCAAAGGCCTTGAGGTGAGGAGAAGCCAGGGAGCCGCTGTGGGGGTGCCTGCCTGTGGCCCCAGCTCCTCAGGAGGATCGAGCGCGCCCAGGAGTTTGAGGACAGCCTGGGCAACACAGCAAAACTCGTCTCAAAAAGAGAGAACCCGGAGTGTTGGCGGAACTAGGATGAAGCCCGTGGGAGGGCCTTGGGGATGGAGGGCGAGGGCGCTGTGGGATGAGCCTCGCCTCTTCAGGGGCCAGTGCGGTGGGAGCTGTCGCTCCTTCGTGTCTCTTCCTGGTAATGGAAACGGCCATACCTTTCATCAGAGCCATCTTCCCTGAAGAGCACGCCCACCGCCCGTCCTCCTCTCCTCTTGTCTTCCGTTTCCAGCGTCGCTCTGTGGTGGGAGCTGCAGGGATGGAAGGGCAGTCTTGAGAGACACAAACCAGAGTAAACGATGCAGCCCCTAATGGGGCCACGGTGGAGAGTGCACGCCGCCCAGTCTCCCCAGCTAGGGTAGATGTGCTTGAGGAAGGTGCCTCTCTCCTCTGACTCCCCTGGAGCCCTCCCCTAAGGCCTTAGCTTCAGGCCTGGCTTTCCTGCTACCTGCCCCTTCTCTGGTCCCTGTCTCTCCCCCACTCCTCACAGGACAGTGGCCTGAAGGACCTGACCGGGTCCTGCTTTCTTCCCTGGGGCAGCTGGTGTGAGGTTCTGCCGCGCAGGGTCAGACCCTGCGGGCTGAGACAATGAGGCGTTCTCTAAGGTTCTGGCATTGTGTGTGCCGGCTGTGACTGGCGGCCGAGGGTGCCGGTGGGCAGCCGGGCCCCTACCCTGGAAGCAAAGTGTGGGGTGAGGCCGGGAGGCCCCAGGGCCTGCTCAGGATGTCTGGGTACAGTGTGGGCCACCCCCACTTCTGCTCCTCTCACGGCTGCCGCCTTCTTATTTCAGAGCATGGGCATGTGTTTCATCGGGAAGAGGAATTTTGAACATTTCCTTCTTCAGGTGAGTGCTGCTCTTTGACACAAAGAGATGGGGCTGCGTGTCTGCCCTGGATCTCCATCAGTAATGAAACATTTGTTTTCCAGTATTTGCAGCCTCGACCTGGTCACTTTATTTCCATAGAAGACAATAAGGTTCTGGGAACACATAAAGGTGAGGTGCAGACTCTGCCACTTGTCATCTGAAATGCCTAGAGCTGTGGGGTTTCAGCTCTGGGAGACTAGACCAGAGTTCCCGTCGTCCCTTCCACTTGGCTGGCGAATTGTAGAAGGCTCTGTGGGGTGGCCGGGGGCAGGCAGGCATGGCCTAGGGTGGAACAGTTGCCTTGATGATGGCTGTGTGCATTTCAAGATGTGGCCTCGGCTGAAATGCTGGAGTTCATGAAAAGCGCACCTCTGACTTGGAAGGACCATACTCTGTGAGTTACGTATCAAGTCCCTGTAAAAACAATGATTTCCTTCCTATGTAAGGAAAATGGTAAACCACACAAAACTCCACTCTGATTCAGGGAGTCAGGTGGACGTCCTGGCATGGTTTGAATGATTAAGGACCACATGCAGTGATGGGATCAGGCGTCCGCGCTGGCCGGAGTGCGGCTCACTCATGTGCTGACCCTTACTGCGGTGAGGCCTGTGTGAGCCTGTGCTGTGCCTGGTGTCGGGGGACCGGCTCCGAGTTAGTCACAGTGTGCAGTCCTGCTGTGGGGACAGAGTGCAGTCACTGTTGGGTTAGTACAGTGGCGGTAAATCCCATGAGATTCTCTTTGCCTGTGTGCACCACTGCAGGGGAGGGAGGCAGTGAGTTTGCCATCTGCTCTGTGACATTGTGAGGGTGCACAGAGCAGCTGGGGGTAGCTCTGATGCACTTACTGCATTAGATGGACACTGTTAAGACGTGCAGCTATGTCATGGGCTCAGCAAGAAGGGCCCCTGGCGTCACACAGGGCACCCAGCCACATACAGCTGGAACCTGCACCTTCTGGGGTACAAGGTGCCTTCTTTGTGGCCATTGCATCCTATGTCCAGCCCAGGCCTGGACAATGATGAGATGTGCTCAGGTGCTTGGTCAGGGCTGGCTTTGGTGGTTGCAGAATCATATCTTCCTAGTGAGTTACACCATTGCTGCGCCTGCTCTGGGCTGCCCTCCCAGCATCTGCCTTCATGAGAGGTGTGACATGTGGGCTGTAACTTGTTGCGCAGCCTCATGGAGAAACTGTCTTTCTGTAGGTTGGTTCCTGTATACCTTGGGCCAGAGAGCAAACATAGGTGGCCTGAGAGAGCCCTGGTACGTGGTGGAGAAGGACAGCGTCAAGGGTGACGTGTTTGTGGTGAGTGGGTCAGCCTCTGAGACAGCACTGGGGCTGGTTCTGGCAGGGCCAGCAGTGCTTCTGGACCAGGGCTTGAGAAGGCCTCCAGCAGCCGTGGCTTCCTGGAGGCTGTGACTAACTCTGTTCCTGTCCTTGGTCCCCTGCCTTTCCTGGGACTGGCCATGGTGGCAGGAGAGTTTTAAGGTATTCATTAGGCTCAGTTGTGTGCTGGTCTCTTAATCATCACTGAACCCCGATATACAGATACAGTTTCTCCAATTTTACGAAAGAGGACAGCGACACCCAGAGCTTGGGTGGCTCATCTGGTGGAGAGGGCGTGGCCTCAGTGCCAAGGATGGTGCCCACCATGGTAGGATCCAGTGAGTTGTTGTCAGGCAGGTGCAGATGGCCAAGCCAGGATCAAACCAAGCCACTTCCACCACAGTGGGGCCCTTAGCGCTGTGACCCTGGCCTCAAAGCAGGGCCGCTCGGCGGCGGCAAGGTCACCCCACCTTCAGGGGACCTTGCCGGTGTCTGGAGGCATTTTTGGTTGTCACAGCTTGGGTCGAAAAGCAAGGACATGGGTGCTGCTGCATCTGTGGGTCAGGCCGGGGACGCTGCTGGCCGTGTTCAGCACAGCCTCTTCCCTGAATGACCCAGCCTCCACCTTGGTGCGCAGAGCTGAGAAGGCCCACTCTCAGCACCCTGGCTGCCGGCTCGTGTTCCGGCACGAATGCTGGGGCGCCTTCTCTTAGACGCAGGCGGGGGCCAGCAGGCCCCACCCGCTGATTCCAGTACATCTCCTTACTAGGAAGACCTGGGGGGTGAAAAGCCTGGCTGCGAATAAATTAAATGATCTAGATTTCAGTTGATCTAGTTTTCAGTTTGCTGTGAGAAGACCAGAAGGGTTAACCAACGGCCTCGTGTCCCTGGACGGGTCTTGGTGCCTGCTTAGAACCCAAAGCCCTTAACTTCATGCTCCTCGTCCTGTATCAGGGGCAGGGCTTGGCACAATCCCAGGAGGTGCCAGGTCTCAATGGCCCGAGGCCATGGGTGGGTGACAGGGAGCAGGGGCCTCAGAACCAACGTAGGGTGTCTGGGGCCCCCCCAGACCAGGGCCAGTCCTGAGGCGCACCTGCGGGAAGCCAGCACCTACCAGTCCCTCCTTTCTCCTCAGCCATTTGGGGTGTGGAGGAATTCCTGGGGTGGCCTTGAGAGAGAGAGAAGCCCGTGGTGTGGCTGGCCTGTGTCCCTGCGAATAGAAAAACCAGTCCTCGAGGGTGGCCGTGCTGGCGCCCCACAGGTGGTTGCAGGTGGAGGGCCTGAGTCAGACTTGAACCTGCAGCAATCACTGTCATGGGCTCGGATCTCACCCCTGCCTCTTCCCTACTCTGACGTGGTCCTTCCTTCCTGGGCCTTCGTCTCCTCATCTGTCAAATGGGGATTCAGAGGCCCGGCGGGTGATGAGATGAATTTCTGTGGGTAGAACACTTCGAGCAGTGCTGGCACCGTTACCTGTGTGTATGCTGGTAGGACAGTTGTTCCCAGGGACCACACTGAGGCCGGCCTTGGGGTGAGGTGCCCCTTGGCGTCCCCACCTTCGCATTCCATTCTGCAGGCCCCCCGGACAGACCACCCAGCGCTGTACAGGGACCTGCTGAGGACCAGCCGCGTGCACTGGATCGCGGAGGAGCCTCCCGCAGTACTGGTCCGGGACAAGATGATGGAGTGCCACTTCCGATTCCGCCACCAGATGGCACTAGGTGACTGACGGGAGGGCTCCTGAGGACGGGCCCCTTGAAGCTGAGCTTCCTGAGGCCATATTTGGGCCAGGGTTGGGAGACCCTGGGGTAGGAAAGTCCCATTGTGGAGATTATTTGGAGATTACCTAAAATATTTAGAACTCCCGTGTCCTGTGCCTGCCCTGAGCGAGACCTGGGGGTGCTGGGAGCAGATGCAGGCAGGCCCCAGTGTGTTGGGCTGAAGCAAGTGTGTACACTGCCCCGCAGTGTCCTGCTGCGCCCAGGGCCCAGGCTGGTGCCCTGCCCTTCCCCTCTAAGCGGGGGTTCTTGACCCCGTGGGCTGGTGCTCCTTTCTCCCTGGGGGCACAAGGCCTGAGGTCGACCAGGCAAGGCCTGTGCCCCCTCCAAGGGCCCCTCTCTTCTACCCAGTGCCCTGTGTGCTGACCCTCAATCAAGATGGCACCGTGTGGGTGACAGCTGTGCAGGCTGTGCGTGCCCTTGCCACAGGACAGGTGCGTGGGGTGTGGGGGTGAGCACAGGGAGGACTGTACTGCTCTGCACCCTGCCAGGGCATCTGGGTTACAGAGGAAGGGGCTGAGGCCCAGGAATAGGGTGTGCTCGGGTCACACAGCTGGTGAGGGCAGCGTGCCACCAGCCCTGCCCTGGGGGCTTCTGCCACAGTGACAACTGTGAGAGGATTTCCACTCTGGTGTCACCAACCAGCCAGTTCCGGCTCAGCTGCTGCCCGGGCCCCAGAAGTGAGGACAGAAAATGGAAGGGGCATGAGGACTGTGCTCAAAGAGGCAGAGGGTCAGGGCCTCTGTGGGCCGAGTGTGCGGGAGCTCCGAGGGTGGGCACCTGGTGTGTGCAGGTCTGAGGGCTCTCCAGGGGCAAGTGGTGGAAGGGAACCTGGGGTGAGGGGAGCGGAAGCATCCTCTGGCTGCCACCATGTTCCCTCCTGTCACAGCTCCACATTCCCAAGGGCTGCAGAGACCTGCCAGTCCCTGGAGTCCCAGGAGAGGCCCCTGTGACTGTCCCACTCAGGGAGAGGTACCCTGAAGACCCTCCCTAGTGAAGCCGCTGGGTGCCTCAGGCCTCTCCTCTCCTGTTCAGCAGCAGCAGCAGCAAAACCCTGCTACCCTGGGAGCTCAGCGCCTGGCGCTCCGAGCACAGGCCAGGCCAGGCCCCCATAGGGGGCCACTCTGCCCCTATCTGCCCTGGGCTGGCTCCCTGTGGCACCCCTGATGCCAGGGTTTCTCTCCCCCACAGTTTGCTGTGTTCTACAAGGGGGACGAGTGCCTGGGCAGCGGGAAGATCCTGCGGCTGGGGCCGTCTGCCTACACACTCCAGAAGGGCCAGTGCAGAGCTGAGGTGGCCACTGAGAGCCCCACTGACAGCCCAGAAGATGGTCCAGGCCTGAGTCCCTTGCTCTGACAGAGATGGAGCTGCTAGAAGGAACCTGGAGAGCAGGACCCAGGGCTGGGTGGCTGGTGAGCAGTCCAGGTGCCCAACGGCCAACTTGCTGCTGCCCAAAGCAGAGGAACCGGGCTGGCCGAGGGTCTGAAAAGCCTGCGGGGGCCCGGCGACCCCCAGGAAGAGCCTCACCTCCAGGCTGGGGCTTGGGCTGCTGGAGCATCTGCTGGCTGGTGGGGTGGCCCGAGTTCCCCTTCACCGCCCCCAGGGAGAGTTTCCCACCTCAGAGCACGCAGAGGGGACCTGCAGAGGGGGCTGCCAGGACAGCGTGGAATAAACATTATTTCAAGGACACGGAGTCTGACCACTGCCTCCACTGGGGCCCAGGGGGCTCCACATCACTGACCCCCTGGTTTGGAAAGGCAGGTGGACTGCAGATGCAGCCACGGCAACCTGCGTGTCTCTCCCTGAGGTCCCAGCTGCTCCACCCTGAGGGCTGGGGTCCCTGGTCCTGGACTACAGAGTACGTGCCCGGGACACTGACCTGTGTCCTCGGCTCCCTTCCTCTTGCTGGGCTGGAGCCTTAGCGTGTTGTTGGTGCCTTGAGACAGGTTCCTGCGGGGACCAGAGGTGCATTCCGCTTCTCTGGGTGAGAAGGTTCCTGAGGCAGCCAGGTAGTGCACAGAGGGCCTTGCCCAGATGCCCTGAGTTCTTGCTGGTGCGTCAGGGTGGGGGCTGCCATGGGGCCCACTGTCCATCCTGACCCCTCCTCCCATCTCCCCACTGGGTGTCCCCTGACCTGGGGCACCCTTCCTTCTAGCCTAGGCCCCCCACGCAGCAGGAAGTGTCCTGAGGGTGAGGAGTGGGCCAGAACCCTGCAGGCCAGGTGAGGAAACGGGGCCTAGGTGGAGCCGTGGCCCTTGCTGGGCTGGGGCGGGGAAGTGTGGGGTGTGGGGTCAGTGCTGCCCTGGCCAGGGGCAAGCCCTAGCTCTACCAGGCAGGCAGAGCACTGGCCGGTGGGACCAGACAGGCCTCTGGGGATCCTCGGCCCAGCTGGGCATGGAGGCCGAGCTAAAGCGCCGCCTTTGTTCTGCCGGCTCAGCCCAGCACGGAGCCTCCCTGGGATCAGGGGTTCCCTGATTTATGGCTGTGGTCGGGCCTCCAGCCTGGGAACTGAGAGTGAGAGAGCCCCTGCGGTGCCTACTGCTCTGCCCTAGGTGAACCCTTCCAGGTCACAGAAACATGAGTAGGTGGGAGGTGGGGCAGCCAGGCAGAAGGTGGTGTGGGCACCAGGCCAGCAGCGGTAAGGCTGCCCCTCTCCAACCTCCAGCGGGCTCCACTGTCCCAGCCTCAGGGCCTGTGCGTCGGCCAGTGGAGGAAGCAGGGACACAAACCTGCCTCTGCCCCCTTGAGCCCCTAGGCTCCATGGTGACAGCTTCCTGACTGGCAGGGCTCCTCTCTCTAGCAGGCACAATTGCCTGCCCTGCCCCCCCACAAGGCCACTGGCCAACTCTGGAGGGCTTTGGAGCGATGTCTCAGAGATTCAGCAGAAACTGTTGGCCAGTAGGCCAAGTCTCCGGGCTGGTCATCTGGCCTCTTTCCTACCCTCCCCAGCACCCAAGGCCGGCACACTCCAGAGGCTGTGCCCCTCAGATGACTTTTTGAAGACCTGGGGGCCCCCAGGAGCACAGGCAGCTAGGTAGCCCCTTCTGCCTGCACGGGTACCCCCAGTGGCCTGGCCTTAGCCACTTGTCACACCTATCCATAAAGACGATGGGGGAACATCTTCCAGGCCAAGAGCTGGCTGCTTGTACACCTACACCTACTCCCTGCTTGTGATACAAATGAAAGCAAAACCCTCGCTCTCCTCTCCCCCTACGTTGTTCTAGGATAATCTCAGTGATAGATACACGGGTCCTAGGACAGTGCCCCCTCACCTCACACCTGGGAGGCTCCTTCCCGAGGCCCTGAGCTGGTTTCAAACAAACACCCTGAGCCTGCCTTCTCCCCAGTCTCTGGCTCCCATGTTGCCCTGTGCCGGAGCTTTACCTGGGCCCAAGCCCCTTCCTTCTTGGGGAGGTTTCTTTTTTCTTTTCAAGAGACAGGGTCTTGCTCTGTTACCCAGGCTGGAGCGCAGTGGTGTGATCACAGCTTACTGCAGCCTTGACCTCCTGGGCCCAAACAATCCTGCCCTGACCTCCCAAGTAGCTGGGACAACAGGCATACACCACCACACCCAGCTAACTAACTTTAATTTCGTTTCACAAACAGTCTTGCTATGTTGTCCAGGCTGGTCTTGAACTCCTGGCCTCAAGCCATCTTGCCTCAGCCTCACAAAGCACTGGGACTACACAGGCATGATCCACTGTGCTAATTTTTAGCAGCTAATTTTTAAAAATTGTAGAGATGGGGTCCTGCTGTGTTGCCCAGTGTGGTCTGGAACTCCTGCCTCAGCCAGCCAAAGTGTTGGGATTACAGACATGAACCACTGCCTGACCCTCCTAGGGGGTCTTAACAAGCCTTGTCTCCAGGCTGAAGAGCCCAAGGTGAGGCTGAAGCTGTGACTGAAGCAGCTGTAGTCACCCCTGTTACCTGGGCCGGGGGAGTCGATGTCCCGTGGCTTGGACGGTGTTTGTGCTGTTATCTGTTCAGGCATGATCACAGAGGGGCTTGTTCAGCCCTCACCCATCACGGTCTGCTGCGGATGCTCTGCGGAGCACTTCGTGGTCCTCACGTGGACATCCTGGCCTGGCTGATGGACAGGCCTGCTCCGGGCTGCCTGGACTGCTTTCTCCCTCTCAGATGCTTGTAGTATTTTCCTGTTAATCATGGCTTTGGGGTTGAGGTAGAAATATATCTATCGTGTTAGCCACTGAGCATTCTAGGATGTAAACATTAGCAGGTGAACTGAGGAGAAAGCAACAACTTGAAAAATGACCTGAGGCACTGGGGCGTTCATGAGTGGTTTTTTCTCTCTCAGATTTGACCCGGGGGTGGCCCTAATCTGCGGTCCTGTGCAGCCAGCACCAGGTCAACAACTCCAGAGAGGCCTGGGAAACGGGGGCACTGTGGACTAGACAGGGTTGGGGTTCCCATTTCTCTCTCTTTGCTGTCACTACTTTTCCTTAAGGGTGGGCCCTGTTTCCTTAAGGGTGGAAGCGTGAGACAGTGCAGGTGGCTAGAGCTCTGGGAGAAACCCATCTTTCTGGACAGAGAAACCAAGAAAAGGGACCCCAGAAGTGAGAAAATGCAAGGCAAATTCCAGCAAGGAGAGCGCTGGAGAAGCTGACCCCCCGATTCTCTGCATGTGTTGACACACGTCCCCGCCCACCCCACCTGTGAGTGCAGGCAGCGACCCCAACAGCACAGCCAAGGCCGAGGGCTGACGTGGTGGTGGACCTGCTGCTCGTGGAAAGAGAGACAGAACCAGTGGTCGGAACCTAACCAGGTTGCCTGCTGCTGAAACAAACCCATGAAATGACACAACGAGGGTGTTAACAACCCAGAGTCTAACCTAACATTCCACATGACGAGTGAGGATTCAACTTGCAGTTACTCAGCACACAACCAGGAAAATGCAAACAGAAAAGACAGATTTCAGCCCCAAGATGCTCAAATGTTCAAATTATCGCAGAATTCACAGCAGTCCTAGTTATAACCATGCTTTATGAAGTAAAGGTGAACACTCTTGGAATGAGTGGAAAACTAGAAGTGCCCAGCAGAGAAATAAAAAGGAACCTAACGGAAATTTTAAAACTTAATTACAGTATTTGAAGTAAATTCACTGGGTGAGTTCAGTAGCAGAATTAAGATGACAAAGAAAAAAAAAAAATCAGTGAACTTGACGATGGAGCACAAGAAATAACCAAATCTGAAGGACAGACCGAAAAAAGAATGAAGAAAGATGAACAGAGCCTCAGGGACCAGTGGGAAAACATCAAGAGGTCTAACATCTGAGTCACTGGAGTCACAGAAGGCGAGGAGAAAGATCAGTGCAAAAAAAGAAAATTGAAGAAATAATGGCAAAAAAAAAAATCCTGAAATTTGGTGAAAGACAAAAACTGCCCATCTAGGCTATGGCAGGCCTACCAGGGAATGGACAAAAAGTTCCGGCACAACATTCCACTGGCTGAGGGAGCATGGGACACGGACAGCTCAGCTGCACGTCCGTAAACCGTCCCTTCCACGGCCACCCTGAGCATGGGGAGGGACGGGGGTGTTTGTGGAGAAAAACCAGCACTGCAGAAGTACAAATTCAAAAATCTTAATTTATTGTAGACTCTTCTCATTTGTAATTCCAGTGTTTTGAACATTAATAAATACACGTCTGTTAAAAACCTCCAGTGTCTAATCTCTCCCATAAAGTCTTAAGTAATAAAAATAGGTTTACATTTTTCCCGTCTCAATAAAACTGACAGTTGTTTTTTGGTAACAGTTCTGATCAAATTAAAAATTACACCTCATGATGTTGGCTGTGGAGTATGTGGAAAAAAATAGAACAAAACAAAAAAATTACACCTCAGGGGGCAGAATCCTGTTAAAGTCATGAAAGCAGACTGTTCGAAGACTTAAAAACCTTTTTGTACTTAGGAAACACCAGTGGCAAACTTTTAAAGGGACTAGAGTTTTTTTATCTTCGAAAGACCACTCACCTGGTAAGGCACATGTATAATTCATTCAGGTGTGAGGACTTTGGGATCTCATTTCATTCTCCTGTCCTGGACCATTTTCAGATATGCTTTTCCTCTCACACAGGCATCTGCTAACAGTGCTCACATTTTCATCAGGGTCAAGTTTAAAACTTAGTGTGGACATCTTTGCATTTTACTTGATTTTCATCCTATTATATGGTTTCTCCTATTTGGAAGCAGCTGTGCTGATCACTTATTTGGGCACCTGATTTGAAGAACAAAGGAAACGCTAAAATCAAACATGTCTGACAGTTCCGGGACCCGTTCCACAGCCCCTTGGGCCATGCTGTGCCAGCTGCCTGCAGTGGGCCCGACCTTGGTGTGAATTTCCAAAAACAGTTTGGTAACCGTTGTAGAGTGTGGCTGTGGCTTTGTCCCTCTGCACAATTGGCCATTTGAAGCAAAATGAAGTAATTGGTCAGACTCCAGAGGGGAGACCCCTGCCTAGAGATCCTGAGTCTCAGAGAGTTAGAGAATTGGCAGGAGGGATGTAACGGCCTGGAAGGCCCCACACCTCTGTCCAAATCAGGAACTGCAAACGCTTTAAGGTCCCAGGTCCCACGGGGAGCAGGAGCAAAGGACAAAGCCATCCCCACCTGCAGCTCCCAGGCCACCTGGGAGGGGGTGAGGGGAGGGGGTGGTGGTCAGGGAAATGACCAGGTGAAAAATGACAGCCGTGTGGCAACCATGCCCCACAGTGACCTCAGCAGGGCTCCTCACACCTGCCTAGTGCTGCAGTGCCCTGTCTTGAATTCACACAGCTGGGGCAGACAGCAGCAGAGGACAAACGCGCACACAGCGAACACCGGGGACCCAGGGGGCTGGCGGGGAGGGCCCACGCCATCCTCGCTTCCTGGTTGAAGGCAGCTGTAGGGCTTCTAACCACTTGGTTTTAGCCCCACTGCTGACGTATTTCCCACCTTTGATCTGCTGGGGCACCAGTTTCGTCAACACATGCCAGATTCAAGTACAACTGTGCAATCTTCTTTACACAGAAGACAGCAAGGGATCATTGCATGGATCTCCTGGGATAACAAAGTCAGCACAAATGCAATATATATACAGGTTTCACCTCCCCAGAGTCCCATACAAATATATAAAACTATCTCCACCTTTCCCACATAGTGAAGTGATTTTAAGACAAGCGGTGCCTTTGCAAAGGGCTGCCCGGGCTGCCAGCCACGGGTCCGCACTGCCATGAGATGCCCGCCTGGGCGGGGCTGGACTGTGGGTCTTTGGTCTGTGCCCGGCGTTCCTGAACTCTGGCCAGCCTCTGGGCCCAGTCTGGGGTCCCCTCTCAGTTCTGGCTCTGGCTGCAGTCTTAGGACCCAGCGGTGCTGGCCCAGTGGTCCACGCCTCCCTCATGCCTTTGGCACTTGTCACCAGGTCTGACAGGCCCTGAGCTCCTGGGAGAGCCAAGACCTTTGTGTCTGGATGATCAGTCGGGGAGGCTGCCACCGTGGGGACCGCCACACTCTGGGCCCACTCCACTCCAAGGGCAGCGGCCCCTAGGGCTCCAAGGTCTGAGGGTGATGCCGCAGCCTGTGTGGGGGCGATGGGCTTGCCTCACGGTTTCCTGATCGTTCAAACTGAAGTTTCATTACTGCCTCTGCACGTGGGAAGAAGCCAGCAAGCAGGTGAAGGGTCAGTGAGGGCAGCGGCTTGGTGGGTCCCAAGGTCACACGGGCAGGATCACCCCATCAGGGTAGAGGGAGCGTCTGGGGGCTCCAGGGAGGGCAAGCTCATGTTGGATGAGGCTGCCCTTGGGAAGCAGGAGAGGGGACCAGGACCAGCCTGTGGGCCTCTGTGTTGCTGGTCTCTCAGAAGAGCGCAAGGAATCCGCGTTAGAAACCGGCCATCTCTACAGTGACTTTTGGGAGGGGCATCCTGAAGACCTGGCTTCTCCCTTGTGAGTTTGGAGGGAGGGGCGACAGGGAGAGGTCTGGGGCCAGGACCCCAGCTCCACCCCGCCCCCTTCACCCCAGGCATTCCGGGACCCTCAGTATCCTCAACTGCAAGGTAGGTGGCCAGTGGTCCCAGACGGAGACAGTGCTGATCAAATGCAGAGCCCAGCACCTTAGGTCCTAGCATTTCGGGGCTGGCCAGGGCTTCAGAGTCCCAGAGGCCTGAGACGTGCCCCCAGGATAGGGGGGTCTGCCCATCTCCGGGGGATCCTCCTGACCTCAGCTGCAGCGCCTCCCTGCCCCGCCCCCATCCCCGCCTGGGCTTCCTCTGCACTCAGGGCTCCAGGTGAGGTGGGCGTCAGGTCCCTGACCACTGCCCCCTCTCTCTCCTGACTCAGGACAAGGGGGAAGTGGGTGATCCCCGCCCTGGAGGCCCAGGCTACTCACTCAGAGTCGGAGCCATCGGCCTGGGCACTCCCAGTGCGCACGTTCATGGCCACCCCGTTGAGGTGCTCACGCCCCGGCTCCCTCCCAGGGCTCTTGACTGTGATGCTGCAGTCGGGACCGCCAGAGCCCAGGGAGGACGTGCGCGAGGATGTGGGGCTCTGCTCACAGTCGGCCAGCTTCTCCTGGAGCCGGCCCTTCAGCGTCTGCTCCGTCAGTGTCAGCGGCGGCGGGTAGGTGACTTTATTTTTCAAGATGCCTGGGAGGAGGAGACACGGCAAGGTCAAGTCTGGGTGATGCTGCCGGGGGCAGCTGCTGGGCCGTGTGCATCTGAGCCAGCCTCAGCCCCTGTCCTTCCCTCCTGGTTCCCCGGGTCCCAGGGCTAGGCCGGGAGGCCACGTCTGTTCTGCCCAGGCCCTGACTTGCCCCACCAGCCCCAGCCCCACCCCCACCTCCAGACCAGGGACTGGCCCTTCTGGGTCCTCCAGCCTTTCACTGCAGCCCCGGCCTCCCCACTCACCTTTCCTCTGCTCTGGGGGCTGGCTGCTGGCAAGCCTGGCTGCGCCCCTGCTCTCCTGGTCCGGGGGGTAGTCTCCACGGTGACTGCCCTGCTCCTCGCGGTGCAGCTCCACGCTGACCTTGGTCTCCACCTTCAGGCGGGGCTTGCCGCTGGGGTCCTCACTGTCACTCTCAGCCAGGCTCTGGTCAGGCCAGCCGGCCGGAACGTGGTTGGCCACAGCGTCCCCTGAGGCACGAGAGCGGTGCTCAGCAGGCAGCAGCACTGCCACTCGAGCTGCTCCCCTGAGAGCCATGGGTCTGGTGGCTCTCACCCACCTCTCCCTGACCTACAGGCCTGGTAGGGCTGAACCCTAAAGGTGGGGAAACTGAGGCCCAGGAGGGAGAGTCCTGGCAGCGGGGCCCTTGTTGGGATCCCCCACCGCATCTGTGCCAGTAACCACACAGGCTACTCCCCCACCGGCAGCCTCACCTGGACCTTGTGGTGACGGTCCACAGAGACCCCCCTGAGATTTCCTGCCTCTGCTCGGGGGGTTGGCCTGGAGGAGCCCTCCAGAGGCTGTGGGGGAGCCCAACCAGAGTCCCCCCAGGCTGTCCTTTCATGTGGCTGCAGTGCTGCTGGGCATATCTCGGGAGGAAGGGACCCAGCCGTGGCCAAGGCCTGCCCCGAGCCTGCTGTCCACAGCCCAGCCTGGCCCAATGTACCCCACACACTCACCTTTGGGGGTGCTATGGACGGCACCCCTGGCCGGGTCCCATTTTTCCTCAGCTCCCACCCCATCGTCCTCGCTGTCTGACGAGTGTGAGGAGGCGTAAGAGCTGCTCTGCTCATCCAGGGACAGCTCGCTATCTGAGTCGGAATCGTGGCCTGTGGATGTGCGGGGGACAGGGAGGCTCAGGCCCTGGGAGGTGAGGGAGTCCCACCAAGGGGCAAGCAGAGCTGGGCCCCCGGCATGCTGACGCTGAGCATGGCGAGGCTGCTAGTGCTTCTTCAGGGGCAGAGTCTCCAGAGACCGAAGGGACATGGGAAAAACAACCAGTGGAGTCCTCCCCCTCCAGGGAAGCCATACCGGGGGGATCCTTGGAGCTCCTGGGCATGAGGGACGCGTCTGGCTCTCCGTGGCCGCCCCGCACCAGCCCAGAGGACACGCTGAGCTTCTGAATCCCTTCATCCCTAGAGAGGCCAGGGAGGGTGGGCTCAGTATCATCCCTCAGGGAACAGGAGGTGCTGGAAAGTTCTCTGGAAGATTCTCTGCCCCTACCCCTTCTGGGTTCCCAACAACAGACAACACAACACAACACAGACAACACAACACAACACAGACAACACAACAGAACACAGACAACACAGCACAGACAACACAACACAACACAGACAACACAACACAGACAACACAACACAACACAGACAACACAGCACAGACAACACAACACAACACAGACAACACAGCACAGACAACACAACACAGCACAGACAACACAACACAGACACCACAACACAGACAACACAACACAGACAACACAACAGACAACAGACACAGACAACACAACACACACAACACAGCGCACACAACACAGACAACACAGCACAGACAACACAACACAACACAGACAACACAACCAACACAACACACACAACACAGCACACACAACACAGCACACACAACACAGCACAGACAACACAGCACAGACAACACAGCAGACAACACAGCACACACAACACAACACACACAACACAGCACAGACAACACAACACAACACAGCACAACACAACACAGACAACACAATACAGACAACACAACACAGACAACACAGCACAGACAACACAACACAGACAACACAACACAACACAGCACAGACAACACAACACAACACAGACAACACAACACAGACAACACAACACAGCACAGACAACACAACACAACACAGCACAGACAACACAACACAACACAGCACAGACAACACAGCACAACACAACACAACACAACGCAGACAACACAGCACAGACAACACAGCACAGACAACACAACACAACACAGACAACACAGCACAGACAACACAACACAACACAGCACAGACAACACAACACAGACAACACAGCACAGACAACACAACACAACACAGACAACACAACACAGACAACACAGCACAAACACAACACAACACAGACAACACAGCACAGACAACACAACACAGACAACACAGCACAGACAACACAGCACAACACAACACAACACAACACAGCACAGACAACACAGCACAGACAACATGGCACAGACAACACAGCCTCCCGAGTATGGGGGGGAAGGTTGTGGGGGGGAAGGTTGGGGGGGGAAGGTTGGGTGGGGGGAAGGTGGTGGGGGGAAAGGTTGGGTGGGGGGAAGGTGGTGGGGGGAAAGGTTGGGTGGGGGGAAGGTGGGGGGAAAGGTTGGGGGGGGAAGGTTGGGTGGGGGTAAGGTGGTGGGGGGAAAGGTTGGGTGGGGGAAGGTGGTGGGGGGAAAGGTTGGGGGGGGAAAGGTTGGGGGGGGAAGGTGGTGGGGGGGAAAGGTTGGGCAGGGAAGGTTGGGTTGGGGGAAGGTGGTGGGGGGGAAAGGTTGGGGGGGAAGGTTGGGTGGGGGGAAGGTGGTGGGGGGAAAGGTTGGGTGGGGGGAAGGTGGTGGGGGGAAAGGTTGGGGGGGAAAGGTTGGGTGGGGGGAAGGTGGTGGGGGGAAAGGTTGGGTGGGGGGAAGGTGGTGGGGGGAAAGGTTGGGGGGGGAAAGGTTGGGTAGGGGGAAGGTGGGGGGAAAGGTTGTGGGGGAAGGTTGGGTGGGGGGAAGGTGGTGGGGGGAAAGGTTTGGGGGGAAGGTGGTGGGGGGAAAGGTTGGGTGGGAGGAAGGTGGTGGGGGGAAAGGTTGGGGGGGAAAGGTTGGGTGGGGGGAAGGTGGTGGGGGGAAAGGTTGGGTGTGGGGAAGGTGGTGGGGGGAAAGGTTGGGGGGGAAATGTTGGGTGGGGGGAAAGGTTGGGTGTGGGGAAGGTGGTGGGGGGAAAGGTTGGGTGGGGGAAAGGTTGGGTGGGGGAAAGGTTGGGTGGGGGAAAGGTGGTGGGGGGAAAGGTTGGGTGAGGGAAAGGTGGTGGGGGGAAAGGTTGGGTGAGGGAAAGGTGGTGGGGGGAAAGGTTGGGGGGGAAGGTGGTGGGGGGAAAGGTTGGGGGGGAAGGTGGTGGGGGGGAAGGTGGTGGGGGGAAAGGTTAGGGGGGAAGGTGGTGGGGGAAAGGTTGGGGGGGAAGGTGGTAGGGTAAAGGTTGTCGGGGGAAAGGTTGTCAGGGGAAGGTGGAGGGGGAAAGGTGCGGTGGGGGAAGGCTGCGGGGGGAAGGCTGCGGGGTGGGAGGAAGGCTGCGGGGGGGAGGGTGCGGTGGGGGAAGCCTGTGGGGGGAAGGTGCCGGTGAGGGAAGGAAAGTTGCATGGGAAAAGGTTGGGGGGGAAGGTGGTGGGGGAAAGGTTGTCAGGGGAAAGGTTGTCAGGGGAAGGTGTGGTGGGGGAAGGCTGCAGGGGGGAAGGCTGCGGGGGGGAAAGGTGAGGTGGGGGAAGGCCGCGAGGGGGAAGGTGCCAGCGGGGGAAGGAAGGTTGCATGGGAAAAGGTTGTGGGGGGGAAGGTGGTGGGGGAAAGGTTGTTGGGGGAAGGTTGCCAGGGGGAAGGTGCGGGGGGAGGAAAGGTGCGAGGGGGAGGAAAGGTGTGGGGGGGGGAGGAAAGGTGCGAGGGGGAGGAAAGGTGCACGAAGGGAGGAAAGGTGCGGGAGGAGGAAGGTGCAGGGGGAGAAGGTGCAGGGGGAGAAAAGTTGAGGGTGGAAGGTGATGTTGGTTGAATGGCAGGACACAGGTAGGGGTGGCGAGGGCAAAGCTTGAGGAAGTTCGAGAGCCACCTCCCCGAACCTGGAGCTGCGGCCTGACCTGACGGTGCTGTCCAGCGAAGCGGTGGACTCGCCCAGGTCTGTGCGCAGCATGTCGGGCCCGTCACCGAAGGTGGTGTTGCAGTTGAGGGAGCGCTGAAGGGAGGGGAGGGGCTGGTCACTGCCAGGTGGCGGCCACCACATGACCACCACGGGGAATGACTCTGTCGCCACGACAAGCCCCCCACACCCACACCCTGGCTGGGCCCCTGCCTGGCACACAGGAGGAGCCGGCCCCATGCAGTCAACCCTCACTGCAAACGAGAGCCTCCTGGCAGCCGAGGGAAGCACATCCTGGCCCATGCTGTGGTCAGGGGCTGCCGCCCTCCCTACGGCCACTGCTTCTGGTCAGGGTCCTCGGTGGTCCTGACCCTCTCTTTCTAAGGCCTGGAAAAGCAGGGCTAGGATGCGACCCAGGCCCCGTCTGGCCGATTCTATCACTTTCTGTTTCTGACGCGGCCACACCGTGCTCCGTGGGCGGCTTTGCCATCCCCACCGTGAGGGGCACACCGGCCGCAGGGCTGGGGCTGAGGCTCGCTCCCCCTCCCCCGCCACTCAAGGTGCCGCCCAGCTCCCAGTCCCGCGGTGTCCCCGGTGCCTCGTACCGTCAGCAGGGTGGCCCTGGTGGCGGCGGAGTCCTCCAGGTGCAGCTTCCTCCCGCCGAGCACGCCCTTCAGGTGCTTCCGGACCTCCTGGTTGAGCACGCAGTGGAAAAGGAGGACGAAGGGGCCCTGGAGGGAGGAAGGCGGGCTCAGTACCTGCTGCTGCCTCCCTAGGCACCTGCCCTTAGGCGCCCCAGCACAGATGCGCATACAGCCTTGAGTGCACACAACGCGACCGGCCACA
This sequence comes from Pongo pygmaeus, assembly GCF_028885625.2. Classification (NCBI taxonomy): domain Eukaryota; kingdom Metazoa; phylum Chordata; class Mammalia; order Primates; family Hominidae; genus Pongo; species Pongo pygmaeus. Next base: position 57,364,280 of record NC_085931.1, read on the forward strand.
TGGCCCAGGACACGGCCAGGCCTCCCCTCCTCAGGGACTGCTGCTATCTGGAGGCCAGGTGGGGGAGCTCAGAAACTGAGATGCCTGGGCCAGACCCCCGGTGCGCTGGAGGCAGTGAGGGCCCCGGCTCAGGCCAGTCTTCTGGGCACTCCTTCCACAGTGCTTGGGGCCCTCTGGGGTCCCCACTGTGTCGTAAGTCCACTTGCTGTGCGGCCCTTGGTATGACTAGAAATGGCCGCTTCTGCTCCCTGGAGACACAAGTGGACTTGTGCTGGCCTGGCACTGGGGTCATCGTCCCCAAACACAGTGGGGAGGAGGCACCAGCCCCTGTGCTGGCTGCACAAGGGACTGAGTCCTCGCAGCCACAGGAGGCCCCCACGCGGGACCCAGGCAGGGGTGGTTTGGGACCACAAAGGCCTCCACTGCTTCACATCACAGCGATGGTGCCACGGCGGCCAGGCAGGGGCCCCGCAGGCAACTCGGCCGCCACCTACCTGTAAGCCGCTGAAGATGGCGAAGAGGTAGTGAAAGCTCAGTGCGTCTCGGTTCACAGCCAGCAGCCCCAGCAGCCAGGTGGCGCTGATGAGCAGCAGCAGGAGGAAGGCGGTCCTCAGCAGGGAGCTGCGGGAGGGCAGGATCAGGCCTGTGCCCACTGCCACCACCTGCTCCCTTCCTTCCTCCCTCCCTCTCTGCGCATCCACCTGTCCACCCACTTGCCCGTCCGCCCATCTCTCTGTCTGTCCACCTGTCCACCCAGCCATCATCCACCTTGCTCCCTTCCTCCCCTCCTAGCCAGATACTGACTCATCCGGGAACCAGACACAGCCTGTGTTAGTGGGGATGGTGGTGGAATAAATTAGGAAGCAAATGAGAAAACAGGAGCTGTGAAGACTACACCAGGCCAGAGGGCCTGAGCCACGCCCATGGCTGCACTAGCTCCCGTGAGACACCCTGTGGAGAGGCGAGAGGAAGAGCCCAGGGCCTGCTCTTGAGCTGTGATCCTGCAATCAGCTTCCTGAGCTCTGCCTCAGTCTCCCCATCTGTAAAAGGGGAAGACAAAGGCACATCCCCTCCCAGGGTTCAGTGGGGATGGAGTGAATCAGGGTAACAGAGCCCGCAAGGTCCACAGGTCATGGATAGCACTGAAGACAAACTGACAAGGCCCCAGACCCCACCGTGCAACCCCCACATCCGGCCTTCCAGACCACTCCCCGCCTCTCCCTCTCCACCCCGCTTCAAACTTGGCGCTCTCCTCCCAGGCCGGGAGCCTCACACTCCTCCTGGCACCCAGCCCCTGCGCAAGCATTACCCCTTCGCCCATCCCTGACTCAGTCCCATCTCTGCCAGGTCACCAGCAGCTGCCAGGTCACAAGGGACTGGCCTTGTCTGACAGATGCCCCCGTCAACCCTTCCTGACCCTGTCGTGGCTCCTGGACGCTGTGCTGAGTCCTCCCGCGGTGCCACCTGCTCCTTTGGGGCCTCGAAGGTCCCCTCTCCTCCCTAGAACACTGGAGGTTCCCTCCGTGCTGGGCCCCCGTTCCACTGTACCCTCTGATGGTGGGGCGGGGGGGGGTCTCCTCCACTCCAGTGGCCTCATCAACACCCTCACCACCCACCAGAAAGTTCCATCCCCCCCGCCCCACCCATCTCCACTCTGGGGATTCCAGGCAGCCCAATGCTTCCATGCTGGGCGGGAGGGACTGAGGCCCAGGGCTGGCTGCCAGCCCCCTCCCTTCAGCTAACCTCCCCCAGCCCCCTCCCCTCAGCTAACCTCCCCCAACCCCTCCCCTCAGCTAACCTCCCCCAGCCCCCTCCCCTCAGCTAACCTCCCCCAGCCCCTGCAGATGCAACGTGGGAAACCTCTCTCGAGCCCTGGGGCTCACTCAGGCTGCCCCCAGCCCTCCTCCATGAGGCCCACATGCTCTCGTGGGGCCCCACCCCACACAGAGACTGGACATTGGGGTCTCAGGGCCCGGCCGACATGGCTGGCCGGTCAGGTTCAGCCCCACTTACACGATCCCTTTTTTCCCATAATAATGGTGCTTTCTTTGGCAGGAAACCTTTGCAGATAGGACAGAAGTGACCGTGTTGATCTGAAAACAAAACAAGCCGATCAATGTCAGGTGGCCGACTCTTCTCTCTTGTCACTGCAGACCTCCAACTGCCAAAAGCGCCTAAGGCCCTTTGCCCTGCATCTCAGGGAGGGGTGGCTGGGTGAGGAGGACCTGAGCCCTGGCCTGTGGGGTGAAGCACACCTGTCCACCCACTGCCCCACAGCGCCCACCACACCCAGCCTGCCTGTGTGGGACCCTCCTGGCTGCTGGACACAGATGGTCTCATGCGGACACAACGTGAGACCTGAATCCACGATCAGAGGGCGAGGTCCGGGAGGGCCCTGGCAGCTTTGCTGACTGTCACAAGGTGGCCCTTCCTGCCCCCCCTTGGCTGCTCAGAGGAGTTGGTGGCCCCAGCCAGCCCAGAACAGCCCTTCCAGCTGACGCATGCTTGGGGCACCTGGACTCCCGTGAAGGCCCCACACTCACGATTATAACGGCTCCGATGGGCCCCGCAAAGCTCCAAATCAGGGTGTCTTGAAGGGACAGCCAGCAGAAGTCGGGGTTTCCGTAGCCCTGGGGGTCCAGGCCCACCGCCAGTCCTGAACACAGCGGGGAGGAAGGGAAGGGTGAAGGCCACGTGCCCAGTGGCCACCCCATGCCAAGGACCAGCCAGGGTGGGGTGAAATGGGGGACTCAGCATCTCCCTTCTCAGAGGAAAGAGCAAGGAGTCCGGGGAGCCAGCCCGAGGCCCCTCCGAGCACAGTCTCGGAGTCTGAGTGGGGTCTCAGGCTCACTGGCCCAGGTGGCAGGAGCTGCTCTTGGATTGGACCCATGAGGCAGGGCCTATCTGGGCGGGCTGCTGAGGAAGACCAGAGACCCTGGAGGGTGGCAGTGAGATGGTGCAGGAGGGATCGTGAAGGCAGACGGTGCTTGGGAGGGCCCTGCCAACTGGGCCATGTAGCGGTCAGGAGGCCGTGATGGACCCAAGGTGCAAGGGATGAGGCCCCAAAACAGATGGAGGACGGCGTCACCTACAGGGCCATATGTGAGCGGGTGAGGAACGCATATACCCCCATACCACATCCAACCACGTGCACATGCCATACACATGTACATACCCTATACACATGCATAGACACACATACCGTGTGCAGACACGCATCACAGATATACACACACACCACAGAGGCATACACCATACACACGTGCACACCACACACACCCCCGAAACTGCCTCACCACCGAGCCTGCTATATGAGCTGCTTGTTTAGATAGGGGAAGAAACGCTCTGAAGCACAGTTGTCACTCCTAACCAGTGACAAGCCAGATCCGCCTGTCCATGCAGAGCATCAAGGTAACACCTGGGACAGGAGCAACCAGCAGGTGAGACCTGGTCTTTCTGTGCCCCTTGCCCCGCCCTGGCCTAGGCTATGCTCCTCCCCATTCTCCTTATTTAAATATTTAAATATTTAAAAGATCCCAGCTCCCTCCTGCTTAACACCCTCCAGCATTTCCCACTGTCCTCTGGAGGAGCCAGTTAATCAGGACCACCGAGGACAGTCAGGGAAGCCCCAGATGGCCGGGTGAGGCAGCAGCCAGTGACCAGTGCCTGCAGCTCAGTCTGAGGCTCCGCGGGAGTTATTTTAAGATCTTGTGCAAGACAGACCTAAGTGTTAAACAAAACAAACCGAAATCTGTTTTTCAAGCAAGTAGGAAACGTGAGCTATCTGGATTTACAGTCCAAAGGGCAGAGGCATCGCAGAGACCTGCTCCGCCTGGACATCGAGGTGGCTTTTCCACAAAGTCATACGAACCCCTTTCTAGGCCACGTTCTTCATCTCAGCATCTCTCACAGTAAGCACCTAATCTAGGCAAGGTAACGCCTCCCTGTCACATCAGGAAGTGGCTGGCAGCTGCCACCCCACCCAACCTGCCCCCACCTCAGCGGCCCTGGGTGGAGGTGAAAAAGGTTCTTCAGGGTCCCTTAGAGTAAGGGAGATGCGTCACATCAGAACACCCTAGCCAGGAGCCTGCCTAGTTGGAGGCTGGTCAGTGCTGTTGCTATGGAGACCACGACGGTCCAGCAAGGGACCACGGCACTGGCCCCAGGGTGGCTGCTGGGTGCTGCCCTGGGAGCAACTCCCCCCACCCCAGTGCCTCTGGCGTCAGACTGCGTCTAATCCCCGGAACCCAGGGATTACCCAGGAAAAGAGGTTCTTCTTTTTGTGAATAAAGGTGGATCTTTCTCAGTAGGGAGCAAAGCGACTTTCTGATTTTTAGCAAAATGTGTGCTGAGGAAGTACTGTTTGTTCTACTCATTGATTCACTAATCCATTTACTCATTCATCCACTCACTCATCCCATCCATCTGCTGCACCCACCCATCCACTTACTCATTTCATTGACATCTATTAGCTACCCATCCATCCACCCACCCATTTCATCCATCCCTCCATCCATCCACCCACTCATCTCTCCATCCCTCCAACCATCCTATTCATCCACTCCCTTATCCCATCCATCTACCCACCCATCTATCCACTCACTCACCTCTCCATCCCTCCATCCATCCACCTATTCGTCCACTCACTTATCCAATCCATCCATCCATCCACCCCTCTCCATCCCTCCATCCACCCACCCACGCATCTGCTCACTCACTCATCCCTTCATCCCTCCCATCCATCCACTCAACTCACTCCTCCATCCATCCAGCTACCCACTCATCCATCTATTCACCCATCTACTCACTCATCTCTCCATCCCTACATCCATCTACCCACCCATCCCTCCATCCACCTACCCCATCCATGTGCTCATTCCTCCATTCACCCACTCACCCCCATCCATCCATCATCTACCCACTCACTCACCCCCCACCCATCCACCAACTCATTCACCCCTCCACCCATCCATCCATCCTCTCACCCCATCCATCCATCCATCCACTGATTGCCCCATCCATCCATCCACTCACTCACCCCTCCACCCGTCCATCCACTCACTCACCCCATCCATCCATCCACCCATCCATCCATCCATCCACTCACTCACCCCTCCACCCATCCATCCATCTACCCATCCATGCATCCACTCACTCACCCCTCCACCCATCCATTCGTCCTCACTCACCCCCCCATCCATCCATCCACTCACTCCCCACCCATCCATCCATCCACTCACCCCTCCACCCATCCATCCACTCACTCACCCCTCCACCCATCTATCCACTCACTCACCCCTCCACCCATCCATCCACTCACTCACCCCTCCACCCATCCATCCACTCACTCACCCCTCCACCCATCCATCCACTCACTCACCCCCCATCCATCCAGCCACTCGCTTACCCCATCCATCCATCCACTCACCCCCCCCACCCATCCATTCATCCTCTCACTCAGCCCTCTATCCATGAACTTGCACACTCATGCACTCGCTCTTCCCTCCATCCCTCCCGTGTGTAGACGTGGAACTTTTGTCTGTTAGGTGCTGCAGAAATAACCCTGAACACACCTGGACCCAGCTCTCAAGGAGCTCACACCTTACAGAAGACGTCGCCCCAGGTGTCTGCAATTGCCCCTGTGCGTGCAGACAAGCGTGCAGGGCCGAGGCCTCCTCTGCTGGGGGCTGGACAAGCATTGGGGCTGGGCAGGGAAGAGAAAGGAGGACAGCTCTCCTGAACAGCTGGGGTCTGTTGGAAATCTGTGTTTTTATGCAGGGCCACTCTGTGCATCCTCACCTGTGACAATGGCCGGGATGCCCCAGCCCACGACGTAGTAGAACCGCATGGGCCCCGTGTCGATGTTGCGCACCTCGGTCAGCATGCGGTAGACATGCAGGCTCTCCACAAGGGTCCAGGCAAAGGTGCTCATGTAGATGTAGTGGAGGAGGATGGCAACCACTGTGCACAGGAACTGCGCAGGGAGGGGCCGGACTCAGCAAGGGCCCCTGCATCCCAGGCTGAGGCCAAACAGGCATGAGTGAGGGGTGGGAGAGCTAACAATTCGGACCACCCTATGTGTCTGTCCTCAGCTGAGCAGGGCTACATGTCTGGCCAATGGCTGAGAGCCAGGAATTGAAAATCAACATCCATGGAGAAGCTGAGCCAGCCCTGCCTGCCTGGACACAGAAAGCGGTGTGAGAATGACAGAGAGAGACTAGACTCCGAGGCCATGAACACAAAGCCAGTCCCACGAGCCCCGGAACTGCACTTGAAGATGTGGCCCCGGGGCAGCTTCACACCCAGTGCTCTGTGGGAGGGGCAACTTTGCACCCAGTGCTCTGGCGGGGGGGGGCAGCTTTGCACCCAGTGCTCTGTAGGGGGGGCAGCTTCACACCCAGTGCTCTGTGGGGGGTCAGCTTCACACCCAGTGCTCTGGGGTCGGGGGGCAGCTTCACGCCCAGCGCTCTGGGAGGGGCAGCTTCGTGCCCAGTGCTCTGGGAGAGGCTGCCCCAGCCAGTGCCCCCAAAGCTGCCGCCAGCTGGGAGAGGATGGCAGGCTCCCCTCTGGGTCCCGGGAGGCTGAACCAGCCAAATGGGAGAAGGGGGAGATGGGGGAAAAGGGGAAATGGGGGAGATGGGAGCAATGGGAGCACTGGGATGGTCCTACCACTCTGACCCCACCCCCAGCCAGCCTGCTCTGGACACACTGTCTAATCCTCAGCAGCCATCCCATCAGTCCACCCTACCAGGGGGTCCCAGAGAGATACTCTTTAACAGACATAGAAGCGTAGGAGGAGAACGAGGGCCCCCGCCTCAACCCCAGGCTGAAGGCCACTTTGCTCAGGCACCTGGTTATGGCACCCCAAGGGTGCCCCTGCTGCCACATCAGCCTTGAAAGGCCAGCCACCCTCCAGAAACAACGCCCCCGAGGTGGGGAGGGCTCCAAGTCAGCATCGCATCTGTCAGATACGGAACAGAGCAGGAACCAAAGCAGAGAACGCAGGCTCAAGTTATGCCAGAGACAGGCCCTTTGCCTCAGACTGCGGCCTTGGTCAGGAAACCAGGAGCGAGCGTGTGGCTGGTGAACTCCACACCAAACACCCCGGTTTCCTGAGTGGAAATCACGCTGGCTTAGGAAAAGGAAGGGGCGAGAAGGTTGGTTGGCTGGATGGCTGCTTCAAATAACGTGAAAACTAAGCCCACAAAACCACCTTTTGAAAACAGAAAGTGCGAGGACTGTGCCATCCTGACTACAGCAGGGCCATACCTGCTTCCGTAACCAATGGACCACCTTTTCCAGAAATAGAACAAAGACAAAAGCGGATGCATAATAAATCATTTCAGCCTGCCAGCGCTCTGAGAGATGAAAAACCTCACCCAGAGATAGGATTGTGGGTTTACAAAAAGACCATAAAGCCCAGGCATGCTGCCAAGCCCCTAGAACGCTGCCGGGTCGCCCTTTCCTTCTCTGTGCTCAGCCGTGCGTGGCTGCCGGGACAGCGCTCATTCCGGCGGGCAATGAGTCAGTGTCGGAACCCAGGGGCCGCCTCAGTTTCGCTGGTGGTGTTGAGTTGCAGGGAGTGGCCTGCACCAACTCCCCTCTCCCCCATTCACACCACTCAAAAGCACACTAGAGGGATTTTGAGATGAAATTGGCACACTTCTCGAGAGCCTTCCCAGTCCAATGCGCGGATGAGAACATGCCCATTGTGGGGATGCACCCAGCTGCGGGTGTGAAGAAACCCCTCCCGCAGGAGCAGCGACCCTGCCATATGGGCCCCGCACATGGACCCCCCACCAGCCCGGGGCCTCAGCCTCGGGGAGCACCTGGGAGGCAGCAAGGAAGGTTGGCCCTGGCTGGTCCGACACATGCCTCGGGGCTCGTCCTTCATGGGCCAGGCCTGGTGCTCCACCTACCACTGCTGGGAAGCCATGGAGCCTTCTCAAGGGTGACCTGCGACGTGGGGGTGCCCGCCTTCCCTCTTGAGGTGAGAGGGGTCTGGTCCCACTGCTTGCCGTAAAAAAGGAGGAGCAGCTCAGGTCTGCAGGTGGCCCTGAGCAGCTCGCCGGAAGGTTCCAGCCTGGTCTTTTTATTCCGCTTCCCTTCCCAGGGCCTGTCCAGCCCCACAGACACCGTCTCCACCCACCAGTTGGAGGCGGCCTCCCTGGCTCATGCGCCACACCATTCTTGGCCTCCGCAGGTGTCCCATCTCACCCAGACCCTGCCTCTCAGTGGGTGGTATCTTCAACTACTCATTCTCCCTTCTGGAGACGTCAAACTCCCCTGACGACTCCTTCCTGCCTGCTCCATAATGGGTTGGTCCTGTCCCTCCTTTCTCCCCGTGCCCAGTGCCCTGGCTTCGGTTCTGGGTCTCCACCCCACCTCCCAGGCCTGTGCACACTATCGGACTGCTCTGCTCTTCTGCCCGTCGTCCACCTGCTGCCAGGCTTTTTTTTTTTTTTTTTTTTTTGAGACAGGGTCTCACTCTATTGCCCAAGCTGGAGTGCAGTGACACCATCTCAGCTCACTGCAACCTCCGCTTCCCGGGTTCAAGCAATTCTCGTGTTTCAGCCTCCCAAGTAGCTGGGATTACAGGTGCACACCACTATGCCCAGCTAATCTTTATATTTTTAGTAAAGACAGGGTTTCACCATGTTGGCCAGGTTGGCCTTGAACTCCTTGACCTCAAGTGATCTGCCTGCCTCGGTCTCCCAAGATGCTGGGATTACAGGCATGAGCCAACGTGCCCAGCCTAATTGTTTCTCATAACGTGCCTGTAGACTGCTTTAGATTTTTCCATGAGATCCTTCCTGTTACCTAATAATGACAGCTTTGTTTCTTCCTTTCTGATCTCTATGCTTTTGTTTTCCTTGTTCACTGCACTGGCAAGGCCGCCCTGCACCACAGTGATGAACATGAGTGGGCTCCTGACATTACAGGGGATGCCTCCAGTATCTTCCCATTGTTATTTATGTCAACTGTAGGTTTTCTGTAGATGTCTTTATTAGGTTAAAGTTTCCCCTAGTCCTAGTCTGTTCAAAGGTTTTTCTTTCTTTCTAATCATTAATGAGCAAACATTTATCAAAATTCTTTTGTACACTCATTTCTGAGAAAAATAATATTTTTCCCTTAAATGTACTGGTGAGGTAAATGGCATTCATAGATTTTAAAAATGTTAAACCATCCTTGCATTCCTAAGATAAACCCAACCTGGCCATGGTTTTTATACTGCAATGCAAATTCTCTAATGGTGATAGGACTATTCAGGCTTTCTACATCTTAAATCATTTTGTTTTGTTTTGAGACAGTCTCACTCTATTGCCCAGGCTGGAGTGCAGTGGCTCCATCTCTGCTCACTGCAACCTCTGCCTCCCAGGCTCAAGCAATTCTCCTGCCTCAGCCTCCTGAGTAGCTGGGATTACAGGTGCCTGGTACCATGCCCAGCTAATTTTTGTATTTTTAGTAGAGATGGGGTTTTACCATGTTGGCAAGGCTGGTCTTCCTGACCTCAAGTGATCTGCCTGCCTCAGCCTCCCAAAGGGATCCTGGTGGGATTACAGGCGTGAGCCACTGCCCTTAAATCAGTTTTGACAAGAGTTGTATTTTCCTGGGGATATACACAAAAATCACTTGAACCTGGGAGATGGAGGTTGCAGTAAGCTGAGGTCGTGCCATTGCACTCCAGCCTGGGTTGACAGAGGGAGACTCTCAAAAAAAAAAAAAAAAAAAAAAGAAAAGAAAAGAAAGGGCCCCCCATCTCCCAAATCTCCCAATAAAGAGTCAAGGTGGTGAAGTGCTTGGACCTGCCAGTGAATCCCATGTCTCCACCCACAGCCTGTGACCCAGCACGTTCCTCAAAGGGCGTCTGTGAAGCAGAGGTGGGGTTGGTGAGAAGGAGCCAGCCAGGGTGCTTGGAGTGGCCAGGACAGGACTACGGCAGCCGCTCCAAGGTGCGGCCCAGACAGTGGGGAGGGGAGCAGAGTGGCCGTACCGGGTTTTCCGTCTGGTTGATCCCAATCACGAACACCAGCTGAGAGAGGAAGAGCGCTGCAGCGAGGTGCTTGTGAATGCTGTGCAGGTTGGAGCGCAGCGTGCGGACCAGGCTCAGGAGGACGAAGGCCACCAGCAGGGCTGCCAGTGACAAGGACACAGCAGCGTAGGTGACAATCTTCAGAGGCAGGACCTCCCCGTTCTGTGGGCGGGAGGGTTAAAGGCAAGAGAGAAGGTAAGGGCCGAGGCTCAGATCTGCTCATTGCATAACAGAGATAAATTACACGCTTGCTTATTAAACGATCAAAGGCTGGCAGGATCAGGCTGGGCTGGGGAGGCCGAGTGCTCATGGCTCTGGGCCTGGAACTGCCCCTCCTGAGGCTCTTTCAATGCCCTGGGCCCTGGGCATCCCTGGGGCCTGTAGCAGCACCCCAGACTCCCTCCACTGGCTTGGGGGCCGTTCAGAGACCTCTGGCTTTGGGGCGCCCAGGCCATGGGAGCCTCGGACTCACTCCAGCCTCCTTTCTTCTGCCTCAATTTCAGCTTCCTTGGCCCACATGTCACCTGGCGTCCTGGCCATGAGACAAGCCCCAACCCCGCCCATATATGAACAAACTCCACTAATCACTGACCCCATCTCCAGGCTGGGTCCTGCTGGGGAGTGACATTTGCCCATGAGACAGGGGCAGAGGTGGGGCAGCTTCACCTGCATATTGCACAAGAGGCCGCAGCCATCCTCCAGCCCTGCCTGAGGGCTGACTCACCCTTCCAAGAATGTGACAGAAACCAGGGCCACTTCACATCAAAAAGCCCTCGGAAAGGACAGTGGCCTGGGCCCTTGAGCCATAGTGCAACCCCGGGGAGGGGCCGGGGGAGGCTACTCAGGCCCCTGGTTCTGACTCCTAGACCCCAGGGTCCCACACAGGCCATGGCCAGGCTGGCTCCCACCTCCTTCCTGTCTAGATAACGGGAGGCCAGGACAGCGCTCGGGCCATTCCCCAATTCATATGCAGGCCCACAATGGCCAGCTCACATTCCCAGGCCGCTTAAAATGCCAGAGGTTAAACATTAGCCGCCCAGCCTTTTGTCCTTCTGCCCTGCGTGTGGCCCCGAGGGAGAGCGCCCAGCAGCTGTCACCTCCCTTAGGATCAAAGCAGGTGGGGAGCGGCACCGTCCAACAGATCAGCACTGAAGTGAGGGGCAGGTTCCGAGAGCTCCTTGGAGCCTGAGCTTTAGGTCTGCCATTCCGGCGTTTAATGCATAACCAGGGCTCTCTGAAAACACTTATAATGGGGCTTTGTTATGGAAATCCTCACAGACTCTGGCCAATCCTCGAATATGTGTTTTAATCGGTTGATTTGTTTTGTTCCAAGCGCTTAGAATGGAAGATTTAGTTTGAGGAGGGGACAGATTTGGGGGTAGGCTCAGCGGGTTTGAGGATGGGCAGGTTTGGGGGGGAGGGGCAGGTTTGGGGGGGAGGGGCAGGTTTGGGGGTAGGCCCAGAGGGCACAGTGGCCACAGGAGGATGCCCACCTCACGCCTGGAGATGTCCATGAGCACCGCAAAGCTGGCTGTGTGGCTGCACTGGCAGGCGACATGTGTCTGGTTCCTGGACAGGAGCTCGCAGCCCCGGGCAGACCACCCTCCCGTCCCACCGACGCTGCGGAGAGAAGAGAGAAGGGGCAGGGGTAAGACGGTTCCCTCCGCCCATGAGTCTGTAGGGGGCAGCCTTTGCCCAGCCCTGGGGGCTCCCAGGCCATCCTGGCCAAACCAAACAGCAGGCGCCGTGAGTGCTGAAAGCCCAGCGCCCTCGCAGGCTGCTCCCCACCGTGTTCCTCACCAGCCCCCTGCACCGAAGACAAGAGCCACCTGGCTGTAAGAACAGCAGCCTCACTGCCGGAGGCAGGACCATGGGAACAGTCTCCTTTCTCTTCTGTGTCTGGTCAGGGCCTCCAAGGAGCACCCTCTGAAGTTCAAGTTCTACGTGCCATTTAGCAGCAAAACTCAAATGGGGCTGTCTCGCGTCCACCACATGCCCCGCCGCTGGAACCACCGCCCGGGGTTCACACAGCTGCGATGCGGTCCCATCTCCTTCTGAGGGCAGACACTTTCAGAAAGGACATCTCACCTTCCTCTGACACTTTCATCTTCAGATTGCACAATGTTTTATGGGAACTGCCCAGAAGCCAGGGCCCCATTATGACTCCCATTTTACTGACGGGAAGCCCCAAATAACAAGGTGTTACAAGGTGTGTCTCAGCTTCAGACAGGGCCCTGCCCTCGCAGACTCTGGGAAAATCACATAACCTCTCAGATCCTTACTTTGCAAATCTGTAAAATGGGATGTGAGCGTTAATATGTTTGGCACAAACTTTACAATCTGGGAATAATAGGTGCAACATGAAGCAGAGAGCAGGTCATTAGAGCTGGAGCTAATTGCCAGGACGCAGATGAATACCCAGGACGGACAGCCGGGCCTGACGTCCCTCGTGGTGAAAGGGGTTCCTTTCTTCTCTCTTTTATAAGCCAAGCGCATACTACATTCCAGGTGCCATGCTGGTTGCTTATTAACTAGAACTTGGAAAGCACAGAAGCAGTAGAAGAATGAGGCTGGGCTCAACGGGCTCGCTCACCATAGCGCTGCCCCCAGCACAGCCCCCACCCATGGCTCCCCACTGTGCCCAGGGCAACTGTGATGGAGGGAGCATTCCTGCTGCACAGACGTCCCCGGATGCACAATGCTCAGCAGATTCAAGCCTGACTCCTGCATGGCATCTCCCCTTCCCGGCACTCCCTCCTGGTGGGGAGGCAGTGGGTCTTCCCCTCCATGATTGTGCTCCCATCCCGGCAACAGGGCCCTTCCCACCACACCCCAGTTCCAGTGCTTTCTTCTAAACAGAGACAGCAAAAGTGAAAACCAACCAGCAGAGAAAAGGCAAGCTCCCTGTAAAGACAGAGCAACTCAAATGTCCACACCTCACGTGAACTCTGCAGCTAAAAAGCAAAAACAAGGCACAAACACTACTGGCTCCCAGCAGACAGGAGCCACACTGCGGCGCTGAATCCAGTCTCACGTGTGGGTGAGAATCACTAATTTTGCATTTTTCTAACGACGAAACGCCTTTCCCTCACTTGAATGGATGCTAGAACAGATTCTCGCGCACCGCCTCCTGCGTTCGCCACTGTACTGTGACTGACGCTGCTTCTGAAACGGGCCAGATAAACTGTGCCACGGCCAGGTGTGGCCTCTTGGGGGTAAAGCCAGTCCCCAAAGCTGGACTGTGTCGGCCTCTTGGGCAAGACCGTCAGCAAACAGGCTCTTAGGCCAGTCTCTGGGTTCTGTCTCCCGTGTGTGACCGGAACAAGCCTGTCTTATCCGGCAGTGAACTGGGCACTACGCTAGTGTTGGCCGCTGCATCTCGAGAGTCCCGCAGGTGAGGGGTCCCCCTCCTGGGTGTCAGCCTTGAGGGATCTCTCTGTGCGCCTGCACGTCTGTGTCTCCACGTACAGGTCTGTGTGCATCTGTGTGTGGGCATCTAGGGGAGGACTCTGATGTTCCCACAGAAGCAGAGCAGGAGGCTCACTGCCCCATGGGGCACTAAAAGGGGAAACACAGACCACAAGAGACTGTCTTCTTGGGGCGCTCTGCCACTGAGCTCCTGACCCTGCGGGGGCACTCTGCCTTGGCAAAGCCCTCACATGGGGCTCCCAGCATCACACTTACGCCAGGGAGTGGTTCCAGAACACGCAGACAGGCTTGGTTCGCTCCTCCACCTCCAGCAGGGCGAACTCCACCAGGATGGGCCTCTCCAGGGGTCTCGGGAGCAGAGCCCCCTCGCTGTACACCAGCGTGCTCACCATCGGGGTATTAATGATGGGCCGGTGAGGCAGCCTGAGGTCAAGAAGCCAGAGCACAGAGACAAACACAGTTAGGAAACATCTGCTTAAATCCCACACACAAATGCCCTGAGGACACGCCATGATGTGCTTCTTGGGGAGACAGAATCACACTCCAAGAGCTCGGACCCACGGACCCCACAGTATCTTCATTCCTAGAGCAGGTTTTATCACTGACAGGGCACACAGAGAGAGGTGTCACCTTTGGGTCAAATTGGGACTTCAGAAATTTAAAAAGAAAGAGAAGGCACAGGTGTAAAGATGTCACAGCCCATAATAGCTAATGGCAGAAACACAGGGGATGGTTTAAGTGTCCAGCAAAAGACACCAAAGCAATGGCAGCTCATGGGGATGAATCACCTGGTCACTGAGAACCACGTGAACACGAGGCCCCCAGAGCCAGGGAAGTATCTGGCAAATGGCAGGAAGAAGAAGGGCGGAGCCTCGGGCTGCTTCCACCGAGCAGGTCGCAAAGCTGCTTCTGGGACATTCATCCTTTCCAGCCAGGACTAGCCGAGCAGACCTAACCCCGGGGCCAGCAGCAGGCACTACCCACGACAGCCTTGGGTCAGGTGTGCGGGGACAGAATGGGGTCCCTCTGGGCACAAGATGGGGTGTATGCTGGGCAGGGGGCATTTCTGGCAGAAACACCGGGATGAGCCCAGGCAAAGGGTGTGCAACGTTCCAGGATGTGGTATCCTGTGGCAGACCCAGAATCTCCCTCCAAGGAACACCACAAGGCAATGGTCTCTGTCTCTGGGCCAGGGTCACGGTGAAATGTCACTGCGAAGACCTGTGCTTGGTCAGGATCAGGATTTTGACTTGTGGAAGCCTCAGGAGCCTCCGGAACGGGCCTTCCCCGTGTGCCCAGGCGTGCCCAGGCCTTACCGGAGGCTGCGTCGGTCGGGGTCATAGCGCTCGGGCAGGAGCTGCCCCAGGGTGCGGTAAATGATGACCAGAGCGACGGCGAACCGGCCAGCGTCATCAGGGTGTCGCCTCCGCCTGCTGATCGGGGCCTCCCTCTCAGTGCCAGGCCCCGAGCGTGTGGTCTGTGGGGTGGTCCTCCGGCCAGCCGGCCTCAGCAGGGGGCCTTCTGCAACGTGAGCAGAGGGTGAGGACTCCGGCAGGAGCACCTGCGTTCCCCAAGACTGCTGTCAGTGCCAGCAGGTGCTTCTCAAAAACCAACAGATGTCCCACAGAAAACAGTACCGCAGGTCCTCAAAAAATCAAAAACAGGATTTCCCACATGACCCAGCAAGCCCACTTCTGGGTATATACCCCAAAGAACTGAAGGCAGGGACCCAGATACTTCTTTTTTCTATTTATTTATTTATTTTATTTTTTTTGAGACAGCCTTGCTCTGTCGCCCAGGCTGGAGTGCAGTGGCGCTATCTCGGCTCACTGCAAGCTCCGCCTCCTGGGTTCACGCCATTCTCCTGCCTCAGCCTCCCGAGTAGCTGGGATTACAGGTGCCTGCCACCCCGCCTGGTTAATTTTTGTATTTTTAGTAGAAATAGAGTTTCACTTTGTTAGCCAGGATGGTCTCGATCTCCTGACCTCATGATCTGCCCGCCTCGGCCTCCCAAAGTGCTGGGATTACAGCCGTGAGCCACCACACCCGGCCTGGACCCAGATACTTCTATGCCCATGTTCACAGCAGCACCATTCACACAGGCCAAACGGTGGAAACAACTCAGACATGGGTCAACAGGTGAGTGGATAAACAACACGTGCTCCATCCGCACAACGGAATATTACTCAGCCTTCAAAAGGAGGGAAAGCCTGACACTCGCTACAACGCAGGTGAACCTAGCGGACATTAGGCTCAGTGAAATAAGCCAATCACAAAAGGACAAATATTGTGTGATTCCTCTTATAGGAGGTCCCTAGAGGAGTCAAATTCAAAGACACAAAGAATGTCTTTGGCACAGAAAGGCACCAGGGGCTGGGGAGGAGAGTTAGTGTTTCGTGGGCTAGAGTTTCAGATGTGCAGGATGAAAAGAGTTCTGGAGATGGATTGCTTAAACATGAATGTATCTGATGCAGTTTGGATGTGTGGCCCCTCCAAATCTCATGTTGAAATGTGATCAGGGTTGAAAATCGGCCTGGTCGGGGGTGTTTGGGTCATGGGTGTGGATCCCCCAGGAATGGCTTGGTGCCCAGCCCTTGGTAATGAGCGAGTTCTCACTCTATTAGTTCCAGAGAGAGCTGGCTGCAATGGAGAGTCAGGGACCTCGTCTTTTTACTTTCAAGCATGACCCCACATCAGAGTCACCCCTCTTTTTAAGACACATGAGATAACATCATATACCTGACAAAATCCATTTACTAACAACATTTCCAATTTTAAACTGTCCATTATGGAGTTTATCTTTTCATGTCCTTTTTATTTGGGGAAGTTTTTAGTAATTGTCATGGATCTGTAAAAAAGCACCTTAAGAAAATTCAAAATGTTCAAACTGTTTTGAATCATAATCTCAACCCAGGATTGAAGATTTGTTCATACACAGACAGCATTCTGGTTTTTTTTGTTGTTGCTTTTTGCGGGGAGGAGAAGGTGATTCTAAAATGTCTATTTCTATTTAGAAGCAGCTTTCCCCCCCAACCAGACAGGTTCTCGCTCTGCTGCCCAGGCTGGGCTGTAGTGGCATGATCACAACTCACTGCAGCCTCCATCTCCTGGACTCAAGCAATCCTCCCGCCTCAGCCTCCTGAGTAGGTGGGACTACAGGCATGCGCCACCATGCCCAGGTAATTAAAAAAACTTTTTTGGTAGAGATGGAGTTTCTCTATGTTGCCCAGGTTGGTTCTGAATTTCTGGGCTCAAGCAATCCTCCCTGTGTCGGCCTCCCAAAGTGTTGGGGTTACAGGCATGAGCCATTGTGCCCGGCTAGAAGCAGCTTTTCACTGCACATCAAAGACAACCAGCTCACATACAAATTTTAGTTCTCTTTTCTTCCTCACATTGTCAATTACATGGATGAGTATCCCTTAGCTGAAATGCTTGGGAACATTTTGGAATTTTTTTTTTTTTTGAGACGGGGTCTTACTCTGTAAACCAGGCTGGCATATGTCGGCTCACTACAACCTCTGCCTCATGGGCTCAAGCGATTCTCATGCCTCAGCCTCCTGAGTAGCTGGGATTACAGGCGCCTGCCACCACAGCTGGCTATTTTTTGTATTTTTTAGTAGAGACGGGGTTTTACCATGTTGGCCAGGCTGGTCTCAAACTCCTGACCTCAGGTGATCTGCCCGCCTCAGCTTCCCAAAGTGCTGGGATTACAGACGTGAGCCGCCGCACCCAGCCTGGATTTTGACTTTTTTATTGTTTCATGCTTATGCTCCAATGAGCACTCCTTTTAAGTGTCAGGTTGGTGCTCAAGAAGGTTCAGGTTCTGAAGCATTTCAGATTTCAGGATTAGGATGCTCAGCCTGTATCTAAGCACTTGTACAAAACAACCTGCTGTCACCAACAGGACCTGGCGCCAGCGAGCACTCGGAACACTCTGGCCCGGATCTTCAGTGCGCAGGTCCTGCGATGCCCGCAGTGAGGCCCTCCCCTCCCCTCCCTGAACGCTGGGGACTCCGAGGGCAGCAGCAGGTTTCTAAGCGGTTCTACCTTTTTCCTCAGGTGGTTTGAAGAAGTCGGCTGGGAAGGAGACGGACGACTCCAGCTCCCTGGGGAACTCTTCATGGATGGCGTCGAATCGCGGGACCCTGGCTCCCGTAAAGTTGAACTTATCAAAGATGTCGACAGCAAGAACTGGGGGGACAGTTCCTTTAATCAGACATAACTCCCAGGGCTTTCTTGAACCCTTGCTGTTTTCAAAATGACCACAACTGTCACACTGACACTGGCTGGCCATATTTATTTTTTTTTGAGGTGGAGTCTCGCAGTGTCTCCCAGGCTGGAGTGCAGTGGTGCAATCTCAGCTCACTGCAATCTCCGCCTCCCAGGTTCAAGCAATTCTCCTGCCTCAGCCTCCCAAGTAGCTGGGATTACAGGCAGGCACCACCATGCCTGGCTAATTTTTTGTATTTTTGGTGAGACGGGGTTTCATCATGTTGGCCAGGCTGGTCTCAAACTCCTGACCTCAAGTGATTTGCATGCCCCGGCTTCCCAAAGTGCTGGGATTACAGGCATGAGCCACCACGCCCAGACGACTTATTTATATTTATTTTTTGAGACAGGATCTCACTCTATCGCCCAGGCTGGAGTGCAGTAGCACAATCTCAGCTCACTGTAGCCTCATCCTCCTGGGCTCAAGCAATCCTCTCACCTCAGCCTCAAGTAGCTGGGAATACAGGAGTATGCTACCACACCTGGCTAATTTTTATTTTATTTTTTTAATAGAGACAGGGTCTCACTATGGCGCCCGGCTGGTCTCGAACTCCTGGGCTCAAGCAATCTGCCCATCTCGGCCTCCCACAGTGTTGGGATTACAGGTGTGAACTACCACCTGTAAAGATAGTTGACTGACCATCTTTAGAACAGAATTGACTTCTGACTTCCTGCACCCTGCCTGCACTTACACCTGTCTGCAGTGAGCCTGGAGTGAGGCAGGGCCCTCGACACCCACCCTTCTACAGTCTCTCACCTGAGGGTCTGGAAGGTCTGCCAGACCCTCCAAGATCATGGCCCAACATCTCCCAAGCCCGGGACCTGTTCCCTGGGAGCCATGGGTATGTCATCGCAGACTGCCTTCCCAAAGGCTCCATTTACAGACGAGGAAACAGAGGCCTACCTGCTGAATCTTTTTTTTTTTGAGACGGAGTCTCGCTCTGTTGCCCAGGCTGGAGTGCAGTGGCGCAATCTCGGCTCACTGCAAGCTCCGCTTCCCGGGTTCATGCCATTCTCCTGCCTCGGCCTCCCAAGTAGCTGGGGCTACAAGTGCCCACCACCACGCCCGGCTAATTTTTTGTATTTTTAGTAGAGATGGGGTTTCACCATGTTAGCCAGGATGGTCTTGATCTCCTGACCTTGTGATCCACCTGCCTCGGCCTCCCAAATTGCTGGGATTACAGGCATGAGCCACTGCACCTGGGGTTTTTTGTTTTTTTTTTGAGACGGAGTCTTGCTCTGTCATCCATGCTGGAGTGCAATGGCACAATCTTGGCTCACTGCAACCTCTGCCTCCCAGGTTCAAGTGATTCTCCTTCCTCAGCCTCCCGAGTAGCTGGGATTACAGGTATGCGCCACCACGCCTGGCTACTTTTTGTATTTTTAGTAGAGACAGGGTTTCACCATTTTGCCCAGGCTGGTCTCCAACTCCTGACCTCATGTGATCTGCCTGTCCCGATCTCCCACAGTGCTGGAATTACAAGTATGAGCCACTGTGCCCAGGCTCAGAATCATTTTTCTAAGAGCATGGCCAAGTGGGGGCCAGGAGCCCACCTGCTTCACCCCATAGGGGCCTAGCTCTGGGGCGCACCCCTGATGGTAGCAGGGTTCCACCCCCAACGCAGCCAGCGCCTTACTCATGTTGGCGGTGACGATGACAAAGGGCCGCAAGTACGTCCGCCGCACGTTGCGTGCCACGTTGCTGAAGTAGCCCTCAAGGCGCCGGAGCAGCTGTGCCGTGCCACCCTCGCTCCGCTGGATCTGCTCCCATGCCGCCCTGGTGGCCGGGGCCAGGAGGGCGCTGCCGGAGTGGATGACGTCCTGGTCAGACAGACAGCGCTCAGTACTCAGCCTGCGGAGTCCTGGCTCGCGGGACCGAGGGACACCTGCCCTGAAAGCCTTTGCTTGCCTAGTGGGCTCATTCATTCATTCCAGCCCTACACTTTAGATTGTGCTCTTTAATATTAGTTTTTTTTTTTTTTTTTTTTTTTTTTTGAGACAGACTTCCGCTCTTGTCGCCCAGGCTGGAATGTAGTGGCGCGATCTCTGCTCACTGCAACCTCCGCCTCCTGGGTTCAAGGAATTCTCTTGCTTTAGCCTCTCGAGTAGCTGGGATTACAGGCACACGTGTGCCACCACACCCAGCTAAATTTTGTATTTTTAGTAGAGATGGGGCTTCACCATGTTGGCCAGGCTGGTCTTGAACTCCTGACCTCAGATGATTCACCTGCCTTGGCCTCCCAAAGTGTTGGGATTACAGGCGTAAGCCACCACGTCTGGCCTAGTTCCCAAATTTTTTTTCAAAAAGTTTATCTTAAGAGGAGTAGAAAAATGTTACTAAGCTCACAAAGTATATTAAAATCCAGAGAATTAAAGATGCTTCATATTTTTAGCTTAATTTACTAGATTTACAAGCACTGTTTAAATGCTTGGAAGGTCTGTTTGCTAGCCAAACAACTGAAATGCAAAACGAAAAATCAAATATATGACATATATTAATTCCATTTAAAATACTTAGGGGGAATTTCATGGTCTAAGTTTATAAACAGGATCAAACATTAATCAAAGTTGAATTCAAATAGATAAGGAAGTCTTTTTGTTTGTTTTGTTTTTGTTTTTTGAGACAGGGTTTCACTTTGTTGCCCAGGCTGGAGTGCAGTGGCACGGTCCTGGCTCACTGCAACCTCCGCCTCCCGGGTTCAAGCAATTCTCGCGCCTCAGCCTCCCACGTAGCTGGGATTACAGGCGCCCACCACCCCGCCTGGCTGATTTTTTTCGTATTTTAGAAGCGACGGGGTTTCACCATGTTGCCCAGGCTGGTCTCGAACTCCTAGGCTCAGGCAATCTGCCCATCTCGGCCTCCCAAAGTGCTGGGATTACAGGCGTGAGCGACCGCGCCCGGCCAGAAGTCATTTTTTAATGTGTGATTTTCATAAATCCTGAACCCCATCATATAAGCCAGAGAGACTGTGGGTGATTCAAATGTCAGAGGCTGGGACTCTGTCAGATTGAGCCCTGCCAGGGGTTTTTCCACGTACACCCCAAGACGCTAAGGCAGGGAAGACGTGGCGATGCCCCTGGTTATTACATGAGAACTCCTCCTGAACCTCACCACGTAAAGCAGTGATGGAACCACCACAACCTGGGCTGCGCAGAGGACCCACACTGAGGCCGCCGTGGACACGTGGACAGCTCCTCCGAGGGTGGCCCTCAGCCTCTGCGCACCCCAGGGTCTATGTGAACGACTCGGTGGAGGCATGAGGCTGTGCTCAGGGGCTTGGGGACCACACCTGAGACAGAAACCAGGGCTGGGCACGGTTGCTCATGCCTGTAATCCCAACACTTTGGGTGGCTGAAGCAGGTGGATCACCTGAGGTCAAGAGTTCGAGACCAGCCTGGACAACATGGTGAAACCCTGTCTCTACCAAAAATACAAAAAATTAGCTGGGCGTGGTGGTGGGCGCCTGTAATCCCAGCTACTTGGGAGGCTGAGACAGGAGAATTGCTTGAACCCGGGAGGCGGAGGTTGCAGTGAGCCAAGATTGCACCACTGCACTCCAGCCTGGACAACAGAGCAAGACCTCATCTCAAAAAAAAAAAAAAGAAAAAAAAAGAAAGAAAACCAGGAAGGAAACTTGTTTGTGGAGTCACGCCTGGAGAACAAACGCCACTGGCCCAACTCTCAGGCTGGGACTCAAATCCCAGCAAGGGGACCCTGCGTGGTCTCTGGCGGCCTTATGCAGACCAGAAGGTTCCATGGGGGCCCTGCATGGACTGGAGGCCCTTTGTGGATGAGGAGGTCCCTGAGGGCTGCGTGGCGATGGGTGGGAGGGACAAGGTGTCCCCTGTGGGCTCTGTGTGGACAGGCACTCCTCTGGGGGTCCTGTCTGGATGAAGAGGCCTGCAGCGGAGCCACAAGGAAACTTCTGGAGCCCCCAAGAGCAGTTTCCAAATATCAGGCTGCATGAGTCTCCTCTGCATTCACCCTAAAAAGACACTGCTCAGGGGCTGACAACTTACACACACACAGCCAGAGGGTTGAGGCAGAGGCGTGGCCCTCTGAAAGCAGGACCTCAGAGCTGCAGGTGGGAGTGGACACGGGGGCCCACTGCCAGGCCCTGCCCCTTATGAGCTGTGCCTTTGGGCAAACACCTTAGCTCTCCGTGCCTCTGTTTCCTTACCTGTCAAATGGGTGGACGATACTCCATCACAGGCTGCGTGGAAG
The DNA here is from genome assembly GCF_028885625.2 of Pongo pygmaeus. Classification (NCBI taxonomy): domain Eukaryota; kingdom Metazoa; phylum Chordata; class Mammalia; order Primates; family Hominidae; genus Pongo; species Pongo pygmaeus. Next base: position 57,386,236 of record NC_085931.1, read on the forward strand.
GGAGAGGGGCTGATTTAGGTGGGCCACTTAGAACCCCTAGAAGCCACTTAGATCACACTACAGGCACTACTGGGAACACCAGCAAGGCTGTGACCTGCACGTTTCCTTCCGGAACACTCCCTAACGCTTGTCATCAGTTTAGTCAGGCACTGCATCTGCCAGGGCTCACATTTGAGAAATGAGGGGTTGCCTCGGGGATCCCGGACACAACCATCTTCCACGAGCTGAGGTAGACGCCCAGCCCCACAGCACCCACCCACGGGCATCCCCAAGTGTCCCCGAGCCAGGGCGGCGGCCACCCTCCTACCTCGTGAAAGTCGGCATCCTGCGTGGCTGCCAGGTCGAAGCCCTGCTGCCAGCTCTCGTGCTGAAGGACGTGGCCCAGCAGCTGGTAGGCCGTGCGCACATCATTGCCAAAGAGCATGCCCGTGTGCCGTGTGGCGTTGCGCAGCGCCCTCACCAGCCGCAGGGCCCCGGCGCCGTCCACCTGCGTCTCGTTGCGGCTCAGCTTCTCATTCTGGAACAGGGAGGCAGTCGTGATGTGTGCAAACCCACTTCAGCTGCTTTCAGTCCCTGCTGTTACTCAGGAACGCACTACTGTCTGGTGCAAGTTTCCTTGTCAGAAAGGAACTTAAAACATCCAAAAGCCTGGCTGGGCACGGTGGCTCACGCCTGTAATCCCAGCACTTTGGGAGGCCAAGGCGGGTAGATCATTTGAGGACAGGAATTCAAGACCAGCCTGGCCAATATGGTGAAAACCCATCTCTAGTCTCTATTTTAAAAATACTCTACTCTATGTCTCTATTTTAAAAATAAAAAAATTAGCAGGGTGTGGTGGTGGGCACCTGTAAGTCCCAACTACCGGGGAGGCTGAGGCAGGAGAATTGCTTGAATCTCGGAAGCAGAGGTTGCAGCGAGCTGAGACCGTGCCACTGCCCTCTAGCTTAGGAGATAGAGTGAGACTCCATCTCCAAAACAAAAACCAAAAAACAAAAAGCCCAAAAATGAGCACTGCTGACAGCTAGACCATGGAAACGAGGGTCTGGTGGGCCAAAGAGGGCTCGGAGAAAGATAGCGAGTGGGAGACGTGGGAACAAAAGCCATGCAATAGGGCAGGATCAGAGGGCAAATGGAGTCAAATGCAGGGACCCTGTGTTTTCAGAACCAAAGACACAGAGCTGGGTCCTCTGGGGGAAAGAAGTCCACGTGGGGGTGCCTAGCTCAGGTGCCAACACCCCGACGTCCACAGGAACCTGCTGGCTCCAGGCTGCGGGCCCGTGGGGCTGTCCCTGCGCCATCCCAGCTGCCCCAACACTCCCCAGCCCAGGAGCCTCGGCCCACACAAACTCTCTCACGCATACACGAACACACACGTGCCCCTGCTGAACACACATCCCCGAGGCGCCCCTACCATGGCCCTGAGGTCCAGGAAGGAGGTGGTGGTGCAGTTAAAGAGCTCTGGGGGCAGCCAGCCCTTCTCCCCGCTGCAGTGTCGAACTGCATTTCCTAGGGAAGGAGAGCAGGTGTGCAAAGCCTGAAACTCACATTTTTGATCAATGCTTGTGTATCTCAATCCCCAATCTGAATATACTTAAACCCAGAACACTGTGTGGTGGTTAGAACCCCATGGGGGCCAGGAGGCCAACACCAGCGCCCCTCTTTCATGTCAGGGCCACGGCCGAAGCTGCTCTGACACTGACAACCAGGCGTTTTGGGCGCCCAGCCAACAGGAGCCAGCACTTCCGAGCAAGTCCGCGAGGAAAGAAATCAGCAACACCATCTGCCGGCAGCCACGATCCCATGCACCAGGAATCTGTTTCGGCTGGGCCTTTCCTTGCCTCACTGGACTCCCCAGACGCCCCTCACAGCGTGGACACAGTCATTGTCCCCATTTCACAGAGGTAACCCGATGCTATGAACAGTGAAGCCACTTGTCCCGGTGCCCCAGCCTGAGCGGCAGAGCAGGGACTGGCCAGGCTGACTGGCAGGCGTCCCCACACGCACTGCGCTGTTCATGTTTCTGTTACGCTCTCTGCCTGCTTTGTGTATTTACTGGTAGGGAAAAGGCGATCGGATTTCTGCCCAGCACTTTGCCTGCAGATATTTTTTTCAACACGAAACACTCCTTGAGTCCCCACATCTCGACCAGCTCCTCCCACAAGGACGCGTGCCTCAGTTCCCGACACACAGGCCACGGGGACTTACCGACAGATCCCTTGGGGCATGGCACCGCAGCCGGCTGCCCGAACTTGGTCTGTGGCCACCAGATGCCGGCCTCAAACGCTTTGGGACAGCCGTTGTAGATCACTGGGGTAGACAGGAGGGAAGTCTGCTCAGCGGGGCATGCCGCACCCACGACCACAAACAGGCACCACTGTCTACGTGTGCCTCCCTGCAGGACGCCCTGCTCCCACCAAGAACCGAACCCTAGCATCTCCTCTGCCCCCCATCCATGTCAGAGCTGGAGAGGGTTGACCAGGCTCTGACCCACGCCCCCTCACGCAGAACCAGGTTTCTAGAAGGTCAAGAGAACTCAGAACACGACGGAGCCCAGGGTTCCCCAAACACCCGGCGCGCATGCACACACGTGCACGCCAGTGCAGCAGCCTGTCCCTGCGCTGTAACCTGCAGGGTGTCAAGGGGCAACGCAGACCTTCACAGCCGAGTGTGGTGACCTCAGCAAACGGGTTGTCACAGCGGTTGCACTGGCGGCCGATGACGCCAGGCTTGCAGGCACACTGCCCGGTGGCCATGTCACAAGTGCGGCTGTGGGAGCCATGCGGGAAGCAGTCGCAGGGCAGACAGGTGTCCTGGGCTGGGGGCTTGTAGTAATTCTCCTGCAAAAGCCAGAGGCAGGGCCTGTGACTTCAGATGCCCGGGAGAGGCCCTACCTTGCAGTGCGTTTCCCGAGCAACGTCCAGACTCCCACCCAGGTGCGTGTGTCAGCCGCTAGCCGTCCCGCCCCTCATGGCTACCCTCTGCCCACAACCCACACCCAACGGGGGGCTGCCCCCCAAGGCCCCGCAATGCCGGACCCAGGAGAGCAGTTCTTCCGGGAAGCATGCGCTCCCTCGTGTCTTATCAAGTCTCAACAGTAGGCACCTTCGTATTTGTCCCAAAAAGCATCAGAGATCCAAATGGAGGCTTACGTGTGGGGATAGCCCCTGGGCGTTTTCTTAAAGTTGTTTTGAAAAATTAGAAGCCACCTGAACGTTCACCATTGGGTGGGTCAGGGTGACAATCAAGAGCTTGTACTTCGGGTTCAGAAAGTACTGGGTTCATGCCTGACCCTTGCCGTTTACCAGCTACATTGCCTGGGCTGGTCACCGGGCCTCCCCAGGCCCAAGTAGCACCCACCCCCAACCCCGCCCCGGAAAATGGGGCAGGCTGTGACCAGGCTGTGACTTGGGCAGACTCGTGAGCAACGTTCAGACCTGTGTGTCAGGCGGGGACTCCAACTGTGTGTAAAATGGCAGTGAGCGGCAGGCCCAGAAGAGATGCTAAAACACTAGCAATCACAGCTGGGAGGCGCATGGGGTGACTGCGATCTTTATGGGTTTTCATTACATTTTGTATAACTTTGTTTTTTTATTTTTTTTTAGATGGGGGTCTCACTGTGTTGCCCAGGCTGGAGTGCAGTGGTGCAATCACAGTTCACTGCAGCCTCAACCTCCAGGGCTCAAGTGATCCTCCCACCTCAGCCTCCTGAGTAGCTGGGATCACAAGCAAGCACCAGCACGCTCAGCTAATGTTTTTATTTTTTGTAGAAATGGGAGTCTCACTATGTTGCCCAGGCTGGTCTTGAACTCCTGGGCTCAAGTAATCCCTCCTGCCTCGGCCTCCAGGGTAGCTGTGATTACAGGCATGAGCCACCACGCCCTGCCTATAACTTTGGATGAGAAAAAAAATCATAGGCAAGTTTTCGCCAATGCACTCCCCAAGTTCCCTCTGCTCTGCCACCCACTATGCCGCCACCACCATCTGGTGACATGTGTGGACCAACCCTGACCCAGGAGAGCTGTTTAATTTGAGCCTTTCAGGACACAAGTCCTACTTGCTGTTGGAACCACTGCGGACACTCGGGACACTACTGACATCAAGAGATGGCATCCAAGGGTGCCCTGGTGCCAGCTTCCCTCCTAGGGGCAGCCGCATCTGCAGGAAGCTCACGTCCCTCGCCCAGGCTCCTATTACCCTCAGACCTAACATTTGGGTTTCAAGTCACTGTGAGCGCCATGGCTGCGGTGTACACGAAGATCCTGAAGGAGGTGATGTATCAGAGAGGGCTGGGGAGGGGTCCCTAGAGTCTGCACTGAGAACACGTGTGCATATCTGGAGACACGAGATGTGAGCTCCATGCTGTGTGCAGGCTAGGACTGACCGCCCTGGACGGGGGTGGGGCATAATGCACTTACTGACACTTTCTATTTTAAAACTGCTGTCGTCATGGGACGCCAGCTTGGTGAAGACCAGGAAAATGGCCAGGCACGGTGGCTCACGCCTATAATCCTAGCACTCTGGGAGGCTGAGGCGGGCGGATCACCTGAGGTCAGGAGTTCAAGACCAGCCTGGCTAACATGGTGAAATCCTGTCTCTACTAAAAATACAAAAATTAGCTGGGCGTGGTGGTGGGCGCCTATAATCCCAGCTACTCAGGAGGCTGAGGCAGAAGAATCGCTGGAACGCAGGAGGCGGAGGCTGCAGTGAGCCGAGATCGCACCACTGCACTCCAGCCTGGGCGACACAGCGAGACTCTGTCTCAAAAAAAAAAAAAAAAAAAGCACAGGAAAATGGCCAACCAGGAGGGCCGGGGTGGTGCCAGAGACGAGCCAGCCCTCAGAAACGGGTGGGCTTCCCATAGCCACGGGCAGTAGGCCGGGAACAGGCAGGGATTCCTGTTCCACGGGCGGGGGCTGGCAGGGCTGAACCCACAGTTTACAGGTGGAAAGCAGCCATGGAGTATTCACAGAGCACGGGGGAGCAGCAAGGAAACCAAAAACCACATCTGTACACAAATGTGATGTGAGTGGGCACAGGTGTGCGTGCAGGGGTGTGAGTGTGTACAGGCAGGGTATGTGGAGGTGTGTTACGTAGGGGCAGTTGTGCATGTGTGTGAGCAAACACAGCCATCTCCCTGGGCTCAGGGCCTGGTGTGGGCATGCAGGGACCATGGGGGCTGGGCCTCACCTTGCATTGGCACTGGCCGTTGGTCTTATTACAGTCGGGATCAAAGCCTTTGCTGACGGCACAGTGGCAGGGTCCACAGACGGGGTTCCCCCACCAGCCTCTGGGGCATGGAAGGTCGAGTCTGTGGGGAAAATAAGAGGGAAGCTGGAAGGTTTATGTAACTGTGCTTTCTGGAACAAGGAGAGGCCCACGGGCAGCATGGAGATGGTTGCCCAGGAGGCCTGGCTGGGTCCAGCTCTGGGAGCTTCCCTTCCACGTTACATGGCCTTAATCTCCCCTCTGCTAGCTCCCAACCTCACCCCCCACCCACAGATCCACCATGCCCAAGGACTGGGACGACATCTCTGTCCACTGTGTGCCCCACGTCCACATGATGCCTGACTCATTGGGGCTTAATGACAATGAACCCCACTGCAAGGCTGGCCTTTCACGACGCAGCCCCACACAGGCAGACTGAGCTCAGCTGCCTGGCACAACTTCTCAAAGTGGACTTGGGGTGAGTGCCAGCATGAGATGCCCGCGGGAAACTCCTAAACAGGGAGTTTTGCAGCTTTTGTTGTACCCCAGGTCCCCTGGCCACCAGCCCCACAGATGCTCAGGGCAGCCATGCCCTGGTGTAGCATGCCCCTTAGGTCAGCGGCACGCGCCCATCCACTCAGAATCCAGTGGAAGCCAGTCCTGCCTCCCTGAGCCTCCTCCGGCAGAGAGCAACGGACAATGAAGATGAGCAACACTGCGGGGACAAAGCCAGGCCTCCGAGGTGCTGGTCACCGCTGTGCATGAGTCTCCCTACCTGTTCCTAATGGGGCTGCACCTGCACAGCCACCTGAAGGCCCAACTTCCTGCAACAGCCCCGCCCGAGTGTCCTGCGGGCTCCTGTGTTCCCCATCCTGGCTAACCAAGTTCCCTCCACCCAGCTGTCAGCCTCTAGCATTCACTCACTTGGCAAGCAAGTATTAAGGACCGTGTACAAATCAGGGTCATAAAGACAACCAGGCCAGAGATAGAGTTTGGCGTTTATGGATGTGTGTGTGCAGCATGGGGGCCCCAGAACCTTCATCCCCCTGCAGCCCTGGTGACTGTGGCGCCGGGCACGGAGATGCTGGATCAGCCTCTTGGCAACTCCTCCTGCTCCAAGCTGTGCTCCACGCGGCAGCTGGGGGTTCCCTAAGACCAGACCCGGTCCTGCCACTTTAGTGCTGGGCCCCCACGGCCTCCACACAGCCAAGTTCTGTTCCTTGCTTTCGGGCCCACCTCCGTCCCCACCCAGGCCTCTCTAGATCAGCCTCATCCCCTTACTCCTCTCCAGCTTGGCTCTGTTGCTTTCGCTCCCAGAATGCCCTCCCGCTTCAGCCTCACTGGCTCCCACCTCCCTCTCCACTCCCAGGGCACCTCCTCTAAGCCCTCCCTGGTATCACATCTTGCTGATATCCAAGAATGATGTGGTGCCATCTTCTCATGAGGTCACCAGCCCCAGGGCACAGGCTGCTTCCCGCTCATGGGGTCACAGCCGGGGTCACAGCACCTGCTGTAGGCTCAGGTGGACAAAGAACAGAGCATAGCAGGTGTTCCTGCACCTGATGGCCACCAGCAGCTGAGGACAATAAGCCATGGGAACATCATCTCCACGGCGGCCTGGAACCTTGGTTTATGAAGAACCAAGCAGCTCCACCTTGGACAAAGCGACGCTTGTGATGACTACACACCTGTGCCCAGCAATCCTTGTGCAAAGGGTACAGAGCCCAGAGCCCAGAGAGCATGCTGCTGCCTGTCCTAACCACACTAGGATCTCCACACGCATCAGACACGACTTCAGGCCCACCAACTCGAAAGAGAAAGCATTCTCTGTAAATCACACGCGTCTCCCTGCATCTCACGGGGCCTGTTTGCTCTGGGCCCAGCGAGGACTCCAGGTGAGTCATGTTGCATGTTTCTAGTGTGGACACATGATCCAATGGGGTTAGTTTGAGATGTCCAAATTGATTCTCATTGCCCAAGCATGGTGGCTCACACCTGTAATCCCAGCACTTTGGGAGGCTGAGGCAGGTGCATCACTTGAGGTCAGGAGTTCGAGACCAGCCTGACCAATATGGTGAAACCCCACTTCTACTAAAAATACAAAATGCTAGTTGGGCATGGTGGCGGGCACCTGTAGGACCAGCTACTCGGGAGGCTGAGGCAGGAGAATCACTTGAGCCCAGGAGGCGGAGGTTGCAAAGAGCCAAGACTGCGCCATTGCACTCCAGCCTGGGTGACAGAGCAAGACTCTGTCTCAAAAAATAAAAAAATAAAATAAAATAAAAATTGATTTTCACTTAATTCATGCCAAATTTAAAAAAAATGTATGTCCCTGTTATCCAGAATTATACATATCTTTGGGTCAAAATAAGAAAGAGAAGACAGAGTTGAGGGAACACAGCCACATGGACTGTGAAGGTGCAAGGAGGCACCAGGGGCTGCTCTTACTTGTTCTCGCAGTACGGCCCATAGTGGCTGGGCCCACACTCGCACACGTAGCCCTGCGGGGAGCTGGGGGAGCGCACGCAGGCACCCATGTTCTCGCAGGGGTTCAGGTGACAGGCATCCACACAGTTTACTCCAAGGTACCCTGCAAGGACAGAGCCAGCATTACCTCCACCCACAATCCACGAGACCTTCCACGTTAAAATATCTGGAGCAACCTGTCCCCTCCAGAAGATCTGACTTTCCCTGGTACTCAGCAGAGGGAAGAGGAAGAGTGCCAGAGTCCCCCGAAACACAGCGTTAGGCGGGTTAGACTTGGCGATGCAGAGAGGAAGGCCCTCCCAGGCTGCCCCAAGGAGGATGAGAGCCTTGGAACATGGGGCCCAGGCTGCCCCAGGACACATGGGGAATGGCCACCAGCAGAAGATGACTTCAGCACCTCAAAACTCAGAGGCCACCCTGAATGGAGAATTTTCTTAATGTGCACTTTCCACTAATTCTTTTATTTATTTATTGAGAAGAGTCTTGCTCTGTTGCCCAGGCTGAAGTGCAGTGGTGTGATCTCAGCTCACTGGAACCTTTGCTTAAGAAGCTCAAGTGATCCTCCCACCTCAGCCTCCCACATAGCTGCGACTACAGGTACGTGCCACCACGCCTGGCTAATTTTTGCTTTTTTTTTTTTTTTTGGTAGAGATGGGGTTCCACCATGTTGCCTGGCTGGTCTTGAACTCCTGGCTTCAAGTGATCTACCCACCTCGACCTCCCAAAGTGCTGGAATTACAGGTATGAGCCACTGCACCTGGCCTTACTTTTCACTGTTTCTTTGCTGATCACCCCATGTGCCGAGGAGAGCGCCTGGGGCACTCTGTGCCTCGGGTAAGGAAGAGGCTCAGAGTCTCTCTCTAGGAGGGGCCCACTTGTTATAAAATAAAGCTCAGGGCTCCACGGAACCACAGGGAGTCGGCTGGGGACACCAATGCCCAAACTGAGCCCTCCTCCTGTGTTTCAGCCATAAGAGACCTCCCTGTCACTGAAGGGCCCCGGGAGGGCGGTCCCACCTTTGTCACAGACGCAGCTGTAGTCCTCCCAGGCGTCGTGGCAGTGGCTGTTGGGGGGACAGGGGCTCGAGGTACAGGGGTCCTCCACATCACAGCCGTCCTTCACCCTGACCTTGAGTGCGTTGTTCATATTCAGGGTGGCGACGTTGGTGGGCGTCCCCCCCATCCTCACTCCCTGCATTAAGTAAACAGCACTGGGGCTACAGGAGCCCAGAAAGGTACGTAGGGGTTAAGGGAACCCTGAGACCTCTCTGGTCCCTTGCGAGGCATTCATCTGTGATGCCCCATTTATCTACAGAGCTGGGGTGGGCAGGGTTGTTCCTCTCGCCCCACGGCCTGCTGGCCGGAGTGCAGTGGAGGGCTGGGTGAGGAGCTCAGAGGGCACGCTGGTCTGACCTCCTGGGGTGCGCGGTGGGGGCGTGAGGCGTGGATGTCCCTGCCGAGGGGGCTGAGAGCTGAACGACTCTGAGAGCAGCTCCCTCGGCCGTAGCTGGAACCCCTGGCTCCAGGGGACAGGCACGGGGCCCACTCGGGTGACGTCTGTGGTTGGACTGGGTGGGGGTGGCGGCGAGGGGCTTGATTCAGGACACTTCCCAAAGGCAGAGGGGCAGGTGGCTGGCATGGCGGTGGGGAGCTGTGGGGACCAGGGACGGCCCGGATGCCAAGGGGAACCACAGGGGAGGATGGGTCTAAAGAGGAAACAGGAGCTGTTAAAGTGGGGATGCCTGTCAGACAAATTCTTCGCTCATTGAAAACTAACAGGTTGACCAACGGCACCAACTGCAGTGCTGGCAGCCTCGGAGCTGCCTGTGAGGGGCAGGCCCCCCGCCCCCCACCACCCCCACGTACCTGCATGCAGCCTCGGAATCCACGGCGCACGGAGACCTTGTCTTCAGAGGCGCCCCCGACCACCATGCTCCTTATCGTCAGCCCGGGAAGCATGCCCCCGATATCTGCCCTGTTCTGTGTGGAGAGAGGGGCCGGGGCTCTGAGGGCTGCATCCACCATCCTAGAAACATCTTCCAGATGGGAAGGATGCGCTGGAAGCCTAAACAGTCGCTTCGACAAACTCCGCAAAGCCTGAGGACATTTGGGCCTCCAAAGAGAGAGCTGGGCCCAGCTGGACAGCGTGGCTGGCTGTGATGACCAGGGCGAGGGGACCAGGCCAGAGGATGGGTGTCCATGCCCCAGCCTAGCCGAGGCGGCCAGTGGGGTCAACGTGGGCAACTGTCCCGCCTCCGTCAAGGGCACAACACTAAACCAGCCATGCTGTGACAGAGAGCTTGGCGAGTCAGGAACACTGCAGTGAATGGAAATCCGCTCACCCATTAACACTGTGGGAACCCAAGAGGGTCTCAGCTGAGATCCAGTCCCAGAAAGGCAGGTGCCTGGAACACACCTATTTACTCCCAGGTCTGTGTTGTAAGATGAGCCTTGGCTCCAAGAGCTCTTGGAGATCCCAGGTCGCCCCTTAAGCGTGTGGGCATTTCACACACAACATCTTGGGTTACCTGCCTGCAAACTGTGGAAACCTAGTTTGGTTAAGTGTTCTGAACATTGTCTGGGATAACGCCACCTGCCTGCCTGGGACAGCTGTGGCTCCCTGGTGTCTCACAGGCCTGTCCGGGACCTGGGTCTCATTGCTCTCCCAGTTTTGCTCCCCATCCATGCTCTGAGGGCATGGGCCCTGGCATTGCTACTTCAGTACCCTAAAGACAGTGTGCGGAGCCTGCAGGTGTTGCTCAAGATGGCTTTGCTAAAAGAAACCGCTGCTGAAGGCACCAGCAGCACCACGATGAGAAATGTAGCTGGAGGAAGTCAGCTGCTGACTGCCGGGGGCGGGGCATCTGGATGAAGGAGGTGAGGAAGATGCCAATGACCTCAGTACAGGGCAGAACAGAAGCCCACCTGCGGGGGCCCAGAAAGTGCCTCCCCAAATCCACAAGGTCTCTGGTGGGTCCTGGCACCTCAAGGGGTCATTCTGTTTTTCCCTGGGCCGGAGGAAGGCTCTATCCGCAGAGGAGGTGCCGGTGCCAGCTCACCTGGTCCATCCCATAGTCCAAGGACATGCTGACCAGGTGCTTCATCTCACTGTCCTCCTTAACATTCTTCAGCTCGATCAGCAGGTGGTGCCACTCCCCGTCGGTCACCCGCACCCTGGACAGCATCACGGACTCCACATCAGAAGGGCCGTGGGACACCTCAAACTGGAGGTAGTTGTTCAGGATCTGGAGCAGGGAGAGCCACACCAACTGATTGGTACAATGACAATGAAAGAGAAACGCTTTGCAGTCACTTAAACAAGGAAGCTGTGAAAGGAGACTGATGATGTGGCACCAGAGACAAGACAGGTGCCGGGCGCGGTGGCTCACGCCTGTAATCCCAGGACTTTGGGAGGCTGAGGCGGGTGGATCACGAGGTCAGGAGATCGAGACCATCCTGGCCAACACAGTGAAACCCCGTCTCTACTAAAAATACAAAAAATTAGCTGGGCATGGTGGCGGGCGCCTGTAGTCCCAGCGGCTCAGGAGGCTGAGGCAGGAGAATGGTGTGAACCCGGGAGGCGGAGGTTGCAGTGAGCCGAGATTACGCCACTGCACTCCAGCCTGGGCGACAGAGCAAGAGTCCATCTCAAAAAAAAAAAAAAAAAAAAAATTAGGCAAAGTTGGCCAGGTGCGGTGGCTCAGGCCTGTAATCTCAACACTTTGGGAGGCTGAGGTGGGTGGATCACCTGAAGTCAAAAGTTCACGACCAGCTTGGCCAACATGGTGAAACCCCATCTTTACTAAAAATACAAAAATTAGCTAGGTGTGGTGGCGGGTGCCTGTAATCCTGGCTACTCAGAGGCCGAGGCAGGAGAACTGCTTGAACCCGGGAGGTGGAGGTTGCAGTGAGCTGAGATTGTGTCACTGCACTCCAGCCTGGGTGACACAGCGAGACTTGGTCTCAAGAAAAAAAAAAAAAAAAAAATAGGCAAAGTTGGCTGGGTGCGGTGGCTCAGGCCTTTAATCCTAGCACATTGGGAGGCCACAGCAGGCAGATTACCTGAGGTCACGAGTTCAAGACCAGCTTGGCCAACATGGTGAAACCCTGTCTCTACTAAAAATACTGAAATTAGCCAGGCATGGTGGCAGGCACCTGTAAGCCCAGCTACTCAGGAGGCTAAGGCAGCAGAATCACTTGAACCTGGGAGTCTACTAGAGGTTGCAGTGAGCCGAGATTGCGCCACTGCACTCCAGCCTGGGAGACAAGAGTGAGGCTCTGTCTCAAAATAATAATAATAATTAGACAAAGTTGGCCGGGCATGGTGGCTCACACCTGTAATTTCAGCACTTTGGGAAGCCAAGGCAGGCGGATCGCTTGAGGCCAGGAGGTCAAGGCCAGCCTGGCAAACATGGCAAAACCTCGTGTCTACTAAAAATACAAAAATTAGCCGGGCATGGTGGTGTGCTCCTGTAATCCCAGCTACTTGGGAGGCTGAGGTGGGAGGATCACTCAAGCCCAGGAGGCAGAGGTTGCAGTGAGCCTAGATAGCACTACTGCACTTCAGCTTGGGTGACAGAGCAAGACCTTGTCTCAAAAAAAAAAAAGTATAGGCAAAGTTGTTCTTTGTTGCTGTTGCCTGTAACACTGATTAGAATTGCTTGTCTTATTCTACGGGAAAAAGGATCAATCGCTTCATGGAGGTTAAGTAAGGGAAGGGCCAAGAACAAGCCCCATTAGGCTTTTAAATACTGGGAACCAGCTTGATTCAGGTAACTATTGGGCTCCTATTTTTGGATGTAAACATAAACATTATACTTTATAAGACAAGATTTAATCCTCTGTGTTTAATTACATGTATGAAAAAAACAAAAATCAGCATGGCAACTGGCCTAAACACTCATATTTTAAAATAAGATAGGCCAAGGGCAGCGTCAAAATCTTAGTTCTCCTAAGAAAGGACTAGGCAATTTGGACCACTTCTCCTCTTGAAATCACCTACGAACATGAGACAAAATATTAAAGAATGTCTGTTTGAAGGCACTGAAGTGGCTCCAGGCAAAACAGTTTCAGGCTCACGACCAAGGAAAACACAGAATCTGCAAAACAGCGTGGCGTGTGTTTCCCTGCAAGGCCATCAGCCGGTTCTGGAAGACACAGTGGAGGCTGAGTGTGCAGTCAGGTCACGGCTGTCAGGTACCTGAAACCCTTGCCCTCCTTGGTACTCTTCAGCCCTATCAGCAGGTGGTGCCACGCTCCATCAGTCACCTGTGACCTAGAGTCTCAGGATGCCTCAAAGCTTTCTAGGTTCATGGGGCTGGAGGATTAAAAACTGGGGTTCATGGACTGCCAAGGGTTGTTCCTTGGCTTCTGGTTGGAACCTTGAGGGGTTTACACTAACAATAAAAATGAAAAAGACCCACCCTTGCATGACTGGAAGCCCAGCTTTGAACCACCTCAGTCTGTGACTGCATTAAAGTCTGTGACTTTGGGAGGCCGAGGCAGGTGGATCACCTGAGGTCAGGAGTTTGAGACCAGCCTGACCAACAAGGTGAAACCCCATCTCTACTAAAAATACAAAAAATTAGCTGGGCCTGGTGGCAGGTGCCTGTAGTTCCGGCTACTTGGGAGGCTGAGACAGGAGAATTGCTTGAACCCGGGAGGCGGAGGTAGCAGTGAACCGAGATCACGCCACTGCACTCCAGCCTGGGCGATGGAGCAAGACTCCGTCTCAAAAAAAAAAAAAAAAAAGGTCTATGACTGCATTCAAGTGCTCTGGGAGGGCAAGTGCTCCTAGTGGTTGCCAGAAGCAAACATGGAAGATAACGACATCCCCATCATCCCCATTCTAGTTTCATCCCCATTCTAGTTTCTCTTTTTTTTTTTTTGAGACAGAGTTTCACTCTTGTTGCCCAGGCTGGAGTGCAATGGCACAATCTCAGCTCACTGTAAATTCCACCTCCCAGGTTCAAGTGATTCTCCTGCTTCAGCCTCCTGAGTAGCTGGGATTACAGGCACCCACCACCACACCCGGCTAATTTTTTGTATTTTTAGTAGAGACGGGGCTTCTCCATGTTGATCAGGCTGGTCTCGAACTCCTGACCTCAGGTGATCTGCCTGCCTGCCTTGGCCTCCCAAAGTGCTGGGATTACAGGCATGAGCCACTGCACCTGATCCCCATTCTAGTTTCAAATTCTCTCCAGTTTTTCAATAAAATGTCTAGCACTCAATAAAAAATAGCCAAGTATATGAGGATATAAGGTAATATGCTTGAAAACCAAGAGAAGCGAGGAAGAGTGGCAACAGACCACAGACTCATCAGACAGACTCAAAAATAACACTGGGAACCACAAAACTTTCAAGGAAACAGACTCAGTGAGACCATTAGACTTACTTCTGGGTGTAGGTGTTACAGAGATAAGAGTCAAATGGCCATGTTTAAGTACAGGTAAGAAGAATCAGAAAACAAGGTTGTAACTAACCTAAGATGCTCATATTTAAAGATAACTTCAAAACATAGCCTAGATTTTAGAAAAACAACTATTAGCACACTGCTTATATTATATCTGAAATATAAGGATACAGAAAATATTGAAAGTAAAAGGATAGAAAAAAATACATCATATAAATACCAACCAAAAGAAAAATGGTATAGCTATGTTAATGTGAGACAAAGTAGACTTTAGGCAAAAATCCTCACTACAGAAAAAGAGGAATTTCATAATGATAACCGTGTCAATTTGCTGGGAAGATAAATCAACTCTAAATTTGTATGCACCTAATAACCTGGCCTCAAAATCTATATAGCAAAAATCAAGATTACTAAGAGGAGTAAGAGATAAATCTACAGTCAAGGTAGATTTGTAACTAACTTTTCTCAGTAAGTGAGAAGACAAAGACAAAAAAACCAATAATTAAAACCAATAGGCCGGGCGCAGTGGCTCACGCTTGTAATCCCAGCACTTTGGGAGGCTGAGGCAGGTGGATCACGTCTGGAGATCGAGGCCATCCTGGCTAACACGGTGAAACCCCGTGTCTACTAAAAATACAAAAAAAAAAAAAAAAAAGCCGGGCGTGGTAGTGGGCACCTGTAGTCCCAGCTATTTGGGAGGTTGAGGCAGAAGAATGGCATGAACCCGGGAGGCGGAGCTTGCAGTTGAGACGAGATCAAGCCACTGCACTCCAGCCTGGGCGACAGAGCAAGACTCTGTCACACATACAAAAAAAAACAATAATGATGTAGAATATTTGAATACCACAGTTAACAAACTTTACAGATAACAACTGCAGAGCACGCAGTGGCATGTGTACAAAACTGGCTAGAGGCCAGGCACGGTGGCTCACAACTCTAATCCCAATACTTCGGGAGGTGGAGGCGGACACATCACCTGAGGTCAGGGGATCGAGACCAGCCTGGCCTACATGGTGAAACCCCATCTCTACTAAAAATACAAACATTATCTGGATGTGGTGGCAGGCACCTATAATTCCAGCTACTCAGGAGGCTGAGGCAGGAGAATCACTTGAACCCAGGAGGTGGAGGCTGCAGCGAGCTGAGATTGCACCACTGCACTCCAGCCTGGTGACAGAGTGAAACTCCGTCTCAAAAAAGAAAAAAAGAAAAAAAACTGACTAGATCTGGGCTGTAAACCACATTACAAAGCTCTGAAACCACATGGTATACGTTCTTTGACCTGCAATTATGCTAAAAACAATACCAAAATGATTTACTAGAAAATGCTACATGAGGCTGGGCATGGTGGCTCACGCCCGAAATACCAGCACTTTGGGAGATCGAGGCGGGTGGAACACCTGAGGTCAGGAGTTGGAGACCAGCCTGGCCAACATGGTGAAAACCTGTCTCTACTAGAAATACAAAAATTAGCTGGGCGTGGTGGCACATACCTGTAATCCCAGCTACTTGGGAGGCTGAGGTAGGAGAATCACTTGAACCTGGGAGGCAGAAGTTGCAGTGAGCAGAGATCGCGCCACTGCACTCCAGCCTGGGCGACAGAGCGAGACTCCGTCTCTAAAAAAAAAAAAAAAATTTCCTTTGCCATTCTCTTGCATTGTTCTTGCTTAAAAAACTCCAAAGTGAGCGGATCAGTGATAAAAGTGACTTTCTATCTACAAACAAAAGTGATATCCACAGAATGAACCTGTTTTATGGGTGGTAACTGCTTCCTATTTTGGGCGTGTCCCTGGCTCTCAGTCAGAGAGGCATTCAGCAATGGCACGGTTATCCCACCTGACAAGGTGCGTGGATTTTGGGTGCCCGAGAGCAATTAGCCAAATTGCTTGGGCTGTGGGATGACAATGGAGTCTTATTTGTCTCACCACAGCGGCAGGGGCACAGGGGACATCCTTTGAGGGACAGCCAAACTGCCGCTTTACAGAGCTCACAGGCCCACGGGAGGGCTGCAAGCTGGTGAGGGCAAGGAGAAATCCCCCAGAACCTTCAGTAATGCATGGCTGACCGGCCTCTGCGAGCCGCCCTGGCAGCCTTCTGGGTGCCCAGTGGGGTCTGTAGCATCCCCTCAAGGCCACCCCTCCAGCCACCCAGACTTCCACAGGGAGGGCTGGCTGCAGTCCCTGGCAAAATTCCTAATTTTTGGATGAGCTCTCCATGATGTAATTACGCAAAGGGCACAGGAGTCTGTGGCTTCCAGCGCCATTCCTACTGAAAGCGCACTTTTTTCCTAGAGAGACCCCACTGCCAAATGACAACTTGCAAGCTCCAGTCCATCACCTGCATCAAACAGCCAATTTAATTTGTTCTGACAGTGAAACCACCACACAGAAAATACCATCCCCAGGCAGCACCGCACTTGCCAAGTTTTGGCCTGCAGCAGGCTTCTGGGGCTGCCTGGCAGACTCATGAAATTACAGGTTTAACAAGGGCCCACAGGCCAGCTGTAATCATCCCTGGCGCACACCGCACCTTCCAGGCAATCCGAGAGGTCTGTGCTGGAAAATGCTCCCGAGCTGTGACCGCGGAGGAACAGGAGGCTCCCCGTCCAGGCCTGAGCCCCTGCCCCAGCCCTGACCCATCTCCTGAGCCCTCGCTGATCTGCTGAGGGACTGACCTCCACCAGCCTGCTGGGAGCACTCTCGGTCCTGCCCCCACCACCCTCCAACCAGGCACTCATGGCGGGGAGGGCATGTGCTGGGCAGTCCCTCTGTCCACCCGCCAACCCTCATGCCAATCTTGGCTACACGGAACTGTTTCTAGATGGGCTGTCCATAGGAGTGACAGAGAAGGGCCTATGGCCATCCCAGGAACGTGGGCCGTAAAAGAACCATAGGGTCCCGAGTGAAGAGCCTCTACGCCTCAGTTTCCCCTGTGTGGAACGAGAGCTTGGAGCAGGCACTCTGTAAAATCCATCTCACCTCTCACCATCTGACCCCAGCCCAGCCTCCCCTGATGGGGGATGGTGTCCAGGACACACTGGGCAGCACAAGAAGGCCCAGAGCCCAACAGGGAGCAAGGGCAACAAGGCATGGCTCCGCACGGCACACAGCTGATGGCAGAGGACACGCAGCCCAGACGCCGCTTTGGGAGGGACTTCCTGACCGCAGGAGCCTGGGGAGGGTCATCCTGGGAGAACAGGGTGAGTGTTCCTGCGTGGCCGACCCCAAGGCAGGAGAGGAGGCTAACCGAAGGGCAGCATCTCTGTGTGTCGAAGGGAGGTCAGGAGGGAGCCCCAGGCTCACTCTAGTTGGAGATAATGAACAACCAGAAGGAAGTCAGTGCTGCTCTGAGACCGTGTGCACGCAGCTCTCATCGCATACATGCACACGCATACATATACAGCCACATGCACACAGACGTGCACAAATGTGCATGCATGGAGAGATGCACACACAGATGTGCACACATGCACAGACACAGACTGACATGCACACACACTTGCACGGAGATACGCACGCGCACACACATACAAACTTGGAGAAAAGCATAGGAGTCACATCTGTAATCCCAGCGCTTTGGGAGGCTGAGGTGAGTGGATCACCTGAGGTCAGGAGTTCGAGACCAGCCTGGTCAACATAGCAAAACCCTGTCTCTACTAAAAATACAACAAATTTAGCCAGGTGTGGTGGTGAGCTCCTGTAATCCCAACTACACTGGAGGCTGAGGCAGGAGAATCACTTGAACCTGGGAAGCAGAAGTTGCAGTGAGCTGAGGTTACGCCGTCACACTCCAGCCTGGGCAACAAGAGCAAAACTTTATCTCAAAAACAAAAAACAAAACAAAACAAAAAACCTAGGATGAAGGAAGGAATAACTCAGTTATGAATCTGTCAAATCAAGACAGAGCGCCCTGCTCAGGCACGGGTCCCACGGGCCACTCCCGTGCCAGGGGATGAGAATCAGTCCTAAGGAGAGACATAAAGCAAGCTTTTTAGGAGGGAGAATTGCCCAGTGAGTTTTCAGAGCTAGACCCTGATCAGAAAGGGTCACAGCAGCTGAGTTTACAGGAGAGCGCCGTGCCCCGCCATCACTACAGACGGGAATGACCTGGAGATGCACAGGCAGAGGTGCAAGAGGGCAAGCCGAGGGCCGGGTGCCCTCCCAGGGAGGGTCCCCATGGCTGCCTCGTGCGGCAGAGTCTCCAGGGTGTGGCAGAAGGGCAGCCCGATGAGAGAAGACAGGGCTCATAACTGTTTCTCAAACAAAGTGTCTACGGAGCATGGAAGATGCGAGCAGGAACTGTGTGGCGCAGGAAACCAGAGGAAAGAGTGCATTCGAATCACCTTCTAAAAGCTGTTCAGAATTTTTATCCAACAAATAAACTTTTGTTTCAAATAAACGAAACAGTAAAGATCAATAAGACAGAGAAAACAGGCAGACAGCGACAGAGCGGGACTTTAGGCATTTCTGGGCTGAGGCATCTCAAGCTCCCAGAGAAAGTGGACGCGCACTGGTGCCAACCACCACCTGGCCGTGGCTTTTTGAGATGGAGTCTCAGTCTTGTCGTCCAGGCTGGAGTGTAGTGACACGTTCTCGGGTCACTGCAACCTCCGCCTCCCAGATTCAAGCGATTCCCCTGCCTCAGCCTCCCAGGTAGCTGGGGTTACAGGCCCCGACCACCACGCCTGGCTAATTTTTTTTGTATTTTTAGTAGAGATGGGGTTTCACCATGTTGGCCAGGCTGGTCTCGAACTTCTGACCTCAGGTGATCCACCCGCCTCGGCCTCCCAAAGTGTTGGGATTACAGGCATGAGCCACCACCCCGGCCTGCACCTGGCCACAGCTTTAACTGGTGAGGCCCACTGTTTCCGCCTGAAGGCTCGGCACCTCCCTCAGTTCTGCAATGCCCACGCTCCAGCCAAACCCTCAGGCTAGAGGGAGACCAGAACTGCCGCTGAGCTCTGCTGGGCCCCAGGGTTGGCCCAGCCCCATGCTCCCTCACTCCTTCTCCGCCTCCCAGAGGAAAGAAAGGGCTGATATTCCCCCTCCTCCTCTTCGGAGAACCCCAGGGGCGGGCGCCGGAGGAAGGGCGAGTAGCAGGTGCCCAAGTGTGCACCAGGAAGCCCAGCGCCTGGGTCCCTCCCTCGGGCACCCACCTAGCAGGTGCCTTGGTGGCATGGGGCCCCAGTCACCTGGAGGCGAAAGCTGGTGGGCCCGCCACTGGTGGCCTCCATCAGAACGCTGTCCTCCTTCCGGGTCCGGAACATGAGCCCCAGGTACCAAGGCACAGAGATGATGACGTTCAGGTCACTCCAGGACACGACGCTCTCACCGCTGAAGAGCTGGGGGTGCGGCATGGCTGTGGACACAGGCCCGGGACCTCAGGTGTCTCCCAAAATCACACGGCCGCAGAGTTGGCTGCAGGGGTCGGGGATGGGCCTGCAGGCTGGGCCTGGGCCTGGGCCTTTTTCACTTTAACACGAAGGCCGGTCTGAGCCTCCCCTCTATGATGCATCTAGCCCTCACAGTCAGCCACGTGGGCTCCACAGAAGCCCACCCTGGGACATGAGCCTCCTTCCTGGGAAGCATGAAGATCTGCAGGCTCCCAGCATAGATGGGCGCGGCGGCATGGGGCTCTCAGGCTTAACAGGAGGCAGACGGGGGCAGGTTCAGGATCCCTGGGCTCAGTGGCTGGGGTGCTGGGGCTGGGACCTCAGCCCAGCCTACCCGTCCCACCCCACACCTGAGGGACTGGGGACCGCGGAAGCAGGATCAGGGGCTCTGCGGAGGACTGTCTCTTGGAGAGGGCAGTGTGAGTCCACAGTAAATGCAGCATATGCCGCCAGAGGCTGCCGGACCTGGATGTGAAGCCCCCTCACAGTGGTCCCGGGCACATCAAGGAGCAATGCCTCCCAGGCCGCCGTGACCGGGGGGATGGACGACGCCGGCCACTCACCTTGCTCGCAGTTCTTCCCGCCGAATCGGAGCGGACACTCACACAGATACATATTCCACCTGTTGACACAGGTGCCTCCGTTCTGACACCGCCTCCCATCGCAGAAGTTCCTCCGAGCAGCGCAGCCTGGCAACACAGAGCGTGCGGCAGAGCCTGACTTGGAGGAACCGCCCGGGGTCCCCAGTGCCAGATGTGGTGTGGGAAACCAGGACGGAATGGACACGGGGCTGGACAGAAGTCAGACCAGGTCTGAACGCCCCTGGCAACGGCAGGAACACGGGAACTAAGAAGGTGCTGAATGCACCGACCATATTTGGAGATGCTGGGACTCCAGGCCATCACGGCAGCCGGCCCGGTCACCTGGTGACACATATGCAAGACCCTAGGATCATGTGCGCCTCAGGTTAGCTGGCTGGGCCAGCAGTGCCAAGGCAACCCCAAACTGCAGATGCAGAAACTGCGGAGTTGCACATCTACAGCCTGGACTCCGGGTTCCATCCCAGGAGCTGCCCACAGCTGGACACACACATTTCTAAGAAAAAGACGGCTCCCCAGGGATCTGCAAGCAATGACCTCTGTGTGGCTGCTGACGTCCAGCCAGATGCCACTGAGGCAGCTCCGACGCCCTGATAGCCACACGTACCTTCCTGGGTGCCATTGTTGGCGATGAATCCAGCCATGTCCACATTTTTGCCATCGACTGACAGGTTCCGCATGCAGCCCACGAACTGCCGGTTGTGCACTGGGAAGTCTTCTGGCAGGTTGGGAACACCCCCCAGGAGCAGAGGGCCGGTCAGATCCAGGGACCTGGGGAGGTAAAGCCATCTTCTGTGATGTCAGGGCGGCGAGAGGCGGCCAGGGCGGGCTGGGCTCTGCAGTTGCCTCTGTGTAGCCTCTGCCACCGTAACTACTTCAGAAACCAAGCAGGCAGGTGGCGAAAGGCCAGAGTCAGAGGGGACTCCTGTGTCTGGTGCCGCCACTGGCTCCGCACGCCTCTCTGTGCCTCCGTTTGCTCACACTTGCGTTCAGTCCTGACGATCTGGGTGTTTCACGCTCACCAGTGACCACCAAGCCCTGCCTACCCAGGCGGGTCCACACCGAGACAGGATGTGAGCACAGGGAGCACAGGTCAAGGCCAGCAGGGACTATACTTTACTTTGGCCTCAAGACCTTCCAGGAAAAGGAAGGGACTTGAAGGGAGGCCAGAAGAAAATGAGAACCCAGCACTTTGGGAGGCTGACGTGGGCAGATCATGAGGTCAAGAGATTGAGACCATCCTGGCCAACAGGATGGTCTCTACTAAAAATACAAAAATTCGCTGGGCGTGGTTGGTGGTGCACACCTGTAGTCCCAGCTACTCGGGAGGCTGTGGCAGAGGATGGCTTGAGCCCAGGAGGTCAAGGCTTCAGTGAGCTAGGATCATGCCACTGCACTCCAGCCTGGGCAACAGAGCAAGACCCCATCTCAGAACAAAACAAAACAACAACAAAAAAACATAAGCCTCTGGGACCACCTGGCTGACACAGTCCTTCACTTAACAGAGTCCTGGAGTCCCAGGTACCAGAATTTGCGGGGACAAAGCCAGTGATCTGTGGAGATGGGGCCGGAGACCGTCTCAGGGTCTGCAAGCCGGCCATCACAACCCTGGGGTCGGCCTGGCCACTCTTGACACATACTTAGGGAGACTTATTCTAGAACATCAGAGGGAAGGTGCCCCAACCATGGACAGGGAGTCTGACTCTAGCCTGGAATGAGGTCGCCAGGGCACTGCACCCAGAGTGCCTATGTGGGGCCCTGCCCTGGGAAGGCCTCAGGGTGAGCATGTTTGGGGGTACGGACCCCCAGGGCCTCCCCTCCTGGGATGCTCACTTCTTGGAGCCAGTCTGAGTGCCCTGGGCAGCGCAGCTGTAGTTCCCAATGTCCCTTCCAAAGCGCACAGCCATGGTTGTGTCACAATCATCCACCGTCACCACGGCCATCTTCTCCCCGGACGGCCCATGGGGCAGGCCCAGGTGGCCGATGTTGGGCTGTAAGAAGAGAAAGCACAGAAGGCGTCAGTGTTTTCTCCACCAGTGCCCTCAGCAGGCGCACCTGTCACTCATAGAGTGGGGAGGACACGGCACAGGGTGGGCAGCACGTAGACAAGGGACGAGGAGCCCCCGGCCTTTAGTTCCCTAAACTAGCTGTGCTGGGCTGCTCGATGCCCCTCAAGTTCTGCTTCCCTGAATCTCAGAACGTGGCCTGGTCTGGACAAAGAGCTGGTGCTGATGGAACTAACTAAGATGCGGACGTCCTGGAGTAGGCGGGCCCTGATCCAAGATGACTGGTGTCCTCTTAAGAGGACAGATGCTGAGACGCAAAGGCACACAGGGAGAAGCTGCATGACGTAGAGGCAGCTGCTGGAGCGGCTGTTTACAAGCCAAGGGCCACCTGGGCCACCAACAGCTAGGAAAAGGCAGGAAGGGTCCTCCCCTTGAGCCTTCGGAGGAGACACGGCCCTACCCATGCCTTGACTTCTAAGCGCCAGACTGAGAGAGAATCATGTCTGTTGTTTGAGCCACCCTGTCCGTGGTACTTTGTGATGGTGGCCCCAGGAAATGAAGATAGCAGCCAACACCCACGCCCCGGGGACCCTCCTGTGAACACCCGCTTCTGCTCTTCTGGGGGTGTCCTCCTGACCACAGCATCTGGCCAGGCTCGTGCTCCTGGAGTACAGATACCAGGAGGCCACTGCCTGGCCTGCAGACGGCCCCACATCTCTCCTCTAAGGCGTGGAACTCCCTCTCTGGGCCAGGATTGGGTACAAGAGTTCTTCTGCAGTCAGTGAAACCTTTCCCTTCTTGAAGAGACTGTGGTTTGCCATCTGGGGACGAGCCCACTTTCCCCAGACAGCCCTCACAGGTCTCCGCTCCTGGTCAGCCCCTCCCAGGACACCGAGCATATCCACCCAGCCAGCCTCAGACGCCCTTCCAGCATGAAAAGCAGCACCCGCCCTGCACGATCCATGCTGGCCACGGAACTTAAGCATGTGGGTCTCAAAGTTCCAGAAACACAGTTAGTGCCAGCTCCAACCGGGACAGGTAACAGAATGTCTTTCATCTGTACAACCTGGATAACAAGACCTACATCCCGCGGGTGGCCGTGACGATGAGCCAGGAGATCACCAGGCAAGTGCCCCCACGCCCCACAATCGGCACACAATGCGCAGCAGAGCCTCCCCTCCACCCCAGAGAGAACCTTTTCTTCCAGTCCCAGCAGGGTCCCTCCCACCACCCCTATAAAGGATGGGTTCGATGCCTCCTCTTGATAGTTCTGGGGTCAGTTTGAGTTTATAGCATGATACAATCTCGTGCTTCTTTATAAAACTTGGAAATAGATCGTTGTAAAAACGTAGAATTTAATTAAATCATCCTCAGTGCCTTTTAATAGGAAAATAACAACCACATAGTTCATTCAAAAATAAATCTTCAGTTTTTAATAGGAACAAAGCATCTATTTTGATCAGGGAAACAAGGCTGAAAAGCAGGACACACAACTGGAAACAGGAGCTCAGACAGATGGCCAAGTTGATTGACTTCAGGAGACCCTGGACACCCAGGCAGCACGCCCTGCCTGGAGTTGTGCAGTGAGCAGCCTGCACAACTGTATGTGGCCACCCCAGCTGAGGCTTCTCCTCCCTCTTATCCAATCATCTAACGGGGGTGAGACCCATGACCGTACCTCAATTTCTTTTCGTGCAAGATAACGATTTACTATTAGAACACACATCCTCTCTGTGTTACAGGGAATTGAGGGTGATATCAACAGAGATACGTGAGTTTCCCACACACCCTTCTCTGTAAATCCAAGGGAGGCTTCTACCGTGACCCCTGGTATTCGAGCGCATGGATCACCTTTTTCATTTTTCTTTTACTTCAGCTGATGAAATCACAAGGTCTGATAAGCTGTCTCCTCAAAGACTTCACTTTTGGTTAAGCAACAGGTAGGTGAGCGCATTAAAAATCATCTGTTTTCTCACTCTGTAACACAGCCCACTTTGGAAAACGCGTGGAAGTAAGTGCCCATTATGGGATGCTTAAATGTGAGGTGCGATCCCAGGGAAAGGAGAACCTCCCATCACTGTGTGAGGCCCACATTATCTTTATAACTTATAATTTACATTTTTGGGGCTGAGCGCGAGACTTCTGGAGGAAGGGCGTAAGTAGCATTTACCCTGGGAAGGCTTTCATGACTCTAAGCTGCTGTTTACAAAACTGCAGTTGTTGTAAACTGCTGCTGGTAATCAACGCTCAGAGCTACGGATTCAAGCAAAAACAGCAGGATAAAGAAAGCTGGAGGCAAAAGACAAAGCCAATGCAATCCACGCTTATTTTTCGAGTGGCACTGACTCATGTGAGACACCCACTGCTAGGACACCTGACTTCAGTCTGGCCTTCGTGAATCAGAGCAGAAGGCACAGAGCGTTTAGGAAACGGTCTCTGATAGACAGTGCCCAGCATGTGCTGCTCAGTTCTGACTCCCGGAGACACCCACCGGCGGCCACTGGGTCAAAAGTAACAGCACTTTTGGCAAAAGAGCCGAATGTTCTCAGGTGGAGAACTGGAAGAACCAGCAGGAGGGCTGCACAGAGGAGCGGGGGGACCTGTGGGGTCTGAGGTCCCTGCTGCTCGGGGGAGCAATCACAGCATCCCGATGGCCCGTCCCCCTCCTGTCGCCCCAGAATAGGTGCTGAGTGGGGCCTTGGTTTAAAATGCCCGCCTCTCAGTGAGTGTGGGTTTAACGCGCAGGCTAACCATCCACTCTCCCGCCTCTCGGTGAGCGTGGGTTTAACGCGCAGGCTAACCGTCCACTCTCCCGCCTCTCGGTGAGCGTGGGTTTAACGCGCAGGCTAACCGTCCACTCTCCCGCCTCTCGGTGAGCGTGGGTTTAACGCGCAGGCTAACCGTCCACTCTCCCGCCTCTCAGTGAGCGTGGGTTTAACGCGCAGGCTAACCGTCCACTCGCCCGCCTCTTGGCGAGTGTGGGTTTAATGTGCAGGCTAATCATCAATGCCAGCAAGTGTTGGGGAGGCAGGGAGTACATGGACACGGTGCTGTGGGTGACTTGAGATGCAATGGACGGGGTTCCCCAAAGCATTAAACACAGAACTACTACATGACCCAGCACCACCAGCCCCAGGCGTATACCCAAAAGAACTGAAAACAGGAACTCAAAAACCAGTTCAGCAGTGTTGATAGCATTGCTGTTTACAACTCACAAAAAGTGGAAACCACCTAAATGTCCATCAGTAGATGAGTGGGTGAACTGTGGCCCATCCCCACACCAGAATCCCAGCCACTGAAAAGCACAAAGCACTGACACACAATGGTGGGGGGGTCCTGGAACACATCACGCTCAGTGAAAGCAGCCAGACACGAAAGACCACACACCGCGCAACTCCATTCCTACACAATGTCCAGGACAGGCACATCCACAGACACAGAGCAGACAGATGTTTCCAGGGGCTCGGGGAGGAGGATGGGGGGTGACTGCTAATGGTATGGGGTGATGAAAATACTTGAGATGGAATCTCGCTCTGTCACCCAGGCTGGAGTGCCGTGGCATTATCTCGGCTCACTGCAACCTCTGCCTCCCAGGTTCAAGCGATTCTCCTGCCTCAGCCTGCCAAGTAGCTGGGACTACAGGTGCCCACCACCACAACTGGCTAATTTTCGTATTTTTAGTAGAGATGGGGTTTCACCATGTTGGCCTGGCTGGTCTCGAACTCCTGACCTCAAGTGATCCACCCACCTCGGCCTCCAAAGTGCTGGGATTACAGGCGTCAGCCACCGTGCCCGGCCTGGGTGATGAAAATATTTTATTATTTTTTAAAAAGTTATTATTGGCCAACTGATGGCATGAAAATATTTTAGATCTCAATAGAGGTGGTGTGGTACAATACTGTGAATATACTAGAAGCCCCTTTAAAGCTTAATTTTATGCCATGTGAACTTCACCTCAATAAGGACAAAATAAAAAAAGATTCCTGGGTGGGCATCCTCCCCTCACCAGCCACCCTGCCACTCTCCACCTGAAGAACTTTCGGGAAGATCCTTCCAATTTTTCCCTGACATGGACAGAAAATGCATTATTTGGCCTTCCTGCCAGGTGGCTATGAGTGATAAAATGCAGTCAGAGAGGTGAACATTCTCCAGAAGGGGTTGAGAAGTACGTGGACAATTACACAGGCAGCTTGAATGGGGATAAGTGAAGACAACAGCAGATGTGTGTGATCTGGGCTCAGATCATCCATTTTTGTCAAAGGAAGACAAAGCGCGTCTCCGCTGAAAGGCCGGCGTGGAGCACGAGACGGTGGCAGAGAAGAGACTACGTGGTGCTAACAGCTCCAGACTGTGGGATGGCGCATCCGCCTCTGAGTTTTACACAGAGAAAGCAGCTCAAGCAGCTTCCGCAGGGCACTGGCGTGGCGGCGTCCGGTCAGGAAAAGCACTCGGTGGCTTGGCTGGGTCACAGCTGATGATGAATGGTACAGGTTGTGGGGGCGGGGGCGGATAAGGAATGAGACAGACGAACTGCCTCCTCACATTTCTAAGAGGAATTTTTAAAGTTTGCCACGTGTTTATACAAAAGAAAAAGACAGCGTTGGAATGAAGGGGGCCACAGGGTCGTATCTGAGTTTTCTCTCAATTCTTGTGTTGGAAGGCGCCGGGCACAGGATGGGCCAAGGCCAGCACGGTGGAGGCCCCAGCGCCCCGGCACCTGCCCTTCCAGGGCTCAGCTGTGTACTGTGCAGCAGCCGGCCAGGCCCAGAGGACCCCCCCCAACCCCTGCACCAACACCCCTTGCAGGAAAGGCCTCAATTCCCAGGCCTCACTTCCAGGACGTAAAGCTCAGTAGCTGGACCTGGTCACTCAGGCTGAGCAAGGCAGGCAGCACACACAGCGACTGGAGACAGCAGGGGCTGCCCACGGTGCCTCTACACCCCTCGGCGGGCAACCCTGGCTGGCACAGGCTCCCTGGGGCAGGAGGAAACAGAGCCAGCGAGGAACGGCCACATGCTCACTCCCGCCACCACCTGAGAAAAAACCTACGGTGCCACTGAGCACTGCAAGGAGTGGCCCAGAAGCGCTAAGCTGTGCAGATCCGGACTCCTGCTCCAGGAGTCATCCCTGGGGTCCAGACTCTTCTTATTTTCCTTCAAGGTATTTTCTTCCCTGCGTGCAGGCCCTCCCCCTTGGCTTCCACTCAGCCGCTCTACGCAGTGCTGGGAGTTTTTGCGTGCGCACAAAAACGTTTGGTCCTTACGAAGTACTCACATTTCTCCAGCCTTTTAACCTGCTGCAGACGATTCTGCATTGGGAGGCCAGTGGGGGTACGGTTTCAATGCTGGGGAAGGTAGCAAGGGAAGGCGGTGTGGGGGTGGGAGGGGCATGTCTTAGGAAATGAATGAATTCATGCTCTGTGTCAGAAATGATTAACCAACATTCATATCAAAGAATTCACAGATGGCTGGACCTCAGGAATGTCTGTAGAGTCAAACTGCAGCGCTGAACGTTCCATGCTGTCATTTCTCAAGATGACAAGGTTCAGGCCTGTCTGGCCGACAAATGCCCCAGGAAATGTGGGCAAGACCCCGTGCCAGTTCTGGCACGGAGACGACAAGCCCTCCCTCAGAGGCAGCCACTGCAGTTCTCTGAAGCTGCTTGGGAAAGTGGTGGGAAGGGTCACGAGAAGCAAATTCACGCAGATGCACGCAACCTTCCAGAATTCAAACTGGACTCTCAAGAGCCTCAGACAGGACTTTGCCAGAACGTAAACCTCAGACCGAGCTGCTACTTCCTGGGGGTCCCAATACCCCTAGGCAGGTAACAGGACCCTGTTCTGCCGGGTAGCCACCCTCTACACAGGGGCTGCCGGCTGCTTTTGATGACCTGGCTCGAAGGGTGCGGCATCCCCCCAGGGCTGTGAGCAGCAAACCGTCTGGAAGCCCAACTGAGCCACTCGGCCACCGGGTGGAGAGGGCGGCTCCACACTATCCCAGAGGTTGTAAGAGGAACTCAAGTTCCTCTGCCCAACTCTGGCTGAGGGGGACAGGTGTTCCTGAATCCCTCACCTGCCAGGGACCTGGGACAGAAGACATACTCTATGAGCCTAGGCAGACTCTTCTAGAAAGTGGGTAAGTACATAGCTGCTATCTCTAGGGCTGTTTGGGAATGAAACGAAAGGACGGATCTGAAACTGTGCAGTGTCTGAGCTGGCGTGGCAGATATTACTATCGTCCTCATTCTCAACTCAGGGTCCAGCTGGGCAGGCCCAAGGCCGGCAGGGGGGCTCACAGGACAGCAGTGTCCACAGCCTCCAACGAACATCACCTCCTTAAAGCCAAGGGTTCATATCCCGCCCCGACTTGGGAAAGTCACGTGACTTCCTGCATGCCAGGACTTGGCTGTACAACTGGGGGTAAAAATAGCATCTTCCTCGTGGGACGAAATGAATGACATGTGTGAAGTGCTTGCAGCCATGCCTGCTATTGTTATTTCTTGAAAAGATGTGAAGAAAAGCAAAAGAACATGCAAGTGGTTCTCTCAAGTTTTGCTGTTTTAATACTTCCCTATATTAAAATAACATAATACAGGGGCTGAACGCGGTGGCTC
The DNA here is from genome assembly GCF_028885625.2 of Pongo pygmaeus. NCBI lineage: Eukaryota > Metazoa > Chordata > Mammalia > Primates > Hominidae > Pongo > Pongo pygmaeus. The sequence goes on from NC_085931.1 coordinate 57,414,948, forward strand.
ACGCCTGTAATCCTAGCACTTTGGGAGGCCGAGGCGGGCGGATCACTTGCCGTCAGGAGTTTGAAACCAGCCTGGCCAACAAGGTGGAACCCCATCTCTACTAAAAAAAAATACAAAAAAAATTAGCCAGGCATGGTGGGGGGGGCCTGTAATCCCAGCTACTTGGGTGGCTGAGGTGGAGAATCGCTTGAACCCGGGAGACGGAGGTTGCAGTGAGCCGAGATTGTGCAACTGCACTCCAGCCTGGGTGACAGAGCAAGATTCCGCCTCAAAATAAATAAATTAACTAATTAAAATAAAATATAATAAAATCATAAAGTTGATTTTTACATCTTTAAAGAAAAAAGAAGCAATTAAGCAGCTCATGCAATTAGCCTCTCCGGTGAACCCGCAGGCTCTTCTCTAGGAGCTGAGACACAAAGCCACCTGCAGCTCAGAGTTTGGGCACTGGCACGCCACTTCCTCCATTTATTCAACTATCCAAGAAAGTAATGCACAGTGGTATTAGGCTTATTGTGGGAGCATTAGAAAAGTTTTCAACAAAGGTCAGAACCAACTGGTCACCTAGAGATTCTTAAAAAATCACACCAAAGTCTTTTATTTCTCAGGCAAGGGGGTCTAACCCCAGTTTCCCTGACGATTCTGGCCAAAGACAAAAGTGAGGAGCTCTGTGCTTTCCTGATGGACGTATACAGTACATTTGGAAACACAAGAACCATTGAGTCCGAAGGCAGGAGTCCCCTGGGCATGCATGCTCAGCACTGGACGGAGAGAAGCTCCTCCTACAGAGCTCCACGATCCCCGTGGTAGTTAATTTTGTTCTGGAAATGATCCAGCAGGGCACTGTGCCAGCCCCCACTGAGCCAGACCCTTGACCAAAGCCCCCAGTTCCTGGGAGGAAGCCAGGGTCATCTCAGCCCTGCTCCTTTGGGGCTCAGCCATCAGGACTAGGTCACCTCTGCAGCCAGGCTGCTCCCCCAGGTGTTCTAGGAGCCTGGGAATTATATGGGGATTTGCTCAGAGGGGGATCTTCTTGCCAATGACAGATGAAGGGCCAAAATGCAGTGAGATACAGTGCCTTCTTGGAAAGCAACACGTTCCTTCTCTTGGGGGTTTTATAGACAAAAAATTGCTTGGTACAAACTGAGGGACCCTCAAGCACCCAACAAGAAGCTCATTCATGTTCCTCTACGGGTGGGAGGCATCTCAATCCTACTGCTACTCCCGGCTGGAGAAATCCTGACAAGCGAGACAAGGAGGAGCGCACGCTTCTAAACTGCAGCCTCCTGGGGCCTCCTCCACACGGGCACCGGGACAGAGTACCTGGGATGGGGCCTCTGAGCTCAGCCCCCACAACACAGTAGCCTGAGTGTCCCAGGAAAAACAGGACAAAGCTTCAGGAAGGATGGCAAGTGGGCTACAGTTCCCTCGAAAATGACTTTTCTGAGCAAGGAGAAAACGCTTACAAGAAATGTGCACATGTGCACACTTGCCCACTCACACGTGTGTACACTCACCTAAACTCGTGCACACTCAAACGCACATGTGCACGCCCACCACTCACACTCAAATGTGCCATCACCCACGCACATGCACTCATACTCATGTGCATATTTACCCACGCTCACGTGCGTACCCACATTCACACCCACATGTGCACTCCCACACACGTGCCTTCACTTACATTCATGTGCACTTATTCATACGCTCACACGTGCACACTTACCCACACTCATACTCACCCACAATCATGTGCATACTCAAACCCACATGTGCACTTACCACTCACTCAAATGTGCACTCACCCACACGTGCGCTCATTCATACTCACATGTGCACACCTACCCACACTCGTGCATACCCACATTCACACCCACATATGCCCTCACCCACACACTAATGTGAACTCACCCACACACGTGCACTCACCCACTCACACGTGCACACTCATATATGCACTTAGCCACTCGTGCACTCACGTGTGCACTCATATGCACTCACCCACTCGTGTACTCACATGAACATTTACCCACATGTGCATGCTCACCCACACCCAAATGTGCACTCACCCACACACATTTACATGTGTGCTTATTCACACACACGTGCACACACCCACACACGCGTACTCACCTAGGTGCACTCACCCACTCACGTGTGCACTCACATGTGGACACACCCACTCACGTCATTCATACTTGCACGTGCACACACATGCAGTCACATGTGCACTCGCATCTACTAGCACACACTTGTGTGCACACACTCACCCATACTTGTGCTAATGCTTGCACAATATACTCACCTGTGCACACTCACCTTGCGCACACATGCGCACAGTCTTGCACACTAACACATGCTCATACAAAGCCATGGCCTGCTCCTATAAAGACCTAATAGTCCCCTCTCTGTCCTCGATATGGGCCCGCAGGACCCCCTTCCTCCTGCGGTCAGTCCCCCTGCCTCCTCTTGCCCTGAGGACCTTTCTGACCAGCTTCCCTCCCTCCTGGCCTGCAGGCCACTAAGGGGTGACATGCTCAGTATCTGTGATAAGGTGAAGATGGGGAGAGGGCTGAATTGGGGGAGAGAGCACGGAAGCGCCTGGAAAAGACAGGGAGAAGGTGGGGGCCAGGGATGGTCACGGCAGGAAAACGCAACGGCCCTGGGATGGCACGTCCCAGAGCAGCGGATACACGGGTGGGTGAGAGATGCTGGGTCCGTGGCTCTGCCTAACCCCGGCCCTCCCCTCATCTACTCTGTGCCTCAGTTTCCTCATCTGTGAAACAGCAACAGCACCTCCTCCTCCAGAAGCTGACACGAGGATCACGGGGACATACACGAGCCTGGCACAAGACAGGACATCAGCCAGTACACTTCAGCCAACACCACCCTTCCTGCCGAGGTGCTGCAGGGGCAGAGGCGGGAAGGGCCAGGAGCCCCGAGATGGGAGGGAGGCAGCTGTGGCACAGTGCATCTCAGAGCCCCAGCAGTGAGGGGCTGGGTAGGGTGGGAAGGATGGGAGTGAAACAGAGGCTGCTGGAGGACAGTGGCTATGATGCCAGACAGGAAGCAACCTCAACCGGGTGTGAAACTGAGGGCTGCCCCAGCCCTGGGGCGACTTTCCATAACAGGGTTCTGTAACACAAAGGCCCAGGGTGGGGCAGCGCTTGCCCCCGGGAATCACCACGTTTCCATAGCAGGTGACTTTCTACCACCTGACCAGGCCCGTGTTTGGGAACGGAAACCAAGTGACTTATCTATTTCTGTCACATCACACACCAGCAGTGGGGCATCCCCCACCTGCCACAGCGCCTGCAGGCAGGGCCCCGCACTACCTTTCTGGCAGAGCTCGCTGGCCACCCGAAGACCCCTCTGTCGGCTCCAATGCCCCCATCACTTGGGCTCAAGGAGGCAGGAACATCCTGAGTCCGAGATGCAGGGTAAGTAAAGGCAGTGGCCGCTGACTTCACCACCTGACGGGAGCATGTGCAGACTGCCTTCGCAGAGGCCCCACTACTGGATTTTACAGAACACCTGCTGGGGCTGGAGAAGCCAGGGAAGCTCGCGAAGGGCGTGACCTTTCACGCAGCCACAGAACACCTGGGGAACATCCCCATGCCCCTCGTCTTAAACATGGAACTTCCTGTGAGACAGAAGCAAAGCCAACAAGGCCCTGGGGGGCAAAATTACGAGCCTGCGTGGCCGCCTCCTTTATCATAAGGATTTTACATACTTTGCAAGGCTTAATTAACTTTGTAAAAGTTTAGCTTCTTTATCTTACATATTCTGTAAATCCAATTATCTTTGTATTGTTTTTTATTTTATTTTTGAGACAGTCTTACTCTGTCACCCAGGCTACAGTGCAGTGACACGGTCTTGGCTCACTGCAACCTCTACCTCCCAGGTTCAAGAGATTCTCTTGCCTCAGCCTCCCGAGTAGCTGAGATTACGGGCACCTGCCACCATGCCCGGCTAATTTTTTGTATTTTTAGTAGAGACGGGGTTTTACCATGTTGGCCAGGCTGGTTTTGAACTCCTGACTTCAAGTGATCTGCCTGCCTCGGCCTCGCAAAGTGCTAGGATTACAGGCATGAGCCACCGTGCCTGGCCCTCAAATGATTTTTTTAAACAGAATATTTAAAAGAAAAAAACAGGGCCGGACGCAGTGGCTCACACCTGTAATCCCAGCACTTTGGGAGGCCGAGGGGGGTGGATCACGAGGTCAGGTGATCGAGACCATCCTGGCTAACACAGTGACACCCCATTTCTACTAAACAAAACAAAACAAAACAAAAAATTAGCCGGGTATGGTGGTGGGCACCTGTAATCCCAGCTACTCGGGAGGCTGAGGCAGGAGAATGGCGTGAACCCAGGAGGCGGAGCTTGCAGTGAGCTGAGATCACGCCACTGCACTCCAGCCTAGGCAACAGAGGGAGATTCCATCTCAAAAAAAAAAAAAAAGAAAAGAAAAGAAACAAAAATGGCTCATAGTCCCATGACCCAGATAACTGCTATATTATTTTTTTAAATACAAAGAACTCAAGCGCATGTAAGAAGGCACAGAAGGGCATAAAAGGAACATGAAATCCACCTCACTTTGCATCCTTCTTCCCATTGGTATCCACCTTTGCGCCATAAGGGCTGCAATGATGCCTCCTGCACTGTACAGCTGGCCTCTGCAATGCCACCTCCTGGCTCTTGCCACCAATGGTCCATGTCTCTACCCTAGAGGCTGGGCTTGGCCACATGACCTGGGCAACAGGACATCAGGGCACAAGGACACGAGATAAGGCCTGGAAAGCACCGTGCACTGGGACTCACCCTCTCTGGCTGCTAGGAACCCCCTGCCACCAAGTGAACAGCCAGGGTAGCCTGCTGGAAGATGAGAGGCCCCAGCTGCCACGGCTAAGGGCCAGGTCATATGAGTGAGGCCTTCACACAGCCCTGGCTGAATCGCATAGACCAGAAGAACCAGCAGCCAAACCACTGCATCACGAGGAATAATAAATATCTGATTAAGACTCCATGCTGGCCAGGCGCAGTGGCTCACACCTGTAATCCCAGCACTTTGGGAGGCCGAGGCGGGCACATCACCTGAGGTCAGGAGTTCAAGACCAGCCTCAACATGGAGAAACCCCGTCTCTACTAAAAATACAAAATTAGCCGGGCATGGTGGCGGATGCCTGTGATCCCAGCTACTCGGGAGGCTAAGGCAGGAGAATTGCTTGAACCTGGGAGGCAGAGGTTGCGGTGAGCCAAGATCGCACCATTGCACTCCAGCCTGGGCAACAAGAGTGAAACTCTGTCTCAAAAAAAAAAAGACTCCATGCTTTAGGCAGTTTATGACCTTGAAAAAGCTATCCGATGAGCACTATTAACAAGTTTGGGCCAGGTGCGGTGGCTCACGCCTATAATTCCAGCACTTTGGGAGGCCAAGGCTGGTGGATCACCTGAGGTCAGGAGTTCGAGACCAGCCTGGCCAACATGGTGAACTCTCATCTCTACTAAAAATACAAAAATTAGCCAGGCGTGGTGGTGGGCACTTGTAATCCCAGCTACTTGGGAGGCTGAGGCAGGAGAATCGCTTGAACCCGGGAGGTGGAGGTTGCAGTGAGCCGAGATTGTGCCAGCCTGGGTGACAGAGTGAGACTCCATCTCAAAACAAACAAAAAAACACAAGTTTGTTGTGTTGGAGAGCATAGGGTTATCCTTCAGAAAAACATATGTATATACCAGCAGATATTTTACATCTTAAAAAAAAATTTTTTTAAGACAAGAGTCTCACTCTTTCGCCCAGGTTGGAGTGCAGTGGTACAATCATGGCTCACAGCAGCCTCGACCTTCCAGGCCCAAGTGATCCTCCCACCTCAGCCTCCCAAGTAGCTGGGACCACAGGCACATGCACCACACACCCAGCTAATTTTTGTTTTTTACTTTGTATTTTGAAGAGATGTACTCTCCCTACGTTGCCCAGGCTGATCTTGAACTCCTGGGCTCAAGCAATCCTCCCACCTCAGCCTCCCAAAGTGCTGGGGTTACAGGTGTGAGCCACCACGCCTGGCCTAAAAGTTATTTTGATGAAACTTTCTATTTTGAGATAATTTTAGATGTACATGCAATTGTAAAAAATACAGAGAGATCCCATGTACCCCTTACAGTTTCAGTTTCCATCCACGGAAACAGCCTGCAAAAAGATAGTATAATATCAAACCCAGGTACAGACACTGACACAGTCCAGACAGAACGTTCCATCACTGCAAGGACCCTGCCTGTGTCCTGTCATAGCCACACCCACTTCCCTCCTGTCCCCAGCCCAATCCCAGGCAACCACTACTCTGTTTTCCATTGTTATTTTGTCATATTAAGGATGTCATAAAGGCCAGGTGCAGAGGCTTATGCCTGTAATCCCAACGCTTTGGGAGCCCGAGGTGGGTGGATTACTTGAGGTCAGGAGTTCAAGACCAGCCTGACCAACATGATGAAACCCCTTCTCTACTAAAAATACAAAATTAGCTGAGTGTGGTGGCATTTGCCTGTAATCCCAGCTACTCGGGAGCCTGAGGCAGAAGAATCACTTGAACCCAGGATGCGGAGGTTGCAGTGAGCTGAGATCGTGCCACTGTACTTCAGCCTGGGATACAAGGCAAAACTCTGTCTTAAAAAAAAAAAAAAAAACAGAATATCATACAAATGGAATCACATAGTATGGTCCCTTTAGGGGTTGCCTTTTCCCACTCAGCAGCGTGAGAAGTTGTTCGGTGCTAAGAAGTATTCCCCGTTCCATGGTACAAACATACCAGTTTGTTTAACCATTCACCCAGTGATGGCCATCTGGGCTGTTTCCCATTTGGGGATATTATGAAAAGCTGCTGTACCACTTGTATGCAGGTTTCTGCGTCAACATGAATCACATCTATATTCATGAGGAACAGTGGTCTGTGGTTTTGTTTAGTCTGTCTTCATCTGGTATTGGAATGAGGGTAATGCTTCATGAACTGAACTGGGAAGTGCTCTCTATTTTCTGGAAGAGATGTTGCAGAATTGATGTAATTCTTTAAATATTTGTTAGAATTCTCTTGTAAAGCCATCTGGGCCTGGAGATTTCCTTTCTGGGAATGTTAAACTACAAATTCTATTTCCTCAATAGTTATACAGCCATTGAAAGGACTGACTTCATCTTGGGTGAATTGTAGTAGTTTGTGTTTTTTGAGGAGTTGGTCTGTGCATCTGGGTTTTAAATGTACACATGTAGAGTTCTTTTTATTATTCCCTTATTACCCCTTTTAATGTCTACAAAGCCTATTTTATTCCTGATATTGGCAATTTGTCTTCTCTTTTCCTTATCAGTCATGCTAGAAGTTTTCCCCCTCTTTGGAAAGATTTTGTTAATCTTAAAGAATTGGCTCTTTGTTTCATTGATTTTCTCTATTGTTTTGCTGTTTCAATTTCACTGACTGCTGCTCTTTATTATTTCCCTCTTTCTGCTGGCTTTGGGTTTATTTTGTTCTTATTCTAGGTTCTTGAAGCAGAAGCTCAGATTATTGATTTGAAACATCCCTCTTTTCTAATGTAAGTATTTAGTGCTATACATTTTCCTCTCAGCACTGCTTTAGCTGCATCCCACAGCTTTTAATATTTTGGATTTTTATTCCCTTTAAATTTGTTTTAAAAACCTTCCTTTTTACCTTCCTCCCTTCTTTTTCGAATAATGAAATATTTCAGTCAAGTCTCTATGCAGACCCATCTCCAACTGCTGGAGTCAGCTGGTACCATCAGGGCTGAGTGAGGCAGAGCAGCAAGGCTGGGGAGGGGGCAGCCAGGGAGGGGGCTCAGTGAAGCTGCAGCCTGGTGAGGTTGGAAGGTTGTTTAAATAATGGAAGGTTGAGAAACATCACTAACTATACTGAGGAAAATGAGAACAAGGTTTCTAACTGATAAAGAGTTATACATATAGAAGAGGAAAAACAAGAAGAATGAACTCTAACTCTGCTTGGGCTGCTGTAACAAAATACCAGAGGCTGAGTGGCTTGTAAACAACACACATCTGTTTCTCACAGTTCTGGAGGCTGCGAGTCCAAAATCAAGGTGCTAGTAGATTCAATGTCTGGCGCGGGTCCGCCGCCTGGTTCCTAGACCACACCTTCTTGCCACACCCTCACATGACAGAAGGGGTGAGGGGTGGTCTTGGGGCTCTTTTATAAAGACATTCATTCCACTCGTGGGAGACCCTGATCACCTCCCAAAGGCTCCACTTCCTAATACTATCACCTTAGGGGTGAGGATTTCAATATAGGAATTTGGGGGTGCTATGGTCTGAAGTGTCTCCCAGAGTTCATGTGTTGAAACTTCATGGCCAATGGGATGGTATCAAGAGATGGGCCCTTGAGGAGGTGGTAAAGTCATGAGGGTGAGCCCCTCAAGGATGGGATAAGGGCCTCCATAAAAGGGCCCACAGGAGTGGGTCCACTGTCTTGCATTCTTCCACCATGTGAGGACACCCGGACGCTGCCACTTATGAGGAATGGGCCTTCGCCAGGCCCCAAACCTGCAGGTGCTTGGGCTTCCAGCCTCCAGGACTCAGAGAAATCAATCTCTGTGGTTTTTAAGCACCCAGCCTCGGGTGTTCTGCTACCAAGCAGCACGAATGGGCTGGGACGGCATCAGGGGGACGTGAATGTGCAGAGCAGAGCAAACGCAGCAGTGCTGCAGTGAAGTTCATGGCTTCCAATAGGGAGTGATAGATAAATAGGAAAAAAAATCAATATGAAGTGTGTGTGCGTGTATATATGTACATACACACACCCTACCCAGACGTCTATGTCCTAGCTCTGCCCAGTAAGAGAGACGGGGAGTGAGACACCCCAAAGCAATGAGCACACCAAGCACCCAGATCTGGATTTCTAAATGCCACCTTGCACTAAAAGAACCAGGCTCGGCCAGGCGCAGTGGCTTACACTTGTAATCCTAACTCTTTGGGAGGCCAAGGCAGGGAGATCACTTGAGGTCATGAGTTTGAAAACAACCTGGCCAACATGGTGAAACTCCAATCTCTACTAAAAGTACAAAAATTAACCAGGTGTGGTGGTGAGCACCTGTAATCCCAGCTACTCAGGAGACTGAGGCAGGAGAATTGCTTGAACCTGGGAGGCAGAGGTTGCAGTAAGCCGAGACAGCGACAAAGGCGCCTGGGTGACAGAGCGGGATGCCATCTCAAAAATAAAATAAAATCAAATAAAATACACCCTACAACTAGGGCTTTTAAAACCTAGTAACAAGATCCTGGGAGCTCCTCCCCTCATCACTGCACAGAACCTCACTGCACTGTTGGCAACGGCTGTATGACGCTCCGCTGTCGGAGGACCCGACTGCACAGAACCCCACTGCACTGTTGGCAACTGTTGTATGACGTTCTGCTGTCGGAGGACCTTATATTCTATTAAATACTTTCCGAGTTCGTTTCTGTAAGTTGGATTCTGTGCGTGTAGCTGGCACTCAACTAACATGGAAGGGAGAGAAGGAGGGAAAGGGAAGGCCACGTGGCCTCACCCAGGGGACCACACAACTGTCTAACCATGGCAGATCTGTAGAGCCCAGAAAGGGTCCCATCAAAAAACCTCACCCTGACACAAATGTCTAGGTAGAAGCCCTCGAGTTTTTAGAACATGTGCAGAAACAGAGACGCTCCCCCAACCCCAGGGGTGCTCCGGGGGTACATCTCTCACTCTCCTTGGGACTCTGGGGTTTAATGTACAGCACAGACCCAAGAGGTTTTGAATGACCTGACAAGCAACAGGTGAGCAATCCCTAATGACAGCAGGACCTAGGGGTCATCTCAAGATCATGGAAATCTCAAAGCACTTAGATCCTCTGCTCAACAGAAGCAGAGGCTGGTCCTCCGGTTTGTTGCAACTGGGCCTCATGCTGTCTTTATAAAAGCACTTTCCGCAGCGGCCAAAGACAGCCCCGCGCCATCAGAATCACCAGAACCAGAGGAAGCCAAATTGCCGAGGCAGGGTCCCAAGGACTCCAGCAGCCAGCTCAGGCGTGGGGCTTCACCGCGTGTGGTCTAGCCACACGTGGCCAGCATGGCGATCGCGACCAGCACAGCACCGTCCCCGGCCAGGTGACGGATGCCGAGTGCCCCTTGGAGACCACCTGCCGCCCACGCAGAGGCTGCTGCCTCAAGCCCCAGCCCAGGGTCTCGCATCTCCACCTGAAGCTACCAGGACCTGAAGCATCTCCACCTGAAGCTACCAGGACTCCCTCTAGCTGAGCTCCCGTCTCACTAGCCCAGTGGTTCTCATCCAGGGCATGACCTCAGGGGCCTGACAATGATGAAGACCTCTTGGTTGTCAAAACTGGGTTAGGGGAACAGCTGGAGTCTAGTGACCAGAGGTCAGGAATGCAGCCCAGAACAGGCTTCACAATGAAGGATCATCATCCCCAAGGGGCAGCAGTGCCCAGGTGGGAAATCCTGACGCGGCTGCTCACTGCCTCCCACATCTGCTTCATGCGGGATCTCCCAAGCAGCTCTGGGCCTCCTGGCACCCCACCTCACTGCCTCACCGCACAGCTCACTCATGGGTCCCCAGCGGGCCACACTGCCTGGTGTCCATGTCAGGCACTACCGCCCCTACACGTCCCTGCCTCCCCAGCTGGCCACGAGATTGTGCTCCAGGCTCTGGGCAGGCTCAGCTGGCTTTGGAAGATGCCCGGGTCAGGTGGGCACGAGCCACCTTTTCTTCCCCAGGGCACCGTTAAACATCTTGCTGGCACGTCTGTGTCCCCGACCCTGCCAGGAGCTCCTGGAACAAGGTGGGGTCTAAACGTGATCCCTGCAGGCAGCCTCAGGGAAGCACAGTAAGGAAATGACCGCTCAGTGCAGCCCCGAAGGTCCCCGTCCTTCCAGACAGCCCCTCCCCAGCACTGTCTCCATGGGGAATAGCTTCTCCCCACACTTCCCAAACACCCAGGATGCCGAGGGCGATGGGGGAGCAGCAAACACTTAAACGTAATGAGGGCAAAACCGATTCTCAAGTGGGAAGAACGTTCTCCATCAGGCATGTTTGCCCTTTTGGAAGTTGTGGTGGAAACACCTTCAAACCAGCCTTGGGGGAAAAAACAAACAAACAAAAAACCAGCCTGGGGTGAAGCAATGATTGAAAATGCTCCACGCGGCCCCAAACCTCCCGGCGTGGCTGTGGGAGTGGGGGCTGTGTTGTTTCATCTGCGCTTGGCGGAGCGCCACACAAATGTACAAGTGCCTGCCTTTGAAAAGACCGTCCTGGAAAAATGTCCGACTCCAATGTACCCTTTGGTTTTGCTGAAGGTGAATTAGACCAATAAACCTTCTCGTCTAAAACGTCATCAAGCAGAAAGGAAAAATAAACAGACTCTGCCTGCTCCCTGCCTGGGAGGGTTCCCTATCCCCGTGGCTTCTGGTGGCTTTGGCCAGTGGGGAGCCAGATGGGAGGATAGAGTGAGGGAGGGGAGGGGTGTCAGGAGGGTCCCAGGCTAGCTGTGCCCCTCCTGGATGGTCCGCGGCCCTCTCCTGTGGCTTCTGACCATGACTCCTTCTTTCTGGGCTCCAATCTGCTCTTTCCTTTGATGCTCTAGGACTAAGGGCCGTCGCAGCTCCGCTGGCACTGCCTCCAGCCCTGGGTCCCACACCGCCCCTCATGGATGCCCTACACCCTGCCCAGCCCTTTGTAAATAACCCTTCCAGGGCTGGTCCCACTGGAGCACCCCATCTGCTTCCTGTGGGGACCCTGACTGCTCCACCAGCCTGGCAGCTCCCAGGCCCTGTACACTGGCGGGTGGGGGAAGGGTCCCTGCAAGCTGCACGTGGACGCGGTGCAGGAGGCCACTCTGACAGGCGACACCCAGGAGATCACGCTCAGACCTAAAGCGCAGGTGGCCCACGCCTCAGAGACACAGCCGCTCTGGAGGGCGGGGGACAGAGAACGAGACTGAAGAGAGGAGGGTGGGCAGCGGCGCGGCCTGCACCAGTGCTTCCACCCTCACCAGACTTGTATGCCGAATTTTTTCAAATATGTTTTCTTAATCATCCCCAAAAATACAAAAACCAAAACCAGCGAGGTGGCACAGCAGGTGAAAGGAGCGTACTGGGGAAAGGACACAGCTGGGCGGCGGGGGATGACCGTCTGCATCAGCCAAGGCAGGCGGGGACGCATGTGCCGGGTGTTTCCTCGGCCGTGTCACCCACCGCCCTCGACACCACCCTTGTAGCCCCAGCCCTGAGCCCCTCTCAACTGGTCATGGCCCTGGACGCCCCTCATCTTCCAGCCCCAACGCCTCCTCCCCGTGGGGGTCCCCTCCCACCCTGAGCCTGTCTTCCCCAAAACCTTCCATGGTGGCCCAAGGTCACCCCCAAGGTGGCTGCTGGAGGACGGGACCAGAGGTGACATTGGAGACAAAGTGGAGGCCCAGACAAGAGAGGAACCAGCCCCCAAAAGGTTGTCTTCCTGACCTCAAGCCGGCCCCCCACACCCCTCCAGGCCCCCACACTGCTCACAACCTGACTGGTCCTGCCCCCGGCTCAGGCGCACTCCAGAGGAGGCCTCTGCACCTGGGTTTGTCAGAGCTGCCACTCGGAGACTAAGTCACGGAGCAGCAGTGCTGTCTCCTTCTCGAGCTGATGCTCATAATCTCTGCTAACACATTCCTAGTGTGTGGCCCCGTCAGACCTCCTAATGGACGCCTAAAGACACAGTAAAAACTGGTTGGTTTCCTCCATCAAATAACCTCAGGCAAGAGAGAGAAGCATCTAGCGCTCGCAGGAAAGGCCTAATCCCGCACCGGGGGCTGCGCTCAGGCACTGCTGAAAGGACCTGGCCCTAGACACGGAAGCCGTGGATCCCAGTAATCCACCGTCCTCTGTTTATCATCTTACATGAGGCCCCTCTCCTCCGGGACAGTGCAGGTGGCGTCCTGCATGGGGACTTTGCTCCTCTGAGCACCCGGAAGGGGGTGCGGCAGGCGGGCCCCAGTGAACACTGTGTTCAGAGCCAGGGCGGAGTGTGGACAGAGGTGGCCACGGCGGCGTCCTGGCTGCGAGTCCCTCCGCAACTGCAGACACACTGTTGCTTCTGCCGTAGGCAGTTGATGATTCTGGAGTGTTGGGCACTGATGGGGAGACCAAGTCTGACTCAACCTCCCCCTGCCTACCTCCTCCCCAGAAAAAAACGTTCATCTCTGGACTTGGTTTTCTGATACGCGCAGGAAGGAAAATGCGCCACCTATGCCCTATGCTTCCCTGACGATGGGGCACGGTCTCCAGGGTCCCCTGTGGCCCAGCCCTTGGGAGGCACCACCCCAGGGGGCATTGAGCTCTGGTGTCCAACCCCAGCTGGCTGGAAGGGCACAACAGGAAGGGTCACGGGGTCAGAGTAGGCAGCGCCAGGCAGCAGGACGCAAAGGCCACCCATGCAGCTCGCCCAGGTGAACGTGCTTCACACTGGCTAGCACTGCCCCACACAGCCACAGGACAGCACCGTATCAAGAAAAGACTCGGTCTTTGAAATGGACAATGGCAGCAAATAAATCCGTGTCTGCGAGGGCTACCCTCTTCCTCTTGCTCAGCCCTGAGCCCCTCACCCCACCAGCCCCTGCACCTCTGTCGAGCACATGGTTCTCCAAACATCAGCCAGGCCCCACTAGGGGTGACATCCAATGTGCGGCAGCCCAGACCCCGCCCAGACACCTGCCAGCCTTCTCTCAATATCCCCCCAGACCCCGAGCAAGCACTCAGCTCCCAAACCTCACCAGCACCTCCCATTTGCCCTCCTCCCAAATGAGGCTCAAGTTCCACCTGCCCTGGGCTGGCACTGATGGGACAGAGGACAAAAACCATGGTCTCTGTGCAGGTGACCCCTACTTGGAGTCTGTGTGGCATGCCTGGGAGATGATGGGATATTCAAGGCAGATGTGAGGGGCGGGCCAGGGAGGCGAAGGGACTCCGGTGGCCAGCATGGAAAGGAGAGTGAAAGTCAGTGTAGGTGGCACTGCGACCTCAGGCCCAGTGGCTGGACCCCAACTGCTGGCGAGTCGCAGCCAGGCACAGTGGCTGTGAAAGAAGGAAGACATTGTCTCCATAGAAGGACTGGCTTGATTCTCCTGGAGGACAGAGGAGCCCTCGTCTGCCGGCCAAGCTTAGGCTCCAGCCTTGTGAAGTCTGGGAAGCGGGGCGCGGGGGTGCAGCTGGGCTCCAGGAGGGGCCGGTAAGACCCACGCAGACCCACGAGCAAGCCGGGGGCACACCCTGGAGCTTCCCAAGAAGAGAAAAGGGGTTTGCAAAATCACAGCCGTGGAAAGCACAGCATTTTGATGCAAAAAAACAACAATGTGTTTCCTTACAAGCCGACGAACAGCAAAATAAAGTGAAACCAAAACCACCCAGCCTTCACGGCACTTCGTTGGAGAGTGTTCTGGCTCTCCAGTTACATCCAGGTACAGTGGACAATTTTGGCTACAGAGCCGTGTATGAACAGCCCAGAATTTCAGCCACTAGTAGACTCTGGCCAAGGCGGCTGCAAATGAATAAGCCCTTTCTGTGTCCCTCCCCCAGCGCAGGAGATCTCCGGGGTCCCTCTGTTCCCCCTGACCCAGAGCTCTGGGAGGGACTATGACCCCAGCACAGGGCTCAGGTGTATTTACACAGACCCTCCACAAATGTGCTTTTCCTAAACCACTTTTTCCAATTGCACATTTAAAACATAATTCAGAGCACAAATATCTTAAGACAGAAAATCTACCAGGGCACCTTTTTTCCTTCCTTTTTTTTTTTAGATGAAATTTCGCTCTGTTACCCAGGCTGGAATACAGTGGCACGATCTCGGCTCACTGTAACTTCTGCCTCCCAGGCTCAAGTGATTCTCCTGCCTCAGCCTCCTGAGTAGCTGGGATTACAGGCACCCGCCACCACGCCTGGCTAATTTTTAAATTTTTGTATTTTTGGTAGAGACAGGGTTTCACCACGTTGGCCAAGCTGGTCTCAAACTCCTGACCTCAGGTAATCCACCTGCCTCAGCCTCTCAAAGTGCTGGGATTACAAGCGTGAGCCACTGCGCTTCGCCCCAGGGCACCTTCTTGAGCCGCCCTGGGGCCAAGGGGAAGTGGTGGGGCCCATCTTACCTTGTTGTAGTACTGCACCTGCACGGAGTGCCACCGCCCGTCACTCACACCACTGGGAACCTTCGGTGCCACGGTTGTTGTTGTCTCACCTGCATGGTGGGAGGGAGACCCAGAGAGAAAGCAGAGGTTGGCTGGGCCTACTGGGGACCGAGGATTGGGCTGTGAGGCATCGGGAGAGACAGGTGCACATGGCCACGTCCTCCCTCCCCTCCCCACGGCACCATGGTGGGAGGCGCCCATCACTCCATCCATTTTCTTTCCTGGTTACAAAAGTAATTCTTGTTCCTCTTTTCGGGTTTTTTTTTGAGATGGAGTCTCGCTCTGTTGCCCAGGCTGGAGTGCAGTGGCACGATCTCAGCTCACTGCCACCTCCGCCTCCTGGGTTCAAGAGATTCTCCTGCCTCAGCCTCCTGAGTAGCTGGGATTACAGGCACCCACCACCATGCCTGGCTAATTTGTGTATTTTTAGTAGAGACGGGGTTTCACCATGTTGGCTAGTCTGGTCTCGAACTCCTGACCTCGTTATCTGCCTGCCTTGGCCTCCCAAACTGCTGGGATAATGGGCATAAGCCACCGCGCCTGGCCTTGTTCCTTTTCTAAATATGAAAAAATATAAACACGGAAAACCCATCTGTCTGTACCAGCAGCAGTCACAGCTACACCGCACCAGGGGTCGAACCCTTTTTCCTATGCATTGCGTCAATGTAGACAAAATCATGAAAACCAATTCCCCTTTAGGTCACTTAATCAAATAAGTGTCATCTCAGGCTTTTAACAACTCTTAAACCACATAACACATCCCATCGTGAGGTCGCAGACGCGCTCTTGTGCATCTCTGCTTCGGGGTGTCTGTCATTTCCACCCCTTGAGCTCCTGCTGGAGTGGGGCGGGCGAGTCCCTTCGGGGATTCTGGGGCACAACCATGAGTCAGCAGCAGCTAGGAGGAAGGAGCTTCAGGGGCACCAAAGGACAGGTGCGGTGGGTACCAGGTCCCGGGCAGAGAATGCCGTCTCCAGGGAACCAGCAGGAGTTCTGGAAACAGGGGTGTGGGAGACACGGGCCAGGGGGTAGCCTAATCCCACCTCACAGAGCCTGGAGGGCTGTGGCCACCTCTCCCATGGTGGTCGGGTGCTGTTACAGGTGCCTCCCTTTATTGCGTATAGAAAACCAAGCTCCATCCTCCACCATCACACACATGTCATTCAACACGGGCCAGGGTTCTAGAGACGGAAGCACCTCTGAGCCATCTTGGTGAACTTCCAGGTGAAGGAGGAGATAGCAGAATTCAATCCTAAAAGTCAAGTGTGCCAGGCTGAGCCTGGTGGCTCACACCTGTAATCCCGGCACTTTGGGAGGCCAAGGTGGGCGGATCACTTGAGGTCAGGAGTTCAAGACCAGCCTGGCCAACACGGTGAAACCCTGTCTCTACTAAAAATACAAAAATTAGCTGGGCATGGTGAAACATGCCTGTATTCCCAGCTACCTGAGAGGCTGAGGCATGAGAATCGCTTGAACCTAGGAGGTGGAGGTTGCAGTGAGCCGATATTGCAGCACTGCACTCCAGCCTGGGTGAAAGAGTAAGACTTTGTCAAAACAAGAACGAAAACAAAAAAAAGTCATGTGTGCCAGAAAAACACAGATATACCTGTTGGCAGTCTGGAGAAATGTTCTTTTCTAACAACTGGAATAACATGTTTAACGGCCTTGTCGATATATATATTTTTTTAAAGAGACAGGGTCTCGCTATATTGCCCAGGCTGGTCTTGAACTTCTGGGCTTAAGTAATCTGCCTGCCTTGGCCTCTCAAAGTGCTAGGATTACAGGCATGAGCCACGTTGCCTGGCCAGCCTTGTCCAAAAAAAAAAAAAAATTTTTTTTTTTTTTAGATGGAGTCTCACTCTGTCACCCAGGCTGGAGTACAATGGCATGATCTCGGCTCACTGCAACCTCCGCCTCCCAGGTTCAAGCGATTCTCCTGCCTCAGCCTCCTGAGTAGCTGGGATTACAGGCAAGTGCCACCATGCCTGGCTAATTTTTGTATTTTCAGTAGAGATGGAGTTTCACCATGTTAGCCAGGTTGGTCTCTAACTCCTGACCTCAGGTGATCTGCCTGCCTCGGCCTCCCAAAGTGCTGGGGATTACAGGCATAAGCCACCCCACCTGGCCAGTGTCGACATTTTTAATCTAGAGATGTACCACAATTTAATGATTCCTTGGTTTCTGAAAACATGAACCAGGTCGTCCACATTTCCAGCACTATAAATAACACTGTTATGAACATCTTTTTTTAATTATTATTTTTTGAGACAGAGTCTCACTCTGTCACCAGACTGGGGTGCAGTGGCATGATCTCAACTCACTGCGCCCTCTGCTTCCCGGGTTCAAGCGATTCTCCTGCCTCAGCCTCCTGAGTAGCTAAGATTACAGGCGTGCACCATCACGCCCAGCTAATTTTTGTATTTTTAGTACAGATGGGGTTTCACCATGTTGGTCAGGCTGGTCTCGATCTCGTGACCTTGTGATTCGCCCACCTTGGCCTCTCAAAGTGCTGGGATTACAGGCGTGAGCCACCACGCCCGGCCTGTTATGAACATCTTTGTGTACTTTGGATTTCTTCAATAAGACAGGTTCCTAGACCTACAATTGAGGGATGAAAGGGTAAGCAGCTTGGAGGCGCTGCACAGGGCGAGGGTCGTTTTAACCCACAAAGTGTCTGTGAATTGCTCAGAGCTGCCCTTCCTGGGGAGAAGGCCCCACCTGCAGAGAAGGTGAGCTGCACCTGCTCGTCCACGATCTCCAGGGCGATGAAGTCGTGCTTCTCATTGAAGCGGCCGTTGTAGAGAAGCAAGCCGTTCCTTTCCTGGGTGGCAAACCTGCGGAGCCAAGCAGAGGCACATCATAGGATTAAGACCCCAAGGTCCAAAGGCTGCCTAGGAATGACAAGTCCAGCCAGAGGAGGGCAAGCACGTGGGGCTACGATTCAGGAAAGAATGGTGTCAGGCAGGCGTCCTTCTCATAGGAGCAGACAGCCCATCAAGCTTGATAAGCAGTGCTCTTTTCTGGAAGCAGCAAACTGGAATCCATGGGGAGTCTGGTTACTACAGCCTGTAGAATGCAAAAAATATCCCATTTGCACAACATGCTACAAGTACGACCGGCAGCCAGGACACCTGTTACAGATGTGTTTGGGCAAAGCACGTGCTGTACATTTTCTGCTGCTGTGAACAGATCCCCGTGTGTGTGCGCCAGGGCATGGGGACCTGGTACCTTCCCAGGCAGGGATGATGCTGTGGAAGGACCCCTCTTAGGGCCTCTCCCCCTGGCACTCAGCCACAATAGCATCTTTTGGCTCCCACACACAGGTCAAAAAGACCCCAGGGCCTTTGCACCAGCTGCCCCCTATGCCAGAAACAATCTTCCCAGGCTTTGCAGATCGCTCAGGGGTCAACCCAGCTGTACCTGCCCTGACTCATTGTACTCTAAGTTGCCCTCACCTCCCATCAGCCTATGACATCACTCGGTTAATTTCTGAAATCATGCTTCTGACTCACTGGTTTATAAGAATGTATGATCCATAAGGGGAGGAACCGCAGCTCTCATTCCTGCTGCATTCCAGAACCCAAAGAGGATCTGGTCCCTATCAGTGCTTAATATGGGCTGTGTGAATAAATGAAAGGAAGAGGCATGAACAGACGCCTGAACTTGAACAGGCCTGTCAGAACTTAGAGCACGCAGAGCAAAAAACCACCTGCTCTGGCAGGAGATCATCAAATTCTCAGAAATTCTTCTCCCACCCAGGGGCCCCGGGCAAGGGGTCTTCAGACCCAAATCACCACAACACCTCCCCCACCTCCCTGGTTTCAGAGAACTTGGCAAACCTCCTGAGTGAGCTTGGGACTGGCTCCTGAGCTGGCTGGGTGTGTCTGCCATCAGAGGTCAGCGGCAGGAACTCCTTTTGACTTAAGGTTGGTTTATCCATGTTCCTGCAGCAGGAGTCGGCCTGAGCCAGCCTCGAGCATCTGACCTCAGCCTTTTTTCTTGAGTTAAAATTGATGGTTTCGGCTGGCCGGTGGCTCGCACCTGTAATCCCAGCACTGTGGGAGGCCAAGGTGGGTGGATCACCTGAGATCAGGTTGACCAGCCTGGCCAACATGGTGAAACCCCGTCTCTACTAAAAATACGAAAATTAGCTGGGCATGGTGGTGGGCACCTGTAATCCCAGCTACTCAGGAGGTTGAGGCAGGAGAATTGCTTGAACCCGGGAGGCAGAAGTTGCAGTGAGCCGAGATCATATCGCCACTGCACCTCCAGCCTGGCAACAAAGCAAGACTCCGTCTCAAAAAACAAACAAAACTGATGGTTCCCAACTGTCCCCCGAACCCCCTTCTCTTTAGAATGCAAGCAAGAAATGACGACAAACACAAAGAAAAATACCCACACAGCACATTGATGCTTGGGCACGGAATGAGCAGGGAGGAGGGATCTTAATGACGATAGGACCAACTCAGCGCAGGCTTGTTTCCCGAGACTCAGCCCCTGGGTCACACCTGATTGCCTTTGGTAGGTTTTACTTCTGTGCGGTTCCCTTTGGACCCAGGTGGGGGCTGGTGGGCGGTGTCAGTGTCAAACAGTCCTGCGCGGCCCCCTGGCAAGCACACGTACACCGCTGGCAATGGAGCAATAAAGAAAGGACCCAAAGCCGAGGGGAGGGTTGGAACAATGCAAGCAAAAAGAGGAAAGGCCAGAAAACAGAAACCAAGGCCTGGAGACGTGGGCTGGGGAAGGAGGAGGAAAGAACAAAGAGCTAGGGGGATGAGAGGCAGCTGGGAACGGAGCCCGGAGCCCACTTGGGAGCCTGGACACTTGGCAAAGAGAAACTAGAAAGAGGAGAAGGGGCTATGAAAGCACTCACCTAAAACAAAAGCAGCTAGGCGCCCCCCAACCCGGCCCCTCACAGCGGCTCTCAGAGGCTCAAGAGGGCCCCGCCCACAGCCCCCACCGCTCCCAAAGTGTAACTGCCCTGGAAGCTTGGGGAGGCACCTTATGATTTTACTTTTAAAGGTGTTCCCTACAAAACCCTCGGTGATTTAGTGTCAGCTCAGATTGTTCAGCCACCGTCACACATAAGGGAAACTGTTCATAACTGTCCAGTACAATAATCTCAGAAATACAGAATCTGACAAGCAGCCGCGTAACATTGCCTTGTGCAGACATTTAATTAAACATCGGAGGTGGAGAGGAGAGGGGTGGTCACCAGAGGCTGGGGAGGGAGCAAGGAAGGGGCTGAAGAGAAGTGGGTTAAGGGGTACAAACACACAGAAGGAATAAGTTTTTGTGGTTTTTTTTGAGATAGAGTCTCACTCTGTTGCCCAGGTTGGAGTGCAGTGGCACAATCTTGGCTCACTGCAACCTCCACCTTCTGGTTCAAGCGGTTCTCTTGTCTCAGCCTCCTGAGTAGCTGGGATCATAGGCGTAAACCACCACATCCAGCTCATTTTTGTATTTTTAGTAGAG
Organism: Pongo pygmaeus; assembly: GCF_028885625.2. Taxonomy (NCBI): domain Eukaryota; kingdom Metazoa; phylum Chordata; class Mammalia; order Primates; family Hominidae; genus Pongo; species Pongo pygmaeus. The sequence continues at coordinate 57,435,615 of NC_085931.1, forward strand.
ATGGGGTTTTGCCATGTTGACCAGGCTGGTCTCAAACTCCCAACCTCAGATGATCCACTCACCTCGGCCTCCCAAAGTGTTGGGAATACAGGCGTGAGCCACCGCGCCTGGCCTGGAGCTACTCAACTATCAAAGGCCACACACGGAGGACACTGACGTCGCGATCTAGAGGGATGGGGTGCACGGAGAAGCTCGCCCCTTTCCTAAAGAGACTCCCGTGTGGCACGGTGGGACGCACACTCACGTGAGGGAGATGGTGAAGTGGAAGCGTTGTCTCAGGCCCCGGAAGGTGACGAAGGACCGGGGCGGGAAGCTCCTGGTGGTCACCTCACAGTAGGGCCTCTCGTACTCGCCAGGAGGACACACGCAGTGGAAGCCACCAATGAGCAGGTTCACGCAGGTGCCCCCGTTCTTGCACACCCCGTTGGCACAGCGGCCTGAGCGGGCATCCACCTCGCAGTGCTCTCCTGGGGGGCGAGAGGAAGATGCCAGAGAGAAGGTTACCGACCAGCCAGGGAAAAGCCAACAAGCCTGTCGCAGACCCCGGACACACCCCAGCCACACAGTCAGCTGCTGAAAGAAAACCCGACTGACTCCAGGTCAGGTCTGTGACATGAACAGAAACCCCCAAGTTCTCGAGGACTTGCCCAGAGCCGTGCCAGAGTCGGCTGCACCCAGCTCCCAGTGGGCGAGCTAAGGATGGTGGCCGGGGGGTTTCCAAAAAGCACTCTCTGGGGTCAGAGAAACGGCAGCAATGAGCCCTTTCCAGCCTCCAACCCCGTTCTGAGCACCCTGCAGGCTGAGCTGGACTCTTCTGAGGGGAACGCCTAGAAACAGACCAGAGGGCCTCAGGCCCCTCCCCACACCTATGCCCGTGCGATAGCAGAACACAGCAGAGCCTCGTCAGAGATTTGGAGCATGCTGCCATCACATGACCCAAAGGCCACCTTCTGAGCAGGCCGCCTGCCCTGACTGCCGTCCACCCTCCCACCCCTCACACAGACCCCTTGCACTGTCTGGCCATCCCCGGATTCCAACCCGGTTCTAATCTGGCCCGTCTCGCCCACCAGCCTGTGAGCTCCTGAAGGGCAGGCACCACCCTACTCTGATGTCCTTCCCTGAGTTTAAACTCTTTTGTGACAGGAAGGTTCTGGAAGCTTTCCCAGAAAACCAGCCGGGAGGCCCACAACACACTGCCTCTCTCCCCATCCGCCCTCAGACCAGGAGCGCTCAGAACCTCATTTGCTCGGAGGGTCTCAGTGTTCGCCATGCTTCGACCCAGTTGTTCCTGGACTGGCCGCTGCATCCTCCAGCAGCCAGGTGTGTGGCTGGTGACACTCCCGCCCCCAGACAGGGATGGTGGCCCGCAACCTGCACAGCCCATGCTGCCTCCTCTGCCTCCGCCACGTGGGGTGGACATTGGCCGGAGACCCCTCACAGACCTTCAGGGGCTTCCAACGACCAGAAAATTCCCAGCAACATTCTCTCCCAGTTACAGAATTTTAAATGAATGCATTTTAAAATTAAAGTATTACATTCACATACTAAACAAACAAAAAACACAGTGCAAAAAGTATGGCGTGGGCCGGGCGTGGTGGCTCGTGCTTGTAATCCCAGCACTTTGGGATGCCAAAGTGGACGGATCACCTGAGATCTGGAGTTCGAGACCAGCCTGGCCAACATGGGGAAACTCCGTCTCTACTAAAAATACAAAAATTAGCTGGGTGTGGTGGCACACGCCTGTAATCCCAGCGACTTGGGAGGCTGAGGCAGGAGAATCGCTGGAACCCGGGAGACGGAGGCTGCAGTGAGCCGATACTGCGCCACTGTACTCCAGCCTGGGCAACAGAGAGAGACTCTTGTCTCAAATTGCAGTATTCCATCAGAGGACCACGTCAAAACTTACATCACCCACATCCAGTCGACGGGCATGTGGGCCTTTTATAGTTTTCGTTTGTGGCAAGTGACTTTTCAGTAAACATTCTCCTATATAAACCTTGATGTGCTTTAAGACTCTCTGGAGAAAATCCCTAACACTGCTCAAAGGTCACACACAAGTGACATCATTTTTTTTTGAAACAGAGTCTCACTCTGTCACCCAGCCTGGAATGCAGTGGCATGATCTAGGCTCACTCAACCTTTGCCTCCCAGATCCAATCAATTAGCCACCACGCCCAGCTAATTTTTGTATTTTTAGTAGAGACAGCGTTTCACTATCTTGGCCAGGCTGGTCTCAAGGGATCAGCCCGCCTTGGCCTCCCAAAGTGCTGGGACTACAGGCATGAGCCACCACGCCCAGCCACAAGCGATATTTTGATGGATATTTCCAAACCGCCATCTCCAAAAGGCTGCACATACCCACTCCCACCAACGCAGATGATAGAATATGTTGTGTCTCTTCAACACTAGATATGATCTTTTTTTTTTTTTTTTTTTTTTTCCTGAGACGGAGTCTCGCTCTGTCACCCAGGCTGGAGTGCAGTGGTGCGATCTCGGCTCACTGCAAGCTCCACCTCCTGGGTTCACACCATTCTCCTGCCTCAGCCTCCCGAGTAGCTGGGACTACAGGCACCCACCACCACGCCCGGCTAATTTTTTGTATTTTTAGTAGAGACGGGGTTTCACCGTGTTAGCCAGGATGGTCTCCATCTCCTGACCTCGTGATCTGCCTGCCTTGGCCTCCCAAAGTGCTGGGATTACAGGCGTGAGCCACCGCGCCCGGCCGGTATGATCAATCTTTAAAATATTTCGCATCTCTGACAAATGGATCTCAACGATCTTTTCATTTGCATTTATCTTTGATGAGGCCAGCATCTTTTCCTGTTTTATTGGCAATTGACACTCTCTTTCCTAGAAGCTGCCTGGGTTTGTCTTTCTGCTGGGTTTTTGGTCCCGCTCTTATTGTGTTATAGAAGCTCCTTGTAAATTATGAAAGGAACTATTGTCATTTTCGTGGCAATTTCCCCCAGCTTAATGTTTAAATTAGGTTTTATGTATTTGTAGCCCCACAGAAATTTTTTGTCTGTATATGATCATATTTATCCATTTTTTTGCTTCATGGCTGTGGTTATCTTGGGTTGTTAAAAGACTGCTACAGGCCAGACGCAATGGCTCATGCCTATAATCCCAGCACTTTGGGAGGCTGAGGTGGGTGGATGTCTTGAGGCCAGGAGTTGAAGACCAGCCTGACCAACATGGTGAAACCCCGTCTCTACTAAAAATACAAAAATTAGCCAGGCGTGGTGGCGGGTGCCTGTAATCCCATCTACTTGGGAGGCTGAGGCAGGAGAATTGCTTCAACCCAGAAGGCGGAGGATGTAGTGAGCCGAGATCACACTACTGCACTCCAGCCTAGGTGACAGAGCGAGACTTCATTTCAAAAAAAAAAAAAGACTGCTACAAAGATGGAACTTGGGGGACATCCAATGTGAGGATGCTCAGTGCATAACCCAGCGTGCCGTTCAAACGGCAGCATCTTCCTGGAGCCCAGACCTCACTGGAGTCCCCAGAGTGGGATGGCTCCACAATGGGCCCTTTGGACAGGCACTTGCAATGTCTCCCGAGAGGCCTCCGACCACGCTCCGGATGGCCAGTGGGATTCACACAGCCGCTGCCATGCCAGGCAGCTTAATTTGATGCCAACTCAGACAGAATGAAAACACACTTATGACGCCTCAGTCTGCTTGGGCTGCCATAATGAAGTATCACAGATCGGGAGCTTATACAACAGACACTTATTTCTCAGAGCTCTGGAGGTTGGAAGCCCGATATCACGCTTCCAGCTGAGGTGGCCTCCGTGGAGATCTGTCTTTCTAGCTTGCAGATGGTGCCTTCTTGCCGCATAAGGGAGAGGGCTGTGGTCTCTCTTCCTCTCCTTACAAGGACTCTAATCACAGCCTGGGGGCCCCACCCCATGACCTCATCTAAACCTAATTACCTCCTAAAGGGACCATCATGGGGCACAGGGCTTCAATGTAGGAATTTATGAGGGCACAATTCTGTCCAGAGCAGATATGTATGAGACAACTGCAATTTTAAAAGACTAGTGAACATTAAACTTTATTACCCATTTTTAAAAATAAAGAAATCACGGTGGCTCACGCCTGTAATCCCAGCACTTGGGGAGACTGAGGTGGGCAGATTACCAGAGGTCAAGAGTTCAAGACCAGCCTAACCCAGCCTAACCAACATGGTGAAACCCCATCTCTACTAAAATTACAGAATTAGCTGGGTGTGGTGGCACATGACTGTAATCCCAGCTACTTGGGAGGCTGACACAGGAGAATAGCTTAAACCCGGGGAGCGGAGGTTGCAGTGAGCCGAGATGGCGCCATTGCAATCCAGCCTGGGCAACAAGAGTGAAACTCCGTCTCAAACAAACAATAACAACAAGAAAAAAAAGAAATCAGGTGCTATCAAGGGTAGGTGCTGAGGTATACCCCCCACCATTCCCCTCCAGGACGGGGCTCTGGAGTGTGGGTTGCTGATGGCTCATAGCTGAGACCCTGCACTCAGATTCCGCCTCCCGGCCCAGTTCCACTGCCCTCGCTGGGGCAGCCCCCATCCAGCAATGGGTAAGGGTGGACACAGTGACCATCAGACTGCCCAACGCAGGCCATCCCTGAGGGGCCATCCTAGCTCTGCAGCATGCTGTGGGGTGGCTGAGGCCTTGTATACCTGCAGGGCAGTTCGACCTCCCCTCTGCCCAGGCCAGGGCCCCTCACTGCCCCCAGCTGTGGCTCCTGAAGGCTCCTCCACACCTGCTGCCTCCTAAGCTGGGGCCTGGAGTCTGTTTCTCAGGGAGGCCAACCTCAGCCACGTGCTGATTTCAGTGAGTTCAGTCGTTTTAGGAAATCCTGTCAATCCTCCAAGGGAATGCTTCAAATGAGCTTTTGAAGAACAAATGAAACTGATTTATAATCAGCGTAACAATCATCAGAGGTAAATGGTACCTCTGAAGAATCTGAGTTCTCCCTCTGCTTCCCCCAGGCATCTCCCAGTCTTCATTACCAGGTTACAACACCTAAGAATGTGTAACTGGGCCGGGCACAGTGGCTCACGCCTGTAATCTCAGCACTTTGGGAGGCCGAGGCGGGAGGATCCTGAGGTCAGGAGATCAAGACCATCCTGGCTAACACGGTGAAACCCCGTCTCTACTAAAAATACAAAAAAAAAAAAAAAAAATTAGCCGGGTGTGGTGGGGGGTGCCTGTAGTCCCAGCTACTCGGGAGGCTGAGGCAGGAGAATGGCTTGAACGCAGGAGGCGGAACTTGCAGTGAGCCGAGATCACACTACTGCACTCCAGCCTGGGGGACAGAGCGAGACTCCGTCTCTTAAGGGAAAAAAAAAAAAAAAAGAATGTGTAACTGGCTAAGCCAAGGTGACTCCAGATTCCAGTATAAGCCCTCTCGAGAAGGAGGAGGGCTGAAATCGCTGATGTTTTGCTGAATTTCATGAGCATGCACGGCCTCCACACCAGTAACCCCGAGGGCTCGCAGGCACCAGAGCTGACGCCGGGTCAGAGCCAGGCACAGGCCAGGGGGGTGCTTTCCCCTCCAGCCCAGGAGTCAGGGCAGGATCCCATCCGCCTGTTCTGCACTGGCAGGGGCTGCCCCCAGGGAAATGGGAACAGAAGGGTTTCCCACCCCACTCAGTTAAAGCAGACAGAGAGAAGCCAGCCTAGACCCTCATCCAGGCTCCCAGCACCCATGGAGGCTGTCTAACCTCCCTGCCACTCCCCGCTACGGGGCTTCAGCCCACCACAGATGCTGCATCCCGCCGCCCTGCATGCAGGCCATGTGCACACACACACCTGCACACACATTTGCACAATGCTTATAACCTCCATGTATTCACACATGCACTCACAATTTCCTGTCTACACATGTCCATACACACCTGTTCACACACACACACTCATACATACACATGCGTTGACACACCCTCACATACACCTCACATCCTGTCACACACACGTGCACAGCTGCACACCCAGCTGCACACTCACATGGGCAAGTCAGTGCTCGTGGCTTCCTGTCCAGGTGGGCGGCTGGCCTTTGTAAATCCCGTGCGTTCACGGGAGGTGTGACGCTTAAGGTACGTTTCTCCTCCTTTGGACACTTCAAATATCTTGTTTCTACTTTTAAAATATGTGACATTTGGGAGTGTTTGCTTTCCAAGTTCCAGCCAGTAGCCAAGCACAGCACACTCTGGAATAACAAAGCCACCGGGAGAGGCTGGGTGTACTCACCCAACCGCAACGGCAAACAAAGGGCCTGTGGGGCCCAGCCCTGCCCTTCCCACAGCCGCTTCTGTCTGTCCCAGGTACTAAGAACCCAGGCTGGGCCCAGGGCTCAGACTCTCCCAGAGGAAAGTGAGGTCCAGGCCCATGACCTCCAAGTAGCTTCCCGGTCCCACTTGCTCTGGGTTGGAACTCACTCTCCCCTCATCCGAGGGCTGGAAGACTCGGCTTCTCACCTCCAGCCTGGGATTTCCTCTAAAAGGCCCAGGAAAAGGTGGCCCAGCCCTGAGTGAAGACAGCGCTTTGTATCTGGAAGGTTTGAATTTGAACTCGCAGACTGGCATTCCTGCTTCCAAATTTGGTTTCTAGTGGCCCCCAATGTCCTCAGGCTGCCCCGTGAAAGGGAGGCTGACAGACATAAGCTTGTCCTGCCCCCGAGGGGGGCACCTCTGCAGGGACCAGAGATCAACAGGTGGCTGCTAATGCCCGTGAGAGCACAGCAAACCCAGCCACAGGTGTTTGCCCCTCGCTGAAAAGGTCTTGCTCCTTTAAATATGTTGCAAATAAAACTAATCTCCATGGAATTGTTGGTTTGGTTTGCTTTGTTTTTTTAATGCGGAGTTGTATTTGCTTTGTTTTTTGTTTGTTTTCATTTTCAGAAAGTAGCTGTATGTGTTTCCCATGGCTGCCATAACAGATGACCCCAAACTACAGGCTTAAAACAACAGAAATTCATTGTCTCACAGTCGCACAGGCCAGGAGTCCGAAATCAAGGTATCAGCAGGGCCCAGCTCCCTCTGGAAGCTCCAGGGTGGATCTCTCCTGCCTCTCCCAGCTTCTGGCGGCTCCCGGCGTCCCTGGCTTGTGGCTGCATCTCTCCAATCTCTGCTCTGTCCTCACAAGGTCATCAAATCTCCCTCTCCTTCCTGTTATTAAAGACACCAGGCCGGGAGCGGTGGCTCCTGTAATCCCAGCACTTTGGGAGGCTGAGGCGGGTGGATCACCTGAGATCAGGAGTTCACTAGCCTGGCCAACATGGTGAAACCCCGTCTCTACTACAAAAATTAACTCGGCGTGGTGGCGAGCGCCTATAATCTCAGCTACTTGGGAGGTTGAGGCAGGAGAATCCTTTGAACCCGGGAGGCGGAGTTTGCGGTGAGCCAAGATCACACCACTACAGTCCAGCCTGGGTGACAAGAGCAAAACTCCACCTCAAAAATAAAAAATAAGGCTGGGTGTGGTGGCTCATGCCTGTCATCTGAGCACTTTGGGAGGCCAAGGCGGGTGGATCATCTGAGGTCAGGAGTTCGAGACCAGCCTGGCCAACATGGCGAAACTCCGTCTCTACTAAAAATACAAAAAATTAGCCAGGTATGGTGGCGCATGCCTGTAGCCCCAGCTACTCGGCAGGCTGAGGCAGGAGAATCTCTTGAATCCAGGAGGTGGAGGTTGCGGTGAGCCCAAAATTGCACCATTGCACTCCAGCCTGGGTGACAGAGCAAGACTGTATCAATAAAAAAAAAAAAGAAAGAAAAAATAAAGACACCAGTCATTGGATTTAGGGTCCACCCTAAATCCACGATGACTTAATCTCAAGGACCCAAACTCATTACATCTGGAAAGACCCTATTTCCAACTGAGATCTCATTCTGAGATTCCGTGTGGACACGGATTTTGGGAGCCACTGCTGAATTCACTACAGTGGCCCTCCGTGTTTGTCCTGGAATTGTAATCGCATACATTCTAGCCTCTGCAAACCCGGTGCCCCGAGAGCAGCAGTGCCTGGCGGGCAGAGCCTTTCCCGCGGATGCTTCGGAGGTGGAAGCGTCCAGGACTCCCCGGGTGCTGTTCTCCCTGCTTGCAGGAGATGATGCTCCTGGCCTTTGCCAGCTCATCCTCCCCCACCCAGCCAGGGAGAGGTGGAGTCCCCATTGCAACCCCTCCTGCCTCCAGCAGCCCCCTGCACAGCCACAGGCCCCTTCGCCTCGCGGCCCCTGCTCCTGCCCCACAGCCTCCAGACCTACTTGTCCCTTGCATCGTGACGGCAGAGTCCTCCACAACGCTGGCCTCACCACGTGTCAATCCCACTGGCTAGAATCCCACTGCTCCATAAAGATCCCAGCCTAAGGGGTCCCAGGGCCCAGCCCCCAGCCACACGCACAGCCCCCTCCACACCACACTCATGAGCCTGTGCCGGCCCCACTGTCTCCCTCCTCCCAGGGCGGCTACAGATGGCCCTGTGCGTACACTGCAGGCCATCCTCCAGCCCCGAGTCCTCTCTCTTGGTCTCTGCATGTGGCTTTCCAGTGCCTGGAGGCCACCCGCATCCCCTGGCAGTACCTGTCCTCCGCCTCAGGCACTCTCCCTCTGGGGAAGCTCGGCCCACCTGCCTGCTCAGGGTGCCCCTGGGGGCTCTCATGGACTCCAAATTTCCCCTCTCTAGCAATCACCCCACCAGCTCCACATCCAGCCCTGCTTGTACGATGGTTCCCCCCGTGTTTCTCTCCCCAGCTCTGTGCAGGCAATGACAGGGTCTGTTTGGGGGTCAGTCTGAGACTGTCAGGCACACAGCAAGTGCCGAATAAATGCCTGGTGTGTGCAGGGCATATGCTGAGCACCTGGCAGGGAGGGTCGCTGGGGGGAAGCTGGGTCCATAGCAGGTACTGACAGACACTTATGAAATGAAGTCAAAAAATGCCAGGATTTCCCCAGTTCCAAGCCAATGATTAATGCCTGCACTTAATCCATGAGTTACAAAACCACATAATTCACGTATTTGATTCAAATAGTGCAGGAAAGGTGTTGATGAAATGAATTAATTTTATAGTTAAAACATCTTTTCTTTGTTTTAATAAAGGACCATGAGAACCAAGAGCAACTGGGTTCTGGATGAACTGGACCAGCCGGGGAAGGTCCTGTCCCTGTGTTCCTTAGGGCTGATTCCCAGCACCTCCAGCGTTTACAATGGAGCCAATTCAGGATTCCCCCGAGGGTTGGTGGTTAAGCATTTGCAGCACAGCACTGCACAGAAGATAAAGTTAAGCAAAGCGTGAGTGGATTACGATACTGTTTATAGGTAGCTGGAGGGGCTGCTAGCATGAGTGGATTACAGTGCTGTTTAAACAAGGTAGCTGGAGGGGCTGCTCCCCACCAACCCTCAGGGAGAATCCTGAATTGGCGGCATTTGTAAACGCTCCCCGCGGCTGAGTTGAAGAGATGTGATATGACAGATTTTAATTCTAAAATCATCTGAAGGTAAATAATTCAGGTCAAATTGAGTGAGCTCTGTGTCTTTTAGCTCTGTATCTTTTATTTTCTAATAGAGCTTTTATAAGACACACTATTTTCATAAAATAAATGTTCAGCTACGCTATCAGGATTTAACTTTACCTTTCCTTTTCTAGGAATTCTCATTCAAAATAAATTTGGTGTTCCCCTTACACCCTAGGATTCTGCTTGGAGTCAAAGGCTTGCTGAGTCATTCAAACCTGGGGGAAACTCGCCCATACCATGCACACCCCCATCACCATGGCAGCCTCGCCTCCCACACCAAGGACGGTGTCCACCTGGGCAAACCGACTGCTGTGCTCAATCGTGCAGGCAGCCTGCCAAAAGCTCCCCCTCTCCCCGTAGGAGGGACGCATGGCTCAGCTTCCTGGCTACCATACAGAAAAGCTTTTGAAGAGAGTCTTACTCTGTCGCCCAGGCTGGAGTGCAATGGTGCGATCTCGGCTCACAACCTCCGCCTCCCAGGTTCAAGCGATTCTCCTGCCTCAGCCTCCCGAGTTGCTGAGATTACAGGTGCACACCACCACGCCTGGCTGATTTTTGTATTTTAAGTAGAGACGGGGTTTCACCATGTTGGCCAGGCTGGTCTCGAACTCCTGACCTCAAGTGATCTGCTAACCTTAGCCTCCCAAAGTGCCGGGATTACAGGTGTGAGCCACCACGCCCGGCCAGAAAAGCATTCTTAACGGCAAAAGAAAAGCTCCCAGGAGCCAACGCCTATCCAGCCCTCATGGCCTCATGCACCTGCCCCGCCACTGGGGACCTGTCCCACACCAGGCTTGGGGCTGGTGCACTGCCCTGCCTGTCCAAAGACCCTAGCACCAGAGCCATCAACCCTTGGCCTAAGGGGCTTCCAGAAAAGCCGTAGCTTCACAGGGCTTCAGCAAACGGCTCACCTGCTGCAGACAGGGGCTGGGTGCTGGGTGTGCTCCTGGTCTGTGAACAAGGAAAGGGGTGCCCAGAGGGTCTCCGCATCATTACATGGAGACTCTGGCAGGGGGCTGGGCACAAGCCCATGGAAGACAGAGGGCATGGGAGTGGGGGCAGAGGGCCCACGCAAGGGGATGCTGATGTGAACCCCTGGGTCAAGAGCTCCAGAACTTACCCCTGGGGGGCTGCTCCAGGAGCTGGGAGAAGAGAGATGCAGGGCCTCAGGACTCACCCAGAAGAGGGCGCACAGCAGGCAGAGAACCTCAGGACCTGGGGGAGGGCTGGGAACGCGCTGGGAACGTGCCCCAGGAGGGAAAGGGCATGTAAAGATTGACCACTTAAGTTCTTAAATAAATAAAAAGACAATTCCTTTCTGGTCCTAAGAAACAGCTAAGAGCTTTGAACTAGAAAAACTAGAATTTCCAAAGGCCACAATGGTAAAACTCAAGCACTTGACGAAGGCTTAGTTTATGCAGAATTAACGATCAACATGAAACACAAGAACAGAGAACAAGGAGTGAGTGGAAGGGCCCGGGAACAGAACACAGGGCAATTTCAAAGTCAGGTCATTTCACGCAAATGCACAAAACCTGAAGTCAACTCAAAGCCCCATCAAAGAGCTCAGTCCTAACACTGGATCCCAGGATGCAGAAAGCACAGTCTTGAAGACACAACCCAGCAGCATGGTTCACGTATCAGACACTTCACTACCAGAGAAAGCACACAGATAGGAGGCAAAGAAGGGAACACTACAGGATTTCTAAGAGGAAAAGGGTATGTCAGAAATGATAAAACACCGCACGAATTTGCCCACCTGTTATTCCATTCACTCATCTATCCATCCTTCCATATACCCGCCCACTCATTCACCCACCCCTCCACCCTTCCATCCATCCACTTATTCACCCATGAATCCACCCACCCATCCATTGTTCATCCACCCACCCACCCAGCTTCCATCCAACCACTCACCCAGCTTCCAAGCACTCACCCAGCTTCCATCCAACCACCCATCACACATCCATCCATCCATCCATCCAACCACGCATCACACATCCATCCAGCCATCCAACCACCCATCACACATCCATCCAGCCATCCAACCACCCATCATGCATCAACCCACCCATCCAACTATCCACCATTCATCCATCTATCTACCCATCATACATCCATCCAGCCATCCATCCAACCACACATCACACATCCATCCAACCACCCATCACACATCCATCCATCCATCCATCCAACCACCCATCACACATCAACCCACCCATCCAACTATCCATCATTCATTCATCCATCCATCCACCCATCACACATCCATCCATCCATCCAACCACCCATCACACATCCATCCAACCACCCATCACACATCCATCCAACCACCCATCACACATCCATCCAGCCATCCAACCACCCATCACACATCCATCCATCCATCCAACCACGCATCACACATCCATCCATCCATCCAACCACCCATCACATATCCATCCATCCATCCAACCACCCATCACACATCCATCCATCCATCCAACCACCTATCATGCATCAACCCACCAATTATCCATCATTCATCCATCTATCCACCCTTCCACCTACTCACCTGCACTCACCTGCCCACCTGTCCCTCCACCCACTCATCCATCTAATAAACTGCCAGCACAGGCCATTCTTTAGGCACTGGGATTATAAGAATGAACAAAACAGATCCCTGCCCTCATGGAGTTTCCATCTAGGTAAAAAAATGTCAGATGTTCAGAAAAACCAAAAATACATGAAGAGTCTTACAGCAGATGGAAAAAGCAGAGGGGGAAGCTTTGAAGGGGTGCTGGCATGGAAGGGGAGGGGGAGAGGGAGGGGTCAGGCTGCAGAATTCAGGCAGGGCAACCATCAAAGTAGGGTCAGGACCAGAAAGGGTGGGCCCAGTTAAGGCTCCTGGCCAAGCCCTTTCCACCCCACCAGATTCCAACCAAACCTGAGAAAGTACCTCCAGCCTCCAACATACATGGCTCACGTGCTCACACACACTCACATGCACGCACACAGGCACACACAGGGGTTCCCACTGCAGGGCAGTGGAGGCAAAGCCCCAGCCCTTTCCTGTTCTGCAACGTGACAGTCCCACACCAGCGAGGCCCCACCGGGGATAGGAGCTGCACAGAAAAGCCCAGGCGGCTGCAGTCTGAGCAATGGGTCATGTACAGCAGTCCACTGCCAGTCAGGACCCTGCCTCTTCCCGGGGACTTCAGAACCCCTGTGGTATGCAGCCCCAGGCAGAAGCCAGGCCAGCAGAGGCCCCCAGCCACCAGGGCCTTTGTCCAGCAACAGAGCTGTGGGGGAGGACGTGCTACCAACTCGGCCCTGCAAGGCAGGCTGAGATAGAGATGGAGGGACAGACAGGGCAGGGCCACATGGCGCCCCAACAGCTCAGGTGGCGCTCCCTGACCCTGGCTATCCCCAGGTTCACATTTGGGGACGAGGACATGAGGAGCACTTTCACAGCAACCTCCTCCAGAGGTGAGCATAGTCCACACATGACCTTCCCTACAAGGCAGGCCGCAGCACCTGGCTGGTCAGATGAGTACACGAAGGTTCAGAGAGGGCAGTAACTTGTGCTGGGTCACACAGCTGCATGGGTGGGAGTGGAGTTAAGCCTGCATCCGCCTTAGTGTCCACACAGGGCTTGCAGGGACGGGTCCAGAGAATGAGTCCACCTCACCGCCTTTCCTGGACAGGTGCCCCTCCAAAATGTCCCTATAGGAGAGGCCGCCCAGGGGGCGGGATTGCAGCGGCCTCAGCACCCCATTCCAAACCCCCACAGCACTGCTGTCAGGACAGAGGTTACCTGAGCAAGATCCTGGCTGGTGCCTCAGTTTCCCCAGCTGTAATAAATCCATCCCCCAAGGCAGGGATTTCTGTCTCTCTTGGCCAGGAGCATTCCCCAGCACTAACAGGCTGGTGTGAGTGAAACAGCTCATTTGGTACAGCTGTGAGCTACATACCTGCACAAGGGCGAGGTTACTATTACTGGTCCCTGTTCCTCCTGTTCCTCACTGCCTTCCTGATACGGGAGGCACCCTCTGTTCACCCCTCCATGCCCCACGCCCTCTCCTCCTCCCCAGCTCCCACTGGGAACTGCTGCCTGTCAGCGCCCACATCTGCCCTTGGGTTTCATGCATTGTTTGACTTTCTCACCTCCTGGTGACTTGCTCTGCACCTGGAATCCCTCCTGAGTCACACCTACAGGCGGCCCAGCCCCGCCCCACCTGGCAAGGTAGCCAGGAAAGGCCTCAGCGGGAGGACCCAGACCCCCACCCCACAAGGAGGGAGCTGGGAAGGGGGAGGCCAGCGGAGCCCGGCACTGTAGAAGCCGCTTGTCCAGGGCTGGCCTTCTCTGCGTGACTTCATTAGTGTCTCTGAAGCAAATTCCCAGATCTCCAGACACACCCATTTAAAAAAATAAGAAATGCATTCCAGCAGCAAAGAAAAATGATTCCCACTGATCCACTGCTTTGCTGTTTCTTACAGGAGTCACCTACACGCTGAGGGCTGGAAACCCTGCCGAACCTGAAGGATGGGTGCATGTTTGACCGTCTTCCGTTGCTTGCAGCAGCTCCAAGCCGAAGGCTCCAGCAGCACACAGGCCCAGCAGGCCCAGGCGACCCTAGCCTGGAATCACCCTCGGGGACACAGCCTTTCATAAGAGGGGCTCCCTACAACCTCCCTCTCCATGACGCCGACAATGGAGGGGAGACTAGGAAATAACCCACCCTGTAATGGGCTACATGGTAGCCCCCAAAAGGAAGTGTCCACATCGTAATTCCTAGAATCTGGGAATGTTACCTTATATAGCAAAAGAAGGAATTTTACTTATACGGCAAAAGTGCAATTAAGTTAAGGATCTTGAAATGAGGCAATCCGATTAGCAGGTGGGCTCGATGCAATCACAACATGAATTATCGTAAAATGAGCGCAGAGGGAGATGAGAAGCAAGGGGAAGGGCTGGTGCAGAGGGAGGCAGAGCCTGGAGCCAGGCAGCCACAAGCCAAGGCCTGCAGCCACCAGGCGCCAGGGAGGCAGAGGGGCTCCTCCTAGAGCCTCCAGGAAGCGCAGCTGGCCCTGCCAACACCTTGATTTCGGCCTTCCAGCTGCAGAACTGAGGGAAGGCATGTCTGTTGTTTTCAGCACCCCGGTTTGTGATCACTTATCACAGCAGTCCTAGGAGAACGAGGCCCAGAACACGCCGAGGAAACCAGCCAGTCAGCAGGAACCCTCTTCCAAGGTCAATCCCCCGAGGAAGCTGCACCCCGAAGCCTCCCAGCATCTCCTGGAGCCTACACAGTACCTGGAGCCACGGGAGATAAAACACTCCTTGTTTGCCAGGGCTCTTATGGCACTGGGAAGACAGCGGCATGAGGACCCAGTGTGCCAAACAAACACAGCGTCTCCTGGGCCCGAGTGGACTCGGGAAGTCCTGGTTGCCAAGACTGGTAGGGGAAGGGCAACCACAGGGCTCTGGACACCACCACACCTGGTCCCTGGCACCGGGGGTACACACAGCTGGCACTTAAGGGGCGGTCAGCCCTGCTGATCACCAGGACATGAGGGTCCCTACAGCCCCGGCACCACCCTGGGGTACAGAACCCCATCTCGACTCCCCCTGCAGGGCATTTCCAACCCCCTCAAAACAAACCCAGGGTCCTTCCAAGCCAAGGGGTGGACCAAGGACTTGGCTCTCTTTAGAAGGACATTGGTGGCAGCTCAGGAGGCCTCCAGGACCCAAGATGAGGACGAGCCTGGTGGCGGGTCCTACCTAGCGGGGACAGGGCACAGCCAACACTCCCTGGTCCTGGAGTGAGGGGGACGCAGCCTTCACGCCGCCCTGGGGCCCAGCACACACCAAGAAGACAGTGCCACTGTGGGGCAGGTGGGGCTCCCCTGTGCCCTCCAGGCCTCGGTAGTTGCTTTTCTCCAGGGGCCATGGGGATGGGCACAGCCTGGAAACAGCCTTGTCCAGGGAGGGTAGGGTTGAGTGGGGACATTCGGGTGGGATGGGCCTGGGTCTTCCACCCAGGGGACAGGGCACTGTGCAGCCTGGCGCCCCACTGAGCACTTGGCTCCTGATGGTAGGGAAAGGGCTGGCTCTGCCACACCTCGGAGGGACGTAGGTTGGGGGGCCTGGATGTGGGGCCAGGATCTGGCCACGCTCCTGCTAGACATGGAAAGACAACCGAGGAAGGTGAGCCAGGCAGCTGTGCACAGCAGGGCTGGAAGGGACGTGCCCAGTGCGTTATCAGCATGCAGAGAAACCTTGCCAACTACGAAGAGCAGCGTGCCCAGGCTCAGCTGGAATGCTAGTGAAAACCTCATTCATCATGAAAAAAGGCTGCTCAGCACCCAAATGGTTCAAATTCCCCTGGCCACTCCAGTGTGGGCCAGGACAGACAGTGCCCTAGGGACAGATCAACGTCCAGAAAAAATGAGCACAAATTCTTAATTCATGACTTGGAGTTGGGGGTAATGAACTGCCCTCGTTAATACAAAGTCTACCCCCACTATGTCCAGCCAGCTTCCTCTGAGAAGTGTAACCCCACCACACCCAGCCCTGGCAGGCCAGAGGTGCGTGATTAACCTGGCCCCTGGCCCCCAGGAGCAGGACAGGCGGCTTTGTCTGTCCACACCAGAGAAAGGGCTTGAAAGTGGTGACCGGAAGCAGGTGAGAGAGCAGAGAACACTCGCCCCCGAGGTCGTCTGGGTCACTACCCTCAGGGCAGAGGCTCAATTCAGACTCTCCAGCAGCTCCCGGCAGCCCTGGGTCCAGATCGTGGTTGGTTATAAACAGCAGAGACTGCCAGACCCCCACCACAGCACCGAAGGTGGGGTCTGCTCACTACGCACGCCTTCAACAAATATTTACCGGGTGTGAGTGGTTGTGATTGTTTAATTAGGGAGAGGAGACACCAAGAGCAGCCGGGGTTGTGGTTAGCAAAATAATGGACCCCAAAAGGTGTCCACATCTTCATCTCTGAAAGCCAAGGATGTGTGACCTCATGGCCTAAGGGACTTTGCAGATGTGATTAAGGATCTTAAGATGGGGCAGTCATCCTGCATTACTGTGTGGTCCCAAAGTCATCACAAGGCTCCTTGTAAGCGGTGGGGGGGTGAGGGGCAGAAGGTGCTACAGTGGTGGAAGCAGGGGTCGGAGTGAGGTGAGGAAGGTGCCAGGGGCCAAGGACCAGGTGGCCTCCAGCAGCTGAGGAAGGCAGAGCAGCAGGCTCTCCCCAGGGCCTCCTGGAGCAGCCCCGCCCACGCCCCTGACTGCAGGGCTCCTGCCCTCCAGAACAGTAAGAATGAATCTGTGCTGTGTTAAGCCCCTCGTGTGTGGAAATGTTACAGCGGCCACAGGAGACTCGTGCAGGGGTGAGTGAGCGTGCCCAGCCCTGCTCTCACGGAGCCCACACTCTCTGCAGAAGCGGCATCCCTCCAGTGCATGCGCAGATGCCCACGACCTGCAGCCAGCCCGGCCAGGCAGCCTTGTCTCCCCTCAACAGCCCAGACTTTGAAGTCACGGGGAACGGCGTGCGCTTTAAACCACAGCGAGGTTTCTATTGCATGCAGCTCATCTTCAGGCCACTTTTCTAACTGTGTGGGCCACACATTTCTGGGCAGATGTTTGTTCCTCACTGACTCACATTCTACACCTAGTTCAGCTCGCCCACCTCTAAGCTGTCCGGGTGGGACGCAGGAAACCCTCTGCTCCTGTGCTTATCGTTCAGAAAGGTAAACACACCGCAGGAACCTGCCTCCCACCCTGGAGTGGTCTGTGGCCCTCGCAGACACGCGACAGGCAGGCCAGCGAGAAGCGCCAACAACCCTGGTTCCCAAACTCCTTAGCTCCTCAGCTAAGGAGCACCCACGGCTGAATTGTGTCCCCAGAAAGATACGCTCAGTTGCTAACTCCCAGTACCCTTGAAAGTGACCTTGTTTGGAAATAGGGTCTCTGTAATCAACTTAGGATGAGATCATTAGGGTGGGTCCTAATCCAATGACCGGTGTCCTTACAATGAGATGGAAACCTGGACAGAGACAGACGTGCACAGGAAGAACACAGTGTGAAGACGGAGGCGGAGACTGCAGTGATGCATCCGTGAGTCAGACACCACCTGGGGCTACCAGAAACTGGAAGAGACCAGGAGGGGTCCTCTCCTAAAGCCTTCGGAAAGAGCACAGCCCTGCAGGGACCTTGGTTTTGAACTTCTGGCCTCCAGAACAGTGAGACAAGAGATTTTTTTTCTTTTTCTTTTTTAGACAGAGTCTCGCTCTGTCGCCCAGGCTGGAGTGCAGTGGCGCCATCTCGGCTCACTGTAACCTCCACCTCCCAGGTTGAAGCAATTATCCTGCCTCAGTCTCCCAAGTAGCTGGGATTACAGGTGCCTGCCACCATGCCTCGCTAATTTTTGTGTTTTTAGTAGAGACGGTGTTTCACCATGTTGGTCAGGCTAGTCTTGAACTCCTGACCTCAGGTGATCCACCTGCCTCGGCCCCCCAAAGTGCTAAGATTACAGAGGCTCTACTCTTGAACTCCTGACCTCAAGTGATCCATCTGCCTCATCCACCCAAAGTGCTGGGATTACAGGCGTGAACCACTGCACTTGGCTTGAGACAATAGATTTCTGTTGTCTTCAGCCACTCAGTTTGTGCCGATCGGTTACAGCAGCCCCAGGAAGCTCACAGAAGCTGGAGGAGGACTGCAGAGTGTGAGGACCGTGCTGGGCCCCAGTGCTGATGGGCTGTGCCTGCATACCGCGCACAGGACACTAATTCTGTTTATCAAAAGCCCCAGCTTTGGGGGAAGAAATTGAGTGGAGAACAGGAGATATCTGGCTAAATTTACCCACACCCTGATCCCCCGGCAAGATTTTAATAGAAAAGTTACCCAGAAATGAAATAATGCCCCAGCTTTACAGCTACATACCAGAGACATGGCAAATCTCAAAACCTGGACTCTATAGAAAAAGCCAAATGCAAAAGATTTGAGAAGCACCAAGGAGAGAAAAACTTGAAGTAATCCTGAATTATCTGAAAATCACGTTTTCCCAAGAAAGGATTCTGTTTCTGCTTTATTTGAGATTTTAATTATAGGTTATATAATGATTTTCATTTTGAATGATAATTAACTCTCAAGTTTAAGGACTAACTGCGACTTTACTAGGAATATTTGGAAGTGAAGCTTTAATCCTGGAAGCCTCAGTGAGCACTAGCCCACGTGCAACCCTGCGCTAAGCAGATGTCACTCCGCAGGGTGATGGCACAGCTCGCCATGAATGAGGACCTTATCTCAAAGTGCAGAACTTGCAGGCTGGGATGGATGAGCGCGTCAGCAGATCACATGAAGATGGAAACCCCGTGACTCTGATAAGAGAACCCAAAATAGGCCGGGCACAGGGGCTCACGCCTGTAATCCCAGCACTTTGGGAGGACGAGGCGGGCGGATCACGAGGTCAGGAGATCGAGACCATCCTGGCTAACACTGTGAAACCCCGTCTCTACTAAAAAAAAAATACAAAAAAGTAGCCGGGTGTGGTGGTGGACACCTGTAGTCCCAGCTACTCAGGAGGCTGAGGCAGGAGAATGGCGTGAACCTGGGAGGAGAGCTTGCAGTGAGCCAAGATCGCGCCACTGCACTCCAGCCTGGGCGACAGAGCAAGACTGTCTTAAAAAAAAAAAAAAAAAAAAAAAAAGAACCCAAAATAAAACTCACAGCCGGAGTGACGTACACATTTTACAATAGAATCGCAGAAGGGCTAGAATTTTTTAAGATTTTCCCATGAGCACACAGATGATTATGTTTTTACACCAAAAGTTTCTGTCCTTGAACCTACACAGATTGTCCTTGGCCCTAACAGGGCCTCGCAGGGATAGTTGGGGACCATGAGCTGGGGCAGGGGGGCCCTCACACAGGACAATTACTATTGTCCCAGCCTAGGGAGTTGGTACAAAGCTCAAAGCCAGCAGCACTGAAGCGCTCCCAAGTGGCTACTCACCTACTCGGTTCCTGATTCCCAAACCAAGCTAAGGCCCCAGCTAGGGAGCACCCAACACTCCCAAAGTCCGGGTGGTGTGGGCGTACAGGGCCCACAGCACTTTGGGAGGCCGAGGAGGGTGGATCAGAAGGTCAGGAGTTCGAGAACATCTTGGCCAACATGGTAAAACCCTGTCTGTACTAAAAACACAAAAATTAACCAAGTGTGGTGGTGCATGCCTGTAATCCCAGCTACTCGGGAGGCTGAGGCCGGAGAATTACTTGAACTCAGGAGGCAGAGGTTGCAGTGAGCCAAGGTTGTGCCACTGCACTCCAGCCTGGGCGACAGAATGAGACTCATCTCAGGGGGAAAAAAAGATTATTCTCGCAGCCCCTGGGGTCCTAAAAGCAGGCGATCAAGAATAAACTCAACCCTAACAAAGAAGCCCCGGCCCACTGGCGCACACAGGAGGGGCACCCAGGTCTGCCTTTACCCAGACGTGAGGTGAGTGAAAGTGACTTGTTGCCGTCCCCCTCCAAGATGTTCAGCCTTGCAGAAAAACCCGCCTTTCCTGTGATATCAGAGCTGCCACTCAGGAATGCGCCCCACGGAAGACGAAGATGTTACGTGATGGCAAATCGCCCGCTCACAGCGTGGAGAGAGATGAGGAAGGGAAGGGCTTCCCGGGAATGCCCAGAGGCCTGGAGCCCACACTCCCACTCACAGCTGTGAGGAGCACGAGGGCGGACCCATGTGAGAGCTTAGCCAGTGCTCACACGGGAAGGACAAAGTCAGACGTACCTCGGCGTCCCCTAGGAAGGGGCAAAGGAGACAGGGAAGGGAAGTGTGCGTGCTTGGAGGGTCCAGTTCCTCCTAGCTCAGCACCAGAGGCAGCACAGGCAGCACTCTGACCACAACACAGAATGAGTTTCAGGCCCCGAGGGCATTATCTCTGGCCTACGTGGAGGGGCGGGATGGCCAGCCCTTGTCTCATTTGCACATGGTGCCTGCTGCAGGCCCGTGGGCATCTTCTGTTCGGCAGAGGACGCTGCTGTCTGCATCTAGTGCAGAGGGAGGAAGGTGACAATGACAAGCAAACACCGCCATGGGGGTGAGGGCTGCAGGGAGGACAGAGGAGTGGAGACAGGGAGGGAACATTCAGTGAAGACCTGGGGGAAGGTGCGCTGGAGGGGCAAGCGCCACAGTGAGAGAGGCCAGTGTGTGTCCCGAAGGCCAGAGTGACCTGAGCCTGGGGAGCCGGGAGTCAGGCTAGACCTGAGCGCCACAGGCCCAGTGACTGTACTTTATACTGGAGCACTGGTCACCCCAGGAGGACCAGAACACTGATGTGACAAACGCGTGCTTCACCAGGCATTCTGGGCGCTCCGTGAAGAAGGGATCGTCAAGGCAGGACGAGGGTGGCAGGGAGGGCAGGAGAAGGCCCCAGCAAGGTGATAACATGAAAACAGGGACAGGCAGCAGAGAGAAGAGCTGGGCTGGGGAGGCAGAGTCATTAGGTCGTGGCAAGAGGCTGAATGTGGGGCCAAGGGGCATCCACCGTGAGCCGGTAGGCTGAAATGAGGGATGGGGAGAGGAAGCAGGATCAGAGCAGGGAGTATCTGGAGTTGGTACTGGGGACGCCCTACAGGGGACCAGAGGGAAGAAGCTAGAGGCCCCGGGCATCTGACCCTCCCAGGAGCGGCTGTGAAACTCACCTCTCACAAGAGATCCCCGAGTCAGATCCTGGCCCCGCCCGCCTGGGTGTTGACAGAACTGGGATGACAACTGTCCCACCTCCTGGGTTGTCACAGATACATGGGAAAGGCCGAGTGAGAGCAGAGCCCAGGACTTCCGTTCTTGGTCACCAGTAGAGAGAACTGTTCCCAGTTTAGGTGTTTTTTTTTGTTTTTTGTTTTTTTTGAGACAGTCTGGCTCTGTCGCCCAGGCTGGAGTGCAGTGCTGTGATCTCGGGTCACTGCAACTTCACCCTCCCGGGTTCAAGCAATTCTCCTGCTTCAGTCTCCCGAGTAGCTGGGACTACAGGCGCCCGCCACCACACCCGGCTAATTTTTTGTATTTTTAGTAGAGACAAGGTTTCACCATGTTGGCCAGGATGGTCTCGATCTCCTTACCTCGTGATCCACGTGCCTCGGCCTCCCAAAGTGCTGGGATTACAGATGTGAGCCACCATGCCCGGCCTGTTCCCATTTTAGTAATGAGTGAGTGGTTGTAATTGTTTAATTAGGGAGAGGAGACACCCAAAGCAGCACCAGGATTCAAAACCGAGTCCTAAAGCCAGTCCTGATTTAATAAGGTCAGGTTTCTTGTGGGGAAGGAACAGCGTCCTCCCAGCCCCTCAGGTGCGAGGTTAACAGCTGCAAAGCCCCTCCGGGGCTGCTGCATACTGCCCATCACACTGCCCTTTTCAACCAGCACAGAAGGCGCCTTTTACAAAATGCTGTTAAATAAATGATGCAAGAGGAAGGATCTAAGCTGGTAAACCCGGCCGGCCGTTGACCCTCGAGGGCCTACAGCTGCAGCTCAGAAGCCAGAATGCCCGGGTTTGAGTCCTGACCCCACCCTCCACAGGGCCAGCAGGGTCCTTGCCCTCAGCACTGAGGCCGGTTCTCTGCCGTGGGGCGGTCCTGTGCACTACAGATGTCAACCAGCATTCCTGGCCTCATCCCACCAGCACCCCCAACCCCAGCTGTGACAACCAAAAGTGTCTGATTTTGTCAAATGTCCCTGGGGGCAAAATCACTCCTAGTGGAGAACCACTGGGCTAGATGCTTTGAAGTCTTGTACCTCAGTTTCTATGACCCCATTATAAAATGGGATCACAGAGCTGCCTCGAGAAGTCAATGAGAAAATACATGTGGAATCATCTAGAGCAGTAACCAGCAGAGCAGAGCACCACTAAACATTAGCTAGAGTCCGGCCAGGCGTAGTGGCTCACGCCTGTAAACCCAGCACTTTGGGAGGCCAAGGCAGGCCAATCACCTGAGGTCAGGAGTTTGAGACCAGCCTGGCCAACATAGCGAAACCCAGTCTCTACTAAAAATACAAAAAATTAGCCGGGCGTGGTGATGCATGCCTGTAGTCCCAGCTACCCAAGAGGCTGAGGCAGGAGAATCACTTGAACCCGGGAGGCAGAGGTTGCAGTGAACCGAGATCACACGACTGAACTCCAGCCTGGGTGACACAGTGAGACTCTGTCTCAAAACACACACACACACACACACCCACCCACCCATTAGCTACAGTCCCTGCCAACCTGGGGAACAGAGACATGGAAGTGTGTGAACCACACCCAGCATGGGGGTGGACCAACAACAGCATAAGCAAGGCAGCCAGGAAGCTTCAAGGGAGGAAACCTATGATCCATCCGAGGTCGGGAAACTTCTAGAACCTTCTCAGAGCAGGGTACAGCTGCTGAAGCAGATTTTGAGGGAGGCCCATGATGGGCAGAGGGATGGGGAGGGGATGCGTTTCAGATGAAGGGATGGCAGGTGCACAGGGAGACGGAACAGGGCCCTGTGTCTGGACCCACAGGAGCCAAGTCGGAGCCTGAGCAATTTAACAAGCACAACTACAACGTTTACAAAAAGACCAAGGGGCTGAGAACCGAGGAACACGAGCCCTTGTTTGCCTCTCAAGGTTGTTCAGGACTCTCTGCGGAGCGGAGAAACTAGGAGGGCATCCCAGGCACATCTAAGATGCCGGAGCCTTAAGGCTTCCTGCCCTCATCCCTTTCGGAGAATGGAATGGCTGGAATGGCTGCAGACCCCAACCACAGTCCCAACGCCGTGAGAGGGTGGCAGCCCTCCTTTCCCTGCAAAGATCATGGGAATCCACAGACCCTGGGGTCTTGGACTTCTCTAAGGCCAAAATGGATTTCAGGGACATGGGAGAGCTGTCAGTATTTTCTCCAGCATCAGATTTGTTGAGCTTTTCCTGAAATTAATTGCTACTTCCTTCATCCAGCTTCTGCTGCCGCAACACAGGAAGCCAGGGGCTTTCAGCAGCCACTTGGGCCGATTCCAACCTTGCAACCGTGAGGCCCCCGAGCTCGGCTTACCAGGGAGCGAGTAATAAAACCCCTCTGACGACAGCACCACTTTCATCGTGAATAAATGAGCTCAATTACCTCCACGCAGAAAAAGGAGCGCTTCAAAGGGAAAGAGGGAAAAGGGGAGGAAGAGGGACGGAGTAGAAGTAATCAGTCTTAATTAGCCTTATCTCCGAGGGAAATACATATGATAATTTTGGTACCCAAAGAGATTCAAATTAGTCTCATGCCAATCATTGCATGTTAGTGGGTCTTATTGGTGATGACAGACTTGGCCGTTCCCCAGTCATTAGTTTTCTAAAAATGACTCTCCTGATGAAAAGAAAACCTGAGAAGCTCAGAAGGTGGATTTCCCCTCAATGGGTCAATCATCTTCAGAGGGGATCTGCTGGCCTAGGGGTCCCCAGGGGCCTCAGCCGCCCCTGCCCAGTGCAGCCCCCAAGCTTCCTGCAGCCTGGACTGGCAGCCTGGGAGGCTGATGCCAGGTCTCAAAGCCACGTTAGACGTTACCCTAGGGCTCCTGACTTGTCTGACAAAGCCAGAGGTGGGGGGTGCTTGCACAGTCCCCTCTACCCATGAAAGAACCAACGGCACAGATGAACTTGGTCACCCCACCGAACGGGCTGGGGGAGGTCTGGCTGTGTGCGCTGGCCTGGTATACAGTAGGTACTCAGTATCTGCGGAGTAAAGATGGCGTCCTTGCCCACTCTTGGGAGTGTAACAGGCCCCTTTCCAGGGACCCGCGGCCATGGCTTCTTCATCTGAAGCAGGAAAGTCGACGAAGCGCCCCCCACCCAGGCCACATGGCGGGCACTGGCTCGGGGAAGGGGTGCTGACCGTGCTGGCCGCTGCTGCATCCAAGCTGGCCCTTCAGAAAGGTAGAGCAGCCCGCTCAAGGCCGTGAGGGGCAAAGGGGAGGAAGGGGACCTGGGGAAACTGACACAGAACAGGCATCCACTGAAACTCAGAGCAGAAGAGGGGGCCTGGTTCAGGCCTGCTCATACCTGGAGTCGTCTCCACCCCCAAACCCAACACAGGTGTGGGCTGTGGGAGGCGGGGGTCTCCCGCCGCCTCTGCCCGCCTGCCTTGCCCACAGCCGAGCCCCGGTATAGCCAGGAATTTAGGATTAGCACTCAGTGAGAGACAGCGGGGGGGAAGAGCCCCAGACCCAGACGGCACCAACAGACAGCCACAGACTAGCAGGCGTGGGAACACCACAGGGCAGGTGACCACAGTGCCTTCCTTCCACCTGCTGTATGACCAGAGGGCCACCAACCTGGGGTGCAGGAGGTCAGAGCCGGGAACCCCGTTGCATCAGGCTGCCAACACCTGTACTGGTGGTTTTCCCTCCACTTCTGATGCACAGAACCTTGGAAGCCATCCTTCCTCTCTCTCTGCTCCCTTGCGCTCTTCCTGCCTGATAAATACCTGCTAATACCTCAAACCCTTGTTATAAGCTCGATAAACTTGTGCTATGTGCTGCTAACGAGCAGCTAACGATTGCTCAGGTGTTTATATTAAACAGATTAATCGAGGACACAGTCGATGGAAGAGTCTCAAAGTTATCTCCGGTATGAACCAAATCCCACCTAATCCCAGAGAGCTTTCAAAAAAAAAAAGACAGACTATTCACCACTGGGACCATTGTAAACTCATTTTTCAAATGAGCCATCATTTTATGGAACAGACGATCAAAGACCAAAGCAAGATGTGCGGCTGAGATGAAGAGAACGTGTGTTTCTGTACCGCTCTCGGGGTGGCTCTTTATTTTTAAAAACCACTGTTGGCTACATTTGGAGTAATTCGTCTTGGTGATGAGTCAGGAGGTATCAAGGAAAGAGCATCTTCAGAGGCGGGAGGATAAGTCACGAAATTTCGACGGTGACAGGGAGGCATGAAAAAACAGGATTTCAAGACCCAAATGATTAATGGCCCAATGGTTTCCACCTGGTTCCACTGTTTCACGCTAACCAATTAAGCCTGCAATCTGGAATAAAGTACTTTAACCTGAGAGCCACTTAAAAGCAATTCATGTCACTTCATGCGTTTAGGTTTTCTTTTAAGTGGATCTCACCCTGTAACCTTGTCCTACTGTTCTCCTAAAGCAGGCAGTTAAGTCGGGCAGGGAAGGTGAGTAAGCGGTGGACTACGGTCAGGGAAGCCCCGAGCTGGCTAAGAAAGTGCCATTGCTGGCCGGGCACGGTGGCTCACGCCTGTAATCCCAGCACTTTGGGAGGCTGAAGCGGGTGGATCACTTGAAGTCAGGAGTTCAAGACCAGCCTGACCAACATGGTGAAACCCCATCTCTACTACAAATACAAAAATTAGCCAGGCGTGGTGGCGTGCACCTGCAACCCCAGCTACTTGGGAGGCTGAGGCAGGGGAATCGCTTGAACCCAGGAGGCGGAGGTTGCAGTGAGCCAAGATTGCACCACTGCACTCAAGCCTGGACAATAGAGTGATATCATCTCAAAAAAGTTAAAAAAAAAAAAAAAAGTACCGTTACTGAGATCATCTCAAGGTTCGTGGAGCCCACACCTGGGCCCAGCGCCCGTCCTCCAGCTGTTTTCCCCGGAGGGAAGCAAACAGAGGAAACCACCCGAGACCCTCGGCCATGTGACCTGGGGACATGTACACAAAGCCAGGGTGAGCCCGGCCACCCGCAGGCCCCGGGCACCTACCAGTGAAGTCCTCAAAGCACTCGCAGGTGTAGCCGCCCTCGCGGCTGCGGCAGCGGCCGTTGGCGCCGCACGGGTTGGAGTAGCAGAGGTCGATCTCCGTCTCGCAGTAGTCGCCGGTGAAGCCGGGCGGGCAGCGGCAGCGCAGGCCATTGATGGGGTGGATGGGCCGGAAGAGCACGGTGGTGGAGCTGAGGAAGGGCGCGGAGCTGTCGAAGCGCAGCACGGACACGCACTTCATGTAGTTCTCACAAGGCTCGCGCAAGCAGATGTTGTCGTCGAAGGGCAGCACACGCTGCGTGGAGATCGTGGTCAGCAGCGTCCGGTTCAGGTAGATCTGCTCCTGCAGGTCCTCCGACGGGAAGAACTGGCCGCGGACGCCGCCAGGCAGCAGCGCCGAGAAGGTCACGTTCAGGATGTTGGAGCTGACATCGGTGTCATTCTGGACGTTGAAGACGAAGACGTCGTCCTTGGTGGTGGACAGCACCGCGGCCACCCCCTCCACAAAGAGGGCCAGCAGTGGGGACAGAAACTTCTCCTGGGACATGTTCTCCAGGCGGACAGTGATGCTGTTGGTCAGCATGTCGTCCGTGATGATGGTGACACGCAGGGTGCAGAAGGCCGTGACGCTGTGGATGCCATCTGCAGACACAAGGAAAGTCAGGGTCATTCAGACGCTGCGGGAGTCACGGGTCCTATAGGCCCCATCCCAGGAGCAGCCTCAGGCATACTTGGCAAAGGAGAAGAGAGCCTGGGCATCCCCACTCCCCATTCCCCACCCACGTCCACCACCTTGATCCTCCCTCCTCCGGCACCCTAACCCCTGCCCTGGCTTCCTAAAGCACAGCTCCAATCACATCTTTCTCTGGCTCCGAAGCCCTCAGAGGGCCCCAAAGCGCTCAGCAGGGCACCCTGACGACCACCAGGATTCAGCCCCTCACTGCCTGAAACTCCTCACACGCTTTGGTTCCAGCCACATGAGGACTTGAAGCCCCCTTTTACCTCCTCTGCACCTGCCCTGGCCTCCAGGGATCCCACCCTGCCCAATCTCCCAACAGTTCTTCCTGTCCTCGCAGCTCAGCTCAAACTCTGCAGTGCCTAGCAAGCCCGCCCTGGTCCTGCCCAGGGGACATCCCCACCGACGTGCTGTGCTGAGGGTCCCACTTAGCTCAGCTGCACCCCATGCAACTCCACATGCCCAGCACACAGGAGGTGCCGAGGAGCACCACTTTACAAAGACACGCAGCAGCCTCTCAGCCAGCAGTAAACACATCATCAAGTGAGGTACTTAGGAGTCTGAGGCCAAGACGGTGGAGCACCTTGGTTGCAAAGGCGTGTGCATCATCGGTTCCAGGCCCAGAATCGGACGAGATGTTCAAGGGGTGGGCCATGGGTACCAGTGACTCCCAGGGACGGAGCAGCGGCCCCTGCCCAGGGGCCCTCACCTGCTATCTCCAGGCCCGGGCTCAGATGTGGGGTGGGATTTGCCGAATAGCCTGCCAAGTCCAGGTCCTCCAGGCCTGGCTCGCATTCTGTGTTCCAGGAGCCCCCACCCCATGAGGCCCCCTGCCTGTGGCCCCCACAAGAGCTCCCAACCTGGTTTCCATGGAGCGTGGGGCCCCTGTCATCCCTCAGAGTCCTGGGCGTCAGTAACTGCCCCAGTCAGGAAGACAGGAGCTGGGCAGGGAGCCAGAGAGGGCCAGGCCCTCCTCCCTCTCATTCTGGGGACTGTGAGGAAGCGTCTGGGCCTTTGGAGGGTGATGAGGCCCAGAGGCCACCTTGTCACCCCGAGCCCGGCAAAGTGCCTGACAAGGCACAGCGGCACGCGGGGAGCCCAAGAGGAAATGGAACGAGAGCAGCAGGTGGCTCCGCACCCGGCGCTTTCCCAGCACCAGGAGCCACCAGTCACATCTGGGAGGGACTTGGAGTCATGTAATTTGTCTAAACAACAAAGAAATGCAACCACTGCAGAAGCCACAGATGTGTGCAGGTGCAGTGGACCCAAGATCCCAAGAGATTTTAACAGAACCAGCATCACCCCCAGTTCACAGGTGAGGAAAACGGAGGCAGAAGCCAAATTTCACACCCAGGAACGCGGGCCCGGCTGGGGGTGCCCAGCTCCCACCCCAGTAACAACACCCGAGTCGTGCCCTGGGTGCTGTTGCTCTGCCAGGTGGCCCTCAGGACAGTGTGGCAAGTCAGGACTCAGAACATGAAATTAATATTTGTACAACCTCAGTGTGGGGAGGGCGCCTCTGGCTCTGGCATAAACCCAGCGCCCTTGGAGGCTACACAGTTCTGTCAGCAACTCCCACAGAGCAACTCAGAGCAGGAAGGAGCAGCCCAGAGGGTGTCCGCAGAGCCCAGAGGCAGAGGACCAGTGGCTGTAAGGAGAAGAAGGAGTGGGGAAAAACACAAATGAGGCCAAAAGGTCTGAGGCAAAGGACATGGTGGGAGACGGCCTCAAAGAGTGCGTTCCTTCCCTCCCCAACCCCAGCTGCTCCCACTCCGAAGGGGGCCTCCACTCCCCTGCCCTGGAGCAGACTGGCCCTGAGACGGCTGGGTCCCACAGGATGTAGCAGGAAACACGTCCTCCAGTTCCTGGCCCAGGCCCCAAGAGGGCTGGAAGGTTCTGACTCTTTCTTCTTGGTGCCCAGACCACACACTAGAGAGGGCACATCGGGGAGAAGGCAGCACTCCCGTCCAGGGCCTCGGCCAGTGGAAGCCCCAGACCCGAGATGTGACCCACCGGGCTGCTGAGGCTCGAGCCACCCCAGGGAGGGCCCGGACACCACAGAGCAGAGACCAGCCCTGCACTGAGCCTGGCCACACTGTGAGTAGATAATACGACCAGAGTTGGAGGCCACTAGGTTTGGGACGCTTTGTTACACAGCACCAGACAACCAAAACCAATACAGTCGACTTATAGACCAACCGCTCATCAACTTAAAACATTAAACCTCACTGCCCAGCATATAAGATATTAATGTGTTGCTGGGAACCGAACTGTGTCTCCTCAAAATTCTAACCCAAGGTGATGGGTTTTGGAGATGAGGCCTCTGGGAGGTAATGAGGGTCAATGATGAGGTTATGAGGGTGGGGCCCCACCAGGGGATTCACATCCTCACAGGAAGAGACTGCAGAGAGCTCTCTCCTCTCCTCCGCATCAGGCCGCAGCAAGAAGGCACTGTCTACCAGCCAGGAAAACAAAGCCTCCAGGAACCTGGCCGCGCTGCCTCCCAGATCTTGGACTTGCAGCCTCAAGAACTGTAAGAAAACAAATGTTTGTTGTCTAAGCCACCCAATCTGTGGTATTTTTAAATGGCAGCCCTAGCAGACTAACATATATTAATATAATTCAATTAAAATAAATTAGCACGCTAAACAACGTGTTAAAAAATGTGAACATAAGTTAACATAGTTTTGTCTTACGCAATGCTCATAAATAACTCTAATTTGCTACATCCCGTTTATATATTCCTTTGCCAAAAATAAATTGTAAACATTCAGCGACCCTAAGCTTGAGCAATCACCCTTTTGGAAGCCTAAACACACGCACCAAAGACAAAGAAACCACCTAAAGGTCCATCAGCTGGGAAATGCACAACCCAATCAGAGGAGCCACACAATGGACTACTACGCTGTCATCAACATAAGCATGTCTAAAATATGTGCAAATAAAGTGAAAGGGACACACACAGCGTGATCCCATTTTGTGAGGGGGCTGCTTTACTTATGCACAAACATGTTATATATATATAGAAAACTCTGGAAGGAGCCGGGCGCCGTGGCTCACGCCTGTAATCCCAACACTTTGGAAGGCTGAGGCGGGCAGATCACAAGGTCAGGAGATCGAGATCCTGGCTAACATGGTGAAACCCTGTCTCTACTAAAAATACAAAAAATTAGCCAGGCGTGGTTGTGGGCACCTGTAGTCCCAGCTACTCAGGAGGCCAAGGCAGAAGAATGGCATGAACCCGGGAGGCAGAGCTTGCAGTGAGCCGAGATCGTGCCACTGTACTCCAGCCTGGGCGACAGAGTGAGACTCCATCTTAAAAAAAAAAAAAAGAAAAAGAAAACTCCGGAAGGATGCTGCAGCGACTCCTACAAAGGATGTAAAAGGATGGGGTGGCAGAGAGTGAACCACCTTTCTACTTTACTGCTCATTTTGTGTTGTTCAGCTGTCTTACAATTAACATGTACTGTTTGGGTTGCTACAAATGCAATACTTTTTGTAACAAAAGAAAAAGATGAGTCAACCACACCTACGTTCATAGCAGCGCTATTCACAAGAGCTAAAACATGGAAGTGACCTGCATCCACCGACAGATTAACGGATAAAAAAAATGTGGTCCGGCCAGGCGTGGTGGCTTAAGCCTGTAATCACAGCACTTTGGGAGGCCAAGGTGGGTGGATCACGACGTTAGGAGTTCGAGACCAGCCTGGGTGACATGGTGACACCATGTCTCTACTAAAAATACAAAAATTAGCTGGGCGTGGTGGTGCATGCCTCTAATCTTAGCTACTCAGGAGGCTGAGGCAGGAGAATCGCTTGAACCCAAGAGGTGGAGGTTGCAGTGAGCCAAGATCATGCCACTACACTCCAGCCTGGGCAACAAAGCAAGACTCTGTCTCAAAAAAAAAAAAAAAAATGTGGTCCAGGCATACAATGGAATATTATCCAGCCTTCAAAAGGGAGGAAATTCTGACACACACTACAACATGGATGTACCTTGAGGACTTGATGCTCTTAGTGCAATAAGCCGGTCACATGTGAGGCTGCACTTACAGGAGGTCCCTAGAGGAGTTCGATTCATAGAGACAGAAAGTAGAATGATGGGTGCCACGGGTGGGGAGGCAGATTGGGGAGCTGTTGTTTAATGGGTGCAGGGTTTCAGTTTGGGGCCATGAAAAAGTTCTGGAGATAGATGTTGGTGACGGCTGCACAGCAATGCTAACGTGCTTAATGCCACAGAACCATACACTTAAAAATGGTTAAAGTGGTAAAAGTATGTGTATTTTACCACAATTACAAATTTTTTAAATAGGCCAGTCTCAGTGGCTCACGTCCGAAATCCCAGCACTTTGGGAGGCCGAGGCGGCAGACCACCTGAGGTCAGGAGTTCGAGACCAGCATGGCCAACATGGTGAAACCCTGTCTCTACTAAAAATACAAAAAATTAGTT
The DNA here is from genome assembly GCF_028885625.2 of Pongo pygmaeus. NCBI lineage: Eukaryota > Metazoa > Chordata > Mammalia > Primates > Hominidae > Pongo > Pongo pygmaeus. The sequence goes on from NC_085931.1 coordinate 57,467,036, forward strand.
GGGCACGGTGGCAGGTGCCTGTAGTCTCAGCTACTCGGGAGGCTGAGGCCTGAGAATCGCTTGAACCTGGGAGGCAGAGGTTGCAGTGAGATTGAGCCACTGCACTCCAGCCTGGGGGACAGAGCGAGGCTCTGTCTCCCCTCAAAAAGGAAAAATCTTAAAAATAGCCTGTGACCCATAGGCATTGCTTGACCACGTGCTGAACACCCGTGGGGTCTGTCAGCCTCAGTTTCCCTCCACCATCATCCTCATGTGGCAGCCAGAGTGGTCTTCCTAAAATATTGACCTCGTCACCTTGCTCCCTCGTGGCCCCTAATGGCACCCAGCATAAAATACACACCCCTCTGTCCTGTGGTCTGCGTGATCTGTCCCTGTCATCCTGTGACAGCTCTTCCTGCCCCGGGGCCTTTGCACATCTCCTGGCTGGAGCACTGCCCTCCTTCTCAGACACTGGCTACACCCCTGGGTCACTCACTGGAGGACCCTCCATGCTGAGCCCCTCACTCCCATCTGCCACATCCCAACTTCAGTTCTTGCACAAGAGTGGCAGGGCTCTGTTTGTTTGTTTTGTTTTGTTTTTGTTTGTTTGTTTGTTTTGAGATGGAGTCTCGCTCTGTTGCCCAGGCTGGAATGCAATGATGCGATCTCAGCTCACTGCAACCTCTACCTCCCAAATTCAAGTGATTCTCCTGCCTCAGTCTCCCAAGTAGCTGGGATTACAGACATACACCACCATGCCCGGCTAATTTTTGTATTTTTAGTAGAGACGAGGTTTCGCCACGTTGGCCAGGCTGGTCTCGAACTCCTGACCTCAAGTGATCCATCCGCCTTGGCCTCCCAAAGTGCTGGGATTACAGGCGTGAGCCACCGCGCCCAGCCTAGGGCTCTGATTTTCTTATTTGTTTATATCTGTTTCTTTCCCCATGAGTCCCTGAGGACCCAGAACCTGTAGGTCTTGTTCCTGCTGCACCCGTCACATCTAGAACAGTTCCTGGCACTCAGAAGCCACTGGATAAACATTTGTGGAAGAAAGGGAAGGAGGGAGGAGGAGGGGAGAGAGGGAGGGAGGAGGAGGGGAGAGAGGGAGGGAGGAGGAGGGGAGAGAGGGAGGGAGGAGGAGGGGAGAGAGGGAGGGAGGAGGAGGGGAGAGAGGGAGGGAGGAGGAGGGGAGAGAGGGAGGGAGGAGGAGGGGAGAGGGAGGGAGGAGGAGGGGAGAGAGGGAGGGAGGAGGAGGGGAGAGAGGGAGGGAGGAGGAGGGGAGAGAGGGAGGGAGAGGCAAAGGGGCCAGAGAAGTATGGTGTCACTTTAACTCCAACATCAACATTGACACAAACAGCATAATGAGACTTCATTTTTTCATGTAAGCTATTTCTTTGTGCCTGTTTGACTTTTTTTTTTTTTTTAGGGTCCACTACAATAATACAGATAGGTACTGTTTACTTCCTCGTGGCAGTTGTTATGAAACATGATTTTATCTTAAACCACACATGGATGTGTTTGTTCTGGCCCAATATGCAAAGGCCGTACTGATTTTAAGCTAAAAGCCCAGGCCTTCTTGGGGTGCCCTGAGCTACTCTGACCCCCACAAGGTGGGTGGAGGCTCCAGCACTGGGGCCTTCCTGGGGGCAGCCCAGGAAGGCACAGCACAGAGAAACACCCCGGAACAAGGATCCATATTCTAGGGACATCCATCTTTACTCAGGGACAAAACGATGACATAACAGATAGAAAACAGCATAAATAGCATTAAATATTAACGACCGTGAAGTGTGCTAGAGAACACGACGAGTGCCTTACTATTAATCCTAACATCAATTTCCTCTGAGACCACGGGCCACAGTGAAATTACTTTTTACTTAAGTAGTCTGGGTTGGATTTTGAACCAACCTGCAGCTTAAGCCTTCAGATACACACATCTAAACGCCACCAGTATGTATGGGAATGCTGAGCCAAGCACAGCCTATCCCCACGATGGAATATGACGCAGCTAAACCACACAGTAGCACAAACCTCCATTTTTAGTAGAGATGGATCAAGACAACGTGATGTTAGGTTACAAGAAATAAGCCAGGAGCAGTGACTCACACCTGTAATCCCAGCACTTTGGGAGGCCGAGGTGGGCGGATCACCAGAGGTCAGGAGTTCGAGACTAGCCTGGCCAACGTGGCGAAACCCTGTCTACTAAAAATACAAAAATTAGCGGGACGTTGTGGTGCAGGTCTGTAATCCTACCTACGTGGGAGACTGAGGCAGGAGAATCGCTTGAACCTGGGAGTCGGAGGTTGCAGTGAGCCAAGATGGCGCCACTGCACTCCAGCCTGGGTGACAGAGTGAGACTCCACCTCAAAAAAAAAAAAAAAAAAAAAAAAAGAAGGAGTTACTCTTTCACACAAAACGAAACAAAAAAAATGTTTCTACATGAGCCCAGAGAGCTATCGGCACTGTGGACAGTGGTTCTGTCTGCGTTGCTGATTTTGTTTTTTGTTTTTTGTTTTATAAAACTTAATTTTGAAACAGTTTTAGATTTACAAAAAAATTACCAATACAGTGGGTTCCCAGAGCCCCCACACCCAGGCCCCTATTAGTTACGTTATTACATTAGCATGGTAGGTTTGGGGGTCTTTCGCTTGTTTGTTTTGAGACAGTCTTATTCTGCAGCCAGGCTGGAACGCAGTGGTGTGATTACTGCAGCCTTGAGCTTTGAGCTCCTGGGCTCAAGTGATCCTCCTGCCTCAGCCTCCTGAGAAGCTAGGACTACAGGAGCATGCCACCATGCCTGGCTGAGTTTTCTGTTTTTGTTTTTTGTAGAAGTGAGGCCGTGCGATGTTGCCCAGGCTGGTCTCACACTCCTGGCTTCAAGCGATCCTCCCACCTCAGCCTCCCAAAGTGCTGGGATTCACGGGTATGAGCCGCTGCCCCTGGCCTCAGCATTTGTCGTAAGGAACGAGCCAGTATTGATAGGTTATTAACTGAAGCCTGTTCTCTCTGCAGATTTCCCTCATTTCCACCCACTGTCCTCTCCTGAGAGTCCCAGGACCCCACACCACACTCAGCTCCCCTGCACCGTGGTGGCTTCCAGCCTTCCCTGGGTCTGGGACCTGTACAGTTTTCAGGGGCTGTGGTCTGTGGCCTTTAGGTGATGATGACTTTCTGCCTCATGCTGTCCCCTGTGGTTTCATTTCTGCGTGTGAGTACAGGTCAGTTCACAGTCTGGGGTCTGCTTGATTTTGGGAGGCACAGCACCCACGCAGCACTCTCTCTGCCCATGCTCCGGGCGCTCCTCCCAGGCCTGGAGCGGCTCCACGGCACCTCGAAAGCGATCAAGTGTCATCCCCTGCTTTCCCGGGAAGGGTGAGTCACCTCACTGTGGCTGAGACATGGGAAGGAGACAGAGCAGATGGCAGAGCATGAGGCTGCGGGGCCCTCCTGGCAGGTGCTGTACAAACCTGAACCACGTCATGGGAAGGAACTTTCTGGGTCTTCATGGAGGTTGGGACCTGTCCAGTCCCCCTGACTTTCGTGCAAGACTTTGCAGTCAGATAATGGTTATCTGCGATCGTGTTCCCCATGGTGGGCTCATGCTGTGGGGCAGTGGGGGCAGAGGTCACATCATGGCCTTCAAGGAGCAGGCAGCCCTCAGGGGACAGGGGACAGTGCCGCAGTTCCGAGACTCGGTGGCAGGTGATCGGCGGCTGTGGGTGAAGAGCAGCGCAGCTGATGCTGGATGGCCCCGGGAGACAGGGGAGTGGGTTTCCTAGGAAGAATGGAGTTTGTCACACAAAGTGAAGGGGACAGCCCTCCTGAGAGCACAACGCATGAAAAGCAGGAAAATCAGAAAGGCGTGGGGACGGGGGGCATCAGCTCCCGGGGCCATCAGAGCAAAGGGCCGCCACTGCATCACCAACACAGGACATTCACTCTCTCCGTTTTGGAAGCCAGGGATCTGAAATTCAGGTGTTGGCAGGGTTTGCTCCTCCTGGAGGCTCAGGGGAGGGTCTGCTCGGGGCCCCTTTCCCTGGGGACTGGGGGTCCAGCAGTCCTTGGCGTTGCTTGGCTCCTAGGCGCACCCCTCTGGCCTCTGCCTCTGCGTCAAGTGGCTATGGCTCTCCCTGTGTCGTCGCGCCTCTGTCTTCTGTTCACCGCACCGGAAGCCAGTACGGCCTCATGTCAACACCTCAATTACAGCTGCAAAGAGCCTATTCCAAATAACATCCCACTCTGAGGTTCCAGGTGGATGTGAATTTTTGGGGGACATTAGTCAACCCCAGGAATGCAGAGTAGCAGGGAGACACGGGCACGGAGGCAGGGGGTGGGTGAACCTCCGACTGCTGCCGGCCTCATGGGCTCTTGGTGCAGGGCAGTGGGGGTGGCTGAAGGGGAAATATCCGCAGAGGTGTGGACAGGACCCATGCACCACGAGGAACCATCGCTGGCCCCTTGACAGATGAGGACACCAAGGCACAAAGAAGCTGAATGTGCCTGGTAAGGTGACTCGGGCTGAGCGGCAGGGCCCAGATTAACCTAAGGCCAAGTCTCCGGTGATGGTGGATGGGAGGGACAGAGGAGATGGTCCAAGAGGACCCTAGTCCTGGCATGGGAGGGTCTGCTGAGGACATGGAGGAGGAAAGGCCAGTTTGTGACCCACGTGGGGCCTTGGGGATGACCCAGTGAGATGGAGCCACAGGCAGCTGGAGACGCAGCCAGTGCCAGGCGGGAACCAGGGGCCCACTCACTCACTGTGAGTCTCCATCACCACCCCATGCACCACAGCCTGGGGGGCTCCTCCACTCTCTCATCACCAACGCCCCTCGAGGCCTGGTTAGGGCAGCCCATGATGCCCTCGGGGTCCAGAGTCATCCCCCGTGGCAGGCTGTGATCATATCCACAGGGCATTGCTTGCTGTCCAGCTGGTAAGAGACACAGGGTGCATTGCCTGTGCTTCCCGAGGCCTTCACAGCAGGCAGGGAGGGCCCTGCTTGGTGGCTCCTGGTGGCTCCCATTCAAAGCCAGGGAACTTTGAAGTGGCTGTGTGCATCTCTCTCTCTTCTGGGTTTGTTTGGTTTGGTTTTACAGGCCAGACTGGGGCCAGACAACAGGTGCGATGTGTTCATCCTGCTACCTGAGGGCGTGTGGCTTTTCTCCTTTCTGGGCAACAATCTAGGACCTGTGTCTCATGAATGCAGGTTCGCGCGTCACAGGAACAAGGGGACACACACTTTCAGGGTTGGGTGCGCGGCGCATGTCAGGATGTCAAGCCATGAGAGGAAGAGTGAGCCTCGGACCCAGGAGAGCGGAGTCTCATCCCAGCACGAGCGTCTCCAGCAAGCTGGACTGTAGAAAGGCCCAGGTGCTGCTCACGATGCCTTGGGAACAAAGTCCTGTGTTAACCTTGCAGTCAAGGTAAAGGGCGCAGCTCTGCCCGGGGGCGGAAGGTGGGGAGAGCAGAGCCAGCCTCCTAGTCCTCCTTGTCCCCATCTGTGCCACTGGCTGGACAATGGAGAAGGAGGAGCCCTCCTGACACCCCCAGGAAGCCCACACCTTGGTTTCCCTGGTTTCTCCTCTTTGGAATCCAAGTCCGCACCCTGTAACCCCACCACTGCCATCCCCTTGGGCTGCCACAGGTGGGTCCTCACACATCCTCCCCTGTTAGTCCCACCTAGTCTTAGCCTCAGACAAGCACCCCCGGCAGCCAGCACCCACCCTAACTCTGCCCCAGTGTCTGGTCCCAATGCCTGGTCCTGACCCCTAGACATTGTGTAAAACTCAAATAAGTGTATTTAATATATCCATTACTTGTAAATTTATCATTTATTTGTGGTGAGAATGTTCAAAATCCTTTCCTCTAGCTATTTTGAAATATACAATATTATTAACCATAGTCATCCCACTGTACAATAGAGCAACAGAACTTATTCCTGCCATCCTACTGTAACTTTGTACTCTTTGACCAATCTCTCCCCAACCCCCTCTTCCTCCTCACCTCCCCAGATTCTGGTGACCATTATTTTACTCTCTCCTTTTTTTTTTTTTTTTTTTTTTGAGACAGAGTCTCACTCTGTCATCCACCCTGAACCCAAGCTGCAGGTCCCAGGCAAGTCACTTAACTTGTGGGAGAGGCTGCCAGGATCTGCTAAGAACAGCAAACCTCTTCTCCCACGGCCAAGCACGAATCAAATGGAAACGCACAGGCAGGCCCTGGGAAGCCCATCAATAGGCAAATGAGGAGCGTGTTAAAAGCTCTGAAAAGCTTCTAGAGCTTCAAATCATTCAAATACAAATGCCATTTTATCTTGCCGCATTATTCTGTTTCCAAGGCACATTTATTCACTTAACATCCTTCCTCGTCTCCTAAATTATAAAATCCTAGAAATGACAAGAATTATTCTGTCACAAGATATGGAGGAGAGCATGAAAGAACCACATCCCCAGACCCTCAGCATTAGATGAGTCAGGATAAACATTACACATTATTATTACTGAAAACACCCAACTTCAGGTAGCACAAGAAATAAGGAGGCCTTAAAAACGACAGACACTCTGACACACGCTACAACACAGATGAGCCTTGAAGACATCACACTGAGTGAAAGAGGCCGGTCACAAAAGGATAAATACTGTCTGCTTCCGCTTACGAGAGGTCCCGAGAACAGTCAAATCCACAGAGACAGAAAGTAGGATGGTGAGTGCCAGGGACTAGGGGAGGGCTGTGGGGAGGTTGGCATTGAATTGGGACAGAGTCTAGTTTGGGAAGATGAGGAAGTTCTGGAAGTAGACGGTGGTGACGCCCGTGCAACAATGTGAATGCACTTAATGCCACTGAACTGCACACTTAAAAATGGCCAAGATGGTTCGTTTTATAAAGTTTATTGCAATTAAAAATAAAGAAACGAATGGGGGGAAAAGAAACAAGGAGAAATGAAGCTACGAAGATACCTAAAACCTCCTTCTCAATGTCACTCCCACATTTATTATTTATGGTAAAATCACATAATCCTCAATAACACTGATTAAGAAATGTTCTCTCCTGATTTCATGTATAAAATAAAGCTCATATCCTAAAGCAGAAGTTAGAATCTAATTCAGGATTTAATACTATTAAGTTGTTCCATGTTATTACAACGCAGCTCATCATATCTCTGCTTGATGGAACCTTCTGGAAGCCTGAAATTATAACAGGCCCCACTGTGCCTCAGGAAGGTGTTTTCACACACCAACATAGCCAGCCCAACACCAGCCTAAAGAAGTTGTGGGCTGAGACGTTGAGCAAGTGCATTCTTGTTAGGAGGCAGAACTTTCATTTAAGAGTAAGAATTGCTTCCTCAGAAAGCTCAACATAGAATTAACACATGACCCAGAATTCTATCCCTAGGTGCAATGCAAAAAAATTGAAAACATACATCCACACAACTTGTACACAAATGCTCACTGCAGCATTATTCACAATAACCCAAAGTGGAAACCCAAACGTCCACCAATGTATGAATGGACAAACCCAGTATGTTCCATTCATACAGTGGAATATTATTCAGCCATAAAGAGGAAGTAGGCTGGGCTGGGCTCATGCCTGTAATCCCAGCACTTTGAGAGACCGAGGTGGGTGGACTGCCTGAGCTCAGGAGTTCGAGACCAGCCTGGGCAACATGGTGAAACCCCATCTCTACCAAAATATAAAAAATTAGCCAGGCGTGGTGGTGCACACCTGTGGTCCCAGCTACTCAGGAGGCTGAGGTGGGAGAATCGCTTGAACCTGGGAGGCAGAGGTTGCAGTAAACTGAGATGGTGCCACTTCATTCCAGCCTGGGCAACAGAGTAAGACTCCATCTCAAAAAAAAAAAAGAAAGAGGAAGTACTGACCAGGCTACAACGTGCGTGAAACTCACAAACCTTCCGCCAAGTGAAAGAAGTCAGACACGAAAGGCCACATAATCATGATTTCATCGATATGAAACATCCAGAATCCACAGAGTCAGAAGCCATGCTGGCTGCCAAGAGCAAGGGGCAAGAGGGACCAGAAGTGATTAAGCTTACTGGGTATGGGGCTTTCTCAGGTGATGAGAATGTTCTAGAACTGCACAGAGGGAGAGGTTGCACAACATCGTGAATGTAATAAATGCCACTGAAGTGTTCATTTTAAAGTAGTTAATTTTATCATATGTGAGTTTCACCTCAATTTTTTAAAAGGAAAAAAGAGTTAAGAATTGATTCTTAGTAAAAATTTGTCTCATTTTGGCGTGAGATCGTCCAAAAGGAGAAAGCGATTCTAAAGGGCATTTCAAGAACGATTTCCTTCAAACCAAGCTGTCGAATGAAGTCAGAAATGAACAGATGTTCTAAGACGTGGAACCGCTTCTCCTTCCAAGAGCGGGAAGCCACCTTCTGACCCTGGAGACACCAAACTTTCCCACCTTAAAGACGCTGAGTATGGCTTGGGTAGAGGCAAAGTCGCCATCTGTTTACACCATGAGCTAAATATCACGAGAGAAGCCCACACAGGCCCACCCGCCGTAGTGAGGGCACCAGCCGGGACTTCGACAGGGATCAAACACCCGAAGTTTATCAGGGACCTTCTGTTGTCTCTGGTTTGCTTCAAGTCCTCACAAAACAATCTGAAGGCATTTGTTTGCTGAACAGGAATCCAAACGTCTGACCACAAGAAACCTCTTGTTGGGGAGTGCCGGGAACTCCTGTGGGGAGATGCTGAGTGGCCAACGAGCCTGTTTTTTTGTTTTGTTTTGTTTTATTGGCTTTTTTTTTTTTTTTTTTTTGGAGACGGAGTCTTTTTTTGGAGACGGAGTCTTGCTCTGTCACCAGGCTGGAGTGCAGTGGCACAATCGGCTCACTGCAACCTCGACCTCCCGAGTTCAAGCGATTCCCCTGCCTCAGCCTCCCAAGTAGCTGGGGCTACAGACGTGGGCCACCACACCAGGCTAATTTTTTGTATTTTAGTAGAGACGGGGTTTCACCATGTTGGCCAGGATGGTCTCGATCTCCTGACCTCATGATCCACCCGCCTCAGCCTCCCAAAGTGCTGGGATTACAGCCTTGAGCCACGGCACCTGGCCAAGCCTGTTTTAAGATAAGAAGAAAAGGAGGAACGCCCGGGCTTCAGCTGCCAGGGCAGGTACCCCATGGCAGCACTGTTGACTCTTGTAAGGGCTGGGTAAGTCTCTGTGGGGTGCCAGCCCCCAGGAGGATGCTGGGCAGCACCCCTGGCCTCCACCCACTGGATGTCAGCAGCACCCCCACCCCAGGCTATGATGACCACACATATCTCCAGACAACACCTGCCAGGGCAGCAGCACACCAGCTGACAACCCAGCCCTCGGAAATGATCACCCAAACCTCTGGACCCCTTCCGGCCTGAGACTCTCAGCAGGTATCAGGAGCCCAGGAAGCACCGAGCTCAGGGCTCCTTGGCTCAGCACCCAGCTTTCCCAGACTGCTCGGGCCTCTGCGCCTCCCGACAACGCCGTCTGGGGCATTCCCCTGCCAGCTGGGCCCACAGAGTGACACGGGCTGGGCCAACGGGGAGCCATTCCAGCCTCGCTCTTCCCTGCCAGAACCAGAAAGCCACCTCTCTGCCCTCGTCCTGGAAAAAGGGGCCAAGTTCCCCAAGGCAAAGATTAAATGACAAAACAAATTTCAAAGAACAAGTGGGCGCCTGGTTCTGAACCAAATGATGCCTTCCAGCATGACAACGCGGCCCTGAGCACCTGCCAAGGGACAACCATATGTTCCCTGGCCCGATGTGTCCATGAGCCACTGCCAGCCCAAGAGAGCTGTGGACAATAAAGATGAGAATTTTTTTTTTTTTTTTTGAGACGGAGTCTCGCACTGTCGCCCAGGCTGAAGTGCAGTGGAGCGATCTCGGCTCACTGCAACCTCTGCCTCCCGGGTTCAAGCGATTCTCCTGCCTCAGCCTCCCAAGTAGCTGGGATTACAGGCGTGTGCCACCATGCCCAGCTAAATTTTTTTTTTTTTTTTTTTTTTTTTAGTAGAGACGGGGTTTCACCATGTTAGCCAGGATGGTCTCGAACTCCTGACCTTGTGATCTGCCCGCCTCGACCTCCCAAAGCGCTGGGATTATAGATGTGAGCCACTGTGCCCAGCCGAAGATGAGATGTTTTAGCAAACACAGCAACCAGCCTAACCCAGCCCTACAGCAGGTTCTGCTCAGAGCTCTCAGGCTCCTCAGCCACTGCTCATCGCAGGCCCAGGGAGTCAGGAATGACCAGGGCCAGTCTGGAACATTCCAGGCTCCAGGTCTAAAAGTGCCATCCAGCACCCAGCCAGGCTCCTCATCCAGCCACCTCAGTGGCCAGAGCAGCAGGTGACCCTCGGCCTCCCTCTGCGTGCCCCTGTGCCACTATCTCCATCTTCCTCCTCTCCTTGCCCGGAGTCTCACATGCTCACACCTGCAGCTGGTGCAGCATCCGCCGATGGACGCTCCCGGGGTTTTGCTGAATCCTGGGAGATTCTCTCTCTCCAAAATGACTTGCTGGACTCAGGTCTGTCCCAACCCCCATGCTTGTCAGCAATGTCTCTGAAATGCTGACTCATCTCCAGGGATCAACCTGCATCAAGCCGCTCCTACCCCTGAGCCCAAAGGCCCTGCTGTGCAGAAAGGCTGCAGCGGCTGCCAGGGGAAAACTGTCTGGGGCCTGGCCTGGAAGCCCCTGCCACTCCAGGTGCGCCTCAAGCAGACGCCTCGTCTTTGGGAAAAAGCTTCCCATGGTGGCTGAACCGGCACTGCAGCCATGTCCCCCGTGAGCTCATCACGGAGCCAAAGACCACAGCTGCCTCTGGGCAGGAGATGCTGGGTTCCAGGGGCCAGGGATAGTGAGCTGACACTTTTTGTGGTTATTTGGACTTTTTTTTTTTTTTTTTTTTGCGAGGGGGGCAGGGGGCAGGTAGAAAATTAAACCTTATTTATTTTTAAAACCAAACCACTAGGAAAATATATCACAGCCGGGAAGCAGCAAATGGACAGACTGTCTTATCATTTCAAGTAATAAGCTGGTGAAAACACAATGAGGTTGCGATCAAAACAATAAGGTGCCATGCCGGGGCAGGAACACTGCAAGCTGCGAAAGCCCCAGGCAGAAATGGTATTTGGTAACGGGGGCTCCCTCTCCTTCACTCTCAGGGAGTCAGCTCATCCTAGCCCAAGTTGCTTCCTTTTTCTCCCTTGAATTTCCTGTTGCCAGGGGTTTGTCTCGACTGGACTCTGTTAATTCAGGGGCTATGTAGGCAATGCTCGGTTTAGGTCTTCATTCCATCTGTTCTACAAAAACCAGGTTTTTCCAAATCCAGTACTTCATAACTCTGTTATAATCAAGTAGCCAAATGCTCCTCTTTTACTGTTCACTCCTATATACTAGTATATATCACAATCAAAACCCCCTTCTCTTCACGGGCAAAGTGTTATTGCAAGATTGTCCTGTCATTTTGCTACACACAGCCTCAAGGCCCATCAGCCAGTAATTCTGCTGCCCATAATTAGTGCATCGTCGCCTGTCATGTTTTTGCATGGTCTCCAAGCCGTGGTAGACAAAATAATGTCTCCCCCTCACCTCCCAAGAAGAAGTCCATGTCTCAGGATGCAGCATGTCATAATTTTAAGAAATGTACATCCACATCCTGATGGCCAGAAATAGGGATCCTTTCAAAGTTCTTACCCAAATGATAAGGAACCTTTCTAAGTTCTTATCCAAATGAGTTTCCCTCCCAATTCTACATCTTAAAATCAACTTGTGTGCCCTTGTATAACTTACACAAAACCAGGAAAACAAAGACACAGAAAACATTTTTTCCCTTCTAAGTGAGTGACCTCATGGATTTTGTTTCACAGCTTATGGAAAATGATGCGGAAACACACTTCTGGTAAACAGAATGTTGGCAACGAAGAGGAAATATCTCTCCGCAAACTCCACCAACTCTAACCTGCCAGCCTGTTGGTACCTGTGTAGTAAGAAGAGTCTGGTACCTTGGAGGGCTCTGGCTTGTTACCGGGGAGATCCTTACTGCCAGGACAAGCACTGACCACAGGAAATATAAGCTCTAAAACTCTCCTGTAATATCTCTGACCCAATTTAGCACCACTTTTTTCCATTTCATTTTTTAGGACTAAAACATAAAAGAACCAGTATCCAGAGGCAAGTGACATATGCCTTACACTTATGGCCATCCTTCATTTCTTCATTCATAAACTTTGCTTAAAAGACTAAAATTCCAGCCAGGTCCGGTGGCTCATGCCTGTAATCCCAGCACTTCGGGAGGCCAAGGCAGGTGGATCACGAGGTCAGGAGTTTGAGACCAGCCTGACCAACAAGATGAAACCCTGTCTCTACTAAAAATACAAAAATTAGTTGGGCATGGTGGTGCGTTGCCTGTAATCCCAGCTACTCAGGAGGCTGAGGCAGAATGGCTTGAACCTGGGAGGTAGAGGTTGCAGTGAGCTGAGATCAAGCCACTGCACTCCAGCCTGGGCGAAAGAACAAGACCATGTCTCAAAAAAAAAAAAAAAAAAAAAAGACTAAAATTCCCAATTCGTTATAAAAAATATATTATTGCCCTCAGCCCCAGTGGCCACTGGCAAAGACTTTTATTTCCCAATGGATGAGAGAGCCTCCTTCATCTTCTCGGTCATAGTTGGGATGAGGTGCATGTGGTCATGCACACACTTGGTCACAACACCGTCCAGCTTCTGCTTCACCTGAAGCTCCTTGCTCCCAGCATCTATTGAATCTTTGGCTTTGTCGTTGCAGTGCATGGTGCACAGGACCAGGCGGTCCTGGAACTTCTCCAGCCCACTGGTGACCAAAGCCTGGGCTTGAGCCAGAGGCACATGGTGGCGCTCGATGCACTGGTACACCTGCTGCATGGAGGCCTGACTGTCCTCACAACAGCTGGTGCTGCACCGGAACATGAGACAATGCATCTACCAGATGTTCTCTCTCTCCAGACTCTTCACTATGGAGTCCACCGCCTCCTGCACACGCAGCTGCTGCAGCTCCACCGTGGCGACCCTGTGCTGCCCCAGTTATTTGGACTTTTATAAATCTCTTTTTTTTCTTTTTTGAAACAGAGTCTCACTCTGTTGCCCATGCAGTGGCATAATCTCAGCTCACTGCAACCTCTGCCTCCCGGGTTCAAGTGATTCTCCTGCCTCAGCCTCCCGAGTAGCTGGGATTACAGGCATGTGCCACCACGCCTGGCTAATTTTTGTATTTTTAGTAGAGACGGGGTTTCACCATGTTGGACAGGCTGGTCTCGAACTCCTGAGCTCAGGTAATCCACCAGCCTCAGCCTCCCAAAGTGCTGGGATTATAGACATGAGCTACTGCACCCAGCTGACTTTTATAAATCTTGGCCATGGCCACGTGTGGTAGGCAAAATAATGTCTCCCCCTCACTTCCCAAGAAGTGCTCCATGTCTCAATCCCCAGAAGCTGTGACTGCATTATGCCACATGGCAGGGGTACGGAGGCTCACCAGCGACCTTAACATAGAGAGTATCCTGGAGGATCTGAGTGGGCCCAGTGTGGCCACAGGATCCTTAAAAGCAGAGGAGGGAGGAAGAGTGGGAGAAAGAGCTTACTGGGACAGTGGAAGTCAGGGGATTCTATGCTGCTGGCCCTGAAGACAGAGGAAGGGCCACGAGCCAGAGCAGAATCTGCTCTGCCTCCCTGGGTAGTTGGAGATGCAATAGCAGATAATGAGAGCAAAGACTTACGTAGCTCTTACAATCCTCAGGGGACTCTAGGAGGCAGGAAATCCAATCACCCGGTTTTACTGATGAGGAAACCAAAGCACATAGAGGTTAAGTGACTTGCCCAAGGTCACAGAGGAAGTGGGTGGCAGAGTAGGATTGCACACACCTGTAAACTCAGCTACTCGAAAGGCTAAGGCACAAGAATTGCTTGAACCCAGGAGGCAAAGGTTGCAGTGAGCTGAGCTTGCGCCACTGTACTCCAGCCTGGATGAAAGAACAAAATCCCGCCTCAAAAAAAAAATTATCTACAGGGTCCTTCATAGGGAACTCACAAGATGATTCTCTAATCTCTACAGAAGACCAATAGGTCAAGAATAGCCAAGGCATCCCTGGAGAACAGGGGAGGGGAACAAGCTCTATCTGATGTCAAGACTTACAGCCTATAGACAAGGGAGTGCTGGCATAGAACACACCAACAGACTGATGGACAGAAGACGGAGCCCAGAAACAGGTCCACACGCACACACAACAGAGCTGGCAAATGGGAAAGAGGAGCATTCCCACACATGGTTCCAAGCCACTCAGCTGTCTACATAATGGACAAAGTGAAACTGGATCCCTACCTCACACCAAGCACAAACATCAATTCCAGGTGAACTAAGGACTTAAACAGGAAAGGCAAAGCCTATTTTAGCAAAGATCATTTAAAATCATGTTTATGATCTTGAGATAGGTAAGCAATTCTTAAACATGACACACAAAACACTATCATAAAGGGAAAAAAGTATGATTTTGATTACATTAAAAACAAGGACTTTAGAAAGAAACTTATTAATAAATTAATGATGAGACATTAATTAACATAAGCCACAAACTGTGAGACCTGCCTCACTGGGTGTCTAGGGCGCGGTCCTCACAGTTGAGCACACCCTCTTTATGGAAACATGCTCTTCCTGACTTTATTTTTTTTTTTTTGAGACAGAGTCTCACTCTGTCACCCAGGCTGGAGTGCAGTGGCAGCCCACAGGTTTTCCGTTCCAGGTGCTTTCCCTGACAATCCCACTCTGCCACCCACTTCCTCTGTGACCTTGGGCAAGTCACTTAACCTCTATGTGCTTTGGTTTCCTCATCTAAAACCGGGTGACTGGATTTCCTGCCTCCTGGAGTCCCCTGAGGATTGCAAGGGCTACGTAAGTCTTTGCTCTCATTATCTGCTATTGCCTCTCCAACTACCCAGGGAGGCAGAGCAGATTCTGCTACCCCAGTGACAAGGGACGTGGGTCCCAGAGAGGCTCAGGAACTGTGCCCAGGACACACAGCTGTCTGTTGGGGATGCAGGTCGCCATCTTCCTGCCAAGGTAGAGTGAGGCCTGCAGTCTCCACGTGTCTACTCAGCTCTTTCACACCAACACTTTCAGGAGAGAAAAATAATTATTAACTGCAGAGGCTTAATGAGGATATGGAGCTGCAAGGCTTTCTAATACCAATAATTTGTACCTATTTAAGAGCAAAGATGTAACAACAAAGGCACTGGCACCAACAGGCTCAGATGCCACATCCCTTGCCTCCAGGTAAAGGAGCACAACTGTCAATTTCACCAAGCACAGAACGTTCCCAGGCTCCCACGGGCTCCCACGCTCTGCCCCGGCTCTCAGACTCACCTGTAGGGAGGAGCGCCACAGGCCTTCCGCCCAGAAATCCAAGGGTACAGGGCAAGAGAAGGGGAGCTCCTGGGGAGAGCTGTTACGACAGTGGGGATGGGTCCGAGGTCTGAACTGGGCACCAGTAAACCTGGCATCCACAGGGCCCACCAGCCCCAGCTGCTGAGTCCCAAGCAAAACCACTGGGAGGGTCCTGCAGGGGACAGAGTCCCTCCTTCCACCAGCCCAGCCCAGCCCCTGGCAGCAGCTGCCTCGGGCCCAGCCCTCCCCAGAAATGCAGGCTGCAGCATCTGCCAGGAACTTGGAGGAGCCACCCCTCCTAGCCCTGAAATGTGTCCCCACTCAGGGGCCCTGAAATCCCTTCCAGAATAATTTCACAGAGACCTCTTTTGAAATGCAAATACCACGGAGAGGCTATATTAAGCCACTGACCCCTGGTAGGGTTAGTGCCTCAAGTTAGAGCTGGGGCAGCCCGGGACAGCCTGACAAGGGGCAGCTGCACTCACATACCATGAGGGCTACCTGGCCCACTCACTGCAGCACCTGTTTCGGCTGGGCATGGGGGTTCTGCCCCAGATACCCTGTGGCCATCAGAGATGCTGAAGTGAGCGCTCACAGGGACCCCGCCCAGGTGCTGGGGAGGTCTGGCTGCTGCCTGAGGTCTCCAAACACTACCGAAGCCCCCCTCCAAGAACAAGGAGATCATCCTTGTTACTTCCAGGGAAGCCTCCCTCCAATTTAGTGAATGGCGAGCAAATCATTTTCTTTGGGGGAAAAGATCAAATATTGGCCCAGACGTCTATTAATTTGCAACTTGCATTGAAACTGCTGAGAACAGAAAAGCTGAGATTTTGTTTTTCTAGTTAAATATTTGCTGAGAAAATTCCAGTTCTAAATTTCAAGAGACTGATTCAGCATGACATCAGAAGGGTCATTTTAGATGATTAACTAGAGGCTCTCGTGGAAGAAACCTGAGAGAAAGACGACGCAGGCCTCCCCGTGAAAACGCTCAGTTTTAGCCAACAGAGAAAGTGTGTGTGTTAGCATCCTTGCTTTTATCTTGATTGCAGCCTCGATGTTTTTCTGTAGTTGAGTATTTTAATTTATTTCTTTCAGGCCTCTCTCCCCTGCCACCTCCAGATGGTGAGATTCGTTTCCCGTATTCAAAGACTAGAACAAAAACTCTCACCTCACATTGGGTTCTGCTGGAAGACAAGCCCTCCATCCTGACCTTGGCTCGGGTTCCTCTTCCGAGGCCTTTGTGAGTGGCCCCCACCAACTCCCTCTCCCTGAGGCTAATGAGCTGGACGCCTATTTTGAAACCAGTGAGTAAGAAGATTCAAGCAAAGACTCAAAGCTCCATTTGGACGGGAGGAGGCCTATGTGCCCAGGAGGCTGCATGCGGGGCCGCCAGGCAGCTTCTGTCTGGCTCATTATGGAGAATCCAGGAGAGAAGTGAATGTCACAAGTAAAGCTGAAAATAAAATCTGGCTGGCTGACACCTCCCCTTTCATCACACATCCCATGCCTGAGCATCTCCAAATTACCGAGGAGCAAAAGCTCATCTCCAAGACAGGCGGCCAGCAGGCTCCATGCACCTCTCCATCCACACCTGCACTGTCTGCGCCTGTGGGGCTTGTGTGGCAGGGACCGTTGACGCTCAGGTTCTGCACAGTGCCACCCTCAGTCTGGGGAAATGGGTGCACTGGAGCCATCAGACCCCGCAGAGAGAGAAACAGAACCGTGTTCTGCAAACGTGACCAGTTTTGGTCAGCATGTCTTGCTTGTGTCGTTGTCTATGACAGTGACACGTGTCATGGCCCAAACTAATCCGCTCTTAATATGCTCTAACCTTTCAGATACTTTTTGTTTTGTTTTGTTTTGTTTTGAGACGGAGTCTTGCCCTGTCGCCCAGGCTGGAGTGCAGTGGCGCGATCTCGGCTCACTGCAAGCTCCACCTCCCAGGTTCACGCCATTCTCCTGCCTCAGCCTCCCGAGTAGCTGGGACTACAGGCGCCCACCACCACGCCCGGCTAATTTTTTGTGTTTTTTAGTAGAGACGGGGTTTCACCGTGTTAGCCAGGATGGTCTCGATCTCCTGACCTCGTGATCCACCCGCCTCGGCCTCCCAAAGTGCTGGGATTCCAGGCGTGAGCCACCGCGCCCGGCCTCAGGTACTTCTTAAAGTCTTGCATCAAGGCCGGGCGTGCTGGCTCACGCCTGGAATCCCAGCACTTCGGGAGGTGAGGCGGGTGGATCACTTGAGGCCAGGAATTTGAGACCAGCCTGGCCAACATGGTGAAACCCCATCTCTACTAAAAATACAAAACTTAGCTGGGCGTGGTGGTGGGCGCCTGTAATCCCAGCTACTCAGGAGACTGAGACATGAGAACTGTTTGAGCCTGGGAGGCAGAGGTTGCAGTGAGCCAAGATCATGCCCCTGTACTCCAGCCTGGGCGACAGACTGAGACTCTGTCTCAAAAAATAATAAACGCTGGACGCAGGGGCTCACGCCTGTAATCCCAGCACTTCGGGAGGCTGAGGCGGCCAGATCACCTGAGGTCAGGAGTTTGAGACCAGCTTGGCCAACATAGTGAAACCCCCTCTCTACTAAAAATACAAAAATCAGCCGGGCATAGTGGCGCACACCTGTCATTCCAGCTACTCGGGAGGCTGCAGCAGGAGAATCGCTTGAACCTGGGAGGTGGAGGTTGCAGTGAGCAGAGATCGCGCCACTGCACTCCAGCCTGGGCGACAGAGCAAGACTCCGTCTCAAAACAAAAAAAATTAAAATAAAGTCATGCAGCAGGACACATCCACACAGGTTGTCTTCTGAAATGCCTCCAGGCCCATATTCCCCCACCTCTCTCCAACAGTTTCTGTTCTGGCCCCTGCTCCCCACTCATCACACGTTTACTGAGCACCTACTGTGTGTCTTGTCCCGCCCCCTGCCCCCTCCATTTCCTGCCTTCACACCCACTCCCACTCCCATTTCCACACACCCACGGTCTCAAGAACATCAGCTCCAAATTCTTCCCATGGCACCTTTGGCTCAGATCTGGACAGATGGAAGAGCTGACGCTAATATCACATATCCTGCTATTACATGATTAAGAGATGACTTACAAGTAACAAATTGGATTTCCGTCTTAAAGTACCCCAAGGGTCCTGAAAGAGGATTTCAGTTCTTGCGCTAATTACTGCAGCTGACGATGTTTGCAATTCACTCATAATTAAAAACTATTTGGTATAATATCTTTTTAAAGATTCTAATCTGCAACCCAAACTCAAAGAAACTCTAATTAAAATTGCTGTCACTCATTAATTCAACAAACGTTTGCAGGCCCTGTGTGTGCCAGGCTGAGATCTAGGGATGCCAAGAGGGAAAAACCACAGTCCTGCCCTCAAGGTGTCCTTGGCCTGGTGGAAAAAACAAATGGGGCCAATTAGCATGGTGAGCCCCATGGGGGAGGGGAGTCCAGGGTGCAGGTGGGAGGTGCGGGGGAGGGGAGTCCAGGGTGCAGGTGGGAGGTATGGGGGAGGGGAGTCCAGCTGATGGGGCTGTGGGGGAGGGGTGTCCAGCTAATGGGGGTATACGGGAGGGGTGTGCAGCTGATGGGGCTGTGGGGGAGGAGTGTCCAGCTGATGAGGGTGTAGAGGAGGAGTGTCCAGCTAATGGGGGTATATGGGAGGGGTGTCCAGCTGATGAGGGTGTGGGGAAGGGGTGTCCAGCTGATGGGGTGTTGGGGAGGGGTGTCCAGCTAATGGGAGTATATGGGAGGGGTGTCCAGCTGATGGGGTGTTGGGGAGGGGTGTCCAGCTAATGGGGGTATATGGGAGGGGTGTCCAGCTGATGGGGTGTTGGGGAGGGGTGTCCAGCTAATGGGGGTATATGGGAGGGGTATCCAGCTGATGAGGGTGTGGGGAAGGGGTGTTCAGCTAATGGGGGTTTAGGGAGGGGTGTCCAGGGTGCTGACAGGATCAGCTGATGGGGGCGTGAGGGAGGGGTGTCAAGTGCCAATGGAGGCATAGGGAGGGGGCCTGCCCTGCACCTCAGCTTCAGGGGAGGGCTCTGCAGGCTGACAGCAGCTGGGTGACAGCAGGAAGCAGCTGTGGCCAGCACCTGCTCAGGGCTGGCATCCATCCCACTGTCTCACCGAAACTCATGACAGTGGGAGGTGCAGGTGCCCCCCAGATAGTCCCCAGAGCCAGTGCTACACAGGAAGCCCTGCCCTCTTGGGGACAGGGGGATGGTCTTGGGGGATGAGAGTCCCACAGAGGAGCTGAGCCCTTCCTGCTCCTAAGCCTGCAGCTGCCCTGCTCGCCTACAGCCAGCGAGTGCAGCACAGGAGGCCACCGTAGTGCCATAAAACGTGCACCTAGGCATGTGTGCCAGGGAGCTCAGTGGGACAGTTAGGCGGAAACACGGCTTGAACCCACACCAAGGCTGGACTCGGCACAGGCCAGAGAGAAGCCCCACAGGCCTGGCTGAGGGACACAAAAACAACAAACGCACCCCCTGCGCCACAGTGGAAAGTCCCCAGAAGCAGCAGTTTCTATGGCACAGCAGTGACCACTCCCGTGCCACAGCCCTGCCCTTTTTTTTTTTTTCTTTTGAGACGGAGTCTTGCTCTGTCGCCCAGGCTGGAGTGCAGTGGTGTGATCTCGGCTCACTGCAAGCTCCACCTCCCGGGTTCATGCCATTCTCCTGCCTCAGCCTCCCGAGTAGCTGGGACCACAGGTACCCGCCACCACGCCCGGCTAATTTTTTCTATTTTTTAGTAGAGATGGGGTTTCACCGTGTTAGCCAGGATGGTCTCGATCTCCTGACCTCGTGATCCGCCCGCCTCGGCCTCCCAAAGTGTTGGGATTACAGGCGTGAGCCACCGTGCCCAGCCCAGCTCTGCTCTTTTGAGCATGCAGCAGTTGGGGTCACCGTGGCAGTAAGGGACATGTCAGCTCAGACCCCCAAACACACCCACACCCCATGGGAGGGCAGGGCCACCTTCCTGCTGGTCACCCATACTAACCTAAAGAATAACTGCAATTCAGCTCTTCCAAATGCACAATTATTTCCCGTTTGGAACCTGGCTTGGGGACAGTGAAGTGCTCTTCCTTTGCTTGTAATGATAAGCCAACAAACTGTTCTTGTCCCCAGTTCCTCGTCATCACAATCAAAACTGCCAGCTGGTCATTTGTCCTGGGGCACCTTCCCCCTGGCTCAGCAGGGCAGGTGGATGCCATGCTCTCTGACGAGGGCACTTTTGACTATTAACCCACCCGGCCTTCCCACCCTCCTGCCCTGGCGTGAGAAGAAATTGCAGTACGTCACCACCGTGAAGCATTTGCTGAAGCTGGAGAGAAGAAGGCCCCAAGCTCGGGGGCCCCAAACCTCTCCCGGTGCCCCTCCTAACTACAGGACATCCACTGCTTGGATTCTGAGGGCCCCTGGTGGCCCCAGACTGCCCCTCACTCAGAGGTGAGACAGGGCCCACACTTGGACAGAGCTGGGTTTGTCTCACACCAGCTCCTGGAGGCAGCTCAGACTCTGCCAGGAAAACACCCATCTTTGGCCAGGTGCGGTGGCTCACGCCTGTAATCCCAGCACTTTGGGAGGCTGAGGCAGGTGGATCACCTGAGGTCAGGAGTTCGAGACCAGCCTGGCCAACATGTTGAAAACCCATCTCTAGCGGGGCGTGGTGGTGCACACCTGTAATCCCAGCTACTACTCGGGAGGCTGAGGCACAAGAATCACTTGAACCCGGGAGACAGAGGTTGCAGTGAGCCAAGATTGTGCCACTGCACTCCAGCCTGGTGACAGATCAAGACTCTTTCTCAAAAAAAAAAAAAAAAAAAAAAAAAAAAGCCCATCTTTCCTGCACTTTGTGGCCTCCAGGTTCCAAGGACAATAAACTCCCAGATCCAGATGTGCTGCCCAGCCTGGTCAGTGGGAAAGCGTCCTCCTGGCCATCTCAGCATCTGCCCCGCAGTGGGAACACCTAACACCACAGGGCTGCAGAGACCCAGCGAGCCGCTTTCTGAGAACCGACGTTCCCAAGTGCAAAGTGTACACATGTCGACATGGCACATCTACCTGGAGTGCATGGGTCCTGGTCTCCTCCAGCCATAAGACACACTCAGATACACAGGGTCCTGCCCTCTAATTTCCATCTCATGAGACAGGAGCCAAGAGAGGGATTCCCCAGGGTCACCTGGAGAGGTTTTATTTTTATTCTATTTTTTTTTTAATTTTTATTTCTGAGACAGAGTCTCGCTCTGTCACCCAGCCTGCAGTACAGCGGTGCAATCTTGGCTCACTCCAACCTCCGCCTCCTGAGTTCAACCAATTCTTCTCCCTCAGCCTCCTGAGTAGCTGGGACTACAGGCACCCACCATCTCATCCGGCTAATTTTTGTATTTTTAGTAGAGACGGGGTTTCACCGTGTTGGTCAGGCTGGTCTCGAACTCCTGACCTCAGGCGAGCCACCCCACCTCGGCCTCCCAAAATGTTGAGATTAGCCAACCGAAACCCACTTTTCAAGCAGGACCTGGGAGGGAAATGTTCTAAGCAGAGTGAGTGTCGTGGAGCCTCCCTCAGGCATGGCTGCGAACGCCACAGCTGCAGACTCAGGAAGCTGGTGGGTGTGGCGGGGACACTTTAAAATACCAGAAAAATCTACAAAACCAACTCCTGCAGCCACCACAGTGACCCGTCCTCAGGCACAGAGTAAGTTTCTGGTTTTGTCGCTCTTGTGAACAACTGCACCCACTATCAAGAACCCAGCTGGCCTGGGGCTGCTGCAAGTGCCACATCCTGATCCTCCAGGCAGTCCGAATGGCCAGGTGTCATTTTCCCTGCTCTACAGACCAGGCCTCAGAGGATCAGGAGGTCCAGCGACTTGCCCAAGGCTACCTGAGGGCTGCCTCTGCACCCACAGGCGGGGGATTTTGTTCCCCTACAAGTTCAGGACCTCGGGAGTCAGGAGACACCCGCAAATGGAGGGCCCCCCAACATCCATGCTCACTGGGTCTCCTGAGGCACCTTCTCCACCCCGGGCCCTCGGACATGGCCGGGACACAGAGCAGCATCCCCCACCTCCACCTAGCAGATGCCAGTAGCACTGCCCTCCATACTGTGACAACTGAAACATCTCCAGACATGGCCACATGCCTCCTAGGGAGAAAAGCAGCCCCATCTGAGTGCCACTATACTAAAGAAATCTAGCCAGAAAATCACTTTTTTTTTTTTTTTTTGGAGACAGAGTCTCTGTCGCCCAGGCTGGAATGCAGTGGCGCAATCTCAGCTCACTGCAAGCTCTGCCTCCCGGGTTCAAGTGATTCTCCTGCCTCAGCCTCCCGAGTAGCTAGGAGCTAGGACTGCAGGCATCCACCACCACACCCGGCTAATTTTTGTATTTTTTAGTAGACACGGGGTTTCACCATATTGGCCAGGCTGGTCTCATACTCCTGACCTTGTGATCCACCCACTTCGGCCTCCCAAAGTGCTGGGATTACAAGTGTGAGCCACCACACCCAGCTGCCAGAAAGTAACTTTTTAAAAGTTTTTCTTGTGAACTAGCAGAAAGGAAACATACATTTAAAGTCTCTATTGTCTCTCTCTCTTTTTTTTTTTTTTTTTTTTTTTTTAAGACAGGGTCTCACTCTGTCACCCAGGCTGGAGTACAGTGGCACAATCTCAGCTCACTGCAACCTCCACCTCCCGAATTCAAGCAATTCTCCTGCCTCAGCCTCCCAGGTAGCTGGGATTACAGGGGCATGCCACCACGCCCAGCTAATGTTTGTATTTTTAGTAGAGACGGGGTCTCACCATGTTGGCCAGGCTGGTCTTGAACTCCTGACCTCAGGTGATCCACCTGCCTCAGCCTCTCAAAGTGCTGGGATTATAGGCGTGAGCCACCGTGCCCCATCTCTCTATTCTTTTTAATATTTTCAAGTAAGTGATGTCTTTCCAGGCTTCACCCCACGTCTGTTTCACCAGCACCTCACAAGTGCCCAGCAAAAGGCTGGGCAAGGCTGAGCTAAGACACACAAGGAACCAACTGCCACGAGAAGGCAACAGTCAGGGCGCTGCGACCTGCAACGGCAGAAGCAGGACGTTCCCTCGGGGCTGCTTCCCAGGCTCCAGCAGGTCTGCAGGCTCAGTCATTCCTCCAGGAATGAAGCCGGCCAACATGCCAGATGCTACCAGACAGAAGATCTCCACGTTCACAGGCTAGTCTCGTTTCAAAACACAAGTTCCACTTCCCATTGTAAAATTCTCCTTTAAAATATGTCAGCCCTCAATGGTCTCAGTTACGTGTTTCTTATCTATGTACACTAACAACATGAAGCACACTGATAGACAGTCCTGCTTTAATTCCCAGCGCAAAGTCTTTCTGGCCTAATTTCAACCAGGGACAGAAATTACCTCTTTTTTCTTCCCCATAAAAATGCACCCTTTTGTTTTAAAAACTGGTGGCTTGTGTTATTCCCACCTGGATATATATTCTTCCAGATTAGAAACAGGCTCTTAGGGCCAGGCGCGGTGGCTCATGCCTGTAAACCCAGCACTTTGGGAGGCTGAGGCAGGCAGATCACCTGAAGTCAGGAGTTCAAGACTAGCCTGGCCAACATGGTGAAACCCCGTCTCTACTAAAAATAACAGAAATTAGCTGGGCGTGTAAGTAATCCCAGCTACTTGGGAGGCTGAGGCAGGAGAATCGCTCGAGGCAAGATCCACTGTGCCCGGCCGAAACCCAGGAGGACGGTAGAGGTTGCCAACAGTGAGCCAAGATAGCCAAGATCACGCCACTGCACTCCAGCTTGGCTGACAGTGACTCTCCATCTCAAAAAAAAACCAGGATCTTGGTAACAGGATGAAATATTAGAAGGCAGACAAAAAGAGCATGGAAAACATTTAATATTTCTCTGGGAGAGAAAAAGTATGTAAGAGAACAGATTAAGCCAAGCACGTGTCTATAATCCCAGTGCTTTGGGAAACCAAGATGGGAGGATCGCTTGAGGCTGGGAATTCCAGACCAGCCTGGGAAACATAGCCAGATCCTATCTCTACAAAAAATGAAAGTAAAAAAATTAGCCAGGCATGGTGGCTCACACTTGTGGTCCCAGCTACTTGGGAGGCTGAGGCAGGAAGATCAGTTGAGCCCAGGAGTTGGAGGCTGCAATGAGCCATGATGGCACCACTGCACTCCAGCCTGGGCAGCAGAAAAAGACCCTGACTCAAAAAATAAAAACAGGCCGGATGCGGTGGCTCACGCCTGTAATCCCAGCACTTTGGGAGGCCAAGGCGGGTGGATCACCGGAGATCAGGAGATCAAGACCATCCTGGCTAACATGGTGAAACCCCGTCTCTACTGAAAATACAAAAATTAGCTGGGTGTGGTGGCGGGCACCTGTAATCCCAGCTACTTGGGAGGCTGAGGTAGGAGAATCGCTTGAACCTGGGAGGCAGAGGTTGCAGTAAGCCAAGATCATGCCATTGCACTCCAGCCTGGGTGACAGAACGAGACTCCATCTCAAAAAAAAAAAAAAAAAAAAGATTAAAATTTCATTAGTGATATGATTTGGCTGTGTCCCCACCCAAATCTCATCTTGAATTGTAGCTCCCATGATTCCCACGTGTCGTGGCAGGGACCCAGTGAGAGGTAACTGAATTATGGGGGCAGGTCTTTTCTGTGCTGTTCTCGTGATAGTGAACAAGTCTCATGAGATCTGATGTTTTTATAGAGGAGTTCCCCTGCACAAGCTTTCTCTTGTCTGCCACCATGTAAGACGTGACTTTGCTCCTCCTTTGCTTTCCACCATGATTCTGAGGCCTCCCCAGCCATGTGGGACTGTGAGTCAATTAAACCATTTTTCTTTATAAATTGCCCAGTCTCAGGTGTGTCTTTATTATCAGTGTGAGAACAGACTAATACCTTCCTTCTCTGAGTAAGATGAGATTGTACCCAGCTAAGCAAGCTAGTAAACTGGAAAACAGGTCAAAAAAGAATATTAAGAATGGAACAGATTCAGAAAAAAAGGCAGACACAGAATCTACCCTCGCGGAGGACAATTCAGCTCTATGATTTCTTTATTCCTTGTGACTTGACTGGCTACACTGTTAGATATGTTGAGCCTGTTTTCTGGACTCTCTCTTCCATTCCGCTGGCCTATTTGGCTATCCTTGGCCACTCTTAATGACACACTCTCCTAATTACAGTGGCTCTATAACAAGCCTTGACATCCAGCCAACCAAGTCTTCCCACCTTGGCTCTTCCTCAAAGTGGCCTTGGCTATTCTCAGCAAATTTTATTTACAGATAAATTTTAGAATCAGATTGTCAGTTTTTTTCAACTTCCTCTAAATTATTCTGTACCAATTTGATTGGTACTGCACTGAATCTACAGACCAGTCTGGGGAGAAATGATATCTTTATAACATTGAATCTTCTAATCCATAAACATGGTTAAGCCCTCCATTTATTTAAGTCCTTCTTAATTTATTTTATTTTTTGAGATGTAGTGCATTCTGTTGCCCAGGCTAGAATGCAGTGGTATGATCTAGGCTCACTGAAACCTCTACCTCCCAGGCTCAAGTGATTCTCGTGCCTCAGCCTCCAGAGTAGCTGGGATTACAGGCATGCCACCACGCCTGGCTAATTTTTGTATTTTTAGTAGAGACTGAGGTTGCACCATGTTGGCAGGCTGGTCTCGAACTACTGACCTCAAGTGATCTGCCCGCCTCGGCCTCCCAAAGTGCTGGGATTACAGTCATGAGCCACTGCACCCAGCCCTGAATTTCTCTGAGTAACATTTTATAGTGTTCTGCCCATCTTTCATTAGATTTATTCTTGGTTATCTTTTTATACTATTGTAGGTTATATATTTCACTTTTCATTTATTGCCAGCACACAGAAACACATTTTTAAAAATAGTACAATCGTGCATCACTTTAAGACTGGGGAAAACATTCTGAGAAATGCGTTGTTAGATGACTTCATCATTGGGTGAACATCACAGAGTGTCCTTAGACAAACCTAGCTAGATCCAGCTGGTACAGCCTACTGCACACCTAGACTGTGGTATAACCGACTGCTTCCAGGCTTAGACCCAGCTGGTACAGCCTACTACACACCTAGACTGTGGTATAACCGATTGTGATTAATCCTAGGCTTAGACCCAGCTAGTACAGCCTACTACACACTTAGACTGTGGTATAACCTATTGCTCCTAGGCTTAGACCCAGCTGGTACAGCCTACTGCACACCTAGACTGTGGTATAACCCACTGCTTCTAGGTTACACACCTGTACAGCATGTTACTGTACTGAGTACTGTAAGCAACTGTAATACAATGGTAGATATTTGTAAATCTAAACATATCTAAATATAGAAAAGGCACAGTGAGAACATGGTATAACATTAAAAACAGTACACCTATATAGGGTACTTACCAGGAATGAAGCTTTCAGGACTGGAAGCTGCCCTGGGTAAGTGGGTGAGTGGTGAGTGAATGTGAAGGCCTAGGACATGACTGTGCACTCCTGCAGACTTCATTAACACTGAACACTCAGGCTGCACTATATTTATTCAGAAGATTTTTCTTGGCTGGGCACAGCGGCTCACGCCTGTAATCCCAGCACTTTGGGAGGTCGAGGCAGGCAGATCACCTGAGGTCAGCAATTCGAGACCAGCCTGGCTAAAATGATGAAACCCCGTTTAGCCAGGCATGGTGGTGGGCGCGTATAGTCCCAGCTACTTGGAGGATGAGGCAGGAGAATCGCTTGAACCTGGGAGGCGAAGGTTGCAGTGAGCCGAGATCGTGCCATTGCACTCCAGCTTGGGCAACAAGAGTGAAACTCCATCTCAAAAAATAGATTTTTTAATTTATTTGATACTAAATTAACCTTAGCTTACCATAACTTTTTTACTTTATAAAGTTTTTAATTTAAAAAATTTCTTGGCTGGGCACGGTGGCTCATGCCTGTAATCCCAGTGCTTTGGGAGGCCAAGGCAGGCGGATCACCTGAGGTCAGGAGTTCAAGACCAGCCTGGCCAACATGGTGAAACCCTGTCTCTACCAAAAATATGAAAATTAGCTGGACATGGTGGTGCATGCTTGTAATCCTAGCTACTCGGGAGGCTGAGGCAGGAGAATCACTTGGACTTGGGAGGTGGGGGTCGCAGTGAGCCAAGCTGGCACCACTGCACTCTGCACTCCAGCCTGGGCAACAGAACGAGACTCTGTCTCAAAAAAAAAAAAAAAATTGACTCTTTTGTAACAACACTTAGCTTAAAACACACATTGTACAGCTGTTCAAAAATATTTTCTTGGGCCAAGCACAGTGGCTTACGCCTGTAATCCCAGCACTTTGGGAGGTCGAGGCAGGTGGATCACCTGAGGTCAGAAGTTCGAGTCCAGCCTGGCCAACAGGGTGAAACCCTGTCTCTACTAAAAATACAAAAACTAGCCCAGTGTGGTGGCACACACCTGTACTCCCAGCTACTCAGGAGGCTGAGGCAGGAGAATCACTTGAGCCCAGGAGACAGAGGTTGCAGTGAGCCAAGATCACGCCACTGCACTCCAGCCTGGGTAACAGAGTAAAACTCTATCTCAAAAAACATATATATATTTTCTTTCTCTATATCCTTATTCTATAAGCTTTTATCTATTAATTTTTTTTTTACTTTGTGTTAAAAACCAAGACATAAACACACACCTTAGCCTAGGCCTAAGCAGGGTTAGGATCATCAATATCACTGTCTTCCACCTCCATATCTTGTCCCATCAGGAAGTCTTCAGAGGCAATAGTACACAGGGAGCTGTCACCATCTATACTAATAATGCCTTCTTCTAGAAAACCTGAAGGGCCAGACTGAGGCTGTTTTACAGTTAACTTTTTTTTAATATAAGTAGAATGAGTACACACTGAAATAATAATAAAGAGTATAGTACAGTAAATATATACAGTAAATGACCAGTAACATAATCATTTATTATAATGATTACACCAGCCATCACCACAAACACGTGAGTAATGTGTTGCACTATGACACTTACCATGGCCGTGACTGCAAGGAAGCAGTAAGAATTTTTCAGCTCCATTATCATCGTATGACACCACCATCCTATATGCAGCCCGTCCTTGACAGAAACATCATTATGCCTCACTTCACTATGAGTATCCAGCAATCCTGCTGAAAGCACTTATTATTTAATCATTTATTTGCATGTTTTATTTTATTTTCTTTATATGTAACTATATCATCTGTGAATAACAGCAATGTTATCTCACCCTTTTCAATGTTTATAGCAATTCTTTTTCTTGTCTTACTGCATTGGCTAAGACTTCCATTACAATGTTGTATACCTGGGACTTAATACAAAGTCTGCCAGGGAGAATCTCTCTCCCAGGGAGAATCTGTCCCAGGCCTCTGTCCCGGGTCTCTGGTAGTAGCCAGAGAAGTTCCTTGGGTTGGGGCTACATCATCCTACTCGCTGGTCTTCACACATTCTCTGTGCTCTGTGTCTGTGTATTCTCCTGCTCTCTTCTTTTAGAAGGCCTTGCCATTGGAGTTAGGGCCCCTAATCCAGGATGATCCCATCTCAAAAATCCTTAGTTTAGTTACATCTACAAAGACCTTTTTTCCAAATAAGTCACGTTACATGTTCTGGGCATTCATATCTTCTGGGGGTGGGGGACACTGTTCAACCTACTACATGGAGTAATCCTTAAACACAATGTTATTCTCACCAGATTCCTATGGGGTTTTCTTTTCTAATTCAATAGACCTTTATAATGTATTTATTGAGCTCACACAGAAGAGAGTACCCACTAGAATAATCTAAGAAAACTATGTAAAAGAACAATGGGAGAAAATGTGCTCCACCACCTCTCAGAATATGCTAGAATGTAACTGTGATTAAGATAGTCTGGTGGGGCCAGGCACGGTGGCTCACGCTTGTAAACTCAGCACTTTGGGAGGCCAAGGTGGGTGGATCGCCTGAGGTTGGGAGTTGGAGACCAGCCTGACCAACATGGAGAAACCCCGTCTCTAATAAAAATACAAAATTAGCTGGGTGTGGTGGTGCACACCTGTAAGTCCCAGCTACTCAAGAGGCTGAGGCAGGAGAATTACTTTAACCCAGGAGGTGGAGGTTGCAATGAGCCAAGATCGTGCCACTGCACTCCAGCCTGGGCAACAAGAGAGAAACTCTGTCTCAAAACGAAAAAAAAAAAAGCGAAACTCTGTCTCAAAAAAAAAAGATAGTCCAGTGGGATCAGGCATGGTGGCTCACGCCTGTAATCCCAGCACTCTGGGAGGCCAAGGCGGATGGATCGCCTGAGGTCAAGAGTTCAAGACCAGCTTGGCCAACATGGTGAAACTCCACCTCTACTAAAAATACAAAAAATTAGCCGGGCATGGTGGCAGGGGGCCTGTAATCCCAGGTACTCAGGAGGCTGAGGCAGGAGAGTCACTTGAATCCGGGAGGCGGAGGTTGTAGTGAGCTGAGATTGTCCCACTCCACTGTACCCTGGGGACAGAGTGAGACTCTGTCTCAAAAAAAAAAAAAAAAAATACTCTAGTGGTATGGGATAGAAATAAACATGGACAGGGAGGGGACAGATGCTTCCTCTCCAGTGGCTATGGAATGAGGTTTATGATAAAGGTGGAATTTCAGGGATGGTGGAAGAGACTCTTCAAATAAAAGATATTAAGACAACTGGGAAAACTAAGCCTCCGCCCCCTACCATTACCCCAAAATTAACCCAATAAATTAAAGAGCAACCCATGATGGGAAGATAAGCCTATAAACCATTAAAGTAAAACATGGGGCCAGGCTTGGTGGCTCACACCTGTAATCCCAGCACTTTGGGAGGCTGAGGCGGGCGGATTACCTGAGGTCAGGAGTTCAAGACCAGCCTGGCCAACATGGTGAAACCCTGTCTCTCCTAAAAATACAAAAATTAGCCAGGCATGGTGGCACACGCCTGTAATCCCAGCTACTCGGGAGACTGAGACAGGAGAATTGCTTGAGCCCAGGAGATGGAGGTTGCAGTGAGCCGAGATCGCACCACTGCACTCCAGCCTGGGTGATAGAGTAAGACTCTGTCTCAAATCTAAAAAAAGAAAAAAAAAAAAAAAAGGAAAACATGGGAGAGTTTTACACTCCTGGGCTCAGCAATGCTAACCCCCACACAGAAACCACAGCAGAAAAGTGAGACAGGACAGGAACTGGCAGACCACAAGAAATATAGACAGCCAGTCAACATCTGAGAAGAAGCTTCCTGGCAAAGGAATCAGAGGAAGGTGAAAATCACAGGCTACTTAGTACCCATCAAATTGGCAAAAATCTTAGACAATGATAACATCAAGCCTGGGAGGACACAGACGAACAGGCTTAGATGCTAGTGGTGAAAATATCAATCAGCAAAGCATTTTTTTTGGGACAATTTGGTAATGTGATCAAGCTTTAAACATGATAAATCCATCCAATTGTATATATCTATTTTCAGGAAGCCCTGGCACAGATATGCAAAGACTTGTCCCAAGAACGGTCACCACTGAGTCACAAGAGCAAGAAATGGAACATGACCCACACCCCCATCCATCCCTACCACGGGAGATTTTGCAGAATTTTCTCAAACTGTATCGAGGCAACTTCCCGCGTGTTCCTGGTCCCCCACACTTGGGACACCATCTCCCAGCATCCTCTGCTCTCGTCCCTCAGAACCCCAAGCCATTAGGTGCTGGCCCGGGACGGCCCTCTTCTGGATCCTTCTCACCTGTCAGACATAAAACCCCTCCACTGTCTGCAAACCCCTCTCCTGAAAGCCAGAATCGTGCCTCTTCCTCTCCTCCAGAACATGCCAAGCTCCAGGAGTGACCATCACCACCCAGCGGCGACCTCTCCCGCTTATCTTCCTGAATGGTTGTTTTCTGTGAGTCCAGACTTTCTGCTCTGATCCCACCCCAGCCCCTGGTCCTCCCAGCATTGCTCAGCAGGAAAGCTGGGCTCACGGTGTCTGCAGGACTCAAGGAAGGGACATAACCACGGCGAAACCCTGGCGCCCTGTTTTCAGCACTGCGCTAGGTTTTAACTGCCTGCTGGAGATCACCTTTTATATGGAGCCGCTGACAGCCCCTCCCCCATGGCACAGAGATCACATTTACAGCGGTGGCGGTAACCATGGAAACTGGCAGCCGGTGCAGGAGGGCAAATGGTTGATGGGCAACCATGGGGACAATGGCAAGGCTCTGGGCTTATTCAGATGACTGGGGCGTGCTGAATGGGCTCTGAGCACAAAGGCCACTGGGAAGCTCTGGCAGCTTCCAAAGGGGGCGTAAATGACACCCATAACTTGTCACAAAAGAACAGAGGCCCGAGCTAGCCCACACCTGTGTTTTTTGATCTCTGGGGGAGTTTACAACAATGACTCTGCAGGCCTTTTGTCAGATGCTATTTTTCTTACTTTATTATAATTATCTGGTCTGTTTTCTGGGTGACCTGGGAGCCTTCGACTGCAGTTTCAGAATGAAGCTCACCACCATGTCCCCACAACTGGAGCTGCCCAGGAGGCCAGCAGCAGGTCAGGCCACTACATTGCGTCTCTCAGGCTCAGAACATCCCCCATCTGCAGGCAGAGCTGTCCTTGTGAGCACGCCCATGATGGGACCTGAAAATCAGCCCGTTTACATACCAAATGCTGAGAATCCTGTTTCTAACACCCCTCCGAAGATCCAAAGATCTGACATGTTAAGACGTTTCCACTAAGAAAAGTTTATTTATTTAATTTTATTTTTTATTTTATTTTATTTATTTATTTTATTTTAGAGACAGAGTCTTGCTCTGTCACCCAGGCTAGAGTACAATGGCACAGTCTCGGCTCACTCCAACCTCCGCCTCCCGGGTTCAAGCAATTCTCCTGCCTCGGCCTCCCAAGTAACTGGGCTTACAGGCACCCGCCATCATGCCCGGCTAATTTTTTTTTTTTTTTTTTGAGACAGAATCTTGCTCTGTTGCCCTGGCTGGAGTGCAGTGGTGTGACCTCGGCTCACTGTAAGTTCTGCCTCCCAGTTCAAGCCATTCTCCTGCCTCAACCTCCAGGGTAGCTGGGATTACAGGCATGCACCACCACGCCGGGCTAATTTTCGTATTTTTAGTAGAGATGGGGTTTCACCATGTTGGCCAGGCTGGTCTTGAATTCCTGACCTCAGGTGATCCACCTGCCTCGGCCTCCCAGAGTGCTGGGATTACAGGTGTGAGCCACTGCACCTGGCCCCACTAAGAAAAGTTTTAAATGGACATTTAAAGAAGCTAATAGGAGACCTTTTCGTGAAGTGGCATCTCATAGGAACCTACGGAAACACGTGAAAACAAGCTGTGAGCCAAAACACTGTATGATGTGCTTTTTTTCCTTCAGTCAATGCAACAAAGATCTGAAATGTTATGTTTTTTTTAAATGCCAAACGTCACTCCCTTCAAAACTAACATCTCAGATAAGCAATAACAGAATGGATCTTTCCATGGACTCCAAGAGTAATTCCCCAAAAAGAATTCCCGAAGAGTTCCCCCGCTGGCACAGTCACGGGCTTCCTTGTCTTGAAGAAAAAACAAAGAAAACTCATCTGATCTGCACCCTCCAGGGAGTAATATGTGACTCACTTCGTTCTGAAGGAGCAGAGGAAGCTCATTACATTTTTATAAACTACTCAGAAAACTGCCCTATAGAAAACAGGGCTGGACGTGGTGGTTCAGGCCTGTAACCCCAGCACTTTGGGAGGCCAAAGTAGGAGGATCCCTTGAGCCCAGGATTTTGAGACCAGTCCAGGCAATGTAACAAGACTCCATCTCTAGAAAAAATAAATTAGCTGGGCAGAGTGGCACACAAGCCCGCAGTCCCAGCTACTCAGGAGGCTGAGGTGGGAGGATGGCTTGAGCCCAGGAGGTCGAGGCTGCGGTGAGCTAAGATTGTGCCACCGCACTCCAGCCTGGGTGACAGAGTGAGACCCCATCTCAAGAAAAGAAAGGGAAGGGAAGGGGAAGGGAGGGTGGGGAGGGGAGGAAGGGGGGAGGAAGAGGGGAGGGGAGGGAGGGGGGAGGAAGAGGGGAGGGGAGGGAGGGGGAGAGGAGGTGGGGAAAGTTGGAGGAAAGGGCAAAGGGGAGGGAAGGGTAAAGTGGAAAGAAGAGGGAAGGGGAAAGGGGAGGGAAGGAGAAGGAAGGGAGAAAGAGGAGGGAAGAGAGGGAGGGAAGAGAGGGAGGGAAGAGAGGGAGGGAAGGAGGCAGAAAGGGATGGGGGGAGGGAGGGATGTTATTGAGAAATTGGTGATCAAAGTCACTAGTGACAAAGCTGACTCTTCCGAAGCCCCAGTGGCATGGCCAATACTTTGCTTTATGTTTTGCAAATCCCTGTGAAATTGGTCTCACCACCCCACTGTCACATGAGGAAATCGAGGTTCTCAGAACCTGAGTGACAAACCTGAGGTCACCAGGCAAGTGACATATGAACCCCATGATCATAGCCCCACACTCTCCTGACTCTCTCTGACTGTTCCCCCTTAACATTAACTATTAAACCACCCTGGCCAAAATCAGCAGCAAGGTGTTTTTAAAGAAGCATGCTCCATAAGAGGTGGTACAGCCACTGCTGACCTTAACATAATTCCCAGGAGACAGCAAGTTTCACAAGAGTGTGCACCCTGGGAGCAGGTCCCCGCAGGCCAGGGCACTCGGACAGCAGATCAAAGGCTCGAGTTGGAAGTACCCACTCCATGGGCAACTCCAGGACACCCCCCCTTCTCCGTGCCCACCCTCTGCAGCAGCTTTGTCCCTTAACAGTCGGGGGAGGCTCTCTCCTGATGAGGTAAGTGGCCTCAGATGGCCTCAGATGGACAAGACTCAGCTTAACTATAATCCCAGGACAGGGACAGGACCTAAGAGCCAAGCAGACTTGGAGCCCTTGGAATAGAGGCCAGCCCCCAGCAATCCAACCTGCCTTGCTCCAGCCAGGGGGGCAGCAGACCCTTTGCTGGGAGATTCAGCCTCTGCTTCCAGCGACCCTTTCATGCCAGACGCTACCAGGGCAGCTGAGAGGGTGCTGAGCACGCAGGACAGGAGCCACACCTGTACTTCCTTCTGTTTCCCAACCTGGGTGCACTGATCTCCCCTCCCTGCCATCCCCATGGTGGTGAGGACACCGGGGAGGCCCCTACAGCCATCCCCACTGTGACCACGGGAGGCTACTGAGACACAGGAAGAACCACATTCACTATGAACTCAACCAACTGCATCCAGCGAGAGGAAGCCAAGAGGCAAGAGGCCGGACCAGGCACTTCTTGATCCGCCCGTTCCTTCATTTAAGCCTCACGCAACCCTATGGGGTCAGTATTACTGTCCCTGTTTTTAAAAACCAAAAACGGGGCCCAAAGAAGTTAAGCAAGTTGTCCAACGGCACACAGAAGCTACTAATGAACAAGATGGAGATCCCACAACAAAAAATATTTAAGGTTGGGCGCAGCGTCTCCCGCCTGTAATCCCAGCACTTTGGGAGGCTGAGGCAGGAGAATTGTTTAAGGCTTGGAGTTTCAGACCAGCCCTGGCAACACAGCAAGACCTCTGATAAAAACTAAAAAATGTTAAAAGTAGCCAGGTGTGGCAAAGTGCATCTGCAGTCCCAGCTACTTAGGAGGCTGAGGCAGGAGGACGGCTTGAGCCCAGGATTTGAGGTTACACTGAGCTATGACAGTACCATGCACTCCGGCCTGGGCAACAGAGCAAGACCTTGCCTCAAGAAGAGAAGAAGAAAAACATAAACATTTAAGACCTACATGGCAAAAGATACCATTGAGTTGAAATAAAATTCAAAATTATGAAAGATATTTGCAACAAGTTAAAAATTCTAAATAGTTAAAGAAATGTAAATCAATAAAAGATAAGCAATCTAACTGAAACCGTAGACTGGCAATTCACAGAAAAAACAGGAATGGCTGGCCAGGCGCAGTGGCTCACACCCGTAATCCCAGCACTTTGGGAGGCCAAGGCAGGCGGATCACAAGGTCAGGAGTTCGAGATCAGCGTGGCCAATATGTTGAAACCCCATCTCTATTAAAAACCCAAAAAAATTAGCCGGGTGTGGTGGTGGGCACCTGTAGTCCCAGCCACTTGGGAGGCTGAGGCAGGAGAATCCCTTGAACCCGGAAGGCGGAGGTAGCAGTGAGCCGAGATCGCACCACTGCATCCCAACCTGGTGACATCTGCCTCAAAAAAAAAAAACAAAACAAAAAACAAACAAACAAAAAACAGGAATGGCTGCTAAGCAGATAAAAAACTGCACTTTCCCCAAAGAGATATGCAAATCAAAAAAGGAAGACATTTATTTTTACCTAGAGGATTAGAAAAGACTAAAAGAGCTAATCTCTCCAATGAGGATGAAAATACGGCAGATTTCATTTTCACACACTGCTGGCTCTGGTATTATTAACACAAATATTCCCGAGGCCATTTGACCATGGTTATCAGATGTGACGTATGCAAACCCTCTGCACCAATAATTTCACTTCTGAAAATTTATTCCTCAGCAAAACCTCAAAAGTTACACACACACACACACACACAGACCACACATCAAACTAATGTTCCCTGAAACGTTATATGAAAAAGAAACTTGGAAACAAATATGAAACAGAAGAGTGCTGGCTGAATATATCGCAATACACCAACACAATGGAAAACGGGACCATCTCAAAAGAGCAAGGAAAGGCCGGGCGCGGTGGCTCACACCCGTAATCCCAGCACTTTGAGAGGCCGAGGCAGGTGGATCATGAGGTCAGGAGATCGAGATCATCCTGGCTAACACAGCGAAACCCCGTCTCTACTAAAAATACAAAAAATTAGCTGGGCGTGGTGGCGGGCGCCTGTAGTCCCAGCTACTCGGGAGGCTGAGGCAGGAGAATGGTGTGAACCCGGGAGGCAGAGCTTGCAATGAGCCGAGACAGCGCCACTGCACTCCAGCCTGAGTGACAGAGTGAGACTCCGTCTCAAAAAAAAAAAAAAAAGAGCAAGGAAGGTCTTCATTTGCTGGAATGCAAGGTCTGCAATCAAACATCCTTAAAAAGCAACTTGCAAGCCGGGCACGGTGGCTCACATTCGTAATCCCAGCACTTTGGAAGGCTGAGGTGGGAAAATCGTTTGAGCCCAGGAGTTTGAAACCAGCCTGGGCAACACAGCAAGACCTGGTCTCTATAAACAATACAAAGTGGGTATGCACCTGTAGTCCCAGCTACCTGGGAGGCTAAGGTGGGAGGACTGCTTGAGCCTGAGAGGCAGAGGTTACACTGAGTCGAGATCTCACTGCAGTGAGTTGAGTTCATGCCACTGCACTCCAGCCTGGGTGACAGAGTGAGACCTGGTCTCAAAATAAATTAATAAATAAAAATAAAGAGCAATTTGCACTTGGAGGTGGGTGGGGAAACACCGAAATGGTGTATATGTTTATACCCAAAGAAAAATGTTCAGAAAGACACCCAGAAAGCGTTGATTTGCTACTTTATGCACCTCTCTTTGAGTTTTTACAATGATGCTTTACTGTTTTTATTAATGAGATTCCTAAGGATTTTAAAAAATAAATCTATTCTACTCATCCTTGTCCTCCTGTCAAAAAGAAACTCCTGGCCGGGCGGTGGTGCACGCCTGGAATCCCAGCACTTTGGGAGGCCGCGGAGGTGGATCACTTGAGGTCAGGAGTTTGAGACCAGACTGGCCAATGTGGTGAAACCCTG
Source organism: Pongo pygmaeus (assembly GCF_028885625.2). Classification (NCBI taxonomy): domain Eukaryota; kingdom Metazoa; phylum Chordata; class Mammalia; order Primates; family Hominidae; genus Pongo; species Pongo pygmaeus. Next base: position 57,504,191 of record NC_085931.1, read on the forward strand.
TCTCTACTAAAAATACAAAAATTAGCCGGGCATGGTGGCGGGCACCTGTAATCCCAGCTACTCGGGAGGCTGAGGCAGGAGAATCACTTGAACCTGGGAGGATGAGGTTGCAGTGAGCTGAGATCACGCCATTGCAGTCCAGCCTGGGCGACAGAGACTGTCTCCAAAAAAAAGAAAAGAAAGAAAAGAAACTACTGACGGATTGCTGGGTTCTGGATGGACATGCAGAGCACCTGCCATGATCCCTCCAAGCCTGGCACCTCCACCATGCCTGGCCTGGGGAAGCAACAGAGCCCCGCAGGCCCTGTTGGGGTTTGAGAAGGCCCCACCTCCCTCCTCAGACTTACTGAGCCCCTCAGTTTCCCAGATCTCAGACCTGGGCTCAACCCCTGCAGGCCACAGACTAGGCCTCCCTTTGTGTATCAAAGTCCAGCAAGAGTCCAGCCCACCCGGCCCTGCCCCAGGTCTCCCTTCTGCCCGCCTCAGCCCCAGCCCCCCAAGTCTCACAAGTCCAGAGAGCTGTCTCACCTCCTGGAATTCTCACCCATTTCCAAGACCACTTCCTTAGGGTGATGTTTCTAGGACTTTCAACATCTAAATTCTAGATCAGTTTTCAGGGCACACCCTCCCTACCCGCAGTGACGCACAGCCGCTGAGACAAGCCCACATCAAGAGTTACGTTCTAATTTTAAGATCTCTGTGCCACCATCCAAATGTGGACAGATGCTGAGATCTCTCTGGAAAGATGCCCGATAACAGGAAGCTGAGGCCAAGCCCGGGGGCATCTTCTCCACGGTCTGTCACCCACACCGCCAGGACACAGCCTGCACACACAGGAAGTCCTTTTTTCCAACACATACAAACCGATTCCAGGCCGGGCGTGGTGGCTCACGTTTGTAATCCCAGCACTTTGGGAGGCCGAGGCGGGCGATCACTTGAGGTGAGGAGCCTGGCCAACATGGTGAAACCCCGTCTCTACTAAAAATACAAAAATTAGCCGGGCGTGGTGGCGTGTGCCTGTAATCCCAGCTACTCGGGAGGCTGAGGCAGGAGGATCATTTGAATCAGGGAGGCGGAGGTTGCAGTGAGCTGAGACCGCACCACTGCACTCCAGCCTGGGCGACAAGAGTGAAACTCTGTCTTAAAAATAAATAAATAAATAAAACAAATAAAACAAATAAAAAACAACCCGATTCCAATGGAGCCACCAGAGCAGCAACCCCGAGCACCCCAGAGGGAGCACAAAGGCTACAGGGAGAGGCCACAGCTGGGGGGGCCTCCGTCCAGCGCCACAATGCCTGCTGAAGTTGGCGGGGGGAGCCAGGGAGCTGCTGGACTACCAAGAAGACACCATCACTGCCACCCCTTCAGCAGCTGAGGCAGGGGGCCCGTGATGACCCCCACAGCACCCCGAACAGCGCAGCGCACTCCAGCTGCCCCAGCGCCTCCCTCCCTCCCCAGCCTCTGTGTGGCCCTGGCTCAGGTGGGCTATACTCAGTGTGCCCCAGGCCCCAACAGCCTGCGGTGTGGGTGGAGACCCAGCCCCAACACTCCGCCCCAACCCCTCCCCATACCGCGTGCACCTCTCAGCGCAGGCGCCCCGCTGTGACCCGCCTCCTCCTCCTGCCTCGCCCGTAGTCTGGGCTCACAGGCTGCAGTCTGGACTCCCCCTCCCATCCCTGAAACTGGCTGGCTGTGCCACCCGGAGCCCCGCCCCCAGAGTACTGGGGAGCCTGCTCAGTGGGGCACGGGCCCCAATACAGGTGAGCACTGTAAAGCCGGCAAGCCTGCCTCTTTCCCAGAACCTAACACAGCCCAGAGTACAGTGGGCAGTCAGGGGAGGCACTGGGGGGCTGCATGGAGAAATGGCATGGCCACCTCCTCACACCCCCCTTCCTCCCTCCACCTCAGCCATCCTGTACCGTGGCCACCTATCTGGCTGTTCCCAGGCCACAGGCTCCTAGGTGGGATAACCATGCTGGGGACAGCTTGGTCCCGCCGGGATAGCCCTGGCTGCCAGCAACACTGTCATCATCACCGCCCAGCTCTGGTCCTGGCCCGCGGGCCTTCCATAAACCAGCACAGCCTGTACATGCCCCTTTGTGACTCAGCCCTGCAGGCGTAGACCCCCTCCCCCACGGCTCCTAGGACACCAGCTGACCCCCTCCCACCCACTCTCGCCACTCTCGCCCTGCCCTGGCCACAGAGGTGAACAGACCCTGGGCACCGACCGGCCCCCACGGGACAGAAGCCAGCCCTGCTCGTCCACACACCCAGCAGGTGTGAGGGAGGATTTGCCCCGGGAGGAAGGTGGGGGTGATGGGGGTGGAGGGTGGGATGGGAGGGACACATGGGCTCTGCTTCCCCCCTGCTTCCCCCCGGCCGTCCTCTGCATGGTCGTCATCCCTACCCGGTGGCCCCCCACCCCCCCGCCCCTCGCTGTCCCCACGCTGTCCCCTTGCTGTCTCCTCTCTGTCCTCCTGCCAGAGCCCTTTGTTGCTGGGCATTTCTCACAGCCAGGGCCCCCTCCCCACCAAAGGGCCTCACTTACTTGCCAAATTCCAGCTGTCCCTCAGCCCCTTCACAGTGGCCTCCCACCCCCTCACTGCCTGGGGCATCCGGGGCTCAGGGAGGGGCCTCTCCAGAGCCACCCCCACCCCATAGCTCATCGCCTTCCAAGGCTGTGTGAGTCTCAGTTTGGCTGGAATTTGGAAATGTCAGATTTCTAAGAATGAATATGTTAAACAGTTTATAAATAACACAATCCCCATGGGAATGCCGAAATACGCCTGCCGCGTGAGAATGGTCTCTGAGACCCTGAGACGTTCCCTGTGTCTGTGAACCTGGGAAACTGAGCCCCGGGGACCGCCGTGCAGTCAGACCCTGCTGTTGTTTCCGCCAAGGCCAGCGGCTACGATGGTCAAAGCAACCCTGAGCTCCCAGAAGGCTCCAGGATAGCCACGACCCTCACCTCTTTCCAACCAGTGGCCTCCACCTGGGCAGGACAGCCCAGCGCTCAGCCGTTTTCTCTGCTAGATTTTAAAGGCGTCATCAGCACACGACACCTCCTAGGCATCCTGTCCCTGTATCTGGCACCCCTCCAGTGCCCAGGGTCTGCACTGAGCGAGGGGCTGGGGGGCTGTGAGGACACTTCTCTGCTCCCATGGCCAAGTCCTAGAGAGTCCCCAAGATGGCCAGGTTCACAGGCACCACAGGGGCTCGACGAGGGGGTGAGATCTGCAAAGTGGGGACTCCAATGACCCCGTGTGCCATGACACCTGCAAGGCAGCTCTCATCACGGCCTTCTACAGATGACGAGATGCGGTGCAGAGGGGGTGATGGGCACCCCAAACCACTGAGCAAGGCAGGGTTGGGCCAAGCCAGCCTCCTCTCTACCCGGGACCCACAGGCTACTGTTCTGTCGGTGTTGGTCACTGCGTTGTCACAGTGTAAGGAGCCCTGAGCCCATGCCACTGGCCAACCAGAGGGCAGCCCAGTTCCATGGCAGTTGTCTCAGTGGGGGAGAGGGGCTAGGGGGCATTTGGCAAGGTCTGAAACATTTTGGGTCATCTCGACTGGACGGTGGGTGCTACTGGACCCCATTACGTGGTACGTAAAGGCCAGGTCACTGCTCTGTACCCAGCAGTGCTCAGGACGTCCCGTCACAGAGGCTCTAAACATCAGCAGTGCCAGCGGTGCTGGGGAAGACCCTGCTGTCAGCTCAAGTGAGTAGTGAGTACGGGAGTGAGGTGGCGGGGTCTGTGGGGCTCCTGAGGACAGCTGGCCTCAGGGAGCTGGGAGGAGGGATTTGACGAGGGGATGGCTTAGGGCTCAACAGGGTAGCAGGGGTGGCAGGATAGTACCCATGCACGACGCAGGGGCTCAGTCCAGGGACCCAGCACACAGGTGGGTCCTTCTCCAAGATGTCATGATGTGTCCAGTGAGGAACGAAAGACACGAAGTGCCCCCCTGCCTGGCTCCACTCACAGGGCGCAGGTGACAAGGCTGGGGACTTCATGCCACATCTGGCCACAGGGCTGGAGGCCGTGCAGGGGGGACGGCCCATGTCCCTTTCCAGGGCAGGAGGCAAGAACATGTCCAGAAGGCTGGCTCTAAAACCAGTGAATTGGGCTAGCTCCTAACCCTCTGCATCCAGCAGACGAGGACGGCCCACGTGGCACCCTCTGAGTCTGTCTCTTACCCACTTAGGTGAAGTAATAACAGCTAAGGTTTTCTGGTGTGAAATAAAAAAATGATTTTTTTAAAACGAGGGATCCAGGCTCAAGCATTTTCAGGAAAGGAAATATCTAGTTGCTCAGCGCATGCCATGGAGGCCGGAACACACCCCATTCCCGAGCCACGGAGGCTGGAATGCACCCCCTTCCCGGAGCTTCCCCTTGGAGGTAATTAAAGTGAGCCAGACACACAAACAGTCCTTCAGGGCTCCATTGTCCCTGGACAAAGGGACCGCTCTTCAATGTAAGGGCCCCATGAGGTGCCTCCTTGGCTCAGGGAGGGCCCATCGCCATGACAACCCCTGCCAACAGGAGAGGCGCTGCGGTAACCGCTGGGGGGACAAGAGCCGCCTCCATCTCGGCTCACACACAGCCCCAGAAAAGTCAGAGCGCAGCGGAAGGAAAATTAAGACATAAAGGAAAAGGCCCCTGGGCTTGGGTTTGGGGGAGTTTTCCTTTCTCCTTTATGCCTTTTCGTACAGCCAAAATTGTCTAGAGTGGGTGTGCTTATCTTTGTGAACAAACCAAAAATATTCCTATTCTGAAAAGCAACTTCTAGTGCTCCTGATAAAGCTTTAAAGATTCAAAAACACAAAGTGCTGGCTGGCCGGGTGAGGTGGCTCACACCTGTAATCACAGCACTTTAGGAGGCCCAGGCGGGTGGATCACCTGAGGTCAGGAGTTTGAGACCAGCCTGGCCAACATGGCAAAACCCCATCTCTACTAAAAATAGAAAAATTAGCCAGGCATGGTGGCCAGCACCTGTAATCCCAGCTACCAGGAGGCTGAGACGGGAGAATCGTTGACCCCAGGAGGCAGAGGTTGCAGTGAGCCGAAATTGTGCTATTGCACTCCAGCCTGGATGACAGAGCAAGACTCCATCTCAAACACAAACACACACACACACACACACACACACATACTCACAAAGTGCTGGTTTTCTTCACATTATAGATCCTTGGCAGCTTTTCTGGTTTTGTTTTTATGTAGAAGATGGACACCAAAAGTGGGACAGAAATATGATTAACACAGAGAAAAAACACAGGCAACAAGGGCACAACTGGAGACTCCCTGAGGACCACACGCAAAGCAGGTGCCCCCAGCTCTTCCAGTCTACACAGCTGGCTGCTCACCACAGCCCAGGGCCCCCACCACAACCTCCTGGCCAGGCCCTTAAATCCCAACTGGGACCAACACGTGTGTCAAAGCATCGCTCCAAAACAGAGCATGGCGTGGAGCAGACTTTCCTTCTGCTCTATTTCATAACATGATAGTGACTGTGCTAAGCTTCTTTGGCACACTGTCGTTCATTCCTTCAACAAACACTGACTATGCTTTGACTTCGGGCCAGGCACCCAAAGCTCAGAGAGCAGTGGATCCCAGGACTTGAGAAGCTCAGGGCAGTCAGTGGGGCTGACAACGCCAACACCCCCACAGTGCCATACTCCCCTGCGGGCAGCGGGCATCATGGGACACCCCAGGGGGTGATGTGCCGAAGGCCAACAGTGGGGAAGACAGGGAGAGTAGGGGACAGACGAAGGGTAAGACAGTGAGATGAGGGGAGGGGGTGTCCCCCTGGTATGAGGCAGCTCCAGGAAAAGCCACTTTTCCCACTGACAGGGACTACCAGCTCTGTAAACATCCCTCAGTCATTAGACACAATGACCCGCCTCTCTGCTCACTGCTCTTCCCAGGCACTACGTAAGAGCATCCCCTGCCCAGATGACATGACGGTCACCTCCTGCTTTCCTCCCGGTGTCAGCTCTTACTATTCTGCCAGGATGTCCTTCATGCTGCCTCCAAGAAACGCAGCAAGTCATTTAGGTCCTGGGGTCCTGAAGTGCCCCAAGCCCATCCCCAGATCCCAGCCCAGTGGCCCCCACGCTGCCAGGAGCTCTGGGTGTGGCAACCACAGCAGCAGCAAGAGTGACAGCGGTGCTCATGAGCCCTTACTAAGCATGCTGCCCTCGAGGGCTCACACCTAGGGGCAGGTGTCCCGGATTTACAGAGGAGGACCAAAAAGCACTCAGGGACTGAGGTGTCAGCCCCCAAATCAAAGTCCAATACCGGCCAGGTGCAGGGGCACCTGCCTGTAATCCCAGCACTTTGGGAGGCCAAGGCAGGCAGATCACATGAGGTCAGGAGATCGAGACCATCCTGGCCAATATGGTGAAACCCCATCTCTACTAAAATATAAAAAATTAGCCCGGTGTGGTGGTGCACACCTGTAATCCCAGCTACTCAGAAGGCTGAGGCACGAGAATTGCTTGAACCCAATAGGCGGAGGTTTCAGTGAGCCGAGATCACGCCACTGCACTCCAGCTTGGGCGACAGAGTGAGACTCCATCTCAACAACAATAAAAAAAAAATCAAGGCCCAATACCATGCATTGCCTTGACATCTGCTGAAACCAGGAGGCCTCAAATGGCCTCACCACAGGTCCCCCGCCCCACTCTGCTCCTTCGGATAAGATCCCTCCACAGTCAACCCTTCTTGTCACGGGGATCAGGCACAGCTCCTGCCTACAGAGGGTAGCAGGTTTCCGTTCCCTGCCATCCAGAGGAATTATTCAGACAAGCCACCCGTGTGCCCCTGAAGGAACCAGGGCCCCCCCACCCTCTTGTTCCTGCCGGGTCCGGGCTTGTCCTCCACAGCACCTGGCTGTCCTCTGCTCCTGAGTTCTGCCCCGGGTAGCCCCGCATGGTAGGCGATGTCCTCCTCCAGGCTGGGCCTCTGTGCTACTCACGCATTGCTGCTGAGCTCATCTGCCCAGTGTCAGGTGCTCAGCAATCCCCATCATCCCAGGACGGGAATCCGTCCCTCCCCAGCGGAGTGAATAGGAGGCCATTTAACCAGTGAGTGACTTCTGGGATGAGATTCAAACCCGCAACCACCATCACAGGTGCCTCTCAAAATCACGCGGCTGGGGACAATACACCTGGGGACTAGGCCATGTGGGCTCAACGCTGCTGCAGTGAGCCAGAACGCATGAAGGAAACACTCAAGGAAAGGCGGTATCCAACTACTGCCTTTATTCCTCTACTATCAGGCAACACGGGGACGAGTGTTCCTGATCACGTGAGGCAACATGGTCTGTAAGTCTGCAAGAGGATTAAAAATACAAGTTCAAAAGCATTCCCCACGTGGGGTCTTGAGTTTTACAGGACACTTAAACCAGCCCACATACCTGACCATACCAAGAAGTCCATTTCAGTCACATAAAAACATGTACACTAAAAGGGAGGCAATCCAACATACTTCAAGTTGCAACTTGAGTATTTCAAGCAATATTCTCAACCATAAAATCTTAGGAGCCAAGATCAATGTGGGGAGGCCTTTAGGTTTACCATAATGAGACACTGCCTGTACACTGTTATAATTGACCCTTATCTCGTGCACCAGGGATAGGAGTCCCAGCCCTGCAGTGTGCACTTCCTATGGGCAGCAACACTTCTGTATAGTCCATCACTACATCCCCAGAGCCAACACTCACCTGTGCAGAGAGCATCCTAATAAATACTGGTTGGAATATGGCCCAGAAGCTCAAAGCCATAGATAAGTTTATTAATACTTTTTTTTTTTTTGAGACGAGTCTTGCTCTGTCACCCAGGCTGGAGTGCAGTGGCACAATCTCAGCTCACTGCAGCCTCTGCCTCCCCAGGGTTCACACCATTCTCCTGCCTCAGCCTCCCGAGTAGCTGGGACTACAGGTGCGCACATCCACACCCAGCTAATTTTTGTATTCTTAGTAGAGACGGGCTTTCACCTTGTTGGCCAGGATGGTCTCGATCTCCTGACCTCATGATCCGCCCGCCTCGGCCTCCCAAAGTGCTGGGATTACAGGCGTGAGCCACCGCGCCCAGCCCTCATTTGTAATTTTTCACAGCTCTTTACTTGTCTTGTCTACGCTTTTCTCACATCCCAGCACCCACTGGGGAAAGGTTCCTGAGGTCAGAATCACCTAACCTTGACTGTGGGTCTTTCCCACCCAGGTGGGCCCCAACACGAGGGGAATCCCACCCAGTCCTCAAGATGACAGGGTCAAAAACCCAGTGAGCGAGACTACTCACAACGGGGCCAGCGTTTCTGAAGGGTGATTATTTAAGCCACACCTCAACTGCGGGCCTATGTGATGCTGAAGCTCTTCCACCCAGACGTTTAACCAGGCCCCGATAGCCCTTCCAGGTGAGGGCTGGAGTCTAAGGTCCACCTGCACTCTGATCCCCAGGGGCCCAAGGCCACACACCTCTGGCTGCGTCAGTCAGAACTAGTCCTGGTGAGGTGGGGAATGGGGGCATGAAGGATGTGGCCTGAGGACACCCCAACAGCATCTGTGTATTACCGCCAGACCCTTGCTGAAAGTCAGGGATAATGCAATGGCCCCTCTCAGCACCTCGCCACACCTCCCCAGACTCTGTGGTCCCTCCTCCCAGCATCAAAGAGAAGAGTCACTCCCCGGAGGGAGCCAGGGCTGCAGGGCCAAGGCTCACGGCTGGGCTCTGGAATAAGAGGGGTGTTTCTGAATGAATTGCCCAGCCCTGTCCTGCCTCGCTGAGTCATTCCCAAGTCAGCAAGCACAAGTCACTGCGGGAAAAGCTCTGGAGCTGCCACCCTTCCCACCCCAGGGATGCCTGTCCGCACCCGCCGTCAATCCAGCCCTCAGGCCTGGGGGATGAGCACCTCAGACGTGCTCTTTGCGGCTGGCATCTGCTCCAAACTCCATGCCTCCCCACAAAAGTGGCTCTGTCCAAACCCCAGCCCTCTTGGGCCCTGGCAACCAGCCTAGCCCTGGCCAGCCCCTTCTAGACAGCACCCCGTCAGCTTCAGCCTTGGCTGAGAAAAGGCTGTCTGGCAGCGTGGACCCCCCTCAGGGTCCCAGCAGAGCCAACCCCCCCGGGGACACTCATGGGACACAGCACGGGCGGCAGGACCATTCCACCTGTGCATCAGCCCTCTGGCCAGACTCTGGGACCTCACGGCCCTGCCCAGCACTCCCAGCCCACAGTCAGGCAAGTGACCCCCACCTGGGCCCAAGCCGGGACGGTGCACATCAACCACTGTGGTACTACCCTCCAGATACCGCCTTGTGCCCCGTGGAAGATGACAAGTGCCAGATGGGGGAGAGCTGCACAGCTGGGACCACAGCCCAGCGGTCTCATGCGCATCACAACGGCCTGCTTGTGAGTGGATGCTCCCAAGTCACATGACCCCCAGGTAGGAAAGTTTGCACAAGTTTCATCAGAATAAAGGGAAAGAGGCTCACCTTAAACACAAACTCTATGAAGGCCTTAGACAGAAAACAGGAAAGCACGACAGTCTGTGTCTCCATGGTGAGGTCAGCTCCGGGAGGGCTGAGCCTGATGCAGAGTGGGTGTGCACAAGCTGCAGGGCACCCGGGGGCTGCAGGTGCAGGACACAGCCAATAGGACGGGCCTCAGTCACACAGTGCTCAGGGCTGGGGACTCAAAGGCACAGAGGCTGAGGCTTTGCAAGTCCTGCTGGGGAGTCAGGGGATGACTAAGTCACTGGGGCCTCCCCAGCCTGGTAGGCTCCTATCTGTGTAACAAGCTCCCAGCAGCCAGCGTAGGAAGGCAGCCCCGGCAGGAGGATACACTAGGACATTCCGCCCATCCTGCAGATCTCCAGCACTGATCAGCATCCACAGCACAGTCAACTGGGGTTAAGAAAGTAGGAATGAGTTCAGAGAAATGCAAATCAAACCCACAACGAGATATCATCTCACACCAGTTAGAATGGCGATCATTAAAAAGTCAGGAAACAACAGGTACTGGAGAGAATGTGGAGAAATAGGAACACTTTTACACTATTGGTGGGACTATAAACTAGTTCAACCACACTGTAGACAGTGTGGCAATTCCTCAGGGATCTAGAACTAGAAATACCATTTGACCCAGCCATCCCATTACTGGGTATATACCCAAAGGATTATAAAATCATGCTGCTATAAAGACACATGCACACGTATGTTTATTGCAGCACTATTCACAATAGCAAAGACTTGGAACCAACCCAAATGTCCAACAATGATAGACTGGATTAAGAAAATGTGGCACATATACACCATGGAATACTATGCAGCCATAAAAAATGATGAGTTCATGTCCTTTGTAGGGACATGGATGAAGCTGGAAACCATCATTCTCAGCAAACTATCGCAAGGACAAAAAACCAAACACCGCATGTTCTCACTCATAGGTGGGAATTGAACAATGAGAACACTTGGACACAGGAAAGGGAACATCACACACCGGGGCCTGTTGTGGGGTGGGGGGAGTGGGGAGGGATAGCACATCGGTTTTGGGGGTTTTTTTTTAATTATTTTTTGTAGAGACAGGGTCTCGCCATGTTGCCCAGGCCAGTCTTAAACTCCTGGCCTCAAGCAAGCCTCCTGCCTCAGCCTCCCAAAGTGCTTGGGATTAGAAGCATGAGCCACCACACTCAGCCAGGACATACTTTTCAAAGCTCATCTGCTGCCACCTTGACACCTCCCGGGTAATTTCCTCCACCAGCTCATGTTATGTGGCTCCTCCGGCCCAACGGACCACAAAGTCCATTCCCTCCACTTCTCACCCAGGCACACGACTCTCTCAGGACACAGGCAACACCCTATGTTGTGCCAGGCAGGAAGCTGCGGGGTGGGGACTGGCAGGAAGGCAGGCGGCCAAGGGCTGTCCCCTTACCCTCCCTCCCCGTTTCCCACTGCAGCTGACCCCCACTGACCCATGCCCAGAACCCCACCTAAACCAGTGTCATGGCTGGCAAAGCCATGGGACACCCTTTTCGTCCCATGGCAAAGGAACTCTTATCACCCATAAGGGATGAGCTGGGCTCATCCACTTCCTGAGGCTGGTGACTCTGGAGGAAGAATCCAGAGGGTCTGGCTCTGGCCAGGGCAGGTTCTCGCCCCAATGGATCATTCTCCTGAGGTATACAAACCACCTCCCCATCCCCCACTGCCTCAGTTTTCCTAGCTGCAGAGCATGGAGCTGCCAGGTGCAAGTTTGGCCCCTCAAGGGGCTTGGCCCATTTTCCCACTGCTCCACCTTTGCTCTGGCAAAAAATGCTGGGCCGATGAGCTGCAGCAAAAACAGGAGAGAACAGAGAATTCCTGCTGCAAATGCAATGGGTTTCCCAGGCCAAACCGGAGACTCGGACGGCCGTCCAACACCAAAGCCACCGGTTTCCTGCCTCCGGGGTCATCCCGGCCTGGTTTCCCCCCAAAACAGACTCCATCTGGCACTTGTCATCTTCCACGGGGCACAAGGCGGTATCCAGAGGGTAGAACCACAGTGGCTGATGTGCACCATCCCGGCGCCCCAGGCCGGCTCTTGTCTCGGTACCTCTGTCCACAGTAAGGTGCCCCTGCAGACACACCACAACCCATGCCCCTGAGCTTCCTGTCCTGCACACACAGACGCACCCCTGACCTCCGACGGACACATGCAGGACAGACAGGAAGTCTCACAGAACAATAAACCTTCATATTTTCCATTCTCTCCTCTTTGAAGAATTGGGAGAACTTGCGATTATGTGTTAGAATTTTCCATGCTTAGAGGCGAGGGCTGCATTGAAGAGGCGACTCCCACGGCTATGGCACTTGGCATTGAGACCCAGAGGGAAAGGGAGGGCGTGCTGTCATCTGAAAGCACCCACTACCCCGTGTGCCCATATTCTGTTTACTACACACCTCCCGCGGTGTCCCCTTCCTTTTTTTATTGAGACAGAGTTTCACTTTTGTTGCCCAGGCCAGAGTGCAATGGCAGGATTTTGGCTCACTGCAACCTCTGCCTCCTGGATTCAAGTGATTCTCCTGCCTCAGCCTCCCAAGTAGCTGGGATTACAAGCATGTGCCACCACGCCCAGGTAATTTTTTTTTATTTTTAGTAGAGATGGGGTTTCTCCATGTTGGTCAGGCTGGTCTCAAACTTGTGACCGCAGGTGATGTGATCCGCCCATCTCAGCCTCCCAAAGTGCTGGGATTGCAGGCATGAGCCACCACGCCTGGCCTTGGCATCCCCTTTCTAAAGGACATCTCGAAGCACAGCGCGGCCCCTTAGCCCAGACGCTGCTATCACGGAAGACCTTACCGAGGAGTCAGAGCCCGTGGGGGCACTATCAGCAGGGGCGCTCAGCCTGTGCCACACTCAGTCTCGTTAGAAGAGAACGAAGGGAGTGGGCTCCCACAGACCACATTGCACTGTGACAAGGGAAACCGATGGTGTGTTCAGGCATTCGGGTGGACAGACTGCAGATCCCACTGAGAAGGGAGACCTCGGTTATCTGATTTAACACAAAGAAACCAGTCACACACACAAACATGAAGGCAGGCGTGGCAGTGGGTACACTAACCTGCCCCAATGCCCAGTACCTGTGGATGTGACCTAACTTGGAAATAAAGGCTGCAGATTAAGATATAAATTAAGATGGGGCCAGGCACGGTGGCCCACGCCTGTAATCCGAGCGTGGCTGCAGTCTCTGCCTCCATCTTCACGTTGTGGCCTCCTCATTGTGTGTCTATCTCTGTCTTCTCTCTTATAAAGACTCCAGTTGTGGCCGGGCATGGTGGCTCACGCCTGTAATCCAGCACTTTGGGAGGCCAAGGCGGGTGGATCACTTGAGGTCAGGAGTTCAAGACCAGCCTGGCAAACCTGGAGAAATCCCGTCTCTACTAAAAATACAAAAATTAGCTGGACATGGTGGCGCATGCCTGTAATCCCAGCCACTCAGGAGGCTGAAGCAGGAGAATCGCTTAAACCCAGGAGGCAAAGGTTGCAATGAGCCAAGATTGAGCCACTGCACTCCAGCCTGGGTAACAGAGCGAGACTCCCTATTAAAAAAACAAACAAACAAACAAAAAAAACACCAACATAAAGACAAGAAAATACTGCCACGTGCTGCGCTGTGCACGACCCGGAAAACATGACACTGGCCGGGGAGAAGCCAGACACAAAAGCCCATGGGTTGGGGCTGCCAGAGGGTATGGGCTTTCCTTTGAGGGAAATGAAAATGCTTTGGAACTGGACAGGGTGGAGGCACTGCACATCACTGTGATGTTCTAAACGTCACGAAATGGCTCACATTAAAATGGTTAACTTCACGTTCTGTGAATTCCACCTCCGTAGAAACAAACAAGGACAGAGATCCAGCCAAATTGCTTCAGTGTATCCAAATGCTGATACAAATACACTTGAACCAGCACGTGTACTGGAGGTTTTGGACCCAAGGCTTGGTCATGAAGAGAGGGTGCTGAGGGCCAGCACTGGGCCGCACAGAGCACAGGGCTACGATTTGGGAGCCCCCGGGTTGGCCCGGGGAGCAGTGGTCTCAGCCGCCCACTACAGCTCACCTCTTGTCCAAGTTGGTGGAACCAGGCAGAGGCTGGGCATCAGGTCTGAATGCCCAGCTGGTCTCCCTTCCTGGGCGGGGCTGGGAGGTGCCTGAGACACCCACCTACCCAGGGACCCCCCTCCCATGCCCCTGAGACGCAAGGTCCCAGAACCTGCAGAAAAACCAGGAAACACTGGACCCTGCACAGGTGCCTCCAGAAACACAGAGCCTTCCTTGCACCCAGGGCTCCTAAAACAGGGAACATGTCCGTTTGTGTGGCTGTTGATATGCAGTCAGATAACCAGAGATTTGATCCACGTACCAGGTGCAAGATTTATATTTCAGTACCTACCCCTATTGCTTTTATTTTATTTTTTTTTTTGAGACAGAGTTTTACTCATCGCCTAGGCTGGACTGCAGTGGCGCAATCTCAGCTCGCCGCAAGCTCCGCCTCCTGGGTTCAAGAGATTCTCCTGCCTTACCCACCCGAGTAGGTGGGATTACAGGCACCCACTACCACATCCAGCTAATTTTTGTATTTTTTTAGTAGAGATGGGGTTTCACCAGGTTGACCAGGCTAATCTCCAACTCCTGACCTCAGGTGATCCACCCGCCTCAGCCTCCCGAAGTGCTGGGATGACAGGCGTGAGCCACTGCGCCCAGCCCCCTATTGCCATTTATGATCTCAAGACATGGGCTAAGAGCACAGGAAAAGGCACAGAAGGAAGAAGAGCCCCGAGCCCGGCAGGAGGCCCTGGATGGCCTCAAACCCCAGGACAGGACCAAAGGAACCCACTCAGTGCTCAAGCTCTCAGGGAAATCATACCTGTAACCACAGACACGGGCACCTGCTCCCACGCCTCCCACACCTGAGTGTCTGCAACAGTTTGCATTAGTCCTTCTAGCATTTTTTTCTTGTAATAAAATGTACATAATACGAATCTTAACACGGTAACCACTTTTATTTTTGAGACGGAGTCTTGCTCTTCTCACCCAGGCTAGTGTAAAATGGCCCCATCTCAGTTCACTGCAATCTCCTCCTCCCCACTTCAAGCAATTCTCCTACCTCAGCCTCCCGAGTAGTTGGGATTACAGGCACCCGTCATCAGGCCCGGCTAATTTTTTGTATTTTTAGTAGAGACAAGGTTTCACCATGTTGGCCAGGCTGATCTCGAGCTCCTGACTTCATGTGATCCACCTGCCTCGGCCTCCCAAAGTGCTAGGATTACAGGTGTGGCCCACTGTAACCATTTTTAAATGCACCCACAGTTTAGGGGCATGAAGAACATTTACACTGTTATACAACCATCATCACCCTCCATCTCCAGAGCCTTTCATCTTCCCAAAGTGAAACTCTGTCCCCATTAAACACAACTCCTGTCCCCTCCCCGCCCCCGGCAACCACCATTCTACTTCCTGTCTCTATGAATTTGACTCCTCTAGGGACCTCAGTGGAATCATACAGAATTTGTGCTTTTGAGTCTTGCTTATTTCACTTAGCATAATGTCCTCAAGGTTCACCCACATTGTAGCAAGTGTCAGAATTTCCGTCCTTTTTCAGGCTGAGTAGTATTCCCTCATGCAACTGAACCACATGTTGCTTATCCATTCATCTGTTCACAGACACCTGGGTTGCTTCCACCTTTTGGTTACTGTGAATAACACTGCTATGAACACGGGTGTACAAATACCTCTTTAAAGATCTTGTTTTCAGCCGGGCATGGTGGCTCACGCCTGTAATCCCAGCACTTTGGGAGGCCGAAGCGGCAGATCATGAGGTCAGGAGATCGAGACCATCCTGCCTAACACACAGTGAAATCCCGTCTCTACTAAAAATACAAAAAATTAGCTGGGCGTGGTGGCGGGCGCCTGTAGTCCCAGCTACTCGGGAGGCTGAGACAGGAGAATGGCATGAACCCAGGAGGCAGAGCTTGCAGTGAGCCGAGATCGCGCCACTGCACTCCAGCCTGGGTGACAGAGCGGACGCAGTGGCTCACACCTGTAATCCCAACACTTTGGGAGGCTGAGGCAGGCGGATCATCTGAGGTCAGGAGTTCGAGACCATCCTGGCCAACATGGAGAAACCCCGTCTCTACTAAACATATAAAAATTAGCCAGGTGTGGTGGCACATGCCTATAATCCCAGCTACTTGGGAGGCTGAGGCAGGAGAATCGCTTGAACCCAGGAGGTAGAGGCTGCAGTGAGCCGAGATCGCGCCATTGTACTCCAGCCTGGGCAACAGAGTGAGACTGTGCCTCAAAAGCAAAAATAAAAATAAAGATCTTGTTTTCAATTAGAGTATACCCAGAAGTGGGATTGCTGGATCATATGGTAGTTCTATTTTTCATATTTTGCGGAATCTCCATACTGTGTTCCACAGCACCTGCACCATTTTTTACACTCCACCAACAGTGCAAAAGGGCTCCAGTTTCTCTGCATCCTTCAACATGTGTTTTCTGAGTTTTTTTGACCACAGTCATCCTAATGGGTATGAAGTAGTATCTCGTTGCAGGTTTGGGGGTTTTTTGTGTGTGTGTCAGTCAACTCACTGGCAAACGGTTATTGCCCTGCAAAAGCGTGTATGTGTTAGACAAGGTCTTACTCTGTTGCCCAGTCTGGAGTGCAGTGATGATGCAATCTCAGCTCACTGCAACCTCCACCTCCCAGGCTGAAGCGAACCTCCTGCCTCAGCCTCTTGACTAGCTGAGACGACAGGTTCATGCTACCACGCCCAGCTAATTTTTTTATATTTTGTATATTTTTTTGGTAGAAATTGCCAATTCCTGGGCTCAAGCAATCCTCCTGCCTCAGATTCCCAAAGTGCCAGGATTATGGCTGGAGCCCCCATGCCTGCGGTTTCAACTTGAATTTCCCTGTTGACTAATGACTCTGAGCATCTTTTTTTCTGCTTATTGGCCATTTGTATCTTTGGAAGAAATGTCTATTCAAGTCCTTTGCTCATTTTTTAATTCCATTGTTTTCTTGTTGCTAAATTGTAGGAGTTCTTTACGTAGTCTGGATATTAATCCCTTATCACATATAGGATTTGCAAATATTTCACAACAGTTTTTAAATGGGATAATTTCTCAGCACTTGCGACATACACGGGCAAGAAAAAGGAGGTTTCCCAAATCACAGTCAGATCTCCAGGCTGGATCTCTGCTTTTCCAATCCCTAACCTACAGAAGGGTGAGAGGTAGCAGGGAAGGGGCCCCAGAGGATGGCCATTCCACCTTCTGAGGTCCAGAGGGGGCCAGGCTGACCCAGCGTCAGGCAATCTGCACGGGGCAGTGAGTGGAGAACAGCCCAGGCCTCATCTCTGGTGAAATCTCAGGCCGTCTCCAATGCTGGGAGAACACCTGCTCAGCGGCCTGCGTGGCATGCCCAGCATCACAACACATCAAAGGACAGCCCCTGGGGCCTTGGCCAACAGCAGAACTGCAGGGTAGCTGAACAACTTCATTCTGACGATGAAACCGCCCTGCAACAATCAACTCACTGACAAATGGTTATTGCCCTGCAAGAGCATTCTTATCTCCGAATGCTAACAGGGCATGTGATTTTATTTGAATTAGTTGCTGTTAGTTTACTTTAACCAAGTGTCATTTAGATTAGATATGAAGAAAAACCCTAAAAAATATTTAAAAGAAGATACAAAACTGCGAATAAAAACAGACTATTAAGAAAGAAAAATCTTAGCCTGGTGCAGTGGCTGATGCCTGTAATCCCAGCACTTTGGGAGGCCAAGGTGGGCGGATCAGCTGAGGTCAGGAGTTCGAGACCAGCCTGGCCAAAGTGGTGAAACCCCGTCTCTACTAAAAATACAAAAATTAGCTGGGTGTGGTAGTGGGCGCCTGCAGTCCAGATACTCAAGGGGCTGAGGCACGAGAATTGCTTGAACTTGTGAGGCGGAGGTTGCAGTGGGCTGAGATTGCACCACTGCACTCTAGCCTGGGTGCCAGAGTGAGACTCTGTCTCAAATAAATAAATAAATAAAATAAAAAGAAAGAAAAATCTTGATGGGTGGATGGATAGTTGGAGGGAGGGAGGGAGGGAGGGAGGGAGGGAAGAATAGAGCGCAGGAGAAAGGCAGCTCCCCGGCCAGTACAATCCAGCTTCTCTGAGCTGGAAGGCCCCTCAACAGGTGCGCCAGTCCCTGCTCTGAGCAGGCTCCTCATCTGGTATCTCCCTCCCCAGGCTCCCCAAATAGAGCCTCCAGCTCTGACCAGTGACATGCCTGCCTCCCTGCACCTGGTGCCCACCAGTCCTGCACTCCACAGCTTCTTGTGGCAGCTCTACCACAAGAGACCCCACAAGGACCCAGAGAAGGCTCCGAGGAGCCCCTTATCCAGCCTCAGCCCCTCCCACAGTCCTGCAGCACGGCTGCCACTGTCGCCCAGCCCCGCAATCAGGCACCATGTGCAGGTAACTCTCAGCCGTCCCGTTTCAGGCAATGCAGTCACTTGCACTGAGCTTCCGTCCTCAGAAATCTCCAACTCTGTGTCCCAGGGCCTCACCACTGGCAGACAGAGGGGACCAAAGATGGCTGTCAGCACCATGATTAGAGCACACAGACCCCAGAGTCCGCACCTGGCTCTTCCTGCCACTACAAGCTCCCTAGCCTCAATTTCTCTGCCCTTACTATGGGGATCCTGTAAGATTTCACTGAGATGATGCAGGCACAGCCCGAACAGGCACCAGGTGGTGGGAAGTACAGAGACCAAGGCGGGCCGGGAACGGCCATCTTGTCCCGCACCCACTTCTCAATCACCCCCGCTCTGGGCCAGCCTCCTTGGCTACATGATTCCCCTCTTACAGGCCAGCCCCCTGTGCTTGGGACACGCTCAAGCCCCCAAACAAGGCCCGCAGCTCTGAGGGACACACCCTGTCCCCTGCACAATCCCCATGACAACTGGAAGGAGCAAAGTCAGTGTGCCGGGCGGCTGGAAAGAAAGGTGTTACCCCACACGATGACCTTGAAAATGGCCCCCACCCCCGTTGTGTGTGTGTGTGTGCATGTCTGTGTGTTTTGTTTGTTTTTTAAGAGCCCCTGGCCTTCATCCAGGACAAGAGAACAGGCGCTAGAGGGATGACACCACTAAAAGGCTGGTGTGGGGCTTTTCCCAGCTATGGAATGTTCACGCCCAAAAGGGGGACCTGATTACTAAGGTATCCACAAGTCCTTACCTGAAGCAAAAGCCTAAGAATTCAGCCACTGGTGTTTTCCTGAAAAATGCCCATCCCTTCACCCAGGGCTGAGTCCCTCAGTACGTGTGAGAGGAACCGAAAACGGCTCCTGGGGGCTGTCCGTGCTTCTGCGCGGCTCCCCTTGTACCCCAAGTAAAGGCACTGGGCCCTCCATCTGGCAGGCAGCCCCCTCCCCTCACCCCTCCGAGGGTCTCCTCTGGCTCATTCCAGAAATAATCCACACCGCCTACCAGACCCCAGGCCCACAGGCAACAGGAGAGGGAAGCCCAGGGGCCTCCACGAGGAGCGGCCACTAGTGCAAGACTGGCCTCTGGACCCTCATGGCTTGAACTTCAGCCTGCATTTCCTCCCAAAACAAGCAAGAGGAAGGCTGGGTCGCTGAATTAAAGAGTGTCGTTTACGGCCAGGCACACTGGCTCACGCCTATAATCCCAACACTTTGGGAGGCCGAAGCGGGTGGATCACCTGAGGTCGGGAGTTCAAGACCAGCCTGACCAACACGGAGAAACCCCCATGTCTACTAAAAATACAAAATTAGCCGGGCGTGTTGGCACGCGTCTGTCATCTCAGCTACTCAGGAGGCTGAGGCAGGAGAATCGCTTGAACCCGGGGGACAGAGGTTGCAGTGAGCTGAGATCGCGCCATTGCACTCCAGCCTGGGCAATAAGAACAAAACTCCGTCTCAAAAAAAAAAAAAAAAAAAAAAAAAGAGGGCTGCTTACTACAACCCCTCCCAGCATTCAGGAATTTCATTCTAGGGAATTTGGGGCATTTATATGAACCCGTGTGTTCAGGTTACAGGAAAAGAAGAAAAAATTAGAAAACGATTTCCCCCAAGGCTGTGAACGGAAGAAATCACGCCAAACTCAGGACTACTTTCTACATGCTGCACCCACAAGATAACATCTACTTCTGTTTGAATCCGAGTGTTGGCAGGGATGAGCCCTGTGGCACTGGGCCACAGGCCACACCCCAGCTAAGGTGGCCACTGCCAGGGGCCCCAGCCCCCATCTACCCACCTATCCCGTTCCTAAACAGGTTCTGCTATCGGGTTTCAAAACGTGCAGGCACAGGCACCAGCCCAAACCCAAGGGGACCCTTCAGCAGTGACACTGGGGCTGGCATGGGGTTCTGGCACGCCCAGCAACATAGACCCGCTCCAGGCGTGGCCAGCACCGCCCCTCCTGCCGGCTCCTGCCCAGGGCTCCAGGAACTTGCCTGGAGTTTCACCTACCTGCTACTTCACCTGGCCTTTTAAAAATGGTCTCTCAACACCCTGGTCGGTACATGGGGCCAGACACAGACCTCCTGTCTCCAGGCAGCTGGTGCTGAGGTGGGCTCCCTGCCCTGGTGAGTCCATGTCCCGTGGGCCTGTGGCCCCTTGCATTCTCCCAGGCTCCCTTTCCCATCCACCTCCTGCTCCTCCATCCCCTCCAGGTCCGATGACTCAGAGACAAGCAGAAGTTACTGTCCTGGCAAACCCGTCTACGAAGCTTGGCCACAGCAGCCCTTTGGGAGACACTGAGGAAGACCTGACACTGCCCACTCCCAAAGCCCCTGAGACGGGCCGGTGCCACGCTAGGCTGCAGGATGGCTAGGTGCTGTGCGTAACCTGCCAACTCTGCTGGGCCTTTAGCTCGGCCTTGTGCAGGCCCGTCCCCATGACACCCTGCCTTCCCTCTGAGGCTGGGTCCTGTTCCCACCCCACTCATGCCAGCGACCTTGTCATTTGCTTCTCAGAGGCACCCCCAAACCACTCCACTCAGATCTCACAGAGGCCACCAAGGACCTGCCCTTGGCTAAACCATCACATCTCTGTCCCCAGGCTCTCCAACCGCCAGATGGCATCCATCACGGATGACCCCCTCGGAGACCCTCGCCTTCCCTCAGCCTCCAGGGCCTGCACCCATGGGCCCTCCCCTGCACGTGGTTATTCCTGCTCCAGCTCCCAAGCAGACCGTTCCCCACCCAGCAGACTACTCGGGACATGGCTCCTCAAGGTTGGGCCTGGGTCCCCTCCTAACTGCCAGCACCCTCACTTCTGTGTCCATAACCTGAACTGGTCTCCCCAGTCTGGACCTGCACACACAATCAACTTCAGGACACTCTCAAAGACACCTAGCCACACGGGGCCAAAAACGGCCTCATGTCTTCTCCCCAGAGCCGATTCCCGGTCAGGACTCTGGCTCAGGGAACGCACCTCTCTCAGTTTCACTTTCATCCTCCTAGAGCCAGTTTTTTTCTGGAAGGCACAGACAGGGAACATGCCTTAGGAGCTGCCCGGTCCAGGTTCAAATCCCACTGCTGCCACCACAAGCTGGTGCCCTGGGAGCCCTGTCCGTGGTCTGCTCATTTCTAGGATGGAGGTGGCGACAGTACTTTCCACGCCACAGGGTGGCGGCTGGATAACTGCAAGTGATGGGGCCTGCAGAGCCTGGGAGGGTTCCCGGCACATGGAGCACGTCGGCTGAGATATGTCTGACCGTCTAAGCTGACAAATCCCTCCTCAGCCACCCCCATGCTGGAGCAAGCATGATGTCCCCAGCTTCCCTCCCCTCCACTCTCACCGCCTAGCAGCTGGGACACGGGACCCAGCTCTTGCCTAAATCCTCCCGAGGGGGCCCACCAAACCCTCCACAGTCAGCCCTCTCCCGACCCGGGGGATCCATCTGACTCCCGGTCTCCCTAGCCAGCACACACTGCACACGTCCAGGGGGGTACAGGAGAGTCCCAGCCCGCCCTTGCCTGCACCTGGTGTCACCACCCTGCCCCTGAGCTCAGCCCCCTCGCTCATCGGATGGTCCATCTCCACCCAGCCGCAGAAGTCAGGACCACACTGGCTCTCTAGGCTTTTGCACACAGCAGGTGCTCAATAAACAAACCAACACTCCTTATTTCTGAGGCAGTGTTTCTCAAGGTATGAGCAAGCCACTATCTCCAGACTTATCAGAGCTCTGAAATGGTTAACTCATTGCCAAAAGCACTGAACTCTCCTGGGAAGGTTTGACGCTCGCAGAATCCTGCTTGGCCACGGAAGCAATTTAAGATGGTCCGACCCCGGCTGGGAGCAGTGGCTCACGCCTGTAATCCCAGCATTTTGGGAGGCTGAGGCGGGCGGATAGCCTGAGGTCAGGAGTTGGAGACCAGCCTGGCCAGCATGGTGAAACCCCATCTCTACAAAAATACAAAAATTAGCCAGGCATGATGGCAGGCGCCTATAATCCCAGCTACTCGGGAAGCCGAGGCAGCTGAGGCAGGAGAATCACTTGAACCCGGGAAGCGGAGGTTGCAGTGAGCCAAATCATGCCATTGCACTCCAGCCTGGGAGACAGAGCAAGATTCTGTCTCAAAAAAAAAAAAAAAAAAAAAAACGGTCCGATCCTTCCCTACCCTGTGAGTTCCAGAAAAGCACGCTGCCATGCATCCAGACAATGCCTGAACAGCAGCCCGCCCCTACTTCCTTCTTGCAATCGTCTGTTTAAAAGCCTCTGCGATATCCTGTATTTAACTAGGCAAACGGGAGCTTTATCAAGCCTAGACGACTATACCATCCACTCTCCACCAAAGTCAACGGCGAGAAGGTTACTCAATCCAGTTATTTCACCGAGTTTCAGTATTTTCTGACATGTCTGAATGACTCATCCGCCAATCATTCTCACCCACAAACGCCACTTTCCCACATCCATGGGTCTGCAACACACACAGCAGGAGAGGCAGGGACATCGCCTTTCTCCCAAGCTCCGCATTCTGCAACTAGAGGCCTACAGCCCTGCACCCACAGACACACGCTCAAAGTGAATTAAAAATAACGTGGCCTGGCAACAGATGATTGGAGAAAAGAAATGTGGTACATATACACCATGGTGTACTATTCCACTATAAAAAAGAATGAGGCCGGGTGCGGTGGCTCATGCCTGTAATCCCAGCACTTTGGGAGGCTGCGGCGGGCCGATCACAAGGTCAGGAGATCGAGGCCATCCTGGCTAACACGGTGAAACCCCATCTCTACTAAAAATACAAAAAAATTAGCCAGGCGTGGTGGCAGACGCCTGTAGTCCCAGCTACTCAGGAGGCTGAGGCAGGAGAATGGCATGAACCCGGGAGGCGGAGCTTGCAGTGAGCTGAGATTGCGCCACTGCATTCCAGCCTGGGCAACAGAGCGAAACTCTGTCTCAAAATAAAATAAAATAAAAATAAAATAAAACAAAATAAATAAAAATAAAAAAGAATGAGATCCTGGGCCAGGCACAGTGGTTCACGCCTATAATCCCACCACTTTGGGAGGCCGAGGCAAGTGGATCATGAGGTCAGGAGATCGAGACCATCTTGGCTAACACAGTGAAACCCTGTCTCTACTAAAAATACAAAAAAATTAGCTGGGCGTGGTGGCGGGTGCCTGTAGTCCCAGCTACTCAGGAGGCTGAGGCAGGAGAATGGTGTGAACCCAGGAGGTGGAGCTTGCAGTGAGCTGAGATCGTGCCACTGCACCCCAGCCTGGGCAACAGAGCGAGACTCCATTTCAAAAAAAAAAGAATGAGATCCTGTCATTTGCAACAACATGGATGGAACTGGAGGTCATTATGTTAAGTGCCAGGCACAGAAAAACAAATATCCCACGTTCACACTTGCTTGTGAGATCTAAAAATCAAAGCAATTGAACTCATGGGGACGGAGAATAGAAGAATGGTTACCAGAGGCTGGGAACGGGGTAGCAGGAGGAAGGTGGATGGTCAATGGGTACAAAAAAATAGTTAAAAAAATGAATAAGGCCAGGCACAGTGGCTCACGCCTGCAATCCCAGCCCTTTGGGAGGCCGAGGCAGGCAGATCACTTGAGGTCAGGAGTTCGAGACCAGCCTGGCCAACATGGTGAAACCTTGTCTCTACTAAACATACAAAAATTAGCTGGGTGTGGTGGCGTGCACCTGTAATCCAACGTACTCAGGAGGCTGAGGTGGGATAATCACTTGAACCCAGAAGGTAGAGGTTGCAGTGAGCCGAGATCATGTCACTGCACTCCAGGCTGGGAGACACAGTGAGACTCCGTCTCAAAAAAAAAGAATAAGACCTAGTATTTAGCCCAACAGTGAGACTATAATCAATAATAATTTAATTGTACATTCAAAAATAACTAAAAGAGTATAATTGGACTGTTTATAACACATAGGATAAATGCTTGAGGGGATGGAGACCCCATTCTCCATGATGTGATCATTACACATTGTATGCCTGTGCCAAAATATCTCATGTACCTCATAAATATATACACCTAGCCAGGCACAGTGGCTCATGCCTATAATTTCAGCACTTTGGGAGGCCAAGGCAGATGGATCACTTGAGCTCAGGGGTTGGAGACCAGACTGAATAACATAGTGAGACCTTGTCTCTATTACAAATAATAAAAAAAAAATCAGCCAGGTGTGGTGGTGCAATGAGCTGAGATCAAGGCTGACGTGAGTCGTGATCACGCCACTGCACTCCAGCTGGGGCAACAGAGCAAGACCCTGTCTCATACACACACACACACACACACACACACACACACACACACACACACATATACATACACACGCATAAATTTGTGTATATAATTTATATATAATTCATTATAATGTATATGTTATATATAATTCATTATATATAGTTTTTTTAAATTAAGAATAAAAATAAAACAAAGAATGTCAATGTTTCTGGAAGACCACTGTGCAGAAAGAAGGCAGAGCATATTCAAGGCTTGAGTTGCCCGCTAGGTCATCAGCCACATTGCTCTGAAAAACACAAACACAGCCTTTATACAAGCTCATAATAAAAAGTTCCTATCACAGAATTTAAAATCTCATTCAAAAACCATCGCAAAAAATGAACATCTTGTATCGCTGTATGTCATTCAAAACTGGCAGCTATTTGAATTTCACTATCTTCTGACTTCAAAAAATTTTCAAAAAATGTTTTGTCCTTGGTAGGCCATATAAAACCACCAACAACTATCTAGTCGCAGTCACAGTGTTCAACCCCACGCCAGGATAAATGAACTGCCCCCACCACGTGGGCCTTCCCAGGCCCCGCCCTCCGGTGCGCTCCTCCCTCCTGGGCTCCTCTGCTGAAAGCTGGCAGCCCTTCCTGGAATGGCTCCCACTAAACCTAGTCGATGGCTAGGCTGTTGCATACAGCACCTCCAGGCCGGTCATATTGCATCAAAGGCTTTAGGGCATGGCTGTAAATCCTGGGGAAGCAACAACACTCCATTGAAAACAGTGGATGAGTTTGAAACCACCGCTTCCCTGCATTGTTCCTTAATAAAACCTCCAGTTAATTCAAGGGCTGATCTTTTTGCTTGGTCTGTTTTCTACCCGGTGCTTTGCTGTCTGGAACCATAGATCTTATAGTCAGTAGTGATTTGCATATTTGGAGCATTAAATCCTAGCCAAATGGTCTGAGATTTCTGCGCGTCCTTTTATTTATTTATTTATTTATTTATTTATTTATTTAGAGACAGTTTCACTCTGTCACCCAGGCTGCAGTGCAGCAGTGGGATCTCAGCTCACTGCAACCTCCGCCTCCCAGATTCAAGCGATTTTCCTGCCTCAGCCTCCCGAGTAGCTGGGACTACAGGTGCTCGCCACCACACCAGGCTAATTTTTGTATTTTTAGCAAAGACAGAGTTTCACCATGTTGGCCAGGTTGGTCTCGAACTCCTGACCTCAGGTGATCCACCCGCCTCGGCCTCCCACAGTGCTGGGATTACATGCATGAGCCACTGCGCCCGGTCGTATGCCTGCTTTAAAGCACCCGTTTGACCCTGGAATAATTCAGTTTAGCAACTAATTCGTCAAAAATGTTCTCCGAAGGAAGAGAGGGGAATGTGAAGGGCGGGCTGCTTTCTGCGGATCGTGGTTTAATGCCAAGTGCTCCTGCCCACTGGCTGTGCAGTCCTGAGAAGGTCACTCAACACCCCAGGGCCTCAGTGGCTGCATCTGTAAAATGAGCAGCAGCATGACACCACTCAGCTCCCAGTTACCAGGGAAACACATGACAGCGCAAATAAAAGAGTAAAGAAAACCGCTTGCTGGAACCCAGTCAAAGGTAACCACTGTCATCTGGATGTGTGTTGGGGCGGTGGTGGTCTGGGGGGACGGTGTGGATGCATGAGGACACAGTACCTGATTTACACAAGAGTACGAGTGTGTCTGCAAAGGAGCAGAGCCAATAACTGGATCACTGAGACAGTGACTACATAGTGTGGAGCCCCCAGCCCATTTTCAACTGTGGTCTAAGCTGCACCCCAGGTGAGACAGCCCTCAGGAACCAACCTCCTTAGAAGGGAATCCATCCTAACCCCTGCTGTCTGGCTAACAGTTGGGGGGGCCCACATTACTGATACCACAGACACACAAAACATCCCTGCCCCCAGCATGGATCTGTTCCCACTACCTCGTCCCTCATTAAATCTAAACCCTATTATTGGGTCAAGTCATTTTTACACAGACCAAATTTCCCATTCTGCTTTATCTATAAGATAAAGTGGTACAGAAGAAAGACTTCCTAAGAATATCCATAACCCCGGTTAATTCGCCCTTAAGGGCCTATTCCATATTCTCCACACATGTTTACAATCTCACAAACCTAAAATATTCACCAACAAATAGACTGTACTGCCAAAATTGTGTGGAAGGTTTGTATCATACCAAAACTGAACCTGTAAGTTTCACATCTTAAAAGCAAACAACTGTAACTGGAAGCTGTTAGCTATCCAACCTTTCCTATTACAGAATTACAGCCAACCTCGGAAACGAAACAAATCAGAAAGTTAACTTTTTAATTATTCCAGGGCTCCTGTGGCAATGTTGTATCCTAATAATGCACTGTTTAAACAATTCCTCTGAAACACTGACTCAAACAGCCAGCCAATCTGAGCTCTTCTTGGCAGTAGTTTGGGCTTACAAATAAGGTCACCTGCCTGCACCAGCATCCTTGGTGGTCAGGCAAATCTCAAAGAGCCACTGGGGGACCTTTACTGTTCCCCCATGCCCCGCGAAGTTCTTCTCTCTCTTTTGTGACTCCCAATTCCAACACCTTCTATTAGTCCCCCTCCCTAGCACCACAGACCAGCCCCAGCACACAGGGTCAGAGGCATGGAGGACCGGCCAAGCTTCTGACGGCTGAGCTGAGGCTTCCTCTCCCTTCTGTTCACCTCCAGCCCCAGAGCAGGCGAGCAAGGTTCCCACACTGGCTCCACCACTAACTGGGCAGGCCTCTTCAACAGCACCCAAATTACAAGCCCGCGTCCAGGGGCAGAAACCAAGATCAAATGAGGCTATGCTTTTCAAAGAGCTTGCACAAAGCCCTACACACCTAAGCCCGACTGCTATTATCTGCAGGAGACAGAAAAGCCAGACCAAGGGAACACCGGTTGCATTATAGGATGACTCAGGGACCCATCTGACAATTTCCAACGGTCCCACCCTGGAATTAATTGGCACAGGTAAGGGGCAGTGACCTCTGATCTTCCCAGAGAGCCCTGTGGCTGGCTGACGAAAGAGCATCCCCAAGCAAATCCTGTGACCCAGATCACCCGGAGGCCACATTTTAATAGCTGTAACTCTGGAGCCACTAGCCTGCTGAGGAAGGCGCTGAGCCCCAGTCTTGAACTTGGAGAACCACAGTCCTGCTCCCAGGAAAATGCTGACGGAAGCGGCGCGGTGCCTCTCCCCCTCGCTGGGCCCAGGCGGGGCGCTCGCCCCCAGCATCCAACTGGCGGCAACAAATCCTTGCAGAGTTGCCCGGGCCCAGCCCAAATGAGCCCCGGCATGCCAGGCGGAGCCCTTGGCGGGTTCCTGAGGCTCTCCAGGAGGCCCATCAGGAGCTGCTCCTCCCGCCCCGACAGCCACTCACCAGACACAGACACCTCCATGAGCGCCTCCAGTGGCCGGTTGTTGTCCAGGTCACGGCTGAGCTGCAGCTCGCCCGTGGCGGGGTCCAGCAGCAACAGGCGCAGCTCATTGCCCTGCACGAAGGTGTAGTTGAGGCTGTCTGACACGTCGGGGTCATGGGCCGGGATGCGGCCAATCACCCCAGTGGGGAAGCTGTTGGACTTGTTGGTGACATAGTTGTTGAAGAGGATCTGGAAGTCGGGCAGCACGGGCGGGTTGTCATTCTGGTCCACGAGAAGGATGTGCACCGTGGCTCGGCTCACCAGCGGAGCCGATGTGGCCTGCACCACCAGCACATACTCCCGCCGGACCTCAAAGTCCAGCTCCACCATGGCACGCAGGTCCCCGTTGAGCAGGTCCAGCTGGAAGAAATGCCGCATGTCCCCTTCCACAATCTGATACATGATCTGGGCATTAGGGCCTTCATCAGGGTCGTTAGCACGAATCTTTGCCACCACCGACCCCACTGGGTTGTTCTCCTCAACAAACAGCTCCAGTTCGTCCTTCTCAAACATGGGGGCATTGTCATTAATGTCCAAGATGGTCACCTGGATTTCTACTGAGGCGCTAAGGGGAGTGGGACTGCCCCGATCCACAGCCAGAGCCCAAAGGTTGTACACGGCCACATTCTCCCGGTCCAGCCGGCGCTGGGTGCGAATCACACCGGATGTGGGCTCGATGTAGAAGTCCCCATCGCCATCGTCCCCACCCTGGAAGGTGTACAGCAGACGCCCATTGGGACCTGAGTCCCGGTCCATGGCAGAGACCTGGAGGATGCTGGTCGAGGGTGGAGCATCCTCAAAGATGGAACCCTGGTAGAAATCCCACAGGAACTGGGGCGCATTGTCATTGGCATCGAGGATGAGGATCTCTAGGGTGGTGGTGTCTGATTTCTGCGGGATGCCGTTGTCCTGGGCCATGATGGTCAGCGTGTAGGCGACCTGGTTCTCATAGTCCAGCTCCATCATGGTGTACATGGTGCCACTGTCAGGGTCGATGCGAAACTGCGGCACGGGGTCCTGAATCACGTAGGTGATGCGGGCATTCTCTCCTGTGTCCTCATCGTTGGCACTGAGGGTAGCAATGGAGGTGCCCACAGGCCTGTCCTCACTGACACTCACAGTGTAATGGGAGCTCTGAAAGACAGGCCTGTGGGTGTTGGCGTCGGTGATGTTGATTAGGACATGCGCAGTGTGTGACCGTGTACCGTCGGATGCTGTCACCGCCAGCACGTACTGCTGCTCCTGCTTGTAGTCCAGAGGTAGCGCCAGGGTGATGAGGCCGCCTCCTCTCTGGCTGCTGAGTGCAAAGCGGTTCCGGGTGTTGCCGCCTGTGAGCTGGTAGGTAATCACACTGTTGGCGTCACGGTCGCGGGCCTGCAGGGTCAGCACGCTGCTCCCCACGGCCGCATCCTCATTCAGACGAAGCTCGTAGGTGGGCTGCGTGAACACCGGGTCGTTGTCATTCACGTCCAGCACCGTGATGGACACGCTGGTGGAGGAGCTCATGGGGGGCGAGCCGTGGTCCACCGCCTCCACCCCGAAGCTGTAGTGCTCCACCTCCTCGCGGTCCAGCTCGGCACACACTGTGATCCAACCGGAGCTGTTGTGGATCTGGAAGGGGAAGTCAGGGGTGGGGGCAGGGTTCTTAGGCCCAGCACTGCCGCCCCCCAGAAAGGCGGAGGCCGTGTTCACCAGGCGATAGTGCAGCCGGGCGTTCTCCCCAGAGTCCGCGTCCACCGCCTGAATGTGCACCACGGGGTAGCCCAAGGGCACATTCTCCAGCACCGTGGCCTGGAAGGGGCTGCTCACAAAGATTGGCTCGTTGTCGTTGACATCCAGCACCTGCACAGACACCACCCCGGAAGAATTGATGAGCGGGGGCCGGCCCCCATCCTGGGCCTTGATGCTCAGCGAGTATTTCTGGACATCCTCGAAATCCAGGGGGTTGATCACATCCAGGATCCCGCTCAGCGAGTGCAGGTAGAACTGGCCGGCCACGTTCCCGCTGAGGATGCTGTAGTGAATGGCCGCGTTCTGGCCCTGGTCCCGGTCCGTGGCCTGCACTCGCAGCACAGCCGTGTTGAGCCCCACGTCCTCGGGCACCTGGACCACGTAGTTCTGCTCGCTGAACTGGGGGTAGTTGTCGTTCTCGTCCTCCACCTCGATGTACACGGTGGCCGTGGCGCTGAGCGGGCCCGGGTTGCGCCCCTGGTCGTTGGCCTCCACCAGCAGCTGGTACTCGGCCGCCTCCTCCCGATCCAGCACCGCCCGCGTGCTCACCACGCCAGAGCTCTCGTTGAGCTGGAAGACGTCCCACGCGCCCCCCAACACGCGGTAACGCAAGTTGGCGTTGATGGGCGAGTCGCGGTCGCTGGCGCGGATGGTCAGCACCTCGTAGCCCACCTCCAGGTTCTCCCGCACCCGCTCGCGGTACTCCGACTGCTCGAAGACCGGGCTGTGGTCGTTGGTGTCTTTGACCAAGACAGTGATGTAGGTGGTGGCCGAGCGCGGCGGCGTACTGTAGTCCACGGCCTTCACCCTGAGGACGTGCGTCTCCTTGGTCTCGCGGTCCAGCACGCTGTCCGTGCTCACGGCGCCCGTGGCGGAGTCGATGCGGAAGTAGCCCCGGGAGCGCTCGTCGAACAGCCCCTCCATGTAATAGCTCACGCGCTCCTCCTCGCCCTCGATGGTGTAGTGCGCGTGCAGCTGGAGGATGAGGGTGCCCGCCGGCTCGTTCTCAAACAACGCCACCTGGTAGTTGGGCATCGGGAACTTCAGGCTCCCTCTGCCGCTCGTGCCCCGCCGGGCCCGTCGCGCAGGCCCCGCCCGGGCTTCGGGCAAGTTCGGCGGCAGGGTCGGCGATGGGGATGGCGACGCGGAGGGCGTCCCCGCGGTGGCGGCCTCCAGCGACAGTCCCACCCGGACGACGCCAGCCGCGCGCCGCAGGGCGCACAGCAGACGCAGGCGGACCGAGCTGCCCGGCGGCAGGCAGATGGGGCGGCCGGGACAGCGGGGCCCGGGGCGCGGCGGGCAGCGGCAGGCGGGTAAGGCGGTCGGAGCTGCGAGCGCCGAATGCTGCGCCCGCGCGCAGCCGCCGGGAACGGGGAAGCGGAGCGCCCCGCAGAGCCGGGCACCGGTTCCACAGAGCCAGGCACGGGCTCCGCAGCCGGGATGGTGCGCGCGCGCCCGCAGGCCGCGGCTCAGCGCCGTCGGGGCACCGCGGGCCGCCAAGAGGACTTGCAGCGGCAGCGGGCTCCCCGCGCCCCAGATGCGCCGACGTCCTGCCAGCCGCCCATCGCGGCCCACGTCCAGCAGCTCCCGCGGCGCCCGGGACGTGCGCGCGGCGCCCACCGCGTAGGTACAACCGGGCCCAAGGGCGAAGGCGCGGGTCCCGCCGGGTACGCGCGGCTCCCAGGCGGCCGCTCGCAGCCCCATCGCCGGCAGGGCGGCGGCGGCGGCCAGGAGCAGCAGCACGGGCAGTACGGGCGGCGGCGGCGCCATGGCCCGGAGCCCGAGCCCGAGCCCGAGCCGGGCGCCCGAACACAATCCATGCACCCGGCGCGCCTCCGCATCCACCCGGCGAGGCCGAGGAGCGGCTCCCGGGCGCCCGGCGCTCGGCCCTCGGGGCGGTCCGCGTCCCGCCTCCCCGGGGACCCTGGCGGGGACCGTGGGGACCGCGCGCCCGGCCTCCCCCGCAGCTTCCACTTCGAGAGCACTTTGCGAAAGTTTGCGAAGTTGGTTTCAAGATGGCTCCTCGGCGCGTCCCGGGAGGGCGCCGCGCATCAACCTGCGGCGGCGGCGGCTCCAGGCGGCTCCAGGTGGCTCCGGCGCGGGCTCGGCCGGACAGGCGTGGGAAGCGGGGCGGGCCCGGCGCGGGGCGGGGGCTGAGTTCCCGGAGCGGGCTGGGCAGCTCCGCGCCGCGCAGACCCCGGCGGCCGGCTGCTGCCTGGGCGGTGTGCTTGGCCCGCGCCCCCTCCGCCCGCGTTCTCCCCGCCCCCGGCCCGGCCCCGCCCCGCCCCCGGCCCAGCGGCGTATTGTTCGGCCCCGGGGGGAGCCGGCTCGGAGGTGCGCGCCGAGAGGATCGCTATGGAGACGCGAGGGCGCGGCCGGGACGGGGACTGGGGGCCTACTCCCCGGAGGCCTCCCCACCCAGCCTCCCGGGGGGGCGGGGCCGAGGTAACAGGGCCGGGAAAGGTGGGGCTGGGGCCCCCGGTGGCCGCTACCCGTGGGGCGGTGGCTCAGCACCTCGGGCCCGGGGCCGCGGCTCCGAGCCTGGCTCCCCACCCGGGCAGAACAGATCCACGGAGACCGCCGCCAGGAGTGCCGCGCGCGTAGGACCGGGGGCGGAGGGCTGGCGCCGAGGGGCCAGGGAGCCCCCCCACTAAGCACTGCGGAGGCTGTCAAGTAGGGTTACCCATTTTACAGCAAGACGCACGGAGGCTAAAATGCTTCCCCCCGACTAAAACTCCCTGGACTTTGAAACCCAATAGGCAGCTACCGGATCTGCGTCCCACTTGGTTTAAAGCGCAACTTTTAAATGAAAGAAGAAAACCGCGGTTGACATAAGGAATTTGGAGAGGACGGCGGAGGCGCGCTCATCTCCCGCGTGCGGCCCGACCCGAGCGTTCGCGGACGCATCGCGGAATCCCAGAGCGTCGGGCTCCTCCAGAAGCGGGTTAGGGGGAAGGAAGAGGGGGGTGGTCTGCGGGCCCTGGAACCCGCCTGGGGCAAGCACCCGCAGGGATTTAGAGCTGTGCCACAGCCGCTGCCCAGCCTCCTACAGAGGACAGCGGGGGGCGGGGGGCAGAGACCTTAGAGCTTTCAGAAAAGCGACACACACCCCCGCCTCCTGCGGGGAACCACGGGGGGCCGGGGGCAGCTTTAGGTCTGCGTGACGGGTACACCCGCCTCCGGATGGGGCACAGCGATAGAGGGGGTGGAGGCTTAGGACTTCGCGACCCCCCACATGGGCGGGGCTTTGGGACTGTGCCACCAGCGGCTGGAAAGGGCGCGCACTCCCTCGGTGGCGCTCGGGGCGCCAGAGTCCAGTGCAGCCCTTAGGCCTCCCAGTGGTCGGGGACGGTAGGTGGGGGGCGCCTCTCCTCTCCTGGAAGGGCTTCTCCTGGGGCCGGTCGGAGCGGTGGGTGTGGGAGTAATGCGCAGTCACCCCTAGAACGGGTCTTTTTGGCAAGGGAGGGTCGGATCCTGCAGCCAAATCGCGGAGCTGAGCTCAGATGAGTCCAGTCTCAACGAGGACCGTGGGCGGCTGTGGAGAACCGGAAGGGTTTCTCCCCCGGAGCGATGTGTCTGTGTGTGTGTCACACGCATACTCAGCCAACTTCGCTCAAAGCTGCTGAAACAATGTCTTTGGGCTGAAGCCCAATGTGAGCATTTTCTTCCCAGTAGCAAGGATTTGAAGACGTTATATTGATCTAAAAGGTGGAGTTGCTTTGGAACCTTTTAATTCGAGGTTTCTACTGGAGAGTCCTGTTGGGAAATGTGTGTGTGGAGGGAGGGGAGGAAGGAGAAAAGTCCGTCTCCTTAATGTGAGAAAAGTCCCCCCTTAATTGGGGGACCTCCCCACCCCTCATATACCCCTCCACTGGGATTTTTCGGGGAAGGATGAAAGGACAGGGGTTCTGGGGCAGGAAGGCTGGGCGGGTCCCTGAGCCTGGAGCCTCCCAGTGGAAGGCTACTGGGCGGACCTGAAGGGGACCCAGGCAGGAGGAAAAACCAGAGAACCCCAGGAGTGCCTGTTTTGCAATAAGGCTTTAAGCAGAGTGGGTTGGGTTTAAATAAACAAAACTCAGCTGCAGCCAGTGGGTTCAGGTGTGGGCCTGCTTTTCTGGAATAAGACACCTGCAGGCTGCGAGGTAACCACAGGGACTGCCCAGCACCTAGGGACAGGGGAGGATGGATGAATCTCACTAACAGGATGTCCAGCAAAGACAAAAGATCATTCCATTCACACTTAGACCGACCGACAGCAAGCCCAACTCCACCATAACGTTTAGAGGTGTGCACAAATAGGGGAAAGATGAAGAAAAACAAGGAGGTGACTATGGGCACATTCAGGAGGGCTCCTGGGGGGGCAGGGGGCATCCCCTTCTGGACCTGAGGGTTACCAGAGTGTCAGCTTCATGATCACACTTTGAACTCCAAACACATGATTTGTGTACTTTTCCCTATGCCTGCATCTAGAGTCGGCAGCTTTTTTTTTTTTTTTTTTGAGACAGAGTTTCACTGTTGTTGCCCAGGCTGGAGTGCAATGGCACAATCTCAGCTCACCACAACCTCCGCCTTCCAGGTTCAAGCAATTCTGCCTCAGCCTCCCTAGTAGCTGGGATTACAGGCATGCACCACCACGCCTGGCTAATTTTGTATTTTTAGTAGAGACGGGGTTTCTCCATGTTGGTCAGGCTGGTCTCGAACTCCCGACCTCGTGATCCGCCCACCTCGGCCTCCCAAAGTGCTGGGATTACAGGCATGAGCCACCGTGCCCGGCCTATTTTTATTTATTGTTAAATAGAGATGGGGTCTCGCTATGTTACCTAGGTTGATCTCAAACTTCTGGGCTCAAGAGATCCTCCCACTTCAGCCTCTCAAAGTGCTAGGATTATAGGTATGAACCACCATACCCTATTTAGAGTCCACAGTTTTATTTTATTTTACTTTATTTATTTTTGAGACGGAGTTTTGCTCTCTCACCCAGGCTGGAGGACAGTGGCACGATCTCAGCTCAATGCAACCTCCACCTCCTGGGTTCAAGCAATTCTCCTGCCTCAGCTTCTGGAGTAGCTGGGATTATAGGCACACACCACCAGTCCTGACTAATTTGTGTGTGTTTAGTAGAGACAGGGTTTCGCCATGTTGGCCAGGCTGGTCTGGAACTCGTGACCTCAGGTGATCCACCCACCTTAGCCTCCCAAAGTGCTGGGATTACAGGCATGAGCCACCGCGCCCAGCCTAGAATCCACAATTTTAAGTAAGTGGGGAGGGGAGTGGGACTAAAAAGACGGAGGCCGCAGTTTGTGCTGAGACGGCCAAGTGGTCCAGCCGCATCAAAAATCACGAGTTTGGAATGACTGGCACCTTCGAGGGGTTGAGCTTTAATTCTGCCACTAACTAGTTGTGTGACCTTCACCAAGTCCTAACTCCTCGTTCTAACTGGACACAATAGTCCTAGACTCCTAGCGTTGTTGAAGGATTAACAAGACAATCGGCGTGAAGCGGTTGGCACAGGACCTGGCTCAGGCATGGATCTGCCAGGAATAGCATTTACTACTATCACAGTTGCTGTTTCCTAGCATGAGTTCAAGGCTGCCTCCTCTCCATCTTCATTATGTGAATTGAATGTGGTCACACATCTGTGTTGGAGCAGAGGCAGGGGCTGCATCTTTCAGGTGATTTCCCAAGGGGTCTGTACTTGGACACTGATCCAGTCCACCCAATGTGTTTCCAGAAAGTGGAGCTGATTCCTAGAGAGCAGAAGGGATATATGTGGGGCTTTGTAAAGGGCAGCGACCTATGTGGTGGGCTTGTCCACTGCCCGAGTCTGTGGCTCCCACAGGTCACTGCCTGGCTCATGTCCTTCCCCTTTGGGGTTGGCTTGGAGCACGGTCTCTCCTCCCTGGCCCCCATGTGCTCACCATCTCTGGGTGTCAGTGGCCCACTCATGACTCTCAGGGTGGGGAGGGGGCTTGGAGTTGAGTAACAGTGCCCTGGGTCATTCTTGCACCTGTCACCCTGAGAGCCACTGACCAGTTTTCTGTGCCTAGAATTGCTGCTTGCGGCCTTTCTCAGGGGCTCAATGGATTGTAATTGATGTTTGT
Source organism: Pongo pygmaeus (assembly GCF_028885625.2). NCBI lineage: Eukaryota > Metazoa > Chordata > Mammalia > Primates > Hominidae > Pongo > Pongo pygmaeus. The sequence continues at coordinate 57,539,746 of NC_085931.1, forward strand.
ATTTTGCACTTGCCCGGAGGTGTTTCACGGGAAGTGAGCATTTTTTAAAACAAAAATAGAATTTAGAAAAAAAAGAAGGCAGACACGATGGATTTCTAGTGTTGTACATGCTGTAGAAAGCACTTCAAAATTTGCTTTGTACCAGGGGCTGCAACCAGAAGCTACATGACTTCTGGAATCTGTTCCTTACACAGTAAATTCCTGGGCCAGTCGGTAAACAGCAAGGAGCTACAAGAAGTCACCCATAGGCAAAAGCCGAGTGAGTCCAGGCCAAGCTCCACTTTGCCCTATTTTTGGAATTCAGGGGGAAACCTCTTGGGAACAGGCCCATTGCACCCCTGTGCCTCCTCTTGACGCCTTACAGTTGGTGGAGTTTGACACATGGAAAATTGTGAAAGTTAAAACACGGAGCAAAAATGAAGCCTGAACATAGAGTTAATAGAGGCAAGGGGCTACAGGGAATTTAGATCCTAATCAAGCAGGTCTTATGTACTTAGCGCTTCCCTGGAAGCCCAGGATAACATTATGACTACAAAGAAAAAATGTTTTCCTGCTTGGAAGTTGCCAGAACTTGTCTAATACAAATGCTGGGATTTCTTGCCTGTGGGCTGTCGCGTACGGCTACCCAGGCCCCCTCGTGAAGCCTCCTCCTGGGAGCTCGGCGCCCTCAGGTGCTCCCTGAGATGCCAGCACCTGAACAACCTGCTCCAGGGAGGCTTTAGCTCCAAGAAGGTTCTGGAAAGCTCCAGGAAGGTTAGCTGGCATGCACAAAAGCCAGAGACGAATCTCCAGCCTGCCTGGAAATGCTGTGGGCTCACAGCGATGGGCTGAGGTCTTGTGTCCAAAATTGCTCTTGCATCTCCCTGGGGAGCCTGGGTGGGGAGGAACAACAAGGTCCTGTGGCCATGCCCTCGCCCCACGCTCACCCAACCTGCCTGTGCCCACTGGGCTCATCTCAGGGCTGCACTGGCCCCTAGTGGCCAAGCACGGGCTCTACCCCTCTGCGCCTGCCTGGCTCCCTGTGCAGGTGCCCACCACACTGTCCCTGAGCAGAGCAGGGACCAGCCTGAGCCCTGGGCTCCGTGGCTACCATGCTGAGAGTGAGCCCTGTGCATACACACACACTTAGGATGCTGCTGACCCCGAGCAGTGGCCGGCCACACAGGCGCTGGTCATACTGCCCACTGCTCCTGGGACTCCTGAGCCCCTCACTCTCTACAGGGTGAGGATGCCCAGCTCTGCAAGACATACAGCAAACGGAGTCTCAGAGTGCACAGCGTGAAGATGGGGATCCCCTCACACGCCGCACCCCCATCTAGTCCCGGGGAAAGAGAATGAAGGGCCCGGCTGAGCACACAAGCCCCAGGAGGGCATGGGAGCTGCGTTTGGGGGCAGTGACTGGGGGCGCTGCTGACTCCAGGCTCAGGTAAGGGAGATGCATGTGTTCCCGGAAGAGGGTCCACACCTGCTGAGTTCACACTGCTGAATATCCTTGCTCCTATCACTATTATTATCATCGTCATTGTCGATCTTGTTTCCTGGCCCCCCACCTGATGCACATAAACGTTATCATGGAGCAAGTATGGGGGAATATTGTCTCACTTGATTACTGTTGTTCTTTTTTTTTTTTTTTTTTGAGATGGAGTCTCGCTCTATCGCCCATGCTGGAGTGCAGTGGCACAGTCTCGGCTCACTGCAAGCTCCGCCTCCCAGATTCACACCATTCTCCTGCCTCAGCCTCCTGAGTAGCTGGGACTACAGGCACCCGCCACCACGCCTGACTAATTTTTTTGTATTTTTGGTAGAGACGGGGTTTCACCATGTTAGCCAGGATGGCCTTGATCTCCTGACATCGTGATCTGCCCGCCTCGGCCTCCCAAAGTGCTGGGATTACAGGCATGAGCCCGCGCCCGGCCCTGATTACTGTTTACTGATTACTGATTACTGTTCTTCTTTATATACCTCCCTCCCTTTTTGTTTCCCTGAAACTGGGTCTCACTCTGTCACCCAAGCTGGAGGGCAGTGGCATGACCATAGCTCACTGTGGCCTCAAACCCCTGGGCGCAAGTGATCCTCCTGCCTCAGCCTCCTGAGTAGCTGGGACTACACGTACATACCACTATGCTTGGCTAATTTTTTCTTTTTAATGTTTGTAGTGACAGGGTCTTGCTACGTTGCCCAGACTGGTCTCAAACTCCCAACCTCAAGCTGTCTTCCCTCCTTAGCCTCCCAGAGTGCTGGCATTACAGGCATAAGCCTCTGTGCCTAGCCTTATTCATTTATTTATTTATTTATTTATTTATTTATTTATTTATGTTTCACTCTTGTCACCCAGGCTGGAATGCAATGGCGCGATCTCGGCTCACTGTAACCTCCAACTCCCGGGTTCAAGCGATTCTCCTGCCTTAGCCTCCCAAGTAGTTGGGATTACAGGCATGCACCACCACACCTGGCTAATTTTTTTGTACTTTTAGTAGAGATGGTGTTTCTCCTTGTTGGTCAGGCTGGTCTCGAACTCCTGACCTCAGGTGATCCACCCGCCTCAGCCTCCCAAAGTGCTGGGATTACAGGCGTGAGCCACTGCGCCCGGCAAAACCTGCATTTTCTTGCACCATCTCCGTCTCTAAGAGAAGTCTGAGTGACCTACGTTTAAGTTCTCAAGTTAAACTATTACATTTCCCTTCAACCTTGGCGCGGTGGCTTACGCCTGTAATCCCAGCACTTTGGGAGGCTGAGATGGGCAGATCATGAGGTCGGGAGATGGAGACCATCCTGGCTAACACGATGAAACCCCGTCTCTACTAAAAATACAAAAAAATTAGCCAGGCGTGGTGGCGGGCGCCTGTAGTCCCAGCTATTTGGAAGGCTGAGGCAGGAGAATGGCGTGAACCCGGGAGGCGGAGCTTGCGGTGAGCTGAGATCGTGCCACTGCACTCCAGCCTGGGCGACAGAGCGAGACTCCGTCTCAAAAAAAAAAAAAAAAAAAAAATGAGATGCAAGGGCCAGGTACGGCAGCACATGCCGGCAGTCCCAACACTTTGGGAGGCCAAGGTGGGTGGATCACTTGAGCCCAGGAGTTCAGGACCAGCCTGGGTAACATAATGAAACCCCGTCTCTAAAAAAAAAATTTTTTTTTTGAGATGGACTCTCACTCTGTCCCCAGGCTGGAGTGCAATGGCACAATCTCGGCTCACTGCAACCTCCACCTCCCAGGTTCAAGCGATTCTCCTGCCTCAGCCTCCTGAGTGGCTGGGACTACAGGCATGTGCCACCACGCCCAGCTAATTTTTGTATTTTTAGTAGAGATGGGGTTTCACCATGTTGGCCAGGATGATCTCAATCTCTTGACTTTGTGATCCGCCCACCTCGACCTCCCAAAGTGCTGGGATTACAGGCGTAAGCCACTGCACCCGGCCCAAAAAATAAATTTAAAAAGAAGAAAAAAAGGAGACACACTTCACATATCTTAAAACTTACCCACTTTAAAGTGTACAATTCAATGCTTTCAGCATAGTCACAGAGTTGTGCAGTCATCACCGCTATCTAATTCCAGAACATTGGATCACCCCAAAAAGAAGCCCGAAAGTCATCATCAATCCCCTGCCAGCCCCCAGCAACCGATAACTGGCTTCCTGACGCTATGGATTTGCCTGTCCTGGGTGGTTTGTGTCAGTGGAATCACACACTATGTGGCCTCTTGGGCCTGGCTGCTTTCTCAGCATCACATTTCACTGTTCCTGCACATTGGGGCGTAAATTGGTGCTTCCTTCCTTTTGAAGGCTGAGTAACGGGTCACGCTATGGATACACTACAGTTTGTTTATCTACTCATCAGCCAGGAGAGATTTGGGCTGTTCCCACTTTTTGACTATTTTGAATACCCTCCCTTCCTTTTGAGTGGAGAAAAAAGGGCAAGACATTCCCTCTGCAAAATTGCACACAAAATCTTTTCTTAAATTATTCTTTTTATATTTTGGCATTGTAACTACTACTAACCATGCTGTCACCAATGGCTCAAAGAGGACTTTCCCTGGGGACTTTCCTCTGCCCCTGCTGGGTATAGGGAGGAGCACTAAAGTTGCCCTGAGGGCCGGGCGCGGTGGCTCATGCCCATAATCCCAGCACTTTGGGAGGCCAAGGTAGGCGGATCACCTGAGGTCAGGAGTTCGAAACCAACCTGGCCAATATGGTGAAACCCCATCTCTACTAAAAACACAAAAATTAGTTGGGCATGGTGGTCCGCACGTGTAGTCCCAGCTACTCAGGAAGCTGAGGCAAAAGAATTGCTTGAACCAGGGAGGCAGAGGTTGCAGTGAGCCGAGATCAAGCCACTGCACTCCAGCCTGGGTGACAGAGCAAGACTCCGTCCCAAAAAAATAAAATAAAATAAAATAAAACTGTTCTGAGGTAGGATTGGCAGAGTGAGAGTGGGGGTAGGGGTAGGGGGCAGGGGCCCCTACTTTTCTGTCCCCTCCTAACACGTTCACCCACCCCCTGATGCTGTAGCTGGACAGGAGGGCCACCCACCCCAGCAGCCGTGAGTTGATGACACTCTGCCAGCCTGGCCCTGTCCTCCCTGGCCCCCCGCTTATGTCCTGCTTGTAATGGGGAAGCAAGAACAACCCCACTTGAACCACCCACTGTCTCCTTCATGCACATTCGGCCATTTGTTCAATATTCATTCAATACCGTGGTGGACATGGACACCCCTCCCCCCACAGAGAGATTATTGTCATGGGAGAATACAGACAGTACATGTCAGATTATTTTTTTCTCTTCCTCAACTTGCATAACTTTTCTGGGGTGCAAGAGAGACGGGCAGGTGATTGTGGGCAAGAATGATTCTACAGGAATGGGAGAGACCCAGAAAAGGTAGAGACAGTGTCAGCATGCTAATTATTTTTTTTTTTTTTGAGACAGAATCTTGCCCTGTTGCCCAGGCTGGAGAGCAGTGGTGCGATCTCGGCTCACTGCAACCTCCACCTCCTCGTTCAAGCAATCCTCCTGCCTCAGCCTCCTGAGTAGCTGAGATCACACCTAGCTAATTTTTTTGCATTTTTAGTAGAGGTGGGATTTCACCATGTTGGCCAGGCTGGTCGTGAACTCCTGACCTCAAATGATCTGCCCCACCTCAGCCTCCCGAAGTGCTGAGATTGCCTAATTATATCATTGTATCTTCTTTTTAAAGATTGAAAGACAGACGGCAACACTGGGGTTGCAGAGCTCAGGAGCCAGTCCTGGCCCCCTGCCTCCTCCCTCAGGTTCCCCTGATCCCCAGGACATCGGCTTCCACATCTGCACATCTGGGAGACAAATGCACCATCAGGGAGGGCAAATCATACCTGGGAAGGGCCTGACTCCAGCAGTTTCAGCAGTGGCTGAAAGATCATGGCTATTTCTGCCATCATTACAATGGAATGTCCTCTCCCTCCAGCCACCTCCACAGCACTCAACACCGGTGTCCAGCCACTCTACGTAGATGTGTGGGGAACAGAGCACAGGCCTCTTGGCTTGGCTGTGGTCACCGGGAGGGAGCAGGGAGGGACAGTTGCCAAGAGGATGGGGGAGGGAGCCCGCTACTCAGGAACGCTGGGGCAAGACATGAGACAAAGGGCTGCCTTCACCCACCAGTAGAAGCCCGACCCTGAGCCCAAAGAAACTGCCCACCTGTGTGCTGACCCCAGGGCCTGAGGACAGGTTCCCAAGTGGACATCTCAAAGAGAGTCCCACATTCCAGGGCACGTGGGAACTCTGGCCTTCTGGCAGCTGGAGGGCAGCAGGAAGGGCACAGCTGTCTGAGACCTTCTGTCTGTGGCTTCCCAGAAAGAGATGCCACCTCTGAGGAGGCACCAGTGCTCATGGACTCCTGGTTGCCAGTCTTGCCAGGGCAAAAAGGCAAGCGAAGGAAACCCTCTCTTCGTGGGGCACTCTGCCTTGCAGTGTCAGGTGAGATCCCGGGGGGAAAGCTGGCTTGAGCTCCTCTGGAATGTGCAGGGAGGACTCCATCAGGCCCGGCTCTGGCTCCAAGCTGGGCAGCAGGCAAGCCCCAGAGCTCCACCAGCCCCGTTGGCAGAGGAGGGCCCTCACGAGGCAGGAGCCCATGATTCATGCCCTGCTGGAATTTGTCAAGCATGCCGAGATTTGCAGCTCCTCCGAGATCAGGTCCTGCCCTGATCAAAAGAAAAGAAGATGGATGAGGACACTATAAATAGGCCAGAGCCACCCAGCTGGCCTCGGGGATGCAGGCGGTGTGTGTTCTGAGTTCTCACGAAGCTAAGAAACTCTAAATCCAGGTTGATATCGTGGCATACCGCCACCTGCTTCAGGGGGACGCAGGGCACAAGGAGGAGCTATTGGCAGAGCACTCAGTTCCTGCAAGTTCCAACTTCTACTAAAATTGGTTAATTGGTTCCTTTGCATGATTCAGGGCACACAGGCTTCTCTGTCCACAAAATTTGCTCACTTGCACACCCAGAGAAATGGACTTGGCTTGGTTTTTCCAACCTTTTGCCTCTGCGGAATCAGCAGTGGACGTGTGAGCTGGGGCCTCTGTCCCTGTCATGTGAGGAGGTCAGGCAGGACAGGCAGGGAGCACTGGGCAATGAGTCAGGAGGCCTGGTGGGGAGCTTGGGTGAGTCTGTTTTCCTCTCTGGACCTCAGTCTTCTCCTCTGGTTGATGTAATAAAATCCTACAAACTGAGTCTTTTTTTTTTTTTTTTTTTTTTGAGACAGAGTCTTACTCTCTCACCCAGGCTGGAGTGCAGTAACATGATCTCAGCTCACTGCAACCTTCACCTCCCAGGTTCAAGCGATTCTCCTGCCTCAGCCTCCCGAGTAGCTGGGATTACAGGCATGCGCCACCATGCCCGGCTAATTTTTGTATGTTTAGCAGAGACGAGGTTTCACCATGTTGGCCAGGCTGGTCTCAAACTCCTGACCTCAGGTGATCCACCCACCTCGGCCTCCCAAAGTGCTGGGATTACAGGTATGAGCCACTGTGCCCAGCCACGCAAACTTAGTTTTTTTGTTTTTGTTTTTGTTTTTGAGACGGAGTCTCACTGTGTCGCCCCAGCTGGAGTGCAGTGGCATGATCTCAGCTGACTGCAAGCTCCACCTCCCGGGTTCATGCCATTCTCCTGCCTCAGCCTCCTGAGTAGGTGGAACTACAGGCGCCCACCACCATGTCCGGCTGATTTTTTTTTTTAGTAGAGACAGGGTTTTACTGTGTTAACCAGGATGGTCTTGATCTCCTGAACTTGTGATCCGCCTGCCTCGGCCTCCCAAAGTTCTGGGATTACAGGCGTGAGCCACCACGCCCGGCCCAAACTTAGTCTTAAAGTTAACTTAGTCTTAAACAAGACGCTGATTATCTGCTGGTTGCAGAGGTCAGCGGTCTGAGATGGCTCTCTCTACATCTCTACATGGGTGAACGTCACAATGTCTGCCTTGTTGGGGTCAAGCCAGGTTCTGCTGGGAAGCCAGTGCTCATGGTCTGCCAGAGCCCAGGATGGGGCTGTGCAGTCGGCAGGAGGGTGAGTGATCCATCAGTGTCACTCCCGGCCAGGGTGTTCTGGGAGGAGAAGGGGGGCTTTGTTCGAGTGGAAGCCAGGAGCATTCCCAAGGCTGGCCTTTGGGGGATATCCACTGTGACCCCCAGATCCTCACCACACTTCAGAGATGCTTCCTGGGGCCAAGACCGGGGGAAGGCTGCTTCATTTCATCTGGGCCATGCACCATTGTTGGGGGCCTGCCTGTGCCCAGCCCAGTGCTGGACTCGGCCCCTAATTTTTCAGATGTGTGGCCCGCCCTTGGTAAGTCCCATCTGCTGTGCTGGGGAGACAGACATACACATATACTCGGTCAAATACTATGGAGCAAAACCAAGGGACAGGTCACTCTAGAGAGACAGTGAAGGGGGGTGTCTGTGAAAGCTGTCCAGGGTAACTGGGTTTTGAAGGTTCTCCAGGCAGATGAGAATGTTGAATTCCAGCCAAGGGGAAAAACATATACAAAGTCCTAGAGGAATCAAACAGACTCTGTGTGTCAGGGGAAGGTTTGGGACTATAAGCAACTTAATATTACTGAGGGGTGAAATCGCAGGGGTGGAGAGTGGGGTGGGAGATGAGTCCAGAGGTAGGCAGGGGTGGGTTAAGGGGTCTGGCCTTTGTACTGCAGGCACTGGGGATTTTCAGCTGTAGAGGGACAAGGTCAGCTGTGCATCTGAGAGCATGGGTGGCTGAGGAAGAGCAGGGGTTGGGGAGGAGACCAGCTGAGCACAGAACCAGAGGCCCATGGTGAGATGTTGCTGGAGGACACAGGTGAAGAGGCGGCTTTCCATCCTGAAAGGATGTCTGCCCAGGACAACACACAGGGCACCAGAACCCATCCACAATGACTCTGGACAGCCAAGAGGTGGGTCACCCCAAAGTCCCACCCAGGAGCTTCTTTGGTGAAGGAGGGGGCTACTGTCCGCAGGCTGCCAGTCTCAGAGATAAGAGAGTTCTTGTCTTTCTCATAGTCAGCAATTCCAACATTTGAGAGTCACTGCTTTGACTATGACCCTGCTCACCCACCTGCAGTGATGACGGGAGTTGAATCTCTTTGTTTCTGCCTCTGTAAATGTGGACACCCAGCCCCTTTACTGTGGCAATACTGCCGGGTGAGGCCCCCCAACCCATGTGGAGAAGGGGCTCCGAGAGGCCCCGCTCCCGCACCCCAGTCAGGTGAATATGATCGTGTCCTTTTGTGATCAGCGTGGACACAGCAGCAGGAATTACAGCAGTGGGACAGGCACCAGCACCCACTCCTTCAGGCCGGGCTTCCTCCCCATCTCCCACCCTGTTCCCTCCTGCGAGGGGCTCTTCTCTGCCAGTGAGGTGAAGGCCAGAGGAGAGGGGTGGGGACGCCTATCCTGTCCTACCTGCCTTCACCGTGGAGCAGGGCAGTCGGGGCCAGTCCATGTGGCAGGTTCTGGCTCATGGGACAGGCCCAGAGCCAGGCAGCCTTTCTCACTGGGTCCGTCTGGGTGGGCTCCTGGAGGTGGGGACGGCATCTCCAAGGAGAGGACTGGAGGTGAGGCTTGTGGAGGGGAAGGCGGACCTGGGGCAGAAGGGAGGGATTCCAGAAGCTTCTGGATGGGAGGTAGACTGCAGGGAATGTGGGATCTCCCCAGAGAGAGGCCAGACATCCCCGGTGTCAGGAGCTGGGCCGTGGAGGGGGGGTTTGGTGAATGCCCTGGCCATGGCCCAACAGGACAGAGCTTTGGCTTTAGTGTAAATTGGAATCTCCCCTCTACTTTTGCATGGAGTGTGGATGTGGTAACAAATTGGGGCTCCTCCAGGAAATAAGAGGGGGATGGACCCCACACGTCCAGGGTCCAAAAAAACTCTACCTCCCTCTATGCCCCACGTGCCCAGAGAAGGTGTAGCTTCTCTGCTTTGCCTGTAACCCTCTGAGTGTACCCCTGAGCCCCTTCTGCTGGGCAGTGGGCACAAAACGAGGCCAGCTCAGCCGGGCACAGTGGCTCATGCCTGTAATCCCAGCACTTTGGGAGGCCGAGGTGGGCAGATCATGAGGTCAGGAGTTTGAGACCAGCCTGACCAACACGGTGAAACCCCGTCCCTATTAAAAACACAAAAATTAGCCAGGCATGGTGGCATGCACCTGTAATCCCAGTTACGCAGGAGGCTGAGGCTGGAGAATCACTTGAAACCGGGAGGAGGAGGTTGCAGTGAGCCAAGATCACGCCATTGCACTCCAGCCTGGGCATTCTGAGTGAGACTCCATCTAAAAAAAAAAAAAAAGAAAAGAAAAAACAAAAAACCGAGGCCAGCCCAGTGACATCAGACCCCAGATCCCTCCTCTCCTCCACTGCCGCCTCTCCAGTTTATCGGTGCTTGAGGGGACGATGTGGCTTATGTGGCCGCCTGGTGACAGGGGTTCTCAGGGCCTCCAGCCTGAGTCTCTGCCTCCTCATCCTCCAGCCTGCTGTCCCCTGGAGAATCCATGTCCCGCTGTCCTGGCTCCCGCTGGCATTGGCAGGTAGGGGGCTGGGGACAGGTCTCCTGGCCTCAGCTTGCCCTAGAACTTGGACCCTCCATCTGCTACCACCTGCTCCCATGCCGCTGCAGGCCCTGACAGTCTCCCAGCCGCTTCTGGGTCCCAGGAATGCCAAGCCCCCAGCCTCCACTCTCTGGCCACACGGACATTGCACAGGCTGGTGCTAGAGCAGTCCATGAGGCCATCTCCGTCTGGGGAGCAGAATTCTGACACGGAACCAAAAGGAGCTTAGTGGCTCTCTGCAGAGCTGATGGCCCAGGAAGCATCTCATTTTTAAAGCAATAATGCCACTAGATGGGCAGAGCTGAGGAAATGCTACATGGCCAGGACAGGCGAGGGTGGGCCCAGCAGCTGGAAGCCCCCCGGATCCAGGGCAGTCTTCCCGTGGGGCCGTGGGGAGACTTCTCCCTCTCTCCCTCAAAATGGCCTCCCTTAGCCGCCGCCTTTCTTCTTCTTCCTCTCTCTGAGCTGCTTTCCCTGCTTCTCCAGGCACCCTGTCATCGGCCAGAGCTCCTGGGCTCAGCTCTCTCCCCAGTTCAAATGAACAGCTTCTGGTGAACGAGAATCTTGTTTCTAATTCCCTGTTCCCAAGCTGGCCTGGTCTGTGTGAAGCAGTGGCATGGTCAAGTCATCAGCATCAGACAGGGTCATGAGAGTACACACAAAGGTGTTCACCGAGGGCTGCACAGGACCTGAAACCCAGACCAGCCTGGCTCACCCAGCCCAGCTACCTGGCGTGGGCCAGCTGCTGCCGGGAAGGGCCCCTCTCAAATGCACACAGGCACAACGGCAGCTGATGACACACGGCTCCACTCCTTCCTGCCTTCACGCCTTCTGCAAGGTGACATTTCAGCTCATGGGAAGGTGGGAGCTATTTCCCCACCCCTGCAATCTGGCAGAGGGCCCTATGATTTGTTCTGACCATACAGTGAGGCGGAAGGGATGTCAGTTCCAAGCCTAGGCCTTAAGTGCTCTTCTGCCCTTCAGGAGCCCTGTGCTAGAGGATGAGAGACCACATGGAGCCGAGAGCAGCTGTCCCAGCTGAGGTCCCAGAAATGTGAGCCCAGCTAAGACAGCAGAGCCATGTCGCAAACCCTTAGTGACCTCAGAAGTGAGCCCATCTCTGATCAGCAGAGCCACTCAGTGGGCCTGGAGGCTCATGAGAAAGAATAAATGGTTGTGTTTGAAGCTATTACATTTGGGGGAGTTTTGTTACACAGCAATAGATAACTGATACAGACATCCCACGGACTATCTCTGAGCATCACATACTAAAAATGTGACTGCAGGAGCAGTTAATCAGAGAAGCAGGGTCTCACTGTAACGCAAACAGAGACCCGCAGCTGTGGCTATGGCCTCTCCAGAGGAGAAGAGTCATAGTGGTTAAAACGCATAGACAGAGCCTGAAGGCAAGGTTCACTGTGTGGCAGCCAATCTCCAAAGATGGCCGAGGGAACCACGCCTCCTGGTGTTTCCACCCTTGTTTAGTCCCCTCCCACACGGAATCTGGATTGGCCGTAACCCTCACATTAACCAACAGAATGCAGTGAAGTGCCACTGTGCCAGTTCCAGGCCTGAGACTTAACAAGACCCAGCAGATTTGGCCTTTGCATTCTCAGGAGACTGCTGCCACCTAAGAAGTCTGACCAGCCTGATGGAGAGGAGCTACCCAGAGGACATTGAGGGTGCAGAGACGTGAGTGATAAGTCATCTTGGACATTCTGCCACCATCTGACGGCAATTGCATGAGAGACCACAAGCAGAAGAACCACCCAGCTGAGCCCAGCCAACCCACAGAACCCTGAGAAATAATAACGAAGTGTTGTTTCAAGGCACGAGGTTGTGGGGTGTTTGTTACGCAGCAATAGGTAGCTGGTGCACTCTACTTACCAGCCAAGGGTTCTTGTGCAAGTCCTTTGCATGAACTCTACTGCACTTTGCAAATGGGGGTGATTCTCACTAATCTAAGCCAGGAAGGTCTACCTCCTCACCCTGGGTATCATGAAGAACAGCTTCAGAACAATACTTTAGTTCCCTCTTATGAAGCCATAAAGGTTCCAGAAATGTGGGGTTCAGTCTTAGAGAACCCAGTAATCTATCTTCCCAAATACACATCTGAGAGGGTTGTTCCCCTATTGAAGGGTCATGGGCAGCTCCTCATTTCTGGACCTTTCTGGGTCTGCCCTGCCCACCAGTCAGCCCCATCTCCCATCCCCCACTGGCCCCTTCCCCAGTTTGTACATTTGACAACGTATGACTTGGTGTTCTAGCTGCAGCTGAAATGCTGCCTCCTCTGACACCTTCCCTGTCCTCTGGGCAGGCTAGGGTGCTCCTCGTCTGTTCCCGCAACCACTGCATTGTGCATTACAGCTGTCACTGTCCTGTATTACTGTCTCCCTAATGATTACCCCAGAGGGCAAAGACCAGCTCTTTCCACTGTGTGGCACTGAGCAGAGGGTCAAATACAGAGGGAAGATCTATAAATACTCCTGGGCCAGGTGCAGGGGCTCACACCTGTAATCCCAGCACTTTGGGAAGGCGAGGCGGGTGGATCACAAGGTCAGGAGATTTAGACCATCCTGGCTTACACAGTGAAACCCCGTCTCTACCAAAAATACAAAAAATTAGCCGGGCGTGATGACAGGCACCTGTAGTCCCAGCTACTTGGGAGGCTGAGGCAGGAGAATGGCATGAACAAGGGAGGCGGAGCTTGCAGTGAGCAGAGATCACGCCACTGCACTCCAGCCTGGGCAACAGAGCGAGAGTCCGTCTCAAAAAATTAAATAAATAAATAAATAAATAAATAAATACTCCTGGATGAATGAGGTCGAGGCCAGGGCTGCCTTCAGGAGGGCAGCATCTCCTAGGGAGACAGACCCCCCCAAGCAGGGACACAGGTAGCAAGGCTGGGCTGGGGACGAGTGAGTCTGGACAGCGTGGGTCTGAATGTGCCTGAGAGGAGAGGAGGAGGGTGTGAGGGCTAGAGAGCCTTCAGGATAAGCAGAGCTTAGGCCTGTCTCCGAGGGGGTGTGGGATTGCTTTCTGTTGCACTCAGACGTTTCTGTTCATTTTGGCCATCTGCAAAGCAGCCCATTAGGTTGTATCTGTGGTGCCTAAAACGGAGAGGAAATCTGGGAGTTTTCTAGGTAACGTCCAATCCAGATGACCAGCTTGAACAATTCTAGGGCTCTTCCCGCCACCAACACCCTCAACACACCCCAGTGCACCCCAGCACACACACAGGCACCCCCTCACTCTTTCTGCTATGCATTCCAGCTGCACTGAGTTGCAGCATCTTACTGGCTGCCCTCGGAGGAACCTATGAAGTCACCAGGAAGGGGGACTGCTGCAGGGCCCTGAAGCTTGGAAACAGGCATGAGAGCTGAGGAGTAAGCAGCAGGGGCCAGGCCCCATTCCATGGCTTAGCCAGAAAATGTACACCCTGAATTCTCTCCAAATTACTCCTCTGGAGCAAGATGAGAGCCATGTTGGCAGCCAAGGACGTAACTCCCAGAATGAGCTGATGAGTCAACTTGACTTCTGGCAGCATAGTGACCAGATATCCCAAAATGCCATCCGCTACCTGATTGCAAGTAAATGTCTATGGACATAACATTATTGCACTGCCAAGATCACAAGGAAGCCCTCCTTCCACAAAAGAAACAAGCAATAAATAAAGCAAACTATCTGGAACCAGAGATGAGCAACAAGCATTTTCCTTAGGTAACGCAAAATGCAGAGTGGTGAGTGGGGGGAGTGAACCTAAGACTCCTACACCGACTTGAGACCCTCAAAGGAGGCTACCCGCCTAAGGAGAGGGTGGTTCCAACCAAATCTGCCTGCCAGGACAGGGATCCCTCTGGGAAACCTGGGTGTCTGCTTCAGAGCTCCAGGTGGAAACATTTAAAAACAATAATAATGTCCCTGGAGGATTTGCAACCATTTGCTCTCCTGCAGCGCTGAAGTTAAATTTATACTATCCTCATAGACAGGAAAATCCCCACTCAAGAAATTAAATTAAATTGGTCCTGGTCAGTGATAAACTGGTAGAAGCAAACAGAAATTCTTTCTGGAGGAAAGCATTCCAGTTTAGGCCTTCAGGATTCCTACAGTTGAAGCACAACCAAATACGAACACACACACACACACACACACACACACACACACACACACACACTCAAACCCAAGGACACAAGCCACCATAAGGTGAGACTCAATCGAAATAACAAATAGATTTAGACCTCTGAGAACTGCTTGAAATAAATGAAGTGCCAGCCAGGCGCAGTGGCTCACGCCTGTAATCCCAGCACTTTGGGAGGCCAAGGCAGGCGGATCACAAGGTCAGGAGATCGAGACCATCCTGGCTAACACGGTGAAACCCCGTGTCTACTAAAAGTACAAAAAATTAGCTGGGCGTGGTGGTGGGCACCTGTAGTCCCAGCTACTTGGGAGGCTGAGGCAGGAGAATGGCGTGAACCTGGGAGGTGGAGCTTGCAGTGAGCTGAGATGGCGCCACTACACTCCAGCCTGGGCGACAGAGCAAGACTCCATCTCGAAAAATAAATAAATAAAATAAATAAATAAATAAATGAAGTGCCAGGCATGGTGGCTCCACAACTGTAATCCCAGCACTTTGGGAGGCCGACGTGGGCAGATTGCTTGAGCCCAAGAGTTCATGACCAGCCTGGGCAACATGGCAAAACCCCATCTCTACAAAAATGTACAAAAAATTAGCGGATGTGGTGAGCATGCCTGTAGTCCCAGCTACTCAGGAGGCTGAGGTAGGAGGATCACTTGAGCTTGGAAAGTCTAGGCGGCAATGAGCTGTGATAGTGCCACTGCACTCTAGCCTGGGAGACAGAGTAAGACTCTGCCAGGAAAAAAAAAAAAAAAAAAAAAAAGGAAGGGAGGGAGGGAGGGAAAAGAAAATAAATAGATGAAGTCTATTCATCTATCAATTTTTCCTTTTTGATCATCTTCCTTATTCCATCTAAGGAATTCCAGCTAAATCTGCCTGCATATTAAAGAAGTTTCTTTGGTTCTGTTCATTTGTTTGTTTGCTTGTTCATTTTTGAGACAGTTTTGCTCTTGTTGCCCAAGCTGGAGTGCAATGGCACCATCTCAGCTCACCACAAACTCTGCCTCCCAGGTTCAAGCAATTCACCTGCCTCAGCCTCCAAAGTAGCTGGGATTACAGGCATGCACCACCACTCCCAGCTAATTTTGTATTTTTAGCAGAGACGGGGTTTCTCCATGTTGGTCAGGCTGGTCTCAAACTCCCAACCTCAGGTGATCTGCCCACCTCGGCCTCCCAAAGTGCTGGGATTACAGGCATGAGCCACCGCACTCGGCCGATTAAGGAGGATTTAATGGAATAAGGAAGGTGATCAAAAAGGCAAAAGAGTCTGTTGGAGAAAAAAAGGCCAGAGAGATCTGAAAAAGAACCAAATATACTTTTACAAGTGAAAAAATACAAATGTTGAAACTATGATTAAACAGCTGAAGAGAGAATCAGTGAATTGGAGCATAGATATGAAGAAATTTCCTAGGATGCAACATAGAAAGATGAGAAGAGAGAAAATATGAAAGAAAGGTAAGATGGCTGGGAGGAGAGAATGAGTGAGTCTAATGTGCATCTAATCAGAATTCCTAGAATTCCAGATCCCTGGATGAGGTGGTACTAAGTGGGGGCAATGGGTGGGGGTGCAGTGCGGGGCTGTTCCAGGCAGACGGAACAGCACGTGCAAGGCCCTGAGGAACCTAACCAAAGCTGGTCTGCTAGAGCCCTTGCTCTGTGCTGCCTTATGCAAGGCAATGCTGGGGCACAGATGGGGCTTAAACACTGTCCCTGCCTGAGCAGTAGGCAGCCTGGTGGGGAGCCAGCCACAGTGAGGTAGACAGCTGTGCTACTGCCTGGCCAACTCCATTTCCCCTTCAACTGCTAACTATACCTCTTCTCCTCCCCAACTCTCAGGCCACATGGCCCAGGTAGAGCTAGCCCCAGTCCTTCATGCTTCAGGGATGGACATGTGACCTTGGCCAGGTTAATCACAGCCAGTGAGGTCCAGTTCTGAAACTTTTGTTAGAACCACTGGGCAGAGGAAATCTCTGGTTTGTCAGGGGTGCTGACAGGGGAGAATGTTGGTCTGGAACCACCATGAGATGGAACCAACATAAAGAAAGGCCCCCTTTGAGCCCTGGATCCAAGTTTCCTGAAGATACCCTGGACATAATGGTTACAGAAGTTAATAGATTTCCTTTTCTGTTTGAGCTGGTCTGAGCTGTTTTTTCTGTTACATATAACTCCTTGCTCTGTCCCTGAAACAGAGGGAAATCCCAAGGCTGGAGACCCCATGGGAGGACTGGCCCAGCCTAGGGGTCAGTGAGGCTTCTTATGGGAGGTGATAGCCAGGCTGGGTCTTGATCGCTGCACCAGAGTTAGCTGGAGGGAAGAGGTGCGCCCGGGCAGGCTGGTGCAGGTGCTGGCTGCCTTCCCAGGAGTCAGGGCAGCTCACTGGCTCCTGGGCACAGTCTCTGCCCAGGCAGGCCCTGGGCTCCCAGGTCAGCTCTCAGCAGCAGCTTCTGAGGGCCTCGGGGTTTGGCAGGAACAGGAGGCCTAAAGAGGGGACAATTCATAAGCACTGCATTGGGTGGGGCAGGCCAGCCTCCAAGGGTCTTATTTCATGAGTCATGTTGGTGTCAGGACCTCCAACCTCAGGATCCACTGAGGTTTGTGTGAGGAGCTGTGTCGGGAGGTCACCAGCCCATCCTGTCCCTCCCTGGCCCCCAGCATGGCAAGTGCCATGGCCACCCCAGGTCGTGTTGCCAGGCAGGTGCAATGTGCAGGGCACCAAACCAAGTGAGCTTAAGAATCTGCTCTCAGCTCTATAACAGAGTCGTTTCAGCTTCTTGATGCCAGCTGACTTGGCACCCACCCACGTTCAGTCTCTTGCAGATCAATCAGCTGATCAGTGGGCTGCACGGGTCTCTGTGCCCTGTGCCTGTGTCACTACCAGCCCAGGCTCCCATGCCCAGCTTAAATGCCCTCTCCTCCAAGAACCCTTCCCTGATCACCCAAGGCATAAATGTTCCATCCTGCCTCTAACAACCCTTTGAAACAGGACCCCAGGCTGCCGTGGGAGGTGGTTACTTGTAGGTATGTTGTATTTTCCTTTGGTTCATCTCCGTCTACTCAGGGCCTAGTGAGGACCTGGCAAGAACATCTGATAGGGTAAGTCCTAGCCAGAGAAATCAGGCCAGAGAAAGAAAGAAAGGGCATCCAAATTGGAAAAGAGGAAGTCAAACTATATCTGTTTGCCAACGATACGATCTTATACCTAGAAAACACCAAAGATTACTCCAAAAGACTCCTAGATTTGATAAATAAATTAAGTCTCAAGTTACAAAATCAATGTATACAAATCAGTAGCATTGCCATACTCAACAATGATCAAGCTGAGAATCACAAGAACTCAATCCCCCTTTTTTTTTTTACCTTTGAGATGGAATCTCGCTCTTGTTGCCCAGGCTGGAGTGCAATGGCGCGATCTCGGCTCACTGCATCCTCTGCCTCCCAGGTTCAGCAGTTCTCCTGCCTCTGCCTCCTGAGTAGCTGGGATTACAGGCACCTGCCACCATGCCCGGCTAATTTTTGTATTTTTAGTAGAGATGGAGTTTCACCCGGTTGGTCCATGCCTGTAATCCCAGCACTTTGGGAGGCCAGGGCGGATGGATAACCTGAGGTCAGGAGTTTGAACTCAATCCCTTTTACAGTACCTAGACACAAAAAGCAAAATGCTTAGGAATATACTTAACCAAGGAGGTGAGCGATCTCTACAAAGAGAACTATAAAACACTGCTGAAAGAAATCATAGATGACAAAAACACATGGCAATACATCCCATGTTCACGGATTAGGACAATCAATATTGTGAAAGTAACCATACTGCCCAAAGCAATCTACAGAGTCACTGCAATTCCAACCAAAATACCAACACCATTCTTCACAGAATTAGAAAAAACAATCTTAAAATTCATATGGCATCAAAAAAGAACTGGAATAGCCAAAGCAATCCTAAGCAAAAAACAAATCTGGAGGCATCACCTTACCCAACTTCAAATTATACTATAAGGATGTAGTAATCAAGACAGTATCAAGGAAGTGTCTACTGGTATCAAGTACTGGTATCAAGGTAGATATATAGACCAATAGAACAGAATAGAGAATCCAGAAATAAAGCCAAATATTTACAGCCAACTGATCTTCCATAAAGTATACAAAAACATAAACTGGGGAAATGACACTCTATTCAATAAATGGTGCTGGGAAAATTGGATAGCCACATGTAGAAGAATGGAACTGGATTCCTCTTTCTCATCATATACAAAAATTAACTCACAATGGGTTAAATACTTAAGTCTAAGTCCTGAAATCACAAAAATTCTAGAAGGAACCCTAGGAAAAACTCTTATGGACATTGGCCTAGGCTAAATATTTATAACGAACGCTCCAAAGGCAAATGCAACACAAACAAAAATAAATAATCAAGACCTACTTAAACTAGAAAGCTTCTACACAGCAGAAGAAATAATCATGAAAGTAAACAGACAACTTAGAGAATGGGAGAAAATGTCTGCAAACTATGCATCTGACAAAGGACTAATACGCAAAATCTACAAGGGACTCAAATCAGCAAGAAAAAAAATTATAATAATTCTGGCTGGGCGCAGTGCCTCATACCTGTAATCCCAGCACTTTGGGAGGGCAAGGCGTGCGGATGACTTGAGGTCAGGAGTTTGAGATCAGCCTGGCCAACATGGTGAAACCCTATCTCTACCAAAAATATAAAAAATTAGCTGGGTGTGGTGGCAGGGCCTGCAATCCCAGCTACTCAGTAGGCTGAGGCATGAGACTCAACTTTAATCCAGGAGGCAGAGATTGCACTGAGCCGAGATTGTACCACTGCACTCCAGCCTCGGTGACAGAGTGAGACTCTATCTAAAAAAAATAAATAAAATAAAATAAAAATAATAAATACTTTATAAACATTAATTTACTGACTCTTCTTAATGACCTTGATGTTATATTCTGTTTGACCCTATTAACAGACAAGGAAACTCGGGCACAGAGAGGCTAGGTTACTCGTTCAGAGTCACACAGCCAGTGTGCAGCAGAGCCAGAAGTCAAGCCCAGGAAGTCCCTCTCCAGTCTGTGCTCTTAACCTTGGGCCATGACATGTCATCACCCTAGGTGTGCAGCGAGGGGACTGGGGCCCAGGAAGGGGAAGGGACTCATACCTGAAGCCACACAACCAGGGTCCAGCCCCAGGCAGGCTCTTTCTCCACAGAGACAGAGCCGGTTTGAGCCCCACTTCTCTTCTCTTGGTGACAGTTTTGCCTACGGGCATCCTGTGGGCAAAGGGGAGGCTGAGTTTCTGGTTTGTGGGTGTGTTTCAGGAAGTGCAGCTTGATGGGGTCAGTCTTTGTGTGCAGGGAGAGGAGCTGGGTGGAGGCTGGCTGGATGACTGGGCCTAGGCCTCCAGATGACGGAAAGGAGCAGAGAAGACGATGGATGCGTCCCCGCACTGGTATTGCGGAGAGAGACCCCAACCCCCAGGAGGGGTATGTAGGGGTGAGGAAGGGGCTGTTGGTTCCCCCGCTGGTGAGCAAGGTCTGGCTGTGGGAGGGGCTCCAGGAGCCGAGGGGAACTGTTAAAGATTCAGACCTAGCCGGGCGCGATGGCTCACGCTTGTCTTCCCAGCACTTTGAGAGGCTGAGGCGGGCAAATCACCTGAGGTCGGAGTTCAGACCAGCCTGCCCAATATGGAGAAACCCCATCTCTACTAAAAAATACAAAAATTAGCCAGGCGTGATGGTGCACACCTGTAATCCCAGCTACTAGGGAGGCTGAGGCAGGAGAATCGCTTGAACTCGGGAGGCGGAGGTTGCAGTGAGGTGAGATTGCACCACTGCACTCCAGCCTGGGTGACAGAGCGAACTCTGTCTCAAAAAAAAAAAAAAAAAATTCAGACCCAGCCTCCGCCCCCTGTGTCACACAAACTGTTCTCCTCCTAGGGCAGGCTTAGAGGGGCCCATGTCTGGGGCACCCAGGTTGGCAGGCAGCTTCGTGGATGCCTCTGGGGCGGCCTTCCTGACTGCAGGCCGGCTCTGGGGTGCTGCAGAAGAACTCACTTCCATCTCTCCTATGGTGGTGCTGTAGGTAGCCATGTTTGACAACATGTGACGATGCCTGGTGGTCACGTGATTCCAAGGCACCACACCATAGGTCAGCCCAGGACCAATAGCTGGTGGCAGGAAGCAAGGAGCTGAACAGGTGGATTCACCCCTGGGGACTTCAGCCTGGCCATCCCAGAAGAGGCAGCTGCTGACAGGGTCTCATGGAGGGCTGAGGATGCAGGGAGGTCTGGGGGTCTTGAGGGCCATATAGGGCCTTGGGAAGTCTTGGGAATTTAGGGGACCTAGGAGACCTTGTGGGGCTTTAGGAGGGCCTGGGGGGCCTTGGGGATCGTTGAGGGGCCTGGGAAGACCTTGAGAGGTCTCTGGAGGATCTTTTGGGCCTTGGGGGCCTGAACAGCCTTGGGGGACCTCCAGAGGCCTAAGGGACCTTGGGAAATCTTTGGGACCTTAGGGGGAGAGGGGATGTAGGAGACTTGAGAGGCCTGGGGCTTTGGGTGGACCTTGGAAAGCAAGGGGGATTGGGAGGGCCATGGCGGGTGGAGCAGCCCCCCCAGAGGGCCTGGGTCATGCTGCAGCCACAGCCTGGACACTGTGCTCCAGCTCTGGGAGCCCTGGTCATTCCCTCCGTGTGATGGGGGGATCCGAGGCCTGCTCCAGCGTCCCTGTGAGGGTGAAGTGATCCCAAGGGGACAGGCATTGCCACCGCTCTCAGGCCTGCATGCCCCACACTCCACTTCCACACAAACTCATCTGAAGGCACATGAGGCTGTGTGGTCTACCAAAGGCTTTGTGGGGAGGTGGAGGAAGGAGCCCCATTGCGAGACATCCCCGTGTCCCCAGAGCTCCTCTCACGCTGACAGCCACTCTCTTCACTGGTTTGTATAAAGTGCCCAGAACGGTGCCCGGCACACAGGAGGTGTGAGCCATCGTCACTGCTATCATTGTCTTTCAGTTCTGTCTTTCCCAGACGGCCTCTCAGGATCCCTCTTTTTGCCTCCAGCGACCTGGTGCCCTTCGTGTCAGAACAGATGCATCCTGCGATGCTCCCCACGTGAAACAGGAAGAGCCTATAAATGAAAATGTGCGTCTTCCCCTATGGTGTTTAGTTTTCTTGCGAGGGGACCGAGTCTCGTTCTGTCGCCCAGGCTGGAGTGCAGTGGCGCGATCTCGGCTCACTGCAACCTCACACCCCCCAGGTTCAAGTGATTCTCCTGCCTCAGCCTCCCGAGTAGCTGGGATTACAGGTGCCTGCCACCATGCCCGGCTAATTTTTTGTGTTTTTAGTAGAGACGGAGTTTCACCATGTTGGCCAGGCTGGTCTCGAACTCCTGACCTCATGATCCGCCCGCCTCGGCCTCCCAAAGTGCTGGGATTACAGGCGTGAGCCAGCGCACCTGGCCCTCTGTGGGGTTTAGAAGTAGCTCAGCACAGGCCAGTTGCAGTGGCTCACGCCTGTAATCCCAGCACTTTGGGAGGCCGAGGAGGGCAGATCATGAGGTCAGGAGATCGAGACCATCCTGGCTGACACGGTGAAAGCCCGTCTCTACTAAAAATACAAAAAATTAGCCGGGCGTGGTGGCACACACCTGTAGTCCCAGCTACTCGGGAGGCTGAGGCAGGAGAATGGCGTGAACCCGGGAGGTGGAGCTTGCAGTGAGCTGAGATAGCACCATTGCACTGCAGCCTGGGCGACAGAGCAAGACTCTGCCTCAAAAAAAAAAAAAAAAGAAGTAGCTCAGCACAGCATGTGGCGGGTGCCACCCAAGAAGGTGGCACAGAGGACAAAAGTCCACAAAGGACAAATGCAGCCAGTGTGGAAATCAGGCCCCAACTTGTGGGGGCCGAGGCCGTGAGCAGCCACAAGGTGGCCCCAGTGAGCTTAGGGACCGGCCAGTGCAGGGCAGGTGGGAGGTTCATGCACAGCTAAGTTAGGCTAACAGAGACGTGGCAGAGTCTCCCTGGGGCAGCAAGTGGGGGCTCAGCTCACCCTGGCTCCCTGCTGCACAGCTCAGAATGGGCACCTCCTCGCCTGAGGAGAAGGAAGGGCAGCCTGCAGCCAGCAGGTGTGCCAGGATCCTCCTACCTGGGCTGGGGCCCGGAAGGCAAACACAGGGCAACTGAACCCATTGCAGAGCAGGGCCCAAGGGCTGGCTCGAGAGCAGGTGGTTGGAGTCTGGCTCTGAACAGGCCTTGACCCATCCCCTGGGTCCCCCAGGCCCCACCTACAGCCTTCTGTGCTGAGGGCTGTGCCCCTGGAAGCCACGTGGGGCAGACTGGGGCTGCCTGGGTCCTGGAGCAGCATTTCTGGGGCTTCAGCCCAGGGGAGCTGACTGGGTTCACGGCTACACTCACACCACACTCCTCCTCCAGGCTGGGCCAGGCGAGAGGAGGGAGATGAAGGAGGGCGGGCCTGCCCTTGCTGGTCATCAGGGTCGCTCATCTCTGGGGATCTGGCTGGAGCTAGGGGCTGAGGAAGGACAGGCTGGTGGCAGGGGCCAGGGCTGGGCTTCTGGTGGGCCAGGCCCTCCTCTAGGGAGGTCTGTGCTCACTGCATCCGTAAGGACACAAGCCCAGGGCCAGGGCCTCAGGCATTCTGGCCTGGCAGGCTGCCTGCCTCAGCCCCACCCCACTCAAGGCATCCAGGGACACTGGCCTATGGCAGACACGCCCACAGCTTTGCTGTGTGTCCATCTTTGTTGCTTCTCCTTTTGGGGAGCTACCCCTACCCCTGCACTTTAACAGGTGAACCCAGTGTGAGCCACTGCCCCGCCCACCAGCCCCTGAATCAGGCCAGAGAAGTGAAAATCATCTGACCACACAGGAGGAGCCTGGGGGCGCAGCAGGGGCCCAGGTGGCCGGAGGTCAGCCTCAGAGTGGGTGGCTTGGAGGCCAGCTGTCTGGAGGATCCTGAGCAGAGAGGGGGGCAGGCCCTTGGTGCCTTTCCTTCCAAGAGGGGAATCTTAAGGGAGAGAGTGATACCCTTCCAAGGCCCACCGTGCAGATGCTGATGACAGAGGCCAGCGGAGGTGACCACAGGTCCTGCCCAAGACAGTCCTGGAGATGGATGGTGGGGCTGGTACCTGTCTTAATTTGCTGCATTGCTAGAAAGAAATACCCGATGCTGGGTAATTTATAAAGAAAAAGTGGTAGCCGGGCGCAGTGGCTCACACCTATAATCCCAGCACTTTGGGAGACTGAGGCGGGCAGATCACCTGAGGTCAGGAGTTTGACACGAGTCTGACCAACATGGAGAAACCGTCTCTACTAAACATACAAAAGTAGCCAGGCGTGGTGACACATGCCTGTAATCCCAGCTACTCGGGAGGCTGAGGCAGGAGAATCAGTTGAACCCAGAAGGCAGAGGTTGCGGTGAGCCGAAATGGCGCCATTGCACTCCAGCCTGGGCAACAAGAGCGAAACTCCGTCTTGAAAAGGGAAGGGAAGGGAAGGGAAGGGAAGGGAAGGGAAGGGAAGGGAGGGGAGGGGAGGAGAGGGGAAAAGGGGAGGGGAGGGGGGAGGGAAGGGAAGTTGTGTTATTTGGCTCATAGTTCGTCAGGTTGGTACAGAGAAGCATGGCACCAGCATCTGCTTCTGGTGAGGCCTCAGGAAGCTTCCACTCATAGCAGAAGGGCAAAGGGAGCAGGCATCCCATGGAGAGAGGAAGGAGGGAGGAGGGGGGAAAGGAGGTGCCAGGCTCTCTTTAACAACCAGCCCTCACGGGAACTAATAAAGGCAGAACTCACTGTTAACGCAAGCACCAAGCCATTCATGAGGGGTCCGCCCTCACGATACAAACACCTCCCACCAGGCCCCACCTCCAACACTGAGGATCAAATTTTAACCTGAGATTTGGAGAGGACAACATCCAAACTATATCAGCATCCCAGCAATGAGAATGTACTTCATGTTACCTCAAAATGGCTAAGATAGTAAATATTTAAACGTGTGGGTAAATCTGAGTAACTATTGGCTGCATAGAATAACATTAATTTTTCATGGTGTTTTATATAGATAAAAATTTTATTTATTTATTGAGACAGAGTATCGCTTTATCGCCCAGGCTGGAGTGCAGTGGCGTGATCTCAGCTCACTGCAACCTCCACCTCCAGGGTTCAAGCGATTCTCCTGCCTCAGTCTCCCAAATAACCGGGACTACAGGCATGTGCCATCATGCCAGGATAATTTTTGTATTTTTAGTAGAGACAGGGTTTTGCCATGTTGAGCCAGGCTTGTCTTGATCTCCTGACCTCAGGTGGTCTGCCCGCCTGGGCCTCCCTAAGGGTTGGGATTACAGGCGTGAGCCACCATGCCTGGCTTATATAGGCCGGGTGCGGTATAGGCCTTGCCCATACCCATCAATAGCCACTGCATTCATGAATAGCCACCCATGAATAGCCACTGCATTCCAGCCTGGACAACACAGCAAGACTATATCTATTTTTTGTTGTTTTTGTTAAAGTACATTAGTGGCTGGGTGCAGTGGCTGACGCCTGTAATACCAGCACTTTGGGACGCCGAGGTGGGCGGATCATTTGAGGTCAGGAGTTGGAGACCAGCCTGGCCAACACGGTGAAACCTTGTCTCTGCTAAAAATACAAAAATTAGCCCAGCGTGGTAGCGTGCATCTGTAATCCCAGCTACTCAGGAGGCTGAGGCAGGAGAACCGCTTGAACTCAGGAGGTGGAGGTTGCAGTGAGCCAAGATCATGCCACTACACTCCAGCCTGGGTGACAGAGACAGACTCTGTCTTAATAAATAAATAAATGAAGTACATTGGATGATGTCTTAGTCCCTTTTGTGCTGTTATCACAGAGTATCTGAGACTGGGTAATTTATAAACAATGGAAGTTTATTTGGCTCATAGTTCTGGAGGCTGGAAGTCCAAGAGCAAGGTGCCAGGATCTAGGGAGAGCCTTCTTCGTGTAACACCCCATGGAAGAAGGCAGAAGGGCGAGAGAGTGTGCACTGAACCCATTCTTTTATCAGGAACCCACTCCCAAGATAACTAACCCACTCTCATAACTAACCTATTCCCATGATAACTAACCCACTCTCATGATAACTAACCCACTCTCATAATTATAAATAACCCACTCCCAGGATAACTAACCCACTCTGATGATAACTAACCCACTCTGATGATAACTAACCCACTCTCATAATTATAACTAATTCACTCCCATGATAATTAACCCACTCCCATGGTACCTAACCCACTCCCAAGATAACTAACCCATTCCCAAGATAACTAACCCGTGCCCATAACTAACCCACTCTCATGATAACTAACTCACTCTCATAACTATAACTAACCCACTCCCAAGATAACTAACTCACCCCATGATAACTAACCCACTCTCATAACTAAACTAACTCACTCCCATGATAATTAACCCACTCCCATGGTAACTAACCCACTCCGAAGATAACTAACCCACTCCCATGATAAGTAACTCACTCCCATGATAACTAACCCACTCCCAAGATAACTAACCCATGCCCATAACTAACCCACTCTCATGATAACTAACCCACTCTCATAACTAACCCACTTCAAAGATAACTAACCCACTCCCAAGATAACTAACCCAAACCCATGATAATTAACGTACTCTCATGATAGCTAATCCACTCCCAAGATAGTTAACCCACACCCATGATAACTAGCCCACTCTCATGATAACAAACCCTCTCTCAAAACTAACCCACTCCCAAGATAACTAATCCATGCCCATGATAACTAACCCATTCCCATGATAACTAACCCACTGCCAAGATAACTAACCCACTCTCATAACTAACCCACTCCCGTGATAACTAACGCACTCCCAAGATAACTAACCCACTCCCAGATAACTAACCCACTCTCATAACTTACCCACTCCCAAGATAACTAACCCACTCTCATGATAACTAACCCACTCCAAAGATAACTAACCCACGCCCATAACTAACCCACTCCCATGATAACTAACCCACTCCCAAGATAACTAACCCACTCGCAAGATAACTAACCCACTTCCACGATAATGAACCCACTCCCATGATAACTAACCCACTCCCAAGATAACTAACCCACTCCCATGATAACTAACCCACTCCCAAGATAACTAACCCACTCGCAAGATAACTAACCCACTTCCATGATAATGAACCCACTCCCATGATAACTAACCCACTCCCGTGATAACTAACCCACTCTCATAACTATAACTAACCCACTCCCAAGATAACTAACCCACTCGCAAGATAACTAACCCACTTCCACGATAATGAACCCACTCCCATGATAACTAACCCACTTCCAAGATAACTAACCCACTCCCAAGATAACTAACCCACTCCCATGATAACTAACCCACTCCCAAGATAACTCACCCACTCCTAAGATAACTAACCCACTTCCATGATAATGAACCCACTCTCATGATAACTAACCCACTCCCGTGATAACTAACCCACTCTCATAACTATAACTAACCCACTCCCAAGATAACTAACCCACTCCTAAGATAACTAACCCACTTCCATGATAATGAACCCCTCCTATGATAACTAACCCACTCCCATGGTAACTAACCCACTCCCAAGATAACTAACCCACTCCCATGGTAACTAACCCACTCCCAAGATAACTAACCCACTCCCATGATAAGAAACCCACTCCCATGATAACTAACCCACTCCCAAGATAACTAACCCTCACCGATAACTAACCCACTCTCATGATAACTAACCCACTCTCATAACTAACCCACACCCATGATAACTAACCTACTCTCATGATAACTAACCCACTCCCAAGATAGCTAACCCACACCCATGATAACTAGCCCACTCTCATGATAACTAACCCTCTCTCATAACTAACCCACTCCCAAGATAACTAACCCACACCCATGATAACTAACCCACTCCCATGATAACTAACCCACTCTCATGATAACTAACCCACTCCTCCGACCCAGTGCTGTGCTGTCACCTGCTGCCAAAAGGTGGCATAACCAGTTACCCTCAGAAGCCAGAACCCCAAGTTCCACGCTGCAATCCCCATCCCAAGCTGGCGGCAGGAGCATGCCCTCTGCCACTTCCCTGGGGGCTGGCAAAGCCCTGCGAACTGCAGGGACAACCCCCCTGGAGAGCCACAGCAGGAGAAGTCCTCCACTTCTTCCGTTACCTCCATGCTGCCTCCTCACCACCCCGACACTGATGTGGGCCTGGGATGCTGATGCAACTTACAACGAGGGTGTGCGTGGCTGCAGCATCTCAGGTCTTCCTGGAAACAGGTGTTAAGTTGGTGGTGCATCTTACCCCCAGTGGCATTTTTAAATCAAGGAAACACATGGATGAGATTGCAGTGAGCCAAGATTGCACCATTGCCCTCCAGTCTGGGCAACAAGAGTGAAACTCCATCTCAAAAAACAAACAAAAACAAAACAAACAAACAAACCCAAAAATGCGCAGTGCTAGAAAGAAACAGAAAATAGCAAAGGAAGATTGCCATGGTGGATACAGGAGTGATTTTAAAGCAGGTCGCCAGGGTGGATCCCAGAGCAAAGGTGGTCCTTGAGCAAAGACTTGAGGAGGCTGAGGGACGGAGTGATGCAGACATTGGAGGGACAAGTGGGCCGAGCAGGAGGGACAGCAGGGGCTCCCCAGGATCACAGGGAGGGCTACAAGCCCATAGGTGAGCAGTAGGCCTTGCGCAGAGAAGCAAGAGGGCGGCCCCCAGGGAGAGGAAAGTGATCAGAGTGAGGGGGCCTGTGCAGAAAAGAAACAGGGAGTCCAGTGAGGAGGCTCCTGCAGAGGCTGGGGAGGGAGGATGGCCTGGAAGCAGTGGCAAGGAGCAGGGCCAGGCGTCCTGCACCTGCAGGCCCAGGGGTTTGAGGGGCACGGGGATCAGGGAGACCCACAGGAGGGCCCTGCTGGGCAGCTCTATTAGCACAAAGAAGTGAAGGGGATGGTGGGAGGGAGGCTGAGGGCTGAGGGGCTGTGGGAGGCCCCAGTAGGGGCTCAGGGGGCCCAGGGTGGGCAAAGAGGGGAGGGGACAGGACAGACTGGGATCCGCAGCAGATGAAGGGTAGACCTCTGGGTAGGTGGCTTAAGGTGCTGAACCTGTCTTCACCCCTGGCGAGGGATCCTCTCAGTGTGTGCAGGGCTGGCTCCTTGACCCCAAGATCACAGGTGCCTGCTGGCGGACATTGAGCTGGTTCTGGAGTCTTTGCCCTTCCACTGTGATGATTTCTTGCTGCCGGGCCACCCCCTCCGCTCCCGGTCCCTGTTCTGGCTTGGCAGATGTTGCTCTGTCCCAGGACCTTTCTCATGAGCCACTCCTAACCTGCGTCATCCCCTCCTCCCGAAGGCTGCTTTCCCGCGCGTTTTCCGCCGAGGATTGGACACTCTCACACGTGCACCCTCACACACCTGGCTGTGTGTGTCTCCTCCAGCTCCTCCAAGCCCCCAGGCCATCTCTTTGCCCTGTGGCTGCATCGCTCTGTCACCTGTCTTTTCAGGCTGGTGGTGTCAGGGACATGGTTGCTGTGGGCTCACAGGGTATCCTGGTTGGGCCTTGAACTAGCTGTGTGATGCTGGTCCAAACACATTACCTCTCAGGACTCAGCTTTCCGTCTGTGGAATGGGCACAGTAATGCCCCACTGCCTCCTTCCCAGGTCAGTGGGAGCAAGGCTGAATCCCCCGTGTTCTGTGTCTGTAACAGCACTGCGCCTGCGCCAGTGCTCCCCTAGCCTAGGGCCTGGCGGGGGACACCGGGATTGAGGCTGAATGTCCGTCGGGCCTGATGGTGCAGGCCTTGCAGGAGACTGTGCTTTATCCCAAAACCTGGGAAACTGGGTTCTGCCAAAGGCTTGGGTTTGGCCCTGGGGCCTTAGAAGATTCCAGTGCCATTTTCGCAGGAGGGGATCCAGGGTGCTGCTCCACGGCATGGCCGGGAGCCCAGGCCCCAAGCAGTCCCGGCCCCTGGACTCCCTTCTCTGTCTCTGCATCTTCCCCATCTTTCCAGAGCTGGGTTCCGAGGTCAGTGTGCCAGCTCCTGGGCACCCCTCACTGCCCACATGGGGGCTGTGTGATCTCCGCGGCAGGCAGAGAACCCAGGGCCCTCCTGGCCTGCCCATGCCCAGCTGCCCTGCGCCCAGAGCTCCCTCCCCCAGTTCAGCTGCTCTTCAGGTCCTCACCCTGCCCTGCCACAGCCCTCCAGTGGCCTTTGTCCCAGGAGCAACAGCTACAGTGTGGGGAGGGGCTGGCTTTCCACACCCCCCCACACCTCTGGCAGTGGGAAGGGCTCTGTAAGAGCTGCTCAGATCCCTGTCTCAGTAGGTTTTCTGTTGCTTATAACAGAATTCCAGAAACTGAGTAGTTTATAAAGAAAAGGAATTTATTTATTACAGTTATGAAGGCTGAGAAGTGCAAGGCCGAGGCGCGAATCTGGGGAGGGCCTTCCTGTTGGCCGGGGGAGCCTCTGCAGAGGCCCGAGACAGCGCACGGCAGCACACGGCAAGGGGCCTGAGAGGCCTAGCGTGCTAGCTCAGGTGTCTCTCCCCCTTCTTATTAAGCCACCAGTTCCCCGCCATGATAACCCATTAATCCCTTAACCTATGAATCCATTAAACCATGAACGGATTAGTCCATTTATGAGGGCAGAGCCCGCATGATCCAATTGCCTCTTTATGGCCCCACCTCTCAATACTCCCCATGTTGGAGAAAGTAAAAATGGCCTTGCTGAGATAATTAAATTTATGTTTGAGTGCTGTTTCTTTGCAGCACCGGGGAACAAGCATTCTGTTTCTAAATAAACATTTTACATATAACACAAATATTCAAAGCACAGCACCCCCTCCCACCTGCTTATCACCCGGAGGCCTCCAGTCTATACCCAGAAGAGCACTGATGGGATCCTGTTGTTCCTGCTTGAAACCCGGCCATGGCTCCTTCCTGCCCTGGGATATGGGCCGTCCTTCATGGCAACTCCTGCCTTTTCCCAGCTAAACAGAACACGTGGCGTTCTCTCTCTTCCCACCAGGCCTTTGCATATGCTGTTCCCTCTGCCTGGAATCCTCTTCCTACTATCTTATCCTAGTTAACCTCTGGTCACTCCTTGGCCTCTCTTAGAGTATCACCGCCTCCAGGAAGCCCTCCTCAGCCTTCTGTGGCTCTCTGTCTCGTCATTGACCACACTGTGACTTCATTGCCTGCCTGCCTCTCTGTTGGATAAGAAGCTCCCTGAGGCCAGGGACCATCTTGAGTGTTCCTCCCTGCCACATGTCCACAGCATAGGGCTTAGCACCAAGCATAGGGCTTAGCATCCTTGGGGTGCTCTCAGCCTCAGTTTGATTCTCTAAAAAAGATGAGGTTGGCTGGGCACAGTGGCTCAAGCCTGTAATCCCAGCACTTTGGGAGGCCGAGGCAGGTGGATCACCTGAGGTCAGGAGTTCGAGATCAGCCTGGCCAATATGGTGAAACCCCGTCTTTATTAAAAATACAAAAATGAGCCAGGCCTGGTGGTGCACGCCTGTGATCCCAGCTACTGGGGAGGCTGAGGCAGGAGAATCGCTCAAAGGCAGAGGTTGCACTGAGCCAAGATTGAGCTACTGCACTCCAGCCTCGGTGACAGAGCAAGACTTCCTCTCAAAAAAAATTAAATTAAATTAAAAAGATGAGGTTGTCCTGGATCCCTTCTCCCAGCTGTGACCCTTATGGGGTGCCTCCCACATGCCTGTAGCAGGGGAGACTGGGGGTGGACTGCCCACTGACCCTCCCATGCCAGGGCGCAAGGACCCAGATGCATCTGGAGCTAAAACACTTCTTCTAGCTCCTGGAATCTGCAGGGGTGGGAGGCGAGTGTCAGCTCAGGGGGGCTAAGGAAGCACCACCTTCCCACTGATTCCTGGCAGCAACCCGGCGCCAGGAGTGGTAGCAAAGGTGAGAGTGAGGCTGCCGCCTGGGAGCCCTGACTGTTGAGGAGTGGGACTGGGCCCCTCAGCTCTCTGGCTGGGACGTTGCCATCTCTGGGCCAGAGCTGACAGCCATCAGCTGCCGCTCTGTTCAGTCTCCTACAGGAACCCTGACTCCCAGCCTGGGACTCTTCGCCCAAACCTCTCACCGCTCCAGATCCAGGGGCCTTCCTCCCAACCTGGCCCCACCCCTTCTCCCCTAATCACGATGAAAGTAGCAACCGCTGGCACTTCCCAGTGCCATTTGGTGCCAGGTGCTGCCATCTCTGGAGGGTGGCGACGAGGTGACGTGGGGAACGGCCTGGAACCCAGAGTCTACACACCCCGGGGCTTGGAGTGCTTCCTTCCCACCTGCTCTCGGTGGCCCCGGGCAGGTTCCTGAGCCCTCGGTGGCCCCGGGCAGGTTCCTGAGCCCTCGGTGGCCCCAGGCAGGTTCCTGAGCCCTCTGTGCCTTGGCGTCCCATGTAAAAAATATGCGGTTCTGTGCATGTGGAGTGACAGCCTGGATACTACATGCCAAGGTATGAACCTTCCAGGTGCACCTGCTTGGTGCCAGGTCCCGTCTCAGAAGGTGAGGGGGGGCTGGGATGTGAACTCAGGTTGGCCTGCCCCTGACACGCCCCTGCTTCTCACTGACTTATTTCCATGCCTTTGTTTGGCCACAGACAAACATAACAGGATAGCCTTGAGGAGCCAGTGGACAGTGCAGGGGTGTCAGGCTATATGGAGACCCCTGCTTCCACTTGTGACCGGTTCCTCTCGAGTCCTATCATCTTGCCCCTGATTCCCCTCAAGGCTCTGAGGATGGGAGGCACGGGTCTGAGGGCCCCGCTGGCCCCTGGTGTGAGCAGGCTCCAAGCCTCCTTCCCAGGCCACCCACCAAGCTCAGGGCTCTGCCGTGCCCACTCGGAGCAGCCCTGCCCCGCCATCCCTGTGTCCAGTTCTGCTTTGAGAAGAGGAGCGGGGAGCTGGCGGTGGCCTTGCTATCACCAGCTATGTGACCCTTAGGGTCTGGCGGCCACTCTGCGCCTGTGCCCTTGTATGAGTTTGCCAGGGCTGGTGTAACCAACACCACAGACAGGCGGCTTACACAACAGAGCTTCATTTCCTCATACTTCCAGAGGTTGAAAGTCCGAGATCAATGCGTCTGCAGGGCTGGTTCCTCCTGAGGCCTCACTCCTGGGAGTGCAGATGCTGCCTTCTCTCCGTGTCCTCATGCAATCCCCCCTCTGTGTGTGTCTGTGTCCCCATCTCCTCCTCTTATGAGGACACATGTGCTGTTGGGTTAGGGCCCACCCTCAGGGCCTCATTTACCTTCATCGCCTCTTTAAGAACCCTGTCTCCAAATGCAGTCTCATCGGGAGGTATGGGAGTTAGGACTTCAACAGATGAATTTTTTGGGGGACACAATTCAGCCATAGATGCTGCTCTGTAAGTGGGCTAATAGGACCACGGAGCAGGGTGGCGGGCACCACACAATATCAAGTGTCCCCCTTTGTGGGGTGTGTGGTCCATGCCTGTCCACCAGGCAGGGGCTCTGTCTGACTCTCTGCACTGCACCAGTTTTGCGCCCCTACCAAGCAGGGACTGGGCACCCAGCAAATGTCTGGAGGGTGGGCCGGATACGAGGGGCTAGGCATGCTGGGTGCCCTCGTCTGGTTTCCCTTTGGCTGCTGCCTGCTCACTCCTAATCCTGGCCGTTCACAAAACGAACATTCCTCAGGCGCTTGCTCTGTGTCGTGCTGTCTGCTGCAGCCCCTTTTCTGTTGGGGTACTGCCTGCCTCAGCCCCAGTGGTTCAGATGGCACTGCCGGTCACAGCACCCTGGCCTTTGCCCCCGCAGTCCCCTTGGCTCAAGCGTGACACATGACCAAGCGGGGCGATGAGAATCCTTCCAGGAGACTTGCTGGAGGGGTGCGGGGCAGGAGGGGGTCTCTCTTTGGGATCGCTGCTGTGAGGATGGAGGCTTTTCCTCCACAGGGAGAAGCAGAGAGGTTTAGAGATGAGAGAGGTGAGAAGCAGCAGGTGTCCTGCTGGCAGACAGACTGCCACTGCTGCACCCGCACAAACAGGTTGCCTTTGGGGCTTGGCTGAGGTGAGTCACTTGTGTACAAAATGACCCTGACAATGACACACAGCCTGGCCAAGGTCTTGAGACGTGGGGACAGCAGCGAGGGACTCGCACAGGAAAGCTCTGGGCCTTTGCTCCGAGGAGCAGCTCACCTGGACTGTCGGGGAGAGTGGAGAGAGGAGACAGGAAGGAGCACAGTCAACAATGAAAACGATTAAAATGTGGCCACGGTGCTGGGGCAGTAGGTCCCCTAAGGGCCCCCGCCCTCCCCCAGAGCCTTGGCAGGTGGAGTCCGGGTTCATTTCTGACCAGGCTGGCTCAGGAGGGTTTCTTGGAGTGGGCAGCTCTGGAGCTGGGCCTGGCAGGCTGTGTAGAGTTAGTGTAGGGCAGGTACCCCTGGGAGGATATGGCCAGAGCAGGGAGCGGGAGGCAGGAAAGTAGAGCTTGTGTTTGGGAAAAACAAATCCTGTTTCCCTGGAGGACAGAGATAAGGCAGGAAAGCCTGGAGGGTTTGGGCAGAGGGGAGGGGGAGCCAGAGAGGTCTGGCGGTCAGGCCTGGTGCTGGATGGGGACTCTGGGCACAAATGTGAGTCATCTCCGCCATCCTGGGAAGAGACGGTCCTGCAG
Organism: Pongo pygmaeus; assembly: GCF_028885625.2. Taxonomy (NCBI): domain Eukaryota; kingdom Metazoa; phylum Chordata; class Mammalia; order Primates; family Hominidae; genus Pongo; species Pongo pygmaeus. The sequence goes on from NC_085931.1 coordinate 57,573,667, forward strand.
ACAGCGCGCCATCGCACCCCATGCTGCCCGCGGAGGCACAGGACAAACGCCGCTGGGCAGCCCTTGCGGAAGCGCTGGATCTTTTACCCTGAAATCACTGGGTCCCCAGTTCTGCAGACAGGAACCTGAGCCTTGGAAAAGTACAGCTCAGCTGAGTGCCTGCCTCTAACCCAGGTCCATCAGGGCTAGACCTGGAGGGGGATCAAAGAGAGGCCCTGAATCTTGCCACAGGCAGCTTCAGGTGCACTTGAGCTGGGGCCCTTGAGACGGAAGGAAGTGGGGAGGGCGGATCCAGGTCTGGAGTCTTTGGATTGACAGGTTGGAGATGCCTGTGGGACTCCCAAGGTCAGTGAGTTGAGGGCAGGGCACTGGGGCAGACAACAGACACAGGAAGGGCGGGGAGGGGCACAGAGGACCCAGTCTGGGGAGGGCGAGGCAGAGAGGGCTGGGCAAAAATAGCCTCCAGGCCTTGTCTATTTTCTCCACTCTGGTTCTCCTCTACCCTCTCACCCCAACTCCCCGCAACCATCCTCCTGGGTAAGACACTAAAGCGTGTCCCCTAAACCTAGGGCTCTGCAGGGTGATCCCCTCTGCCCCTTCACTGAGCAGTCTCCTGTGAGCTAGACAGCCTTAAAGCGGGGTGGTGGGTGGTTTCTTCTAGAGGGTCCAGAACCCGGGGATAGGTGGGCTTAGAGTGGGTCTCCTTTACGGATGTCCTGCCCCGCAGGTAGTGCCTGGGGAGATGCAGGGGTGTGGGTGAGATTCAGAGAAAGGGTGGGCCCAGAGGTCCAGATCCTGGGGACAGACTGCACCCTGGGCACCTTGGGGTGGGCGCGCCAGGTACTGCGCGAGTCTAGCGGGGTTCGTGCTGCAGGTCCAGCCCCGGCGTGGGGCCGCGTCCGACGCCCCGCGAGGCGGTGGGGGAAAGGCATTTCCGCCTGGGACGCGGGTCTCCACCAGCAGCCCAGTCCCTGACCCATCTCTAGAAAGGCGGGCGGTCCCGCGGGGCGCGGGCGAGGCCACAGCAGCGAGCGTGCTCGTGCGCGGCTGAGCCCGTGGCGTCCGCCGTGGCTAGCGCGGGGACGGCGTGGCCGTGGCCGGCGGCGGCCGCGCGTGCGCGTGGGTGTGAGCGGCGGGTGCGCACGTGGCCACCCAAACAAAGGCCGCGCCGCGTGACCGAGCTCGCGCACGCGGACCCGCCAGGGCAGGCGCGCCCCCGCGGACCCCGAGCCGGCCGCAGAGCGGGGGCGGGGCCGGGGTGGCGCGCGGGGCGCGGCCCCTTTAAGGCGCGGCGCGGGGCGGGGCGGCGGCTGCGCAACGGGGCCGGGGGCGCGCAGACTCCGCGCAGCGGGACGCGAGCGCGCGACCTGGCGCCGCCGCCGCCTCCGCGCTCGTGGCCGGGACCCGCGGGGCCGCCTCCTCCCGGCTCCCCGGCGCCGCTGGGCTCCCGGGCGGGCGGCAGGTGTAGCGCGGCCGGGCGGCCGGCGAGGGGGGCGCCGCGGCGGGTGGATGAGAGTTGGCCCCGATATCCGCTCAGGGTAAGCTGCGCGCGCGGACACCCACCCACCCCGACCTGGTTGCCCCGCGGCCACCCTCCCTTCTGGGCGGGCGGCCCGCGACCCGGCGCACTCGGCCGCGCTCTCCCCGCCGCCGCCGCCGCCGCCCGGGCCCGAGCCGGCGACCCTCCCAGCAGGGCCCTGCGCGGGCGCACCCCGCACACGCCCCCGGGTCCCGCGCGTCACGGCTGCCCCCCGCGGGCACCGGCGGCCGCTGGTCCGGGTTCTGCCCGCCGGCTGGAGGAGACGAGGACATCCCGGGGTTGCGGGGCCCGGACTGGGGTGGGGGGTCGCCGGACCGGGGTCACCGACGCTGGGCCACTGGAGGGGGACGGTATCGGCCCGGGCCCGCCAAGGTCTTCCTGCGGATCCACTCCCGGCTGGGACGGGAGAGGAGGGCGCCCCAGCCCCTGCTTTCCTACAGACGGTCTCTCCAAAAAGTTGTGGGCGCTTGCCCCCTGCATGCACCCCACTTTCTGCCCTGTCTCCTCTCCCTTTGTTCGGGATGTTGAGCTCATGGGGCTCTGCTGGGGCGGGCTGGCACCTTGGCTGTAGCCCAGGCCCGTACGCCTGCCAGAACGTGGGGTGCTGTGTGGCAACCCCGGCCTGAGGCCCCACATGTCCAGAGCAGGACCTGCACCCCTGCCAGGCCCTGGACAAGGGAAAGAGGAGAGCCAGTTTGTCCCCAGCTGGGTGGGCTGGTGCCCCTGTCCTGTTGGCTGTGTGGCAGAAGGTGCAGCAGTGCCCCGGGGCCAGGGACCTGAGTGTGACTCCCCCAGAGCCAAGTCCACTTTTTCGGCTATTGCCAACCCTGCATCTCCTGAGGTAGGAAAGATTCGGTTTGGGGGAGACCTTTTGCAGGATGGGGTTCCGTTCTTGCCTGCCTTGTGTGGGTTAGGAAGAAAATTCAGAGGTGTCTCTCCTACACGCCAAAAAGGAGGTGCCTGAGTCCCAGCCCAGTGCAGCCCTGCCCTGGGGCTGGGCCTGGGAGGCAGGTCAGGGTCAGGGCTCTGTTGCCTCAGAAGTCGAGGGCAGCGCTCGAGAGAGGAGTCTGGGACTTGCCTCCCTCACCCTCCTGCTCTGTGACCTTGGGCAAGGTAGTGAGCCTCCTGGGCCTCAGTTTCCTCACTAGCAAGTGGGCAGGGCAGGTAAGAGGATCGAATGAGGTGATGTGGGCCTCCTCAGGCTGGGCTCGCCCTGGATTGGGGTTCAGAATGGGTTTAGGAGGTCAGTCATGGCCTCCACCCGGGGCGCTGTGGCTGAGCCTGAAGTCTGAAGTCTGTCTTCCTGACTTTTGTGTCCCAGGCCCATTTGGGGATGCACAGTCTGGGCAGGGAGTGTGTTCAGTTGCTGCCTCTGCCCCGTGCTGGGGTGAAACCACGTTCCCCTGTTGTTAGCTGGGACTCCCCAGATAAGTGACCTCAGTAACCCTGCCCCTCTTTCCTGCTGCACACCCTTCCGAAGACCCCTGCCTGGTCCACGAAAGGGGCCCTGCCTGTCTTGCCTTCCTCCTGCCTTGGCGGCCGTGTGGACCCTTCTGCAGCACTTTGTGGTCCCGGGGCAGACCTCGAAGCCCCACAGTCCTCACCGTGCTGGGATCACAGGGAGATGCAGCTTGGTCCTGGAGCCTGGGAAGTTGGGCACCTGAGGTCTCAGTGGGCCACCAGCCCTCTGCTCTGCTGCTCTTTCCTCTCAGCTGCCTCGGTGGCTGATGCGTGGAGTGCGGCTGTCCCAGCCATGCAGCCTGGGGGCAGGTGGGGCCTGTCCCGTGGTGTCTGTCTTGCACTCTAGAGAGCACGGGAAAGTCTCAAAGTTGTGGTGTGTTTCCACATAGCCCTGGGAGGCTGTTTATTCTGGGTCTCCTGCTGGGAGAGGTGGAGGACCCTTCACTGGGAAAGAACCAGGTGGTCTCTCTCCAAACCACCGGCCTTCCAGGCCTTCCCCTTAGTACCCTCCTCTTATCTGTGGAGCCCGGTGCCGGTGTCAGGTGACCTTTGCTCTCCGCTCTCCTGGGCTTCACCTTCACCAACTAGAAAACGAGGGAAGAGAATCAGAGCCGGTTTTCCTGAATCACCATTTCTGCTGTAGAATAGAATAGAATAGAATAGAATAGTGGTTCAGGCTCAATGAAAACAAAGTGTTATTGGAGCCTAGTGAGCCTCTGCTGCCAGGGAGGGCTGCCAGCCTGAAGCCTGTTTTCTCTTTGGAAAGAGTATCAGAGCAATGTTAGAGATGTTACAGAAACAGCAGCACCCCACCTGACGGGTCCTGGTGACATCCGTGTTATGGGAGAACCTGGGGCCCTGATAGTCCCATGGTGTGATCCGTGTTAGTGATTGTGCCATCCGTGTGCCCCCTCCCCTCCCTGGGGGCCACGTGAAGCCCCCTTCCAGCTCCCCATGTTTCTCTGGGTATTTCTCTCCGGTAGCTGAATCTACTGGGGTTTGTTTGGCATTGGGGTTCCAGTCTTGTCATGACGGGGCTCCGTTCAGGGGCTCATTTTAGGAGGCTGCCCCATCTCGGGGAGCTGGGGAGGCTTCCCTGTATGTGGGCTTCTGTGTGTCAGGTTTGGGGGCTCCTGCCTAGTGGCCATGGTGGGGACTTGGGTATTTACAGAGCTCCTGTTGGTGTGGGCGTGTGCTGGCTGGGAGGGAAGACACCAGGGACTGACTGGGTGGCCTGGTCACCCCCTGCCTGAGTTCCTGCCTCCTCCCCTGCAAGGCGGCCCAAGAGGCTGCTGCCTGGCCTCTTTAGGGGAAAGGAGACCGTCTCTGCAGAAAGCCCGGGGCAGCAGGGACAGTGTTGGGGTGTGTGCCAGAGCATCCCTGCTCCGACAGAAATTGACAGTGAATTGAGGAAGAGAAGCTTTGGCTGGGTTTAGCGAGTAACAGACAGAAGGCAGAGGGTGCTCACTGGGAAGCAGCATCTCTTGCCTGGCTTGGAGATGGTCATCTGCTGGGCGCCTCCGAGGCCAAATGGACCACTCACAGTGCTTTCGAAGGCCTCTGGTTTGGGCATCCCACAGGCTGGCTTGGGGTCTCTTTGGCACCACGGTGGGTTTAGATCTGCCTTTTATTTGGCTTTTGGTGGCACAGCAATGGTCCTGAAAAATACTGCTTGTAAAGGAGTAAAAGTTCAAGTCCTCCACCGTCATGTATGCCTGGGTGGTCTGGGAGGAGGCCTGGATCTCCCAAGGGGACAGTTATGTGAACAGAGTGTCACAGGCCTAACCCAGCCCAGTGGGTGGGGCCCAGGCCAGCCTGTCACCTGCTTGGAGCCCTTGGCTGCTGGGGAAATGTAATAGTTTAACTTGAGAACTTAAAGGCAGGTCACTCAGGCTCTCTTAGAGACAGAGATGGCGCAAGAAAATGTGGGTTTCGCTGGGCACGCTGGCTCACGCCTGTATTCCCAGCACTTTGGGAGGCCGAGGCTGGCAGATCACCCGAGGTCGGCAATTCAAGACCAGCCTGACCAACATGGAGAAATCCCCGCGTCCACTAAAAATAAAAAAATTAGCCGGACACGTTGGCGCATGTCTGTCATCCCAGCTACTTGGGAGGCTGAGACAGGAGAATCGCTTGAACCTGGGAGGCAGAGGTTGGGGTGAGCCGAGATCGCGCCATTGCACTCCAGCCTGGGCAACAAGTTTTTTTGAAACTCCGTCTCAAAAAAAAAGAAAAAAGAAAAAAGAAAATGCGTGTTTCCCTAATTGGAGAAAGCCCTGTTGTTTTGCCTTTGGTGTCTCGGCATGTGGCAGAGGCCTGGGCGGACACTTTGGGCTGGTAATTCGCCACTAATGACAGTCCCGTCTACAGGGCTACTGTTCTGATTGTTTGGCATTTGAGTTATAACCCAGGGTTGTGATTATGTTTAAGCCCAGTGATTAAAGTCCCCTGTGGTTACACAGGAAAGGCAGGAAGTGCCGGCCTATCAAAAACATTAATAATAGTAATAGAAATCACTCATTCTGCACAGCAGGCCTGCGCTGAGTGTTTTACACGAATTGTCTCAACAAAGTCCGCAGAGCATACAACTTCACCCCGTTTTGCAGATGAGGAAACTGAGGCACCGGGAGGCAGTGCCGCTTGCCTAAGTCCCCAGTTCGTTCCCGAGCAGAGCTGGGATTTGCACGTGGGTCGCTTTGCCCCGAAGGCTATGCTCATAAACATTGCAGCCTTTCTGTCTTCCTGATAATCCTCTTCTAAGGGAGGTTTTGTGAGAGAAATATCAGCAATAAACTTAAAGTCACGATGAGACTTCTCTCTGCTGTCAAACATGCAGTAAATAGCAAGATTCGAACAGCATGTCCTGCTTGGGGCCAGACAGCCCTCTAAGCATGATACACAATTTATTTTCGTAACAGCTGGAGGTAGGTGCTCTTGTTAGCTGCATTTCACACAGGAGGAAGCCCTGGCACAGAGCTGTTCAGCAACTTGCCCAGGGCCACAGGTTGCTGGGTGGTAGAGGTGGGTTTGGACCGATGGGCTGTGCTTCTAACCTAAGCCCCATATGCACGGGGGTTGGCTGGAGAGCATGCTTGATCTTGCTGCTGTGTGTTCTTGGGCAAGACACCTAACCTCTCTGGGCCTCAGTTTGGTCACCTATAAACGAGGGCTTGGCCTAGGGTATAGAAGCCAGAGCTTGAGAGCTGGCTCTGGCCTGAGGTGGCTGCGTCTGCACCACCTCCCACAGGGAGGCCCAGGTGGGTGGAGAGGCCTGGCTGCCACTTCCCTAGAGGAAGCAGGTCTACTGAGGAGCAGTGCTGGGGCCTTGGCTGGGGCTGGAGGCCATGGGTGGTCGAGGAGTGAGGGCTTCTGGGATGCACTTTGCAGCGGCCGAGTCACTGCCCTCTGTGAAGTGAGGTCCAAGGAGGCAGAGCGTGGGGCTGCTGGGAAACCGTGAAGCTCTGTGCTTGGTGAATTGTTACTTGTCCCTGGGGAAAAGGAGGGACAAGAGACTCTGCTCGGGACCCCGTGCCACCAAACTCCCGAGAAGCTGCAGTGGGAGAAGCTGAATGCTGGGCAGCGAGCGGTTAGGAGGCTCCAGGAAACGGCTCGGCCTCTCTTGGTCGGTTCTCCTGCCGGCCGTTCCTGGGTCCTCTCTGCTCCACGTCCCCTCGCCAGGGAGGCCTCCCGTGAGTGCCCCAGCTGTGCCTCTGCTGTCACTGCTCTCCTCTTCCTGAGGTTCTGGTTTGTCTACTGTTTACCACGCTTCCGTTCTAGAAGGTGGGCTCCTGAAGTTAGGGATCTCTGCTCATGTCCAGCAACCTGGAGCGGCATCTCATTGTGCCTGGTATCCTGGGACCCTGGCTCGGGTCTGAGCTGGGCTGTGGAGTTGGGTAGGGCCAGGGGCCAGGCTGGGAGTGAATTTGTTTGTTCCTCACTCTTGGTGTTGACCTTGGCCACCTGGCTGAGGTGTGTTTGTCAGTGTCTTTATTGAGGTGTAATTCACACACCATACAACACACTCATTTAAAGGGCACAGTTCACGGACTTCTAGTACATTCACCAAGTTGTGTAGCCATCACCACAACCGAAACCCAAACAGGAACCTGGGCCTTCTAGACACTTTAGGCACTCCCTGGACCCTTCCTCCCGGCCCGTGGCGACCACCTTTCTCTCTCTCTTTTTTTTTTGAGATGGAATTTCACTCTTGTTGCCCAGGCTGGAGTGCAATGGCGCGATCTCAGCTCACCACAACCTCCGCCTCCCGGGTTCAAGCGATTCTCCTACCTCAGCCTCCCAAGTAGCTGGGATTACAGGTATGCGCCACCATGCCTGGCTAATTTTGTGTTTTTAGTAGAGATGGGGTTTCACCATGTTGGTCAGGCTGGTCTCGAATTCCCGACCTCAGGTGATCCACCCGCCTCGGTCTCTCAAAGTGCTGGGATTACAGGTGTGAGCCACCCCACCCAGCCAACTCTATTTTTTAAAAACTTTTAGATTTATAGAAAAATTGCAGAGATAATACAGAGTTTCCAACTTATCCCTACCAACAGTTGCAGTTTGTCTGGTGATTAACATCTTACATTAGTGTGATAGGTTTGTTACAGTCCATGGACTAATACTGCTACATTGTCATTAGCCAAAGTACATAGTTTGTTCAGATTCATTAGATTTTACCTAATGTCCTTTTTCTGTTCCAAGACTGCATCTAGGGTCCCAGATGACATCTAGCTGTCATGTCTCCGTAAGCTCCTCTTTGCTATGAGAGCTTCTCAGACTTTTCTTAGTTTTGATAACTCTGACAGTCTGAAGAAATAGTAGGTGTATTGTGGGATCTCCATCCGTTGGAATTTGTCTGTTTGGACAATTGGAATTCCTATGTATTTCTCATGGTGAGAGGAAGACCACAGGGGCGTGGTGCCCTCTTACCGCATCACGCCAGGCGCGCGCCTTCGATGTGGCCCGCGGCTGCTGGTGCTGACTTGGCCACCCGCCTGAGATGTGTTTGTCAGGGGTCTTCACGGCAGTTCTTGTGTTTCCTCCCTCCAGTACTGTTGCCTTTGGGAGGAGGTCACTACACCCAGCCACACTTAAGGGCTGGGGAGTCAACGCCTGCCTCCTTGAGGGCAGAGTGGCTGCGTCACCGATGTGGCCTTCTTCTTCGGGGGGTCTGTCTCTTCTCCCCATTTATCAGTTCTCGCAGCCGCTTACTTATCCGTGTGGGTTCGTGGATACTCATTTAATCCTCTAGGTCAGTGCAGAATGCCATTATTTTGTTTGCTCACTTGTTCCAGTGCTGGCCGTCGGGTTCCCTGGGTGCACCCCTTCACGGTGGGTGGTGTGAGTCCTTCCTCACTTTCTGGCCCTACGAGATGCTCCAGGCTCAGCTTGTCCATTCCCTGCCCAGGCCTAGAGTCAGCCCCTTCTGCAGGGAGCCCGGGTTCCTTTTGTTGGAGGGCAGAATCGGAAACCAAGATCCAGGTATCGGGTGCGCTCGTCACTACTGGGGTGTCATTGCTTCTGGGCCCTCTCAGCTGACAGCAAGGAAATGCACGTGTGAGCTGACGCACACGTATGTACATGTCTCTGCCTGTGTCCGCGTGTAGCCTCCTGTACCTGTATTGAGCAAAGTGTGAGTTTGCGCTGCTGATGAACTCTGATCCTTTTTCTACATGGATCTTTCTCATCTTCTTTCTTGCTGATCAATTCGTGTCTATTCAAGCAGCAGGAAGCCAGATTCCCACTGCTTGCCACCCATCTACTTAACTGTTAGTCCCGGTGTGTCTGTGTAGTGGGACTGGAGTTGTTAGTGGGACCCCCTCGGGAAGCAGTTCCCGATCCCTTGGCCTCGAGCCCGAGCTCCCGGTATGCTGTTGCAGCATGGCTGGCTGTCTGGAGCTGGGGAGGGGCCGCCACCTCCCCAACATGATTCCATGACTTAGAGGGAAGAGGGGAGGGAGGCTGCAGGAGAACCAGGGACTTCCCTGCTGTGCTTAGTCAGCCCGGCCCCTCAGGGACGGGCACGGGCTTGGCGTTGCTTTGAGACGTGAAAGTGGGGCTGACTTAGAACGCATCCCAGAGTCCGGCCTCCTCGGGCAAGGAGGAGAAAGGCTGCCAGTGGGACGCTTTAGAGCTCAGACAAATCTCCGACTCCATCCTGGCCAGGTCTGTCCCCTCTCTGCCTCTGAACTTGCCACCCTGGCAGGGGACGGCCTTTGAAAAGATCTACAGAGCCGCATCTGTTGGCCTTTCTGTTAAGCGTCTTTCATTCAGAAATGCGTCAGACCCTTGCAGAAGTTTTGGGAAGAGAGAGAACCAGGTGGTCACTCTTTGTCTGCTGGTTTGTCGGTGGTGTTTTCCAGGCAGCATTTTGGGGATCTGAGTGGAGCCTGTCTTTTTTCTTTTTTCTTTTTTTTAGGTGGAGTTTCGCTCTTGTTGCCCAGGCTGGAGTGCAATGGCATTATCGTGGCTCATTGCAACCTCCACCTCCCAGGTTCAAGTGATTCTCCTGCCTCAGCCTCCCAAGTAGCTGGGGCTGTAGGCATGCACCACAACGCCTGGCTAATTTTGTATTTTTAGTAGAGTCGGGGTTTCTCCATGTTGGTCAGGCTGGTCTCAAACTCCCGACCTCAGGTGATCTGCCTGCCTCGGCCTCCCAAAGTGCTGGGATTATAGGCATGAGCCACTGCGCCCGGCTGCCTGTCTTGTTTTCTTGATGTTGGGTTAACTTCGGCCCTAGACCCAGGAAGCCTCCGGTCACAGCACCCCAAGGCCCTTGCCTGGAATACAAGACTTTTACCCTTGTGTTCGGGGTCCCATGATGGGTGCTGGCCTCTTATCACCTGTCCCGGGCACCTGAATTACGCTTCTGCCTTCAGGACACACATGGTGGGAGGGAGCTTCTGGGAGGTGGAAAGGTAAAGAGAGCCTGGTCTCTGGGATGGGGAAGGGCCTGACCCTGCCAGGGAGGGAGCAACAAGGAGGGCTCCCTGGAGTGATGAGGGAGGAGCACAGGAGTTTGTAGGACACAGGAGCGGGGATGGCTTGAGACCGGCCTCTCAGGTCAGCTTGTTAAAGATCAGCCTCTGTGCAAGGCTCCTGGAGACCCAACCAGCATGTGCCTGCAGCTCCTCTGGGGCCAGGACTGGGGTTCAGTCATGTCTTGGGTGCAGTGGGATACCTGGCTCCTTTGTCTGCCCCCGAAGGCCTTTGTCTCTGTGCTATGGGGCTAGGCCCTCCCATGACCCCCACATTTCCCCAACCCTGTGGAGTGTGTCTAAGGAAGCAGGTGGAATTGGCCTGGCTCCCCCAGTCTGGGGCCTAGAGCAGAGCCCGGGGAGCCAGGGCTGCCCTCGCTGGGGATGCCGGCATTCTTGGGAATGCAGCTTAAGGGGTGGCCCCCTTGTCTGCCTATTCCTCTACCTGGGGCCAGCCTCCTGCCTTCCCACTGACCGTGTCTCCCTACTCGCCTTGGCTCCTCCCCACAGCCCTGTGTGCCCCACCCCCATCCTCGCTGGGCCCCATTGGCGCCTCCCTGCTTTCCAGGTTGAGATTGGTGGGCTGGCTCAGTCCGGTGCGAGGTGCGATGGTCGGAGGCATTTGCCGGGTGACGCTGGCTCGGAGGGGCTCTGTCCCCTCTTCTGTCTCCCCTCCCCTGCCCAGCCCAGGGCAGCCCTGGCTTCCCGGGCTCTGCTCTAGGCCCCAGACTGGGGGAGCCAGGCCAATTCCACCTGCTTCCTTAGACACACTCCATAGGATTGGGGAAACGTGGGGGTCATGGGAGGGCCTAGCCCCGTAGCACAGAGACGAGGGCCTTCAGGGGGCAGACAAAGGAGCCAGGTATCCCACTGCACCCAGAGCTCTGGCATGACGGAATCGCTGGTGGGGTCAGCTTCTCAGGGCGACTGGCTGCTGTCCCTGCTGGGACATGAGTTGGGGGGAACCCCTACCTGTCTGCTGGGGAAAGCGGCCCTGGGGTGAGCCTGGCCTGAGCAGTGACAGCCTGCAGGGTCCTCTGTCTTCCTGTCCTGCAGCTGACGAGGAGGGAGCTTAGGCCCTGCAGCTCTGAGGGCACTTGGGACCTGGATGGGCAGAGGTAGGAAGGTGTGTGTAGAACTTGGCCCCTGGGTGGGGAGTTCGGCGTTTAAAAGTCTGAAGCAACACCCACACCCTGTCAGTGTCCCAGAACCCAGCCTCTTACCCGGGAAGAACCGGACCGTAACTACCCCATGGTGCTGGACAAAGCCCGTGCTGATGGTCGCCTGCTTCCTCGCGTGCTTTCTCAGCCCACTCTGCGCCCAGTGGCTCTTGTTTGCCACAGAACCCTGATGAAGTGGATTATCCCCTGCCCTGGGGGACTGCTCAGCTGACAGGAGGAGTGGACCCCGTGAGAGTGGAGGCCCCTGTGATCTGTGGAGCGTGTGTGCCTGCTGGGCTGTGATGAGCCAGTGATCTGGGGCTCCGGAGTAGAAGATGACATTGTGTCCCCAGCCACTGCTGGACCCCAGTGAGGTGTGTGAATCATTTCACACATTCTCCACCCAAGAAGTGAAACTGTCAGGTTTAGGTGTGTGGGGGTGGGAAGGGGAAGGCTGTTCCAAAAGCCCAGCCGTCCGGAGTGACACTGGGCCATCGGCTCTGGGAGATGGAGGCCCTTTGGGGTCCTGTTCTGGCTTCAGTGCCCAGGTTCGTGTCTACTGCTTGGTTTCTGTAGCCTTTCTCTTCCAACTAGGGGGATAGTCAGAGTCTGACAAAGGCTTGAGGGGGAGGGCCTCCCCCAGCAGCGTGCCTGGCAGGCAGCCCAGGCCGGGGCGGGGGGCCAGTGGGCTGGATGGGGGTCAGTGGGCAAGGCTCCGTCCTGTCCTGTCCTGTCCTGTCCTGTGGGAGGAGCCTAGGCAGGCACACTCAGCCAACCCCAGCTTGGGAGGGAGGGACCGAGGTAGGGTTGAAACAGGTGGAACTGACTGGTGATGGTTGTTGGCCCCTGGAGCCTGACCTGCCCAACAGTGGAGGTGGCAGATGTTTGGTGGAGAGGAAGTGAAACAGGCGTGTGCGCCAGAAGCCTGGGCGTTGGGGCGGGGCCGCGGGAGGATGGTACAGGGCTCCTGATCCTCCCCGTCTGGGCAGACGCACTCACATCACAGGTTGGCAAAAGGCTTGAGGGTCCAGGGGGCCAGGGCCTGGTCAGGAGGGGCACAGGTGCAGAGGGAGTGGGTGGTATCTACTTGGCTCTAGATGTTGGGTTTAGAGAGAGACTCTGGGACAGCCCCAGCCCTGATGCAGCCTCATGGAGCCACCTTTGGGGGCTCTGTCCCAGAGTCTCTCTCTAAACCTGACATCTAGAGCTGTGACTCCGGGTGGGCGGTCCCTGGGGGGCCACCCCCAGCCACCCCATCTGCTCTCAGAACCTAGGAGCGTGGGAGAAGCCAGGTAACCCCAGTGACTGCCCAGCATCCCCCACAACCCGATGGATGAGGAGCCAGTGGGTCAGCAGGGGCAGAGCTGAGGTCAGCACACCTCTGTCCCTGTCTGGCTCTCCCTCTTCCGTCCCTCCAGGCAGCACCACGCAAGGGCAGGGAGGTGGCAGGCCTGCTGAGCTCTGTGGATGCGGGGCAGACCTGGCTGGCTTGTTGGAGCACCCTCCCCGGGCGAGTGCCGTTCATACTGGTATCTGTGGAGTGGGTCAAACCACTATAGAGGGCAAAAAGGGAGCTGTGGCCTCTGGCCAGCCACATTCTAAGCTTTTAAAAGGCCCCACCCCGTCCCTCGCAGTCTTAGCCATCAGCTGCCTTTGGAGAATGAGCGATCTGAAGATATTCCTGGTTGGGGGGCAGGGGTGGCCAGTGTTCCTGGAGCTGCGGGGTGCGCCCACCCTTTCGTCCGTCCTCCTTCCCCAGCCTGATCCAGGAGCCCCAGCGCCACCCTCTCCATCCCCGGGGTCCTTAGGCTTCCCTGACACAGGTCTCGGGAGGGCATGTGACACTGGCGTCGGTCCGGGCTGGGCAGAGCCTGGATGTGACCCAGGCTGGGCTGGAGCCGAAGCCTTTCTTCCCAGGTCCTGTAGCTGTGGGGCCTGGGGCTGGTGACCCAGCCTCTGCCAGCGTCCCGCCACCCTCTCCCACGGTAAGGTTGGTGACAGCAAAGTTCTTGTAAACATTTGAGATGTCCTGTGTAAAGCGCTGGCCCCTGGCAGTGCAACCACAGCTCGTAACTGTGGCGCTGGGCAGAGGGCTGGGTACGCAGCAGGTGCTCCGTCAGTACCGATGGGAGAAGCAGGGGCGGCGGGGGGCGGGGGGACCTGGATGGGCGACACTCCCCAGCCTGCTGGTGCTCCAGGGAGGACCTTTTCAGAGCTGGGAGACCCTGGCTCAGTGTCCTTGTCCCTCCAGTCGCTGCTGCCTTCCCTAAAGCCCTGGAGCCTTGTTAAGGAGGGCAGCCCTGGCTCTTGGGGGGAGTCCTGGGTTTGGGGGCAGCTCTGATATGTGGGGGAGCCCTGGGTGTCGGGGCAGCTCTGATATGTGGGGGAGTCCTGGGTGTGGGGGCAGCTCTGATATGGGGGAGCCATGGGTGTGAGGGCTGTGCCTCACGTGGCCCGAGGGCAGATGGCCCAGTGTGGGGCTGGGCTGTTTGGGGGATGGGGAGGGCTGCCCAGGGAGAAGGTGAGTGGGTGGCCCTATTATCTGAAGACCTGCTGGGGCCAGGGGATGTGGGGGGTGGCTGCCACCTCTGCAATGACCCTGGAAGGGCCCACGCTGCCCCTGCTTTGCAGATGAGTAAGTGGGTGTCTGAGAGTTCCCAGCTCTGCCTGCAGGGCCCATGCCCTGTGGCTACCCCCCAGTCCTGCTCCGTTTGCTTTATTTAAGTATTTTAGAAGATCACTTGTGGGCCTCCTGGGGTGGATCCTTAACTCTTCTGGCCCAGCCCACTCCTCAGGTTTCTAGGTGACCCACCTGCTTTGTGTGCACCCTGAGGCCTGCTGCGCTGCCTGGACCTCAGCCCCTGCCCTGCTCCCCAGCAGCCTGACTGCCTCCCCTCCCTCAGCCCCTCAGAGAGGCCTCCTGTCAACACCCTTTCTGCAGCTTTCTCCCTACCCCTTCAGCCAGCAACCCTCGTGGCCCTCCCTGCTGCCTGGTTCCTGCGGCATGTATTGGTGGGGTGGCCCTGTCGTCTCCTGTAACTCCCACGACAGTCTTGCAGGATGGGTCCTGGCCTCATTGGGAGCCCTGAGTCTGGATGATTCCTGCCCACTGTTGGCCCGGGTGGGCAGAGCCGTGGCAGTCAGGAGAGCCTTGGCATGGGGGGCCAGAGCCCTGCCCCCACATCTACACCAGCTACTGGGCCGCCTGGACAGCCCTGTGCCCTGCGTGCCTCCTGCGTCCAGAGGGGCCGAGCTGGGAGTCTGGCTGTGACAGCTCTGGGGTCACATGGATGGCCCTCAGCCTGATTCCTCTTGGTGGGAGGCTTTGACTGGGAAGCTGGGGGAAGATGGCTGGTGGGTGGGGTTCAGGAGTGCTGGGGACCTCTCCCAGTGCCCTTCCTCCAGCTGGTCCTTGGCAGAGAGCTGAGAAGGTGCCAGGGATGGGTGAGCGCTCCACTAACCCCGAGGGCTGGGATTGGCCAGGAGCGCGTCCCAAGGAGGAGGTGACCTGGGCCACTGTGTGTGTGACCAGGCCTGGGCTGCTGCCGTTAACACCCAGTCAGCTGGTGTCTGCCGGTTGCTCGTGACTGGCCTGGTTTGGTGGCCTGGTGGAGGGGAATGGGAGGGGAGAAACCTGGGCTGGGCCCAGGTGAGTGTCAACAGGGGAGGGAGAGAGCAGCAGAGGTCCCGCCAGGGCGTGCTTGGGTGAGGGGAGGAGGAGCTCAGAGAGATTGGGGGACAGTCCACAGTGTTGTCTGAGGACAGCTAAGGATGATGGACACTACTAGTTTATAAAAACAGCCAGAGGCCGGGCGCACTGGCTCATGCCTGTAATCCCAACACTTTGGGAGGCTGAGGCAGGTGGATTGTCTGCGGTCGGGAGTCTGAGACCAGCCTGGCCGAGATGGTGAAACCCTGTCTCTACTAAAAATACAAAAATTAGCCAGCATGGTGGTGGGTGCTTGTAATCCCAGCACTCAGGAGGCTGTGGGATGAAAATTGCACGAACCTGGGAGGTGGAGATTGCAGTAAGCCAAGATCGTGCCGCCGGACTCCAGCCTGGGTGATAGAGCAAGACTCTGTCTAAAAAGAAAAAGAAAAAAAAAAAAACTCAAAAAACAGCCAGAGAAGGCAAGAGCCCTGGAATGGCCTAAGATGGGAAACTGCTCCCCTCTCAGCCACGGGGTCCAGTGTGTGATAGTGAAATCTCTCTTTATCTTAAATTCTCTCATCAGGGACTTAAACAGAAATTAACAGGGCTGGGTGCAGTGGCTCATGCCTGTAGTCCCAGCACTTTGGGAGGCTGAGAGGGGGAGGATTGCGTGAGCTCAGGAGTTTGAGAACAGCCTGGGCAACATAGTGAGACTCCATCTCTATTAAAAATAAAAAAACATTAGCTGGGTGTGGTGGTGCATGTCGTAGTCCCAGCTCCTTGGGAGGCTGAGGTGGGAGTTGGGGTTTGTTGTTTTGAACAGATTTACCAAGTTCATTTGGACGACGTTACTGAAGCTCCATGAGGCAGAGGCCAACTGACATTGCTGAAGTCCTAGGTTGCATCCCTCAGAAAGGCCACCCCCGGGCCGTGCACGGTGGCTCAAGCCTGTAATCCCAGCACTTTGGGAGGCAGAGGCAGGTGGAATACCAGAGGTCAGGAGTTGGAGACCAGTCTGGCCAACATGGCAAAACCCTGTCTCTACTAAAAATAAAAATTAGCCGGGTGTGGTGGTGGGCGCCTGTAATCCCAGCTACTCTGGAGGTTGAGGCACGAGAATCGTTTGAACTTGGGAGACAGAGGTTGCAGTGAGCCGAGATCAAGCCACTGCACTCCAGCCTGGGTGACAGAGCGAGACTCTGTCTCAAAAAAAAAAAAACCAGAAAGGCCAACCCCGGCACCCCTAAGTTAGCCCCTGCACCCCTCAGTTAGCTCCCGCACCCCTCAGCCCCTGCACGCCTCAGTTAGCCGTGCCCAGGGACAGTCAGAAAGCATCTGTGGTATCAGTGGGACATTGGGGCCCAGCCCAGGACAGGTGTGTCCCCTCCTGTGCCTGCAGGCTTGACACAGCAAGGCCCTCCCTCTCGCCCCCAAGTCCCCACACTTGTCAAGGGCATCACGGCACGTTCCAGGAAAGTTGGTTGATGTCACCGGAGTCGAGACCCCATCCTGACGCCCAGCTCAGCAGGGCCACCGGGGCTTAGGTTAGGTGGTGCCACAGATGGGGAACAGTCCCCATAGGGTTGCGCCCCCAGAGTACCCTAGGGAATGAGGCCCACTGCCACTGCCACCAGCCCAGCTGACATAATTGGTAAATAAGTGTGGTTCTTTTAAGTTGGGCAAGTGTGTATTTTTAAATAACTGACTGCTTAATTGTATGATTAAAAACAGCAGAGCTGGGTGCAGGGGTGCGTGTCTGTGGTCCCAGCTCCTTGGGAGGCTAAGGCGGGAGGATCCATAGAGCCCAGGAATTTGAAGCCTGGGAAACATAGGGAGGAGACCCTGTTTCCAAAAAAAAAAAAAAAAGAATGAAGTGAGCTGTTTGCACTGAGTCGTGGTGAGCAAGGGTGAAGCAGCCCCACTGTGGCTGTGTGGTGAACTCAGTCATTCACAGCTGTGAGGGGCTCGATTCAGTTTCTTTCCTGAATGTTTTCAGTGTTCCAACTGCACCAGGGAGGAACCACATCCTCTACGCCTGCAGAAGGAGGATTTCTCTCTCGAGAGTCTTGGAATTCCGCAGCACACATGTATGGTGACCAGCTCTGCAAGGGGCTTTAAAAACCCTAGTGTTGGCTGATTTGTTGGCTGGCACCGCACCTGGCACCTCCAGGATATGGCCGGCATCGTGGAGGGGCTGCTGGCTGCCTGCCTTGCTTTCAGTTCCACATGGAGACAATGACTCTGCTGCACTGAGTTTCAAGAATTTTGGCAATAAAAAGAGCCTATATGACCTATTTATGAAGTATTCCAGAATCACTTACATGAATATTTTGTCCTAAATTCTGTATAATTAGAAGATATAAACCCCACATTGTGATTATTTTTGTTCACCAACATAACCTAAATTAGAACTCTCTATGCGGGCTTTGAAAAAAGAAAGCATTTGAACAAAAACATAAAAGGAATTGGTTTTATCCACACCGTTCTCAAATACTTGAGAGTAACGTGTTTGCCTAAGTAACATTGAAATCTTGTTTACTGTTATTTGATTTGCAGACCTTTCCTCTTTACCAGTAGCAGAAAGGTAAATCATACTAAAACGTTTAAAAAGTCGTAAGTTCTGACTTTGAGGCCTGATGAACCATCATGGGATTCTCCCCTGCCTGGTTGCTTCTCCCCGGAACCTCACATTAAGCAGAAGCTTCCTCGCAGGCGGCCCTTGTTGCAGGCGGTCTTGGCGAGAGACATCCCCATTTCTGCAGCTGGACGGGGAAAGGGACGTTGTTGTTCTTGACCATTTGGCAGATGTTCTCTGACTGCCTCTTCTCCGCTGGGCCTGCCGCACAGGGAGGGCAGGTGGGACCCCCCACCCCCAATACCCCTGCCGCAGGGCCTACCGAGAGTCCCATGGCGGGCAGGCAGAGGTGCTAGTGTTGTGTTAAGTGACTTCCCATAGCAGGCTATTCAGTGCTGGGGCAGCCTTCTAAGGGAGGAGGCTTGTGGGCTGAGACCTCTTCCCCTTTTCATCATTTGGGCTTCCGGGGCATAGAATGGGATGCGTCATTGGCCTGGGGTCTGTGCTGCTGTTGGGGGTCTGTGCATGGTCCTGTTTTGTCTATTTTCATTATTTTTATTTACTTTTTTGAGATGGAGTCTCACTCAGTCACGCAGGCTGGAGTGCAGTGGCGCGATCTCAGCTCACTGCAACCTCTGCCTCCTAGGTTCAAGTGATTCTCCTGCTTCAGCCTCCCGAGTAGCTGGGATTACAGGCGTGCACCACCACGCTGGGCTAATTTTTGTATTTTTTTAGTAGAGACGGGGTTTCACCATGTTGGCCAGGATAGTCTTGAACTCCTGACCTCAGGTGATCTGCCCGCCTCGGCCTCCCAAAGTGCTGGGATTATAGGCGTGAGCCACCTCACCCGGCCATATTTTCTTTGTTTTTAATAATGTAATGGGAACCTCTGGGCTTACCATCAAGCAGAAGCCAGCCTTGATACCCAGCATCCTGCCAGCCCCTCTCCAGCATCCTGTCAGCCCCACCCCAGCATCCTGCCAGCCCCTCCGCAGCTGCCCCACGCCCGCCTCCTGCCCCAGCTCTGTGTGTCCTGTGCGCTCCCTTCCCCGCCACCCTATGCACATCTTTCTCTGCCTGGGTCCACACTGTCACCTGCTGTAGCTCTACCCATAGGCCATACCTGCCTGGCGGGCCCCTCCTCCCTGCCCCTGTTTTTGTGGAAGGACAGGTGGAAGGGGGCGGGGGGTGGGGGGTTGGGGGGGTGGGGGGGCAGGGGAGGGCGGGGGGGGGTGGGTGATGATAAAGAGCATTCTAGGCCAGGGCAGGAATGCAAGCACACGGGTGTGAGGGGCCAGGTGTGTTCAGGGATCCTTGGCATTTGTGGGGTGGTGGGGGCACTGGCCAGAGGAGGGCTGGGGTAGGGGGAGGCTCCTGGCCCTCTGGGGGGCCCTTGGTAGAGGAAGGGGCATTGCTTGTGTGGGTGGTGAGGTGAGGGACCTCTGGTTGGGTGGGGGGGTTAGGTGTTTTAGGGGGCTTCGGGTACAGAGATGACCAGGGGTAAAGTGGAGCTTGGTCTCAGGACAGTTGGCCCTGGCATCTGTCCTGCCCTGGGGGGCTAGGAGAGCCGGACTGGAGATGGAGGCTGGGGCTGTCCTGGTCCCGGGCGAGGTGGCATCTCCTAGGAGGGAGGGGAGGGTTGGTGCCCTGCAAACCCAGGGGGGAGGGGGCAGCACGGGGAGCTGGGGCCGGGGGTGGGGAGGGGCGCCCCACATGTTCTGAAGCACTTTGGAGTGGCTCCAGCCCGGCCAGCACTAAGTTTTGCTGTCTGTGGTTTGCTGTGCCTGTGTCCGCTGCTGGTAACCAGTGCATCGGGACCTGGGCTTTCTGACTGCACCAGGTTTGTTTCTGCTGCTCTGAGTGCAGTGCCCAGTCACCGAGGTACCTGTGGTTCCCATGTCCTGTGGACTGCGTGGCCTGGCGTCGAGGCAAAGCAGCAGGGAAGTTGGGTCCGCATCCCAGCCCCGCATGCGGCCTGGGAGGAGAGTGTGCCTTTGCCCTGGAGACACGCAGGGTGGGGGAAGTGAAGTCAGTGGCAGGCACCCAAGAGGGGCACGTTTTCAATCCCAGGGTGGGCGTGGGAACTAGCTACAGGTAGAGACCATGCGACGCAGCAGGTCTCCACGCCTCGGGGTTCTGGAACAATCCAGATGGGGACGTGGGGGAGATTGGCCACCGGGACTGGTGTTTAACTTGGCTGCCTCTGGACATAGTGCCTCTTCCGACTTTATTTTCCTGGGTTGTGAATCTCCCTTTTATGCCACAAAGGTCCCCCACCCAAGGGACTCTCATCCTGCAGCCCATGGGCCTGGCCCTGTGTCTGGAAAGGGGAGGTGGTGCCCTGATGTTCTGGGCCTGGTGGTCAGTACGGGCACGGGGGTGCAGAGGTGAGAGGATTCCACATTTTGAGAGAAAAACAGGCTCCCCTCAAGGCAGCTCAGCCCTAGGTGAGGTTGGCTTTGGGCACACCCATGGGAGGCCCCTCTTCCTGCCCTGAACCCTCTGAGCGCCACCCCTCCCACCCAGCCACCAGAACAGCCTGTTCAGCTGCCCCTCCACATCGTCGCAGGGACCCCTGCGGCCGGTCAGAGGGCCAAGATGGGAACACCCAGAGAACCACAAGCCCAGGCCACACGGGCAGGTGACTGCATGGGCAGGTGAGCACCCTGTCTGACAGGTGCCAGGGTGATAACGCGACTTGTCCAGGTCCCCAGCCTTAACACCCAGTGCTGTTTCTGTACCCTGGCCACCTTCCCAGCTTACCCAGGGAGGCTGAGGAGTGGGTGCACAGGAGGAGTGGGAGCTGGCCGAGGGGCTTGCAAAGGGTCAGAAAGAATCTGCTATCCTGGTGGGACGGGCAGCCAGACCCTGGATGCTCTCCGTGCTGGAAGCGTTGCTTCAGTGCATTAGGATGGGTTCACTTTCTCGTAATTCACTCTGAGGACACGTTGTTGGAATCATTGTGCATAGTTCTGGATCAGCACCATGACGGGAGGTCAGAGGGCTGCCTGGCGCAGTTTCTCTGCTGCCTGGATTGACCATGAGGACAAGGACTAGCTGGGCCCAGCCTCCTGCTTCCCGTGGATAGGGACTCTGGATGCTGGCTCGTGCCATCGGGGCTGGAGTCTTACCTGGTGAAATCACATTTATGAGGCTGATAGCCATCAGTTTCCACAGATGTAAGTGTGGCCAGGATGACAGATGTCCCCGGCAGCCCTTTCTGCAGGGTCCTGCAGGGACTCCAGGGCCATCTGGCCACAGTCCCGAAGTCTTTGTTACCATCCCTCTGTGGGTGGGTGCTGGTGCCCCTGAGCTGTTGAGTGCTTGGCAAGGGGCTTGAATGGTCTTTCTCTTCTCAGTTGAACCAGTTGATAGAATCCTGTTTCCTTTTGGAATTTAGAGATTAGCTTTTTTTTTTTTTTTTAGATGGATTCTCATCTGTTGCCTAGGCTGGAGTGCAGTGGCACCATCTCACAATCTCAGTTCACTGCAACCTCCACCCCAATAGTTCAAGTGATTCTCCTGCCTTAGCCTTCTGAGTAGCTGGGACTACAGGCGCATGCCACCACACCCAGTTAATTTTTGTATTTTTAGTAGAGACAGTATTTCACCGTGTTGGCCAGGCTGGTCTTGAACTCCTGACCTCAGGTAATCCACTGGCCTCAGTTTCCCAAATGCTGGGATTACAGGTGTGAGCCACCATGCCCGGCCGAGATTAGGCTTTAAAAGCATCATTCTTTTGTCCTCTTGGGGTCTTTTTTCCACCTGTCACTGAGACCTCTGCTCCTTTGCGGAGCTTGGATGGCTGCAGGGCTGTCTCAGCTGCTGCCTCCAGGTGGGATCGGGAGCCACCCTTCTCAGCGTCCATCTGTCCGTCAACCTGCTCGACTGGTTAAGCCAGGTCTCCACGCCTACTTTCGATAAGTCCTGCCCTCCCCTGGGAATCTGCTGCCAGACCTTTGGGTCCTTTGACGTGGAGGGCTGTAAAGTGGCTCAGCAGGAGCGAGAGGTTTCCTTGGCTGCTGGAGACTTGCAGGTGCCAGGTGTGGGCCCTGGAGGTGGCACACAGACCACCTCCTGCTCAGTGCCGTGTGTCCCTCCTGGCAGGAGGCATACTGATGAGCAAGGCTGTTTTAAAGAGGGTTTGTTTAAGTTGGATGTTTAGGAGGTTAGGTTCCCCCAAGGAGAAAATGCTATGAAGCCCCCAAAGGCGTATGGGGATGAGATGATGTGGTGAGTTGGAATCTTCTTTAGATCCAGAGGAACTTCATTGGGTGGCAGTTATCTCTGCTTCTCTCTCTCTTGCTTAAGTTTCAGGTGATTTTCTGGCCTGGTTTCATTTATTTATGTATTTATTTATTTATTTATTTATTTATTTATTGAGACGGAGTCTCGCTGTGTCACCCAGGCTAGAGCGCAGTGGCACTATCTCGGCTCACTGCAAGCTCCGCCTCCTGGGTTCACGCCGTTCTCCCGCCTCAGCTTCCCGAGTAGCTGGGACCACAGGCACCCGCCACCACGCCTGGCTAATTTTTTGTATTTTTAATAGAGACGGGGTTTCATCGTGTTAGCCAGGATGGTCTCGATCTCCTGACCTCGTGATCCGCCCGCCTCGGCCTCCCAAAGTGCTGGGATTACAGGCGTGAGCCACTGCGCCTGGCCTCTGGCATGGTTTTAATTAGGACAAAAACAAGTATAGTTTGATTTGCAAGTTACCCTTCTGGGGGCAAGTTTAGGTGACATGTAGGTTTTGTTTTGTTTTGCTTTTACCATTATCTGCTTGTAGAACTTGCCTTTAGAACACTGTACAAGGTGGCATGTTCTGGTTAGTTGCATTTTTTTAGTCCATTAGGTTTTGGCATTGGCGGCCTTTTGTTCTGTTTTGTTTTTGAGACAGAGTCTTGCTCTGTTGCCCAGGCTGGAGTGCAGTGGCACAATCCCAGCTCACTGGAACCTCCACCTCCTGGGTTCAAGTGATTCTTGTGCCTCAGCCTCCTGACTAGCTGGGATTTCAGGTGCACACCACCACGCCCAGCTAATTGTTTGTATTTTTAGTAGAGACGGGGTTTCTCCATGTTGGCCAGGCTGGTCTCAAACTCCTGGCCTCAAGTGATCCTCCCGCCTCGGCGTCCCGAAGGGATAGGATTACAGGTGTGAGCCACCGCACCTGGCTGGGTGGCGTTTTTTTGGTGAAAATTTAATGAGAATTCTAGTGAGATGTTTGGGTGTCTTGCTGCTCTGGTAAGTGGAGTGAGGGAGTGTCTGTGAGATGGAGAGCGGGAGGGAGGGGTGGATGGACTTGTTATTTGCACCTCGGTGTTTGTTGCCAGAGGATTCTAATTGCACAAGCTGTAAGACCTTGTCTAAGATGAGTCCTGGCCTGGACGCCTGTAAGTTGCTTTCTCTCCCACTTTGGAGAAAAGCAGTGCTGGTTACCGGCTTGATTTGCTGTGATTTGCTGACTGCTGGCTCCTGGCTCACCTGTGGGTCTAGGTGCTAGCTTCTGGTTAGTTGAGGTATATGGGGGTCTGCTTGGGGGAAGGAGCTTGTTCAGAATGTGGGGAGACCCTGAGGTCAGACAGGGCCTGTGGTGCAGCTCCGAGCTCCTTTTGGGCCAAGTATACCTGAAATCGGAACTAGGAGCTGACGCTGAAAGCCAAGTCCTCAAAACCCGTGCGGGCCAGCGGAGAAGGACAGAGTTGGCCTTGTCTGGAGAGCATGCTTAGCAGCTACATGGTGGGTTTCAGGCTGGGACTGAAAGAAGGGGAACCAGGAGGGGGACATGCATGGGAAGAGAGTAACGCAGGAGACAGGAGCCGCCCCGCACCCAGAGGACCAGGGTCGGGGGTGGTGGGGCTGTGAGCTCTTCTGATGGCCTCCGGTGCCCACCAGCTCAGTGCCGTGCAGCACCCCCGGAGGAGGATGGGGGTCCCAGGGAACTGTCTGACACAGAGGCCGTGACAGAGATGAAGGGTCAGATCAGGACATCCCAAGACCTTGACAGAATCCCCAGCACACAAGAAGTAGATTTTTGGAGCCTTTGTCAACAGATGGGGCCATTGGGGGTCAGATATTTCTGCTGTTGAGCCACCCTGGATGCGGGCAGGGCCTGTGTGTGAGAGTGCTTGCATTGTCAGTTATGCAATTTGCAGATGGCTTGTGGCTTTTCAGACGTTGAGCTGGTCGTTTCATAGTTGTGCTTTTAGATACTAGGTTTTTTTTTTTTTGAGACGGAGTCTTGCTCTTGTCTCCCGGGCTAGAGTGCAGTGTCATGATCTCGGCTCACTGCAACCTCTACCTCCCGGGTTCAAGTGGTTCTCCTGCCTCAGCCTCCCAAGTAGCTGGGATTACAGGCTCCTGCCACCACGCCCGGCTAATTTTTGTATTTTTGTATTTTTAGTAGAGATGGGGTTTCACCATGTTGGCCAGGCTGGTCTCGAACTCCTGACCTCAGGTGACCCACCCGCCTCGGCCTTCCAAAGTGCTGGGATTACAGGCATGAGCCACCGTGCCCAGCTGATACTAAGCTTTTTTGAGAACTAAAATTACCTAGTGAAAAATTACCTAGCAACCTGCATTTAACGTATTAGCTCCATTCTCTGAAATGAGCATCTTGGTTCTGTCTGGAAGATGGAGATTGAAACGTTTCCACAAGTCAGCACCATCGAGCATGATGGCCCCACGTGCCCACGAGTTCCACGTTTGCTGTCGCTGGAGCAAAGGCGTGTTGTGAGGTGTGACTGCTTTTGCAGAAAAGTGACCATCGGAAGGCTTTCCCCACGTGGGCACTCCTTAGTCCAGAGTCAGTGAGAATCCGAATCCCAGGTGTGTCTCGCCACCAGCGGCACCTTCTCCCTGTAGGACTGTCCGTCAAGTGGCTGACTGTGAATCTCGTCTGACCTTAAGGCCACCAGGAAGCTTGCTGGTTATTTGTCAGAGGGTCCTGTTGAGAGTGGAAGAGTCCTTTAGTCATAAAAGGATTCTTCCCGAGGTGTCTGTCTTGGGAATCGACTGTTTTATGCCTCGATTTTTAAAGGCCGGTGACACCTGTGCCCTTCTGTGAGAGAATCACCTGCCTGTGACCAGTGCCCACAGCTGTCATCTGGAGCTGTCACCCTGTTCCAGTGGTGGGACATGGGCCACTGCTGAGGGTCTCCTAAAGCCCCATCAGACAGAGCGTGCAAAATGGAAAGGGCCCCCACAGATTTGCTTAAGCAGAGGGAGGCTTTGCCAGCTCAGGGCCAGGGGCCTGCAGTGTGGAGGTGCTTGGGGTGCTCTGGCCGGGTCGCTGGTCTCCCCTTCTTCTGACGTGGTGCTTTTTCACTCTCCACGCCTCCTCTTGTTTCCCTTGTGGCTTCATTCCCGTGATGAGGCAGAGCATGTGATTGGCAGCCCCTCACCATGGGATGGGTAACTCCCCGTGGAGAGCAGGGTCCTTACCAAAAGAGGGACAGGGATGCTGAGTGGGGGAAGCACAGACAGTGCACAGGCAGGCATGGAGGAGACAGCGGAGCAAGGCGGCAGGTGCGTCCTGTACACTCAGGTGCTAAGCCCAGGTCGCAGAGCCCCTTACAGCCTCAAGCGATGGAGGACACTGGCGAGTCTTTGTGCATGTGGGGCGTATTCATTGCTACTCGCTATTAGAAATCAAAACTAAGAAATTTAAAAAGATTTATTAGTTTACTGAAATATGCAACTATAAATCTATTACATGTTCACGTAAATAACATGTCTTTCTTTAAAAAAAAAATCACTACTTGGGGCCAGGTGCAGTGGCTCATGCCTGTAATCCCAGCACTTTGGGAGGCCGAGGCAGGCGGATCACAAGGTCAGGAGTTCCAGACCAGCTTGGCCAATATGGTGAAATCCCGTCTCTACTAAAAATACAAAAATTAGCCAGACATGGTGGCAGGTGCCTTATAGTCCCAGCTACTCGGGAGACTGGGGCAGGAGAATCACTTGAACCTGGGAGGCGGAGGTTGCAGCGAGCCGAGATTGCACCACTGCACTCCAGCCTGGGTGACAGAGCGAGACTCTGTCTCAAAGAAAAAAAAAAAACCACTACTTAAAAAAAGAATTAGTGAAGAGGGGTGCCGACATTTTGTAGCTCTCCTCGGGGTGTGATTTGTCAGGAGACAGCTGGCTCATCTTGTCTTCTGTGACCCATTGGCCGCCACCTCACACTGTGCAGCTGCCAGGGGGCAAGTGTGGGAAAGGCGAGCAGCATTTTAGGATTATCACTGGAATAGTTTCGACCTTGTGGGTCCTCAGAAAGGAATCCCCAGGGTCCCTGGGCCACACTTTGAGAACCTCTGGTTTAGGTCTTAGGCAAGATTCTCTGCCATGTGAATTAGGGTGTTTTGGGTTTTTTGTTTTTATTTTAATTTTTATTTTATTAAAATTTTTAATTTAATTTAAAAATTAGATCAGGTGCAGTGGCTCACGCCTGTAATCCCAGCACTTTGGGAGGCTAAGGCGGGAAGATTACCTGAGGTCAGGAGTTCGAGACCAGTCTGGCAACACGGTGAAACCCCATCTCTACTAAAAATAAAAAAATTAGCCAGATGTGTTGGCATGTGCCTGTGATCCCAGCCACTCGGGAGGCTGAGATGGGAGGATTCCTTAAGCCCAGGAGTTTAAGGTTGCTGTGAGGTGTGATTATGCCACTGCACTCCAGCCTGGGTGACAGAGCAAGACCTTGTCTCTAAAAAACATTTTTTTTAAGTTAAAAAATTTAGTTTACTGTGGAATAGTTGATGCTTTTAGGATTCCGAACTCACCATGGATCGAGGCTCCTGATGGCTTCAGCCCCCAGTTCATATCTCCAGAGGCCTCCATTGGTCCTGCTTCCATGCCAGCCCTTCTTGGGCAGCTCTTGGGCACGCTACTGTCTTTGTCTTTTTTCTCCTCTCCTCCTCCTCGTTTCCATAGACACATGGCCAGGCATGCGCTAGCGAGTGACCACGTCGGCAGTGGGCTCTCCATGGTGGTGCACGGGAGTCCTCGCTCCTTGCGAGGCTGTGGGGCTGCGCTGTGGACTGTCCCACATGGGTGGGTCCAGCCTTTTTGCTGTCATGAAAACGATGCTGCTGGGAGACAGCCTTGCCCCGCCGCCATCGTGCGTGTGAGAGACTAGGAGAGCTTCCTGGAAGCGAAATCACCATTTTGTTGGATATTACAAAATTTCCCTCCATGCCACTCTCCACGTGGGACAGAGCCTGTGTCCCCTGACCCCACACCCACATGCTGTGCCTCTTTGTCAGTCTTTTGGGGAAGTGGTTTCTCAAGGCAATTTAGTTTGTATTTATTGGCTGGGCACAGTGACTGATACCTGTAGCCCCAATGCTTTGGGAGACCATGTTGTCCAGGAGTTCGGGACCAGCCTGGGTAACATGGCAAAACCCTGTCTTTACAAAAATACAAAAATTAGCCGGGCATGGTGGCGTGCACCTCTAGTCTCAGCAACTTGGGAGGCTGAGGCAGGAGGATCACTGAGCCTGGGAGGTCGAGACTGCGGTGAGCTGTGATTGTACCACTGCACTCCAGCCTGGGTGACAGAGCGAGACTCTGTCTCAAAAAAAAATCGTATTTCTCTCATTATAAGTGAAGGTTAATCATCTTTACATTTGTTTAAGAGCTGTTTGTTTTTCCTTTATCTTTTGTCCATTTTTCTCTTTTTTTTTTTTTTTTTTTGAGATGGAGTCTCTGTCTCCCAGGCTGGAGTGCAGTGGTGCAATCTCGGCTCACTGCAACCTCTGCCTCTTGGGTTCAAGCAATTCTCCTGCCTCAGCCTCCTGAGTAGCTGGGCCCACAGGTACATGCCCCCACGCCTGGCTACTTTTTGTATTTTTAGTAGAGATGGGGTTTTGCCATGTTGGCCAGGCTGGTCTCGAACTCCTGACCTCGCTATCTGCCTGCCTTGGCCTCCCAAAGTGCTGGGATTATAGGTGTGAGCCACTACACCTGACCTCTTGTCCATTTTTCTATTGAAATGTTTGGCCATGGCAGGCAAATGAATCCTTTGTGATGTGTGTTGAAATTTTTTCCCAGGTTATCATTTATCTCTGACAGCTTATGGAGGTTTTTGCCTTGCAAAAATTTGTTTTTAATATAACGTATCTTCTCTGTTTTTTTTTTTTTTTTTGAGACGGAGTCTCGCTCTGTTGCCCAGGCTGGAGTGCAGTGGCATGACCTCGGCTCACTGCAAGCTCTGCCTCCCGGGTTTACACCATTCTCCTGCCTCAGCCTCCTGAGTAGCTGGGACCACAGGCACCCGCCACCACGCCCGGCTAATTTTTTTGGTATTTTTAGTAGAGACGGGGTTTCACCGTGTTAACCAGGATGGTCTCGATCTCCTGACCTCGTGATCCGCCCACCTCGGCCTCCTAAAGTGCTGGGATTACAGGCATGAGCCACCGCGCCCGGCCTCTTCTCTTTTTTTTTTTTTTTTTTTTTGAGACGGTGTCTTGCTCTGTCACCCAGGCTGGAGTGCAGTGGCGTGATCCTGGCTCACTGCAAGTTCCGTCTCCCGGGTTCACGCCATTCTTCTGCCTCAGCCTCTCGAGTAGCTGGGACTCCAGGCGCCCGCCACCACGCCTGGCTATTTTTTTGTATTTTTAGTAGAGACGAGGTTTCACCGTGTTAACCAGGATGGTCTCGATCGCCTGACCTCGTGATCCGCCCGCCTCGGCCTCCCAAAGTGCTGGGATTACAGGCATGAGCCACCGCGCCCGGCCTCTTCTCTCTTTTTTTTTTTTTTTTTTTTTTGGGGACGGAGTCTTGCTCTGTCACCCAGGCTGGAGTGCAGTGGCGCGATCCTGGCTCACTGCAAGTTCCATCTCCTGGGTTCATGCCATTCTCCTGCCTCAGCCTCTCGAGTAGCTGGGATTACAGGCGCCCAACACCACGCCCGGCTATTTTTTTATATTTTTAGTAGAGACGGGGTTTCGACGTGTTAGCCAGGATGGTCTTGATCTCCTGACCTCGTGATCCGCCTGCCTCGGCCTCCCAAAGTGCTGGGATTACAGGCGTGAGCCACCGCCCCCGGCCTTGGCCTCTTCTCTTTTATTGTGTTCCTTGTCTCACTGGGACAGACCTTGTCCAGTCCCAGGGTTATGAGGGCCCCTCCAGGGCCACCTTTGCTACATGAATGCTTTCCTTGTTCTGCATTCAAATCTTTGGTCTAATCTGAATTTATTTTGGGAAGGTGTGAGGTACGGAGCCAGCCTTATCTTTTTCTAGGTAGCTTCCTAGATGTCCCAACGTGATTGGTGGACTGATTTATCTCACACCCTCCTATTAAAATGCCTCTGATCACAGTTGGGTCTGAGTCTGTTTTTGTATCTTCTCGTGGCTCTGTTGTCTGTTCATGCGCCATTAACGTGCTTTGAACTCCGCTGCCACCCCATTGCATTTGCATAGCAGGGCTGGCCTCCCTCTGTCAGTCTGGCTTTTCAGGATTTTCCTGGCTATTTGGCTTGTTTATTTTTCCCTATAAACCTTAGATCCAGATTGTCTTGGTTCTTCTAAAATCTGTTGTTTTTCTTTTAAGGGAAATTACATTCAATTTGTAGATTTTCAAAGAGAGGATCAGTTTTCTCCCTCTCTCTCTGTATAAATTGTGGTAAAATAGACGTAACACAATGTACCGTCTTAACCATTTCGGAGTGTGTCATTTACTGGCATTAAGTACATTCACACTGTTCTGCAACCGTCACTACCATTCATCCCCAGAACATTTGATCTTCCCCAACCGAAACTCCACACCCACAAAGCACTGACTCTCCAGAGCCTCTCCCCACCCCCGACACCCCCCAATCCACTTCCTGTCTCTGTGCATTTGACTCCTCTGGGGGCTGCAGATAAGTGGAATCTCACAGTGTCTGTCTATTTATGACTTCCTCCTTTCACAAAGCAGAATGTCCTCTGGGTTCACCCAGGTTCTGGCGCCGTAATATCCTCTGAGCTCACCCAGGTTCTGGTGCCGTAACGTCCTCTGGGCTCACCCAGGTTCTGGCGCCGTAACGTCCTCTGAGCTCACCCAGGTTCTGGCGCCGTAACGTCCTCTGGGCTCACCCAGGTTCTGGCGCCGTAACGTCCTCTGGGTTCACCAAGGTTCTGGTGCCGTAACGTTCTCTGGGTTCACCCAGGTTCTGGCGAGTGTCAGAATTCCCTTCCTTTTCAGGGCTGAGTCATACTCCATGGTGCGGATGGACCACATGTTGCTTATTCGTTCATCCGTTCATGAACACTTGGGTTGCTTCACCCTTTTGGCTCTTACGAAAAATGCTGCAGTGAGCGTGGGTATGCAAATATCTCTTCAAGACCTTGCTTTTAGTTCTTTTGAGTATCCCCAGAAGTGGGATTGCTGGATCATATGGTAGTTCTATTTTTTGTATTTTGCGGAACCTCCATACTGTGATTCACAGCAGCTGCACCATTTTACACCCCATAAACAGTGCACAAGGGTTCCAGTTTCTCCCCATTCTCGCCAACACTTGTTTTCTGAGTTTTTGATCATGGCTGTCCTAATGGGTGTGAAGGGGTCTCCCCTTGTGGTTTGGTTTGCATTTCCTCCAGTGACGACTGGTGCTGAGCATCTCTGCGTGGGCCTATGGCTGGTGCTGATCATCTCTGCATGGGCCTATGGGTGGTGCTGAGCATCTCTGCATGGGCCTATGGGTGGTGCTGAGCATCTCTGCATGGGCTTATGGCCGGTGCTGAGCATCTCTGCATGGGTTTATGGCCGGTGCTGAGCATCTCTTCATGGACTTATTGACTGGTGCTGAGCATCTCTGCATGGGCTTATGGCTGGTGCTGAGCATCTCTGCATGGGCTTATGACTGGTGCTGAGCATCTCTGCATTGGTTTATTCCTGGTGCTGAGCGGCTGGTGCTGAGCATCTCTGCATGGGTTTATTCCTGGTGCTGAGCATCTCTGCATGGGCTTATGGCTGGTGCTGAGCATCTCTGCATTGGTTTATTCCTGGTGCTGAGCATCTCTGCATGGGCTTATGGCTGGTGCTGAGCATCTCTGCATTGGTTTATTCTGGTGCTGAGCATCTCTGCATGGGCTTATGGCTGGTGCTGAGCATCCCTGCATGGGCTTATGGCTGGTGCTGAGCATCTCTGCATGGGCTTATGGCCGGTGCTGAGCATCTCTGCATGGGTTTATTGACCGGTGCTGAGCATCTCTTCATGGGCTTATGCCCGGTGCTGAGCATCTCTGCATGGGTTTATGCCCAGTGCTGAGCATCTCTGCATGGGTTTATGGCCGGTGCTGAGCATCTCTGCATGGGTTTATGGCCGGTGCTGAGCATCTCTGCATGGGCTTATGGCTGGTGCTGAGCATCTCTGCATGGGCTTATGACTGGTGCTGAGCATCTCTGCATTGGTTCATTCCTGGTGCTGAGCATCTGCATGGACCTATGGCTGGTGCTGAGCATCTCTGCATTGGTTTATTCCTGGTGCTGAGCATCTCTGCATGGGCTTATGGCCAGTGCTGAGCATCTCTGCATGGGCTTATGGCGGGTGCTGAGCATCTCTGCATGGGCTTATGGCCGGTGCTCAGCATCTCTGCATGGGCTTATGGCCGGTGCTGAGCATCTCTTCATGGGCTTATGGCCGGTGCCGAGCATCTCTTCATGGGCTTATGGCCGGTGCTGAGCATCTCTGCGTGGACTTATTGGCCGATTGGACGGGCACTGAGGTTATTTCCACCTCTTGACTTGGGTGAATGGTGCTGCTGTGGACATGGGTGTGCCAGTACCTCTTTGTGTCCCTGCTTTCAGCTCTTTGGATTATACCCAGAAATGGGATTTCTGGGTCATATGGTAGTTCTGTTTTGAATTTTTTGAGGAGCTGTCACACTGTTTTCCCTGGCCCCCTATAAGGCTATGGCTTACCCTCCCCAGCTGTGGGCACTGGAACCAGGCCAGAGCGTTTGCCTGAGAATCCAGTGAGTCCAGAGCTCTGCTGCCGACCCCGCCTCACTCCGATAGCCCAGTGCCCCTGGTCCCCCAGCCGGGCCCATGGGTGCGCAGGAGCAGCGAAGCCTGGGGTCCCATCCCCCACCCTGTGATGGTTGTGATGTCCCTTCCTGAGCCACAGTTCCCTTGTGTCTTTAAAGGGGGGGGGGGTCATATAGCATTAGGAAAAATACCTAATGTAAATGATGAGTTGATGGATGCAGCAAACCAACATGGCACATGTATACCTATGTAACAAACCTGCACGTTGGGCACATGTACCCTAGAACTCAAAGTATAATAAAAAAAGGAGGGGTCATAATAATAGTCGCCAATAGTTATGGGTTCTTAGTACCTGCCAGGCTGGAGACAGGTGTAGGGGAGCCAAGAACCAGCCCTCCACAGGATGATGTGTAGGGATTGAGTCAGGTGCGGCCAGGAGGCACTGGGCAGGTTACTGTCCCTTATGAAGTGTGGCTATGGCCACCATTAACGTGGGGGTGCCAGGGGATTCGCCCGATGCTCCCTGTCCTCGCTCCTCCCTGGATGAATCCTGACATGCCCGCTTGGCTCCATCTCCGCTGCCTGCACCAGTCCCAGCCACCGCCCTCTCTCCTCTGCCTGGCCACGGTTTCCTAACTGGTATTTCCACTTCAGGCCTCTAACGACCATTGGCCAGGGTGCTCCACGCTGTGCTCGGAATGGGATCGAGTGCCCTACCACAGCCTCTCTGCTCCCATCAGCTCCATTCTGGTTTGTTTTGGCAAACGCGCCCCGCACGTGCTGCTCCCTTGTCCCGGAGTGCCCTTCCTCTGCAGCCTGCGACCCGTCCTTCATGCCTTCAGCCTGCGGTGCCACTACTGCCCCTCTGAGCACTTTCCTGGGCTGGTGCCGGCTGCCCCCCCAGGGGCCGTGGGGTGTCTTCTCCACAGGGCAGCGCTTCCAGCTCCATGGGTTTGTTGGCCTCCCCTCCTCTGTATCCTTGCACTGAGGGTCCTGTCGGGCATGTAGTAGGTGCTCATTAAACACTTGGTGCGTGGCTCGGTCATTGTGGTTCCTGGACATGCAGTATTGCAGCTCGAAGATGCACTGCCTGCTCCTTGTTCTTGTTCCCTAGTCCCTAGTAGATGGCGAGCTGCCCCTTAGCAAGCCCGTCCAGCCTGCAGCCTGCAGCCGAAACACGTGCTTCTCTGATTTTCCATCAGGGCTGCCTGTGCTCTCACACCTGTCAGGAGACTCTTCTGTGAGACTGGATTATCAGAGCACCCCAGCTGGCAGGTGGTTACCTGAGCAACAGGTGTGAAGTGGACTTTGCGGGTTTTTGATCTTGCTTCTAAAATATTATTTTGGGCCGGGCACGGTGGCTCACACCTGTAATTCCAGCACTTTGGGAGGCCGAGGTGGGCGGATCACCCAAGGTCGGGAGTTGGAGACCAGCCTGGGCAACATGGCGAAACCCCATCTCTACT
This sequence comes from Pongo pygmaeus, assembly GCF_028885625.2. Lineage (NCBI taxonomy): Eukaryota > Metazoa > Chordata > Mammalia > Primates > Hominidae > Pongo > Pongo pygmaeus. The sequence goes on from NC_085931.1 coordinate 57,606,467, forward strand.
AAAAATACAAAAATTATCTGTGTGTGGTGGCAGGTGCCTGCAGTCCCAGCTACTTGGGAGGCGGAGGCAGAAGAATTGCTTGAACCCGGGAGGCAGAGGTTGCAGTGAGCCAAGATTGCACCACTGTACTACAGCCTGGGTGACAAGAGCGAAACTCCGTCTCAAAATGTGTGTGTGCATATATATATATATATATATATATTTTTTTTTTTTTTTCTTGGCCAGCTGCCGTGGTTCATGCCTGTAATCCCAGCACTTTGGGAGGCTGAGATGGAAGGATGGCTTGAAATCAGGAGTTTGAGACCAGCCTGAGCAACATAGTGAAACCCCATCTCTACTACAAATTTAAAAAAATTAGCTGGGCAGTGGCACGTGCCTGTAGTACCAGCTACCCCAGAGGCTGAGTTGGGAGGATCACTGGGCAGTGGCACGTGCCTGTAGTATCAGCTGCCCCAGAGGCTGAGTTGGGAGGATCACTGGGCAGTGGCACGTGCCTGTAGTACCAGCTACCCCAGAGGCTGAGTTGGGAGGCCACAGTGACCTATGATTGTGCCATTGCACTCCATCCTGGGTGAAAGAGTAAGACCTTGTCTCTAGTTTCTTGGCCCTTGGGTTTTGCCCCAGAGGCATACATTGCAGACCGCTGAGTGGTGTTGGTTGCTGTCTGGGCCGGCTTGGCCTCAGGTGATCCTGTTGCCCTCCGCGCAGGAGCCTGGGTCCACCTTCTCCTGGCTGTGTGCTTCCTTAAACACAGGTGTTCCGCAGCCTGCTGTGTGGGGTAGCCCTGTGTTGGGCTTGTATGTATCCCAGGGCTTGGTCCATGTGGGAGAGTCTTGGTAGGCCTGGCGGAGCCCTTTAACCTCAGCTAGGCCACATTTAAACAAAAGAAGTTGACAGAAGGGAAGGTAGTGGTTTGGAGGTACACAAAGGCTCTTTTCACTGGAGGAGCTATTTAAGGCCACGTGGGTTTACTTCCGTACTAGATTTGCCCAGGGACCCAGGAACTTCTTTAAAATCCACCTGACTCACCCATTCATTTGCTGCGAGTTCTTTGGTGCCAGGCCGTGTGCTGGGCCCCAGGGACACAGCAGGCTGATGGTCAGAGATGCCCATGCACACATTGGATCCCGCATTGTGGAGTGGGAGTGCTTTGGGGACGTGGAACAGCAGAGCAGGGCCTGCAGAGCACCCCACCGGGGAGGGCCGTGGGGCCCCAGGCAGGAGGCGGTGCTTAGGGCTGGCTCCTGGCTTCACCAGTCTTCTTCACTGTGTTGTTGTTTGTCATTAGGCAGTAAGAGACGCCTTTCTGAAACCTGAGGGGTGGCCCGGCTGCTGTTAGGTGTGGACGGGGGCCTACACTGGTGGCTGTTCTGAGTTGCTTCACCTTCCAGCACCCCTGAGTGTGGCGCCCTCCTTGCTGGCTCCTCTGCCTTGGGTGGGACCTGGGATGGTGAGGAGAAGCCCCCGGGCTACGGCCCAGGTTGGATAAGAGGGTGGATGGTGGCACGTGGGATCCTTCACCAAGCTTCTTCTGCCCCCAGGAACTTGGAGACTGTCCAGGCTGCCCTAGCCTGGCCAGGGACCACGCCTTTTCCTTACCCTTCCCTTAAGAGGACTGGATGGTGGCAAGGCCCACCCACGAATGTGTGATGCACGGGCCACTTAAAGGAGCACCGCATGCCTGGTGAGGGCTGTGGTTCCTTCTGGTCTGCCCTGTCCCTGGCGTGGGTTAGTGGGGACATGGGCTTCTGTGAGCATTCTCGTTCTGCTAGGCATCTGTGGACCCCGGACAGGGACGGTCAGCGAAAGCCCACGGACCACACGCCACCCACTGCCACCTGTTTCTGCCTGTTTTGTAAATGATGTCTGATTTGTACACAGCTGTGCCCATTTGCACCACAGCAAGAGTTGGGAAGTTGTAGAGGCCGTGTGGCCTGCTGAGCTGAAGGTGTTCACCGCCCGGCCTCTCACAGATTGGGCTTGCTGAACCCCACCTAGGAGCCGCTCCCTGTGCCTTCACGATGTTGCAGCCTTTGATGCAGAAACACGTCTGGAGAACAGCCTGCTTTCAGACAGCTTTCAGCTTGTGGGAAATTGGGCAAGGGCAGTGGCAGGAAGACATGGCGAATCTGGGGAATCCAGAAGGGGCTTCCTTTCGGCCATCTCATTGGCTGGATATTCTCAAGCCCTGGTTGCTAAGAGTGATGGAGAGAGTTGGAAAAAGAATGTTTCCACTAGAAACGCATCCCTCCATGTGTTTCCTATGGCTTAGTTTATTTGCTTCTACAACACAGTGGTTTTTGCTTGCCTACCTGTGCCTAAACTTAGGTTTTCTTGCCAGCTTTGTTTTCTTTAAATAAACATTTGTGCAGGCCGGGCGTGGTGGCTCACGCCTGTAATCCCAGCACTTTGGGTGGCAGAGGCGGGGGGATCAAGTGAGGTCAGGAGTTCGAGACCAGCCTGGCCAACATGGTGAAACCCCATCTCTACTAAAAATACAAAGAGTTAGCTGGGCATGGTGGCAGGTGCCTGTAATCCCAGCTACTCGGAAGGCTGAGGCAGGAGAATCATTTGAACCCGGGAGGCAGAGGTTGCAGTGAGCCAGGATCACGCCATTGCACTCCAGCCTGGGTAACAAGAGCGAAACTCCATCTCAAAAAAAAAAAAAAATTAAATAAAAAATAAACATCTATGTGGTCACTCTGCCAGGGTCCCCATTCAGGCTTCTAGGCAGAGGAGCCTGTGAGCTGTCATATGGTGTGATGGATGGATTAATAGAGGCATATGCTGGGGAGGGTGGGGTGACTGGTGCTAAGCTGCTTCTGGGGCTGTCCTGGGGTTCAAGCAAGCTCAGGCCATGGAGTCCAGTGGAGCCAGTTCGTGTTCCTGTTGTGCCACTTCTCTCTCACCCTGCCTCCCCGAACCTCAGTTTACCCATTTGTCAGTTGGTTTAGCAGATGCTTCTTCCTTTCAACATTGTGACTGGGGTGGGGGAGATGAACACTGGTGGGAGCTTGTCACTCTCATCCTTTCATCCTGCTTTGTACCCTCCGAGAAAGGGTTATTGGGCAGAGGCTGCCCTTCTGAGGTGTGGATGGAACTATTGGTGACATTATTTTTATTTATTTATTTTTAGAGACAGGGTCTTGGCTGGGTGCAGTGGCTCATGCCTGTAATCCCAGCAGTTTGGGAGGCTGAGGTGGGTGGATCACGAGGTCAGGAGAGCAAGACCATCCTGGCTAACATGGTGAAACTCCATCTTTACTAAAAATACAAAAAAAAAAAAAAAAAAAAATTAGCTGGGCATGGTGGGGGGCGCCTATAGTCCCAGCTATTTGGGAGGCTGAGGCAGGAGAATGGCATGAACCCGGGAGGCGGAGCTTGCAGTGAGCCGAGATTGCACCACTGCATTCCAGCCTGGGAGACACAGCAAGACTCCATCTCAAAAAAAAAAAAAAAAAAAAAAAGAAGAGACAGGGTCTCGATCTGTTGCCCAGGCTGCAGTGCAGTAGGGTCTCGATCTGTTGCCCAGGCTGGAGTGCAGTGATTTGATCATAGCTCATTGCAGCCTTGAACTCCTGGGCTCAAGCGACCCTCCTGCCTCAGCCTTCTGAAAAACTGGGACTACAGGTGCACGCCACCACGCCCGGCTAACTTATCTTTTATTTTTTGTAGAGGCGGGGTCTTGCCGTGTTGTCTGGGCAGGTCTTGAACTCCTGGGCTCAAGCGATTCTCCTGCATTGGACTCCCAGAGTACTGGGATTTCAGGTGTGAGCCACTGAGGCTGGCTGAGGTACTGTAGCTGTTGTTACTGTGGTCTCCTGACCATGGATGCTGTGCCGTGGACCTAGATTTGGATGATGTCCTTGGCTTGTTGGAGGAAGGCCCTCTCTGCTTGGTGTCAGGAGTTGGTGGTGTTGAGCAGGCTCAGGTGCGCCGGAAGCCTGGGGGAAGTGAGGGCACAGTGCTTGGTCCTGAGAATAGCCCGTAGCAGGCACTGCCAGCTCTCATCCACCTGGGGCTTCCTCTCAAGGCCCAAGCTGGTGTAAGCCTGGACTGTGGCCTAGGTGCCCTGGAGATGGGCTCCTGAGCTTACACCCGTGCTCAGGTATCCCTGCTACCTCCACCTAAAGACCTGGAAACTGAGGGTTAGGACTGGCTTGACTTGGGCAGCCTGGCGCAAGGAACCTTACTCTCAACCGTTTAGGGCTGGTCCAGGGATGGGAGCAGAGGGTGTGGGCCTGGTTTGACAAGCGGTGGTGGCCAGTGGGCGGCCGAAGGCTGCTGCGCCTTTCCTGACGCGGTCTCCTGCTTCCCGGGGCCCCCAGGCTGAAGTGCTGTTTGTGTTCTGGGTGCCGTGGTTCTCTCCTGTGGCCGCCCACAGCCCCTGCTCACCCACAGGCCCTTGCTGCCCCGCCGTGGACTTCGGGCTTGGGTCCCTGCTCGGGAGCTCGTGGTGACTAGCGGGGTCTCGGGATGATCTCAGAACTTTGTACCCTGGCTCCCGACACCCACAAGACAGCGCTGCCTCCCCAGCGCCTGTGGTTACGCAGTGGTGATGTATGGGGCGTGAGAGCAGCGTTTGTGGAACACTTTTTTGGAGAGTAGGGCTGTGTTTTTGCTGTTGTTACTGCTGCTGGCTGGGCAGGTTGCTGAGTCCTTCTGGCACTGTCTCATGTCGTCCTCTAACAGCCCTGAGCGGGGGCCCCTGTCCAAGGTCACACAGCTGTGGCCAGCCTGGGCCTGGCTTCTGGCTGCCGCGACCCACTGCATGCCTGTGCTTGAGATGATCTGGTGGATAGTGGGACACATGTCCACTCCTCGAGGCTCTCCAGCCCCGGTGGTACTTAGGGCGACTGGAGCAGATGTGGGTCAGCCCCACCCGGTGCTGGAGGCACAGAGGGCCAGGACGCAACCCCCAGCCCCGCACAGGCGAGTGTTCCCTGTGTCCCCGAGCTGCTGTCGCTGTGGTTTGTGGTGGTTTTGGGTCCCCCAGGCAGGGTGATGTGATTGAAAGTAGAGAGTGACTTGGGCTGGGTGGCGGTTACCCAATGGCTGGGAAGGCTGTCTCAGACAGAGGGCATCGCTTGGGCAGCATCCTGGAGGCCAGGAAGGGGCCTCCATGGTGCAGAGGGCAGGGTGCCAGGATGGGGCTAGAGGTCAGGCTGCTGGCGCTGAGTCAGAGATGGGCCCACCCCACCCCGAGGCTTCAGTGCTGCCATACATACCCCCTCCTGCCCTGGAGGCGGGCTGCCCAGCTTGCTGCTTCCTGCTTCCCAGGCTGTCTTTGACCCCTTGGGGCCTCTCAGGAACTCTAGTTTTGCATTTAGACCTCACCTTCTATTTCACGCATCTGTCTCAAGCCTGCTGGGAGAGAGGTGGGTGAGGGGAGGCTGCTGCTGTTCACGGAGCCCTGTGCCCTCATGGCCGTCATGGCCGCGGCTGCAGCAGTGTGAGAGGAGGGATCTGGAGGCGGCTCACACGGGTTCCCAGGAGCTGATTGATGGGTTTTCAGGAATTCTGTGAGTTGGCTGTTAATAAAAATGAAAATACATAAACTTGCAGTTAGATCAATTATGTTGAAAGCAAAGGCATTGAATACTTGAACCCCATCGTTTCCGAATCATTTGATTGCATTTTACTATTGCGTGTGCTGCCGAGGTTCCCTGGGCCCGCCGCGTGTGGCCGAAACGCTGTGCAGTGATGACCGCTGGCAGGGCGGGAGTGTGTGCACCAAGGGCGGGGTGCTGCCACCACTCAGGGCCTCGCTTCTCCTTGTGTTGGTTGTCTAGACTTACCAAACTGATGAGGAAAGTGTTAACGTGCAGATGAAGCTAAAAATTGTGTGATGTCTGTAGCCGTTCATTACAAATGGCGTAAAAGCCTTGTGAAAATATTCTACCATTGGAAAGCAGCTACCTTGTTCAGCAAGGACATTTCCCGTGTCGTAGACTCACAGGTGGCGTTCCCCTGCATGTCTCCCTTCCACCTTTGTTGTGGTTTGTAAACGGAAACAAAAACACCAGCCAACATCCGTGTGGTGCTCATGGGTGGTGGCTGCCAGGGGCCAACCGTGGAGACAGGATTTGAGCACAAATTCATGAAAGCATTCTGTGAGAGTCAGTTGGTTGTCCAGAATTTTACACTTCATGGGTAGTGCACATTTCATGATTATTTGCAGATACACGCCGCAGGTAGTAAACATGGGACATGTGCCTGTGTGTGTAGGTTCCTCCGTGTGAAGGTTCCCCCATGTTTAGGTTCCCCTGTGCTTTATAGGTTCCCCTGTGCATGTAGGTTCCCCTGTGTGTAGGTTCCCCTGTGCGTGTAGGTTCCCCTGTGTGTAGGTTCCCCTGTGCTTTATAGGTTCTCCTGTGCGTATAGGTTTCCCCGTGTGAAGGTTCCCCTGTGTGTAGGTTCCCCTAAGCGTCTAGGTTCCCCTGTGTGTAGGTTCCCCCGTGTGTGCGGGTTCCCCTGTGTGTGTAGGTTCCCCTGTGTGTAGGTTCCCCTGTGTGTGTAGGTTCCCCTGGGTGTAGGTTCCCCCTATACGTGTAGGTTCCCCTGTGTGTAGGTTCCCGCGTGTGTAGGTTCCCCTGTGCAAGTAGGTTCCCCCATGTGTAGGTTCCCTTGTGCGTGTAGGTTCCCTTGTGCGTGTTGGTTCCCCTGTGTTGGGTCCTTAAACATTAACCAGCTCCTTCCTCCCCAGGCCTGGGCAGGATCCCAGCGCACAGAGGAAGAAGCAGAGACTCACCTAGGCCTCTCCCGGCCCTCCCAGTCTTCCTGACTGTCTCTCCTGGGCCATGCTGGCAAGGGGCCCCACAGCGGGCCATACACCATGTTGGCATTAGCACCCCAGGGTGTGCTTAGCCCTGGGCCCGCTCCCTGGCCCCCCAGGTGGCTTCCCTCTCACAGTGCAGAAGGCTCAGCTCCCCCCATGGGGTTCCAGCCTGACCCTCATATGACTCAGGCCTGAAGATACTTTGCCAAGGGAAGGAATTCAGGTTTCTTCCTGGAGAAACATCCCAGATCACTGAAGGCTTGGAGTTAAAGTTTTTGTGTATTCGGGGACGCTGTGCTTTGGCAGGGCCCAAGGCAGAGTCCATGGGTGTCCCTAGTCCATGGGTGTCCCTTTCTCTTGAGGCCTCTGGCAGAGGAAAGAAAGCTCAGCTGGTGGCTGGGGGCTCAGGCTGGCGGGGACACCCCAGCTGCGGCATCTGGGCTGCCTTCATGCGTCGCTCCCTCACTCTCTGAACAAGTGTTTGTCACTGCCCACCACGTGCCAAGCTCTGCAGAGGGAGACTCGGGCGCCTGCAGCTCGAGTCCACCTGAGCATCACCGGGCAGAGCCAAGCCCCCGGAGGCTTAGTCAGACACAGCCCCTGCCCTGGGGGAGCACCAGGCGGGTTCTAACCAAGCAGAGCTGGAGGCACAAGCGCTAAACAAGGAAGCCATCAGGGCAATCCAAGGACACCACGTCAAACCAAACAGGACGGTGGAGTGACAGCAGGCGGCGACTGGGGAATGCGGCAAATGAGCGACGTCCCAGAGTCAAACGTGTCGGGCCCTGCAGTGGGGACAGAGGCGGTGGTCGGAGGGTTCCAAAGGGGGTCAGCAGAGCTGCAGCCAAGCCTGGAGGAGCCAGAGCTGATGAGGGTGTTGGGGGAGCAGCCGCGTTGATCCAGGTGCATGGAAGCCCCTGGAGAACTTCAGCAGGGGCACTGCAGAGGCTGATTTTCCATTTGAAGGCCTCGCCATGCTTGCCGTGTGGAGAAGGCTTTGGGAGGCACGCGGCTGCCTGGACCAGGCTGGGGTCGTGGGGAGAGGTGGACAGATGCGCAGCCCCGTCTGGAGGCGGGCAGCTGGCACGCACTGCAGATTGGCAGTGGAGTTGAGGAACGAGGCTATCAAGGGCTCTTGAGGGTTTCACCCAGGCAGCTGGTGGACACAGTGCCATCCAATCAGAGTGCCCCTTGAGACCCGAGTCTGTGCCAGGCGTGGCATAGTTGAGATACTGGTGAGCTGTCCAGCTCGGAGCCTGCAGGGAGGCCAGGTTTGGGGGCAGGGTTGAGAGCAGCCAAACACCCGGATACGGACATCAGCATTTGAGGCCTCCTGACTGTGCCCAGCTAGCAGGACTGAGGCCTGAATCCAGGGAGGGGATGAAACTCCTGGACAAGCCTTGAGTTTGGGGCAGCGCACATGTCATCCGTTGTGAGCCGACCTCTCGAGGCTGATGTTGGAACAATAGTGGCCAAGGCCGGGCAGGGCCCAGAAGGGCAGGATCTGCAGTCTTAGGACCCCAGAGGGCCCAGGGAGCTGTGTGTGCTGGGGTCCTTGGGCCTCTTTGCATAAGGAGTTAGGGAGGTGCAAGTATGTGGCTGTAAGCATGGGGACATTGGGGTGGATATTTTTGTTTTGTTCTTAGAGACGAGGTCTGGCTCTCATCCAGGTTGGAGTGCAGTGGTAAGATCGTGGTTCACCGCAGCCTCAAACTCCCAGGTTCCCAGGCGATCCTCCTGCCTCAACCTTCTGAGCAACTGGGACTATAGGCACGTACCACCACGCTGGCTCATGTTCTTATTTCACTTTTTGTGTCACTGCATTGCCCACCTCAGCCTCTCAAAGTGCTGGGATTACAGGCCTGAGCCCTGGTGCCTGGCTGGCGATGGGGTATTGGTAGAACGAGGCCTTTTTTGCTGGCCGCCCCCGGTCCTCCCGTTCACTCTGCAAAGCCCTGGAGTCTGCCAGCTGCCCCATCCTCATGTCCTCTCCAGCTGCCCAGGTTGGCTGTCCAGCTGCTGGTCTAACCTCCATCCCAGGCCTTTCTGACAGTGAGGTTTAGGGGCTACCTTCCCTAGAGGACTGAGACTTGGAGGGGGCCAGGCGGGGGCAGGGGCCCACTGCAGTGGGGGTGGGGGAGGTGTGCCTGTTTTGCTCAACGTCTGCGAGTCCCCCAGGGACATTGCTTAGGAGGGCTGGCGGCTGTGGGAAAGTGGATGCTGTTTATCCCAGGATCAGCAGGAGAGCCGCCAGATAACAAGGGGATGAAGGGCGCGCTGGCAACCGGGCCCTGATGTGGAGGTCAGCTGTGATCCAGGGACCCAGAACTTGGAGAGGAGCTTTAGCAGGGGAGATGGTGTGAAGGAGACACGGCTCAGGGCAAGCACCAGAGACCAGGAACCCCCCTTTTTTTTTTTTTAAATCTTGGGCTGGGGAAGGGGAAATAAAGTCCTTTGCGGTTTCTGAGTCCAGGGTTCCCTAGACACTGTTGCCTTTGTGTGACCAGAAGCAATTCAGCGGTTTCCAGAGCAGCATGCTTTTGTGTTCCAGGGCTGGCTGGCCCAATTCCATCCTGCTTGCAGAGAGGGCCTGGAGCCTGGCCGGGCGCTGCCCTGAGCCTGGGGGATCCTGGGAGAACCTGGACAGCCGTGGTGAGCCCTGCTGCCCTGCTCTGGTGCACAGGACTGGGGTCCTCCAGGCTCCAGGGCAGCAGGCACCACCCTCTCCGTGCCTGCTGGGGTTGGGTGGCTTGGAGGCTATGGTTCCTGGGTCCTCACAGCACATCCTGGTTCTGGGCCAGGACCTGGAGGAGCCACAGTGAGAGAGTGTTTCTGGATGTATCTGAGACAGATGGAGGTAGGGGGCAGGCGGCAGGGGGACATGGTAGGGCCCATCTGAGTGGAAGCCCCAGCCTTGGGAAAAGCTGCTACTCTCTGGGGCAGTGGTCCTGGGTACCACGTGCTCTTCCGGAGCCATCTCAATCTTGAAAGGCAGGCTCCCTCCCAAGGCCGGGTGCAGGCCAGACCCACCAGTAAAGCACCTGCGCAGCCTGGGGTCGGGGGTCCAGTGAGGAAGGGTGGAGGCCTCCTGAGAACCTGGCCTCGTCAGGAGGGCCAGCAAGAGGAGGAGCCTCTCAGGAAGCCCCTCAGAACCTGACAGGACGAGAAGAAGGGAGGCTGATCTGAGAGGAAGGGAGGCCAATCTGAGAGGGAGGGAGGCCGATCCGGGAGGGAGGGAGGCCGATCCGGGAGGGAGGCCGATCCGAGAGGGAGGGAGGCCGATCCGGGAGGGAGGGAGGCCGATCCGAGAGGGAGGGAGGCCGATCCGAGAGGGAGGGAGGCCGATCCGAGAGGGAGGGAGGCCGATCTGAGAGAGCCGCGTGGCTCGGAGTTGCAGGGGCCCTGGGCTGCCAGGGGTGGGCCTGTAGGTGCAGGTGGAGGGGCCGGTCCTGGGGAGGGCGGCTGGGCTGCAGGCTGAGGAGCTGGGCTTCTTCCTTCAGGGACCGTGGAGGGGGTGGGGATGGGCAGCTGGAAGTAGGGAGGGCAGGGGCCGTCTGGTTGGGGATGCGCTGCTGCAGCACGCAGGATGGAAGGTGCAGGTGAGACGCAGGTGGGCAGCGTCAGGACACCTGGGTCTGGCCTGAGGTGCAGCCTGGAGCAATGGTCAGTGTGTAGATGGGCCTCGGTTTCTGCATCTGTAAGTTGGGGGTGTGCGGGGTAACAGCGTCCTCCCCCAAAATTCATGTCCACCTGGTACCTGTGGACCCGACCTTACTTGGGAATGGCTCTTTGCGGATGTCATTGAGATGAAGCCACCCCGGTGTAGAGTGGAGCACTCTTCAGTGCAGTGTGGGGGCTGCCCATATGGCTGTGGAGGGCATCCCCAGCCTGGCACAGGTGCAGGCTGGAAGCGTAGCCCAGGCCCATCCCTGGCGGTGTGTTGCGGAGGGCACCCCTACCTTCGTGCAGGCGCAGGTTGGAAGTGTAGCCCGGGCCCATCCCTGGTGGTGTAGGCTGGAAGGCCCATCCCTGGTGGTGTAGGCTGGAAGGCCCATCCCTGGCGGTGTGTGGTGACCTGTCGTGACATGTGCGGTGACATGGAGTTTGATTCTTAACTGACCGAAGCTTGAAAAGTCTGTCTTTTTGATGGACCCAGGGAGTTGGGTGAGGAGGGTGGTAGAGTCAGTGGGGATGAGAGCAGGGTCCTCTAGGACCCTGATGTGTGGACGCCCTCCCTAAGGGCTGCTGTGAGCCATCCAGCAGGAGGACCCTGGGTTTGGGGCTGAGCCAGTGGCTGGGAGAGCAGACTGAGGAGTAGCCGGACACTGTGGCGGGGCACGCATTGCATTCTGATGGTGACAGGAGGGACACTCAGGGCCTTTGTCCCCTCTCTCAGTGCCTCATTTGCTTGCCTGAGGTGATTGGGAAGGCAGCCCTGGCCTCGGAATTAGAGCCTCCCAGACAAGGGGGCTGTCCTCTGCCCAGAGCCCTGCAGGCAGCCAAGAGTTCTGTGCGTGTCTGAGCATGGCCCCCGCTTTCCTTGGGTGGAGGCCAGCTTGGTGCCCTACCGAGGGCCTGCGGGCACCAGTGCCTGGGTCGTCCCCTCTGCCTCCCTCTCAGCTGCCGCTCCCAGGAGGACTCGCCGGGTTTTTGAGAATGGAAGGAAGTAGGTTTTACATTGCTACACTTCCCCTAGCCTGTTCATCCTTCCTTTTTAAACATTAAAGAGCAGTAAAAATGGTGGTTACCAGAGGCTTGGGGAGGGCATGGGAGTTCCTGTTCAGTGAGCAGAGTTTCAGTTAGACGAGTCTGGAGGTGGCTGCGCAGCATCACGGATGTAATTTATGCCACGGAGCTGCACGCTAAAAACTGGTGAAGTTGGGCCGAGCACGGTGGCTCACGCCTGTAATCCCAGCACTTTGGGAGGCCGAGGCGGGCGGATCACGAGGTCAGGAGATCGAGAGCATCCTGGCTAACACGGTGAAACCCCGTCTCTACTAAAAATACAAAAAATTAGCTGGGTGTGGTGGCGGGCGCCTGTAGTCCCAGCTACTTGGGAGGCTGAGGCAGGAGAATGGCGTGAACCCGGGAGGCGGAGCTTGCAGTGAGCCGAGATCTCACCACTGCACTCCAGCCTGGGTGACGGAGCGAGACTCCATCTCAAAAAAAAAAAAAAAAAAAAACAACTGGTGAAATTGGTAATATTTATATTACGTGTGTTTTACCGTAATTAAAAAATATTGTGGGAAAAGAAGTAATAGGGAGGCATTTTAGGAGATTTGGAGAGAGAATTGTTAACCATCACTGTAAGCCCATACTCCCAACGTCTGGCCCCATAGCACCCGAGTCTCTTCACGCACCTGTTTGCCATAACGACGGTCACAGGAAGGTCCCGGTTTTAGTTGCCTTCGTCCCTTCACAAGGACGGGGTCCTGTGTGGGTCCACCAGGGTGTTCCAGGACCCCCTGCCCTGCTGGTCTTGATGGATGGTGTGTGACGTGTTTCCCCCCACCAGGCCTCCCCTTCTTGAGCTTGGTCCTAGGGTCCTGGTACTGAGTTGTGGAGTCGCTGGTTCAGGGGGTGTCTGTGTGCTTGCTCCGCCACATTCCACAGCCCGGGTTAGCTTTAGTTTCCTTCCTTTTTTTTTTTTTTTGAGACAGAGTCTCGCTCTGCCCCCCAGGCTGCAGTGCAGTGGTGAGATCTCGGCTCACTGCAAGCTCCACCTCCCGGGTTCACGCCATTCTCCTGCCTCAGCCTCCCGAGTAGCTGGGACCCTGGGACTACAGGTGCCCGCCACCTCGCTTGGCTAATTTTTTTGTATTTTTAGTAGAGATGCGGTTTCACCGTGTTAGCCAGGATGGTCTCGATCTCCTGACCTCGTGATCCGCCCGCCTCGGCCTCCCAAAGTGCTGGGATTATAGGCATGAGCCACCGTGCCCGGCCTAGTTTCCTTTCTAGTGGGCTTGAAGGTTTTTGCATATTAGGAAGTGGTCTTGTCATTTTTCCCACATTGACCTACATTGTCAAGCTGTTTTTTTTTTTTTAAACGGAGTCTTGCTCTGTTGCCCAGGCTGGAGTGCAGTGGTGCGATCTTGGCTCACTGCAACCTCCACCTCCTGGGTTCAAGTGATTCTCCTGCCTCACCCTCCCAAGTAGCTGGGATTATAGGCGCACATCACCTCGCCCAGCTAATTTTTGTATTTTAAGCAGAGACGGAGGTTCGCCATGTTGACCAGGCTGGTCTCAAACTCCTGACCTCAAGTCATCCACTCACCTCGGCCTCACAAAATGCTGGGATTACAGGCGCCAGCCACCGCACCTGGCCTAGTCAAGTTGTCTTGTAACATGGATATTAATCCTTCATCTATCATGTTGTTACCTGTATTCCTTGTTTTATAGCATATTTTGAAATTTTTTACTTTTTTTTACAAATGAGAGCTTTTTACTTTTGCCTGGTGGCGTGTTAGACTTTTTTACTTAGTGGCTTTTTTTTTTAGTCTCTTAATATAGACTCTTCCATCTTCTTCTCTCTAGGGATTTCATAGCTACTAAGTTCCCTTTTCTTTTTTTTTTTTTTGAGACTGAGTCTCACTCTGTAGCCCAGGCTGGAGTGCAATGGTGCGATCTCGGCTCACTGCAAGCTCCGCCTCCCGGGTTCAAGCGATTCCTCTGCCTCTGCCTCCTGAGTAGCTGGGACTACAGGCGCCTGCCACCACACCCAGCTAATTTTTGTATTTTTAGTAGAGACAGGGTTTCACCGTATTGGCCAGATGGTCTCGAACTCCTGCCCTCATGATCCGCCTACCTTGGCCTCCCAAAGTGCTGGGATTACAGGCGTGAGCCACTGCTCCCAGCTGTTCTCTTTTCTTTTAAGGTTTGTGTGTTTTGAAGTTTACTGAACCTTTAGTCCCTCTGCAATTTGTAGCTCCTATATGGGAAACTTTTCCAAATGGCTGGCTCATGCCCCCCCAGCCTATGAGCAGCAGTTGCTACCTCCCCATCACCCACAGCCCCCTCCTGGGGTCCTCCCAGCTTCCAGGGGATGCTGGGCATCAGGACGGCTCCCCGTAGAGCCTGTGTTCTGTGGGGTTTTTTTTTTTTTTGAGACGGAGTCTCACTCTGTCGCCCAGGCTGGAGTGCAGTGGTGGGATCTCAGCTCACTGCAAGCTCCTCCTCCTGGGTTCATGCCATTCTCCGTCTCAGCCTCCCGAGTAGCTGGGACTACAGGCGCCCTCCCCTGCACCCGGCTAATTTTTTGTATTTTTAGTGGAGATGGGGTTTCACCGTGTTAGCTAGGATGGTCTCAATCTCCCGACTTTGTGATCCGCCTTCCTCGGCCTCCCAAAGTGCTGGAATTACAGGCGTGAGCCACCGTGCCCAGCGTCCTGTGGGTTTTGCAGCAGGGCCGGCATCAGGAATACTCAAGTGCCCATCCCAGGAGAGCCTCCCCTCCCCTCACCATGCTGGGAGCCTCCGCAGCTCTGTGGCTCAGAGCGGGTTCTAGTGTATTCTGTGTCTTCGGTCCTCACTGTTAATGAGACTTCTTGCCACGAACTGTGATGCTGAGGAAAGCGGAGGAGGCTTTGGAGGCGGGGCAGACACGTCGGAGCTGGATCTGACCTTGCTCTCAGTGCTTCCCTGCCATGCTGCCCGCCCCAAGCAGGAAGTTCGGGAAATACCCCTGCCAGGGATCACTCCCCGCCCCCTTTCCTTGCGCCTGGCCCAGTCGCCCTGTCTTGAATTCCCGGATACCTTTGCCTTACTGGCATCTTTCCATTTTCAGAGGCAAAAATGTCAGCTCAGAAAGCTTGTCAGTGGCAGGACCGGCGTGTACAGAGCAGTCCTCCCACGGGGACGGGTTTTGGGAGAGGCATCCAGGCCATGGAGCTGCGTGATGGGGCTGGGGCTGGGTGGCCTCTCCCTGCCTGGCTGGCCCCTCCTGTGGGCCACTGATCCTGGCCTCCCGGCTTTTGGGGGTGCCTTGGTGTTGCTGGCCAGGTGGGGCAGCGATGTGGGGAGCAGCACCCCACGACACATACACCCTTTGGCACGTGGTGTGTGTGAATTACGTGTGTCCTGATGCAGCACACAGTAACTTGCACCTCAGTGTGACCAGGTTTCTATGTTGATTAGAGGAGGAGACAGGCATGGGGGCTGGGACAGGAGGCACAGCTGGCCGTGGGTGCCTGACCCCGCTATCTCTGGGAGGGCTTCTGGGAGGTGGTACGATCTGAATGTGTCTGAGTACGAGCCTGGTCGCATGGCGAGTAGGAACATGCTTTAGGCAGAGGGAGCAGTGTGGGCGGAGTCCTGGGAGCCAGGGCCAGGTGGAGCATGTAGGACACAAGGCCAGGTCCCCTAGGTCCAGGAGAGAATCAACCAAGGCATCCCTAGCACACGCATCTGCTGGTTTCCAGGCGTGGCTGCCATCCTGGTGGTGTATGTGGGTGTCGTGTTGACCACGTTCTTGACGGTTTGTTAGGCAACCTTTCGGCATGGCTGGCCCTCCTTCCCAATTCCAGAGCAGCATTCTTCCCTTGCGCCTGCGCACCGCCTCGCCGAGCCAGGCTGAGAACCCTGGTTTCCTTCTGCCTGCTGGGACCTGGGGGCCTTGCTTGGTGGGAGGCAAGGACGCAGCTCAGTGCTGACCAGGCTGGGCTGGGTGGGGTGGCCAAGGGCCCCACCTGGTGGGTGCAGGGCAGGGGTCTCTGGGTCAGGGTTTTCTTTGGAAAGCTGGACCGGCCGTGCCCTGCGTCTGGGAGCTGGCTCGTGGGGCTTGGAGGTGTGTGTGGGAGGGACAGTGGCGAGCGGGAGAGTGACCGTACCCCTCTCTTGCAGGGAGCCCGAGCGTCATGTTAGGGTGAAGCAGAGGAGCTCAGTGCTGAACATGCTAAGGAGGTTAGACAAAATCAGGTTCAGAGGTCACAAGAGAGATGACTTCCTCGATCTAGCGGAGTCTCCAAATGCCTCGGACACCGAATGCAGCGATGAAATCCCCCTGAAGGTATCGCGGACCTCGCCCCGGGACAGCGAGGAGCTGAGGGACCCTGTGAGTACCTGTCCTCGTCCCCTGGTGTGGGCTGGGGTGTCGTCCCCGTCCTCTGTGGCTGGGCCGAGCGTGGACTCAGGCAGATTCGTGTCCTGCCCATGCTGGTCAGAGATGGACTGGGCCTGACTCTCTGTCTCACCTGCTTCTGACCCCTGCAGACCTCATGGGGCCGCGGTGCTGCCACACCAAGCCTTCTGTGTTCCCAGGTCTGATCAGCGGCTGGATTGGTTTTCCTCACTGGCTTTTCTGGGTGGGTGGCAGACTTCTCACCACGTGTGGCGCGGAAACCTCGGCCTGGCCCTGGGAACGCTGACATGCGGCTGGAGCAGGGCGGGCGTTGTCTGGAAGCTGCTGGTGCCTGGCTTGTCTTCTGGTCAAGCCAAAGTGCACGTTTCCAGCCCCCAAAGCTGGCTGATCCCAGGCTGGGCCCTCATCAGCCACGCGGAGTCAGGGCTGGGCCTGTGGCCAGCTGGGGGGACAGCAAATACCCACGGAGCACCTCAGCTAGGCCCTGGGCCCTGGGTGGGAGCCAGGTGGGGAGGCAGGCGGGAGCCAGGCAGGAGCAGGCCCTGCCTTGCAGAAACTTGCATTTGGTGGGGGGCGGGGCGGGGCCCGAAGCATGGTGGGCTGGGCTCCCTGCGGCCCCTCCTCTGGCCCAGCGTGGCCTCTAGCTCCTCCCGGTGTGCACACACCAAATTTGGTGTCCAGCTGGTTTCCTCCTCCAGCCCCTGAGCCAGGTCTTCTTTCCAGGTGTGGCCTGGGAGCGCCAGCCTTCCCTGGCTCCTCGCGTTGCTAATGCTTTATAACAGGACAGTGACTGTGCATTGCTTTCAGCAGGAATTAATAATTTACTGCTGCTGCTGCTCTCTCGACACTGCCCGACCAGGCAGGTGGGGCCACTTGGCTTCCTGGGGCATCACTACAGAGCACAGAGTGCCCGGCCTGCCGGGATCCGCCATCCCCAGGCAAAGGTTGTGGTTGGTCCTGAGGGTGGACCGGGACCCAGGTGGGGTGTCTGCCCTCATGCAGGTTATGTGGCAGAACGGCAGGGGCCTGCCCTCGCCGGAGAGCTGTGTCTCATCCACCTCTGGCTGGAGCTGGCACGGAGGGCATGGGCCACGATTCTCCAGTGGTGGTCTTTGTGCTGAGCATGTGGTGGGTGTCTCAGGAACAAAAATCTCCCTCCACACACACACATGGTTCAACAGGGAGGGGTGACAGGGATCCCACGCAAAGGCCAGAGCGGGGCTGTTTCCCCAGCTCCCTCTCCGCCATCCGTCTGTCCTGCTCCAGGTGTTGTCTAGGTAGGGACCCTCCCGCCTGAGGGACCCTGTGAGTACCTGTCCTCGTCCCCTGGTGTGGGCTGGGGTTTCGTCCCTGTCCTCTGTGGCCGGGCCAAGCGTGGACTCAGGCAGGTTCGTGTCCTGCCCTTGCTGGTCAGAGACGGACTGAGTGTGTGCGTGGTGTCTGAGGGGCGAGTGGATTGAGTGTGTGCGTGGTGTCTGAGGGGTGGGTGGATTGAGTGTGTGCGTTGGTGTCTGAGGGGTGGGTGGATTGAGTGTGTGCGTTGGTGTCTGAGGGGCGAGTGGATTGAGTGTGTGCGTGGTGTCTGAGGGGCGGGTGGACTGAATGTGTGTGTTGGTGTCTGAGGGGTGGGTGGATTGAGTGTGTGTGTTGGTGTCTGAGGGGCGGGTGGACTGAGTGTGTGCGTGGTGTCTGAGGGGCAGGTGGAGGGCTGGAGTGAAGGGGCCAGGTCCAGGGTTGCAGGTATTGGTCTGGTTGGAGCAGCAGGAGGTAGGGCTGTGGGATCATGGGGTTCTTCACCTGGGGCAGAACATCTGGATTTGGGGGGCATCAGGGATCCCCTGCAGGGGAGAGTCAATGTCAGAGCTGGCCGCTCCAGGGTGATATCTGGGGAGTAGCTTAGAGAATGTGGCTTCTGGGGTGGCAGGGGGTGTAGTGCCAGCAGGGTTGCTGGGGTCACAGGAGAGGCAGGCCGTGGTCTGGACCAGCTCCGGTGGGCAGGTGGTGGTCCACGAGGCACAAGGGGGCTTGAGGGGGCATGTTGAGTTGAGAGGGAGCCCACCGAGTAGGGGCAAATGCTGCAGAGGCCAGGGCAAGGTCAGCCTGTGGACTGGGGCCCCCCTTCCTCGAGGCTGTGAGGGGATGTGGGGGGAAACCACCTCAGGCACTCGGATGTCCGGAATCCCAGGAGATTCCTAGTGTGGGCGAGCAGGGCCCCGCTGGGGGCATCGTGCTGACTGCAGGTCAGGTGCTGACCGCAGAGACCAGGCTGAGCTCCTTAGCTGTATAACCTGAACCTGAGCCTCAGTGTCCTCAGCTTTTAAGGGGGACGGCAGTCTCATCCACCCCCAGGCCTGCTTTAAGGATTAAATGAGATAACAAGTGAAACGTACGTGGCTGACGTCTTGCTTATGGTTAGCTTGGAGGGAGTTGTAATTATTAATGACCGTGAAATATTGATTCGTTAAACCCTCCTCCCGGTTCCAGGGCTCCTTTGCGAAGCCTCGTTCCTGTAGCATGTAGACGCTGCTCCAGGCCAGGCTCACGAGGCCCCCGGGGTGGAGGGCTGTGCAGCGTTGCCCTGCTCCTTCCGAGGTCCCCTCTCATCACCCTTCTTCAGACGGGCAGCCTCCCAGAAACATCCTGAGACCTGGGCTCAGGCACAGAGGCCTTGGGGGTTGGTTTTATAACAGCTTGATCGAGATACTCCCACCCAGTATACAGTTCACCCACTAAAAGTGTGCGACTCGGGTTTCATTAATAGCATATTTACAATGCTGTGCGACCATTACTACAGTCAGTTTTAAAAGATTTTCATCACCTGAAAGAGACCCCATTCCTTTAGCGGTCACTCCCATTTCCCTCGGCCCCCCACCCCACCAGCGGCCAGCCTACTTTCTGTTGATGGATTTGCCTGTTTGGGGCATGTCATATAACACGAGACCTCGTGTGTCTGTCCTTTGCTCGAATAAGGGACGCAAGGTTCATCCATGCTGCAGTGTGTATTGGTGCCGCCTGCCTTTTTATGGCTGAACCTATTTCATCATATGGCCAGGCCACATTTTCTTTTTCTTTTTTTTTTTTTTGAGACAGAGTCTCACTCTGTCACCCAGGCTGGAGTGCAGTGGTGTGATCTCGGCTCACTGCAATCTCCACCTCCCAGGTTCAAGTGATTCTCGTGCCTCAGCCTCCTGAGTAGCTGGGATTACAGGCATACACCACCACGCCCGGCTAATATTTTGTATTTTTAGTAGAGATGGGGTTTTGCCACGTTGCCCAGGCTGGTCTCGAACTCCTGAGCTCAGGCAATCCACCCGCCTCAGCCTCCCAGAGTGCTGGGATTACAGGCGTGAGCCACCGTGCCCGGCCTATTGTTTTTATTCATTGATCTGTTGTGGGCACTCTGGCGGTTCCCACTCAGACTGTGATGAATAAGGCTGAATGCCTGCGATTGAGTGTTTGTGTGCACGTGTTTCCACATGGTCTCGCTGGGCCATGCAGAGGCCCGAGGTTGCCGTTTCCCAGGATCCACCGCATTCTCCCGTGAAGCTGTGCCATCCTCCGTGCCCACCGGTAGGGTCTGAGGGTTTCCCTGGAGGGGCAGGTTCAGACAGGAGCCCACCTTGCAGCCTGGGGTGCTCTGACCGCCCCTCTCAATGCTCCAGAAGCTCTTCCGTGGCGGACCCCAAGCAGCCTCACTCCTGGCAGCAGCTCAGGATCTCGCCCTGGGATGTTTGTCACTTCAGCTAATCTGTCCCCACTGAGGGACCGCAGGTGCTTGTGGCTTTTAGCGTCCATCACTCCTGGCATCCTGGTGCCCATGTGGGCTGCGGCACTCTTGGTGGAAGTGCTGGACCGAGTGTGCCTGTGTGGTGGTCCTGGCAGCTGTGTGGTGTGCCCTCCGTAGCCCCCCGAGGGCCGTGTGCCCTCACCCCGGCCTCCACGGTGTGCCCTCCGTAGCCCCCCGAGGGCCGTGTGCCCCCACCCCAGCCTCCGCGCTGTTCTCAGGCTTCTTTCTCTGCCGCCCTGAGGGGCAAGACGGCAGTGCCGAGTGGCTGTAGGTTGCATGGCTTTTGTTACGCAGGAAGTTGGTCATCTTTGCACACATGTAGGCTTCATTCTTTTTATTTGTTGTGGTAAAATACACAGAGCATAGAATGCACCATTTTCATTTTCACCATCAGTGTGCGGTTCAGGGGCACGGAGCACATGCCCTCTGTTGTGCCACCATCGCCACCTCCACCTCCAGAACCTTTCGTCATCCCAGACTGAGGCCCAGCATGTGTCACACGCCAGCTCCCTGGTGGGAATTCCTCCCTGCCCCACCCCGGCAGCCTGATTCCACCTCCTGTCTCTGAATGTGACTCCTGGAGACCAGGGATGGGTAGAACCTCACAGCCTGTGTCCTTTCATCTCCTGGGGACCAGGGATGGGTAGAACCTCACAGCCTGTGTCCTTTCGTCTCCTGGGGACCGGGGATGTGTAGAACCTCACAGCCTGTGTCCTTTCGTCTCCTGGGGACCGGGGATGGGTAGAACCTCACAGCCTGTGTCCTTTCGTCTCCTGGGGACCGGGGATGGGTAGAACCTCACAGCCTGTGTCCTTTCGTCTCCTGGGGACCGGGGATGGGTAGAACCTCACAGCCTGTGTCCTTTCGTCTCCTGGGGACCGGGGATGGGTAGAACCTCACAGCCTGTGTCCTTTCGTCTCCTGGGGATGGGGGATGGGGGATGGGTGGAACCTTACAGCGTGTGTCTTTTCATCTCTGGCCGCTGTCACCGAGCACCATGTCCTCCAGGTGTGCTCAGCTTCATTCCTGCTTCCTTTCGTTGTGGGCTGTTTGTGTCCTGGGACAAAGTGGCTGAGAGTAGAACCCAGACCTGCTTGGGAGGGGAAGGTTGGAGGGGCCCTGGATGGGCTTGGGGGGCCCACGAGGCTGGGCTGGGAAGGGGAGGTAAAGGCGGAAGAGACGGGTGACTGTGTGGCCGGTGCCGGCTGGAAGGAGAGGTGGCGAGGAGGAGGTGGGCACGCTTAGGGCTGGGGCAGCGTCTGGGGTGACCCCCGACCAGGAGGCAGGAGATGGGAGACATCCTCAGAAGACCCACGCCCCATCTTGAGAGGGCCACAGGTTTCAGTTGAGGCAAAAGTTGGAGAAAACAGTTCTAGAAAAGCCGAAGAACTGAGAAATGGCCAGGCCCACCACTCTGGTTTTATAGTGACAGCGCCACAGCCTTGGTGTCCTGCACCCTTGGAGTTCTGAGTCCAGGCCTCTGACTCCAGCTCAGGGTGGCTTCTCCGTAGGTCTGAGAAGGGGTCAGCTGGAGGGACCCACAGGGCTTGCAGAAGGATTCAGACCCCAGCATTTCAGGGCAGCACCCCAGGGCCTTGTGTCCCGATAGGGGACCCCTTGTTCATTGGTGAGTCCCGCAGAGCCAGTCCTCACCACCCTGGTATCCAGGTGGCTCCCAGCTGGGCTGTGGAATCCCAGGACTGGGTGGAGACCACGGGGCCCAGCCCTCGTGGGCCTGGAGCAGCCATCGGAGACAGGGTTGGCGCCAGGTCACCCGCATGACGCTGCCTGTGCTTGCTGGGGAGGGTGCTGGGCGTGGCGGAGTTGAATTTTCCGCCTCTGCACTGGCAGAGCCTTTCCACGCAGGCCTCTGGCCCCTTGCCACGTGTCTGTTATGGGGACCCACACAGCCCCCCGCCCGGTGGGGATGGGGGTGGGGAGGGAAGAGCACACTTATTTGTAGGGCTGAGTGGGCAGAGGCAGATGGGAGCCTCCAAGCTCTTCTCCAACTCCTCAGCCTCCAGGAAGCAGCCCTGCCCGGGCTGACGTGCTGGAACAGGGTGGCATGGTCCAACTGTTTTCCCCAGGCCTCCCCGAAAGTATGCCACAGCCCAGGCTCCTCGGAAGCCAGGGGGCCCCCAGCTGCCCTGGTTCCATCTGTCTGCCCGCCCGTGGGCCTTCCTTCCCTGCCCCCAGTGCCAGCGTTGTCTGTCCTTGTCACAGGTGGATACTGTTTTGAGTTGGGGCACTGGGACGTTTCCCATGGGAATAGAGCTGTTTAAAGTGTGGCTCCCTCTCCTGCCCTCCCTGGGGAGCCCCCCACCTAGTGAAGGTGGAGACTTGGACGAGGTGGCATGGATGCCCATCCTGTCTTTGTCCCTGAATTCCAGGCAGCCTTTGCTCGTGTCTGTCCCAGGGAAGGGCTGGCTGTGTGGGGCTGTTTCAAGGACTGATGAAGGCTGCTCCTGGCCTGGGAGCCCGGCAACTGCGGGCTCTGGCCGGCCCTGCTTTCTTCATGGGTCGACGTCCTTGCTGCCGCTGCCAACGGGAGTCCCCAGCTGGAGGAGGCCAAGGCCACTGACTTCCTGGGGACCCCAGCCTGCCTTGTCACCAAGAGGAAAGGGGTCCTCTCTCTCCAGCATCACTTGAGACAATCCTAGGAGGAATCCGTTGTGGGAAAGGCAACCCTTAGTTCCAAGCAGGGTGTCCATGGGGTGTAGGCAGGAGGTGGGCTGGGTGGGCTCCGGAGGTCCCGGCTGTACAGGGGGTGTTTTCTGTCCTCAGCGTGGAGCTGGGACGTGGGATACTTGGTGGTTGTTTAGGCCGCCTTCCCGGTTAGAAGATTCATGATAAGCACTGAGGTCTCCCAGGCCAGGCCTCCATCATCCTGCATGGACCACGTTACTCCTGGGCCACCCTCTGGTCTGTCTCACCCCTGGTGCCCATGCTCTCAGCAGACAGTTGGGAGTGAACAGGCCCACTGGCCCCAGGCACACACCTGCCCTTTGCACCTGCAAGGAGCCATTGTAAACAGAGTAAGTGAAGTATTTGGAAAATGCCTCTTGAAGGTGGGCCCTGCCGAGGGCTGGGGGAGTGTGGCAGGTTCCCTTGGTGGGGAGCGAGGCTGCAGAGGTGCCCGGCTGCTGGGTCTCATTTCAGCTTCATGTTTATGACCTCCTTCTCCTTCAGACAGGCACATTCCTGTCTCTGACCTTACCTTGCAACCGCTGTGGGCAGGGTGGCTAGGTTTGACTCAAATGCAAGGAAAATGGAGAGAAACTTCTGGAAGCTACGTAGATAAGAAACCTAAGGAAGGGGAGACAGAGGAGAGGAAGAGATAGGTGTGCATCTGCAAACACCAGCCCAAGGCAGACTCAGCGAAGGGGCAGAGGGCGTGCCCAGCTGTGCAGGAGCAAGGGTGGGCAAATGGGAGAAGGGGCAAAGGCAGGAGCCAGGTGCCAGCCTGGTCCTTGGTCCACGGTCAGGGGTCCCAGAACTGCCCAGGGCACGTGGGGGCAAGTGGGTCGGGGCAAGCAGGTAGCGCGTGGCCTACAGTTTCTGTGTTTGAGATCTTTAAAAATATTCATAATAGGCTGGGCACGGTGACTTATGCCTGAAATCCCAGCACTTTGGGATGCTAAGGCAGGTGGATCACCTGAGGCTAGGAGTTCAAGACCAGCCTGGGCAACATGGTGAAACCCCGTCTGTACTAAAAATACAAAAAAAAAATTAGCCGGGTATGGTGGCAGGCACCTGTAATTCCAGCTACTTGGGAGGCTGAGGCAGGAGAATGGCTTGAACCTGGGAGGTAGAGGTTGCAGTGAGCCGAGATCACGTCATTGCACTCCAGCCTGGGCGACAGAGTGAGACTTCACCATCTCAAAAAAAAAAAAAAAGAAATCATAATAGAAAACATTCAAAATGTCCAGCACGCTTTTGAACTAGAGAGCAGCGAGCTGGGAGCCCAAGTGTCCTTCGTCCCTTCGTGGTTGGTACCACCCCTGGCCACTCCTGTCCTGGGGAGCCGTGTCCTCCCCACCCCCGCCCCCAGCCACTCCTGTCCTGGGGAGCCGTGTCCTCCCCGCCCCCACCCCCGGCCACTCCTGTCCTGGGGAGCCGTGTCCTCCCCGCCCCCACCCCCGGCCACTCCTGTCCTGGGGAGCCGTGTCCTCCCCGCCCCCACCCCCGGCCACTCCTGTCCTGGGGAGCCGTGTCCTCCCTGCCCCCACCCCCGGCCACTCCTGTCCAGGGGAGCTGTGTCCTCCCTGCTCCCCACCCCTGACCACTCCTGTCCTGGGTGGCCGTGTCCTCCCTGCCCCGCACCCCCCCGGCCACTGGATGACTCTGGAGCAGGTCCCAGGCACGTTCTCATTCTGTCTGAAACACGCCAGGGTCTGTGTCTGAAAGATGAGGACTGGAGAGAAACAGCGCAGGGCAGTGCAGGGGTCCGGCTGCAGGCTTTGCAGTGTGCCTCCTCCTGGCTGCGTGTGGGGGCACCCAGGCCCCTGCCCACTCAGGTGAACCTTTTCTAGGCTGTCTATGTCAGAGCCACCTTCATGGGGACGTTTAGCCCCCGGGGTCTGTCCTGGGGCCCCAGCTGGGGTCCTAGTCTGGCGGCACCTGCGTCTTGAGCTTCCAGGGTCAGCTTGGAGCCCCAGACCCGTGTCTCCAGCGTAAGCTGGAGCACAGGTGGGGTTGTGTGACCGCCTCGGGACTCTTTTGGAGCTTCTGTCCTCCTGGACAGGTGCTTGTGAGATCCCAGCTCCCAGCACCTGGGCTCCGCTGGCCTCCCAGAACAGGCGTCCCATGTCTACTCCTCATCTGTCAGTGCTGGGACAGACCCCAAGCAGCACCCACAGGGCCCCTCCAGTGGGCAGGACAGATGGAATCACCCTGCCTCTGCTCATGCCCTGGGAACTCTTGCCCCAGCAGCCAGAGCAGCTGAAAGCGTGGGAGGTCGGGCACCCAGAACGGGGCAGCCACAGCCAGAGTGCCCTGCCCAGAAGCTGCTGGTTTCCGAAGCTTTCTTCCTGGGCTGTGGCCACAGCGTGGGTGATACATGTGCAAGGAGCTGTTGCGGTGCTGCTCCGGGTGGCCTCGTCGAAGCCGCACACCCGTTACCTGGCTCTGGAGGAGGAAGTCTGAGGATCCAGCTGGAGAAATTGGGTCCCTGCTGTCCTGTGGTGGGGTACTCACTTGTGTGCTGTCCCTCACCAGGTCCCTAGCAGGATGCAACGTGGAGGGTGACTGTGTGGCATCCAGTGTGGGGCCCAGGCAGGCCTGGCTGTGCCAGGCATGGCCCCTGCTTTCTGTCCCATCAGCAGGATGTGGAACGGCCGCCTGTGCCCAGTCCCTGGGCTCCAGGCATCAGGCAGCCGTGGCCTGTAACTCGAGCCCATCCAGGCTTGCTGGGGCTGTAAGCTGGGGTTTTTGTGGAGCAGACAGGATGACGAGGCCCCTGTTTGGAGTCTGCTGTGGCTCACTGGGGCTGTGAGCCGTGGTTTTCATGGAGCAGACAGGACGCCGAGGCCGCTGTTTGGAGTTTGCTCACCTCGGTTGCTGCAAACCCTTCTGCCCAGGGGCCAGTCTCTCCGATCTACTCAGTGTGGCTCGTGGAGGCGCCCGCAGCCTCCACTCAGGTGTGAGGGCCTGGCTCTGGCACGGCCAGCCAGACACCTGGGGCCAGCACAGTTCCAGGGTTTTCTTCCCTCTGCAGCCCGAGGAGGTCAGGATCACAACCATCAAGAGACTTAGCGCCACTCATCCGGTTTCCTTTTTTTTTTTTTTTTTGAGATGGAGTCTCGCTCTGTCACCCAGGCTGGAGTGCAGTGGCGCGATCTCGGCTCACTGCAAGCTCCTCCTCCTGGGTTCATGCCATTCTCCTGCCTCAGCCTCCCAAGTAGCTGGGACTACAGGTGCCCGCCACTGCGCCCGGCTAATTTTTTGTATTTTTTAGTAGAGACAGGGTTTCACTGTGGTCTCGATCTCCTGACCTCGTGATCCACCGGCCTCGGCCTCCCAAAATGCTGCGATTACAAGCATGAGGCACTGTGCCCAGCCTCCATTTTTAAGATATTTCTTAAAGCCAGCCTTACAGGGGCTCTGAGGATATCCACATTCTCTGAGATGTCCCTGCCCCCAACAGAGGAGGCTGGATAGACAGACACGGGTCTTATGCTGGGGGCTCCGTCGCCCCATCTGACTGCTGCGTCGTCCCCATGTCCAGAGACTGCAGCTGCTGGTCCCTTTCACATGCCACTGCTGCCATCCTGGGGCCCCTGGGCACCTCTGGGGGAACTGAGTGGTGCAGACCCAGGATGCCACAGGTGGCCCCTCTGAGCTTTTGGTGTTTTTCTTCTAGGCTGGTCCAGGGACCCTCATCATGGCCACAGGAGTCCAGGACTTTAACCGGACAGAGTTTGATCGACTGAATGAGATCAAAGGTCACCTGGAAATTGCCTTATTGGAAAAACACTTCTTACGTGAGTACCAGAAAGCGCTTGGAGGGGATGGGACAAGGTGGGTCAGGGTGGCTGAGATGGGGGATGTCGTCTTGCCCAGGAGCTGGGTCTGGTGAAGACCCACGCAGGCTCCATCGCTGGACGCGTGCCCTGGGCAGCTGTGGCTCCGGCGTGGCCCTTTGGGTTGGGTGGTCCCGGCACAGCCTCTGTCTCTGCGTTTGAGCCTCCCTTGCAGCCCTGCTAAGCCGGCACTCAAGGTTGCTCCGCAGGGGCTGGGCTGGGGTCGTGGGGGCCTTTCCCCTGTGGGGTAAAGGAGAGTCTCAGGGGAAAAGGAGTGAAATGTTCTGAGAAAATTGTAATTATTTTAGTGAATTGGTCCCTTGCATTCCCAATGGGTAGCTCGGACTTTTTCAGAGCTTTTGGAAGGACTCTGAAATCTTCGTTTGTTCTGATTGGTTTGTGTGTCCAGGAGGGAGGTGGGGCAGTAGGCTCTGGCGTCCACTGGCCTTGGCCAGGCGTGCCTGGCTTGCTGGGCTTCGGACTCTGCAGCAGTGAGAATGGCAGAGATTCTTACAGGAGGGGCTCGCAGGCTTGGCCCCACTTGGTGTATTGCTCTTGAGCCTCTCTCCCCACCTGTGTCCTCCCTGTTGTCCAGATGTGGAAACTGAGGCACAGAGGGTTCACAAGGTGATGCCTGACTAGTAAGAGGCCACTTACCAGTAAGACAGTGCCAGGCAGATGAGTCCCAAAGTTCCTGCCAGCGACTCTGCTGCGTGTGGTTTTCACAGCTGACACTATGGTGGAATTCTTGTTACTACGCTCCTGTGTGTCCAGAGCCAGTCACTTGTGAACCACATGGAGCCCGCATTTGTGACAGACAGGGGCTTAGGACCGGGGTGCGCAGGTCACTCCCTTCTGGGTGTCGTGCCCAGCCAAGGTCTCTTCCATGCTGTGTACCAGACAGCCAGTGCCTTTGCCAGAAGGATTGTCATCTGGGTGCCCTGTCCTTGGTTACCAGTGCTCTCATGTCTGTGCACTCACCTGGTGCTCAAGGGTCCAAGGCCGGTCCACACAGCCTTGTGGGTTCACCTGGCAACAGGCCAGAGCGTGATAGTGAGCCTGTGTGTGTACGGCACTGGACTGTGTGTGTGCTTAGATGGCATAATGAACTCTGTGTGCTCATGTTTGTGTGGCTGTGGTTAACGGTGTGTGCATGAGTGTGTGTGTGAGTGTGTGTGTGTACAGTGGTGGTTAACTCTGTGTATGCATGTGTGTGAGTAGTTAACCATGGCAGTAGTTAACCGTGTATATACAGACTGTGGTAGTTAACCCTATGTATGCGTGTGTGTGCATGTGTGCAGTGGTGGTTAACCCTGTGTGTGTGTGCACGTGTGTGGTGGTGGTTAACCCTGTGTGTGTGTGCACGTGTGTGGTGGTGGTTAACGCTGTGTGTGCACGTACGTGCACGTGTGCAGTGGTAGTTAAAACCCAGTGTGTGTGTGCGTGCGCGTGTGCAGCAGTAGTTAACCCAGTGTGTGTGCGCATGTGTGCAGTGGCAGTTAATCCAGTGTGTGTGTGTGCATGTGTGTGTGCAGCAGTAGTTAACCCTGTGAGTGCCCATGTGCGGCAGTGGTTAACTCTGTGTGTGTGTGTGCAGCGGTAGTTAACCCTGTGTTTGTGCGTGAGCATGTGCAGCGGTAGTTAACCCTGTGTGTGTGTGTGCATGTGCGGCGGTGGTTAACCCTGTGTGTGTGTGCATGTGCGGCAGTAGTTAACCCTGTGTGTATGTGTGCAGCAGTAGTTAACTCTGTGTGTGTGCGTGTGGCGGTGGTTAACCCTGTGTGTACGTGTGCATGTGCGGCAGTGGTCTGTGTGTGTGTGTGTGCAGCAGTAAACCCTGTGTGTGTGTGCGTGTGCAGTGGTGGTTAACCGTGTGTGCATGTGCGTGCCCGTGTGCATTGGTGGTTAACTGTGTGTGCATGTGCGTGCCCGTGTGCAGCAGTATTAACTGTGTGTGCGTGTGCGTGCCCATTTGCGGCAGCATTAACTGTATGTGCGTGTGCGTGCCGATGTGCAGCAGTATTAACCGTGTGTGTACACATGTGTATGACCATCTGTACTCTGACAGCTTTCTCGGGCCCCTGAGGACTGGACACTGGTCGTTCTGAGGACAGCTCTGGTGACACATTATGGCTGTGATGTGTAGTGACTTGGTCTCCCCATGAGCCTTAGGTTGCATAGAGCCAGCTTGGGCAGAGAGGGGCTGGCCCACATGGGCTGCCGACATGGTTCAGTCCTCCCGATGACTGTCCTGGTGACCTGCCACCTGCGACCTCGCCAGCCTGCAGTGGTGGCTCCGCTGGAGTTGATGGATCTTTGAGAATGGAGAGGCTGGGCTCTCCCTGGGCGGTGGCAGCAGGGGGCTGGCCCCTTGGTTGACTGTCCAACTGGGCCTGTGCATGGAGGGTGTGCTATTTGGCCTGGAGAGCATAGCTTGGCAGACCCTAGTTAAGTCATCAACCACCAGAGGCTGCCTTATCCGCCGAACCTCACTAATTGCCTTTCTGTGAGTCAAAGTGGTTGAATATTGACGGTTTTTCAGTCATGGGGCAGGGGGTCAGTGTTTCACTTTCAGGGAGCAGGTGCTCTCGGTGCAGGGGAAGGATCTGTGAGCATCAACAGGGACCCTCTGCTGGGTCCCGGGAAGGTTCAGGAGAAGGGGCGAGCTGGCATGTGGGGTGGAGGGATGATGGAGGGACGCCTGTCCAGGCAGATTCGCTTTGAGACTTTGTTGATAACAAAGTTGCAAAATGGAGACAGCTGAACCCACAGGGCCGCCTCTCGGGCCGAGCAGATCCCGGGGGAAATGAGGCCACCTGGTCACAAACAGAGCTGCTGGCGTCCCTGGACCAACATTTGTGACTCTGTCCTCAGCATTTGCCAAAGGAGCATCTCCTTTTACCCTTACCCCTTGGTAGCTCATAAAGTAAAAGTGTTGGGTTCAACTCAGCCTGTGGGGTGGTGAGCACGGGGATTATTTTTTAATTATGGAAAATTTCAAATGTATCCAGAAATGGAGCAAAGAGTGTCATGGGCCTCCCTGGTTGAAACCCACCATTAGCTGCAACAAGATTCCCAGCAAGATTCTGGACCAGGCAGGCTTCCCCGACACGCCCTCGCCCTGCCCCCAACCCCCTGCCCCGTCCCCCCGCCCCCCGCCCCCCGCTGATGTTTTGGAGCAAATCCCAGCCAGCATCCTCTCATTTCAGCTGTAAATATTTCAGTGGGTAGTGGTAGCTCAGTGTGTTTTAAAAACAAAAGCCACGAGTCTAATATCACAACTGAAAAAAGCAAACAGCTTTTCGTTAATACCATCAGCTGTCCAACTGAAGCTCAAATTTCCCTGATAGGGATTGAGCCGCTGCACTCCAGCCCGGATGACAGAGCGAGACCCCATCTCTTAATTTTATTTATTTATTTAGTTATTTATTTAGAGATGGAGTCTCACTGTGTCACTCAGGCCGGAGTGCAGGGGTGCGATCTCGGCTCACTGTAACCTCTGCCTGCCGGGTTCAAGCGATTCTCTGGCCTCAGCCTCCTGAGTAGCTGGGATTACAGGCACGCACCTCCATGCCTGGGTAATTTTTGTATTTTTAATAGAGACGGGGTTTCACCATGTTGGCCAGGCTGGTCTCGAACTGTTGACCTCAGGTGATCCGCCTGCATCAACCTTCCAAAGTGTTAGGATTACAGGTGTGAGCCACGGTGTGCAGCCCCATCTCTAAATAAATAAAGAAGGAAGGAAGGAAGTAAATAAATAAATGTCCCTGATGAGGTCTCAGATTGCTTTGCAGCTCTCTCTGAATGAAGAGTCAGATGAGGT
Source organism: Pongo pygmaeus (assembly GCF_028885625.2). Classification (NCBI taxonomy): domain Eukaryota; kingdom Metazoa; phylum Chordata; class Mammalia; order Primates; family Hominidae; genus Pongo; species Pongo pygmaeus. The sequence goes on from NC_085931.1 coordinate 57,636,452, forward strand.
TGGTGTGTTGTGCTCGGTGGTGTCTCTCTCCAGTCTTGACCCTGCGGGTTCTCTGCGCATCACACTTTTTGTCCTTGGTAGACCAGGTCACCTGCTGGGCAGTCTCTGCTCTGGACTGTGCTGAAGGTGGCCTAACATGGGCCATACCCTGTGCTTCCTGGTTGTGGCGGGATTGGGTGACCCTCGGGGGATGATCCCTCTGTTGGTGGCGCTGTGTGCATCCATGAGGCAGTCTCTGTTTAATGTCACAGCTTTGATGATTATTGCTCAGAGCCATCATTTCATTAGAGGTTGCAGAACGGTCATTTTCTACTTCTGCTATTCTCTCTCCATTTGTTAGCTGACACATTTCCGAAAACACTTCCCTTTGTCTGCCATTTGGCTCCGCCGAGGAGTAGTTCATAGACAAGGGGCAGGGTGCATGGTTGGATTCCCCCCTCATTTTCCAGTCGTCAAAATAATGAGTTGCGTTATCTTCTGAGAGCATCCACCAGAGAGGGTGTTGGGCTTTCCTGGGGTTTTTGGTATTCTCATGAGACAGTGAATGTAAACATATTTGGCGTGTTTTGATCATTCTGGTTCGTATGTGATTAATGCTCACATAGTTCTGTCTCTGGGCCTCTTTCATTTGGCTTCTGAGAGTCCTTTTGACACAACCCAGTTGTCTCTGAGAG